>NC_138875.1:65468462-66873462 GCF_965194805.1 Balaenoptera borealis
GATGCCTTTCTTATGAGGAGCCATTCACACCTCCAGCTTCTCCCACTGAAGCCTGAAGCATCTCCCTGCTCAGTACCTGAGGCATCCTCACCTATCCCCCTCTAGTTGAGGTGGGTGTTGTAAGTAGCCCATGTTTCACCTGTCACCCGGATTTCCTCAGGGCCTCCTCCTAGATTCCAAGGCAGCTTCTCCTCCCCACTGGGATTTTCAGCCCAAGGACCATGAATCTCCATCCAGCAGGATGTAAGGAGCTGAGGCCTCTGGTTCCTGTGAGCAGCCAATGATCTCAGATGCTCCTTTTCTTGTCCGTGAAAACCAGGATTTACAGTTGGCCTACTCCCACCAGGTACACGGCTGAATGCACATCACCTGTTTGGAAAGGGGCTCTCCTGGGATTCCAGTGGCCTCTAATCCTGGGGGAGACAGAGGAGGAAAGCTAGTGAGATCAATTAAAGTCTTGGCGGCTGCAGCTGGTCTTGTTTCTCCTCACAATGAGCTGCCACCTCTGTCGTCCTTGGTAGCTTGCAAGGTGGTCTGAGGGGTCTGAGCCCCTCTTCACTATGCCTTCTCTGGCTGCACTTGTCTTTTGACTGTCACAACTGGGCAAGGGAATACTGGTGCCTTGATAGAGGCACCAAAAGGATCACTTGGGAGTCAAACATATTCCTCTCCACCCCCTGGTTTAAAAGCAGCCCTATCTCCTCATGATGCAGGGGCTCCTTTCCTTGTCAACTGGGTGCCTGACACAAAGAGGATAAAGCATTCAGCTGGCACTCTTCTGTTGCTGGGCCTAACCAACTTTATGACTTGGTGGGTTTGACAAAGCTTACCTCATGACAGGCAGTTCTGGACATGCGGTCACCTCATGTCCCACGGTCCTCCACCAGGGCCCAGCAGCACTGCAGGAGTTGTTTTACAACACACATATAATTCACCACTGCAGACCACAAAGCCTTGCCCCAGACCCCTGGAAGCCGGCACTGTGACTCTCCTGCTGGAGCTTGCCACAGATTCTACATGGCACATTCTCCTACCACTGACACCTCCAATCTCCTATGTTCTGCTGAGTCTCATGGCTCAAGCGCAGGGCTGCATTCATGGCAGTCTGGACTCTGCTACTCTGCAGAGAACTTTCCTACTCCGGGTTGCACTCAAAGGTGGTGGTCTTTTGTGTCACCCCATATATTGGCCAGAGGAGTGTTCTCAGACGTGGAACGTGCAGTCTCCAAAACCTGTAGTGTTCTATCAGGCATCATGCTTCCTTCTTCGCCACAGGAGGTGCAAGATGTGATCGCTCATCTTTCATTTTGGATGATATGACCTAGCATGCCCTCAAGCCCTGGGGGCATTCAAAATTGTTCTCATATGGCAGGTGCTTGACTCCTCATATGGATCAGCTCCTACTCTGCAGTGCATGTTTCTTACCAAGACCTCCAACACGCCAGCCATTTCTTGCTAATCTAACTCGATTAGCATGTCATCAAAGTGAATCAATGCCACATTCTGTGGATGCCCAGATGACAGATGGTCCAGCTGTCTTTGGACTATGACAGAGGGTGGATGGGTATAATCCTGGGGCAAAATTAAATGCATACTGTCGTCTGTTCCATGTGAATGCAAATGGTATCTGATAGGGATAGAACAGAACACATTCACCAATGAATGTCTTCATCCCATATACCTGAGGCGCCACTAATCGGCTCAAGGAAAGGGAGCACATCTGGCACAGCAGCTCAACTGGGGCTTCTAGTTGGGTAAGTTTATAGAAGTCTCAGCCAACCTCCAGGATGAATCTGGTTTCTGCAGGGACAGATTGGTGAATTATATGGAACTATGACAAGGACCACCACCCATGAGTCCTTTACATCCTAAGAGTGGCACAATTTTCCATCATGCCTCTTAGGATGTGGTACTGCTTTTTATTTACTGTCTTGACCAGGAGTGGGAACAATTACAGAGGCCTCCATTTGGCCTTCCCCATCACAATAGTTCTTACCCCACAGATGAAAGACCCAATGTGAGTATAGCATCAACTTCCAAATGTTCTATTCCAATTACACATTTGCAAACTGGGTAATGACACAGTATACCCATTGTGAGCTGATCTCGGCCAGGATTCTATTTATTACCTGGCTCTCCATTCTAACAGTGGGCCACAATGATGTTTTGGATCTCCAGATATCAGCGTCAACTCTGACACTATGTCCAGCAATACTCAAATTGTTTGTATATTCCCCTTTCGCTGGTCCAATCCTCAAATTGCTTGTATATTCCAATTCCCCTTATTTACACTTAGCTGAGTCTGGTAGCCAGCCTCCAAATTGGCTGCAATGACTCTTGCCTCCTGGTATTCATGCTCTTGTGAAGTCCCCTGCCACACTGAATAAGGCAGGCCTGTGCTAACCAATAGGATATGGTGGAAATTACAGGGTGTGACTTCCAAAGTTAGGTCATAAAAGATACTGTGACTTCCACTTTGTTCTCTCTTGGATCATTTGCTTTGGTGTCATGGAGACTCTCAAGCAGCCCTACGGAAAGGTCCATGTGGCAAACAACTGAGGCTTCTTGTCAAAAACTTGCCAGGCATGAGGGTAAGCTACCTTGGAAGCCTACACTCCAGCCCCAGATGACATCTTGACTTCATCCTTATGAGAGACTGTGAGCCAGCACCATCCAGCTAAGCTGCAACCAAATTCTTGACTTTCGGAAACTGTACGAGATAATAGCAAATTACACTGCTGAGTTTTGGGGTAATTTGTTGTACAGAAACAGGTAACTAATACGCTGAATAAATGTATGTAGATTCCTTTGAGGAAATTATTAGAGTCCCCTTCTTCAACCAAAGGGTTTCAGGCCTGAAAACTGACTCAGATCTAGAAACTTGGCAAGGGAGTATGCCTTTTTGTTGGGCTGACTGCCCTCAGCCTCCCAATCATCCATCCTTGATTTCTTTTGATAGTAAGAGTATTACCCTTGGTGGCGACCCTTCTATTGATATCTTGCACTTAAGGACACTGTTCTTTTTTTTTTTTTTGGCTGCGTTGGGTCTTCGTTGCTGCATGGGGGCTTTCTCTAGTTGCCGTGAGTGGGGCCTACTCTTCGTTCTGATGCGCAGGACGCTGTGTTCTTTTTTTTTTTTTTTTTTTTTGACGCTGTGTTCTTTAAACCATGTCCATAACCCTTTGTGGGTCAGGTGCCTTGGCTGCCACTCCAACCATACGGCTCATTACAGTAATTGAGTCCACCCAGCTTCTGATGTGAAATGCTATCACCTGACCCCAACTGCTTCAGGGTCCTATCATCCCCATTTTTATTAGTGAGCCTAATCCTGTAACAGCTGCTCTTTGCGTCTGTCAGCCCTGGCCTACAGAGGAGCACCACCACCGAGCTGTCAAGTGAGGCTGCTGCCCGTCATCGGCATATTCCGAGGGCCTTGGTAACTGGTGTGTTTGCTGGGGCTTCCCGTGCAGCATAACCATTTGGTTGGATTTTCTGTTTTGCAGAAAGTGCATCTATGCCAGCCTGCCACCTCCCCTGAGCCCCTTCCCCTTCCGCTGCCACCTGTCCCAACAATCCTGGAGTTTCCACCTCACTTCGCACTGGCTGTTGCTCTTTGCACACTTCCAGAAGCCATCCTTGTAGCAAGTTCACTTAAACTTGTTTAGGTCCCTGACAGGATGTTAAACATTCTACCTCTGAAGGATGCCCCAAATCAGCAAATTCATCCCCCAATCTCAGTGTCTGGGCCCCTTCACGGAGCACCCTCATACTGCAGCCCCCCACGCCCCCCGGATGGGCACCCCCTGGCCAGGCCTGGCAGCATCTTCGGGGCGCCAAGACTGAGCCTCCCCCACCCCACCCCCACCCTGAGCACAGCCACCGCGCGCTGCCAGCGCTGCCGGGATGAGTCCAGTCAGAGGCCTGGAGGGAAACTGGGGGAGCGCGAGGAAGGCGAGGAGCCTCGGCAGGGCGTTCAAGGAAGGGCGCCTCGGAGGAGCCCGACGGAGAACGCGGATTTCAGATTATTCGGGGCCCGGGCGGGCGGGGGGAGTCCATCGCCTTCGGACCTGCTGCTCGGGGTTCCGGCCCCAGCCCGCGCTCCCCGGCTGCCCCGGAGAGCCTGCCTGCGTCTCCTCCAGCCTTCGCTGCAGCCCCGCCGTCGGCGTCCCCAGCACCGTCCGCGGCCTGAGGAGGGTGGGCGCGCGAGGGCGTAACGACGGCCCGTGCCTGAGCTCGACGAGGTCTCACCCCCCGGAATCCTCACTCCCCCACGCCGCGCTTCCAGCTTTCCTTTCAGAACTTCTCGGGGCCCCAGTCAGAGCCGACCGGGAGCACGGGAAGCCGGGGCCACGCTCTGAGGCCTCGGCCGCGCCAGCCCTCAGGCCTGGACGCCCCCAAACCCGGCGAGGCAGCTGAGGGAAGAAACCTCGGAGAAGGACAGGCCCATACCGGAGCAGCCCAAGGCCTGAGGCCCCCGCGACTGCACGCCTCTCCATGCTTCACGTAGGAGGCGGGACGCGAAGAGCTCAGTGATTCACGTGGATGAGAGAAGCCTCTCGCCTCGCACGCGGCAGATGGGCGGGGCCTGCTGCTCTCAGGGGAGATCACGTAGGCGGCAGGGCGGGGCGCGCCTCGCCACGGGAACGTGGGCGGGGCTTTCCCTTTACCCGCTCTCCCCCAGCGGTGGCCTTCGCAGCGCAGGCATCAAGGTGGCTGTGGGCCTTGGGTTCCAGGGTTCCCAGGCCTGGGCCTGAGGCAGGACTGCAGTCAAGGATCAGGGAGCCCATTGACATGTAAACCCCTCCCCTATCCTGAGCAAGGGTGAAAAGGTAGTGGGGTACCGCCACCCCATTCACACATCTGTGAGGTTTCAGGAATGTTCCTCCCTCCTCTCAGGGTCTAGGATCAGGCTAGTCATCGGATCTGGGTCTCAGGACCAGGCCCCCCCCTCCTGCACTGGCAGCTGTGGCAGGGACCCCCGTCTCTTGTGCCTCTGTTTCATTCTTTTTTATGGCTGAGTAATATTTGTGTGTGTGTGTATATCACATCTTATTTATCCCTTCATCTGTCGATGAACATTTAGGTTGCTTCCATGTCTTTAACATGTGTGGAGCACTATTGTAAATAGTGCTTCTATGAACATTGGGGTGCATGTGTCTCTTGAAATTAGAGTTTTTATCTTTTGCAGATATGTGCCCAGGCAACTCTGGGTTTCATTCTGGTTTCTTGCTGGCCTCAGAGATCCTGAATCACTCTGTTTCAAAGTTAACATCCCTTTTCCCACTGAGCTCAACAGAGCACCAACTGTAGCATGTCAGGCCACAGAAATAGTAAATGTTTAAACTTTAAGGTGCAAGAAACATCTTGGGTGAAGATACAGAGGGACCCTTTCTGAGTACCATCCTCCTAGTCTCTGCAGAAGTGATGAAACTTCCATGGGCTGCAGGAAGCAGCCTGTGGTGACCTCTGAATTTGCAGCATGAGGCTAACTGCACCCTCCTCTGACCATGGCTCTTGCCCAGAACTCCAATCCCCTCCCCTATACTGAAGAAAATCCAGTGTCAGAAGTCTTCAGGTGTATATATGTGGAACCTAGAAAAATGGTCCAGATGAACGGGTTTGCAGGGCAGAAATAGAGACACAGATGTAGAGAACAAACGTATGGACACCAAGGGGGGAAAGGGAGGGTGGGGGTGGTGGTGTGATGAATTGGGAGATTGGGATTGACATATATACACTAATATGTATAAAACGGTAACTAATAAGAACCTGCTATATAAAAAAATAAATAAAATAAAATTCAAAAAAAATAGTCTTCAGGTGTAACGTGTGTTGTGCTGACATCTTCAGAGGGGACAGAGAAGGTTTAATGTACAGAGAAGTGCACAAACCACAAGCATACAGCTTGATGAGTTTTCACAAGGCAAACCCTCTTGCGTGACTAACACCCAGATAAAGAAATAGAGCACAGAACAATGTTCCACTTCTTGGACAACAGAAAGAGCCCCACAGGGGATTCTAACCAGCAGCAAGATTTCCAGAACTATTGCAAAGAGCAGGGGTTTCCAAACTTGGCAGCATATTGGAACCACCTGGAATCTTTAAAAAAGCACTGATTCCTGGCTCTGACCCCCTGCCCCCGATGTTATGGTTTCATAGATATGGGGGAGACCCAGGCATCCAGGTGATTCTAATGTGCAACCAAGTTTGGAAACCAAGACAGTCAGGAATTAATAAGCAAAATGTGCCATGCAGGTGATGGAGTAATATGCAGTTGTAAACACAGAGATCTCCACACATGCTGTAAAGCAAAAGAAAGTGAGGAATAGTTTGGGCACTGCAGAACAATTAGACTGATGCATGTTTAAAAAAAAAAAACTCATAAAACCACTATCATTTTCTTAAGATATGTATGTGAGAGAGGGAAGATGGCGTTTGACAGCTGGGAGCCTGCCTGGTCCTAGCAGCCAGGTCTTGGGTTGCCGGGAGCTGGCCTGGCCCCTACAGCTCCTCTGAACATGCATAATTTCACAGAAAGCCAGCCTCAGACAAGGCCAGTCTGGGACCCTGCTGGATCAAGACAAAATAAGACCACTCCACAGTCATATACGAACACAGGAAAACATGAGCATTGTTCAAACCACTAAATGACCAAACATCCCCCCATGCTGGCTCTTGTGAGTGAGTGCTACTTTTCTCCCAGCTACAGCTTCGGCCTGCCTCTGGGCTCCCGCCTCTGGGGTTAGAATGAGGACAGTACCCAGTGATAGGATCACCCGGCTTCCTGACAGCATCCAACCACCAGCAAAGCCTCGCTTCCTTGTACCTTCCCGGAAATTCCCTAACACAAGTCGAAATCCCCTAATAATTCTTTCCTAACACCCTCCTACAGAGACACCCCACGGCTCCCACAGTGCATTGAATCCAGAAATCCACCCTCGCTTGCCTGCAGGTGTGTCCTGGATGTCTTTGTCTGGAGAACACTGACAAATGCACAGCATTACAAACAAATCCAATTGTCCTGAAGCACACTCATCATGATGGTAGAATTAACAAATCTATGATAGAGTAGCAGCAGGTTTGATCTAATAGCTACCAGAATTTGGATGCAGTGATAAGTGTAAACTGTATTTGGAGGTTGGTGATCTGAAAAGAGCTGCTATTTCTGTTGGTGACAAACAGGTATGGCCAGTACTGTGGAGGTGTTTTGCCTGTATTCACAAGTGAAGGAACTGATGAATTTTAGAGGTCAGTTGTAATAACGATATATATTTTATCGCCCCCAAGTTCAGCCCTGTGCTGGGGCTCGCGCATCTGCAGCCGGCAGGGGGCGCCATGGAGCTGTCCGAAAGGGACAGCTGGTGGGGACCTCCCAACCGGGAACCCCCAAGGGGACTCTAAGGTAGTTGCGCCAACAGGGCTTTCACTCGGGTGTGACTGACCACAGCCGTGCTCTGCCAGGACCCCTGGGGTCCCGATGGGACCAGGTGCCCCTCCACCCCAGAGAGGCGGCTCCAGGAGGCCAGCCCTCCCCAACCCTGTGCAGTCAATGCCCAGAGCAGGGCCCTGGGCTGGCAGGGGGCCAATCAGAAAGCAGCATCCTCCTGCATCTCTGCCCCCACGAAGGTGTCAGCAGGTATTAGAGGGACCCGGGAACCCAGCCTCCGCTGTGGTCTCAGGACTGGAGTTCTGTGGGCCCCTCCACCATGGCCTGGACCACTCTGCTCCCCCTCGCCCTCCTCACCCTTTTCCCAGGTGACCGGCTGATGGGGTCTCAGGTCACAGCCTGGCAGGGCACCTGGACTCCTCTCCTGCCTTCCTCCTGGGTTCAGTGCCGGCTCTCAGCTCAGGGTGACTGCTTTCTGTTTCTCTCCTTCCATGGTCCTGGTCGCAGTCAGTGCTGACCCAGCCGGCCTCGGTTTCGGGGGCTCTGGGACAGACGGTCACCATCCAGTGCTCTGGGGGCAACAACCTTGGCAGGAACTATGCCAGGTGGCTCCAGCAGGTGCTGGGCGGGGACCCCACGCTGGTGGTCTTCGCAGATAGCAGTCGGCCCGCGGGAGTCCCTCCCCACTTCTAAGGCTCCAGGTCCAACAGCACGGCCTCCTTGACCATCTCCAGTCTCCAGCCCGAGGACGAGGCTACTTATTACTGTGGCACACGTGACCACAGCCTCAGCGCACCAACAGAGCTCCAGGGCCGCGGGCAAGTGGGGCAGAAACCTGCTCCCCGCTCTCTCTGTGCAACCAAGTGATTCTGTTATCTCCTGCTCCTCTGGCCCCTGGGGCATTGCACCCTGTAACTGTGCCCTGGGCTTCCCAGGATAGGGGGGCCAACAATATGGATCCTTCCCCAGGCTGCGGAGCCCCAGGGGCCCAACCACATCAGTGTGCAGAGCAGAATTTCTGCCCCAGACTCACCTGAATGCTCTAAGCGTCATCTGAGTTTGTAAATCCTATGTTATAAAGGGGTTAGAGAAATCCCCCAGTATCTACCAATCTCCCTCACCCATTCCTCAGCTTCCGGGACCTGATGATTGGCAAACATCTGGATGAATAGGGGTGGAGGTGGGGTCCAGCCAGCGCCTCAGGATGGCCACAGGCTCCTTCAGTCTCCAGCCTCTGAGATTTGTTCCTCAGCTCAGAATTCTGCTCCCTCAATTGTCGGTAGACAGGAAGAGTTGATCTGACTCTTAGTAATGACTTCAGAGAGAGGGAGATCCTTGAATCCCCACTGGTAACTAAATACTGGGAAAATGGCATCTTGGGCACAAGGAATTTGGCCAACTCAATTCCTTATGGAAAACAGAACGTTAAGTAAACTTGGGGTATCCCACCTTCAGCTGGTCAGGCATCACGCAAGCCTGGAGTTCTGGTGTGTCTGGACCTCCATCCCTCCTGAGGGAGTGAGGGAATCTCTCCCTTCCAGAGCTCTGTTAAATGCCCTAATTAGATTAATCTGATTAAGTAAATTGTTAAAAAGAAGAGAAAGTTTCAGCACTTTCATATTCTTTGCCCACAGCTAAGCCTGATTGGATTTGGGGGCTTAGTTCAAATGTTTGAGGGATTGATTATTTCATTCATTCAAGAAGAAAAGTAATTGTTTTAAAAAAGATAAATACTCAAAAGTTTTTCTTCTTGGTACCATCAAAATATCGGAATGACCATGTTAAAAAGCAAATAAGGTCACCCTGTGCTGAGAGTCACACACCCAAATGCCCACACAGGTTAGGGGAAGCTGTAAATGAGCAAATATGGCTCAATGCAGAAACAAAATACCAAAAAAGCCCCAAAACTAAACTAACCACCAGAAACTTACTGAAATTTGTTTATTCATCTACAGTGTGAACATACAACAAACAAAAATATCTCTGATGATGACTGTTTAAAATGCAAAGTGGAAAAATCTTAAAAAGGAAGCACTGACCTATTTTTACTTTGATAATTCATTGTTCACTGATTTGAAATGAGAAACTATCTCATTTTATTTATTTTACGATGGAAAATGACTGCTTACAAATGTAGATCCATGCAAATGTCGATCCATTTACTGTAAAATCCTTCCCCTGCTGTTTCCTCTCAACCTGGTCTTTGCACAGTAGTTGGTACTTTTTCCAAAAAAAAAGTGAAACAAAGCATGCCCCCCCCCATGATTTTACATTAAGAGAACATTCCTCCCGTCCCTTCCCTGCCCCCCCATGTCGGATGGGGGAACCCCTCTGCCCTTCTAACCCCACTTCCTCCACCCTGAGACTCTTGGGGCTCAGCTGCGGGTCACTTCTGCTCTTAGGAAGATGTTTGATGTTGTTTGGTTGATGGTATAGTCCTGTGTGATTTCAGCAGGGGCAGAAGGTAGATTTTTAGTGGTTCTAGTTAGAGGCAGGGCAGGTGTCGTGAGTCTGGTCCCCTCTCAATGGACTGGGGCCTCAACGTGGGCGACATGCATTCAGTGGGGCTCAGGAACCCAATTGGCTGTGTTAGAATTTCCAGCTGGTCACCCAGAGCGAGAGGCTGAAGAGCATGGGCTGCTCATGGGCGCCACTTGCTGCCCACCCCCTGTGTGCCCACCAGCTGCTGTGTGGGCCGTCACCCCCACGAGAGAAGCACCATTCATTCATTCATTCATTCACGTTGTTACACAATAGTGAATCTATAGGGGAACTGTATTACCTAAGGGTTGTACATTCAGTGATGAATACAGAGAAACGGTCCCTGTCCTCGCACAGATTGTGGTCAGGAGAAGAGTGATGCACACAGATAAACCTGGATAAACGCTTTGACAAAAATGAAAATAGTGTGTAGGAGAGCAAGATGGGGTGAGCCTGCTTATCTGGGGCAGTCAGGTAAGACTACAGAGGAGGTGACATTAAAATTAGCACCAAAGGAAGGAGGCTAGTTCTGAGAGGACCAGGAGATTGGACGTGGGGCAGCTTGAGGCCATGCAGAGGCTCATGGGAGCCTGAGGCATGTTTGCTCCATCCTGTGTTTGTGAGACAGGAGCCCCAGTGTGCACCCAGCTGCTCAGGGCCACCCAGTTCGCATGGGTCACTTCAGCCATAGTCACAGGCCAGTGCAGAGCCAAGGGGAGGAAACATAGACTCCAGCTTCTGGTGAGAGGACAAGCCCGTGTGACAAGGGGCCTTGTGGGGCCATCTTGGAACAGTCTCTGGATTCGTTTGCTAGGGCTGCAGCAACAAGTTGTCACAGATGGGGCGGCTTAAACAACAGAAATTTATTGTCTCAAAGCTCTGGAGGCTGGAAGTCCAGGATCAAGGTGTGGGCAGGGTTGGTTCCTTCTGAGGGCCATGAGGGATGGATCTGTTCAAGGGATCTCTGTCTTCTCTCTCTGTCACTTCAGATGGTCTCCCACTCTGAGTGTCTGTCTCTGTGCCCACATTTCCCCTTCTTTTTATTTTTTATTTATTTATGTTTTTGGCCAAGCCGTGCGACTTGTGGGATCTCAGTTCCCTGGCCAGGGATCAAACCCAGGCCCTTGGGCTTCCCTAGTTGCACAGTGGTTAAGAATCCACCTGCCAATGCAGGGGACACAGGTTCGAGCCCTGGTCCAGAAAGATCCCACGTGCCTCGGAGCAACTAAGCCCGTGTGCCACAACTACTGAGCCCACGTGCCACAGCTACTGAAGCCCGCATGCCTAGAGCCCGTGCTCCGCAACAAGAGAAGACACCACAATGAGTAGCCCGCGCACCACAACTAAGAGTGGCCCCTGCTCACTGCAACTAGAGAGAGCCCAGGCACAGTGGCGAGGACCCAACGCAGCCAAAAATAAATAAATGAAATAAAAACCAAACCAAAACAAAACAAAAAAACCCCCATGCCCTAGGCAGTGAAAGCGCGGAGTCCCAACCACTGCACTGCTGGGGAAGTCACAAATTTCCCCTTCTTGTAAGGACTCCAGTCTTGTTGCATTAGGGCCCACCCTAATGACCTCACTTTAACTTAATTACCTCAGTGAAGATCCTATCTCACAGGAAGGTCACATTCTGGGGTACTGGGGGGTTAGAACTTCTACATGAATTTTGGGGGAACACAATTCAACCCTTAACACCCTCCAACGGATATGTCCTGTTTCCTGCAAGATGCTGGCTGATCCGCTGGCTGATGAGAAGTAAGATGCAGTCTCACCTCTTCCTTGAGCCCAGTTAACATTTCCTTTCAATCCTTATCTCTGGGGAACGCTAGAAATCAACTCCTTTTCCCTCAACAGTTAGGATTCTGGGGGACGTGGAGCATCTGTCAGCAGTCTGCCAAGATGGCGGCCGGAGAAGGGCAGGGGTTTACAGGATGAGGGGGGACATCGCGGGCCCAGGCTCGGGGACTGCAGTACAGTGCCACATTCAGGGCCGTTGCCTCTCCAGCAGGTCCACCAGCCTGACTCTCCAAGAGAGTGTAGGCCCTGTGAGGACAAGGATCTTGCCCTCACATCTGCCATGGCATCTGCGGTGCCTGACAGGGCAGGAGCAGGGTGGACATTTGTTGAACAGATGCGGAAACAATGATTTCCCCCAGGATTTTGGGCTCACGCCCCTTTATGCAGAGAAAACCTTGTTTCCCTCAATGTCTTTGTTTCTGTTTGTGGGCTTCCTCTGTTTCCAGGTGCATATGGATGCCTCCTAAGTGCCTCTGGAGAAATATAGGAGTGGAGTTATAGGAAAGAATGTTGGGCCTGTGTTAGCCTGTTGGGGCTTCCGTAACAAAATGGCACTGACTGGGGGCTTAACACAACAGAAATTTATTTCTCACAGTCTGGAGGCGAGAGGTCCAAGATCAAGGTGCCTTTAGGGTGGGTTTCTGGTGAGACCACTCTTCCTGGCTTGAAGGCAGATGACTGCCTTCTTGCTGTGTCCTCACATACGTGGCCTTTTTGTGTATGTGCAGAGATAGATAGATAGATGGATAGATATGGGAATTCCCTGGTGGTCCAGTGGTTAGGAATCCGCGCTCCCAATGCAGGGGGCCCTGGTTTGATCCCTGATCAGGGAACTGGATCCCACATGCAGCAACTAAGACCGGGGCAGCCAAATAAATAAATAAATATTAAAAAAAAATAAAGTAAGATTAAAAAATAACAAATAAAAATAAAAATTAGATAGATGAGAGATACAGATAGATTAATAGATGATAGATGGATAGTTAGGTAGCTAGATAATAGGTAGACAGACAGACAGATAGACAGAGCGAGCTCTGGTGTCTCTTTCTCTTCTTATAAGGACACCAGTCGTATAGGATTAGGGCCCAACCCTTATGACTTCATTTAACCTTAGTTACTCCCTTAAAGGCTCTACTTTTAAACAGAGTCACATTGGGGGTTAGGGCGTCAACATATGGATTTGGGGGAACATAATCCAGTCCATAACTGGGCCAAAGTGCCTGCTTAGTGAGCTGGAGAACGGGGAGCAGACGATGCTGAGTGCCCTTTGCAGTACAATTCTGACATCAGCTACATGGAGTTAGGTTAACTGTCACAAGTTAAGGGCACAGCCCTCTCTCCCCAAAAAATAACACTGCTCATTTCAGATTGCAAGCTCAGATAGTCCCAGGCCACCTGTATTTCTGACGAATTGGCCACAGATTTGGGGCGGGTCCCCAAACCCCCTCAGGATGAATGACTTGGTAGAAACACAGAACTCAAGAAAGCTCCATCCTTATGATTCCAGTTTTGTTGTAAAGGCTACAAACCAGGAGCAGTCGAATGAAGAGATGCATGAGGGGCAGTGGGAGTCCCAGTTGTGGGGCTGCTGTGTCCTCAGGATGCCTTGCCCTCCTGCACACCCACAATGCACCAGCCTGGGAGGCTTCCCTGAACCTCTGTGCCCACAGTTTCCACTGGGGTTTCATTACTCAGGACGATTGCTGGGACCACTGGCTCTGTGCTTGGACTCAGCCTTGGGCCCCCCTTCCCCGCCCTGGGGGTTGTGCTCGTATCCCATGGCCTAAAGCCCTAATCTTTGAATCACATGGTGGGGCTTTCTTCATGGCCAGCCCCCATCCTGAATCACCCATTAGCATAAACTCAGGGGCCCCCATGAATAACGAAGACACTCCTATCACTCAGGAAATTCCAAGGATTTAGAGAGACTCCCTTCCAGGAGCCAGGGACAAAGAGCAGCCAGTTCTTTTCTATACAAACCCCTGGTCCCCACACAGCATCTTATTTATGGACCTGAGGATGCAGGTGCAGGTCTGGCCAAGGGGTGGGCCCCCAGGACCACTGAGCTCACTTATGCCTCCTCCCCCGATCCCTGGGGAGACCATCATGAGGAGGAGGGGGCAGAGGGCCAGGGCAGGGCTGAAGTGGGTAAGGCTACTCTACCTCCACCCCCACCTGCCCTGGACCCCAGATGGGGGCCCCCTAGATGCTCCCTTCGAGGAAGCTGCTAGTCACTCCAGCTTTACTCCAGGAGGAAAGAGGCTGGGTTTGGGTGGAGGGCGTGCTAGGGACATGGGAGTGGACAGAGTGGCCCCCTCACCCCAGGGCCCCTTACACTTTCTGCAGCACCAAGCAGGTGTTTTCCACCCTGAGTACCTGTCCTCTCTTCCCGGTTCACCAGGCACATAAATGTGCACAAGAACCTTATTCTGTGGGGCTCATCTTCTTCAGGGGGATGTTGAGGTCACCCCCTCAGGGACTCGAGCCTGGCCTCCTGGGCACTGGCCCGTGAGCTCCAAGCAGGTGCTTCCTCCCTAAATGCTTCCATGGGGCCAAGGCAGGAGCCGCAAAGGCCACCACGGGACCGTCCCCCTAACCGACAACACAAACCCAAGAAGTCTGGAATGGCCACCGGGAACTGGGCGTGCAACGGCTCCACCCCTGGGAGGGCGGAGGCGGGTGCTGGTGCAGCCCCGCGAGGGCCCGGGGCCCCAGTGCACACTGGAGGCAGAGCTCTGCTCGGCTGCACCATGTCCTGGACCCACGTCCTGCTGGCACTCCTGGCCCACTGCACAGGTGAGAACCCCCAGAGCTCAAGGCCCCCGGCCCCTTCCCTCACCCTGCTTTGCCCTGGATGCCCATGTGCTTCTGTGTCCCCAGCTTGTGGCCCTCAGCCGGTGCTGAATCAGCCACCATCCGTGTCCTCGTTCCTTGGAACCACGATCCGCCTGGCCTGCACGCTGAGCAGCGACCATGATGTCGGTGTTCACAGCATCTACTGGTACCAGCAGAGGTCCGGCCACCCCCCAAGGTTCCTGCTGAGATATTTCTCCCACTCGGACAAGAACCAGGGCCCCAAGGTCCCCCTTCGCTTCTCTGGCTCCAAAGACCTGGCTAAGAACACGGGGTATTTGAGCATCTCTGATCTTCAGCCGGAGGATGAGGCTGTGTATTTCTGCGCTGTGGGGGTCCAGGGCATGGAGCAGGAGCCGGAGACGGAGAGAGAGAGGAGGGAAGAAAGGGAGCCTGCTGCTCCAGTCTCCCAGGCACCCTAGGACACACTTACCTTGAACTAAAGGCAGAAGGGCACACATCCCCGAGGGGAGGGTGGTGTGGCGAGGAGGGTGGGGCCTTGGGCTGCCCCAGGCAAGGAGAAGCTCCTGGAAACCCCTTTGGAGGCTGGATTCGGGAAATAAATCTGCTTGTGTCTTGGGAAGTTGTTTTGCTGGGTGGTCTGAATTTGTTCCAGGGAGGCCCCAGATGTTCTGCGAACAGTCAGAATGAGTGGGACGCACCCAAGACCCAACCAGGGTGAAGGTCCCAGGAGACCTGGCCAGTCACGGTCTGCTTGGCTGGAGCCCCTGGTCTTGTGGGTCCTGGGAGGCAGGGGGCTGCCATAGCATCTTGGGGGATGCCCCTGCCAGGAACAGGACCCCCTATTGTCACCTGATTGTGCACGGGGTAAGCAGCTTAGAAAATGCCTTCATTGGGCCTCTGGGGAGGAGAGCCGTGCCCAGTGATAGGGGTGATCTAGGTCCTCCGCTGGGCCAGATGGCTCTTTGTTGTAGGGGGGCTGTCCTGTGCACTGCAGGATGTCGAGCAGCATCCCTGGCCTCTACCCACCAAACACCCTCCTGCCCCTCGTTATGACAACCAAAAATGTCTCCAGGCATCACCAAAAGCCCCCAAGGTGGCAAAACCACCCCACCTGAGAAACACTGGTCTCGGAGAGAGAAATGCATTTCCTCTTCTGTGCAGGAAAGCGGCAGGGCTGGCGAATATTTTCTGTAAAGAGCCATGTAGTAAATATTTTTGGCTTTCTGGGCCATATGATCTTTGTGGCAACTACTCATTTCTGTCCTTATGGCGCAAAAGCAGCCACAGACAATACGTGAACACGCGGGCATGGCTGTTTCCTATTACACTTTATTTTCAGAAACAGACAGAGCTGGGCTGGATGTGGCACTCAGGCCATACTTTGCTGACCTCTGCTCCAGAGAAACACCCAGTTCCTGCTTCTAGGTTTCAGCCAAACCACACTCGGTGGGGTGATCAAGGTCACCCTCAACTCCTCCTGCCTGAGGACTCCAGGATACTAACCCTCTGGACCCTTGGAAGACCTGGGGCAGGAGAGATACAAGGGGTGTGTGTGGCCTTGCCGATGAGCTTGTTGGGTAAAGAGGGAACGGTGGGTTCCTGCTACCCTGGCCCACATCTGCACCCTGAGCCCCTGGGTTGTGAGTCAGTGTGTGCCCTGCAGAGAGGGACCCTGTACACCCACGTCCACACCACGTGTGGACATGCCTCCCACTCAGAGAGGTGCCAGGTAAACCATCTCCCCTGTGATCCAAACTTGGCTGAGAATGTCCATTTATCATGGCTGAAAAGACCCCAAAGTGTACATTCATGTCAATATCAGCCCGTCCATGTGTGGCCTGAGTCGCCTGTAAAACAGTGGTCTCAGCTCCGGCCAGTTCTCAGCACCCTTTGGGCTTCCACTCTCTGAAATGCACTGAGTTCTTCCTGCATGAAGCCTTTGCCTCCTGGCAGGGGCCTCCAGGCCCAGGTTTCCAAAGGCCATCGAGGTGGTCCCCAAAGAACTCTGTCACCCGCTTGTAACATGCTCTTCTCTTGCTTTCATCCTTGGTGATTCTGGGATTCCAAGCCACGACAAAAAACCCAGAGAGCAGGGAATCAGGTCAGCTCCTCCATCATCCCAGCACCCCTGCCCCACCATACTCCTGGAGGATGGGACCTTGGACCCGGGTCTCAGGCCAGGCAGAGCGTGAGTCTTAGCTCTGGTCAGCCTCGGAAGGGTCATTTGGATTCTAGGTCAACATTTCCAGTGTTGTTTGTAAAGAGGGCAATAATAGCACCAATTAATTTCTATAAAGTGCTTAACCTGCACTTGACTGTAGCGCGTGCTCAACAAAGTAGTGGTATCGTTTCCTCATCAGTCACCAGGCCTGGCCTCCCCCTCGTCTAAACCTTTCCTTTAGTCTGAGTCATTTCTTACCCGGCCATCATCTGGCCTCCTGCCCATCATCCTGCTGCAGCCTGGACCCTCCACTCCTCATTTTTATTACTCCTAGATCCTTGCCTGCAGTCCTCCGCTCTAGCCTTGATTGTCTCCCACCCTCAAAGGCATGGATGCAAGCCATATCTGCCGTTTCCAATTTTCTGGTGGCTACATATTTTTTTTTAAAGATAAAAAGAAACAGATGAAATGATGTTTAATAGCATATTTTATTTAAACCAATGCATTTCAAATATTATCATTTAAACATGCAATCAATGTACAATTGGTTATGAGATGGTTAACTCTTTTTTCATACTAAATCTTCAAAACCCAGTGTGTAGGGACTTCCTTGGTGGCGCAGTGGTTAAGAATCCTCCTGCCAAAGCAGGGGACATGGGTTCGAGCCCTGTCTGGGAAGATACCACATGCCACGGAGAAGCTAAGCCCGTGAGCCACGACTGCTGAGCCTGCGCTCTAGAGCCCGCAAGCCACAACTACTGAGCCCGCGTGCCACAACTAACTGAAGCCCGCGCGCCTAGAGCCCGTGCTTCACAAGAGAAGTCACTGCAATGAGAAGCCCGCGCACTGCAACGAAGAGTGGCCCCCACTCAACGCAACTAGAGAAAGCCCGGGCGCAACAACGAAGATCCAACGCAGCTAAAAATAAATAAATAAATAAATAAGAGAGAATTATCTTGAGGTGAATACTTTTCAACCCAAGAATTAAAAACAAACAAACAAACAACAACAAAAAAAAAACCCAGTGTGTATTTTATACTCGGGGCTCATCTCAATTTGGACCGGCCACATTCCAAGTGGTCCACAGCTGCCTTGGCTGCGACAGGACAGTACAGGTTGAAGGGGTAAAATTCAGACTCCATGTTGTGACACAGCCTTTGGAGACTGGCCCAGATTCTGTCCCAAGTCTCATTTCTTGTGCGCCGCCCTCACCATCTGTTTCTGCTGATGCTCTCGGTTGCCTCCAAACCTCTGCCCAAGCCATCTACTTGCCAGTGGACTTCCTCTCCCTTTGCCGTGTCCTCCAGCTGGCTGCACCAACTCTGGGGTCTGCTGTTATCTCCACTGTCACTCCTTGGGCAAGACTTCGTTGACCTCTTTATGCAGTTATTAACATCCTGTGATGTGCAAACATCGTGTTTTCCTAACTATATTTAGCGCCTGCTGCGCAGCTCTGAATTTAGTTTGCAAGTCTCTCTCCTCTACTAATCCATAAATTCTCAGTGGGAAGGACCTCTTCATCTCATTTTCTGGGTCTGATATACATTGATAATGGAGTTGAGTAAATGGATGTATAAACGAATGCACGACTGAATGAATTCTTGGGTCCCAAAGACCTCACCATTCTGGGACCCCATTAGACAGCTGGGGTCACTGTGATTCCCTAAGAAGGGAAAACTTGCAAATCCGGTGATTATATCCAGTAACCAGGAGTGATGTGGAAGGAAAAGATTGAAAAAGGTCAATGCAGGGAAGGGAACATTTGGGAAACTTTCTGAATTGTTAATGGAGGCTAGAGATGTTGGAGAGGGTGGGGTTCCCAGATTGTTGGGATTTGCTGCCTGGTACACAAAGAGCTCCCCCACCCCCAAGTATCACAACAGGGCTCCTGACTGTGATACAGAACAGGGGTGCAGGGATGCTGAGAGCTGTGGTCTGTGCACAGAAATGCTTGACGCTGCTCCCAAGTCTGACCCAGAAACACAGAACCCAGCAGGCTTGGACATGTCACCAGTGGTACTGAAGACCAGAGGCCCGAACATTCTGACCTGAGTTAGACCTCCAGATCCTCAGAGGAGAGGATCTGAGGACGGCCCAGGGGTCTTGGGGGATGGAACGTGCCAGTCAGACAGAGTCAAAATGCAAGGGCTCTCCGTGCACACAGAGGCCAGTGTGGTTGTGATGGGATTGGCAAGATGAGCTGGGGCAGGTGGCCCCACATAAAGAGGGGGGTGGGATTAACACTGAGAGGCCCTTTAGGGCATGGAGGGCCCTTGCGTCTTGTTCTAAGTTGCATCACAAAAATTTTGTGATGCACGCCCAATGCCCAAATCCATTCATTCACGACGGGATGTAAAACGAGGATATTTTCATTCTAGCAAAACTCCAAAGAAAACGTCCCCTCCTCAATGATTTAGGCACCCAAGGGACTGTTCACATAGTAAAGGCAGGATAAATGTCTGATCTTTTTCCCCTTTATTTACCAGTCATAGAAATCACAAGTCAGTGTGCCAGCTTCTTCCAGGTTCGTGGGTATAAGATACTTGAGGTGGGTATAAGATATTTGAGGTGTTTAAATCCATTGCAATTATGGTAAGTTGTTCTGTCTTTGGGCAGCACAAGCCCATTCAAATTGGTGTCTAACCAGGAACATGACAATGTGTCAAAAACAGTCCATTTACTTTTGTCTTTAAAAAATTTGTGCCAAGATACCTTCACTCCAGCTAATTCTCTAAAGGCTGATGATTTTTTTTTTTTTTTTGGCGTGTGGATCTTTATTATTGTTGTTGTTGTTTTCTTTTTAAAAAATTTTCCCATTCATTTTTTTTTTCTTTTTTTTTTCTTTTTTTGTTTTTTTTCCATTCATTTTTTATTAATTTAATTTTTATTTTATATTGGAGTATAATTGATTTACAGTGTTGTGTCAGTTTCAGGTGTACAGCCAAATGATTCAGTTATACATATACATATATCCATTCTTTTTCAGATTCTTTTCCCATTTAGGTTATTGCTACTGAGAATACTGAGTAGATTTCCCTGTGCTATACAGTAGGTTCCCGTGGATCATCTAGTCTACAAACAGCAGTGTGTATACGTCAATACCAAACTCTCAATTTATCACTCCCCCCAACGTTTCTCCCTTGATAAACATAAGTCTGCTCTCGAAGTTTCTGCTCCTGAGTCTGTTTCTGTTTTGTATACAAGCCCACCTGTATCGGGTTTTTTTAGATTCCACATGTAAGTGATATCATATGATATTTATCTTCCTCTGTCTGACTTCACTTAGTATGATGATCCCTTGGTCCATCCATGTTGCTGCAAATGGCATTATTTCATTCTTTTTTTATGGCTGAGTAATAGTCTCTTGTGTGTATATGTATATATATATACACACACACACCACATCTTCCTTAAAAGGACAATTATTATAACACCCTAAATGGAGAAAGAGCACAAGAATGTGAAAATTTTGAAATCCTCCATGTGATACTGGTAGTTACTAAGCCAGGATCCCGAATAGTTTACTCACCCAAAAGAAGAAAAATTAAGGATAAGTTCAGGATAACAGTACCCACCTTACACCACTCTCTCAAAATTAAAGAAAGAAAAATAAAAAATTTAAAGCTCTGTTCCATGCCCTCAAGGCATAATGGTGCCGCAGGCCGGGAGTTGTGAGCAGGCTTCTCCTCCGCGGGACTATTTGGACTGCAGCTGAGGGAGGTGGTGCTGGGAGGGTGGTCGTCCTCACAGGCCGACCACGACCGCTCCTCTCCCTCCCTCCACTTCCAGTGACTGCCGTCCACCTGGGGAGTCTGCAAAAGCCCCTCAAACCCGAACCCTCCTCTCATTTCCTGCATCTCATCAGTACGTCCTTGACCCAGAAACGCGGCTTCCCGAGGTTCTACCCTCCGACAATCCAGTTCAACCTCAGCTTCAGTTCAGCGGACGTCAGAGCTGTCCCTGGGAATCGCCCCTCCGGCCGCGGTGACCACCGATGGCCTCCATCACCCACTGGACAAGTGCAGACACCGCGTACCACGGCCACCAGGGGGCAGTGCAGAGTGCCCTTTACACCCCGTTACGCCATGTGGGTCCACAGGCTGGCAGCGGCAGCATCACCTGGGAGCTTGTAAAAAATGCCACGTGTCCCGGTCACCCCAGACCTGCTGAGTCTGAACCCGCATTTTCACAAGATCCCTGGCGGTTCCACGCACGTGAAAGTCTCAGAGAACTTCCTGCGCCCTTGTCATCTGGTTCAACCTCACTAAGGCACTCTCACTCAAACCACCCATGTGGTCAAGCAGGTGATGCTCTGGAGATGCTTCTCAGGAGCACCTGGAAACCAGAAGCAACGTAACAGATGTGCCTGTACGCACAGAGCACGCTCACCTCCCACGGTTGACCTCTGGCTCCTTCTGGCTCAGAAGCGCAGGCCCTTCCCTCCCACTCAGACCCGGATGTTTGGGCATTTCGACCACCCTCCAGCTGTGGCTTCGCAGCCCTGACTCCCGGATTGCAACTGCCCTCCTGGCAGCCCCCGCCCCCGCGTCCACTTTCCCCTCCTGGGAAGAGCCCCCGCACCACACCCCTCACGCTCCACTTTCTCAGCCCTCACCCGACGGAAACTGGAGGCCTCTCCCTGGAGGGGCTATTGCTGCGGCCTTGGTTTCCTCAATCCCACGGACCACCCCTCACTCTGAGCTTTGCCGCCCAGGGAAACAGACAGGGATATGGCGCTGCCAGCAGCACCTCTTCGTCCGTCAAAACCGCCTGCCGCAAGGACCACTGGACGAGTGGGACTGGTTTGTTTCTTGTGAATCTGTGTAGACCCAGGCCTGAGAGATGGCTGAAATGCAAACGACCCTCCATAAAAGGGATGAAAGTTCCCAGGGAGGTGTGACCAGGGCTGCAGTGCTGCCGGCATCGGAGAGCAACCGGAAGGAGGGGGCTCTGCTCCTGTTTCTGCTCTGAGCCGCCTGAAGGGGGCGCCCACGGCAGGAGGCACGTATGGGGCCAGTTCTGGGGCCCTGACTACATCTCAGACCCAAAGGCAGAGCCAGCCTTCCCTGAGGCAGGAGGGCAGAGGGAGAAGCCCTGTCGGGTGGCCGCGCCCCTAACTGGGACCAGCGCCTCAGATGCACAGGGAGCCCACAGCAAAGACGGGAGGGGTCAGGTTTGCATGAGCCACAATGAGAGGGTCTGGGAGGCCCTGCCCATCTCCAGGCGCAGAAGGCAGAGCTCAGGGCGTCTCCACCATGGCCTGGACCCCTCTCCTGCTCCCCTCCTCACTCTCTGCACAGGTGCTGTGCACCGTCCCCCCCGCCAACCGCAGCCACTGCAGGATCAGCCTGAGGGTAGGAGCCCCTGGGAATGGGCCTTCATCTTCAAGTCCCCTCTCCCCTCCTCACTCTCTCTCTTTTTAAAAAATATTTATTTATTTATTTAACTAAGACACGCCGGGTCTTAGTTGCAGCACGTGGGCTCCTTAGTTGCGGCCTGTGAAATCTAGTTCCCTGACCAGGGATCAAACTCGGGCCCCCTGCATTGGGAGCACAGAGTCTTAGCCACTGGACTACCAGGGAAGTCCCCTCTTCTCCTCTCTTACAGGCTCCACGGCCTCCTATGAACTGACCCAGCCGCCCTCAGTGTCAATAGCCCCCGGAACAAGGTCAGGATCACCTGCTCAGGAGGTAACATCATGCATAAACATGCATCTTGGTACCAGCAGAAGCCGGGCCAGGCCCCTGTGCTGTTCGTCTATGACAATAGCAACCGGCCCTCAGGGATCCCTGACCAATTCTCTGGCTCCATTCAGGGAACACAGCCATCCTGATCATCAGCGGGGCCTGGGCCGAGGACGAGGCTATTACAGTGCCATCTACCACGGCAGTGGGAGCCGTGACTCATGGTGACGTGACAGACGGGGACTCAAGGCACGAAACTGCCCACCCCAGCCTGGTGCTCCTAGTCCACGCCCACCCCTCCCCTGCCGCCTCCACCCTGGACCAAGAAGGCTCTATTCCTTCTCAACCCAAAGTCACGTCACTGCACCTAAACAAGGCCCTAACTTTCAGTGTCCTCGTCTGGGAAACAGGAATCATAATGACCATCCATGGGATGAGCTGTGTGAGCCAGGGTTCTCTAGAGAAACAGAACCAGCAGGATGTGTGTGTCTATAAATAGAGAGAGATTTATTTTAAGGAATTGCTCACATGGCTGTGGAGGTGTGAGTCCAAAATCTGCAGGATGGACCAGCAGGCTGGAGACCCAGGGAAAAGGGGCAGTGAATCCGTCTGCTGCAAAATTCCTTCTAGCTCTGGGGAGGTCAGTCTTTGTTCTACTCAGGCCTTCAGCTGATTGGATGAGGCCCACCCATATTAGGGAGGGTAATCTGCTTTACTCAAAGCATCAATTTCATGTTAATCCACTGATTTCAATGTCAATTTCATCCAAATAAACCCTCACAGAAACATCCAGAATAATGTTTGACCAAATATCTGGGCACTGTGGCCCAGCCAAGTTGACACATAAAATTAACTCTCACACTGGCCTTAAATAAACAAGGGTGACTACAGCGTCACTCTCACGTCGAATGAAACCTCCAGACCTCTGGGCTTTGGAGAATGTTTTTAACCTTCCACAGTAGTGGAGACCACCCCCAGAGAAGGGCTTGGGAGTCATACAGCAGATCTAGTGATCCCAAGAACCTGGAATTTTCTAGAACGTTCACACCTGGGACTTGGAGAAGATGGACCCACGTGTCTGCTCTGGAGACGACTTGGGAGAGAGGAGTCCTGGTGGCCACAGGAGGAGCCTCTGGGGCCTGTGGGATGGAGAATGGGCAGGGGACTGACCAGCAGGAGGCAGGGGGCGCCCTCTGACACGGGAGCAGGGCAGAAGTGACTGGACATGACACACCCCTCCGCTCCAGGGGAGATGGGTGGGGGCGGGGCACAGAGGAGCCAGGGACCCTGAGCACGGGGTCTGCTGAGCAGGAGAGCTGGACCCAGACCTCTCTGGCTCAGCCTGAATCCAGCCCTCGGCCATTCTCGGTCCAGGGAGGGTGTGGGGACAGGCCCGGGCGGCCAGAGCTGCAGCTGTACCAGCTGGGAAGGCCCTGCCCATCCCCCGAGGGTCTCCAGGGACCAGCCAGACCCAGATTTCCGACCATGGCCACCACAGGAATATGTGGTCTGTAGCAACAGCAGGTGCAGGGCAGGTTATGGGGAGTAGCTGGGGTCACTGAATTCAGGGACAGCCCCTTCTTCTCCCCAAGACCTGGGGCTGTCCTCGGGGGAACCACAGCTTCTGGGCCCCGGGCAGTGGGTGAATGTCACACCCACATAGGGGTGCTGTGAGGGAACAGCTTCAGCCTGGACCCTGGCAGGAACCCCACCCCAGGCCCCAAGGTACAAGGAATCCAGGTATGAGGCTGGAGTGGGCCAAGCACCACAATGGGGAGAAGCTGGACTGGATCAGGGCCTCCCAGGGGCTCCCCTATACCCCACGTCACGTGTCAGGGCACCTGCACCCAGTTACCGTTCAGTGCTGGCCCATCTTCCCGAGGACCATGAGGTCTTGGGATGCAGTACCTGGCCTCGGGGATGCCCGGTCAGTGTGTGTGGGACATGAGGATCTAAGCAAAGTCACATCGGTCCACGGAGTCTGACCTCACGGTGGCCTTCTTGAACTCCCTGTGATATGAGGAAGTCAGTCTGTCCGCTACAGCATCCCATGACCGCGGTAGGACAGATGCCAACAGGATGTCTGGGATGGCCCAACTCCACTAGGGCACGTGGCATCTATGAAATTCACTCTGGGGGCCCCTGGGGAGAGCCTCACAGAGATGGACAAACCATCAGGACCTGAAGCAAAGAGTGGTTTCAAACACGAACTCCATCCAGTTTGAACTTGAACTCAAGTTCAAACACAAACTGGACGTGCAAGGGCAGATTTGACAAGGAGCTCCATCTCCTACAAACAACGGGACCAGGACTGCGTTTTCCAAAGGTTTTTCTATCAAAAGCCCCAGTAAGAAATGCATTTCCCATCACTATCCAGAGTGTATCTATGTTTTCGGGTAACTGAGGCAGGTCCCCACGAACCAGCTGCCCTCCTCCCACGCGGACGCTGTCTGTTCTCTGTCTGCTCTGGATGACCTCACTGTTGCGGGACTCTGGCTGCATCTGACTGAATTGGTTCCACAACCTCTGGGAGTTGCAACGCAAAATTTGAAAAGTGGCAGTTGAATAGCATCAGGGATTCGTTTGTTTTTTGATGGCCGATGGTTTTCCCAAGCCACACCAGATGGGCCAGCTCCCAATGATGATAATAAGAAATGTCATAATTACTGTCATCCTCCATCTGTGTTGAGCGTGGAGCACTTCCCAGTTTAAAAAGCACTTTGAAAGTACAAATCCCGTCTGATTCCACTTATATGAAGTCCCTAGAGGGGTCAAAATCATAGAGACAGAAAGCAGAATGGTGGTGGGGAATTCCCTGGCGGTCCAGTGGTTAAGACTCTGCTTCCACTGCAGGGGGCTCGGGTTCGATCCCCAGTCGGGGAACTAAGATCTCGCAGGCTGCGCAGGATGGCAAAAAAAAAAAAAAAAGCAGAATGGTGATTCCCTGCGGCTGGGGAGGCGGATGGGAAGATCGTGTTTAATGGGGACAGAGTGTCAGTTTGGGAAGATGTGAAAGTTCTGGATGTGGATGGTGGTGATGGTTGCACAACCATGTGAAGGGACTTAATGCCACTGAATTGTACACTTAACAGTGGCTAAAATGGTAAATTTTATGTTATGTATAGCATTCCTGAGGCATCACTGCTGGCAGCACCAGCACAGAGCCAGGCCCTCGCTACCCAAGGTGGGCTCAGTGCCTCTTTTCTGCCCACCGCCCACCCCACCCCAAAGCACAGGGTCCCTGGGCGATGATGCATCCAGATGTTGGAGAAGCAGGCAGGCTCCCCTGGAGGGGAGAGGGAAACGGGGGCCTCACAGAAGTCCCCGCTGTGCACCAGACACTCTGCTCATGGTGGTGACCTCTGGATAAACTCTATGAGCGTGTGTGTGTGTGTGTGTGTGTGTGACACGACGGGGCGGGGGGAGTGAGACCATGAGGTGCTGAACACATCTCATTAAACCCACCATTTTATAATGAAATCACAATTCCCTGACTTGAAACTGGCTTCTTGCTAAACCTGCACCTGTTTCCTCCCCTCTCACCACCCCCGCCCAAGGCTGGTCGGAAGAGAAGCCCCAGCCTCACCCCGCTAAACTCAGGCCTCGGCCGTTCCTGTTCCGCTGGCACTCAGCCTCCTTCCTCGGCCCCTCCAGGCCCCAGGGAGATGCTACACAGGCGCCCTTGGGAACTAGGGCAGGAGCAGATGTGTCCCACCCAGGGTCCCAGAGGTGGGGCCGGCAGGGGCTGCAGTGTGAGGCGGTTGAGCCCTGGATCCTGACCACAGCAGAGCAGTTGGTGGGTGCCCCTCTTGGGAGAGGCCCCCAGGAGTAACGGCCATGGGCCCTGGAGGGGGCCGGGTGCTGGGGGCAGGGACAGAGAAGACCCAGGCAGAGGCCAGGGCCATGTGGGCCAGGACGCACTGGGACGGCTACCGCCAGAGAGGGGAGCCGGGGGCACCTGCCAACACCCCTCCAGGGAGCCCACGCCAGCGGGTCGGCCAGAGGTGCCTTTGACCTGAGGGCACATGAGGCCCAGGACAGGCCAGTTGGGCTGTGAGGCCCCCAGGGGTCAGAGCTGTGTCCCCAGGCACAACTGGCTTCTAATAGTGCTGGGCCTGGCCGTGGGCGCCCATGGACTGCTGCCCCCGACGCCAGCACCGCGGAGCACGGCCCCCCACAAGGAAACCCCGGGAGGAAGCAGCCCTTGGAGCCTGTGGCACAGGTAAGGGGCCAAGGGAATCATGGGGGGATATGAGGGTCCCTGCAGGCAGAACTGGGAGTGGGGACAGAGAGCGGGTGAGGGGAGAGGGGCGAGAAGGGAGCATCAGCTGGAGAGGAGGGGCCTGGGCAGACGGTGGTTTTATTTGAAGGGCTGACATTTTGTCCAGTGTGGATTTGTTTGCATTAATTTTTATTTTTTATATTGTATTAAAATATTTATCTGAATTACTGAGTTTTTTGGCACCCCTTACATTTTGTACCCAAGACTAGTGCCTCACCCACCTCGCACTGGTCCTCGGGGTAGAGCAGGAACAGGGAGGCAGGGACAGGAGGGGGCAGTGGCTGCTGTCATCCTGGGATCCCTGGGGCTCCTCTTAGCTGGTGAGCCACCTCCTCGCCCTTCCCCTGGCTGGGCAGACTCTGGAGCACCAGGGCGCAAGCTCTGGCTGAGGCTGTGTGGTGAGGGGACCTTTCCTGGTGACCCCGGGTCCCCCAGCCAAGGACCACCTCCTGTGACTGGTCCCTGGGAGCCCAAGCCCACCAGGGTGCAGGCGCCTCCATGAGAAAGGCCTGGGCGAGGGTCCGTGGGGGCCGCAGTCTGCCCCTGCCGCTGCTGTGTGACCCCGGCCCCCTCCTCTCTGCTTGTGGTGGGAGGTCCCTGGACAAACTGCTGAGCATCTGGGACCATTTGTGATGATCAGTGACACAGCAGCACATTCATCATGGGCACTGACCATTTAGGGGCAGAACCTCCCTCTCAGTGGCCCCACAAGGCAGGTCCCACTGTCACCCCCAATTTACAGGGATAGAGGCCCAGAGAGGCGAGGCAACTGCCCAAGGTCACACAGCTGGTTCTGACTCCAACGCCCAAGCCTCCAGCTGTCCCCATCCCTATCCCCTAAACAGACCCGGCTGACAAGTCCGCCTCTCTGAGCCTCAGTTTCCCCCTCTGCAAAGTGAAGGGTCCTAGTTGGAGGAGGGCCTTGCAGCCTGACACCTGCCCCAGTGATGCTGGGGCTGCGGTGGTGAAGGTCTGGGACGGGAGGAGTGGAGTCTGCAGCACCAGCAGCACAGCCGTGGAGGTGGGTGGGTGTCTGTGAGTGTCAGGTCGGGGCCGGCACTGCAGCATCCGATGGGGACTGCACAGCCAGGGCAGGATCCAGGAGAACACGAGGAGAAACGGACCTCCATCGGGTCAGGCCCCAGCTCAAGGTCCAGGGAAGAGAGGCCCGGTGACAACCACCACATGCAGCGTGATGCCTTCAGGACAGAGGGGGCCCCACTGGGGTTGGAGTTCAGGTCAAGGGATCCACCTGGGCAAGGCAGCACAGGCACAGAACCCTCAGGAAGCGCTCAGGGGTCCACAGGGCTGCGGCACGTGGGTCTGAGAAGAGGCTAGAGGGGCGGCCAGGCCCAGACGTGGAGGACCTGTCCCTGGAGGATAGACTTCATCTGGGGGGTCCTGGGAGATGTTTGCAAGAAAATGTGACTGGAGTTGGGTGGGTGGGAGGGGGCGGGAAATCAGAACTAGAGAGGCCTCAGGGAGGGGGGCGTTGTCATGGGCAAAGTGGACAGAGAGCTTGGCTTTTTTGCTGGACGGTTAAGAGAATGCTGTGTCCTGTATTTTAACAAAATGGTCCAAGAGAAGGGATCGTCTGCAAGAAGTTTGTCTCCCCCGAGGACGTCCACTCACCCGACAGGCCACTCAGGGTCTCAGGGTGGGCCTGAACCAAGGGGGTCATGTCCAGGCATAGGGCAGACCCATAGACTATTTTAGGAGAAGTAAGATGTGTGGGGGGGGGGAATGCCCGAGCTGGTCTTACAGATCCAGGGCACTGACCTGTGATGGGGGGGCTCCAGGCAAAGGGAGCAAGGGGTGCTGAGGAGGAGAGTTGAGGTGCACTGACCCGCAGGGAGCTTCCAGAGCCAGGGAGAGCGGGGTGCAGACCATGGGGGTCTTGTAACCCGGTCCTTTATCCTGGGGTCCATGAGGAGTCATTAAGGGATTTAAGTGGGGCACTGTCAGAGTCAGGTTTGTGTTTTGGAAAAATGGCTCCAGATCAGAGACCAGTGTGAGGGCAGATTAGAGAATGGAGAAGGGACATGGAGAAGGGGCTTTGGCCAAAGTCTGTGCCTTGGGGACGGAGAGGAGGTCCACAGTAACCAGGTACCAAGATCACCTATGAAATTGCCAAGTGAATTTAAAGTGATGTTATCAGAGTGCTGACAGGGAGGAACGGGCACAGTCATGGACTGTCAGTGGGAGGCTGAATTTCTGGAACAAACAATTTCTGGAATAACATACCAAGATTCATAAAAACATACATTCCTTTTAATCAAGTAATTCCACCTCTAGAAATTTATCTTGATGGTATAATCAGAACTTCAGCTAAATACTATAAGTGTGTTCCTGGGGAAGAAGTAGAAACAACCTAAATGTCCAATGACAAGGGAAGGTAAAATAAACTACGGTACATTCATGGTAGGGAGTATTACACAGTCATTTGATATGATTTTTTTGACAACTGTAATGACATAATAAAGATTTGTATAACAGGCTGTAATATGGCATACTAGCACACTGCTTTTGTTTTATTTCGATTTACAGAGTAAAATTCATCCTTTCTGGTATTAGCAGTTGTAGAAATTTTAATAAAACTATAGAGTTGTGTGACCCTCACAACAATCAAGATACAGAACATTTCCACCCCCCACCAAAATTTCCCTGCGCCCCCTGTGTAGTCAATCCCTTTTTCTGCCCCAACCATGGAAACCACTGATCTCTTTCTGATCCTATAGTTTTGCCTTTTCGAGATATAAACGGCATCATGCAGTATGTAATCTTTTTTTTTTTTTAATTTTATTATTATTTATTTAGTTATTTATTTTTGGCTGTGTTGGGTCTTCATTTCTGTGCGAGGGCTTTCTCTAATTGCGGCAAGTGGGGGCCACTCTTCATCACGGTGCGCGGGCCTCTCACTATCGTGGCCTCTCTTGTTGCGGAGCACAGGCTCCAGACGCGCAGGCTCAGTAGTTGTGGCTCACGGGCCTAGTTGCTCCGTGGCATGTGGGATCTTCCCAGACCAGGGCTCGAACCCGTGTCCCCTGCATCGGCAGGCAGATTCTCAACCACTGCGCCACCAGGGAAGCTCCTATGTAATCTTTTTTTAAATTAAACTTTTTATTTTGGGATAATTGTAGGTTCACATGCAGCTGTAAGACATAATACAGAGGGATCCCATCTACCCTTCACCTAGTTTCTCCCAAGAGTAATGTCTTGTAAAATAAAAAATCACAACCAGGATATTGACATGGACGCAGTCAAGGTACAGAACATTTCCATCGCCACAAAGATTCCTTTCTAGCCACGCCCACTTCTCTCCCTCCCAAGCCCCTGCTAACTCTGGCAACTACTAATTTGGTCTTCTTTTCTAATTTTGTCCTTTCAAGATTGTTCTATAAATGGAATCATACTGTATGTACCCTTTTGGGACCGACTTTCTTTCTTTTTCTTTTTTTAAAAAATTTTTATTGGAGTATAATTGATTTACAGTGTTGTTAATTTCAGGTGGCCAGCAAAGTGAATGAGTTATAGATACACATAGGTCCACCCTTTTTTAGATTCTTTTCCCTTATAGACCATTACAGAGTATTGAGGAGAGTTCCCTGTGCTATACAGTAAGTTATTATTAGTTATTTATTTTATATTTAGTAGTGTGTATATGTCAATCCCAATCTCCCAATTTATCCCTCCCCCCCTTTGCCCCCTGGTAACCGTGTTTGTTCTCTACATCTGTGACTCTATTTCTATTTTGTAAATAGGTTCATTTGTACCATTTTTTTAGATTCCACATATAAGCGATATCATATGGTATTTGTCTTTCTCTGACTTATTTCACTCAGTATGACAATCTCTAGGTCCATCCCTGTTGCTGCAAATGGCATTATTTCATTCTTTTTTATGGCTGAGTAATGTTCCATTGTATGTATGTACCACATCTTCTTTATCCATTCCTCTGTGATGGACATTTAGGTTGCTTCCATGTCCTGGCTACTGTAAATAGTGCTGCAATGAACATTGGGGTGCATGTGTCTTTTCGAATTATGGTTTTCTCTGGATATATGCCCTGGAAGCGACTTTCTTTACTCAGCATAGTTTTCTGGCTGTTCACCCAGACTGTTGGTTGTACATACTTCGTTCCTTTTTATTGCTCAATATAGTCCAAGTACGTAACCGTATGAGTTTGGCTTCTTTAGTTCAGTATAACACCTTTGCAATTATCCAATTATCCCCTTTATCTATAGTTTGTTCCTTTCTATTGCTAAGTAGGATTCCATCTATGAACGTATCAGAGTTTATTAACTATTCACCAATTGAGGAACATTTGGGTTGTTTCCAGTTTTTGGCAATGATAAATAAAGCCAGTATATACATTTGCATACAAGTCTTTGTTTGAACACGAGTTTTCATTCCTTGGTTAAATACTTAGGAGTAGGATTTGATTGATCAGAGGGTAAGTGTATGTTTATAAAAAACTACCAAACAGCTTTCCAGAGTGGCTAAAACTTTTTACATTCCCACAAGCAATGTGTATGAGTTACAGTTGCTCTGTATTCTCCCCAGCACTCGGTATTGTCAGTGTTTTAAGAAATTGAGATAAAATTCTTTTAACATAAAATTCACTTTTTTTATTTTTGGCCGAGTAGCTTGTGGGACCTTAGTTCCCCGACCAGGGATCAAACCCGGGCCCCAGCAGTGAAAACACCAAGTCCTAATGAGTTGACCGCCAGGGAATTCCCAAAATTCACTATTTTAACTATTTTAAAATACACAATTTGGTGACATTTAGTGCGTTCACTATGTTTTGTGACCATCACCACTATCTTTTTCCTGAGTCTATTGATCACGCCAAAAGGAAACACCAAAACAGTCCCTCTGCATTCCCCCAATTCACCAGCCCCTGGCAACCAGTAATCTGCTTTCTGTCTCTATGAATTTGCCTATTCTGGATATTTCATATAAATGAAATCATACAATATAAGACCCTAGTGTCTGGCTTATTTCACCTAGCATCATGTTTTCAAGGTTCATCCATGTTGTAGCAGGAGTCAGTACATCATTCTTTTTAAGGCCAAATAATATTCCTTTGTTTGTTTGTTTGTTCGTTTATTTATTTATTTTTGGCTGCATTGGGTCTTTGTTGCTGCATGCCGGCTTTCTTTAGTTGCAAGGAGTGGGGGCTACTCTTCACTGGGTTGCGTGGGCTTCTCATTGCAGTGGCTTCTCTTGTTGCAGAGCACGGGCTCTAGAGCGCAGGCTGAGTAGTTGTGGCGCATGGGCTTAGTTGCTCCGAGGCATGTGGGATCTTCCTGGACCAGGGCTTGAATCCGTGTCCCCTGCGTTGGCAGGCGGATTCTTAACCACTGTGCCACCAGGGAAGTCCCAATATTCCATTTTATGGATATACCACATTTTGTTTATCTGTTCATTAGTTAATGTGTTATTTCCACCTTTGGGTTATTGTAAATAGTGCTGTTATGTACATTCATGTCAAGTGTTTTTCTGAGTATCTGTCTTCAATTCTTTTGGGCAAGTGCCTAACAGTGGAATTGCTGGGTCACATGGTAGCTTTACGTTTAACTTTTGAGGCTGGCCAAACTGTTTTCCACAGTGGCTGCACCATTTTACAATCCTACCAGCAATGCACAAGGGATACAGTTCTCCATATCCTCACCAACACTTGTTATTTCCTTTTTTTATTATTGTTATTTTTATATCCATCCCACTGGCTGTGAAGTGGTATCTCATTGTGGTTTTGATTTGCATTTCTATAATTATTAATGATGTTAAGGGTCTTTTCAAGTGCTTGTCAGTCATTTTTATATCTTCTTTAGGGAAATGTCTCTTCAAGTCCTTTGCCCACCTTTTAAATCAGTTGTCTTTTTGTTGCTTTGTTGAGTCATAAGATTTCTTTATATATTCTGGATACTAGGGCCTTATCAGATATATGATTTTCAAATTATTTCTTCCATTCTGTGAGTTGTCTTTTCACTTTCTTGATAAGGTACTTGGAGGCACAAAAGTTTTGAATTTTGATGAAGTCCAACTTATCTATTCTTTCATTTATTGCTTGTACTTTTAGTGTCATATCTAAGAATCTGCTGCCTAATCCAAGGTCATGAAGATCTACACCTATGTTTTATTCTAAGAGATAGTTTTAGCTTTTACACTTAGGTCTTCGATCAATTTTGAGTTTTTGTGTATGGTATGAGGTCGGGGTCCAACTTCATTCTTTTGCATGTGGATGTCCAGTTATCCCAACACCATTTGCTGAGGAGATTCTTCCTTTCTTCCTTCCTTCCTTCCTTCCTCCCTCTCTCTTTCTCTCTCTCTCTCTCTCTCTCTCTCTTTCTTTCTTTCCCACACCGCAGGGCTTGCAGGATCTTAGTTCCCTGAACAGGGTATCCCCTGCAGTGGAAGCGTGGAGCCCTAACCACTGGACCACCAGGGAATTCCCTGTTCTTTTTCAAGACTGTTTTGCCTATTGGAGTCCTTTGCAATTCCATGTGAATTTTAGGATCAGCTTTTCCATCTCTGTAACAATGACCACCCACTGAGATTTTGATAGGGACTGCATTGGATCTGTAGATCACTTTGGTTAGTATTGTCTTCTTTCAAATACTAACTCTTCCAATCCATGAACGCAGCACATCTTTCCATTTATTTAGGTCTTCTCTAACTTCTTTGAACAACATTTTGCAGCTTTCAGTGTACAGTCTTTCACCTCATTGGTTAAATTTATTCTTAATCGATACCATTGCAGATGGAATTGTTGTAATTGCCCTTTTTGAATCGTCCATTGCTAGTGTGTTGATCACACACCTGCGGAATTTATTTGCTCTGTATGTAAGATCATGTCATCTGTGAACAGAGACTTTGAGTTACTGTCTAGTATCCTTTCTTTTTTAATTAATTAATTAATTAATTTTGGCTGCACCGGGTCTTAGTTTTGGCACATGGGATCTTCGTTGTGGCAAGCAGGATCTTTAGTTGCGGCACGCAGACTTCTTAGTTGCAGCATGAGGGCTCTTAGTTGAGGCATGCATGTGGGATCTAGTTCCCAGACCAGGGAATGAACCCGGACCCCCTGCATTGGGAGCGTGGAGTCTTACCCACTGGACCACCAGGGAAGTCCCCAGTATCCTTTCATTGCACTTTTTAAATGCACTTCTAGATTGCTTACTTGTGTTATGTATCTAATGTTCTTATAATTTTAAAACAATTAAAAATTTAAAGCAAAAAATCTTATATTTGCCTCACAAAACCAACCACAGCTAACTGGGCCAGCTTAGCAGGTGGAAAACACAGTGGTCTGATCCTCTGGCAGAGATTCTTGCATCCAACAAGCCCCAACTCAATGCTGCATCTTTGTATGAGTTGGGAATTTAAATCAGCAAAGGCAAAACCTGGAACTTCTTGTGGCTTTGGAGTCTCTGAGGGTGGTTCTGTTGTTTCTTAATTATTTTGGGCCTTGTTTTAACTTTAAGGAGTATTTAGGTGCAGAATCTAAGGACAAAGTTTTCTGGCCTGGGGGTGAGAGCACTCATGGTCACCTGTGACAAGGTGAAGACAGAAAAAGAACTGGAATAGGAGAAAAGTGGTCAGTCTCATGTGGAAGTGGTGAGTTAGTTTCCTATTGGGCATCCAGCTGGAGATGGTCAGTAGGCAACTTAAGTGGAGATGAGGAAAGGGTTTGAAGCTGGAATAGACTCGAGCCTCATCATGTGGGCACATTGTGGGAAGATGGCAAAGAAGGAGGACCCAGGGAGGTAGCCTGGGGATCAGTAGCCATGCATGGGTCAGGGGAAACGGAAGACAAAGAAGGAAGAAAGTGGGGGTCACAGACATCAAGGAGAACAAAGTCACTGGAAAGAGGGGCCAACCCTATGTTACATCCTGCAGAGACATTACGTACAACAGGAACTGGGGAGGGACCTTAGACTTGACCCAGATGAGGGCCCTGTTGTCCATCACCTGAGAGATTTCAGGGAGAGATGGGGTGAGAGCCAGAAGGGCCCTGGCATGTCCCAGAATGTAAAACAGTGCTTGGCAGGCAAGTGTTTGGGAGCCATTGTTGGTTGGATGGATGGATGGATGGATGGATGGATGATGGATGTATGACGGATGGATGGATGGATGATGGATGGATGAATGATGGATGGATGATGGATGGATGGTTGATGGATGGATGGATGGATGATGGACGGATGGATGGATGATGGATGGATGGATGGATGGATGATGGATGGAAAAACAGATGGACAGAAAGACAATGATCTGAAAGATCCAAGAAGGCTTCGTGAAAGAGGAGGAACTGAATTGCCTCTCAATGAGTTGAGACAACAGGGCAGGGGGCCCCCAAATGACCTGGTGTCCACAGGCCCAGGGAGGAAGCTGCCTGGCTGGACTGTGGGAAATTATGGGGAAGGAACACCCAGAAGCCCTAAAATGAGGCCAGGAGAGGTCGGGCAGGTCCAAGCCAGCTCAGGACTCACTCTGCCACACCACATGGCCACCCGAGGGGACTCGGCACTCAACAGCACCATCAGCACTGAGGATTCAGTGGTCACAGGACAGCCTCAGAGTGGGGGGGACACACTGGGTGACAAGGTGTGGGTGGCTGCTGCCTCAGACAGGGGGCTGGGCATGGGGACACCCAGGGGCGCCCCAGCCTCCGGGGGGCTGGCTGCCCACCCCCCCAACCTGAGAACACAGCCCTGCCTGCTACAGCCCTGTTCCCGTCATGCCCAGCAGGTCCCCGCTCCGGCCCGGCCCCCGGGGGACAGGCCCCAGGTGCTGGCCCGGCGGGTTTTGGTCCGAGTCTCATTCACCGTGGTACATCTTTGGCGGCGGGACCCAGCTCACCGTCCTAGGTAAGTGACTCTCACGTCTTTCCCAGCCTGTCCCACCCTCTGCTGTCTTGGGAAAGTCACTTTTTTCTCTCTGGGGGCTGCTTCCCCTCTGCCCTCCCAGCTTAAGGACTGACCCCCACCTTTCTCCTTGGGGCCTGGGGAGGCAGGTTGGTCTTGGGGTAACCAGCAGGAAGGACCCCAACCGCAGAAGCAGCCACCTCCAGAGTCCGACAGGGATCCTAAGGAGGGAGGAGAGCTGCTTTGGTTATACACGGGACACTGAGGCTGCACATGGGACGGCTTGGCCGGGTCACCTGGGAGAGTGAAGTGGAACAGCATCTGGGGGGCTGTCTGCTGTCCAGGGGCTGAGTGGGAGGGGGGACAGAGAAGGCAAGCAGGGCCACCATGGGGACAGTCACAGAGGCCATGATGGGGGTGGGCAACCCAGGACCCTCCCCTGCATCTCACACCCCCTCCTCTGTCACACAGGTCAGCCCAAGTCTGCGCCCTCAGTCACTCTGTTCGCGCCCTCCACTGAGGAGCTCAGCACCAACAAGGCCACCCTGGTGTGTCTCATCAATGACTTCTACCCGGGCAGCGTGACGGTGGTCTGGAAGGCAGGCAGCACCACCATCACCAGGGGTGTGGAGACCGCCCAGCCCTTGAAACAGAGCAACAACAAGTACGCAGCCAGCAGCTACCTGGCCCTGACGGCCAGTGAGTGGAAATCTTACGACAGGGTCAGCTGCCAGGTCACGCACGAGGGGAGCACCGAGGAGAAGACAGTGGCGTCCTCAGGGTGCCCTTAGGTCCCTGGATCCCCCACCCTCCGGGGCCTGGAGCCACGGGTCCCCTGGAGGGTCTCCCCTCCCATCCTGGTCCCCCCAACCCTTCCTCCTGCACCCAATCAACTCTCAATAAAATGTTTTCATCGTTATTCAGAAATCTCTGCTCATTTCTTTTCTTGTCTCGTATTTAATTTGCACCCTCTCCAGAATTCTAGGGGTGGGGTGGGGAATCCTAGGCGCCAGTGGGAGAGTAACTAAGGGGAGAAGCTCACAGTCTCCTGGGTGGGGGCATCTCCCAGGAAACCAGCCAGGACACATCACCCATCCGCCCTCTCTCCTTCCTCCCACTCCTCCTCCAGCACAAGGCCGTGCCCACCCCCTGCCACCTTCCAGGCCGGAGCTGCCCATGGCTGGTGACCTCCAGATGAGCCCTCCCTCCCTGCCCTGGTGGGGACCCTCCACACCTCCCTGCCCCCGGCTTGTCCTTTCTTTCCAGTATGGCTGTTAGCATAACTGACTCGGGACTCTTCGCCCACATTCCTCTTCCTCTGTGTCCTGCCTGGTCCCTGGGCTGGGCCACTCCTGGGGGCCTCCCAGCCCAGGCTCCCCCTCCTTCCTCCCTGGCCTCCTGCGGCCCCTTCTCCTCCTGGGCTCATGGGGAGGGGATTTTGATCTTAGCTTCTGCTCTGGGGCACTGCTTCCCTCCAGCTCCAGTTAAATGTTCTCCAGGCCTTACCTATCAGGCATCAAACCACCTGGAGAGTTCTGAGCCCACCTGGACCCAGGTCCCTGGCCCTGGGACCCATGGCCTAAGGGGACAGAGTTGTTAGGGCCAAAGAGGGACCATGGGGGACAGGGGCCTTGGGTTGGAGGGGCTGGCTTCCTCATGCCCTTCCCCGCCTCTGGGTCAGAAATCAGGGTCAGGGCACTGGGGGAGGGACCGAGAGAGGGTGTTGTCTTCTTGGAGGCCCCGCCTCGGCCCTGGTTCCTGGAGGTGAGGGCTCACTGTGCCCTGCCACCGGAAGGGTCAGTCTGGCACAGGGTCAGACTGGCCCAATAGCAGCATCTTGAGGATAAAGTTCAAACACCAAGCCCCCAGTACAGGTCCCTTTGGCATCTGCTCCTCCCACTCCCAGACTCGTTTTCTGCTGCCTCTGTGTCCCACCAACCCCTTCTACTCGAAGCCCAATGGCTTCTATCCACAAAGGCCACACTGCTTCACGCCTCTGCAGTTTGCTCTGCTGCTCCCTTGGCTGGCGTGACAGTCCCTGTCCCCATCCACCTGACAGAGGCCTGCCACTCCCTGATGCCCCGCACTCAGCTCTCCACTCATGACCTTCACGTGGACGATGCTTGAACCTCAGCCAATCTGGGCTGAGCACGTGGGGGCTGAGAGGACCTGCTCCCAGCCATCTCCCACCCACTCCCGACCCCCAGGGGCTGCAGGAAGCAGCTTCTCACACCTCCCGTCAGGATAAGGAATGAGACCTGTGCCTGGGCGCCTAGGACACAGCTGCCAGCCACAGACCTGCTCAGCGCGGCTGGTAACAGGCTCGCTGACAATAGGGTGTCCACGGGGACCCGGCTGCACCCTCCTCCGTACCCCAACTGTGCCCCGTCGTGGGACTGACCGTCCCCAGCTCTGCTGCAGGTGTCATCTCTTTGCCACGAGGCTGCAGCCCCAGCTGGGTGCTGCCTGTGGATCGTGCTCTACCTCCTGTGACCCCCAGATCTCCCCGGGAGGTGGGTGCTAACCCCCCCTCACCTCATGGATGAGGAGACAGAGGTTCCCAGAGCTGAGGCAGCTGCCCAGGTCCTGCAGGCACTCAGGGCCACACACACGGTGGGCACCCGGGCCCCCCTCATGAGGTCACCCCCCCGCTTCCCGAGGAGGCTGTGCTGTGCCGGCCGGGAGACGGTGCTGAGCACACGACCCCGCAGCCTCTGGACATCAGAGGCATCCTAAGGCTCCGTGGGGTGGGGGACCCTGGCTCCTCAATCTATACTGACTCGGTGCAGGTAGGGGCAGGCAGGAGGGTGTTCATGGACCCTCTGAGTCCATACAGCAAAGCAGAGCGGGTTTTGTGGGCCCATTTCACAGAGAAGAGAACTGAGGCTCTGTCAGCGGGATGGGGGTTGGGGGACCTGCCCAGGGTCACAGGGTGAGCTGCTGGCTGACCTGCGCCACCCCCCCCAGCTCTTTCCACAGCTCCTCAACCCTGCGAGATGTGTCATTCATTCATTCACTCACTCATTCATTCAGCAAACTGTCAGTGAGCACTGCTGTGGGCCAGTGCTGGGGGCAAGGAGACAGGACCACCTGCCCTGGAACAGCTCATGCGTTGGGGGGGACAGCCATAGAGCCCACCGCTGACCCCACCATGTCCTCAAGCCCCCAGGTCAGCTTTCCACCCAGGGAGCATCTCCCCGCACACTTGGGATAAGATTTCATCCACTGCCCGGCCCCAAGTGGCGGATCCCCCAGCAGCCGGCACTGGGCACGCCTCCAGGCTCATCACAGCCCCTCAGGGAGCCTTGAAGTTCCCATCAGGGCTGCCACTGCCCACTTCACAGATGGGACACTGACCATGAGGGACGCACCGGGCCTGCCCTGCTCAGCTCAGAGCCGGGACAGCCCCTGCGGACTGGTGGCCCCAGGGCACTGGCTGTGGGGGCGGGTGTCCATGCTGGGCTGACTCTTTGTGGAATAAAAAAGAGTGTCAGGTCAGGGGAGGGGGCTTGGCCTGGCCCTGCCCTGCCTGCTGTGCGACCCTGGGCAGCGCCCTCCGTCCAGGGCTTCCTTGTGGGAGGCCAAGGCTGGGGGAGGTAACTGATGGGGGACGGGGGTTGTGGCTTCCTTCACAGCAGAGCCCAGAATAGCCTCGGGCAAGGAGGGCAGAGGGGCCCTGGGGGAGGGGAGGGGAGATGACTGCTGGGGCCCTGGGGGAGGGGAGGGGAGGTGACAGGCAAGAATCAGGGAGGCTGTCTGGGGCAACCAGGACAGGGACCAGGGGAGGGGCTGGGTCATCAGACGCCCTGTGTCCACTCCAGGGACAGAGTAGCTAATGGTCAGCACGACCCACCAGGGCACCACAATGCGTGTGTTTCCACACAGGTCGGGGTGACACTCTTCCTGTGGCCACTCAACCCCCCAGGTCCCTTCTGCTCCTCAGCACCTGACCTGGGGACATCTCACATCAGGGCTGGCATCCACTGAGCATCCTCTGTGCCCGGGCTGTGCTGGGCACCAAAGTCTGGATCCCCCTCCGGTCCTCACCAGGATGGGCAATCCCTGCCCGCCCCAGGCCTGGCCTCCTGGGGACATGCTGGGGTCTCCTGACCGTCCCAGGAGGAGGGAGGAAGCCTTGGCCAGACCCCAAACGGGATCCCTAAGGAGGACGGAAATGCTGCTGTGGGCCGGCCGAGAGCGGCTCTCTGAGGGAAGGTGGGACCTCAGAGCAGCCTGATGAGCCCACCCGCAGGGTCTCTGGTCACACAGGGCCTCCAGCTCAGCGCTAGTGTGGACCAAGGCCCTGCGAGGATGAGGCCCGCTGCGGTCACTGCCCGGGGCAAGGCCACCACTCAGCAGCCCTTTCCTGAGCACCTACCATGTGTGGGGACCTCGGCGGTGGCAACGCAGCTCTGCTGGGGCTCCTGTGGGCACAGGGAAGCAGCCCATAGAGAGGGAGTGGTGTTGTGCAGGACGGGCTCGTGCCCTGGAGAAACCAACCAGGGTGACGGCCGAGGGTGCCTGACTGGGCCCCACGAGGGGCCACGGCCGAGCCTGGAGGCGGCCAGGGGGCAGGACAGCCCTGACTCTGGGTTGGCGGCTTGGGGCCTGTGTCCCCACCATGCAGCCGGGCTGGTGATAGTGGAAACTTGCTCGCTGGGGTCCAGGAGGGACGGTCAAATGGAAAATGGACGTTTGCTGGTCTCTGAGGTTGACTGTTGCTGCCATTAGCATAGGGCTGCTCGGGCCCAGGCCTCAGGCCAGTACCCCTGGGCTCCCCATGGGCCCCACCCTCACCCCCGCGCAGCTGGCCTGGCGAAACCAAGAGGCCCTGACGCCCAAAATAGCCGGGAAACGCCGACCAGCCCAGCCCGGGGAAGCAGGTGCCTCCCTCTCCCCAGGCTGGGGGGAGGAGTGGCTCCAGTTCTGGAAGCTTCCACCAGCTCCCTTGGAGAAGGGACCTGCGTTGCAGCACCCAGGCCGCCCAAGCCCCTGCGCCCAGGCCTGAGCCAGGCAGAGAGTACGTCAATCAACCATCAGAAGCGGCATCTTGTGTTCCAGAATCTTGTGTCTGTGCGGGTCGTACCCCCTCCTCGGGGCCCCCAGGGACCTCTCTAAACGCCGGGCGCGCAGCTGCGGCTGACGTGGGGCACAGCCAGACACTCGGGGCTCAGGGGAGCCCGGGGGGCAGGGCTGGCCAGGGCTGGACATGGGGACCCTCACAATCTCTGTGCTCGGAGCCCCAGGTCTGGGGTAATAATGAGGAGCCCAGAGCACAGGTGTCCTTCAGGAGACTGGTCAGTTACTCATCCGTCCATCTGTCCATCCACCCTTGAGGCCCCCTGAAGGCCTGGGCAGTGTGGGCTCTTGGCTTCTCATGTCCCAGGCAAGGTGGGACGGTCCAGCCAAGGCCAAAGTCAGACCTGGAACATGCCTGCCCATCTGCCACGGGGGTGGGGCTGGGGCTGTGGTTCTGGGTGCCTGGGGGGACTTGTCCGTTCACAGCTTGGAGCTCGTGGCACAAATGAGACCCTGTGTGAGGAAGACAAGGGGAGGCGGATCCTGGGGTTCTGGGGGGCAGCCAAGGGGAGCAGCAGCAACTTCAGCCACATCAAAACCAACTCAAAACCACCTCAAAACAGGGCCCGGGAGCTGGACCCCCAGGGCTGAGGGGCAGAGGGAGGAAGGGCCTCCCGGGGGGTCAGCATGAGCAAAGGCACAGAGCAGGGGGGCTGCAGCAGCCCTCGGCTGGCGCACACGGGCCCCCAGTGAAGCACCCTGACCCCTCCACCTCGGAGACTCCAGACTCCTGTCTCCCGCGCCGCCTGGCCCACCACCCTGCTCACCGCCCAGCAATCCCTGGCATTCGGTGCTACATGGCGGGGCCCTGCCCTGGGGAGGAAGGGGAATCAGACGCAGACTGGACACCGGGCAGAGAGGGACGAGCAGAGGGTGCGGGGAGCAGGCCCAGGGAGGGACCGGGGGGTGGTGGGCCAGGAGTTCTCCAGGGGCAACGGTTCTCTGTGCCGCACACAGTGAGGCCGGCTGGTGGGCCAGAGTGTCCCGAGCCCCGGAGCCCAGCAGAGGGTCAAGGACAGGGCTCAGAAGAGGTGAGGCCAGGGACAGAGACCCTGAAGGCCTCAGTCCTGACCAGATCTGAGATTCCAAAAGGCAGCTGCGCACTGAGGCTATTGAGTGGCCTACTGTCCCGAACCATTTACGACACACGCAACACGAGTTACTCAGCTGAGCCACTTCCGGATTCCGTGGGGCTCACAGCCAGCATCATCGTCCCATCTCACAGGTAGGAAAACCGAGGCCCAAAATGATTAACATCCCAGAGAGCGAGACAGAGCCAGCCCCCAGTGTTCCCCCTCCCAACCTGGGGCCTCCCCGCTGAGGGACAGGAAACAGGCCACACAGGGGCACCCGGATGGAGAGCTGCCCTCTGCCAGGCCCCTGACCCCTCCCGTGGGCAACTTCCCCCCATCACCCCCCAGCCCCGACCTGAGTCAGGGGAACAGAAAGGAGGCCCGCGAGTGGACCCAGTGGCCACCCCCACCCCATGGCTGGAAGGAGGGAGGGCTGGTGGCAAAGGGCCTGTGGGAGCCCAGACCCCAGGGTGGACAGGGAGGGTCCCCCTCACCTGCAGCCCTTCGCAGCCCTTGACCTTGGGCCATTTGCTTCCTTCTGTGGGCTGTTTCCTCATCCCATCTGTACAGGGAGTGATAACGAGTCTCTCCCCCAAAGGGTGGGCTTGGGGATTAAAGGAGACGATGCCTGTGAGGTGCCTGGATCATGGTGACCCTCACCCACCCCAGCCACTGCTGTCACCTCCTGGGCTCTTGCCTGGGGTCTGCCTCTGACATGCTGTGTGACCTTGGGCAAGATGATTCCCCTCTCTGGGCCCCAGCCTTCCCCTCTGCTCAGGGAGTGCTGGGTGAGGGGCCCTGCGGGCCAGAAACTATAGGAAAACTGTCAGATTCTTGGATGAAGGGGCTGAGCAGGGAGGCCCCAGGCCTGGTGGGGCAGTGAGGCCCGAGGTGGAAAGGGGATGGAGTGGGTCACCTCCCCAGCTCTGGTGGCCCTGCTGGTCACCCCTGGAAATCCCCAGGCTAAAGCTAACCTTAACTTTGACCTAAACAGAACTCAGGGTGACAAAAGGGGAGAAGTAAGGGGAAGAGAAGCTTAGCCCGTGGTCAGTGGGGCATGGGACCGGTGACAAACAGGGTCAGGTGTGGCCCAGGACAACGGGACAGGGCAGTTTCAGGGCTGTAGTCGGATGTTTGTGCAGCTCGCAGGAGCGGGTAGCAGAGGCCCCCACCCCTAGCCCCCTCCTCCTCCCAGCCCCCTCCCCTTCCCAGCCCCGCCTGGGCCTGATGCTGCCCCATGGCTGCCTCCCCACATCCTCCCTGAGCTCCATCCTGGGTCCTGGAATCCTGGAGGGCCCGACCCCATGGGATCTCACCTCTCCCTTCCAGGACCCTCATTGACAAAGGAAAAGCTGCTGCTCCCAAGGGATGTGGCCTCTTCCTGGGTCTGCAGACTCAGAATCTCATCCCCAGTGTAGTGCATGGTAATTTCAAGGTTCTCAATAAACAGTTTGAATGAAGGAAGGAAGGAAGGAAGAGATGGATGGATGGATGGATGGATAGTTGGGTGGGTGGGTAAATGGATGGAGAGATGGGTGGTTGATTGATGGATGGGTATTTGAGTAGGTGGATTGGTGTGTTTGAGGGTAGGTTAGTAGTTGGATGGGTGAATGGATGGATGAATAGTTGGGTGGGTGGGTAGATCCTAATTATAAGAAGCACAGTTCCAATTTACCAAGAGCTACAGTAACCAAAACAGTGTGGTATTGGAATAAGGATAAACATATGGATCAATGCAATAACATCGAGAGTGAGAAATAAAAACATACATCCATGGTCAATTGATTTTTTAAGAAACACTATTTTTTAGAGCAGTTTTAGGTTCACAGCAAAATTGAGCAGAAGACATGGAGATTTCCCGTATACTCCCTGCCCTCACACGTGCATAACCTCCTTTATTATCAATCTCTCCTGCATTTATTACAACCGATGGACCTACATTGACACATCATAATCATCCAGAATTCATAGTTTACATTCTATGGGTTTGGACAAATGTATAATGACATGTATTTATCCTTGAGTATCATACAGAGTATTTCCCTCCTTACCCCCAACCCCCAGCAACCAATGACCTTTTTATTGTCTCCATAATTTTGCCTTTTTCAGAATGTCATATAGTTGGAATCAGACAGTTGGTAGCATTTTCAGATTGGCTTCTTTTATTTATTAATACACATTAAATGTTCCTCTATATCTTTTTATGACTTAATATTGATAGCTCATTTATTTTTATTGCTGAATAATATTCTATTGTCTAGAGGTACACAGTGTATTTATCCATTCACCTATTCTAAGATATCTTGGTTGCTTCCACATTTTAGTAATTATGAATAAAGCTTCTATAGACATGTGTGTGCAGTGTTTTGTATGAGTTTCAACTCCTTTGCGTAAATATCAAGAAGCATGATTGCTGGATCTTATGGTAAGAACACGTTTATTTTTGTAATATACAGCCAAACTGTCTTCTAAAGTGTCTGTGCCATTTTGTATTCCCACCAGCACTGAATGAGAGTTCCTGTTGTTCCACATCCTCACCAGCATTTGTCAGTGTTCTGGACTTTGGCCATTCTAATAGGTGTGTAGTGATGTTCATTGTTGTTTTAATTCCCATTTCCCTGACGATATAGGATGTGGAGCATCTTTTCCTCTGCTTATTTGCCATCTGTCTATCTTCTCTGGTGACCTGTCCAAGTGTTTGGCCCATTTTTTAATCAGGTTGTTTGTTTTCTCATTGTTGAGTTTTAAGAGTTTTTCATATATTTTGGATAACAGTCCTTCATCAGATGTGTATTTTGTAAATATTTTCTCCCAGGCTATGGCTTGTGTTCATTCTCTTGATCAGTTGATTGTTAACAAGGGTGCCAAGACAATTCAACCAAAGAGTCTTTTCAACAAATGGTGCTGGGACAAATTAATATCCGCATGCAAAGAATCAAGTTGTACCTCTACCTCACACCATATGCAAAAATTAACTCAAGTGCTTGCTTCAGCAGCACATATACTAAAATTGGAATGATACAGAGAAGATTAGCATGGCCCCTGCGCAAGGATGACACGCAAATTCATGAAGCGTTCCATATTTTTTTTAGAGAAATGCAAATCAAAACTACAATGAGATATCATCTCACACCGGTCAGAATGGCCATCATCAAAAAATCCACAAACAATAAATGCTGGAGAGGGTGTGGAGAAGAGGGAACCCTCTTGCACTGTTGGTGGGAATGTAAATTGATACAGCCACTATGGAGAACAGTATGGACGTTCCTTAAAAAACTAAAAATAGGACTACCATACGACCCAGCAATCCCACTACTGGGCATATACCCTGAGAAAACCACAATTCAAAAAGAGTCATGTACCAAAATGTTCATTGCTATTTACAATAGCCAGGACATGGAAGCAACCTAAGTATCCATCAACAGATGAATGGTTAAAGAAGATGTGGCACATATATACAATGGAATATTACTCAGCCATAAAAGGAAATGAAATTGAGTTATTTGTAGTGAGGTGGATGGACCTAGAGACTGTCATACAGAGTGAAGTAAGTCAGAAAGAGAAAAACAAATACTGTATGCTAACACATATATATGGAATCTAAAAAAAATGGTCATGAAGAACCTAGGGGCAAGACGGGAATAAAGACACAGACCTACTAGAGAATGGACTTGAGGATACGGGGAGGGGGAAGGGTAAGCTGGGACAAAGTGAGAGAGTAGCACGGACATATATACACTACCAAACGTAAAATAGATAGCTAGTGGGAAGCAGCCGCATAGCACAGGGAGATCAGCTCAGTGCTTTGTGACCACCTAGAGGGGTGCGATAGGGAGGGTGGGAGGGAGGGAGACGCAAGAGGGAAGAGGTATGGGGACATATGTATATGTATAACTGACTCACTTTGTTATAAAGCAGAAACTAACACACCATTGTAAAGCAATTATACTCCAATAAAGATGTTTAAAAAAAAATTAACTCAAAATGTATCAAAGACCTAAATTTAAGTGCTAAAACTATAAGACTCTTAGAAGAAAACGTAAGGGTGTGTCTTTATAACCTTGGATTTGGCAGTGGATTTTTAGAACTGACACCAAAAGCACAAGGAAGAAAAGAAAAAATAGACAAATTTAAAACTTTTGTGTATCAAAGGACACTATCAAGAAAATGAAAAAACAACCTACAAGGAGAAAATCTTTGCAAATCATGTATCTGATAAGAGTATAATATCCAGAATATATAAAGAACATTTACAAGTCAACAAAAAAAGACAATCCAATTCCAAAATGGTGAAGAAACTCAGATATTTCTCTAAAGGAGAGAAATATATACAAATGAAGAACATGAAAAGATGCTCAACATTGTTAGTAATTATGGAAATGAAAATCAAAACCACAATGAGATGCCACTTCACACCCAATAGGATGACTGTAACTTTTTAAAATGGAAAATCACAAATGTTGGCAAGGATGTGGAGAAATTGGAAATTTTGTACATTGAAGGTGGGAATATGAAATGGTGTAGCTGCTCTGGAAAACAGTTTGGCAGTGTCTCAAAAGGTTAAATATAGAATTACCATATGACCCAGCAATTCCACTACTAGGCACATACCCCAAAGAATTGAAAACAGGTATTCTGATAAAAACTTATTTACCTATGTTCATAGCAGCACTATTGACAGTTGCCAAAAGGTGAAAAGAACCCCAAAGTCCATCTGCTGATGAATGGATAAACAAATATATACATGCAGTGAAATTTTATTTGGCCATAAGAAGGAATGAAGTACTGATACACGCTACAGCATGGATGAACCTCAAAAACACGCTAAGTGAATGAACCCAGTCACAAAAAGTCACATATTGTATGATTCCATTTACATGAAATATCCAGAATACAGGTAAATCCAGAGAGACAGAAAGCAAAATTAGTGGTTGCCAGGGACTGGAGGGAGGGGGACGGGATGGGGAACGACCACGTAATGGGTTCGGGGTCTGCCTTTGGGGTAATGACAATATTTTGGAACTAGATCGTGGTGATGGTTGCACAAAATTGTGAATGTACCAAATCCACTGAATTGTTCACTTCAAAATTCTCCATTTTTTGTGGTGTGAATTTTACCTCAATTAAAAAAAAATCTCTACCCACTCTCTCCCCCAGGGGACCCGAAGTTCTCTGGTTCATGAACTTGTGCTAACAAAAACCACACCCAAACAGACAGAAATAAAGTGTATCAAACGCAGGTGTGACGTGGAGTCAGCCAAATGACCTGGAGGAAGGAAAAATCCAGGCCTGGGAGGTATCTGTGTCCTATCTCAGGGTCATCCTGGCAGAGATGTCATCATGTTCGGGTATTGCTGGGGCCCCAAAAGGCTCAGCTGGAGGCAACGGGGTGCAGCTGAGCTACAAGGACACGGGTGTCAGCCCAGCATCAGGGAGATGATGGCTGGTTTTCTGAGTTCCTTTTAAAATACACTTTATTAGTCTTGGTCTTTAGCTTAAAAATAACAGCTCACTCCAAATAATGTGGAAAGTACAGACAAACTGGAGAACAAATTTACCCCTCGTACTTCACCCAGAAGAGCCACCACTAATATTTTGATGTACTTCCTCTATTTTAATTGCAAACTACAACAACCATAAAAAGTATATATAAAATGTACCTGTAAAGTTGAAAAAGTATTGTAATAAAACCGCCATCATGTACCATCTAAGCTCAGAACGTAGCCAGGACCTCAGGACCCCCAAATTCATCGTTTCTTTAATTTTCCTTACAGTTTTATGTCCTCCGTGTGTGCCCTTAAACTAACCATTTTTCAGCTTTGCCTGTTTTTGAACTTCATGTAGATTAAGTTGGACTGTATGTGTTTTCTTTCTCTCAACACTGCGGCTGATACCACCCACGCTGCCCAGCGCTGTTTTCACTGTGGACATGGAGGGGCCCCCACCCAGCTGTGTGCCTGGCTGGCCACCTCTGGGCAGATCTGCCCCCAGAGCAGGGCCATCAACACTGGGGCCGGAGGGAGGGTTTCTCCAGGGCCTGTCATTGTTCAATGCATTGTTTCAATTTATTCTGTTTTCAAAAATGGAGACAGCTTAATTTTTTCCTGTAATAAAACCGGAAAAATGTATAAAGAAGGAAAGTTTCCAGAACAGACTGGAGATTATGCTGGTTGTACCTGGTGTGTGTCCTTCCAGACTGGACCTCACATTCCACACAGAAAACAGATCAATGATAGATGTATAGATAGATGACGGGTAGATGATAGATACATAGACACATAGGTGATAGATGATAGATGCATACTCACATACATACACAGATGACAGAGAGAGGAGAGGGGATGGATGGGTAGATATTTTCTTTTCGTCACTGAACCGCACACGCACACAGGTGTGGTAACCTGGGCGTGCGTCACACTTGGGCATCACGCTTGTGAACCTGCGGCTCTCACGACACTCAGTGGGTCCCTCCGGGCACCACTGTCCCGCACAGGATGCGTCCAATGCCCCGGCCTCCATCCCTGGGCAGGGATGCCACCACTGACTTCCGGCTGATCCTCCCCGCAGGGATCAAAGGTCATGCCCGTCTAAGGCTTTGAGAGCTCGTTCCAGACCGACTTCCAGAAAGGCAGCACACATTGCCCCCCAACTCTCAGAGCCCGGGAGGACCCCTGGATCCTAGGGAAGGGATGGCACAGGCGTGGACAGAGAGGGGCCCGAGGACACTGCCCCCCCGCCTGTCCCACCCGACCCCTGCTCTGCTCTGAGGCGGGGGGCTGACAGGGGCCCCGAGGCCTCTTCCCAGCTCTTCAGAGCACCCGCCACAAGCTGGCCTGAGCCAGCCGGAAGCCCCCTCCTCAGGGAGTCTTCGGACCCCTCCCCTCCAACCGCGGTTGCCCTGCGTGTCTCCCTGGCAGCACGGAGCCCCCGGTGAGAAGAGAAGGCGCAGGGCTGTGAGCTCAGCCCCCCGCTGCTCTGGGGTTTGGGGCGGGGAGTGTGTGAATGCTGGGAGTGGGGGGCTGTGGGCTGGGGTCTGTGGAGTCTGCACAGGTGGAGCTGTGGGAAGGCCCTGTCGGTGGTCTCCACAGTCAGAGCCAAAGGAAGGGGTCTGGCCCCTCTGCCCCAGATAACGTCTGGTCCCTCAGCTTCTGAGGCCAGAAACCCCCAGTTTGCCCTTGATGGGGGAGCGTTGGAGGGGAGGTCCCCAGCCCCAGTGTCTTCAACAGCAGGGCCTGGTTCCCCATCTCCCTGGCCCTGATCTCAAGAGTCTGGGGTGTCGGGCCCATTAGGGGTCCCAGCTGCCCAGCCCGGCTGCCCCAGGAGTCAGAGGGGGGTGGGGGTTACTGGGGAACCTGGAAGGGGTCTTAGAGATTGGGCCCCACCCACTCACCATTCACAGGAGAAACCAGACCCACAGGGGGCAAAGGACTTGCCCAGGTCACACTGTGAGCCCAGCTGCTGGACTCAAGGCCCAGCACAACCTGCACCCCAAGACTCAGCATTGCCTCTGGGCTGTGGAGCTGAGGTCCATTCCAGCACATCCTTGCCCAGGTGGTGCTCACTTCTTGTGAACAGGAGGGATACACAGTGTCCAAGGGGAGAAGCTGATGCCGTCCGACATACCCACTCCCAGGCCTTGGGGAGTAGAGTGAGCCCCCAGACCCCGGTCCCTTCTGACCCGCCAAGCCCCAGCCCGGCTCTCCCCCAGCCTGGGGGCCTCAGTCCACGCCTGGGGCCTGGAGCTGGGCCTGTGGGGAGCTGACCTGGGGGCAGGACGGCCGAGTTCGGGAGCCCAGCCAGGCCGTCACCATGCACCACATGGGGGTGTCACCCACACAGGGGTGTCACCACTGTCACCTGACTGTGCTCATGGGCCACATGGAGGTGTCCGGGCTGCATTCCTGGTCACACACTCGTGTTCCCGTACCGTGCCACCCCCACATAGGCATACACACACATGCACACATGCTCACACAGGTGCACACACATGCTCACACATATGTACACACATGCTCACATATGCACACACGCTCACACAGGTGCACACATGCACACACTCGTATGCACACACACTCAGAGGCACACACAGAGGCCGCAGCCGACAGTGCCCTCTACTGGCCACTGTTGTCATTTCTCTGGAAGGTTGCAATCACACCTGCAAAGACCCAGGATGGTTCATTAGAAATCCCAGATGCACAAGTCTGGGAAGATCGTTCTCTCCTTTCACGGGGTGGGGGATGTGACCTGGCCAAGGTCACACAGCAGGCAAGCAGTGGAGCCCTGGTTCCTGACCCAGATTCCAGCTCATTCCAGCTCCCAAGGCCCTGTCAGAGCCCAGAGGCTGGACCCTCTGGGGCAGCGGAGCTGGGGGTCTTGTACTCCCACCCCCCTCACACACACAGGTGCACGGACCCCCAGGAGGGAAGAAGAACCATGGGAGAGGAATCTTCAGACCAGAGAGTCCCCAAGACGGGCCTCCTCTGTGCTGATGGGATGGGGTGTCGGGAGGGTAGGGGGCTGGACTTCACAGAAACCCCAAAATGCCAAGAACACTGACACAGACGTGCCACACACGCCACACAGAAGCAAGAAACGCTAACCAGTGTTCCACTAGCTAAGATCTTCTCCCAAGAGAAGGAAAACTGGTCACGCCGGGTCCCCTTGTCCCCCAGGCCCATTGTCGCTCCTTCCCCAGAAGAAACAAGCACCATTCACTCCACCCATAGCCTCTGATCCTCTCTGAAGCCCAGTGCTGCTTCGGGCCCTGTGGATGCAGCAGGGGCCTCAGAGACCAAGTCCTGGAGCAAAGTCCCAGTGGGTGAGGCAGGCCGGACAAGCAATACGTTATACTATAATGTGAGGTGTGACAAGCTCTTTAGGAAAGGAAGGGGTTGGGGTGAAAACTGTTGGTTTAGGGGGATGGTCAAGAGAGGCCACCCCTGAATGAAGGAGGGGACCCCCCGGGAGGTGCCAGGGGAGGAGCGGGCCTGGCAGAAGGGACAGCAAGTGCAAAGGCCCTGGGGTCAGATGTGTCTGACAAGTTGCAGAAACAGCAAGGAGGTCAGTGTGGCTGGGTCCAAGGAAGGGGTCAGGGGAGGGGGCAGGCCCTTGGGGGCTTGCAGAGCAGGCTGAGCACCTTGAGATTTGTCCAAGTTTTCAAAGGTACCTGGACGATATCATGCCGCCATACCTGCTCCTTCTAACTTCCTGCACATACATCTCTGGGACTGGGATCCAACCAGTCAAGCAGGGGGAGCCAGACGGCTCAGCGTGTGGACACGGCAGGTGCTGCCGGGTCTGCGTGGATGGACATTGGGCAGTTCCGGTCCTCCCCTCACAGACACGGCCCGGGGAGACCTGTGCATCCCTACTGTACGGTCAGCACTTCTGGAGGGCACACGCCCACCTGGAGCCGCTGGGACATGGCGTCTATGTCGGGGTCACTGCGACCTGCGGCCTGCTCTGCAGAGCAGCCTGACTCACAGCCCCGGGGACAGGCCAAGCCCGCTCCTGCGTCGGCGCCCCTGCTCGGATTGTGGCCCCTGGACGTTGTCCCCAGCGGTGCGCCTCCCCCACGGGATTGAGAACCCGGAAGAGGTCCACAGGAGTCACTCGGAGGTCCCTGAGTCCACCCCCGGCCCCCCACTGTCCCTGCCTAGGGTGACCCCGGGCTCTGGGCCTCAGTGTGTCGGGGTGTCACTAGGAGGTCCCTGAGCCCCGCCATCTGGGGCCCCTTCCTCCTGGTCGCCGCTCTGGGTCCCCCTGCGCTTCCAACGAGGGGATAGCGACCCCTGGCGGCCGAGGAGGGGGCGGCAGGAGGGCCCAAGTTAGAGGGGGAGGGGTGGGGCGACCCCCGGAGGGCACAGGGAGCCCCTCCCGGTCCCTACTCTCTGGGCTGAAGCTGGGACGGGTGTGCCCATGGGGGGACCCCCCACCAAGGTCGCCTCTTCAGACAGAGAGGGAGAATTCTGAGTGGGCGACGCAGGGAACCAAGTCCTTCTGGGCATGACCTTGAAACTGCCCAGGTAGCCAGGACGAAGGAGAGCGCTCCTCTCCGTCAAGAGGATCTGAGCGTCTCTTAATTGGAATCGGCTCCTTGGCTTCTGCTCTTTAAAAAAGATACAGGAATTTTGCACCTTGAACCAGTTCTGGGGGACTTTAGCAATCAATTTGAGGGAAATTGGCATCTTTTACTACATTGAACTTTCAATCCATGGATATCCACTCTCTCGCGCGCGCTCTCTCTCTCCCCCCCATTAATAGGTTTTAATAATTCTCAATAAAGTAGCATGTAGAGTTTTCCCCATAAACAAATGACTTGGGCATCTCTTTAGATTCATCCCTAGTAAACTGGTATTTTTAATGAATTGTAAAATGTATCCTTAAATGTTATTCTCCATTTGCTGTTATATAGAGATACAGTAAGTTTTTGCATTTGAAATTTGCTACACTTTTTTATAGATTCTGTTAATTTATCTGCATTCTGTGGGACTTGCTACATACTTAAACACATCATCTGTGAAGAATGACAGTTTTGCTGCTATCTTCCCAATTCTTATACATTCACTTCCTTCCTGGTCATTTCAAAAGCCAGTTTGGAGGGGGGAGAATTCCACTTCTGGAACAGCAACACAAAGAGTTCCACAGACCCACCTCTAGCAAAAGTGGTGAAAATTATTTTAAAATTTATATATTTATAATAATATTTAAATATATGTTTATAATTATATATTTATAATATACAAATGTTTGTGTTTATAATTATATACTTATAATAATATATTTATGTTTATAATTGTTTTTATGAATTCATAAAAATATATAATATAGTTATATGTTTATAATTGTGTATTTATAATTATATATGCATGTTTTATATATTAATTTTAAATTTATGTATAAATTTTAAGAAATAATATAATCTTTGTATATAAATATTTAAAGTCTTTAAATATCGTTAAACCTCTATATCTTTAAAGTCTCTGGAAACGGACCTAAGGGCATACAAAAAATGAAATATTTATTCAAGGAAGTCTACCAAAACTTGGCAAGAGCAGTGAGAATCTGTAACATTTCACCTATGAAATGACCTGTTTCCTCCCTCCCCCCCTCCCAGCACAACTTGACGGCACCTCCACTTCAAGTAGGTGCAGCAAGAACACAGGGCACCCTCTCCACCCAGCTCCAGGTCTAGGTGACATCTTCCTATTTCCCAAGGAGAAATGGATGGCTGGGGGTACGGGTGCAGGCTGATTGCTCTGGTCCCTCAGCTAACAAGCTCCAAACGTGCTTCCTCGTAAAGGATGATCATATTCACCTGGTCACATCATCACAAATGAAATACCTGCCAGCTACCCCAAAACACCAGACTGAGACCTTTCAACGCTAGAGGGCGCCAGAGACCGCCCAATCCCATCCAGGCTGCAGGGACTGCCCCACAAAACTTGTAAAAAAGAAGGTAGATTAGGTTTGAATTTCAGAAAAACAATAGTTTATGTATGTCCCCTGTAATATTTGGGACATACTTATACTAAAAAATTATTCACTGTCCGGGCATCCTGTATTTTATCTGGCAACCCTCTTCATGAGCGATGAAAAAGAACGGCGGTGACTTTGCGTCTTTTTTCTTTGCTCCTTATTGTGTATGTATTTATCAACCACGTTCTCTTTTCTTCTCAGCATTACTTTATGTAGGAGTTGTTGGAGGTTAGCAGAATATTCAGTGGAACTGTGACTGAATTTCAGGAGGAATTAACACAGTTGGCTGTGGATACGACTCTTGGGAGCAGGTGTCCCTCATTTTGGGGAGAGGGTGAGATCTCTGGGACAAGGACGGGGCCTCCGAGCTGGAGGAAAGCGCAAGGCCCAGAAACCGCCGCCCTGTTTTCCCGCTTTCCTTCCCTTTTACTGAGTGCAGGAGCCAGTGATTGGCGTGAGGATGGCCCCGGGTCTGCTCAGCAACCCTGACCGACTGTTTAGCGTAAGTATGTCCCAGATCTCAGCACCTACGCCCCCACCTACGGTAGGATAGGTGGGGGATGAGGGCAGCCCCTGAGATAGTGAAACTGTGGGTCATGATTAGTCAAATCCATTCCACCTGCCGTCACTAAGCAAGGCCGTTTTAAGACCTGCATGTCCTCCAAGCACGTAGCCCAAATGATAAAATATCTTCCGGGTTGTTTTCTAGAAACTCAGAGTCAGCTGCATCTAGTTGGAGCTGAGCTGGCTAAGACTGGATGGGACCCCTGACCCTCCCACTGGGCGTGCGCGAGGGTCCGCTCCGTGAAAAGTCCGCCCCCAGATCGTGCTGTGAGCGTGCAGAGGCCGGGAGTTGGTTACACCTGCGCAGAACCACAGTCCCTGCTCCTTTTTCTAATCGTTTCCCCCCACGCTCCCCACACCTCAGACCGCCCTGCTGCTTGATTCTCCACCCTGTAAACACCCAGCCCCTTGCTTTCAGGGAGGCAGATTTGAGAGTGTTCTCTGATCTCATTAGCTGCCTTGCGGATAAACCCTCTCTTTGCTGCAAACCTCTGGTTGTTTAAGCGTTTTGGCCTGCTGCGCTATGGACACAAAGAACCTGGTCCCGTAAAAATAGCTAAACCATTACACTTAGCACTTGGCCCCCACAATACCCCACAGATCACCGACCACCAAAGGTTTTTCTTTGAATCCCTTCAATAGTGAATCTTCTAGAAAGCTTCTGTCTAGCCCAGGCCTCCGTTTTCCAGATCCCTGGAGGCGCAAAGGGGGTAAAGATTGTAATTCAAACATAAATACCCTGGTCCAGGTAGAAATCAATCGCCATTAGCCAAAGGGAGAAATCCACTCCTCCGCAACAGACAAGGCTGATGGTTTGGGGTGGCCTTATTGATGATTTCTTGAGAAAACTGCCTTCCCTGGAGAACACAGTCCAGTATTCTGCCTCCGGTCCCTCGAGACTCCTGGGCTCACTCCTCGTCTCCACTCCCCGTCCTCTGGGCTCTGATGGGTGATGCTCCAGGTCCTGGTCCTGCACATGCAAACAGCCAGCGGCCACAGGGAACAGCAGGAGGAGGTGGGGACCTAACAGGTCGGCCCCATCCACACTGGGGTGAAACCAGAGGGATGGATCAGCAGTGAGAACACAGGCAGCTCCTTTGGGATGGCTGCTGGGGGGAGGGGACACAGAAGGATGCAGAAGTTCTTCCCTCCAGCCAGCAACGTGTAGGGCAAGGTCTCCCAGGATCAGTGAGATTTGCCCCCAGGACAGTGAAGCTAAAGAAGCCTGTCCAGGGATGTATAAAAGAAATCAATTTCCAAAGGACCCAGAAGCTGTGACCACTTAGGACTAAATACAAACACTCTTGCAAACACCACAGGCATGTACAGGCTGTGTTACACGTCAGCAAGGAGGGAACCAGTTTTCCTTTACCCTCACCTCTCCCAGAGGCCACACCTGGTGAGAGTGAGGGTGGACACTCAACTCTCTGTCCCCCCAAACATTTCCTGCTTCCAAGTGTCAGGAGGGGACGAAATCCTGTCCTCTCCCCACCCCCCTCACGACAGCTTAAAGGGCAGTACTGCTTCAGGGTGGCCTCCCAAGGGTGGCCCCAATGTCATGTTTTTCAAAAATGACCACCCCTCAGTCTGTTTGAGGGCTTTTCATAGGAGAAATCTCATGGGAGGTGAGGTGGCAGTGGAGGTGTGGCCTGCAGTAGTTAAAACCAACATTCCCAGACAAACTATTACCAAGGAGGTTGGATTTGGCTTTTTCGAGGTGATCCTCCACACGTAAGATAAGGAACAGGAGTCCCAGTTTAGCTAATTAAGCTCAGTGGGGCACAGGATGCAGCCCAGGAGTGCGGGTCACAACTTCTGAGTGGCCACAGGACAATAGGCTTCTCAACCGTTGGTCACAGACTCAGGTCATTTGGCCTGACACCCAGCAAAGGGCTGGAGTGTAGAAAACCTTCAGTTAGATCAACCCCACTGGATGCCCCCTGCTGGAAGGCAATGGTTGAGGATAACTGAATGGATAAAGAAGATGTGGTGTATATACATAATGGAATATTAGCCATAAAAAGAATGAAATAATGCCATTTGCAGCAATGTGGATGGACCTAGAGATGATCATGCTAAGTGAAATAGTTCAGAATGAGAATGACAAATACCATATGATATCACTTGTATGTGGAATCAAGAAAATGATACAAATGAACTTATTTACAAAACAGAAATAGACTCACAGACATAGAAAACAAACTTATAGTTACCAAAGGGGAAAGGCGGGGAGGGATAAATTAGGAATTTGGGATTAAGAGGTACACAGTCCTATATATAAAATAGATAAACAACAAGGACCTACTGTAGAGCATAGGGAACTAAATTCAATATCTTTTAATAATCTACAATGGAAAAGATCTGAATAAGAATCTATCTATACCTATCTATCTGAATCACTTTGCTGTACACCTGAAACTAACACAACATTGTAAACCAACTATATGTCAATTAAAAAAAAAGAGGGTGACCCTCTCCTGGACCCTTTCTCTCTTCTCAGTCTCCACTAACTGAAGTGCTGGCCCTGACCCTAAACTCAGCCTCCTTCCCCAGCTCTACTGCATCTGACACCCAGGACGCAGCACGGGGCTGGGGCGGGTTGGGGCAGGGGGCCTGGCCCTCTCAGAATAGCTGACCCTGGGCGAGAACCCCCTGTCTTTGGCCCAGGCTCTTCCTACAGATGGGAGAGGGTCCCCTGAGGACGAAGGCCTGCTCGGAACACAGGAGCTCCTGGTGGGGAGGAGGAGTCCGATCATTGGGAAGCATCTTGACACCGGTTTCCATGGAAACCAGGGTGGGTGTTTGCAGAAGAGGCTGACCCCATCAGGCTGCAGGGCAGAAAGATCACTCTGGCTGCGGTGGAGAGAAAGGCCGGGGGTGGGTGGCCAGGGAGGGGGCCATGCAGTGAGATGGGGGGGGGGGTGGCATTAGGGACATTGTGGGCAGGACTTGAGGGGATAGGTGTATGAGAAGGTAGAGGAGGAGGGGTCTCCGGACCCTGGTTGTGATCAGCGAGACCGGAGGAAACAACGGGCGACCAGAAAGAGGGTGAAGAGCGCGGCTGACACTCAGGAGGAAGCCGCCAGCTCACGAGGCAGTGCTGGGGGGGACACAGCTGCCCATGACACCTGCAGGCCACTCCCCTCCAGGGCACAGCAGGTAGAAGGGAGGATGGTGGGAGTGAGGCCCACACTGGGAATGCGGATGGGCTGCCGGCAGGAGGTAGAGGCTCCAGTTCATAAAACCCCATGCGGCCCCACCAGCCTCCAGGAGGGGAACTGGCCCTCTCACTACCTCCAACCACACGCCCAGGACAGCTCTTCGCTTGGGGGTGCCTGTGGTCCCGGGAGGCCAGTCCAGAGCCACGCAGTGCGGCTCCCTCTTCCACATGAGGCCACGTGAGGATTATGTAGGGAGCGCGTTCGTTTGTGGCTGCTCATGACCCCCTCTCAGTTCTGGGGCCCAGGAGCCGGAAGACCCAAGTGAGGGCCGGGGAGGACAGAGGTGCTCCTGTCATCTCTGCAAGAAGAGCTGGCCTGGCTGAGGGTGGCAGCACAGGGGGCAGGGATTGAAAGGTGTAGGGAGAGCCTTTCAATCTGGTGCTCTGGACCCCAGAGGGCAGAGAACTCCCAGCGAGCAGGGGCCGAGGAAGGTGAGTGAGAGAGGCAGATGCCCACCAGGGCAGATGGGGGTGGGGGCTGGGGCGTGGGAGGGTCTCCAGCACACGGCCCCACCGGCCTCCTGGCGACTGGGCGAGCGTCTGGCCTGTGGTGCAGGAGGGATGGTCCACCTCAAGACACCCCACTCCACACTCCCCAGGCCACCTTCTGACTGGGTTTCCTGGTTATCAGACACTGAAGAGGGGGTTCCCCCACAAGAAAGGGGTTGCCTTTCCCCACCCCCTGTAAGGTGGTGTGTCAGTCGATGGCAAATACATCTAGACATGTGTGATGCTGGCGAGCATCCGCTCGGCCCCAAGAGCAGAGCGACTCTGAGCAGAGAGGCCGTTTGGTTTCCACCTCGGCCCATGGTGACTGAACCCACTGTGGCCTCTGAGAAGTCCCGGCAGCAGCAGGCTGGGGCTCCAGCATCACATCTGAACTGTTCCTCCCCAGGGCTGCCGGCAGATCTGACACTAAACCACTGCACCTGTGGTAAACCACTGGCCTCGGGTTCCCACCTACAACAGGAGTGGCCAGAGTGACCATCTTCTTGAGCCTCTGCCTCCACCACGGGAGGGGTCGGGGAGAAAGGGGAAAGTTTAGGGGACCATCCTGGGACAGACAGGTGATGGGGAGAGCAGCACAAGATCAGGGTCCCCACCTCTCTTTCACATGACTGTGTGGGTTCCCTCAGGGAGGGTGGGCCTGACGTCTAGCTCTTTGCTGCATCGCGTATTATTTCTAAAAAGTAAAGCACAATGTAGTGTTCTAAGTTATGTTGAACAAACTTTGGGATTAAGAAGAACAGAAAATCAAAGGAATATTTCACAATACTAATAGTGTAATAATCACCTACGCCTTCAGTTTTCCACACAGGTTTGCATTCCTCAGTCTTCCAAGCCCCACGGGGCTGTGAGGTAACATCATTCCTCCACATCACAGCCAAGGACACTGAAGCGAGAGGATGTGGCTTCAAGAGGGGCTCAGGACAGAGCCTGGCACTGACGAAGACCAGGAGGAGCAGGTGTGCCCAATGGCAGACCTCTAGTCTACCCAGAAGTGATGCTCTACACATGGATAATAACTCATAGAGACGGGGGTGGGGGGGAGATGAGCATGACCTTTTTGGGTTAAATGAATTAATATATATTAAAATATTAAGATGAAGATAATTTATGCCTTACTCTAAACAATAATGTTAATAATAGAACTTATGTGAGAAGAATTACAGAAAGAATCAGAAAACAAAATCCAACAATTTGCTGTTTATAAGTTACAGATATATAGCAAAATATATACACAAATTTTAAAAATAAAATGCCGAGCTAAATAAACTCTCACGCAAATGCAAATTCAAAAAAAGCAAGGGGCTTCCATTATGATATTTGCAAAAGAGAAGTTGAAGCTAGAAGCATTAAAAGAGGCAAAGAGGGCACTAAAAGGCACAGTTTTTCGATATGTCACTATTAAACATATATGCCCCAAATATGGTAATTACTTGATCATTTGTACCCTGCCTATTTCTTAAGAAGATAACTGCACGACTAACAAAGCAACAACATACATAAAATAGAAACAGAAATTAAAGCAAAATAGAAATACGTAAAGAAAAAAAACACACAAAATCAGACTGTGATTTGACTAGGTAAATGAGTGTTCTTACCTACTTTGGGGTCACAGAGCCCTTCCAAAATGTGGTGAGTGCTACAGACCCCCCTCCCAGAATAATTCATGCATGCACATATCCACACAGCTTTGTTCAATCCCCGGCATCCACGACCTCTGAAACCCCTGCATGCTCATGGACTCCCAGGCAGTCCTTGGACCCCAGGTTAAGAACTCTGAAGTAAAGTTAGAGAGAGTATGGATTTGAATAAAATAATATAAAAACTGATTTAACAAATAGAACTGATGGAGTAAAAACACGTTTCTTGAGAGTACACAAATGTCTTATAAAAACTGATAATATATTCAGGCCCAGAGAAGTTCTATGGACACTTAGAAATGTTGACACCACCACGTACCATAAGAAGTAACAGCCATAACCTCAGCAGTCATCACTGGGAAATATTAAATTAATAATAACAATAACAATAATAATAGTTGGGTCAAAGGGAAAGTCCTAAGGACAACAGCAAAAGACAACACATGTCAACGTTACAGAGCGCAGAAAAAGCTCTAACTGTAAGAAAAAAATCATAGGCTAAAGTACCCCCATTTACTAGAAATATTAAAAATGATTAACTATATCTAAATAATCTTAGAAATGTAAAGTATTAAGTCAAAAAAAAAAGAAAGAAAAGAGCAGAATACATGCACTTTGACAAACAATTCAATTAGTAAACAGAACCAAGAACTGGAGCTTTACAACACTCAACACTTCCTAAAAGAAGGAAAAAATGTAAGACAATAAAACAAAAACAACTAAACCAAGGACGATTAAAATATTACCAAGATGATCTCTTATAACATCACATTGTTTGAGAACCTAAATAAATGAAAAGATTTAAAAATACATAAGAAATCAGTGAAAGAATTTGAACTGAAAGAACAAGGCTCTGCTCACACTTCCTACAAAGAAAGTACCTGCCTGGTCTGACCATGGTTTTGTGAGAGTCTGTCAACCCTTCAGAAAGGGGGTCTTAATCCCCATATTACATAGTCAAAAGGAAGAAAGGAGATGTGGGGGAGGAAGAGAAAAAGTGCATATTCAAAAATGTGAGAACAGCATAAATGAGCTGAGAGAAGCTGGGCGTGAGTGGGGTGCATCTGGGCGTGGTGGGAACACCGAGACGCTTGCTCGCGCAGGTAACCCAGGCTGGTTAAAATGGGGGTTTACGTGCAGAAGACCCCTGAAGGTTGGTTTTAAGGAGAGTGGTGACATGTGCAAAGTGATGCTTGAAAAAAAAAAATTTGGCTGGTGCACAGTGTGCGGGGACAGACATCAAAGGTAGGAAGCAGACAACTGGCCAAGGCTGAGGCCGAATGCGGGGATAGCAGGGGGCGAGGAGGTAGATCTTGGGGGGGCGCTGTCCCACTTGCACTGAGCAGGGGTGTCAGTACTCTGTCTTCACTCTCACTGGTGACCGAAGACCCTCCGTGCAGGCTGCCTGCAGACAGTGCCTGGCACCACCCGGTCAGGCTGGTCCACCTGCTCATGCAGAGGCTCTGCGGGGACCTGGAGAGCTGGTTCAGTGCTCCACAGACTCACACAGCAGAGAGGAGCTGGACGGAGCCGATCTTCCCAGCCCAACAGACCTGTCGCTTTAACACCTCTGGCCTACCAAGCCACACTTAAGAAGTAACCACTATGGCGTTCCCATTTTCATTCATCTAATCCATACACAGCTGCCCAGCTGAGCTTCTCATAAGCTGAAATAACTAGTGTGACCACGATGGGTTCGTGGGATTTCAGCCAGAGACTCGGAAAGCTTCAAAATAGCTCAGACTGCGTCCTCCCTGCACTAGCTCTGAGGAGCCTGGGGAGCCAGAACTAAAGATCCTCGTGGACACACAAAGGCCTGGGACAAACGCTTACCAACCAGCCAGACACGGCACTGCCTGAGCCCATCCCTGGGGTGGCGGGCAGGGGTCTGAGACAGGATGGCCACCTTCAAGCTCTGCTCTGGACGATGCCATCGGGGAGATGCTGGGGCTGCCGGGGAGCCAGCACGGGCTCACAGCCTGCTATGCAGGGGAACCTTCTAATCACCTGGGGAACTTTAAAAACATGCCGGAGCCCCACCTCTGGGGATGCCCAACTGAACTGGTCAGGGCAGGACGCAGACAATGGTACTCGTTAAACAACCCCCAGTGGGGAGGACAGAGAGAAGGACAGGACGCAGACACACTGCCGCTGCGGGGACGGAATGCAGGAAGTGTCCTGCCCAGGGCGCCGCACCCAGGACACAAGCTGGAGGGAGGGAGGGAAAGCCTGGCTGAAGCGGGGGTCCTGCCATGTCGGGAACCAGACAGGGATGCACCTCCCTTGCAGGTGGGGCAGGGGTCACTGTGGGTCTCCATCCTCAATCGCCAGCTGACAAAGCACGTTCATGCGTGTTCCCACTCTGAATAGGAGCCTTGCACCAGCCCTTAGGGGAATGTGGCCAGTCCCAATATGCCCACCTCACGGAAGGGGTCACCAAGGTGACGGAGGGGCCAGAACTGGAACTTGAACCCAGACCTTCTGACCGAATCACCTTCTATCCCCTTGCACTGGAGGGCGGAGCGGAGGCTGCAGAGCGCCGACCAGAGACGGGCCCCAATGATGTCCAAAGCACGCTGTGGTTGGGGCCCTAGGTCTGGTGGAGGGTTACCCCCGGGGGAGCAGTGAGCCTTTGCCCGGGCTGAGCCAGAGCCAGGCTGCACCGTCCCCCGGCCTCCTCCGGGACCACGCCTCCACCTCCTGGAAGAGCTGCCGGCCAGAACCGCCCTCAGCTAACCCAGGTGGAGGGCTGAGAGAGCACACAGGGGCCTCACCCCCACACCCAGGATGAGTCCTCCAGACCCTCCCTCTGCTCTGTCACCTGAGCTGGCCGTCCCCACCAGTGCCCGAGGCGGGCTGCTGACGCGTCTACTTTGGATCCATTTTCCTTCAGTTGATTGGACCGCGAACACGGTTACTTCTTCTAAAAGTGCCTGATGTTAGAGCTCATCTGACATTTTCATGGGTTTAACTCCACTTTCTCCCTCTGACGTTTATTCTTCTTCTGGATTCTGGAAAAAGCGAATAGAGGGCAAAACTAAACCCCATTGGGTCACAGGTGAGCACGAGACAACTGAGAGCCGGCTGTGCCCTGGCGCCCCGGCCCTTGGCCTCCCTCCCCACCCCACCTAGTACCCCTGCTGGGCCAGGGCCTTGGAGGGGGGGGCCGGACCCTGCCACCAGGGTGGGCGGGCATTTCTAGGAGGCACTGGTCTGGGGAGGCGGGCAGGCCTCACAGATGAGCGGGGGGCTGGGCTCCAGCTGGCAGAGGCGCGGGCTGCGGCGCCAGCCCCTCCTCTAGAGCTTGTCCCCCGCATGGACCTTCTGGTGGCGGATGAGGTGCGAGCTGCCCCGGAAGGCCTTGCCGCAGCGGTTGCACTCGTAGGGCCTCTCCCGCGTGTGGGTCTTGTAGTGCTCGATGAGGGCCGAGCGGTGCCGGAAGGCCTTGCCGCACTCATTGCACACGTAGGGCTTCCGGCCCGTGTGGATGCGCTGATGCTGGATGAGGGCCGAGCTGTGGCAGAAGGCCTTGCCGCACTGGCCACACTCATAGGGCTTCTCACCGGTGTGGATACGCTGGTGCTCGATGAGCGAGGAGCTCTGGCTGAAGGCCTTGCCGCACTTGTGGCACTTGTAAGGCTTCTCGCCCGTGTGTGTCTTGCGGTGCTCGATGAGGTTGGAGCTCTGGCTGAAGGCCTTCCCGCACTCCTCGCACGCATACGGCTTCTTGCCTGTGTGGATCCTCTGGTGCCGGATGAGGTGGGACCGGTGGCAGAAGGCCTTCCCACAGAGCTCGCACTCGTGCGGTTTCTTCAGCGTGTGGATCTTCCGGTGCTGGCTCAGGCCCGAACTCTGGTTGAAGGATTTCCCGCACTCCTTACACTGATAGGGCTTCTCCCCGGTGTGGATGCGCTCGTGCTTCCGGAGGCTCGAGCTCCGACTGAAGTCCTTCCCGCACTCCCTGCATGCGTACGGCCTCTTCCCGGTGTGGGTCTTCTGGTGTTGCGCAAGGGCAGAGCTCTGGCGGAAGGCCTTGCCGCACTCCCGGCACTCGTAGGGCTTCTCTCCCGTGTGGATGGCCTGGTGCCGCAGCAGGTGCGAGCTCTGGCTGAAGGCCTTGCCACACTCACAGCACTCGTAGGGCTTCTCCCCCGTGTGGATCACCAGGTGCCTGAGCAGGTGCGAGCTCTGGCTGAAGGCCTTGCCGCACTCGCGACATGCGTAGGGCTTGGCTGGCTGTGCAGTCCTGTGAGGCCCCTCGGGTCCCGAGTCCCCCCTGCCCGCCGTCTCCCCATCGGGCTTACCGGACGCTTCCCCGCTGTGGATTATCTGGCACATAGTCAGGTCTGATTTCTGGAGGAAGGTTGGGCTGGACGGCTCATCGTCCTGGGGTCTGTCTCCTGGGGGGACGCTCTGATGCTGGACGGGGCTCGAGCACAGACTGCTATTCCCCTCATAATCGTCCTGCTCCCCCAGAGGGATCTCCTTGTAGATGACAGCCATCTGCTCTAAACCCCTTTCCTGAAGAAAAGGGTCCCCCGGGTCCTCCTCCGGGAAAAGGTTTGTCTGCATCTCCAACCCATCCTCAAACACGAAAGCCTCACCCAGCTTGGCTGCCGGGGGAATCTCCATTGTGGGTCCGGGCTCACCCCCAGTGACTGTTTCTCTTTGGGACACACTTACTGCTCTCAGATTCTGAAAAGAAAACAAGAGACACTGTCAAGTCAGCAAGTCAAGCACCTAGTAGGTGCCAGAGTCTAAGGTAGAGATAACCAAAGACACAATCTTGCCCTTGAGATGGTCCTTACTGAGTTAGAGACAAGTTTGACTTACCAGAAACAACTGCAAGGAAGACAGACAGACAGACAATGCCACACTGTGGTGTCCAGACACTAAAGGCTCAGGGTGTCCAGAAAGGTGGGCAAGGACAGGAAGTGGAGCCATTCTGAAAAAGGGGCAAGACTCCAGCTACCGGAGGAGGTTGGGGCTGGGGTCTTGTTGGGAAAGAGAGAGCACACACCTCCCTGCTACGATCGGTCGGCTGCAGGCCTCCAGCCCAGAGCCCCAGCCGGAGCCCTGGGAGTCAGCCCTTCTCATTCCCGCCGGCACACCCCATCCTGTCCACTTCCCGTCTTTACTGAAGGGGTCTCTGCCTCTCTCCTCGCTGCCACTGGGCAGCTCAGGCCTCAGTGTGACTCGCCTCCCCGCTGGCTGCCTACCTCCAGCTTCCCCCCTCCCCGCAGCCCGTTCTCTACGTGGATGCCAAGGTCAGACGCCCAAAACACAGTCCTGATCACAGCATCCCCCTTCTCAGGAGCTTGCAGCAGCCCAAGTCCTCCACACCCAGCCATGCGGCCCTGTCCCCTGCTTCTCCTTCCACACACCCCCCAAACTTCCAGCTCCACCACTCACACATGCTGCTGTTTCCTCCTCCTGACTGGTCCCCACTCTTCTCACATGGCCACTTGCTCATCCTTCCAGACTCAGTTCAAATGTCCCCTCTTCCCTGCACCCTCAGACTCTGACAATCTTGGGCACATGGCCTTGGTGACCGTGGAGCATGGGGCACATGTCCATCACAGCACTCACCACCTGGAGGGCAAATGTCATGGCAGGACTTTCCCCACCACCGCCTGCGAGCTCCCCAAGGGCAAATCCGGGGCTCCTCCATATTGGAATCCCCAGCTCCCAGCACAGCCACTCAATCATTACACACACATTTATTGAATAAATAAATGATTGAATGGAGGAAAAGTTATTTGTGTTTGTGTTAGAACTGCTTACCACACTTTTATTTTATTTTGCCAAAGTACTCTTTATTCAAATAAGTCAATTATCTGGGAGATATGAATAAATGAAACATACAAAAGCAGAGCTGCTCCGGTTGAAGGGGGTGTTTTCGGAGGGACAAAGAAGGAGGCTAGAACACCCCACTCAGCCCCCCATCCCACTGTGGGGGCCCAGAGGGAGCCCCACAGGACCCCATCCACAAACTGCTATGCAGCCTCCAGGGAAACTCTTCAGGTACCATAATGATGACAACTCGAGTTTATTGAGCAACTACTGTGTGCAAGGCACGGCTAGACCTTTTACAAGCATATCTCATGTACTCCTCAGGACTCCATACAAAGGTACTATCATCCTTACACTGAAGTCAGAGAGGAACTGCCTCAAAAAGACATACTAAATTAATCAGAATAGTCATGATGGAACTCATTCCTATTTGGAATTTTTTTTTTAATGAATTTTCAGCCAGTAGAAAGGCCAGGTGTGAAAAAAAGCACAGAACTGCAATATCCTCAAGAAGCCTGTGTCAGACTTCCCTGGTGGTGCAGTGGTTGAGAATCCACCTGCCAATGCAGGGGACGTGGGTTCAAGCCCTGGTCCGGGAAGATCTCACATGCTGCGGAGCAACTAAGCCCGTGTGCCACAACTACTGAAGCCCCCACACTACAACTACTGAAGCCCGCATGCCTAGAGCCCATGCTCCGCAAGAGAAGCCACCGCAATGAGAGGCCAGTGCACCTCAACGAAGAGTAGCCCCCGCTCGCGGCAGCTAGAGAAATGCCCGTGCACAGCAACAAAGACCCAACGCAGCCAAAAATAAATAAATAAATAAATTTATTTTTTTTAAAAAAAGCCTGTCATCACTCCCATTCCTCTTCACAACCACGGTCTCCACTCCCCCCCGCCTCACCCGACCTCCTCAAACCTCACGTCCCATTTTCACCCTGGTCCACCCCTTCCCCATCTAGCTTAGACCTTCTCTACAGCGGGTCTAACTATGGGCGTCACTTCAACCAGCTCTCTGCCCAGCATCACATTCCTCACCTCCCTGCCCTGCCACTAACTACCGACCTCCTATGCCAGCTCCTCCTAAGATGCTGAATGTTGCCAAGGAAAATCATATGACTGTTTCTGGCACGGAGACAAACTTCAAGTTTCCAATTTCAGCTGGGACTTCAGCTCCAGCATCTAATGACCTCCTTACGGCCAAGCCCTCTCTTCTGGGTCCTCACTTCCTCCCCGCTCTGGAAGGCCTCCCCAAGACATCCCTCTCAAAACCCTTCATTTCAAAGACTGCAAATTGGCACTCTGGGGATCCTGCCACAGACACGTTGTGTTTGGCTCTCAAAGAGTCAGGCTTTTCCATTTTGTTTAACTTAGCTGCCAATATTTAAAACTGAGTAGGTTTTCTCATGAAAAACTGGACGATGTGAAAATACGAGCCCACCCTTCACTAACCCACCTTGCTGGCCAACCTACCCCCACTCCCACGCCCCACTTCATTCTCTCGGTTTCTTTCCCCCCCCCCTAATTTTAATGCCCTCTGACCCCTCTTTCTCGGTATCTGGGGATTGTGCCTCCACCCACCTGCTAAATCCTGGTGTTTCCGAGGTTCCCTCCTCGGGGGTTTTCCATTCCCACTATGTACCAGCTACACGCTTAAGTCTCCACTGTGTTGAAAAAGTTGGCGATACTTTATCTGTGCCCAACGATGTTTTAAATATTTTGGGACCGAAAATCCAAAGGTCTGGAACCCCACGCTTCCCACCTCTCTCGGGCCTTCCCCGGCTCCTCATGCCTCCGTCACTCCATCCTCCTGGGACCCCCAGGGCCTGGGCACCCGGCCGACCCTCGGGCCAGTCAGGGCCTCCTGGCTGGAGACCAGCGCGCGGCCGCGCACCCGCACCTGCTTCCACGGACGGGAGCCGCCCACACCTGCGCCACCGGAGGGAGAGGTGGCCACACTGGCTGCCGCGGAGCCACTCACCTAGGCCGGGGCGGGGCCGCTCACCTGAGCGGGGGCGGGGCCGCGGGCGAGCGGGGCGGGGCAACACCTGAGCTGCTCCTGCCCGCGGCCGTGGCCTCGCTCGGCTGGGGCTGCTGACGCGGAGCCCGCGGCGGCCCGAGAGCCTGAGCCCCGCCCCCTCGCGCGGCACTTCCGGGACCGCTCTAGGCCGCGGGGAGGCCAGTGTCTCGCTGGTCCCGCCGCGCGGTACGCGTAGCCGCCTGGACGCCGGGGTCCGGGTCGCAGGACCGGGGTCAGGAGAGGCCGTCTGGTCGGCTCAGGGCTCCGGGCCGTCCCCGAGCGCGTCCCGGCTGGGCAGGCGTTGGCGGGAGCGCAGAGGAGGAAACTGAGGCCGGGACGGGCGGCCGGCTCCTGGGCACCTGTCCTGGGGGTGGGGCCCGGGGTCGTGCTGCGATTCCCCCTCCCTTCCTGGGGAGCTCTGGTCCTGCTTGCTCACCTCGTCCCCGCAGAGACAAATGAGGAGAGCCCGGAGAGGGCCCAGGAGATGGCTGGGAGCGGAGCCTAGGCGGGACCCTCTGTGGACCCCACCTCTGCATCTGAGCGATGGCCTCCGTTCAGGTGGCGCCTCTTAGGGGAACCGGGAGGGAAGCGGGGTGTGTTCTTCAGCCCCCGACCCCCCTCCCAGAGCTCCCTTCTGCTTCTGGTGGCAAGACTTGCCCCTACACCCAAGGATGGCTGCTGCCCATTCTGCCCCTGCCATCTGCCCACCTGTCTTCAGCACCTTCCGTCCTGGCCCTCAGGTGCCTCCTAGCCCCATCCAGGAGTAGGCATGGGCTCCTAGGGACCCAGTCCAGTGACCCTGTGTGTGTTGGACCACAACCAACCATGCAGAGCTGGGACCAGCAAGGGCTGGTTACTTTTTCTCTCACTCCATCTCCTCCAGTCACAGGAAGGCAAGAGCCACCATTCTGAGCCCCCTGGGGGCTGGTAGGGAGGTGGGGCCCCACCCAAGGGTCTCAGGTGCTTCCCCTTCTGCAACAACCCCCAGAATCCCTACCCCCACACTCCCAGACCAACCACAGTCACTTTTTCAGCCAGGATCTCATGGCCCTCAGAATAGTTATTGTTGACATGTTGATTATTAACCCATTTTACAGAGGAGGAAAATCAAGGCTTAGAGAAAGGGAGGGTCCCAAGGTCAGGAGCATAAGTGGGAGGCAGATGGAAGGCACTCATCCCACACCCCACCCCTAGGGTATGTAGCCCACGGAGCAGTAATAATCCGCGGCGTCTTCAGGCTGCACGGGGCTGATGGTCAGGATGCAGGCATTATGGGCTGCATCCGTGGCTGCCGAGAAGCGGTCAGGGATGTCAGGGGGGCGGTGGTGGTCCTCCTCTGAGCGGTAGTGGAGGAGCAAGCGGGGGGCGCTGCCTGCCCGCTGCTGATACCAAGACACGCCGTAGTCCCCGACGGTGGCATGGCGGGGGCTGAGCATGCAGGAGAGTTGGGCCACTTGGCCTGGGAAGACCAGCAGTGTGTCCGGCTGGGTCAGGGTTGGCTGGGAGGCTGAGAGAGACAGACACACTCAGGTCTGGCCTGGGCCCCTTCCTTCCTGCCCCTGCCCCACAAAGTCTTGGTCAGACTCCCAGGAGAATCCGCTCCCTAAAGCTCACAGCCCGGTGCCATGGGATCGTCACTGGGTGGGGCACAGAGCTGGCGACCCCTAAGCCCCCATTAGTGTCATGTTCCCAAGGAGCCATGTTCAGCTAAGAATCTAGAGTTCAGAGGGTGATCTGGTGGTCGCTGGGCTGCCCACCCTCATCCCTTGCCCTGCAGACCCCTATCACTTTGGTCACACTGGCTTGTCCAAACCCTGGCTACAGACTGACAACCCCCAAGAAGCCTCCTGGGCTGTTACTACCCACTGGCTCAGCCTCTGGCCACTGGCTGCTGAAGACCTTCTCAGGGTTAGCTTGTTCCTGAGGCCCTGTGGGGTAGGAACCAGCCCACACCAGCTTCCCCTCTGAAAAACTCAAAAGATGACGAGTCTCTGAGACCCCCAAGAGTCAGAGTCCAAAGGGACCCTAGCAATCTGGTCATTCACAAATGGGGAAACTGAGGCCCACACAGAGAAATGACTTGCCTCAAGTCTGGGGCAGGGCCACCTGTGGCCAGTTCTCCTCTCCACCTCAAGGACCCTTGCAAAGCCTTCCCCACTGCCCACATGGATTTGCTTCCTTATAGGGGGCTTCCAGAGCCAGTGTGGGAGTCCTCCTCTGAGCGGTAGTGGAGGAGCAAGCGGGGGGCGCTGCCTGCCCGCTGCTGATACCAAGACACGCCGTAGTCTCCCACTGTCTCCCACTCCACCCCCGGGTGAGCAAGGCCCAGGGAGGGCTCACCTGCCAGGAGGACCCCAGTCAGAAGGAGGGCCAGATGCCAACAGGCCATGGCCAGAGGCAGGGAGGCAGGTGGGAGTCGCTTGTTGTGTTGGGCTTGCGCTGGGCGTGCTCCAGGTGCTTCAGGGCACACTGGGGAGGCTGCTGGACCACGACAGCCTGCATGCAAATCAGCCCACTGACACGGTGGGAGGGCGGTGCTGGGCCCCAGCAGCCAGACCTTATCTTCCCAGACGTCAGCATCCCGGCCCCACAGGGCCTTCTTGAGAACAGAAGCCCGGAAATCCACATGTGCAGTTAGAGCAGGTGGCTGCTCTTCACTGAGTTATAACTCATACGGTCAAGTGCACAAATCTTACATGTATGGCTCAATGATTTTTTATATATATCCCTGCAGCCTCTACCCAGACCAAGATTTAGAACATTTCCATCACCCCAGAAGGCTCCCTCATGCGCCTCCCCTGCCAGTAACGCCCTCTTAGCCCCCGACGGTAACCGAGTGGGACTCTGTGGTTAATCAGTTTTGCTGTAGAACGTCAGCTATAAATGGAGTGATAGTGTGTCCTCTTTTGTTTCTGCTTCTTTTGTTAAACATTATAAGAGTCGTCCGTGTGTGCAGCAATGCTTAATTCATTGTCACAGCTGTGTGTAAGCCACTGTGTGGATAGCCACAATTAGTTTATCCATCTCCTGTTACTAGCCATTTGGGTGCTTTCATCTTTGGCTATTTCAAGGAGAACCGCTGCGAGCATTCCTGCCTGTGTCACTGGTGCACCTGAGCTCTGGTTTCTGCTGGGCAGGCACCCAGGACGGGGAACGTTTCCGTTTAGTGTTGGTTTTTTTTTGGCCGCATCGCACCACGCAGCATGCGGGATCTTAGTTCCCAGACCAGGGAGCGAACTCGTGCTCCCTGCAGTGCAAGCGCAGAGTCCTAACCACCGGACCGCCAGGGAAGTCCCCTTTCTGTTTAGTTTTAGTAGATACCGCCAGGGTTCCCGACATGGTTGTGCCGATCTGCACTCCTGTTGTGGGTAAGAGAGTTTGCCAGACCGAGGGGAGCTGACTTTGGTTGGGATTCAACCCGCGTTGGGATTCAAACCTGAATCCCAGATCCTCCTCCTCTTAACTGCACAACTTCAGCCAAGTTCCCCTCTCTGTGCCTCAGTTTCCTCATCTGGAAACTAAAGATGAGCATTGTGCCAGCCCAAGTGTTGTGAAGATGCAAAGTTAGGACTTTGTGGGAGTTCCTTGGTTGCCTAGTGGTTAGGATTCTGGGCTTCCATTGTGTGGCCTGGGTTCAACCCCTGGTAAGGGAACTGAGATCCCACAAGCTGCACGTTGCAGCCAAAAAAAAAAGAAAGAAAGAAAAACAAAAACAAAAAAAAACATAGATAGGACTTTGTGTGTATTAATCATGCCTTTTATATTCTCTATCCTGATGGTTTGACATCTGGGGCCTTGCTGACCTTGGAGGGACTGGCCCTCCCAGGGTCAGCCAGTTCCTAGAGACAGTAACACACTTTTCAAATGCAAACCAACCATTCCTGAGTCCACACTCCCCCGACCACCTCCCCTAAGGGGCTCTCTCATTGGACCACTGCCCTCCTGCCCTGTCACCCAGGGCAAGTACCAGACAACCAGGGACGGTTCCTGTGCCCCAGAGCATGAAGGTATTCCAAACAGCCAACCCTGAGCCTGCTCACCCCACCTCACTGTTCCTTCCCTCAGAAACCACAATAGAGGCTCCCGCCCAGGGTTCCCCCTCTCTCTCTCTCTCCTGACCAGCCCTGGTGCTTTCCCATGTGGCCTCCCTCACCATGGGGTGTCATACCTCCTCCACTGCGGAACTGTAATAAACCATCTTCTCAACGGCAATCATGTCCTGATCTGCTGGCCTTACCAAGTACCTAAAAAATAATAAAACAAGTTAAAGCAGTGTGCTCTCGTTACTTTGTAGCCTTGAGAGCTCGCTTGGGGAAGGTTACAAAGCTCCCACTGTGGGTCCCACTCCAGTCCTAACACCTCCTTAGGGCACCTCCATGACACTCAAGACAAAAGACCCCTCCTCGGCGGCCCTAAAGACAAACCCCTCGGAAAACAGAGGGGTGGTCATTGGAGCTGAGGGTCCAGGCCGGGAGTTCCATTCCTTCCAGAATCTGGCTGCAGCCACTCCTGGGCTGTGTTCTGCAGGACACGGGTCCCCAGATTTTGGAAGAAAGTGCCCTGCCTGTAAGTTTGGGAAACGCTGCCCCAGGGCTTTCCCCAGTGCTGCCTCTGAGCGCCTGCTGCAGGCTGAGCACCCAGGTAGCACTCAAAAGGGTTACTGCGTTCCATCCTCACGCTAACTTGCCCGTGGTGCTGTGAGCCATGCCAGTGGTGCCGTGAGCGGTGCCTCTCACTGCTTTACAGGTGTGAGCACTGAGGCAAGTCCTGTCCAGAGGCAGTGATGCTGACGAGCTGCGGGGACGATCTGGGCCTCCCCCTGCCTTCTGCCTTGAGCTCTGCCTGCAGAGGGGGGATGAATAGTCTAATCACCGGGGAGTAGTGGGAGGGCAGCTAAGAAGGAGGTATCCTGACCTGCCATGAGTCCAGAGGCCCAACCACAACCAGACGGAAAGAGGGGCAATGCAAACGCTGCACACGCTGGAAAACAATGGCAGTTTCTTACAAAGTTAAACATACTCTCTGCAGAGGACCCAGCAATCCCTCTTGCTGAGAGTTACAGTAGATAAATGGAAACGTCTCTTCACCCAGAGACCTGCGGGTGAGTGTCTGTACTGGCTTTACTCATAGTCACCCAAAATGGGAAACAATCCAAACAGCAGCAGGTGAGTGGATCCACAGACCGTGGCACGTCCAGGCAGTGGGACCCTCCCGGGTGATGAAAGGAAGGACCCATTGACACCGGTTGACGACCCCGGTGAATCCCGCACGCATGGAGCTAGGTGAAAGCAGCCGCACCTGAAAGGCTCCGCGCTGTCTGCTGCTTCCCTCTCTGTGACATGACAGTCTAGAAGAGGTGGGAGCAGGGAACACTGCAGCGCTTGCCAGGGGCTGGGGTGACCACAAAGGGGCATGAAGGAATTTGGGAGAGTGACGGAAATGTTGTGTATCCAGACTGGTGGTGGTTCTGTGAGACTTGTCACAACTGGAAAACACTCAAAAGTGTTTTGTTCACTCAAAAGTGAATTTTACTGTATGTAAACCATAACTCAATAAACTTGACTAAGAAAGGAAAGAAACAAGGACAGAAGAGAGGGAGGCTGGGAGTGAGCCCCGGGCAGGGGGCCTTGAGTTGATAGGGAGCCTGCGAGGTTGGTGAGGATCCCGCTTCTGCTACAGCCATGCCAGCACCCCACCCCCAGGAACTTCCCCTGCTTTCAACCTGCGAGCTCTGTCTCTACTGGTGAGGCGATGTGGTCTCCGGACATCCCTGGGCCCTGAGGCTCCAGCCCCCACTAGAGCCCTGCGTCAGGGAATGTCCGGACCCTCCCCAGAGCCCGTTACCGGGATACTGGGGGGAAGGCATTTCCTGCCTAGACCTCTTGGCAGCTCCCACTCCCATGGAGACCAGCTTGGAAGCTGGGAGGGCCTGAGTCTTCTCTGATTACTCTGATCTAGCTAGCAGGAGGAAGAGGAGGCCAAGGCTCCTGGACTAGCTGCAAGGACCCCCTGGGCTGGTGGAGCCCAGCCCCAAGGGCGGCTGAGCGGGGAGCTGCACCTGGACCCACCCACCCATCACTCCCCCATCCCCGACACACACATCTCCTGCAGGGCGCCGCACGGGGTAGATCTCAGCCCCAGCTCCTTCCTTAGTCAGGAAGTTGGGGGTTGGGGGATCAAAGCCCCTACATCTGTCTCCTTCCCCCTGCAGCATGTTTATCACGGTGATGTCTGGAGGTAAGTGGGGTCCCCTGTCCCGGCAGACTGGTGGGGGTACATTCCCTCTGCCTTGAGGGAGAGTGGGGAGGCGGCGTGGGGAAGGGGTACACATGGGAAGGGATGGGAGCGTCTGCGGAGAGTCCCTTGAGGGGAAACCCCGGCTGGGTCCTGGGAAATGCGCGTGGGCTCCTCTAGGAGCACACGGGCCACCCAGCAGCCAAGCCGTTGCCGTGGAGCAAATGTTCAAACTGCTCCATCCCTTAGCTGGTCAGTGGTCCTCCAGCTTCAGGGGGCATGAGGCACCTAAAGCTCTAGCCCCAGCTGCAGATTCCTGACCTTCTGGTGGAGGCGAGGCTGGTGCGGGGTAGGGGGTGAGGGGCTGTCAGGTGCCGGAGGTGGGGCTGAAGTGGGAGGGGAGGGTCGCGTGAGAAAGGCAGAAGTTGTGCACCCCGGTCACCGACATCTTGGGAGATGGAAGGGGGTACATTCCTAATCTCATAGCCCCATTCCCTGCTCTGTAGGGAAGAGACGGGAGGGAGGCAGAGGGTCCCAGTTTGGGGGGAATAGAGGGTGCCATTCGTTCACCTCTGCTCCTCCCCCACAGCTGGCTGCTGGGAGCTGGTGAACCCCTGGTGCAGCCTGGTGATCCTCATCACCCACCTGAGGCAGAGGGGGCAGGTGCCCCTGGATGGTGAGGGGGCAGGGAGGGGTGCTGGGAGGACTGCTGAGGGCCCCCAGGCAGGGATTCCAGCCCTGCCCTGCCTCCCTCTCTGCTCCCCCAGCGACCATCGCCCTCCTGGCTGAGGACGGGCACCTGGTGAACCTGGGTGAGGGACTGGAAGAGGGGCCTTCCCTGGCGCCCTCCATGGGCAGCCCCCTGCTGCAGGAGCGTGGGACCTATGTCCTAGTGCAGATCATCAGTAAGTGGGGCCCCAGACTCCCCCTGTGCAGCTATGTTGGAATATAAGAGGGGGGACAGCAGCCACAGACCACCCAAGCCCTGCCGAGCCCCAACTTTGGCCAGGACCTAGCCCTGACCTTCCCATTCAATGCCCTGTCCTGACCCCACTGTGGACCAGCAAACAGGTCCAGAGTGAGAGGTGGGGGTGGGGACCACCAGGCCAGCCAGGAATCAGCCTTCTTCCCTCTGCAGAGTGCAAGCGTGGGGCCCCCACCTGCTATGAGTCCCTCCTGGAGAAACTGGATGAGCGGTGTCCAGACCTGGCAGGTGAGTGTCACAGGAGAGCCCCAGGGGGAGGGTGTGCCTTCCCACCAGCCCCCCACAGGCAGGATTCTTGGGCCTTCCAGAGGAGCTGCGCTGGCTGTCGGGCCTGCCCCCCCGGGCGATGGCTGGAGAAGGCACGCCGGCACTCTGCATGGCCACCAGGAGCAAGGCCCTCCTTCACGGCCCCGAAGGGTGGGCTTCCTGCTGTCTGGGACCCACTAGCTGGGGCCGAGAGCCAGGTAAGGAGGAGACATGGATCCCTGAGGGGATGCTCATGTCCTTCCCAGGGGACAGATGTGTGTGAGAGGTGGACCCCAATGGCAACCCCCCTCAGAGACACACACGTATACCCACATGATGGAAGACACTATATCCAGAGACAGGTCCCCACCATCCCGCTGGAGGCTAAGTGCCTGCACAAGGGCAGGGAGACGTGGAATAGGGCCTGGCACACCGTAGGTGCTCAGTGCAGAGCTGCTGAATGAACCCAGTGAAGGCAGCAGCACAGTGTGTGATGGCGTTTGAAGGGCCAGCACCTCTGTTCCGGCAGGCCCCGTGACCTGGCACATCACGGCCAAGTGGCCGAGCTGGACTCAGATCCAAGGGGGTTGGCCGTGACCTCTGCCTGGCGTGATCAGGCGCAAAGGCCCAGCAGTATTCCTCTTGCAGAATCTGGAATTTCTGGGAAATTGTAAGGTCGCTGACAGAACGTGAGGCCGCCGCGGGGCTCCTAAGGTGTGGGTGTGGAGAAAGGGATCCAGAGGCAGAGATGAGAAGGGTGGAGGGGCAGGGGTCCCTGAGAGGAGACAGCACGCTCCTCCAGGGATTCCAGCCCCCAGGAGTCAGATGCCCTTGAGGCTTATGGTCACCTGCTAATGCCTCACCACCCAGTCTGGACTGCCCGAGGCTGTCAGATTACACCGGATTACAAGGTCACCTTCCCCACCCAGGACACCAGCTGAAGGTGAAGCATCCCACTCCACAGTGGGACATCCATCCATCCCCCCCCACCCACAGAAAGTCCAATGAGAGCGGACACAGCAGGCTCAGATCTAACATAAACTATTTTAATTGCACATTTTCGTCTCGGGTCATCTGTGGGGTGAGAAACCCCCTCCTCACTTCCAGTCCCAGCTATGTGGGTACAATCTGACGTCATGGTCTGGCTGTCGGTGAAGGGGTGAAGGTGGCTGCAGGGCTGGCCCCTGAATCTGCACCAGTCTCTTCAGGGCAGGGAGCTCAGACCTGCAGAGGGAGGGCCGGCACAGGTGGAGGTCAGGCCACAGGTACAAGAGGAGGGACCACTGCTCCCGCCCCAGCAGGGGTCAGGGCCTCCCGCTCACCGTGGTTGTACTTGCACTGCTTCAGGGCCTCGCTGAAGCCCTCGCACAGGGTCAGGTCGCTCTGAGCGGTGGAGCAGTCCAGGAACTGCCTGATCTCATAGGCGCAGGGCCCCATCTGCAGGGGCTGCGGGGCAGCGCGGGCCGGGGCCTGGGGTTACAGCACAGGAAGCAGCAAGGTCAGCTTGGGGTTGGCACCCAGAAGAGAACTCCAAAGCTGGGGGTGCCAGCTGCCCCTCCTAATGCCCCCAGCCCTGCCAGGCCCAGCCTGCCCTGTTTAGCCTCAGCTGCTCCATCCCTGAAACAGGGTGAGCCCACAGCCCTCTCAAAGCCACCCTGTTGGTGCTAGTACAGACAGCATTCCCAGCTGCCTCATAACAGGTATGCTGGCAGGTGGGGGTGGGAGGTGAGAGAAGGTTCTAGAAAAGCCCAGTGCTCTGCTGGAGTATGAGCCCCACCCCCACAAGTTCTAGCACCTTCCTGCTCAGCAACACTGATCCTCATGACCCCCGACCCCACCACTAAGCCAGAATTTGGTTCAGGACTGGTGGGGTGCCCAGTGGGGGATAGGCCAGCAGAGAACAGACCCAGAGTCACTGGCTACCCTTCACCCTTGGGTGCAGGGGCTACAGGAAGGGGCTGCCTGGGAGAGAGAGAGCACGGACTCAGGAACTTCAACATCCCTCCCTTCTACTAGGGTTAGGTCAACTTGGGCCAGTCTCTGAGCTCCTGAGGGCCTCAGTTTCCCCATCTTTAAAGGGCTGGTTGGTGTCTGTCCACAGGGGTCTAGGGACCTTGGCCTCAGGGGAGGGGCAGGGAGAGCCAGCCTGTGACCAGAGGCCAACAGCAGAGCGACTACTAGGACCCTTCTTGGGCACAGTCCCCGGCCGAGGCAGCTCTGGACACCCTGGACACTCCTCGCTGGACGTTCCGGCAGCTCCCCGCTCAGTGGCCTTTAGAGAAGGCGGCCTCAGTTTCCCCTGAGCCCTTGCTCACCTGCTGGGCAGCAGCCTGGGCGGGCTCTGAGCTCCCCCCGCTCAAGGCTCCGGTCAGGGCGCTGCCCACGACGTGTCCCACAGCCGAGCCCACGGCCACTCCTGCGGCCGTGGTCGCCATCTGCGCCATCAGGCCGGGCTGGCCCGACGGGGCGGGGGCCGGGGCCACGGCCGAGGGCGGCGGGTGCGCGGGCGGGTGGGCAGAGGGCGCGGCGTTGCGGCTGCGGGATGGGAAGAAGCAGGGTTAATTCCGGCGGGACTCCAGGCCTGCGGCCCCAGGGGCCCGCAGCTCCAGAGAGGTACCCTCTCCTCCTCCCCGAGGGTTGACGACCACCGTCTTAGACACGTGATTGCGGTACCCCCGCCCCTCCCCCGCCAAGATGGCGCAGCAGCCGCCAAGGTCACGCTGTCACGCCCTTGGGGGCCGAGCTTCCCCAGACCCCACCCTGCGGGCCCTCGTCCCGCTCCCACCTGGCTGGCCGGGCGGCCATGCTACGGCTCCCCCGGGGCATGGTGGCGGCGGTGGGACCGGCTGAGCCGAGTCGGAGACGGCGACTGTGACTGCGGTTCCGGTTCTGGGACGAACGCGGCGGCGCCTGTCACGGCAGGCGCTGCGGGGCGGAGCCGGGGCGGGGCCTCGGGGACACGCCCCCGGCCGGAGGCTCGGGACCCGGGGCCAGGCTGCATCCCCGCGGTTCACCCGGCCTCTCCATCCGGCAGCACCCGTTGCCGGTGACCCTGCGCTCTCCCAGCTCCTGGCCCGAGCTATGTGCGCCATGGGGACACGGGCCGCTGTCGTAGGGCACCGAGGGCGTACGCAGGAGCGAAGGGCCTGGTCCTTCAAAGACCACCGCGGAGCTCTGGGAGTGGAGCTAGGGGCTGTCCCGCGCTCGGGAAGGGGGGCACTGGGAGGCCGGGCCCTGCCCCTCCCCCTCCTATCGGACCGGGCTCGCTGGCTCCGGCGTGGCCTCAGGGTCGCGGGTGGACTGGGCAGGGGAAGAAGCACCCACCCTCCGTGACGGTCCCCAGAGCTCCCGCCAGGGGGCGTCCGGACCGCTCTCGGACTCCTTCCCGGCAAAATCACTGCGGGGCGCGGGCAGCCCCCGCTGGGGTGCGACGAGGCCCCCTGCGTGGCCCTCCACCCAACCCGACCCCCTGCCCCACGGATGCAGCGCCAGACCCCGACAGCGTTTACGCAGCGTGTCCCTCCCAAAGGCCGTAACCTAGAGGTGTTTGCGCAGGTTTGAATCCTGTGGCCTCGAATTTTACCACCTTGGTTCCAGGCCCAGGGCAGGGCAATGCCGAGTTTAGGACGCTTCCCAGCCCTTCGGGAACTGGAGGTTTTCATAGTCTTTTATTGCTACCCTTAGAGGGGAGAGGTCCTGACCTCTTTACCACCCCCTCATCACTGTCCCCTATGCCCGAGGGAGGCCTCCCAAAACCAGGACTGTGGGGAGGATGAAATCGCCCACAGCAAAATCATGGGGGAGGGGTCCCTCTGTGAGGAAGGGGCGGAAGGGACGGAGGGAACATGGGCAGTGCCTGGCAGGCTCAGCATGTCTCTACTGTGTCCCAACCACACAGTCCTGTCAGCCAGCCTGGGAAGCAGGGCCCTCCCCTGACCCCCATCTGGGCCTGGGCCAGAATTTTCTCCTCTCTGCAGTGGGGGTGACCATTGGCCTCGAGGTGAGGGAAGCATGTGAAGGGTGGCTACTCTCTCCTCATAGACATGCCAGGCCTGGTCCAGCCTCCACCCCTTTACTCATGCAGCCCCTGACCACTTGTTCCCATTGCCAAACTGGCCCATCCTAGGCTGATCAGGGTCCTCCTCCTGCAGGAAGCCCTCTGTGACCAGCCCAGCTTGCTGTAACCATGGCTCTCCACTGCGGCCTGCAACGTGGGAGGTTGTTACTTGAGCTCCCATGACAGGTGGACTGCGGTTGCGCAAAGCAAGGCCATGCTCCCCTGGAGGCACTCAAGACCACTTAAGGTAGTTACACAAATATTTTTACTGTCTATATTTTCAGGTGTATCGGAAAAAAATGTATAATTAGCTCATCAAATCTATGATTTCTTGACCAATGTGGCTAAAATGAGGCTGAAGTAGGCATTTCAATTTTTAAAAGTAAATCACTTTAAAGAAAAAGATGGCAAACAGCCCAGGTAGTAAAAATCACTGCTGTCTTTCCTCTCCTTGCCCTCTAGGGGTCTCTGTAGAGCCTCCCTGGAGAGGCTGTGAAGGTTCCCAGGAGTGGGACCCGGAGGGAGGGCTGAGTCAGCTGGTGTCCCTCTCCTCCCCCTCCCCACACCGCCTCCCCCTTCTTAGGCCCAGGATGGGTGCCCACAGCCTCACCCTGAGGCAGCTCAGCACCCCGCCCACCAGGACGGGAGCCACCGCCTGTGTCCTGGCTCCCCAGCATTGCCCATGATGGAGCGGATTGCCTGGCAAGGTGGTGAGGTCCATGGTCATCACAGGGAGTATATGAGCCTGGAGGATCCCTTCCGGCGTGTGGTCATCACCCCCTCCTCTGATTCTCACCTACTTATCCTCGGTCTCAGAAGGCTGGGCCGGAGGTGTCCAGAGGAGTCTGTTAGTTCCTGACCAAGGGGCAGCCTGGGCCCCCAGTGCCCCACTCAGACACTGCCCACCATGGCTTTCTGCCCGTACCCTCCCTCCAGCTGACCAGCTAGAGGGCCTTCTGACCCCTCTGCCTGCCTGCTGGTTTGGAAAAGCCTGATCTCGTCCCTCCCTCTTAGGGCTTCAGTTTCCCCATCTATAATTGTCTATGGTTCTGCGCCAAGCTGGGGTCCTGGCCAGCCGCCTCCATATGCCTCAGTTTCCTCTGGGGCACATTTTAATATCCCTTTCCTCACAGGGACTATAGTGCCATCTTCCAGATGGATCAGCTGAGGCTCTGAGGAGTGGCAGAACTTGCCCGTGGGTACCGCCACCTGTCACAGGCTAACAGGAGGTCAGAGGTCAGGCCCCCAGGGAGACCAGCTAGGGATGCGCCTTCCAAAGGTGGCCTGGTCAGGAGGGGGAGGAGTGAAACGCGGCTCCTCTCAGACTCTCCACCGCATCGGGGAAACTGAGGCCCGGAGCAGCACCGGCTGGCCAGGGTCCCCCAGCACCAGGCCCCTGAGACCGCAGGGCCGGCCCGCCCGGGAAGGACTGGGTCCGTGGGCCGGTCCCCGCCTGGCCAGCCCTCCCCGCCCACCTCCCCCACCCTGGCCGCCAGCACGGGGCGAGTGCAGAACAAAAGACGCGGGGGCGGGGCCGGGCGGGCGGGGGCGGGGCGGAGGCTATAAGGGGCGGCGGCCGGCGCGGCCCAGCAGGCCCAGCAGCCCCGGGGCGGATGGCTTGGGCCGCCTGGCTCCGCGGCGCGGCCACGCGCGCCCTCCTGCTCCCGCTGCTGCTGCTGCTGCTCCCGCCGCCGCCGCTGCTGGCCCGGGCCCCGCGGTCGCCGGTGAGTGCCCGCCGCCGGCTGGCCGCCCCCCGCCGAGGGGCGCCGGGCACGCGGGCTGGGCCCGGTGGCCGAGCTGGACCCACGGGGATGCCCGGGGTGGCCCGGCGCGGCCCCTTACCCGAAAAGCTGTCTGGGTCCCTGGGGGGCGTGATAGATAGTGAGCTTCCCGTCCCTGGAGGTGTGCAAGTGGAGCCTGCGCCGGGATCGCTCAGGCTGGTGAGCGGGACTCCGCGCCCCCCTCCCAGCTCTGGGACCTGCTCCTCGGCGCCCCGGCCGAGATACTGGGGTGTGTGTTGGGGGAGGTACAGCGGGAGTGGCTACAGGGCCCCCTATTCACTGCAGGGACAAAGCCCAGCGGGTCTCAGGCTGGCGTCAGCCTCCAGATGTGTGGCCTCCGTGAGCACACCTCCAGGCTGGAGGATTAAGGAAGCGCTGGGGAGGGCAGCCGGTGCCGGGGAAATGGGGTCTGAGCCTGGAGGAGGCGCCACCGCCTGGCACCTGAGAGTGGCGATATTGGGGGGCGTGGAGCCAGGAGGCAGCATGAGTGTGAGAGCTAGTGTGTGTTATATGAGTTGGGTGAGAAAGAAGGGGCCGAGAGCAGGGAGTCAAGACCCTCAGAGAGCAGGGGGTAGGGTCAGACAGGGAAGGGAGAGGAAGGTGTGATCAGAAGAGGAAGGAGGTCCCGGCATGTGTGACAGCCTGTGTGTGCCTGGGAAAACTGCACCCTCCCCTCCGGCTGGCGCTTGGGGGGACCAGTCCCAGGGGCGGCCAGGTGGGCCTGGGGTCACAGCCTGGGCAACTGCAGGCCCAGAGCCCGCTGGGTGCCCAGCCCACTCAGACGCCCAGCTGAGCATCCAGCCAGCCCAGGCAGGGATGGGAGCATTAGAGGGGTGGCAGGTAGAGTCCAGTGAGGAGGGAGGTCTGGCCAGGCTGGGACCCTCTGTCCAGCCACGCCAGCTCTGCCCTCCCCTGCCCTGGCTATAGGAGCAGGAGAGGACAGAAGGGGTGGTGGGCACCTCAGTCCAGGGACCCTGCCTCTTTCCCAGCCCCTCCTGGTCCCCTAGACCTTGGGGCAGAGTCAGAAATCACCCTGGGTAGCTGTTGAATCCATGGGGTTCGGGTATGGGAGAGACCTGGGTTTGAACCACGTGACCCTAGGGGAGCCCTCTGGAGCCTCAGCACCCCCGACCTGTCTTGTCTGGGTGGGTGGGAGGCAACAGTGCCCACTGCTGGGCTGAAGAGTGTATGAGGTGAGGCCAGGAGAGGGCTCAGCCAGGCACACTGGAGACATTGTCACCTGCAGCTGCTACTTTGCCGCTTGTGTGGGGTCAGTCGGGTCTGGGTCTGAGCTGGGCCGTTGTCTGTCACGCTGCAGATATGCAGGGAGCATTTGGGGTCGCCTCCGATTTGTTTATCCCCAGACTGCTGTTGGCAGGGCCAGAAAAGCTCTGTAAATATTTATCCATCCCAGTTCACAGCCTTCAGGGTTGATGAAAGCCCCGCCGCCCAGTGGGGTGGACGCTGCCTTCCCTTCTGGAGCCAGCGGGGGAGGTGGGGGGAGATGGACCTGCCTGCCCACCAGCGGTGTGACTTGGGCTGGTTGCTTGATCTCTCTGAGCCTCAGAGGGGCATAGAATGGCGTGGTGATGCTCCCTGCCTTCCTCACAGTCTAACCAAATGCCCTCTCCTCAGGGTCACCTCCTGCCCACAGTAGAGAGAGTAGCTATGAGTAACTGTCCCGCTGGACCAACAGCAAACAGGCCCAGAGAGAGGCACACCCGGCCTGGCCTTACCCAGCACTTTCCAGTCTGGGGTCTTCCCTCACCTCCCCTCTGCTAGGTACCTCCCATTTTCCTAATTGGAGGTTGACCCAGGGGCTGACCCCAAGCCTCTAGCTCAGCCAGGAGGCTGAGTTCCCCAAGAAATTCCTCGAGTATGTTTGAGGCTGTGGTTTGGTGCCCGCCAGAGAAGGGTGGGGTGAAGGAGCTAGGCACCCTCCCCAGGGCAGGCTGAGGGAGGCCGCTGGCCGAGGAGGAGGCGGACCTTCTCCAAAGAGGCGCATTTCTCAGGAATGTGGGTTTTGGAGACAGGCCAGAGCTGGGGGGATGGGGGGCTATGGGTGGGGAGGCATGAACCCCAGGTCTAGGCCCAGCTCTTGGCTGACTTGCTGTGTGACCCTGAGCCAAGACCTTGACCTCTCTGGGCTCTGTTTCTTCCCCTGGGAAATGGGGTGAGACCTGCTCCCCAATCCCCCAGGGCTGTAGATGAGGCCAGGCGTGGTCTATGCCCACCCGCCACCTCACTGCCTCCCAGCCGCCCTGGGGGGACTGGCACACCCATCTGAGGAATCAGGTTGCTGCGTGCCAGGCCTTGCAGCTAGGGAGGGCCCCTGGCCCCAGGCCGGAAAGGACTTGGGAAGACAGAGTTCGGGAGGTCGGCAGGGCAGGGAGCATGTGTCCCATCCCAGCAATGGGAAACTGAGGCCAAGAGCCCTTAAATGGTGGCTCCAAAAAAAAGACCCCACTGCCCAGGGGCCTTGACCCTAGTTCCTCCTGCTCATTCGCTCTCCAGTACCAATGAACGTGATGTGGGCGGGGAGCAAGAGGCCCCTGGCTTGTGGGTGGACCCAGCACGAGTCACTCTTCCTCTCTGGGCCTGAGAGCTCCCTTCTAGCTGCAACTCCTTTGTTATGATTTAAAGTCTGGAAACTTCAGGGGCGCTGTAGGGAATTGGGTGGAGCAGATTCCCAGGTGTGGGAGGGGAGGGCCCACGGGGCAAGAAGCCAGACCAGGAAGAGGCTCTTCTCTGCACCAGACGCTGCAGTGGGCATTACAGATGGAGGTCATTTAGCCCTTTGCCATGGCGCCATTCCCATTTGACAGATAGGAAAGTCGAGGCTAAGAGAGGACAGTGACTTGCCCAGGGTCACTCCATCCAGGGTCTCCACAGCACAGAACTGGGCCTTCTGAATCTCAGCCCGTGGCTCTTTCTGCTGCACTGACAGTCCCATGATCCAGGAGTCCTCGTGGGGGATCCATGAGAACTTGGTGCCTCGTGGGGGCAGGAAAGGAAGGCACACCCACCTTCCCTCTGTGGCTGGCTGCTCAGGCCTCACTGGGGGGGCAGAGGAGGGAGCAATTTCTGCTCGTGGGCATAAACAGCTGGCAGGCTGGGATCTGGGCTGTTTGGGGCTCCCAGGAACGACGCAGCCCTGGCCTTCCTGGGGAGGGTCCTCAGACCATGGCCAGGGTTGGGGGGAAGGAATCTATTTATCCTGGAGGTCTACGGGCTAGACCTTCCTGGGGAGGGGAAGGTGCAGGCCGTCATGGCTCGTCACATAAGTCTGGGGTCCACATCCTTGATGTGAGACCTGGCATGCATATCCTCCCCAACTTATGCCGGGGGTGGGGGCAGGGAGGTTCAGTGAACCTGCCTCCAGAGTGCCTGGGAAGTGGCAGGTGCTTAATCATTTCCCCTTCCTCCTCTTCTGTCACCAAGGTGAGGCCAGCCTGGGTCCCTCCTCCAGGGGTAGGGTGACCCCAGCCTGAAGAGCAGAGCAGAGTAGCAAGTAGGGGGTGGGCTGTGAGTGCAGACAGCCCGCCACCTGCCAGCTGTGCCCCCCGCAAGTTGTTTAACTTCTCTGGGCTCCGGGTCCTCACCTGAGAAATGGGGATGATGACTGCAGAGATGGTGGGAGGTCCCATCAGGGGCTGAGAGCGTGTCTGTGGAGCAGTTGGCAGCGTCCTAGCCTAGATACGGGTGAGCTGCAACAGCCATCAGTACTTAGTACTGGCACACTCAGTATGGCTGGGCTCTGTCAGGTGATCAGCCATTCAAGAAGCAACTCTGAAATGGGGAAAACTGGCCCAGGGCCTCACACCCCAGAAGCTCCAGGTGTCTAGAAGACCCCTTCATCATGGGGAGTCCTTGGGGGTTGAGTGGCTCCAGGGGGTTGAGTTCTTGGTGGCTCTGGAATCGGGAGCTGGGGGGGTTGGGATGCTCATCAGAGCTCTGGGGCACCCAGGGCCTGGGAGAGCCGCCAGAGGCAGAGGCCGAGGGTGGGGCCCGGGTGGCCCGGCTCCCGCCCCAAATATGGCTGTGGGGAGGCCACAGCGGCCCTGAACAGACAGGCCCAGACTAGACAGGCGCTGAGTCTCTCAGCAGACGGCACTGCTCTGTGCCTCTCCCCCAGCTTTACTGTGTCCCAAACCAGGCCTTCGCACCCTGCCTGGGATGCCAGAATCCTCACCTGGCCCGGCCATGCCCTTGCTGGGTGACCCCGGTGGGTCTCTCTACCTCTCTGAGCTTCTGTTTTTTCCATGCATGAGAACTGCGACCTCCATCCTGGGACTCTCGGAGGGTGGGAGCTCCAGGTCAGAATCACTGTTTGTGGTCCAGGGGCTCTGGTACGGTGGGGCTGGGTGTCTGGTAACTGTCTGCCCCCCATACCCCCGTGGAGGGGGCAAACAGAGCACATCTAGCCCCGCCGTGTACCCAGCCCTGGCAGGGCGTGAGCAAGACTGCCCCCAGCAATCAGACCTCAGTTCCCGGTGCCCTTCGCACTTTGTGTGCACTGCCTGGTTCATCCTCAGATCCACGCTCTGGGGAAGTATCATCCCCATTTGTCAGCTGAGCAAATTGAGGCAGGACTGCAGCCTCTCCACGCTGGGGAGTGGCTGCCGTGGCTGTCCTGGGCAGGAGCCAGCTCACATAACTGGAGAGGGCAGAGTGGGGGCCGGGGGCGCCCAGGAAGAAAGGGAGGTGGAAAGGTATCTGCTGGGGGGGTGGAGGGGGAGCTTCCCTGGCCTTTCCTTGGAAGCTTTGTGGGGTCCCTTCCTGGGTGTGTGTGAAGAGTACAGTCAGGGCTGCACCCCAACCCAGTCCTCACCAGCCCAAATGGTGGGAGCAGGTGCCCGGCAGCCCAGGCCCTCCACAAGGGGGCAGGCGGCGGTAGGAGGCCTTGGAATCAGCATCTGGACGCCAGTCAGCCTGTGCCAAAGGCCCCTGCTGCGTGACGGCCTCAACTTGGCCATCGACACGGCCGGCTGGGGTCAAGTGAGGGTGCGCTGACCGTCCACACCTCTGACCGTGGGCCACCAGGACCCAAGGCCTGAGCAGGCCCCCGCATCCTCTCTCCTGCACAGGATGCCCACCGCCGCCACCCAGTGAGGAGGGGGCCGCAGCCCTGGCGTGAAGCTCCTCCCAGCAGCCCGGCACCTGCCCCGACTGCCCAGGAGGCCCCTCAGCCTGCCGCCGGCCCCAGACCTCCCCGCTGCGGCGTGCCTGACCCGCCGGACGGGCCAAGCGCCCGCAACCGACAAAAGCGGTTCGTGCTGTCGGGTGGGCGCTGGGAGAAGACGGACCTCACCTACAGGTAGGGCCAGGGGCTGCGAGCAGGCTCTCGCCATCCACCTACCGCCCTCACCCTGCTTCTTGAGACACAGTTGTGCCAGATCCCCATGGTAACAGGCTGGTGTATCCACTGGCCCCTGAGCCCCCTGGGTCAACACCCCAAACCCACACTTAGATGCCCACACAGATGGTACCCCCTGCACCGATGCCCTCCCTCAGCAGAGGAGTCTCAGCACATGCCTGGTCACACCGTAGACATGTGGGGACACAGCCTTCAGTCAGCCAGGCAGCCTCTGTGGGGATGCACTAAGGGCCAGGTCCTGGGATTCTGTGGTGAATGAGGCAGACACGGCCCCTCCTCTCAGCGAGCTAGGTGTTATCCACACCGGGTTCATATCTATCGCTGCAACTTGGGATCTGAGCAGGTAGGGAGCAGCAGTGGCAGGACAGGTAATAGCTCAGGTGACCTGAGGCCCCTCGTGGTGATGCAGCGGGGCTCATCCTGGGAGAGAAGGTGTGAATACTGGTGTGGTGCCCCGAGGCATTGGAGCCGAGAATGCTGGGGGCTCCGGAAATGTCCTGGGTGGGGAGCTGGGAACCAGGAGGGGGCAGGTCTAGGGCCCAAGGTCTCCCCACAGTGAGCAGTATAGTCAGGTCTAGAAGGTGGGCCTTGGGGCTCCTGGTCCTGTGTTCTTTCCACCCAATGCAGATACCCATGGGCACCTGAGGACACAAACCCACACAAAGATGTGCCCATGTGGCAGAGGGACTGGTGTGCCACATCTGAGGCCCAGAGCACACCTGGCCTGTGTCGTGCATGCCTGCTCCCCGACTGAGCAGCATCCAGGGGCAACTCCTGGCCCAACAGCCATCAGGGGCTGACGCTGCCCCATGAGCCAGGTCCAGGCCCCTCCTCCTCCCCCAGGATCCTCCGGTTCCCATGGCAGCTGGTGCGGGAACAGGTGCGGCAGACGGTGGCAGAGGCCCTACAGGTATGGAGTGATGTGACGCCACTCACCTTTACCGAGGTGCATGAGGGCCACGCTGACATCATAATCGACTTCACCAGGTGAGCCAGTGGCCGGGGACCCCTCTAGGAATGAGCCCCACCCATCAGCAGCCACTGACTCTGCCCCCACCCCCCTGCAGGTACTGGCATGGGGACAACCTGCCGTTTGATGGACCTGGGGGCATCCTGGCCCACGCCTTCTTCCCCAAGACCCACCGAGAAGGGGATGTCCACTTCGACTATGACGAGACCTGGACAATCGGGGACAACCAGGGTATGGGCTGGGGACCCACTTTCCAGATGGGGCTACTGAACATCATAGAGAATGGGGACTTGCCGATGTCCCTGAGCTGGGCCCGCAGCTCAGTGTCTTGCTGCAGGAGCTCGGGGATTGCTGGGCTATCTCCCTTTTCCAGGCACAGACCTCCTGCAGGTGGCAGCCCACGAATTTGGCCACGTGCTAGGGCTGCAGCACACGACAGCTGCTAAGGCCCTCATGTCCCCTTTCTACACCTTCCGATACCCGCTGAGCCTCAGCCCAGATGACCGCAGGGGCATCCAGCACCTCTACGGCCGGCCTCGGCTAGCCCCCACCTCTAGGCCCCCAGACCTGGGCCCCGGGGCCGGGGTGGACACCAACGAGATTGCACCTCTGGAGGTGAGGCCCAGGAGGGTGGGGAGGCAGGAGGTGAGGCCCTGCTTCCAGCCCCGACCCCCACTGCTGGCCTCTGTGGCTCCAGTGCAGGCTCCTTCTGACTCTTCTCTCCTACCCCAGCCAGACACCCCACCAGATGCCTGCCAGGTCTCCTTTGATGCAGTCGCCACCATACGCGGCGAACTCTTCTTCTTCAAGGCAGGCTTTGTATGGCGGCTGCGCGGGGGCCGGCTGCAGCCCGGCTACCCTGCGCTGGCCTCGCGCCACTGGCAGGGGCTGCCCACCTCCGTGGATGCAGCCTTCGAGGATGCCCAGGGCCACATCTGGTTCTTCCAAGGTGAGTGGGGGCTGGAGGTCACACTTCAGGAATATCATGGCCAAGGGTAGGGTCAGACGGCAGACATGATGAACAGATGGAGGGTGCCCCGAACTCTTGGGGCCAAGGAAGAGTATGGCTCACTCCTCTGGGCACAGCTGGGAGGCTTCCTAGAGGAAGCGGCTCTCGAGGTTGGAGTAGAATTGAAGGTATCACACCCCATGGAGCATGTGTGATCGTTACCCCTGGTCTAGAGACGAGGCTCCGGGGCTCAGAGGTGGTGAAGTGACCTGCATGAGGGCACAGCTTGGAAAAGGCAGAGAGGGGTGTGATCTGGGTCTGGCAGAGACGAGAGCCTGGAGCACTGCAGGCGGCAGGGACTTCACAAAGGCCCAGCTGGGGCCTGCTGCGGCAGGGCTGGGCCCAGGGATGGGCAGCAGGTGCCTGTCCGGGGCAGCCAAGTGCAGGGAAGGAGCAGGAGCCAAGGCGGCCTCTCTGCTGCTTAGAGTAAACTTTCCCATGTGTACCTCCCAGTGCCTGCATTGCCCAATGTCCTACTTGGGGGTGGGGGGTGCCAAGCAGGCATTGCTGGCCTTCATGTTTTACGGACAAGGAAACTGAGGCTGGGAAAGTCCGTGGCCATGGTGGTGGCTGGGCGGGTCCACAGTGGCTGGATGTGGCAGTTGGGCAGCTCATTGCAGCCTCCATTCTCTAACAGGAGCTCAATACTGGGTATACGATGGTGAGAAGCCAGTCCTGGGCCCCGCGCCCCTTTCTGAGCTGGGCCTGCTGGGGTCCCTGGTCCACGCCGCCCTGGTCTGGGGCCCCGAGAAGAACAAGATCTACTTCTTCCGAGGCGGAGACTACTGGCGCTTCCACCCCAGCACCCGCCGTGTGGACAGCCCCGTGCCCCGCCGGGCCACCGACTGGCGAGGGGTGCCCTCTGAGATCGACGCTGCCTTCCAGGATGCTGACGGTGCGCTGGGGGTGGGGTGGCTGGGGGAAGCGGGGTGGCGGCTGCATCTCCCACAGGTGGTGGCTGGGCATCAGCTCTCATTGCGGGTCCTCTGCCTGGCAAACTCCCTCTCCACCCCCTCCTCGTGCCAGGGCAGTGCTAGACCCCTGTGCTGCAGATGAGGAGACTGAGGGCCAGAGAGGTGCAAGGACTTGCCGAGGTCCCTCGGTCATGCCTGGTGAAGTAATAACTGCTGCTTGCTGAGGGCCAACGAGGCTCTGGGCACAGTGCTGAGCTCTGTACACGTCTCATGCGATTTCCTGATGTAGCATCTGTTATGAACCCAGTTTCCAGAAGAGCAAATAGAGATTCAGGTGGTGAGGTCCCTAACCGGGGCCACCAAGGTGGACAGAGCCAGGACCTCCACCCAGGCAGTCCCTGCTTCTAGCCAAGAGCCACCTGCCTCCTGTGATCTTGAAGCAGTAGATCTGGGACTCACAGTCCAGCGCTCTCTCCCATGTCCTCCCTTTGCTTCTGTGCTCCCCCACATCGGGACCTGCTGGGAGAGCTGTCTTGTAGTGGCCTCGGGCTCCTGGGCTCCAGGTCGCCAGTGTCCCTCATCTGACTCAAGGCGCAGGAGAGGTGGTGAGAGGGGCGGGATTTGCTTTCCTGAGAGGCAGGAGTTGGGCCTTTGAGGCTCTGGCCTCTGTCAGGCTGGGTGGTAGCTCAGACCAGCCCCTGGGGCAGGCAGAAGGGCTTGCCCAAAGGGAGGTTTTGGAAGGGACACCCTGGGGTCTACAGGTTTCAAGGAACTCAGCAGTGGCCAACGTCTGCCCACCGGGACTTCCCCCTGTGTCCACTCGCCCGGCCTGACCCTCCTGTCTCCTCAGGCTATGCCTACTTCCTGCGAGGCCGCCTCTACTGGAAGTTTGACCCTGTGAAGGTGAAGGCCCTGGAGGGCTTCCCCCGCCTCGTGGGCCCTGACTTCTTTGGGTGTACCGAGCCTGCCAATACTTTCCGCTAACCACGGCTTGGATGTCCTCAGGGTCGTTAACCCCTGCCAGGACACTGACATCGGTTGGAGACCATGGCCATCTTTGTGGCTGTGGGCACTGGGCGCGGCATGGAGCTGTGCCTACTCGGGTGGGGGGGGGCGCGCACTGCCATCAGGACTGCGGGGAGGGCCGCGCGGGTCGTGGCCACTGCCAGTGACTGCCTCAGACTGGGCAGGGCGGCTCCGGCATTAAGGGTGAGGGTGGCCTCAGGCCAGCTCCACCCAACCTATGCAGGTCACGGTCAAACCCAGCTGCCCTGGGTCTCTGTCCCCATCCCTCAGGGTAGCACCTCAGCAGGGCTGGGGGAGTTGGAGCCCTCACTGTCCTGGCTGTGGGGTCCCACAGGGTGCTGGCATGTGGGTCCCAGGGCACTGTGCCTTCTGCCTTTTCCTGAGAAGTCGGCTCTGGGTAGGTGCTTGGAACTGGCTGCCTTCCAGTTGGTGGTTCTGGAGACCTGTTCCCCAGGATCCAGGGCACAAGGGCCAGGCAGCTGGGGAGGGGGGTGCTTCCTGCCAGAGACCCTGGGACCTGGAGGCCCCAACATACCTCAATCCTATCACGGGTCGGATCTTCTCCAGCCCTCACCCCACACCAAGCCCTCCAAAGCCATGTAAATGTGTACAGTGTGTATAAAGCCTTTTCTTTCTCTTTTTTTTTACTGAGGACTGCCATTAAACATGGTCATTTTCTACCTGCCTGCCTGGGGTGTCTCTGTGACTGCAAGGCCAGGATGGGGGGAGAGCTGGGCCAGGGAGGTGGGAGGCCTGGCTGGGGACCTGCTCTGCCCTGGGAGCCAGGGTTGCAGCCCACCCCACCCCCAAGCCCCTGGTCCTCGGGGCCGGGTGCCCTGCTTAGGGCTTCTCCTCATCTTGCTGGATGCCTGGAGTGGCTTTATAATCTGTTCCCTGCCTCCCCAATGGCCCCTCATACCCTCCTCCACCAAGTGGTGGTCGCTCTTTCTGATCATGCCACGCTCCAGCCCCTATCCTGACGCTGTCGAGACACAGAACAAAACTCATGGTTACCACCGCCAACCATTCCTAACTCTCCAGGGTCTCCTCGCCTGCCACCCAGCCCCACGCGAATGTTCTTCGGAGTGGCACCTACCACGACTGCCATTTATCAGATGGAACCATAGGAAATTGTCAGCAGTGGGCCGTTTTTGACCTACTGCAATTGTTCAACCGGATACACGGATGCTTTGATGCTTTCCTGTGTGTCAGGCCCCGCTCCAGCTGTAAGCGCCCCAGGACAAGGCTGTCTGGCTTCAGTGCACCGGGCTTGTGGCAGGCATAAAGCGCAGAGTTAAGGAGGGAATGGAGACGGTCCCCTCGCCCCTGCCAACCCCAGCACTCAGAGGATGCACCAGCCAAACCAAACACCACCTGGGCCTTGAAATCCTGCAAACCCCATCCCCAAAGCGACAGGAACAGTGTGGGCCCGGAGCTGGGATAGCGGTCCCTTAGCCCTCCTATCTGCTCAGCTGCACTGAGTTCTTGGGCCGAGGAAACTGAGGCATATGTGCTTCTGGCCTCCTTCAGGCCTCGCCTCGTTCCTCCTCACTGGGCTGAGTTACAGTCCCAGCTGTGAGACTGGGAAGACCACCGCCTGAGTCAGGGCCGCGGTTGCTATTTGTGTCCGTGAGAAATTTTCCCTGGTACCTCCACTAGAGAGGCGGCCTGGGAGGAAGAGAAACGGGTCGAGACTCCTTTAAGGGGCACGCGGGGGCGCGCCCGGCCTTTTGTCTGGGCGGCAGTGGCGCGCGCGTCAGCGTCAACGCCCGCGCCTGCGCACTGAGTGCGGCCTGGTCGTCGTCTGCTGCGGCGGTGGACGAGTCCGGCGGCGGCGGCGCAAGCACCCGGCCCGGCTCGGCCAGCCCTTCGCCTCCGGCTTCGGCTTCCCTGGGCTCGGGGCTCCCCGGCCCCGCCTCAGCCCTCCTGACCCTCGCACCCCGGCCGTGGCCGCCCGACTCTGCCGCCGCAATGATGATGATGGCGCTGAGCAAGACCTTCGGGCAGAAGCCTGTCAAGTTCCAGCTGGAAGACGACGGCGAGTTCTACATGATCGGCTCTGAGGTAGCCCGCGGCGCGTCCTCTCTCTCCGGGCCCCTGGCCGGCCTGGTCCCCGCGGGAGCCTCGGGGCGGGTCTGCGCGCCGGGAACGCGCGTCTCCATTCATCGCGGCGGGCGGGCGCGCGCGTGCGCGGCCGGCCAGCGGGGCGTGGTCTGTCTGTGTCTGGGGGCGTGGTTTGACCGGGGCGTGGTTGAGCAGGCCCCCGCCCAGCGTTCGGCCGCCTGGGTTCACCCACTGGTGTTGCGGAGTCGCGGACTCGCCCGGCTGCCAGGGCTGCGGCGTCCAGGGGCCCCTGGGCCACGCTGAGTTCCACAGCTCCAGCCGGGCACATAGAAACGGGGTGTTAAGTTATCTCTTGCGACACGTGGGGGGAGATGTTGGACCCCTTACACGCACCCCTCCCACACTGCTGGAGCTGGGATCCTGAAATCGTATGTTCGAAACACGGGGCTTAGTGAGGGCTCACCCCCTTCGTGTTCGTGAACTTTGAGGTGGGCGGGGAGTTGTTCTGACCTTTGATTACCAGTGAGGAAACAGGTTGGGAGGAGGATGCTTGCTTTTGGATGGCTAAGGCCGCAGCCCCCGAGTTAGATCTATCAGCAATTCGGAAGCGCTTGACACTTCGGATATCTTGAACTAACTCTGAGTTAGTACAGGGGAAAGAGCCTTAAGCCTTTAATCCTTAACTAAAAGTGACTTTTCAGCACTTTGTTGAATCATGTGGATGACTAACTTTAGGAAAACCCTACAACTGGTTCTTCACTGGTAGTTTATAGCAAGTATATTTTTTCCAGATTGCCTCAAACTAGGCCTTTTTGGCAGTCCCCGGTTTGTGTGTGTACATGCACATACACATATATTTTTAAATTATGGATATGCAATTTAGACGTGCAAACACCAAGCAGTAGTGTCTTCCTCATGTAATGAGTTAAGTGCAGATCTTGGAGAGTTAAAGCAGTTACAAATGCCAGCGGTTACTTCTCTTTGTAGCAGTTTTCAGTATTAGACATTTCATTCCTTTTTTTTTTTTTCTTTTTTTTCCCCACAATGTTTTTTTTCCATCACAGTTGAACATAGTGTGAATGAATTAAGCCTCATGATGGTCACACTGAGGCTTCCAGGACTCCCTGTGATTCCTGGCTTGTCTGAGTTGTATTGAGTTATGAGACCAGTGTTTTCAGTAGCATCGGAACCTTAGTGTTTCCTTTTTTCACCAGTTTTTGAAAAACACAAGGGGCAGGATGCAACACATTTTTCATGTCATCATAAAAATACTACTCTTCAAAGCTAGCTATGCTGAGGAGAGGAGCCAGTGCCTGCCATCTGCCATAGCTCAGAATGGTCCTCATCGGCCGGTGGGCACAAAGGCAGTGGAGGAGTTTCAGTTTGTGATGATGGACAGGTTGTTTAGAGAACCTTTACCTGGGATTTCCCTTGTGGCGCTGTGGTTAAGAATCTGCCTGCCAGTGCAGGGGACATGGGTTCGAGCCCTGGTCCGGGAATATCCCACATGCCGCGGAGCAACTAAGCCCATGAGCCACAACTACTGAGCCTGCGATCTTGAGCCTGCGAGCCACAATTACTGAACCCATGTCCTGCAACTACTGAAGCCCACGCGCCTAGAGCCTGTGCTCTGCAACAAGAGAAGCCACCGCAATGAGAAGTCCAGGAACCACAACGAAGAGTAGCCCCTGCTCACTGCCACTAGAGAAAGCCTGCGTGTAGCAACGAAGACCCAATGCAGCCAAAAATAAATTAATTAGTTAATTTAAGAAAAAGAAAGAAAGAAAGAAACCTTTACCTGATCTTACGGTCAGGAAGAGCAGTCAGTTTAGCATTGACTCTGAGTCGGTGGTACTTTTGAAAATCAAGCTTGCGTTTATTAGGTGGAGCCCGCAGCCAGGTGGGCAGAACATCAGGAGGCCTGGTTCCAGCTCTGCCTGTGTGTCACTTTCCTCATGTATGTAATGAGATGGTTAGACTAGATGGTCTCTAAGATCTTCCCCTTAGCACATTTTAGATTCTAGAAAGCTAACTGCAGTCTTCTCTTTCAGCCCTGTTGAGTGAGAACGTTTGTCCTGAGATGCAGTTTATAGAGACCAGATGGGAGAAGGGAGAGGCAGTTTGCTTTCTGGGGCCTGGCTTAACAATCATCAGGCCTTGGGAGGCCTGGGAAGGGTTCAAGGTCAGAGTGCTGTCTACTGATAAGCAGCAGCTCCTCTGACAGCATTGGGTGGATGGCCCCCAGGCCCCTTGCCCTTGGCAAACAGGCACAGTATTCAGAGAGGTGGGCCCGCCAGAGCAGTACCCTCAGCGCCCCCACACACTTGGGTGTAGCAGCCTTGGGAGGGCATCCACAGCTGCAGTGAGCGTGTCACCCTTCTCCTGCCATCTGCAGGCAGCCGTTGTCACCACGCCAGAGTCACAGCTGAGAGGATCCTAGGAAATCCCCATAACCACACCTTCGTTTTCCATTTGGGAAACCCAGGTCCAGAGGTGGCAAAGGCTGGCTCGTGGAAAACCCAGGAAGGCAGGCCTGGTCTCCTAAGTTCTGAAGGGACCTTGGGAAGGGCCTAGGAGTGTGGGAGGTCTGCAGGACCTGCAAAGTAGTAGTGGGGGCATTATAGTCAGTGTCTTTTCAAAAACCTAATGGAAGCTATGTGTTTACCCTTGGACGGTAACCACACTCAAGCCAAATAACTGGCATGGGTCTGTGCCTGCAGTGGGGAGCACCAGTGACCCTGTGGCCACTTTCTCTTGCACTGTTCGGCAGCCCTGGTTGGGCATCGTGTAAATCTTTGATTCATGAAAAATGGAGAAACTTTTTAAAAATAAATATACTATAATGGGGTAGGTAAGCGGGAAAGTAGTAGAAGTGGTCCTTCGTGGGTGAACTTCACAGTCGATGAACATCTGACAGAGATGTAGGGAGACCCAGAAAAGGGAAGTGATGCCTGGTCACAGGTGGAGCCAGCACCCAGTTCACCTGCTGTCCCTGGCCATGTGACTCAAGTGTTTGTTTTTGAAAAGTCAGTGAAACAATGGAGTTTCTTTATAAAAACTTTAGGACTAGATTTCTTTTCATCAAGTAAGTCGTACTTCGAGTATTTGGTACAGGCAAACTGAAGCTATTGTTTGGGGCAGTAATGATTTATATAGCAATCTAAGGATTGCTGATAAGTGCATTTTAAACTCTTTGGAAAATTCCTTTGGTATTTCTGGTTTGAGTTTTGTTACTAAACAAAGCAACAAAGGCCATGGGGGAAATTATCCTGCATCTGTCTAAAATTAAAAGACCTTTTTGGTCTTTATTACATCGTAAAAATATCAAAGTCTTAAGATAAAAGAAAGTCAGAGAGGCCTTACATTTCTGGAAAGTGCCACAGATCCTTAGTCCAAAATCAGAATCACTTCGAGCTTCTTAGTGAGCTCGGGGGGCCTGCCTCCCCAGTGTCTGGTCAGGCCTTTCTGAACTTGGTCCTGTCGTCAGGATGCAGATGTTATTACCCCTGCCAGAAGGACAGATGTAGGCCAGATACGAACTGCTGTTGAACCCCTGATGTCAGCAGAATGTATTTTTACTGCTGCTGGAAGCCTGGCGCCTGGAGGCCTGGGGGCCAAGTCGAGGTGTGTTTGTCTGTCACTTATCCAGCAGAGCCTCTGAGCCAGGGCCCTCCCCTTCCTCGAGGAGCTGCGACCCTTATAATGAGCCTTCTCGCTTTACTCATAGGTGGGAAACTACCTCCGTATGTTCCGAGGTTCTCTGTACAAGAGATACCCCTCGCTCTGGAGGCGACTAGCCACTGTGGAAGAGAGGAAGAAAATAGTTGCATCGTCACATGGTAAAAAAACAAAACCTAACACTAAGGGTGCGTCTTCACGAGGGTTTGTAAACCTGTTTCAAAACCACTCGCTTATGTCATGAAGATAAAACTTTTTCACTCCGGAGCGTCTTCACGGCAGCCCTGACCTTAGGGTGGCGGAGCGTCCTGGGGTCCCCCTGGAGCGGGTGGTCCTCCGTCAGGGTCAGTCAGGGTCAGGTGTTGGCAGCGGGCGGTGGGCGGAGGGGGCGGGGCCAGGGCGGAGAGGGTGTTGTGAAGACTGCTGGTCTGAAAACGTTTTAGGAATGCTGTGATGCTCTACCATCTGCCGCGGGCGTGTTGCCATCGTCACCCTCCATGCGCCCGGGCGGCGGGGGGCCGCCCCAGCCCCCGCTCCCCACCGGCTTTCACCGCTTCGCTTCCCAGCGCACATCCATCGTGTGGCACTTGGTTCTGGCAGTCGGTCCGCTGGCGCTCGTGTGCATGTCCCGCTTGGGGCTGTGGGGCGCTGCTACCCGACCCGGGAGGGAGGGCAGAGGGTGCTCCTCACCTCTGAGCTGGGGAGAGGCCCTGTGCCTCTGGCCTCAGTCGAAGCTGCCTTCCCTTTGGCAGGGTTGCCTAGCGGAGCCGGCCCGGCCCTTGTGTGCGTGTGCCCAAGTGCGTGTGCGTCCCTGCGTGCGTGTGCCCGTTTACGTGCGTGTGCCTGCGTCCCTGCGTGTGTGCATGTGCGCTTCGCAGTCCGTCCCATGCCAGTGCGTCTGTAGGCGCTGCGGTGGTCTTGTCTATTGTATTCTTTTAATGCAGGAGCCGGAGCTGCTTTTCTATGCGCTGCTGTAACCTTTCACTCCCTCCCGCGCTTTCCAAAGCCTCCCTGGTCCTCCCTCCACCCCAGTGGAGCGCCAATCACTAACCAGTGCGTCCCCAGCTGCGCTTGCCCCTTGGATGCCTTGGCGACCCTTCGGCCTCTTGCTCCTCGCGCTCGGGAGACTCTTTCCTGTAACCATCTGTCTCTCCACCAGGCTCCCTAGGCGAGCTGTGGTCGAACTGCCTAGAACTCCCCGCTCGCTCCCGGGCAGCTCGCATCCACTGGCGCTGGGCCAGGAATTCCTGTTTGGTGTACAGCAGCTCTTTCCAACTCTCTGGGCTCTTGTTTTAAAAGAAAAATATTTCTCATCCCTCATTTCATCTCCACCTTGCTTCGTGTCGTGGACTGCAGCGGTGTCAGACCTCTTCCCACTGGCGGTGTCACTCTGGAGCCTTCCTTTCCCCGAGAGGCCCCGCGGGCTGAGCTACCCATGGGCGTCCCCTGTGCCTGGAGCCAGTGCTCCTCCCGGGACACGTTGGTCCCCGTCCATCCAGGGGGTGCTGACCCGGGAGGGCCTCTAGAGAAAGCCAGGGTCCAGACCGTCCCTTTGGAAGAGGCCAGCATTGGGCAGTAGTGAGGTTGACGCCCGCTTTCCCACCTCCTGCATGTGAGGACCTCAGTGCGCTGCATCTCCTGGCTGCTGCTGCTCACTGCCCGCCCGCAGGGTGACCGCAGCCGCATCTCTGGTTGCAGATCATGGATACACGACCCTGGCCACCAGCGTGACTCTGTTAAAAGCCTCCGAGGTGGAAGAGATTCTGGATGGCAACGATGAGAAGTACAAGGCCGTATCCATCAGCACGGAACCCCCCACCTACCTCAGGTAGTGCACCCCCGGGCTCGGCTCGCTCTTGGGACACCCACAGGTATTTTTCTCATGCTCTGGAACAAAATACTTTTCAGCAATTTACCCACTGTGTTTACAGATCGTCTTAGCCAGGCTTTGAAGTTTTTTCTGACTTTGGAATTTCTAAGAAACATAAGTCAAGTCTTGGGTTCTGGAGAGTCATTAAGAATGCTTTGAAAGTGGAATTCACTAATCTGTCAGACCAATTAGTGGCCCAGATCAACTCACAAAAGAAACAAACAATAGATTTGAACGTATCAATGTAGATCCTTTGAAAGAGCATTTACATTAACAGTTAAACAGGGGAGTAATTGGGAAGTTGCTACCTTGTAGAGTTTGTTCATTTAGATTTATAAGAAAAACTTGGATACCCCAAGTATTTGTCTATTTTATGTAGACAAATAGGTAAAGCTTGATCCACACTGAAGCACAGGAGTAAAGAAACACAGGGAATGATGTTTGTTCTTGGGTGTGATTTTAAAAATGCAAAGTAAAAAAATAAATAACTAGCAACATAAAGAACCGGGGAGGGCGTCATGGAGTGGGCACACTCACACCCACTGTGGCGGCTCTGCCTCAGGCATTGCGGCCTCAAAGTTTTTTGTTGGTCTCTGATCTATTAATTTCACTCCTGGGAATTTGTCCCAGGGAAATAATTTATACCGTCAACAAAAACCATTATAAGTACAGAGATGCTATTGGTGGCATGTGAATTATAAAGAGAACTAGGGAGCCCCTTGAGTGTCCTGCCTCAGGGAAAGGCTGTGTGAGCGAAGATGCAGACACCCAAATAGTCTGGGATTACACGGTGTGTTGTGGGTAAGTAGACCCTGCAGCAACCCGAAACCTGGCTCACATGAGCGAGACGTGCAGAATACCTGCGTGATGCTTTCAGCTCTCAAGAAAACATGCATTTATGTGCATGAGATGGTGGGAGCACTAAGGCGGGGGGCAGGCCATTGTTTCAAGTGATGCGGTTGCGGAAAATCATAAAGGTGACATGATGCAGAGGTTGGGGATGGAAAGGTGAGTTATGTACAGTTGCTGCCCTCACGTTGCTCCCAGGTTACTAGGGACACGGCCTGAGTGTGATGAAGGGGCTTGCAGAGCAAGGTGGGAGCCCACCCCCTCCTGTCGGTCAGCTTTTGGTACTTTCCTAGTAGTAAAAGCAACTTGTAATTTGGAGAGAAGAGTGAGCTCTTTGTGGGACATGGGTTCCTTGGATTACTTTGAGCATCATTTTCTAGAGAGTATTTACCAATGTGTCTTCTCACTTCTACTGGTCTGAAGGCCCAGAGGCCAGAGCCGTTGCCTAGTCTCTCTCAGCCTGGACTGCATGTCTAAAATAACTGTCTGAGTCTCTGCCTGCTTCAAACCTCCAGGAACTCACAGCCACCTGCTGAGTGCATCCGTTTCCTGCAGAGCACTCCAGCCCCTGTAATCAGGACCCCCTCTGTGTCTCCAGCCCTGCTGCCCTCTGTGTTCTTCCTGAAATGCTCTCCTCTCCTCCACCCATGAACCGTGACTCAGCATTTAAGGCTTTGCTCCAGGGCTGCTCTTCTGGGCAGCCTTCTTGTACAGTCCCTTCCTCGCAGAAGGGACGGTGCTTCCGTGCAGCTGTGCCCAGCATGTAGCACGTTGGGTCATGGCTCAGGCACTGGGCTGGGGCCCCTCTGCACCTCCCCTAACCCAGGAGCAGGTGCTGGTGGGAGCCTAGGGAATAGACACCTGCGGAGTCTGGGGTGCACAGAGGTCCCCACTGGGACCTGGGGCCCAGCAAGGGCGCAGTGGGCATCCACTGACCACGACCTGATGCCTAGTGGGCAGTTTCGGCTCGTAGACTGAGTGGAGGTATTTCCATGTCTCCCAGGGAACAGAAGGCTAAGAGGAACAGCCAGTGGGTGCCCACCCTGCCCAACAGCTCCCACCACCTGGACGCCGTGCCCTGCTCCACCACCATCAACAGGAACCGCATGGGCCGGGACAAGAAGAGGACGTTCCCGCTGTGGTGAGTGGGCCTCGCCCTCTGACTCCACCGAGGTCCTCCAGCATGTTTTAGTTTCCTCCTCCCCAGAAAAACGCTCTGCTTTGACCTCCTGTCCCCGAAACGCTGCACTGCTCCTCCTTGGGGCTGGTCTCCCTCAGTGTCCAGCATGACTGGCCTCCACGTGGTCCAGCCTGGCTCTGCCTGCGCTCACCCCCAGCTCCTCAGGTAGCGTTCCTGGGCGCAGTCCCTGGACCTTTTCTCTGCCATCTGCATGACTCAATGCTTAGTTGCCCATGGTGCCAGAACAGAACGCCACAAACTGGGTGGCTTGAAGCAACCCAAGTTTATTCTCACACAGTTCCAGAGGCTGGGAGTTTCACTGGGCCGGAATCAAGGTGTTGCCGGGCCCTGCTCCCTCCAGGGTCCTTTCCAGCTGCTGGCAGCTGCCACGTTCCTTGGCTCGTGGCAGCATCACTCCAGTCTCTTCCTCCGTGGTCACATGGCCTCATCTGTGTGTGTGAAATCTCCCTCTCTTTCTCTGACACTCTCTCTTTTTTTTTTCTGGCCGTGCTGCGTGGCTTGCAGGATCTCAGTTCCTTGACCAGGAATTGAACCTGGGCCACCACAGTGAAAACCTGGAATCCTAACCACTAGGCCACCCGGGAACTCCCTCTCCCTCTCTTTCTTGTGAGGACACTTGTGATGTAATTTAGGGCCCACTTGGACAAGGCTCCCTCGCCTTTTTTGCTCTATAAGGTGACAGTCACAGGTTCCAAGGCTTAGGACACAGATGTCTCTGGGGGGCCATTTTTCAAGCTCCTGCCCACTAAGCTGTCCTCTGAATGCCGCCCCAAGCACCTCCGGCACAGGCTGCCTGCAGGCTTCTCTACTCCAGGACACAACAATCCCGTCCTTCCTGTGCTTGGGCCACAATCCTGGAACCCTTCCTCCTTCTCACACCATAGAGCCAGTCTCCACAAATTCTACTTGCTCAGCTCTCCAAGTGTCCAGAATCCGACCACCCTTGGCCAGCTCCCCACCAGGCGTGTGCCCCTTCACCCAGGGCAGGTCCTCTAGATGCCCCGTCACACCAGCATCCACCTGACAGAGTCCTGGTGGTGGCTGCCCCTCTCTGGCCCCGGCTCCTGCCGACCTTCACCTCAGGCACAGTGGCCTCCTCAGCGCTCTTCTGCCGCCCAGGCGCTCCTGCCCTCGCAATTCCCTCGCTTCCTGCCAGCATCTGCAGGCTCATCCCTTTCCCCCTCCTCCTTCCCTCCTCACCCTTTCTTTTTCTCCCTTCCCATCTCTGTTTGAATGTCACTTCTCAGAGTGGTCCTCCCCTTTTAGAATGGCCACTCTGTCCCTTTCCCTGAGGGTGTCTCCTAGAGCATTCGTGTCTGGGCCGGGAGAGGGGGGTGTTTTCCTCATTTGTTTGTTTATCTGTCATCTGTGCCCCCAGCTCTCTGAGAACAGTTCTCAACCCTCGGTCTTCCGCCCTTGCGTTTCTTGCGCCCACCCTCACCCCATATCTTCCCGCTTCGTCTTTCTAAAATGCAGGTGTGAGCACAGAACTGCCTTGCTCTCAGTCCTCCTGGGGCTCTCTCGGGGTCGAGGCTGGAGATGGAGAACTGTGGGCACTTGGACCCCTGTGGCTTCCCAGCGTCCTCCCACTGCTCCTCCGCCCCATCTGCACCCCTCCTTCCCTCAGCAGCTCTTGACTCTCTTGCCCCTCGGCCTTTGCTCAAGGGCTTCCGCTTTTGGGAGTACCCTTCCTTTCCTACAGTTTCCTGGGGAAGTCCTGCCTGCTTTGGGGCTTAAATCTCCCTTACTTCGGACATCTCCATCTTGTCCTGCTGCCCAAGTCAGCATCTCCCCTCCCGTCCTGCGTGTCCATTAGCATGGACCCCTGCTGGCACTGTCTCTGCCCACTCAGCCCATAGTGGACAAGTCCCTGTAAGAAGCGAGGTTTCCCCTCTGGTTAGGTCACAGTGACCAGTGGTGCAGAGAGGGAGGCCCTGGGTGCAGGGACCCCAGCCCCCCTTGCTGAGCATGCTGCTGCCTCCCTTCCAGCTTTGACGACCATGACCCAGCTGTGATCCATGAGAACGCGTCCCAGCCCGAGGTGCTGGTTCCCATCCGACTGGACATGGAGATCGATGGGCAGAAGCTGCGGGATGCCTTTACCTGGAACATGAATGGTACGTGGTGGCCAACCCACCGTCTTGCACACAGTCTTGTTTCCTGCCTGCTGCCCATCGGGGGACCCTGGACTCTGATTGTGACATTCAGAGCATTGTGGAGTAGATTTGGAGGTTTTGGACTTTGGGTTCAAATCCTGGAATGCAAACCTGGTTCAGTGTTTGAAAATCAGTCGGTGTGATCCATCATATTAACAGACTAGAAAAGATAAATCCCTTGATTATATCAATTGATACAGAAAAAGCATTTAACAAAATCCAACACTCATTCTTGATAAAAACTCAGGAAATTGGGAATAGACAACATGGTGCTGGAAGTACTAGCCAGTGTAATAAGGCAGGAAAAGGATATAAAAAACATACGCTTCAGAAAGGAAGAAATAAAACTGTCTTTATTTGTAGATGGCATGATTATCTACGTAGAAAATCCCAAGAGACCTACCAAAAATACCTGCTAGAACTAATAACCAAGTCTTAGCAAGGTCACAAGACCCAAAATAAACATGCAAAAGTCAATTGTATTTCTATATATTATATACTGTCAGTGAACACGTGGACACTCAAGTGTCCAGTATAAAAATATGTTACTATTTACAGTTACTCAGTTAAGAAAAAAGGTGTAAATTTTACAAATATATAGTTTGTTTCAGGAAACATTTTGTATGCTGAAAACTATAAAGCACTGATGGAAGTAATTAAAGGAGATCTGAATAAATGGACAGACAGCTATGTTCATGGATCAGAAGATTCAAGATGTTAATTCTCCCTAAATTAATATGCAAGTTTATTTTTTTTTCATTTTTATTGGAGTATAATTGCTTTACAATGGTGTGTTAGTTTCTGCTTTATAACAAAGTGAGTCAGTTATACATATACATATATCCCCATATCTCTTCCCTTTTAATATGCAAGTTTAATGCAATTTTTTTGAAAATCCCAGCAAGACATTTTGTAGATTTAGACAAAATTATTCTAAAATTTCAGTGGAAAGGCAAAGGAACTAGAGTAGCTAAAGCAATTTTGGAAAAGAAGAAAGTAGGAGGAACGAGTCTTTCTAATCCCAAGACTTGGTGTGGAGCTGCAGTAATCAAGGCGGCATCTGAATCTACAATGATCATAGACTAAAAAAGTTAATTTTAAAAATCCTCTGCACAGTATACTCATAGGATGCTTGGCCTGAGCACCTTAGCTTCCTGCTGCTTCACTAAAACTGGATGTATGAGTTATCAATAGTAGGCTAGCTGAGTGTTCAGGTCTGGCACAGTGGTGCTGTGAGGAGGGTTGGTCTCTAGCCCTTGTTCTGGGCTAGTGAAATAATGGGGTCAGTTGTCTGTTAAGCAGACCTCATTCTTTTTATTTATTTATTTATTTATTTATTTATTTATTGCTGCATTGTGTCTTCATTGTTGCGCACGGGCTTTCTCTAGTTGCAGCAAGCGGGGGCTACTCTTCGTTGCGGTGTGTGGGCTTCTCATTGTGGTGGCTTCTCATTGCGGAGCACGGGCTCTAGGCACGTAGGCTTCAGTAGTTGTGGCACACAGGCTCAGTAGTTTTGGCTCGCGGGCTCTAGAGCTTAGGCTCAGTAGTTGTGGCGCACGGGCTTAGTTGCTCCTCCACATGTGGGATCTTCCCAGACCAGGGCTTGAACCTGTGTCCTCTGCATTGGCAGGCAGATTCTTAGCCACTGCGCCACCAGGGAAGTCCCAGCAGACCTTGTTTTTGAAGATGGAATCATGCCGAGTGCTTGTGAGGGAATTCATTCTATTTTTATATATATATACAGATTTATTTATTTTACTTATTTATTTATTTTTGGCTGCATTGGGTCTTCATTGTTGCATGCGGGCTTTCTCTAGTTGCAGTGAGCAGGGTCTACTCTTCGTTGCAGTGAGCAGGCTTCTCATTGCAGTGGCTTCTCTTGTTGTGGAGCACGGGCTCTAGGCATGTGGGCTTCAGTAGTTGTAGCATGCGGGCTCAGTAGTTGTGGCTCGTGGGCTCTAGAGCGCAGGCTCAGTAGTTGTGGCGCAAGGCTTAGTTGCTCCACGGCACGTGGGATCCTCCCGGACCAGGGCTTGAACCCGTGTCCCCTGCATTGGCAGGTGGATTCTTAAACCACTGCGCCACCAGGGAAGCCCGGGAATTCACTCTTTGCTTTCTCTTCTCCGTGGCTCATCCCAGCTTGACACGTGGTCATTGAAGTTTGGGTTATGAGAAAGAGGGCAGGTCGGGGGAAAACATTTGACTGCATAGGACCGTGCTGTAGTCCGGCCAGTAGTGGACAGTCCCCATGAAGCTCATACCTGAGACAGTTACATCTCCAGGATCCAGGATCCGTACCCACCCCCACGCCGTCACCTTGTTGAGTTCGTGTGCTGCCCACAGAGTCAGAAACTCAGCGGGAGCTTGTAAAAAGCCACACGCAGCCCCGGGTGATCTCTGAGGGATTTCCACTGCAGAGGAAGTGGTGGATGGGCATGCACCTGCTCCGTCTTCCAGTGGATGCTGGCTTCCAAGTGGCTTGTCCAGAAGGAACCTGTGTCCCACAGCCTGGGGGGCATAACAGCAGGTTTTATCTCCTTCCAGTTCTGGAGGCTGGAAGTCCGAGTCAGGGTGTTGGCAGCGTTGGTTTCCTCTGAGTCCATCTTCTCCCTGTGTCTCCACGTGGGCTTCCCTGGTTGCCTGGGTTGGAAGAGGGGAGGAAGTGGCACATCAGCTCTGAAGTGCCTTTGCTTCCCCCCTCCCCAGACAGCTCACTGGTTAGAACTAACGGAGCTGTGCAGTCCTAAGCCCGGGAGTGGGGAGCCTGGGGTTGGGGAGCACATAGGGTCTTGACCACCTCCAGAGGTGTGGGGGGGTGGTGTGTATGGATTGAGGGCCAGAAGGGGGGTGTTCGTCTTGTGCTTCCTCTCCTTACCATGTCTGGGAGGATCCATCGTCCTCATCTTCATGCTCATCTTCATCCGGGTGGGTTGGCAGAGGAGGACAGGCTGGGGGAGGTCAGGGCTGAGCACGGTGACATTAGGCCCTGTAGTCCACCAGCAATCCATACCTCTCACCTCATTTCAGAGAAGCTGATGACCCCTGAGATGTTTTCAGAAATTCTCTGTGATGACCTGGATTTGAACCCACTGACGTTCGTACCAGCCATCGCCTCTGCCATCAGACAGCAGATCGAGTCCTATCCCACAGACAGCATCCTGGAGGACCAGTCAGACCAGCGTGTCATTATCAAGGTAGGCAGCTCCCTGCCCTGCACCAGGGCCTTCCTTGTACTGGTGGGGGTCATGGGGTGCTGAAGCTACGTGGAGGCTTCAACAGAAGCCTGTTTGGGATTCATGCTGTGGCACAGGGCTTCTGGAAAGCTGTCTTTCAGGCAGCTTATCCCAGGAAAGGCGTGGGCTGACTTCTGAGTAAGGTATCACATTCTGGACGCTTTCGGGGTGCTGCTGTGGCATTGCCAGGCGTGGAGCAGAGCCTGGGTGGTACAAAGGGGGTTATGCCAGCTGACGGGTAGAGCAGGAAAGGCTACAGTAAGATGAGCACACTGCCACACTCTTCCCATGGGCAGGCTGGGCCAAGCACACCCCATACTGTCTCAGTAACCCCCACCATCCTAGGGGAAGATGCTGTGTTACAAGTGAAGAGGTGGGGCCACCTACCCCCAACTGCCCTGCTGAGAAGTGGTAGAGCTGGGGTTTGGGCCCAGGCCTGCCTGCTGCAGAGCCTGCTTGGTATGAAGCAATATCTCATTGTGGTTTTGATTTGCATTTCCCTGTTGATTAGTGACCTTGAATATCTTTTCATGTGCTTATTGGCCATTTGTTTATCCTCTAAGTCTGCATAAATCCTTTGTGTTTTTGAATCAGGTTTTTGTTCTTTTGTTGTTAAGCTTTAGCAGTTCCCTGGGTCTTCTAGATAGCAATCCCTTTTCAGGTAAAGTGATTTGCAAATATTTTCTTCCATTCTGTGGGTTGCCTTTTTATGTTGTTGATAGTGCCCTTTGATGCATAGAATTTTTTTATTTTGGTAAAGTCCGGTTTGTTTATTTTTTCATTTATCGCGTATGCCGTTGGTGGCATATCCGAGAAATCATTGCCAAATCCAATGTCATAAAGCTTTCACTCTGTGTTCTTCTAAGAGTTTTATAGATTTAGCTCTTACATTTATATGTTCCATCCATTTTGAGTTAATTTTTGCATATGGTGTTAGGTAAGGGTCCAGCTTTGATTTTTTTGCATATGTATATCCTGTTTTGGGCCCAAAACCATTTGTTGAAAAGACTATCCTTTCCTCATTGAATGGTCTTGGCAACTTTGTTGAAAATCATTTGACCACATATTTGAGGGTTTATTTCTGGGCTGTCCCACTGGTCTATTGTCTGTTTTTTTGTCAGTACCACACTGTTTTGATTCTTGTAGCTTTGCAGTAAGTTTAGAAATTAGGAAGTGTGAGTCTTCCAGCTTTGTTCTTTTTCATCATTGTTCTGGCTGGACGTCCTTTGTCTTTAGATTCCATATGAATTTTTTTTTTTTCTTGGCCGAACCATGTGCATGTGGGATCTTAGTTCCCCAACGAGGGATCGAACCCAGGCCCCCTGCAGTGGAAGCACAGAGTGTTAACCACTGGTCTGCCAGGGAAGTCCCTCCATATGAATTTTAAAATAGATGTTTTTCTATTTCTGCAAAAATATTTTTGGGATTTTGATAGGGATTACATTGGATTTGTAGATTGCTTTGGGCAGTCTTGACATCTTAATAATATTGTCTCCCAATCCATGAACATGGGATGTCTTTCCATTTATTTATGTATTTAATTTATTTCAGCATGTTTTTAAATTAATTAATTTAAAATTTTAAATTATTTATTTATTTATTTATTTTTGGCTGCCTTGGGTCTTTGTTGCTGCACACGGGCTTTCTCTAGTTATGAGAATGGGAGCTACTCTTCGTTGTGGTGCGCGGGCTTCTCATTGTGGTGGCTTCTCTTTGTGGTGGAGCACGGGCTCTAGGCGCGTGGGCTTCAGTAGTTGCAGCACGCGGGCTCAGTAGTTGTGGCTGGTGGGCTCTAGAGTTCAGGCTCAGTAGTTGTGGCGCACGGGCTTAGTTGCTCCGCGGCATGTGGGATCTTCCCAGACTAGGGCTCGAACTCGTGTCCCCTGCATTGGCAGGTGGATTCTTAACCACTATGCCACCAGGGAAGTCCCTTCAGTGTGTTTTATAGTTTTCATTGTACAAGTCTTTCATCTCCTTAGCTAAGTTGATTTCTAAGTATTTTAGTCTTTTTGATGCTATTGTAATTGGAATTTTTTTCTTAATTTCAGATTGTTCATTGTTAGTGTGTAGAAATGCAACCGATTTTTGTGTGTTGACTTTGTATCCTGCTACTTTACTGAATTCATTTATTAGTTCTAATAGTTTTTTGGTAGAATCTTTAGGGTGTTCTACAAATAAGATCATATCATCTGGGAACAGAGATAACTTTACTTCTTCCTTTCCAAGTGGATACCTTCTATTTCTTATTTTTGCCTAATTGCTCTGGCTAGAAATTCCAATGCTATGTTGAATAAAAGTGGCAAGAGTTGGTATCCTTGGCTAGTTCCTGATCTTAGAGGAAAAGTTACCAGTCTTTCACCATTGAGTGTGATATTTACATTGATTTTTTTGTGTATTAATTTTGTATGTTGACATAGTTTCCACCTATTCTTAGTTTATTGAGTGCTTTTACCATGAAAGCATGTTGAATTTTGTCAAATGCTTTTTTCTGCATCTGTTGACATGATCATATGGTTTTTGTCCTTCATTCTGTTCAAGTAGTTTATTGCATTGATCGGTTTTCTTATTGAGCCATCCCTGCATTGCCAGAATAGGTTCCACTTTTTATAATTTATTTATATTGTCGTATCATTTATAATGGTGTGTAATTCTTCTAATGTGCTGTTGAATTCAGTTTTGCTAGTATTTTGTTGATTTTTTTTTTTTTTTTGGCTGCATTGGGTCTTCCTTGCTGCTTGTGGGCTTTCTCTACTAGCAGCGAGTGGGGGCTACTTTTCATTGCAGTGTGCGGGCTTCTCATTGTGGTGGCTTCTCTTTGTTGCAGAGCATGGGCTCTGGGTTCACGGGCTTCAGTAGTTGTGGCTCTTGGGCTCTAGAGCACAGGCTCAGTAGTTATGGCGCATGGGCTTAGTTGCTCTGAGGCATGTGGGATCTTCCCGGACCTGGGCTTGAACCCATGTCCCCTGCATTGGCAGGTGGATTCTTAACCACTGCGCCACCAGGGAAGTCCATTGAGGATTTTTTTTTTTTTTTTTTTAATTAATAGCTACTCTATTTATTTATTTATTTATTTTTAGCTGTGTTAGGTCTTCGTTTAGTGCGAGGGCCTTCTCCAGTTGCGGCAAGCGGGGGCCACTCTTCATCGTGGTGCGGGGGCCACTCTTCATCGCGGTGCGCAGGCCTCTCACTATCGCGGCCCCTCCCGCTGCGGGGCACAGGCTCCAGACGCGCAGGCTCAGCAGTTGTGGCTCACGGGCCCAGTTGCTCCGCGGCATGTGGGACCTTCCCAGACCAGGGCTCGAACCCGTGTCCCCTGCATTAGCAGGCAGATTCTCAACCACTGCGCCACCAGGGAAGCCCGAGGATTTTTATATCAATGTTCGTAAGAAGTATTGGTCTATAGTTTTCCTTTCTTGTAGTATCTTTGCCTGGCTTTGGTATCAAGGCAATGAGTTATGAAGTGTTCCTTGCTCTTCAGTTTTTTGGCAGGATTTTTTTTTTTTAACATCTTTATTGGAGTATAATTGCTTTACAATGATGTGTTAGTTTCTGCTTTATAATAAAGTGAATAAGCTATACATATACATATACCCATATCTCCTCCCTCTTGTGTCTCCTTCCCACCCCTCTGGGTGGTTACAAAGCAATGAGCTGATCTCCCTGTGCTATGCAGCTGCTTCCCATTAGCTATCTATTTTACATTTGGTAGTGTTTATAAGTCCATGCCACTCTCTCACTTCGTCCCAGCTTACCCTTCCCCCTCCCTGTGTCCTCAAGTCCATCCTGTTTTTGGCAGGATTTGATAAGGATTGGTATTAGTTCTTTAAACATTTGGTAGAATTCACCAGTAAAGCCATCAGGTCCAGGGCTTTTCTTTGTAGGGAGGTTTTTAATTACTGATTCAACCTCCTTGCTAGTTAATTTCTTTTAAGAGAAATATGAGTTTATTTTTCTTAACCTATTTCAGTTTCTCATTATGGCCAACTAGCAGAAAAAGGGCACAGGTGAGAAAGAAGGGGGATGTCCTAGGAGAGAAGCGGCGGGGATGTGTGGGGTGCAGCTGTGGGACCAACACCTGTGTCCCTGTGCGCAGCCTGTGGCCCCTGGAGGATGGCCCCTACTCTGCTCTGTGCTGCGTCTTTGTCCCGTAACCATGGTGGGGACGTGGGCTTGCAGAGTTGGCTACACCCAACTGCGTGGTTCCAGATAGGCGGGGTCAGCCACAGGGAGGGTCCTTGTGAGTCTGACAGCTGGCTTCTCTGACATTTTCTTGTAACTGAGTGTCATCTTTTTATTATCCTGATGGGGCTTGTGGGCAGCCATACAGAAAGTTGTCAGGCAGTTGAAGATCCACCTGGGACCATCACCTGCTCCCTGTTCAGAGGCTTTCTTGGTGACTAGACAGCTGTCAGCCATGGGGTCCGTTCAGGCCCTCACACCCACCTATAATCCCCACCCATGGGATGGTGTCGGCTGGTAGGCTGCTGGGAGACCATCCCCAGGTTGGGGTCCTGCTTGGTTGGGGTCGTGAGGGCCTGCCAGCATTGGGGCCGGACACAGCTAGTCAGGGAAGGCCTGCTGCCGGGGGGGCAGAGCCTCGTGGGCACTGTGACCTGGGGGGAGCGTGCCACGTGGTAGGCGAGCATGCTGATGGCCACATCCAGGGTTTCCCGTGTGTCACAGACTGCAAAGGAGCCCGGTGCTTCTGGGACACAGTGGAGGACGACATCTGACCAGTGTCTCCTCACAGAGCAGCACCTTAGCTTAGGGCAGCCGCTCACAGGTGCTCCCGGAGCGGCGGAACGAAAACCCAGGCTGGCACTGTGACCAGGACACCTGGCCCTCCAGGGCCGTGGGGCTCAGTGCGGCTGAGGGTGGAGCTGTCAGACTCTGGGGGGCTGGTGGGCCCTTTCTGGGGAGGGAATGGCATGTGGGTGATACAGTTTGAAGCTGGGGAGCCTGCTTGGGGGGCCTGGCCCCACAGTCCAGCCGCCCCTCACCACCCACCACCCCCCTGACGGCTCCCACTCCCCACTCTGTGAGCTTCCCGCATCCTCTGTGGAGGTCTCAGGCCCTGCTCTGCCCAGACCCTCCCCCGGGAGCCCCACCCTGCTCTCTCTCAGCTTGTCCAGTTCTTCCTAAAATGCCCCCTCCCCTGGGCGGCCTTCCTGGGGCTCCTGGCTAACAGCTAACTGCACTTTCCACCCCTCCCCCTCTTCCCCTCAGCACCTACACCTCTGATATCCCCTCATTCACGTATTTAACCCCGCACTGGATGTCAACCCATGAAGATGACTCTGTCTGTTTTTCCCACTATGTGTCCCCTGTGCGCATCCTGGGTCGGCAGGAGTCTGTATTTCTTAATAAACGATAGCATTGTTGAGCAGTCGGCGCAGTGCACAAACAGGCACCGGTCTGCGTGGCACCCCTGATGGCCAGGCCGAGTGGTGCGCAGGGCGGTTTGGTCCCGTGTGATGTGTCCACGGGCTGCCTGCTGCTGCTTCGCTTTCTGGTCCTGTTGTGCCGACGTGGCTTACCAGACACGTGGTTCCTGCTGGAAAGGGCCGGCTCTTCCGATTCTCACCTGCAGACCTGCTTGGTCGCCCAGCAAGGGCGTGGCTTGGAGGCAGGAGTGGCGGGGCCTTGGCTGCAGAGTGGAGCGCCGTGCAGGGGGCCCAGAGGTGCAGGACTTCATGCACAGGTCAGGTGGTAGGGCCTCACGTTTCTCTGAAGGCATGGACGAGTCCCGATCCGAATCTTAAAAGCCCAGCTGAGCGCCTGGGGACAGTAGCATGAAGGGGCAGGTGCACCGTGGCCTGCTTGGCTGGCAGAGGGCTGGACAGCAGGGGCAGGGGTCTCCACACGATGCCCAGTGAATGCCGCCAGACCCTGAGTTGTCCTTCCTGTGAGTTGCTGATGCCCAGTTTCAGAGCAGGCCCAGGTCATCTGTGGGGTGAGAAGTCAGGGTGGGGAGCTCCTGGGGCACAGGCTGTGGCTGCAGGTGGCACGTCTCACAGATGCCTCTGGGGAGCGAGGCAGAGGAGCCGGCATGGCCTCCGCTCCCGCCGCCCCCCACCCCCACCCGCCCAGGCTCTGCCTGTGCCATGCGGGCTGTGGGTCTGTGAGCGCACGTAGCAGATGATTTCAGAGCAGGGCATGTTCCGTGAAGAGACAGAGTAGGGGGGTAGGCACTGGCTCAGGGGAGGGCTCGGGGATAGTATCTGATGAGTGACCAGTGTTTATCACGTTGTAAAGATCCAGAGCGGCACGGTAGAAGGGCAGAGAAGAGGGTATCGGCCGGTGCGGGGAGCGAGGGGGTGGGAACAGGGGCAAGGCGGGACTCAGGTGCCCGGGGCCCTCCAGGGCCCTCCCTAGAGGGTGACAGTGCCAGGCCCTGAACCACAGTCCCCCTGGCCGCCCAGGAGGTCTGTAGGGTCAGCCCCGTTTGCGGATGGGGAGTTGCAGCCAGAGGGATAAGGGCAGCCGTCCCACTTTCTCATGGGCCTGGAGGTGGGGGGATGCAGTTCTGCCTGCTCTGACTCATGTTCCTGGTTCTGGCCCAGCTGAACATCCACGTGGGAAACATCTCCCTGGTGGACCAGTTTGAGTGGGACATGTCAGAGAAGGAGAACTCGCCGGAGAAGTTTGCCCTGAAGCTGTGCTCCGAGCTGGGGCTGGGCGGGGAGTTCGTCACCACCATCGCGTACAGCATCCGGGGACAGCTGAGCTGGCATCAGAAGACCTACGCCTTCAGGTAGGTCTCGGACAGGTGCCTCCTCCTCCTTCTGCAGACCATTCTGGGGACAAGGCTTCCCCCTGTGTGTGGTGATGCCCTTTGGGACTTTCTGGAGCCTCATGATGCCGTCTGGCCGAGGGCAGCCTTGCGGGCTCAACGGCCTCTGTTGGCTCCTCCCATCCCCCATCACAGAGGAGGATCTAAGGAGGTGGCGGGTCTGCCCCTCTGTCCTCACCCACTCTGCCGCCAACAGCCCCTGCCACCCTCACACGCCACCTCCTCCCTGCACTCACCCAGACCCTTCCTCGGTCAGGGTCGTCTGATGGACTGGCACTGAATCTCAAACAAGGGCTACTCCATGCTGCCTTCCCTGGAGGGGAGTCAAGAGGCTGCTGTCGCCTCTTGTTCAGTCAGAGAGTGGGTGGTGGGCGCCCCCGCTGGCTGGACCCGTACTGGGTGCCGGTGTGGAAGAGGGAGTAGCGTTCAGGCTGCTGGGGATGGGCGGGGGTAGGGAGTGTAAATGGAGCATTTGGTCCAGTGTCCTGGGTGCTGGTGGGGGTGGACCGGGGGACGGGGCTCCTCATGACACAGATGTGGCCTTCCTGTTCCTGGTGGCCCTGCCGTGCGGGCCTGGCCGGGGCAGGAGTCGGCGAGCGTTACGTACATAGCAGAGCTCGCCCACCGACAGGACTGTTCGTCACATCCAGCCCTGTCCCCCGAGCTCCTTTACCTCGGCGGGATGGGGTGCCAGCGGGGGCGGCGCTGAGTATCTCTGCATCAAAACAGGATGTTAGGATTTATTCTGCTCGTCAAGCTGTCACCGTCCACATTTGGAGGCCATTACTGAGGGACCACCCCTTAAGGTGGTGCAGAGGAGCAAAGACGAAGAGCCTTGCAGAGACGGAACAGCTAAGGGAGCGCATGAGTCTGTTTGTGTCTCAGCTGGTTCTCCCAGAAATCCCAGGAGGTAGCCTTCTCAGTTTTCCTGTAGCTCTGAGCAAGAGAGAAGGAATGACCAACACCCGCAGGGCCTGAGGCCCCAGGCGTCCCAGCTGACATAACATGCATGGTCTCCCATAACCTCCAGCAGCCCCGCTAACTGGGGATCCTGCTCCACAGATGGGGGTCCAGGCCCATGCTCTACATCCCATGGGAGGTCTGCTCACGGTGTCGCGGTGCGTGTCCACTGACGGCATGCAAGCTGAGGCCGACTGGCCTGGGGCCAGTCTGGGGTGGCCTTGCTTCCTAGAGTCGACCCTGAGGTCCTGGGAGTCCCTTATCCCCAAATGCTGAGTCAGAGCCCACATCTCACCGGTGTGCAGTAGGGGGACTTGGAGGGTGTCCACACACGAGGCCGCATCCCTCCTGCTCTGATTCCCGGGTCTCCGGGCTGTCAGCAGTGTGACCTGCAGCTCCAGAGCAGGCCCCCGGGGGCCCTGGGGGGTGCAGGTCAGGACTTGGATGGAGTGCTCCCATTTCAGCAGCCAGTTAACACGTTCCGTTGTGTGGGTGGGAATGACTCTGGTACTGAGGATGCAGGCTTCAAATCCTCAGGATCAAAGGCAGGGCCGCCCCACTGGGGACCGTCCCCTCCACAGCAGCTTGGCCCAGCCAGCTGGGTGGGTGCAGCCTGCCTGCTGGTCTGGAGGCGGCCACAGGCCTCCTTTGGCGTCAGGAGGGCTTCTGCACTTCCCCAGCCAACCAGGCCTCGTGGGCTTACGTGTGCTGGGTCTGGGCTGGGCAGCGGGGTGCTCGGAGAGCTGGCAGGACAGGAAGGGGAGCGCGAGGTCAGGCTTTATCATCCAGGGGCAGGACTGCGGCTAGCAGGGGGCCTGGAACTTTGTCTCCTCACCCCACCTCGCGTTCTCCCCACCCCTCGGGAGCTCCCCAGGAGACCAGTAGCAGCCTTTCCCTGCTGTCCAGCCTCTGCCTGGGGAAAGGAGAGGGGCTCGCCGCGTCTCCAGGGCCAGGGCCTGCCTGGCCCACAGAGAGCTGGACTGGGAGCCCCGGCCTGGTTTCTGCTACGCGAGGCTTGGCAGCTGCTGAGTCACGTGACTCCTCAAGGGGACTTTAAGCTTTGGGCCCCGTCACCCGTTGGAAGCACTCTGGATTCCTGTGAGCTGGTGCTGGCTGTCTCCCCTGGACTGAGCTCAGCCCGGTGTCTGGCCGCGGTGCCCTCCTCTGCGACAGTGGAGCAGGCTAGTCACAGGCCATGCGTGAGCAGGGGCACCAGTGCGGAGAACAGGCAGCGGGCCAGGCAGGCCTGATGTGGGCAGAGGCAGGCAGTGAGTATGAGGGGGACGCGGGTGTGTGGCTGCTAGAGGACAGAGCTGAACCAGAAGGACATATAGATGTCCTGGAGCCAGCGGAATGGAGACAGAGACAGTGACGAGGGGGCAGGGCTCCCCAGGGGAGGGCTGGGCAGAGGGTGTGAGGGTGTCAGATGGTCACCGAGACTGTGAGGGGGGTGGCATCCTGCAGAGTTCCTCCACCTCCTCCAGGCCAGCCCTGCGCCCTGGCTGGGGACACAGAGGAGAACCAGCGCGCTGTCCAGCAGAGGAGGTGCGAGTGCCTGGCCACCGAGGCCAGAGGGTGTGGGCCGGGGAGGAGGCAGCGGGTGGCCAGGGCAGGAGCGGCCGGAGGAAGCTGGGGACAGGCAAAGGGTCAGAGAACCTGGCAGCTGTGCCCGGTGGGGGACAGAGGCATTGTCACTGGAACAGCCTCAGGGTTGGGAGGCACCAGGGTCGTTGTGGACTGGCTGACCAGAGCCACCAGAAGAGGTTAGTCCTGGGGCTGCATCCCCTGCGCTGGCCCCACGGCAGGGCTGGCCGGCTTGTTTTCGTTCACCACCTAGAGTGTCGACTCAGTGGGTTTTTGTGTGTTTTCACAGTTCCGCAGTCCTGGGCAACCGCTGATCTACTTCCCGTCTGTAGATCTGCCTGTTCTGAATACTTAATGTAAATAGAATCATATAACATATGGTTTTTTGTGGCCGGCTTCTTAGCATAATGTTTTCAGGGTTCGTCCATGTGGAGCCTGTATCAGCACTTCATTCCTTTTTGTGGCTGAATGATATTCCATCGTATAGACAGACCATACTTTATTTATCCAGTCATCAGTTGGTGGTCATTTGGGTTGTGTTAACTTTTGGCTGTTAAGAGTAGTGCTGCCGTGAACACTTGTGCACAAGGTTTTGTTTGAACACCTATTTTCAGTTCTCTTGGGTATGTACCTAGGGGTGGAATTGCTGAGTCACGTGGTAGCTCTGTTTAGCGTTTGGAGGAACCACTAGACTTGTTTTCAAAGCAGCTGCGCCGTTTTACATTCTCTCCAGCAGAGCAAGGGCTCCAGTTTCTCCACATCCTCGCCAGCCTTTGTTATCTGACTTTTTGATCCTAGCCACCCTAGTGGCATCTCGGTGTGGTTTGATTTGCATTTCCCAATGGCTGATGGTGTTGCGCATCCTTTCATGTGCTATTGGACGTGTGTATATCTTCTTTAGACAAAAGGTTATTCATGTCCTTTGTGTTTTAATTGGGTTATTTGGTGTTTTATTATTTAGTTGTAAGAGTTCATTATATATCCTAGCTACAGGTCCCTTATCACATACATGATTTGCAAATATTCTCTCCCTTTTTGTGGGTTTGTATTTCACTTTCGTGACAGTGTCCTTTGAGGCACAAAAGTTAAAAATTTTTTATTTTTGATGTGGACCATTGTTTTAACGTCTTTATTGAATTTCTTACAATATTGCTTCTGTTTTGTTTTGGTTTTTTGGCGAGAGGCATGTGGGATCTTAGCTCCCCAACCAGGGATTGAACCTGCACCCACTGCATTGGAAGGCAAAGTCTTAACCACTGGATCGCCAGGGAAGTCCCACAAAAGTTTTAAATTTTGATGATGTCCAGTTTATCTATTTTTTCTTTTGTTGCTTGTGCTTTTGGTGTCATACCTAAGAAACGGTGGCCTGATCCAGGCTCCTGTCCCAGCACCATTTGTTGGAAAGACTGCTCTGTCCCCATCGAGTGGGTTTGGCTCCTTATCCAAAGTTAGTTGATCATAAACAGGAGGGCGACGTCGAGTTTTGCCCCCTCCTCCCAGCTGAGGAGCTGTGGGCAGGTTGCTCACCATCGCAGTCTTGTTCTCATCTACCAAGTGGGCACAGTCATGCTTCTCAGCTGGCCTCTTGTATCTCGTGAGGTCATAAAAGTGAGGTCACATCGAAGATGAACCTCCAGGTCCTCTGCCTCCTCAGCCATGGCCTCCCTGCCTGGACACCGTAGGTCGCGGGAACATCAGGGTCCCAGGTGGCCTTGAGGCCCGGGAAGCACAATCCCCTCAGAGGGGATTCTGAGGGCGGCAGGGCGGCTCTCTGCCCGCATGTCCCCCGCAACACCTATGGGGCCTGCTGGCTCCAGGCCCATCCTTCCGTGCCTGGTTCAAGCAATTCTTATTTTAGAACAAACCCACTGGGGTGGAATCTTCCCAGAGACACGGGGAGGTAAACACAGGGGCCTCCAGGACCCACGCACCAGCTCTTGTTTAAGAGGAAAACATGTTTGCCTCCCCTCCGCATGGGCTTGGCGACTTTCATGTTTTCCCCTCCTGAGGAAGGCGGCTGGGAGCCCTCGAGGTGAGGAATGATGTTTGGGTCTGTGGCCGGCTGGTTTTGGGATTGCCAAACCGCCACCCGGCTGGGGAGCAGCTGTCAGGAGCGGCCAAGGAGGGGCGGCCCAGCCACGGGCCTCTGAGTCACCAACACCAGCTCCAGCTCCGGGCCTCATGGGCATGGACCCCACGGGCCAAGCTGTGGCAGCAAGAGGTGAGCCCCACTTCTGCAGGGGAGCAGGGCAGCCCTGGGCTGTGCCCCGTGCGCCCGCGGTCCCTGAGACTCCAGGCCGAGGAGCAGCATGAGGGGGGTGGGCGGGGGCTCTGCAGTCACGCTGGGCAGCCCCTTGGTACGGGCTCGGGGGGCTGTGGGAGTGGCACCTGTCCCCCACATAGCGGATGTACGTTGGATGTTTAATAATAGTGATCCTCTGAAATCCCTCACAGCAAGGACATTGTCCCCATTTTCGAGATGAGGTGTTAAAACCAAGGCCAGGGGCCCGTTTTTTTCTGTGCCATCATCCACTGGGCACCTCCCTGGGGCCCCCCCGCTCTCCCTCCTCCAGAGCTGACTCTACAGGGCTCCAGGTAGACGAGGGCAGGGCTTGGGCTGCACTGAGGCTCACCGGGCAGCCTGGGCTTGGCCCTCCTGGCAGAGGCGGCAGCTCGGTCAGGCACCCCCAGCCTTGGTGGCCTCGCTGAGGCTGACCCCCCCACCGCTGAGTCCACTTAGCCAGAGGGTGTGCAGGTGGCCCTCAGCCAGAGTCGGAGGCGTCTCTGAGGGACCCCAGGGTGGAGCAGTCAGGGGTCTTGGGTTCTGGGCCCCATGACGGGCTGAGGAGCCATGTGTGGGACCATCGGGGGCAGTGGCCCTCGGTGAGCGGCGTCTGGACTCCTTTGCTTTCCTTTTTCGTGGACGCTGAGCGAGGCGAACGGCCCTCCCCCTCCCCGCAGGTGCAGTGGGAACAGCTGGCCCTGCAATGCTGTCCTGTGGACCCTTCCCCAGCATGCAGACCCAGAGTCGCTGTCGTGGTGTCCGCTGGGCCGCAGCACCCCCGCTGCCCTGTTGGGGGCTGGGCACAGAAACCAGGCTCCAGGGTTCAAGCTGCCCGTGGGGCGTGGACAGCGCTTTCTGGGGCCTCTCCGGCTGCTGCTCTGTGAACTGTCTACTTCCTCCCATCTTCCACAGTGAGAACCCCCTGCCCACGGTGGAGATTGCCATCCGGAACACAGGTGACGCTGATCAGTGGTGCCCGCTGCTGGAGACCCTGACAGATGCCGAGATGGAGAAGAAGATCCGCGACCAGGACAGGAACACAAGGTGCCTCCCCAGCCCCCTTTCCAGGCAGGACAGGACCGTCACCTTTCCCGAGACCCAGCAGGCCCCTGGATGATGAGTCCTAGTCTAGCCCTGCAGGGGACAAGAGTAGCCCTTGGGTTGGTCTGACCACAGCCTAGACCAGGTTTCGGGACCCCTGGAGAGGTGGGTGGAACAGAGGGCAGCTTCAGGGCCCCAAGTAGCAGACAGGCCAAGGCTGAGGGAGGGGCTGGGGATCCCACCTACCACATCCTGTCTCTGCCCCTTCCCCTGGCTGCCCTAGAGATCCCTGGTGGTGGGGCAGCTGCCCAGGGTCACCGCCCTCTCCCCTCCTGCAGGCGGATGAGGCGTCTGGCCAACACTGCCCCGGCCTGGTAACCACCCAGTGGTGCTTGGCTCCCACGGAGCATCTGGAAGATTGGACCGTCTCCCCTCCATCTTATGGCAAGGAGGGGGCAGCCCGGCCATCCTGAGGAGCATGGGGCAGGGGCCTCCTGGTCATCCACCCCAGGGTACACATTCCTTTTGCTGAGCTCCAGTCCCCGCCGCCCGTCTCTGGTCAGGAAGAAGCCTCATTTTGGGTTGTGTTTTGTTTTTGTATAGGAGCCCCAGGCAGGGCAAGCAACATTTTTTAAATAAAAGGCGACAGGTCCTGTTTCATTTCTTCAAAGTGGTGGCATAAAAACAAGAATGGGGGAGAGCACACGTGGTCGAGGCTGCGGGCTGACCCCTCACCCTCCTCCGCCTCATGTCCCCAGCTGGGCCTTAGCAGGGCCGTGGCTCTATTCTCAGCCCTGCAAGGCCCCTGAGTCAGAGCAGTTTTGATTCCCCTTGGCCCCGGCACCCCACCCACCCGTGCTCGGCAAGTCCTTGCAGTCCCAGAGGGATGAGAAGGTGGTGAGGCTCAGCAGGCAGGGCCGCTTGCCCTATCAGCCACAGCTCCGCCCCCAGCCAGGAGCATGCGTCTCTGGTCCTTGGAGAGGCCCCATCTTATGCGGTCATTGAGGGCGTGTTGCCAGCCCGGGTGCCCGTGCCCAGCTGTTCAGCTCCAGCAGGTGTGCACTGCTCTTGCCACACCTCCTAGCACCTCACACATAACAGGTGGACTGGGGCCCATCTCCACCCCCAGCTGATGCTGTGGCCGGGCCAGCCCCTCCCTCCCCACCAGTTGTGAGGAGTAACAGGAGAAGAGTGTGGAGCAGTACACCCAACCTGGCGCCAACTCGTAGAGTGATGCAGCTCTGCATCCTCTTCTGTAATGTGGAAGGGTCCCCACTCTGCCTGGGATGTGGGACCCAGGAGGGTGGCACATGGGGGCCTCCTCACTGGGCCAGGCACCGCAGGGTGACCCGGGCACAGCTACAGTCTAACTGAAGACCATGGGCCCAGACCCCGCACCTTCAGTTGCTGGCAGGGCTGAGGGTCAGGACTGCTCTGCTCCCCGGAGCATGGCTGGGGCCCCATGGCACCCGGTACCCAGCCCAAGCCCCACACTGGGCAGGGGCAGAGCTCTGAGGGTTCTCGCTGTGGGATGTGGGGTGAGATGGGGCTGGCGTCTGGGCTGGGGCGGGGGTGGTGGGGGGCTTCATGAGCATGTCCTAGGAATTTGTACTCCAGCCACTGCCCTTCATCCAGGAGTGGAACTTGCTGGACCCCAAGCAAGGAGACAGCTGGGCTTCACTGGAAGGCCCTGAACAAAGAGGAAGGCTCCAGGCCCAGCTGGCTTTGGAGACAAGTGGGCTCCACTGCTGAGGTGTGTGTTCAGGCCAGCAGGAGGTGGCCCAAGCCCCCAGCTGGTGGGTGGGACACACCCTGCCTGCCTCAGCCCACTGGCCAGGCTGGCCACCTGCCTGGGAGAGGCCCGGCGAGGGGCCTTCACATGCCGCCTGCCCACCGCAGAGCCCACTGCTGCACCAAAGGTTTCACTACAACGTCAAGGTCCAATTCCATGGCGAATACTTCTGTCATCTGTGAATGTGACAGCCGGTGGCTGGAGGAGCGCTCGTGCTGGTGACGATCCAGGAATAAACCATGTGGACTGGTCATCTGATGCAAGTGAGCTGTGGGCCAGAGGAGGCTTCCGCGTCCTCAACTGAAAATGGCAGGGGCAGAGCTTCCCAGAAGTCTCTGCCTCAGCCGTTGGACTCTGCTAAGGTGACACTTAAGGCTTTGGGGTCACAGAAAGGAGCTGCCCCCTTTCTGCACCTGGCCCTGTGGGTACTTAGCCAGTCCTTTAGCTGCTTAGCTGGAAAATGAGGCAAAGCTCCCCTTGTGGGTTGCTGGTGAGGGACAGGAGGGGCCTAGGGAGGCATCAGCCTGAGGGCCCCTCGGGCAGCAGCCACCACAGACTGGGCTCAGCATGACCGGCTAGCCCAGTCCTGGCCCCGCCACCAAGATCTGACACCCCTCACTGAAGGCTGAATTGAGGCACAGTCAGGGTGGGGATGAGAGCTCAAAGCTCTGCTGGGCAATTGTGGGTAGGTTCTGGACCCTCTCTGGGCCTCCCATCCTACCACCTGCTCTTGGTCTGAGAGAGCAGGTCAGGCTCGGTTGGTGGCCCTTGGTGAAGGCCAGCAGCACCTACCCTGCATGGAAAGGTGTGGCCGGCCGAGGCAGGAGGGCCAGTGCTGTGTGTGAAGAGGATACAGGTCATTGTTTATTCGGGTGGGCCCTGGGCATGGCCCAGCCTCCAGGACAGGTAGCTGTGCTACAAGCCGGGGTTGCGGGGGGAATGCAGGCCTGCCGGAGGCCGGGAAGATGGGCCCCTGGGGCTGGCCCTGGCCTTGGGTGGGGTCACTGCTGCAGAGGTCCTGGTTGCTCCTCGGGGAGGGGCAGGTAATTGGGGTCCTCCTCTGGGGCATCCAGTAGCAGCTTCCTGTGGGGAGGGGCCCACGCTGAGCTTCAGCCAACAGGGGTTCCCCCATGGGGTAGGGAACCATCTGGGGGGGAGTAGGGAGGGCTGTCATCTCAGCACTCACAGGAAGCCAGGGGTCAGCAGCAGCCTCTTGCCGCCAGGCTGGTTGGGGAAGACATCCTCCAGGAAGTAGTAGATGTGGCCCACAACAATCCCTGTGGGAGAGCCACCAACTGCTGAAGCCACTCTCCACAGCCCAGAGCCCACGGCCAGTGCAGCCCTGAAGGCCCCAGAGCACGGGTGACCAATGTCCTACACAGACTGCCAGCCCAGGGTGGGGCCAGGATTGGCCCAGAAGAGAGCAGGTCCTGGGAGGGGGTCAGGCCTGAGAACATGGGAGGAATGGGAGCCATGAAGCAGGAACCCTGACCCACCCATCCCCACCTGGGTCAGAACCTAACACAAGCATCAGCAAGCAGGTGAGGCCTGAAGAAGTAAAACCGATAGGCTGGCTTGGTTGAGGGGCTGGAAGAACAGGGTAGCCGTGAGGGCAGGAAGAGGTGGTGGGGACAGATGAGAGGTCCAGTGCAGGTGGATGGGGGGCTCTGGCCAACCAGACCCTCAGGTCCCTGACAGCCTGCTTGGGGAAGGCTGGATGGACAGCAGGCTTACCCAGGAGGTCCACGAGGATTGAGTTGCCCAGCAGCATTGAGAAGCCCATGAGCGCCCAGGGCAGGAATGGCGCCTGGAAGGTGAGGAGGCCGAAGAAGTTGACCCTCACCCGGGGGCTGCGGCGGCTCCATACGTATACCAGCATGGCTGTGAGAGCCTGGCCCAGGAAGAAGAGGCTGCCCAGGAGCCCCAGCAGCTGGGCCAGAGTCAAGGCCTCATGCCCTGCCCAGGGCCCCTCTGACTTCCTAAACCCCTGGAACCCTCCCGCTGGCTGGTTTCCCTTCCCAATCTAAGGCCACATTGTGGCCTCCAGGGGCCACCTGATCTGCACTGCCTCTCCACCTCACCCCAGGCCCCACCACTGGTCATCCCGGCCCCAGTTCCTCCTGGATACTGGCATTCAGGGCTCAGAGCCCCGGGTACCCCACCGTGTGGCATTTTGGGTACAGCACTGGACCTAGCCCTGGCACCTGGAGCTGAGCACGCGATGCACGCTCAATACAGCCTAAGCTGGAGGAAGCGACTCTGTCCCTCTCCGGCCGGCGCTCAAGCCGGGCCTCAGGGCCAGCACAGGCCGGGCCCAGAGGTTCCAGAGCCCGGGAAGGATACGATCATAAGGACACCCCCGAAGAGAAACATGAAGACGAAGTCGGCCGTGCGGCCGCGAAAGGAACCCTCCTCCAGCAGACGGCAGTAGCGAAACCTGCGGCGTCCGTATAGGAAGTGCCTCCCAGCGGAGCTCAGTTTCCCCGCTCCCGCCGCCACCCACCCCCACCCCGCCTCCCGGGGCCGCACAGCGGAGGATACACGAAGAGCATGTTGAAGAAGAAGCTGAATCCCAGGGGCCCGAAGAAGAGGAAGTTGGTGACGAGCCTCCAGACCTGCATGGGGGCGGGCGGTCAGGCGCGGGGTGGGCGGGCCTGGGCCAGCAGGTGCAAGGGGCGGGGCGGCCTCACCTGGAACTTCCGGAACACGAGGTGCGGATTGAAGTAGAGCTGGAAGGGGCTGAGGAGCTCCAGTTGCTGCGGAACCAGGGGGCGTCAGGAGCTGCCCCCCGGCGGGGGGGCGGGGGCGGGTCCAACCGTAACCATGGCAACCCCCGGGGCTGTAACCATGGTGATACCCACCCACCCGCCCAGCTCACCACGGCGGCGGTGGTGAGGACGCAGGCTGCGGTGTAGGTCCGCGTCACCGCCGGCACCTGCAGGAACTCGGTCGCCATCCCCTGCCACGCCATTGAACCTTCTCAGGAACGCGTGGCCCGACCACCAAGCGCTCTTAACCTGCCTCCAAACCCCGCCTTCCTGTCTTCGGCCAATCCTCACCCGAGGTGCAGCGCGCCCGGGCTAGAGAGAGGGGTTTTGCGACAGATAACCAATAGGAGGAGGAAGCAGGAAGCCGGGGGGCAGGATGGGGGCGTGGGCGAGTCGGGACTCGCGGCCAATGAGCAAGCCCCACGGTTGAGCACGTGGCGCTTGTTGTGGTGACTGCGGCGGCGGCGCGGGAGAATGTGTGGCCAATGAGGAAAGGGGCGCTTCGCGGCAAACTAGGGGAGGACCAATAGCGAGGACCTACGAGCCACCCTGGGGGCGAGGCTAGGAGTGCTTGCTCGAGGAGGCCCCGCGAGACTGAAGGGGCGGGGCCACTCGGGGTGTGGGCGGGGCGGAATCCGGAGTTCGGCCGCGCTGGTATGTCGATCCACCTGGCTTGGCCGGCGACGCGGGTTGTCCTTCTTCCCTCCGGGAACAAGAGCAGCGAAGAAGGCGCTCAGCCGCGAGTCCAAATCCCCCCGCACGTCCAGGCCCTGCTGAAACTGCCAGCTCCTTGGGAAGCCCCACGAGGGCCGCCGGAGGAGGGCCAGGCTGGGGACTTGCAGCCCCGGTGATGAGGCAGGCTGGAGCAAGTGGACGGGCTTAAGAGGACCTTGTTATTTTGGTGGAAAAGGGAAACAACATTTATTCATTCTAATGAACAAAGTCAATCATTTATTGAGCACCGACTATGTGCCAGGCACTGATCTGGATGCTGAAGACACAAAGGCCAACAAAAGATGCTATCCCTCCTGGTATAGCCAAGGAGACAGGCCGTCATGGTCTTGTGCTAAGATGAGAGCTAGTGTTTGCAGAACAGCGCGCTAACGGAAATAACAGCCAAGTGGAGGCTGGAGGGTTGGGTAGTGCGCCCATGCCAGATGGGGTGATATGGGAATCCTCTGTGAAGAGGTGATGTTTGATTGTCACTGCTGTGAGTACAGTAGACTGCCAGAGGAATCGGTGAGCAAGGGATGATGCAAGGGACGCTGGTGGCTTGGGCAGGGTGGAGCCTGGAGGACCAGGAGGGGCGGGATGTGGGTTTGCCAGCAGACTAGACAGAGCTGTGAGAGAGGAGTCAAGGGTGACTTCAGGGCCTGAGCTGCAGGGTGGATGGAAGGCGGTGGCCTTTACTGAGCTAGAGAATGCTTGGGAGAAAGGCAGGCAGATGGAGAGTCCTGTTCTGGCCTCACTGAGTTTGGGGCATCTGTATGACATCCGTGGTGTTGGGGGAGATGTCAGGCAGGCGGTCCAAGTGTGGGTAGCAGCCTTCAGTAGACCAATGACATTTGTAGCCTTGGGCCTGCGTGAGATGCCCAAAGGGCGAGGCCAGACCTGGGCAGCTCGACCTTCGTTAGTTAGAGAAGGCAGACAGCCAGGGAAGCAGGGAGACCAGGGAGGCTGCAGCAGAACCAGGAAAAGGCTGCAGGGACAAGGTAGTGAGAAGCCCTGGGAGACGTGGCCTGGGAAGCCACGCCAAGGTCCCTGGATAATGGCGGCCATGAGGGAGAGGAAGGTGGCCGGACCTTTACCAAATGGGAGCTCAACCTTGGACTCGAGTGTGGCAGGTGAGGGAAGCCCTGGGCTGGACCCTGAGTCCCCCAGGGAGACTGGAGTGGGGAGAACCAGCCGAGATACCTTGTTATTTTGGTGGAAAAGAGAAACTCCAATTCAGGTGGATCCTAGGAGGGCTAAGAGGGGTCCCCTGGGGAGTGGCTCCTGGAGGCCCACTTGGGAGGGGCGGGGAGGGAGAGGCTGGGAGCATGAAGGGGGTTGTGCATTGGGTTCAGGAGTGAGGAGAGGTCAGTCTGATACAGCAGGAGTTGGACCAAGGGCTGAGAGGCTGGTGGGAGCAAGCTGAAGAGGCCCCCTCAGACAGCCTCCATTTTCCAGCAAAGCAGATCTAGGTCACGTTCGAGGTGAGGCCGGCGGAGCAGATCCCACCCAGGTGGGATCCCACCCAGGTGGAGGTGCGGCTGCAGGGCTGGGATCCAGGGCCTCAGACATCAGGGCGGGCGCCTGCCAGGCTTGAAGGAGCCAGCAAGGGGGTCGGGTTTCCTGTCTGCACTGGGAAGGGGAGGCATTCCTGTCTCTGGGCCCTCAGCAAGCAGGCGCTGGCTGGCCCTCCGCTCAGGGTCAGGCTGGGGCTAACGGAGGGGCGTCATGTGATAGGGGTGTCTGTCTCTCCCCTTCGATGGGGCTGATAGGGCTGATAAGGCAGGAGCCGGGTTTGGGGCTGGAGAAGCACATTCCTGGGAGACGGAGCCCAGGGTGGGGGCGGGACATGCCGGGAGCAGCGGCGGGGTTCTACTGCACATCTTCCCTTCTCAGGCCCAGGGTACCCTCAGGTGGGGACTGAGGCCCCTAGGAGGCAGAACAGGGCCTGGGGCAGACTGTCACCACCAGTCCAGGCTTTCACGTCCAGTGTCAGGCCCAGGACAGGCCACTCGAGAGGCACCGGGCCCGCTGCTCCGACCCCTGGCACCTCCAGACAGTTAATTACAGAGAGAAGACCTGGGTGAGCCAGGCAGGCGGGGTGCTGGATGCTAATGGCTGTGTAGCCATCTGTCTGTCCTGAGCAGCTGGGCAGCAGGCCTGCCCGAGGGGCCGCCTCCTCTCTCCTGGGCTGAGGACTATGGCAGGAGGCGGGCCTGTGGCGAGGTGACGATGGGCCTGCTCTCCAAGCCACCTCGCTGGCCTCGGGACCCTGCCTGCTACAGAACAAGGAGCCCAGGTCTGGGGACAGGTGCCCAGGTCCGGGGACACGTGCCCAGGTCCGGGGACACCCGAAGACCCCTGATTTCTCTGTCCAGGCTCTCCAGTGCCTACAGGCAGGACAGCACCTGCTGCGTGCCCACCAAGCTGGCCTTCTTCCTCACAGGGCTTGTACACCAGGAGAGACCCTCATGAGACCCCAATGACAACCCCAAAACCTGGAGCCAACCCTGACTCCCACTCCCCGGCCCCACAGGGAACCCTCCAGTCCTTTCCCCACCTCTTATTCAGCATCTCTCTCCTGGGACGGCCCAGATCTGACTTATTCAGTCACTCATTTCCCTCCCTACCAGCCTAGATGTTCTGTTAAAAGGAGAGGGAGAGAGGGTGATAGAAATGCCCCCTATTCCAGGAAGCCCCCCCTGAAGGGACCAGAGCTCACCTACCTTCTGTTAGGGCCCTACACACTCAATTTTCAGATGTATTTTATTCCGAAGGCAGCACGTGCCTGTGGTAACAGCTGGCAAGAAGCAGAAACAAGGTGAGTGCTGGAGGCGCTGTGTCTTCCTGTGGATAACATGTGGCACCCCTCGCGGGGCCTTTCCTCAGGGGCTGCGAGCTCAGTGCCCACCCCCTCCCAGCACATGGACCACGCCCCCAACTGCTGTGGGTGGGTCTCACCGCGGCTCCAGCCAGTGCCCCCAGGAGCAGCTGTGTCCCCGGTGGCCCTTCCTGTCTGGGTCATGGGATATTTTTAGCACTGAGTCCGGAACTCACTCGGCAGCAGCTGCTCGTGACCGGAGCATAAGAACCACAAACCGTCCAGGTGGGCTGTGTCAGGCCTGCCCGGCAGAGGGGGCGACCTGGGCCTGGCCTTCTGAGCCTGGTAGCAGAATCAACTTTCCAGGAATTTGAGGGTCTCTGGGTGGGCTGGGGAGGGAGGAGGCAGTCAGGATAGAGGAAGAGTTAGGATTAGCCAGGCCCAACAGGAGAGCAGCTTGTGCAAAGGTCTTGAGGTGGCATGGAGGGACAGAGGCAGGGAAGGAGCTGCATGTGATGAGAGGCTGGCTGACCAGGCCCTGTAGGTGATGGTCTCTGTCCCAAGGGCAGTGAAGAGCCCCAGGTGAGGTTAGGATCAGATGGCAGCTCTTTGGAGAAAGCAGGGGTCAGAGGGGAAGATGGCTGCGGCCTGCAGTGGCGGGCACGTGACAGCGGGCGTGACAGGGTCAAGGAGGCGGAAGGCATAGACCTTAGTGAGTGCTTGGCGAGGGGGCTGAGACGTAGGGGAGGGCCAGGATTGGGAGGGAGACCCCCTGTTGGTTTGGGACAGGCTGAGTTAGGGGTCCCGGGGGGACAGGACCGCTCAGGGAAGCCCTCCCTGGCCTCCCCAGCCCTGCCCTCCCAGCTCCTTGCCTTCACCCTTCTCCAGCTGTGGTTCAGAGACAAAAACCTCTCTGCCACCTCTGGGCTCCTGCCATGTCTCTGACAGGTGACTCTGCTCCCTGGATGCTCCCCTGCTGAGTAGCTGGGGTGTGGGACTCCCCGCCTGGACCCCAGTTTCTCTATCTCTGACCCTCAGTGGCTGGATGAGATGGTCCCTCCCCAGCCCCAGCTGCCAGGCCAGCCTGACCTTCAATGCCCGGCTGTCATGACCCTCATCAATTGCCCCCATTCCACTCGCTGCTGTGGCCACTACCTGACCATCAAAGCCGCCTCCAGCCAGAGCCCCAGAGCAGCTGGCAGCCCCCCCGCCGCCCCCTCCACCTCACCTATTTTCGGGCTCAGTGTGGCTGCGGGGCTGTGTTTTGGAAGAAGATTATCTGCTTGGCTGAATCAGCCAAATGGCAGGGCCGGGGATGTGAGTTCATGGAGACACAGTGAAAAGACTGTGTGGTCCCACACGGGTCTGCTGCCCACCTGCACACCCGGGGATGCGCATGGGATCCGGTCCATGTGGAACCTGAGGCCACACTGTCCCACCGTCTTCCTACCCATCGCCTGCCTGCCAGATCATCAGGCAATTCCCATCTGTGGTCTGGCAAGGACCTGGAAGGACAGCGGCCACCACTCTGGGAGCCTTGCCCAGAAAGTGACTGAGTGCTCAGAGCAGGTGGATGGAGAAGCTCAGAAAGGCCCGGGGCTCCCGCATCTCCCACCTGGCTTATACCCCCAACACCCCTGCCAAGCAGCCCAGGCCCTGCTCACATACCGGGGAGGGTGAGCCCCAGGCCAGGTGCTCGCTCAGCCCCTGGGACAGGAACCCTGCGTCCTTGTCCCCCTCCACCCCCCGCCCCCCCGCCCCAGACACCACCACAAGCCCTGCCTCCACATTTCACTCAAGATGTTCTCCCAGCCTCGAACGCCCTTCACTTGTGTGAGGTATTGGGGCCTCTTTAAGAAAACAAATGCAAAATTGCAAATCCAAGATTAAGTACAAAAGTACCTCATTTGTTTAGAATGAGGACACAAAACAAGCAACAAGTTCATAAAAGGTAACAAATAGCACTCACTATCAAACCCAGGAAAAATCCCCTCCCCGGTCAGAAGCTGTGCCTATGTCAGGCAGGGGCTGGTGAAAGAAGCAGTGGGCGTTAACCAGGACCCTGGGGAAACTGAGGCTGGGGTGTGGGGAGGGCATGGGGAAGGGGTGAGGGTGGGCCCAGGAAGGGGTGGGCTGCCTGTTCAGCTCCATCCCAAACCTGCACCAGGTGGCCCAGCCACAGGGGACTGGCCGCTTTGGTGTCCTCCCCTCTTCCCCCACCATGGGCCCTGCTGGGAGGGGGCCTCCCCCACCGGGGAATGCAGGCGTCAGCACTTCAGACTCTGTCTAACCGCCATCCCCACCCCCCGCCTCCCACCCTTCCCCTCCAGATGTGGGCACAGCTGTATTTTTAGAACAGCCAACCCCGAGGACATTCTTTGCTTCTAATTAAGATGGCTTTAAATCTCCTATCCTCAATCAGCTCCACTGTTCAGTCCTCAAATATCAAAGGGTGGCCAGGAGGGGCTGCTCGGCTGGTTGTTGCTTGGGGTTTCTTCTTTCTTTCTTAGTTTTGAATCGTTAAGTTGGAAATGTGACCCAGAACTGGAGTGGATGCCAGCTCTGAGGAGGAGGGAGAAGCTGGATTTGGGGTAGAGCCTGCAGGGGCTGCCCCTAGGCCTTGCCCTCCACACTCAGTCAGGCTGCAGCCCCCCGTGTTCACCTACCCACAGTCAGGGTCTGTCTGGAGATCAAGAGAGGGCACGGTACCTGCCCTCAGGATGCTCAGTGCAGGCAGTCAACAGACACACCTGGGGCCTGAGGGCGCAGGGCCTGTGCAGGGGGCAGGTCAGTTGTCATGATGTCCCCATTTTACAGGTGAGCAAATGGAGCATGGAGAGAGGAAGTACCTGTTGGGACTGCAGGTACCCCATTGGTATCAGCTGCAGCCAGGCTTGTGGCCAGCCTGCTGTGCTTGGTGATGGCTCACTGCCCACCCTGACAGCCTGGTGCCCAAGGTCAGCTGGCCTCTGAACTCCAGCCAGTGCCTCCTTGGGAGGCTCCTGGTGTGGAGTAGAGTTGCCAGTCCAAGTGGGAGGAACAGGGAAGGCTGCAAGGAGGAGGGGCCTTGAACCACTCCCCAGCCCTTCCTGGAAAGCACAGCTGACAGATGAAGACGCTGAGGTCAGAGGGGAGGCAGTCGGGTCAAAGCAGGTCAGCCCACCCACCACCCACCCGGTGATGGATGCCCAGCTGATGGGCTTTGAAGGAGAGACCAGGGACCATGGGGGCCAGCCTGAGCCCAGGCTCCAGGGGTTAGGCCACCATCCAGACTCCTGTCCCACCCCTCATGGAGCAGAGAGGGGAGGCACACAGCGAGGCAGAGGCAGGGTGGGCTGGGTGTCAGACCTCCGAGCTCCCGACCAAGGCCCTGCACCCCCCACCGCTCCCCCCCAGCGGGGCGCGGTCTGGGTGCGCCCGACCAAGAAAGCGAAACCACCTGGGGCTCATGGAACAGGGGACGCCCGGGCTCGGCCAGGACTCGGCGCCCAGGGGCGTGGGGGCAGCTTCCCCCGGAGTTCCCCGCACCTGGCGGGGCCCTGGCTCAGGCCTCTTGGTTTCCCTGCCACCGCGGAGCCCCGAGAGGTCTGGCGACCCGCCGCGCCAACTCCCGAAGCGCGGGCTTTGTCGCCCCCTCGCGGCCGGAGCCGGTCTCGGCAGCGGGGACGGATCCCGGCAACTGGCGGGGGCGGCCCGGGAGGGCTAAATGGGGTCTGGAGGCCGAATCCGGGGGTCAGGGGAGTCCCTGGGCCCGGGTAACAGTGGAGGCACCTTCTGGGGCGGGCTCGGGTCGACGAGGCGGCCTCGCCGCTTCTGCGGGGGTAGGAGCAGCCGGGGGCTCGGTGGAGCGCGGACCCGGTGGAGCCCTCCAGCCGGCTTTGCTGTGTCGATTACCTTCGGTGCGAGCCGCCGTGTTCCCTGCCTCCAGCTGAGTGCCGGGGGTTGGATTCCCCTATTCCCCCCTCCCCGCCAGCTCTGGGCCTCAGTTTCCCCATCTGCAGAGTGACAGGCTCCGGAGTGTAGGAGGGAGCGTGGGTCGTGGCTCCCATGGCGGAGGAGGGGCGTCACCACCCACGTTAGCCTCCCTCCTGGAGGTCCTGAGCACTGGTGGCTGAAAGCAGGCCACCCCTCCTCCCTTGCCCATGTCGCAGCAAAAATAGACATGAGAATTTTCTGATAAATAAGGAAAATAAGGAAACAATGAACAGGCTGGGGAAACTATATAAACAGGCCTGAAAGAGTTAAGTAATCTTGGTTATTCTTCAGCTATTACTGCTAATAAACACTTGTAGCTAGACTTGTCCTTCACAAAGCTGATTACTCTCTGACTCCATACAAATTACCCTTTGCACCTGGCATTTCTTCTCCCCCTACACTCCCTTGTAGCACTCTTCATTTCAGAAAGAAGGTCACCGGCCGATAACACTTCAGGGACACCAGACCTGGTTGCTGAGCAGCCTGATGCCAGCTTTGGCCATGAATTTGCAGAAGAAAAGAAATGCAAGACCTTCGCTACTTTTGATCCTTATCATATACCCCGGACTGCAAGCCCCACATATAAAATCTTCTCCGATTCCCCAAGGAGGGGGGCACAGTTCTTGAGGCGCTAGCCTACTGTGTTCCCCTCTTGCCTGGCAAAAGGAATAAAGCTACTCTGTTCTATTTCCTCCAAATTCTGTCTCCTTATTTCTATTCGGCATCGGTGGACAGGGAGCCAAGATTTGGTAACACCCCCACCTCTGCCTTCTCACCAGGGAAACCAAGACTGGGTGGGAATCCACGCGGGAAGCTCCTCGGAGGAGGAGTCGGCACGCGTGGGGGTTGTCTTTCCACGCTCCCCTGACTCAGGCGTGTTTTGGCGGCCCCATCCCGTAGGGTCTGCGCTGGACTTGGAGACCTGAAAGCCCAGCCCCGACTTCCAGCAGGGCTGCAGGGGTGCTGCGGACACAGACTCCACCTTGTGGAGTCTCAGGGACGTTGAGAGGATTAGCTATCAGCACTGGGCAGCCACAAACACTCACAACCTTGACTTTCACACACTCAAGGTTAAACTCCTGATTAATGTTTGCCAAAGAGAAACCTCAAGCTCCCTTGCTTAAGGATAATAATTAGTGGCTGGGGAGCCCACGCACTGGGGGGGCTGACTCCAGCGAGGTGTCCATGGGGGGGGGTGGCGGGGAGGGAGCGAAGAGGGTATTATCACAGCAGTGGATCACCTCAATAGATGCAGAGATGCAGAAAGGCGTGTACTTAGCAACTGCTAATATTTTATTTATTGTATCGATATTTTTCCTTAAAAATGCATGGTGTTTTTTAGAAACTTTTAAAAGTTCAGGGCAGCAAAAATAAAACAGTATCCCTTCTGGTGTATGTCCTATCACAGTCTTTGCTCAGATGACTTCCTAGGGTCACTTTCAGGTCTATGTTTCCATGACCACAAATAGCATCTTTGGCAAGTCTGGTTTCGATTTGGCCTTAATCCAACTCCTGGATTCATGAAGGACCTGAGAAGCCCTGAGAAATAAAAGATTAATCCTGCCCAGTGGACCCGGTGGCTCCTCATCTCACAGGGTCCACTGTGCCGGACTAATCTTGTCGCATAGGCCGGGCTGGCCTCTCACGGAATGGATCCCCGGGCTGCAACCCGAGACTGGGTCTCCCATCCGCGTTCCAAGTCACTGGCTCTGCCAGGACGGACGGATGAGAGCTCTCCAGACTGGTGGGTCTACCTTTTGGCCCTCCTAATCCTGTCCCTCCTCCGGGGGGAAAGGGCGGGGACACCTGTACTAGAGGAGAGTGGGGATGTCTGTGCAGAATCAAGGGCTCGGCCCTCACAGTGCCTGGGGACAGGGGCCTCCCGGAGGCGGGCAGGGGCGCCAGATTCGGGTGAGAGGAGGCCGGGCAGAGGGGCCGGAAGGGGCGGCGGCGGAGGTCCAAAGGGGAGCGCAGCAGTGACCGGCTGAGAGTCACTCCGGAGGCGGAGGCGGCAGCGGGGGAGGAGACGAGGGGACTAGGGGCAGGGCCGGGATTTCGGGGGAGTCTGGAGCGCGCTGATCAGAGCCGCCGGCCAAGACATGCGAAGGCGGATTCAGGGGTTGGCCGTGGTGACTTCGGACCTGAGCCCCCTTCCGATCTGCGGAGATGGGCCACAGGCTCGGCCGAGGAAGGAGTTAGCGGCTTTTCACCTTCAGAGCTGCAGAAAGGGAGGGATGGAGGATGAACATGAGCCGCCGTTACAGCCTCGGACTCAGGTGACCCGCTCGCGGGACCCCAGCCCCCCACCCACTTTACGCCCTGTGCGCCTGCGCACGTGTCTCGGCCGCGCGCTCTGGCTAAGGTAAGCTTTGAGCGAGCCTTCGCAAACGCCCACTACGCATGCGCCTCCCTCTTCCACGCCGATCCGCTTTTCGCAAACTTCTGAATTCCGAGACCTGCCGGCCCAGGCTTCTCGGATGAGGGATTGCGGACTGGCGTGCACTCGGGAAGGCTCAACCAACGCGTCCAGTGTCCAGAAGTATCTGATCCTTGTTTGCACAGTGGAACTAGGTGCTCGGCCCAGACGAACAAGAGCAGGTGTTCACGCGCAGTGTTGGGCTGGGGCGCAGTGTGCGGGACCTGCGCACCGGCCGCGTCCCAGGAGAGCATCCCTCTGGTCCTCGTGCGGGCCGGACACGCCCCCAGAAGCAGCAGCCCCTGGGCACTGCAGTCCTGGCCGCCTCATCCCGTCCTGGGCCTATTTCCCACCTTCACTTCTCTCCCCAACCTTCATCTCCTCCACGCTGGTTCTAAACTCCGTCCTCCCGTCCTGCTGCACCGAGGGGGCGGGGCAGCGGGAAGAGCTAAGCCTATACCGCTCACCACCCCACCTCAGGGTTTCCCCCGCCAACCGGCGCTGATCTGCATGGCCCTTCCCCTCACCTCCTTCAAGTCTTTGTGCGGATGTCCCCTTCTCATGGCGTATTCCCTGACCACCTTTTCCAGACACCACATCTCACCTTCCCCTGCTTTCTGTCTACGTCGCACAGCTGACATACTATGTATTTTCCTTGTTCATTTGTTACCGCCTGTCTTCCCCAGCTGGAATGGTCACGGATTTCGTCTCTTTTGTTCACTACTATATCCCCAGCACCTAGAACAGTAGATTTATTGCCCACAGTAGGGAGGCAAGAAATCTTTATTCACTGACTTAATAATCACCACCATAGCTAATGTCTGAATGCTTTTCATGACCAGTCAGAGGACTAGGCAATCTCCATGCACGATCTCATGGAATGAAGTAATTTATGCTGTCTTGGAGACCTGCCAGCACCCCTGCCACATGGGCTCAGTTCTCATCAGGTGGTGCGTGACTTGCTACTTCCTGCAGATCTGCTCTCTTAGTGGAACTCTCACCTCCGGGTAGCCCAGCAGGGTGCTTCCAGTGACTCCAGTGAGACGGGACTCCTGGGTTCTCACCTGGCTTCCCCCTATGGCTTCAGGCTTGGGAGGAAGTTACTTAGACCTTGTAGGAACTTGCGGGCAGCCAGGGTGCCTGTCATAGACCTGCCTGCAGACCTGTGGCAAGATCTTTGGCAGGATCCTGCCCTCAGAGCCTCTTCCTCTACCTCCCCACCCCCAGGCCAGGTTCTCACAATACGGTGAAAGCAGGTCTGTCGTCCCCCCCCCTCCCCCTGCCCCGCTGTATCTGCCTCCCAGCTCAGTTCCTGGCTGGGACAGGCACTTGGTATTTCACTGATGAATGAGTAAGTAGTCTTCAGGTTCTGGAAATTCTTCAGAGAGCCCTTAGCCAAACATCCTTCTGACTTGAAACTTGTATTTAAGTATTAAAAAAATAATAAATATGACACAGTGCTTTATATTTGAGGGACAATTTGCCCGAGCAAGAAAGGTAGTATAGAGTTACTAGGAAAAGATCAACAATTTGATTTTTGTATAGTTAACTTCTTTGTGAATGTCTCAGAAAATATCTGAGGGAAGCAGTTCACTGCTCTTTGGGAGAGTGGAGAACTGTCAGTGTACACTGGATTTTCAAAAACTTTAACGAGCATGTTATTTTGTAATTAAAAATTATAAGAGAAAAAATATAAATAAGACTGTGAATCCCCCGAAAAAATACCAACCTAATGATGGGGCATCAGGGCGCTGAGCTGGGTGCCTTGGGGAATTCTCCCTCCATCTCTAAGGGTGCTGCATGAGGATGAAAAGCTGCCCTTTGTTGTACCAGGTGTGTGTAGTGCACATGCGCATTGGCTGTCCCCCAGCCTGAAGGTAGGCATTATCATCACCAGGGCCAGCGAGGAAGCCACTCAGAGAAGATGAGGGAGGAAAGGCAGAGCTGGCACTGACCCAGGCTGCTCTCTGCTGCTCCATGTGCCCCCCAGGCCCCCACACATGTAGGTCCGTGTGGCCCCTCCTCTTAGCCTCCTGGCAGAACAGGCTGGGAGGGAAGAGAGGGAGGCCCAGCCACTCTGTTGAGAGAGTTTCACTGGGGCGAGTCACTGTAGCTCAGGGTCTCCTGTCCTGCCAGAGGCAGAGCTTCACACCTGTGGGGCCCCAGCTCAAGGCATTGTCCCCTGAGCCACAGCAGGCATGCCCAGGGGCAGCCCAGCAAGGAGGGCCAGGAATGGCTGTCCATCTCAGGAAAATGCTGTCAGGGGTGAAGGGGCAGCGAGATCCTGGACTCAGAGCAGAAGGCTAGGGGTGCCTCTGCTACCTGCCAGCCATATGACCTAGGCAACTCCTCTCTGCCTCAGTTTCTTCATCTGCAAAGTGGAGCCATCATTGCCTGGTTCAGATAGATTGCAGTGCTGGGATTGGTGGAGGCTGTAATCAGGCACTCTGTGTCCTCTCCTCTCTCCTCAGTTCCAGGGCAGGGTCCTGCTCCTGACCATCTGTGCGGCTGGCATTGGTGGGACTTTTCAATTTGGCTACAACCTCTCCATCATCAATGCCCCGACTTCGGTATGTACCCTCTGTGCCCACTGTCACCATCCCAGTGGGTGCTGGGCCAGGGCCAGCAGCTGCCTGCAGCAGATCTTCAGGCCAGCATCCACTTGGTGGCGCTTTCTCCCACATGCCCACCTCCGCTGTGATGTCCCACAGGCCCTGAGAGTTCAAACCCAGCTCTGCATCCTCCCCTGAAACTCGCAAGTTCTCCTGAGTCCCTGATGTCAGTAGATGACTCCACCATCCACCCAGTGACTGGGGTCCGCCCTGACTCTTCCCTCCCTCTTGGACACCAAGTCCTTCCTAACTGCCTCTGGCTTCCAGCCATTTCTCCTCAGGTCTCTTCCACAATCCCAGTTCAGACCCCGTCTCTCCTGCCTGTATCACTGGCCTCCCTGCCTTTGACCTCCCCCTTCTAGATCCTCTCAAGTTTGATCAAACCACTCCCCTGCCCAGAAACATTCTGTGGCTCCCCAGTGCCTACAGGAATAAGGACAGACTCATCCACCTTAAGTCCAAGGCCTCCTGGGATCAGAACCTGTCCACCTGTCTCCCACCTTCGTTCCCCCAACTCTGCTACCAAAGCAGGTTAAACGCAGTTCCCCAAATGCACCCAGCCCTTCCTTGAAGTCTCCTTCTGATGGGAAGCCCTCTCTGCCCCACCTGCAAGAACCCCCTCAAGAGCCACCCAAATGCCATCACCTCCCTGAAGCCTTCCTTTAGCAGCCCCCCAGCTGGAGTCACCCTCCCTCCCCAGTCCTTGGTCTCAGCCTCCTGCTGGTCTCCTCTCAGTGTCCAAGTCATCTTTGAGTCCCCAGCACCTGACTCTGTCCTGGCCTGTGCCGATGTTCAGTAAATGCCTGTGGAAAGGATGAATCTCTCGGCCCCATTGATAGAAGCCACCTCTATTCCACCTAAGTGAGAAGGGCAAGTGTCCTGTCACATAGCTGTGAAGGAGGTGGGGCTGCAGGAAACAGGTCCCAGGACGGAACTGGGGCTCTCCCATCCCTGCGGGGCATCATCCTCCACCCAGCGCAAGAGAGCAGCAGTCACCAGACTCACTTCCTGTCCTGGACTGGGAACCCCCAAACAGAAATCCTCCCTGTTAGTTCCAGCAGAAAGGCTGGGGAAGAGTTTGATTGGCTGGTTTGGATCACATGCTCTCTGATTGGCTGGTTTGGATCACATGCCCACTAGACCAATCATGTGGTCAGGAGGGTGGAGCACTTTGATTGGCCAGGCCTGGGTCAGGTGACCAACTGTATAGGGGGCTGTAATTGTCAAGGGGAAAGAATTTCTCTCAAAGCATGTTGGTGCTTAGAAGTTGGGGATGGGAGTACATTCTGGGCAGAAACAACTATAGCTGCCCAGTCCCTTAAGAGAGGATGAAATGAAGGGTTTAGAAAGGGAGGTCTGAGCTCCATTTGCTTTTTTATTTGTTTATTCAACAAGCATGCGAGTGTCCACTTCAGTGCAAACTTCATGGCTGGAGAAGGATCTGCCCACAGCAGGACACTCTCAGGCCTTGCTTCCCATAGGCCATCACTGGCTCCTGCAAATGAGACTTCCTTGGCTTCTGAGGCTTCCCCTACCCCCTTGAATGGTCACCCTTGAGGATTTCAAGCCAATGTCAGGGGAGGCTGGCCCTGGTCCCAGCTCCCCCGGGCATGTCCTTCCCCCAGAAGGACCTGGCGGGCACCAGGCTAACAGCCATTACCCTGAGGTGGCCTGCTCACCTACACCCCCTGGTCATCCTCACGTCCTCCCTCACGCCCTGTTGGGAGGCCTAAGACCAGCCAGATACTGACATTCATCTCTGACCAAGAGGAGGGTATCTGGGTCTTTTGGTCAGGCGTTGCAGCAATCCTGAGGTGCCCCCAGCGAAGGAGCCCTGGGGACAAACACCCCTCCTGCCTCCTCTGTTGCTCTGCTGATGCTCACTGATGGCCAAGTCCATCAGAAAGCTGGTCATCAAGGGAGCCTGCTGATGTGGCCCATACAGGTGGCTTCCCAGGCCAAAAGTGGGGGAGGGGGGCTGATAGTGGACTCAGAGGGGCACATAGAGACTGGCCAGCTCTGCGCTCCAGGACACACTGTGTTTGAAAGAGACGGCACAGTGCCCTGCAGTTGGGTGAGTTCGGTCCTGCCCCGAAGGGAGTAGGATTGCTGGGGAGACTTGCCTGCTCTGCAGAGGCAGGGCCTGTGGGGAGAAGGCCTGTTGTGGGGAGGGAGCCCCCGCCCCCGGGGGACTGACTGGCATCTCTGTCCACAGCACATTCAGGAATTCACCAATGAGACGTGGCGGATGCGAACCGGCCGGCCGCTGCCCGACCAGCTGGTCCCGCTCCTGTGGTCCCTCATCGTGTCTCTGTACCCCGTGGGTGGCCTTCTGGGAGCGCTGCTTGCTGGCCCCATGGCCATCACACTGGGAAGGTAAGTGCTTCCTGTGGACCCCCAAATGCCCTTCAATGAGGGGCACCCCGGGTGTGGGCAGGATGCCCGGCAGGCCCAGGCCCGAGTCAACTCCTCACCGGCCTCCCGCTCTGCCTGCAGTTTCCCCGGGTGACTCACGTTTCCCAGCACATGTGGCAGAGGGAAGAGTCCTATGCTGGGAGGGAGGGAGGACCCATGGCTGCCAATACAACACACGTTGTCTGACTGTGAACAGGTGTTTTCTCCCCAGTGCCCCCCTTGGTATCCAACTGATGCAGATCTTGGGTCGCAAACAAGAGAGACAGACTGACAGACTGAATGGAAAGCTGTGATAATGCAAAGGATACTGGGGCAGCTCATAGGACAAAAGGAAGTGGTCAAAAGCCAGGCCTGGGGAGGGCAGGATGCAAGGCCACCCTAGCCTAGGCTTTCCTCTTGGGAGATGCCTTCAGCGCATCAGCTCCAGCCTCGTTCCACCTCCTGCATCTTCACTCACTCTCAGAATCAAGGGAGATGGGTTGTTCCTGGCCCACCTTGGGTAGCACGCCTACACCCGTGAGACAGCAGGAGAGAAGCAGGGCTGGGCAGAAAAACAAGCGGCTCTCATGGTCCCCCCCCTTGGCTGGCCACCCAGCACGTGTCAGTGCCTTTCGCCCATATATTCAGCTCCCCATGTGCCCCTCCTCACGTTAGTTGGTTCAGTCCTTCCTGAGACCACCCAGGGCACTGCCTCGTCACAGCCACCAGGGACGACACAACGGAGGTGTCCTCCTTGAGTGCAGAGTTTCCATGTGACGACCAATCTGCCAGCCCTGCCATTAACGTGTTGATATTCTGCAATCTACACACTTAATGGTAAACTTAACTGCCCTCAAGACACCTCATGGGAAGAAGAAAGAAGAAAGTGTAGGGGAAACTAATCAAAGAAAAGGAAACTAGTGGATGAATTTAGTTTAAAGCGTATGATCCAGAACCTGGAAACATAGGTAGAGGGCCTGCTCCTGGGTTTTGGAGCTGGTCACTCCAAAACCTGCCTCGGGGACGTCCATCCCCAGGTTTTCTCCTCCTGTCTTGGTTCAGCACTTCCACCGGCTGAGGCTGTTTGCCCATCGGGGTGACCCCCATCTTCATGCTTGGGTGGGCATGGCAGTCATGATGGTGGGTCCTTCAGCAGGTTATTACCGTCTGAGGTCATCTACTTCTGAATGACGGGGTTCCTAATGCGATACTGAGTTCCATGGGCACCCATCCTTCCGCTTTCACTGATGTAACCTCCTTTGTTGGAAGCAAAATTGCAAAGATAACATGTTTGTGTATTTAGCAGGAGTATCAACGGCAAGTAACAGAAAACCAGGACTCAGCTGGCTAAAACAAAAGCCAACCACCCCATTCTGGTGTTTATTCTCCACTAGGGCTTAGTGACCAGCCAGGAGTTATTTCTGATTAAGGGGGTAGTAATTCACTGAAGTAGTGGCTTTACTCCAAAATCCTAGGTCTTGCACTGTGATTCTCCTTGCAGGCACTTTGAGCACCACAATCTCTCAGGTCTAGAGGGTCGAGGGGCGGAGCATCTGGCAGCTGGTTTGGACCCACTAGGGCATACTCTACTCACAGCTTCCAGGTTTGCAAATCACCAAGTGTAGGTGTCAGATCGCGACACTCACTGTGGGACAGGCTGCCTCCAAAGTAGAAAGAAGCCATCTGAGATTTGTCCATCTTCTTAGAGGAAGGGCAGCAAGCCATCCCGCACTTTGGAGGAAATGTGCCCTCGGACGTCAGGAACTCCACTGGTGTGGCGGCTCCCACTCTGTCATGCTTGTACGTTACCATGACGTCGGGTGCACTTGCCGCTTCCTCTTCCCCAGGTCCTTTCAGCATAAAGTCATCAAAGCAGTGGGCCAGCAAGTTGCCTGAGGCGGGCAGCTCCCCATGGAGCAGGTGTGGCCCAGAGCTGGAGAGCTGCCATGTCCCTAAGGAGGTCGGTAAAGGTGCAGTACTCTCCCTGCCGGGCGGAAGTAAAGTGTTTCTGCTGTCGTCTGTGTATTGAAATGCAGCAAAATGCATTCGCCAGATAAATAGCTACAATGGATGTACTGTGTTTTTTTGTTTGTTTGTTTTTGGCTGCACCACGCAGCATCGGCATGCAGAACTTCCTCAACCAGGGACTGAACCCGTGCCCTCTGCATTGGAAGCGTGGAGTCTTAACCACTGGACCACCAGGAAAGTCCTGGAAGTACTCTATTAATTTATACCAGTGAGGAAGCCGTATGTGGCTTATAAGTCACAACTGGAGTTACCACTGGATCAAGTTATAATCCACTGTCATTCTCCATTCTCTAGGCCAGGGGATCTGAGCTTTGGCCCATCTTTCACCCCTGTGCTGTTGGTTTGGAGCAGGCCAGCGGCTTCCTGTGGCTCATTTCCTTGTCAGTACATGAGCCATATGACCTCCTGTGGCCTCTCTTGGGTGACCTGCATGACGGCGCCTCTGAGCGCGGTGTCAGGAGCCCAGAGCTGACACCTCATCGTGTGGAGCTGCTGACATGCCCAGTGCCCCTTCCTGTTTTGCCGTCTGTCCCATTGAACCAGCCTCGCAGAGGCCACCCAGCCATGCTGAAGGTTCTGAGCAGTGACTCTGCAATGCACGGAGGAAACGGGAAGGGACTTGGCACCCCAGGTGTCCCTTCCCTCACTCCGGAAGTCCCTGTTCTTCCTCCCCAGGGTTTCCTTGAGCCTGAGAAATCAGATATTAGGCCCTTCGCTTTACAGAGGAGTTTGAGGAGAGCAATGCTCAATCTGTAGGGATAAAGCCATACGAGTTCTGTCACTTCAAGCAGTGGCGGAGGCAGAAAGGAGAGTAATTTGGGACATATTGAAGGAGGGGAGTGGGAGTAGGCCCCTGGGGGCATCCCACAAGTGACCCCAGCTACAGTGGCCAGCGTCATTTCTGTTCGTGTAGCTTACACTCCTGACTCAGTCCCCTCATGCACACACAGGTCTGATCAGGGCTGGCTGCAGCTTCAGAGAAGGGTCCCCAGGGGTGGTCCTCAGGACTGAACCCACCTCTCTCGCCTGTGTTTGGCTTCCCCAAGGAAGAAGTCCCTGCTGGTGAATAACATCTTCGTGGTGGCCGCAGCGACCCTGTTTGGCTTCAGCCGCAGAGCAGGCTCCTTTGAGATGATCATGCTGGGACGGCTGCTCGTGGGTGTCAGCGCAGGTACAGTGTGTGTGTGGGGGGATCCCCTCCTGCCTCTGTTCCTACTCTTTCCTGTATCCTCTTTATTCCCTTCATTCATTGATTTGTTTTCCATTCATGCCCACCATTTTTTTGTTTTGCAGAATGATTAGATATGATTTATCTTAAAAGGGTCATATAACTAGGTACTTAAAGTGGATCTAGAAAAATGGAAAAGTTGTAAGGGATGGGAGGGCAAACATCCCCAAACTTAAACCAACAGAAGTCCTCTAAGCCGGGAGCTTCCTGGCAGTCAAGATGAAAAGGCATCTAGGACGAGCTCTCTGATCTTCCCTACAGAAGCAGAGTAGCCTGTTAGGGACCCCTCAGGCTCTGGGTCATGGGAGGGAGCAGAATTTTGAGCGTGTCCACCTGGGCTTTTAGGGGCACCCATCAACAATCCCCCTTGACTCCTACTGTTTATACAGCCAGGTGCTGATGTCTTTATTAGTTAGTTATCTATTCCTGTGAAACAAAGTACTCCACAATTTAGTGGCTTAAGACCAGCAACATTTATTAACTCATGGTTTCTCTGGGTTAGGAACCAGGAGTGTCTTAGCTGGGTGGTCCTGGCTTGGGGCCTCTCAGGAGGCTGTGATCAAGCTGTCAGGCAGGGCTGCAGTCACCTGAGGTTTGGCTGGGGCTGGAGGACCTGCTTCTGAGATGGCGCTCTCGTGTGCTGTTTGCAGGAGGCCCAGGCTCCTCAGCTTATGGGTCTCCCCGTAGGGCTGCTTGAGTGTCCTCACAGCATGGCGGCTGGTTTCCTCCAGAGGAAGTGATGGGAGAGAGGGAGCCCACGTGTGTGCGCAAGGATGCAGTCCCAGTGCATTTTATGGCCTGATCTCAGAAGTCATACACCATCAGTTTTGCCACAGACTACTTATTAGAAGTGAGTCACTCAGAACAGCCCACATTTCAGGGAAGAGGGACCAGGTCAAACTTTGTGCCCTGAGTACCTGGCACAGAAGGAATCCCTCCCTAATTTTCTGTAGGAAGAGTGGGTGTACCTCTGTGGGAGAGCTTCTGGCAATCAGTGCACCCACCTTCCTCCCAGCTCCCCCCACCCAGTGCTCAGAGAGAGGCAGGACCTTGCTGAGGGCTGTTTCCTGATCCCACGTCAGGGAGGGGATGGGGCAGCACTCCCTGACGTGTTCCCAGGTGGATGGTGACCCAGTACTGCGGCCTCCTAGCTTTTGCCGGCTGTCACCCTCTGGGGTGGGCAGTGGGGGCGCCATCCAATTCCATTTTCCCACTGGCTGCCCTGGGTGCAAGGTGCATCCTCAGGGAAGCCAAGATGGGGGAGAACATGCAGTGGTAGTTGACGTGAGAGGTGAGAGCCAGGGCCACTGGTGGGCATCTGCTCCCTCTGAGCCCCTCACACCCCTCCCGGTGATGGGGCTTCTCTCTCAGAAGTCCTGGGAGTTGACTGGAGTCCTGCTGGCCCTACATCAGGTGGGCAGGAACCCCTCAGAGCGCTTGAGCTGAGGGAGCAGCACTCAGTGCGTGTAGATGATGGGCTGGTGGCGCCAAGACCGCGGCGGGGGCGGGCAGGGTGGGGGGAGGTGGGCCCAAGCGTTGTGGGAGTCCAGCCTGTGGCTGATGGTTGCTGTGCTCATGTCCAGGTGTGAGCATGAACGTCCAGCCCATGTACCTGGGGGAGAGCGCCCCCAAGGAGCTCCGAGGGGCTGTGGCCATGACCTCAGCCATCTTCACCGCCCTGGGGATCGTCATGGGTCAGGTGGTTGGACTCAGGTAAGTGCCGCCCCCACCACCCCACGTGCACTGAGAGGTTAGAGGGATGCCAGGGAAAGCCCTTCTTCACCTAAATTTCTCCTCTACCCCCCAAGTGGATTAAGGCGTTGCTTCCTTGTATGAAGGCGTTGAAACCCTGTCCACGTGCATCTGGCCAGTGTGGTGTCAGTCAGCCACACTTGGTGTGAGTCACCCTCTTCTCGCCCCTCCGGATCAGGGAGCAAAGAGGAGAGGGTGCAGGTTTGGGCTTTTAAAGGGAGCGTGTCCTGTTCATCCCAGAAAAGGGAGGTGAGGGCAGAGCCCTGTGCCCTGGGAAGAGCCCTGGGGAGAGGAGTTGCCAGGGGTGAGGTGGGGCCATGACCCTGTCCTATCGCGGGTCCCTACCTGGGTGTCCAGACCCAGAGCTGGTTGGGAAGAGGCACAGGGTAATGCAGACCCTCTGCCATCAGGGGGGCCGGTAGGGGACAGAGCTCTGACAAGGAGGCATCTGGCCCAGCCTCTCCTCTGTCTCCCCAGGGAGCTCCTGGGTGGCCCGCAGGCCTGGCCTCTGCTGCTGGCCAGCTGCCTGGTGCCTGGGGTGCTCCAGCTGGCCTCCCTGCCCCTGCTCCCCGAGAGCCCACGCTACCTCCTCATTGACTGTGGAGACTCCGAGGCCTGTCTGGCAGGTGAGTCCCTGACCTCGGGCCCCCAGACCACCCTTGACCATGGGGCACATCTGGCCAGAGCATGTGGGTCCTCATTTCCTGGGTCGCATTTATTCAGGAAAAGCTATCCCTCTCTTTGTGCCTCAATTTCATGATCCATCCATCCCTTCAGAGCTCTTTATCAAGGGGCTGTCCCAAGCGCCAAGGCAGTAGGATGGAACAGACCCAGCACCTGCCATCTGGGAACCCCCAGGGTGGTGCAGAGAAGGAGCGCCACCTGCCCCCTGCCTGACATGCAAGATGAAGAAACACTGAGTAAGACCTCAAGGGCCCAATGCCAGCTGGGCTGATGGTCTTCCCTGTTAGCTATGGCCACAATAATGATGCCGAAGGAACAATCCCAAAATCTCTGGCTTAAAGCATGCAATCCTTTACTGCATCTTCTACTCATTTACTTGCTGGGCTGTTTGCACGACCCTGCTGATCTCAATTGGGCTGGCTCATGGTGTCAGGGTCAGCTGGGGCTGGCCAGTCGAGGCTGGTCTGGGCTGGAGCAGTTCAGCTCTGCTGCACACGCTGCTCCTCGCACTCTTGGTACTGACAGACTAGCCCAGAAGGCAGATCCAACTGCACAAGCACTTTCCAAACCTTTGGTCCCTTCCTGCCCACTAAACTCCCATTAGCCAAGGAGAGTCACGTCACTGAACCCAAAGTCCAGAGATGGGAAAATCCATGGCATCTCCACTCATGTGGCAAGGGGCGAAGACCAGGGCCCACTAATGTATTCTTCCCAGCTTGCCATGGTGGCCACAATTATTATTCATGTCCCTCCCCTGAGCAGGAACATGCTCAGTGCTATCCGGAAACACCCCCCACCCCCACCAAGTCTCACCCAATCATGGCATCAGGCTTGAAGTCCAGGATCTTAAGATCATGTCAAGTCTATATATGCCTTTTCTTGAGCCAAAGACCTAGGAGATAAACACAAGTCTTCTGCCTCGCGTGCACTCAGCAGACACTGGTGAAAAAATGTTTTTCAAAAAAGAGGCGACAAGGAGGCAGAAAGCAGTTGCCGATCCATAGCAATGCTGAGTGCCCCTGGGAGAACGCTGCCAGGTTCCCCTGCCCTGGGATGGAGAGTGCTCCTGCATGAAGCCCTGGCTCTGCCCCCAGGGAGGGGCTCCCCAGGCCACCGAGAAGTCCTTCCTTTTCTATCACCTTCCTTGACACCAGAAGAGGGCCCTGGAAAATGTACCTATAGAAAACTGGGGCACAGAAGTCTTTACATTTCAAACTGTCTTGGTGTCTTTTCATCCAGGCTGGCAGAGCTTCTGTCAATACAACTTTCTCCAAAAATGATATGAATTTTCTGTGCATTTGATTTATGTGCCAGAAAGCCACACCCACAATTCTTTTCTAGACATGCTTCTCTCTTGCAACCTAATTACTGGAATTTAGGGCATGTCGAGCTGCGGCGGACCAATACCCTTAAGCCTCTGTAATGCTTGTTTTTCCAGCCAGGAGGGTCTATGAGGCACTGCAGTAAGCCATACCCTTGATTTGATCTTTACCCTCAGACCAGGGCTCGCTGGCCTTGCTCTGGATTTAGTCTTTGCTCTCAGGCTGTGATTTAACTTAGGACTCTGCTAGATGGAGAAGCTAGAGATGAGAAACAGATTTCTTTTTCTTTTTTATTTAACTAACCTAGCAAGCTCTGGAATAAGTTAAATTTGATTAAATTGTGTTCCCTCTGAAGGTCTTTTTGAGCTCATTTTCCTTACAATCAGCTTAGAATACTCAGGTAAAGGCAGCTAGTTCATGCTTTTGACACTTGGAGATCTCTTTGCCCAAGTCCAGAAGTTCATTAGACCTGTTTTGTTTCTTGCACGTTACACGGGCTTTCATTCTTCCAGCCTCCTCACCGTCCTCTGCCTGGTTAGGAACCAACACTGTATGTCATAGGTCCTAGTTATGGCGTCACCTACTCCCGTACCAGGGTTTTTTTTAGTCCGTTTTTTTTCTTGCTGCCTAACAGTCGCACCTCCGTGGGAGACCAAGGAAGCAATTACTTAGCCCAAGCCTCTGAGTTCTCTGGGGTTGGCTGATGAAGGTTGGGTCTGGCTGGAGGCTCTGTCACTGGTGTGGGTCAGCTGGACATTGGTTGATCTAGGACGGTCCCAGCTGGGCCATCTCTGCTTTTTCCTGGGACCAGTGGGCCAGCCCCACCACAAGTTTTTATGATGATGACAGAAGACCAAATAGAAACCAGCAGGTCTCTTGAGGCTGGATTGGAACACGCGGCACGCCCTCCTACAGCCTAATTCTACGGGCCAGAGCGAGTCGCAGGGCGGAGCCCAGCACCAAGGGGCGGATGTATACACACCTCCTTAGTGGGAGCAACTGCCAAATCCCATGGCCCAGGGAGGGGTGGAGAACTGAGACGGCAGTGGAGATCTGCCACAATTGTCGTGTCCTGTGTGATGCACCCACAGAACCCTGAGTTTCTAAAGCCCATTCTGCTCCGTGGTGCTGTGAACTGATCATCCCTATCAGACCAAGGGGACCCCGGGAAGGCGAAAGGAGGTGGGCGTGGGCAGCTCACTGTGGGGGCCACAGAGGGCCTGGGGGAGGGGAGCTCAGCGTCCTCTGCCCTGCCCCCTCCCCCAGCGCTGCAGCGGCTGCGGGGCCCCGTGGACCTGGCCGGGGAGCTGGCCGAGTTGGAGCGGGAGCGCGCCGCCTGCCAGGGCCGGCGCGCGCGACGCCCGTGGGAGCTGTTCCGGGACCGCGCGCTGCGGAGGCAGGTGGCGAGCCTGGTGGTGCTGGGCGGGGTCATGGAGCTGTGCGGGAACGACGCGGTGAGCAGTCCGCGCCAGGCCCAGGTTGGGGGGGAGAGGGGAGGGGGAAGGGAGTGGAGCGGGGTCCAGGAGGGAGACGGTGCGCCTCGGCCTCTCGCCCCCCCGCCCCACCCCTCCGGCAGGTGTACGCCTATGCGTCAGCAGTGTTCAGCCAGGCGCGGATTCCCCCAGAGAAGGTCCAGTACGCCTCCATCGGGACCGGGGGCTGCGAGCTGCTGGCGGCGCTGCTCAGCGTGAGTCTGCCTCCGGGATGACACCCCATCCCCCAGCCCTGCGGCGGACCCTTGCGGGTGCTGGCCCTCGGGGTGCTGGCCCTCCGGGGACCGCAGGCCTCGGCGCTAAGCCACTTACACTTCAGGTCGCTATGTTAAAATACGGCGAGTTAGCAAGCGCTTATCGAGCACCTAGTTTTCCGGGCACTCCCACCACCATTTTGAGATGGGGAAACTGAATGAGGTTGAATGACTGAGGTCCTCTGAGAAGTTAATAATGTCTTAATCCACTGAAGCGGTAAATTGCTCTCGCGCCCGCCTCCCCAGCTTCCTCATGAGGCCCCTCCCCACTGCTGGCCCGCAAACCGAGGGACCCGCGACCGTGGCCCACACCAGTGAATCAGTGAGGGCTCCTTTCCTTTGCAGTGTGTGGTGATCGAGAGGGTGGGCCGACGGATGCTGCTGATGGGGGGGTACGGACTGATGACCTGCTGGGGGAGCGTCTTCACAGCGGCCCTGTGCCTGCAGGTAGCTGGGCGTTGATGAGGGCCGGGCGGCTGGGCCCCTTCTGACCTCCCCTCACCACCCCCCCACCCCCCCACCCCCGCCCCTCTGCCTCAGAGCTCCCTCCCCTGGATGCCCTACCTGGCCATGTCCTGCGTCTTTGCCTTCATCCTCAGCTTTGGCATTGGCCCTGGTGAGTGGGAAGAGCTCCTGCCTTTGGGCCTGGCTGAAGGAGCACAGATGTCTGGGTGAAGGATGCTTGGGTGTGCCTCCCCCCACTGTACAGGCTTCTGGGAGGGAATGGCTGGAGGAGCGCTGGAAGGGCCCCACTTTCCTGTCTGGGACAAGGTTGGGGGAAGGCCGGCCAGGGAGCCCTGGCTGGCAGCCTCCTGTCCCCACTCCTCCTTCCAGCCGGAGTGACCGGGATCCTGGCCACAGAGCTGTTTGACCAGATGACTCGGCCTGCTGCTTACATGGTCTGCGGGGCGCTCATGTGGACCATGCTCTTCCTAGTCGGGCTGGGGTTCCCCTTCATCATGGTAGGCCTGCCCCCCCCTCCCTCCCGGGGGCCCTGCCGTAGGTTTTGTCCTTGTCAGCATGAGAACCCCAGGGGAGGCTCCATCCAGGAGGCGTGAGACTGAAGGGGATGGGGCTTATCTGAGCCAAGAGGGTCGAGTCCCTCATCAGGACCTGTGGTGGGGCCTTCCATGTGGGGGCTGAACGGGCCACACCAGATCTTGGGTCTCTTAACCCACAGGAGGGCTTGTCCCACTTCCTCTATGTGCCTTTCCTCTGTGTCTGTGTCTGTGGGGCCGTCTACACTGGCTTCTTCCTCCCTGAGACCAGAGGCAAGAGCTTCGTGGACATCTCAGAGGAATTGCACAGACTCAACTTCCCTGGGGTGGAGCCAGGGCCCCACGTGGACGGGCCGGAGGTCATCCGGTCCACAGAACTCTAGCTCAGCAGGTTTGGCTGGGGCCCAGCCGGCCGCTGCTCTTCCCTTGGGCCCTCTCCATTCACCAGCCCTGCATCCCCTTGTTTAATGGGTGCTTGTTGAGCACCTACTGTGTGCAGGCCTGGTGTTTAGCCATCAGCGGTGAGCTGGAGAGATGGGGTCTGGGACCTCTCGGTGCTCCCTGTCTGGAGGCAGTTAACAGGAAACCAATAAAAACACAATTACAAACTTGGGCGGGACTTCCTTGGCAGTCCAGTGGTTAAGACTTCGCCTTCCAATGCAGGGGGTGTGTGTTCGATCCCTGGATGGGGAGCTAAGATCCCACATGCCTCGCAGCCAAAAAACCAAAACATAAAACAGAAGCAATATTGTAACAAATTTTTAAAATTTTCTTTCTTTATTTATTTTTGGCTGCATTGGGTCTTCATTGCGGCGAGCGGGCTAGCGGTTCTAGCGGCGGGGAGCGGGGGCTACTCTTCGTTGCGGTGCGTTGGCTTCTCATTGCGGTGGCTTCTCCTTGCGGAGCACGGGCTGTAGGCGTGCGGGCTTCAGTAGTTGTAGCACGTGGGCTCAGTAGTTGTGGCTCACTGGCTCTAGAGCACAGGCTCAGTAGTTGTGGCGCATGGACTTAGCTGCTCCGTGGCATGTGGGATCCTCCTGGACCAGGGCTCAAACCCGTGTCCCCTGCATTGGCAGGCAGATTCTTAACCACTGCACCACCAGGAAAGCCCTATTATAGCAAATTCAATAAAGACTTTAAAAAAGGTCTACATCAAAAAAATCTTAAAACAAAACAAAACAAACAAACTTGGGGAAATGAAGTGGAAGAAAATACAGCTTGTGAAGGGTGTGTATACCAAGGGATGTTTGAGAGGGGAGTGGTCAGGGAAGGATTTTCTGAGGAATTGATTGTTAAAAATCAACTTTATTGAGGTATAATTTACATACAATAAAATGTATCCATATTAAGTTTACATTTGATAAGTTTTGACAGGTGTACATATCCATGAACCACCACCACCATCAAGGTAGACCAGTCACATCATCTCCAAAGTTCCGTCGTGCCCCTTTGCAATCAGGCCCTAGACCCTAGGCAACCGCAGACCTGCCTTCTGTCACTATAAGTCAGATTTCTTTTTCAGAATTTGATATAATTTCATACCGTATGTATGCATTTGTGTCTGGCTTTGCTCCAGATGAAGTTTTTGAGGTTCATGTGTGTTGTTGCATGTATTAGCATATATCCCTTTGTATGGCTGAATAGTATTCCACTGTATGGATATACCATCATTTGTTAACCCATTTCCCTACAGGTGGACATTTGGCTGTTCCTAATTGGTTGGTTTTTTTTTTTTTAATAAATTTATTTATTTTATTTATTTATTTTTGGCTGCATTGGGCCTTCGTTGCTGTGCACAGGCGTTCTCTAGTCTCGGCGAGTGGGGGCCACTCTTTGCCACGTTGCGCGGGCTTCTCATTGTGGCAGCTTCTCCTGTTGCGGAGCACGGGCTCTAGGCACGCGGGCTTCAGTAGTTGTGGCATGCGGGCTCTAGAGCGCAGGCTCAGTAGTTGTAGCACATGGGCTTAGCTGTTCCGCGGCATGTGGGATCTTTCCGGACCAGGGCTCGAACCCATGTCCTCTGCATTGGCAGGCGGATTCTTAACCACTGCGCCACCAGGGAAGCCCTGTTTCTAATTGTTGGCCATGATGAATAAAACTGTTATGAACATTCCTGCACAAGTTGTGTAGACGTATGCTTTCATTTCTTTGGGGTAAATGAATTGCTAAGTTTAATAATGAATGTATCACTTTGTTATAAAGCAGAAACTAACACACCATGGTAAAGCAATTATACTCCAATAAAGATGTTAAAAAAATAATGAATGTATGCTTAACTGTAGAAGAAACTGTTTTCCTAAGTGCATATACTGTTTTACATTCCCGCTAGCACTTGATGAGACTTCTGGATGCTCCAAATCCTCATCAGCACTTGGCACTGTCAGTCTTCTTAATCTAGCCATTCCACTGAGTGTGTAGTGGCGTCTTGTGGTTTTATTGAGGTATTTCCCTGATGGCTAATAATGCTTAGCATCTCTTCATGTGCTAATATGACCATTCACATATCTTCTTTTGTGAAGACTGTTCAAGTCTTTTGCCCACTATTTTTAAAAAAAGATTTTTTTTAGAGTAGTTTTAATTTCACAGCAAAATTGAGAGAAAAGTACAGAGATTTCCCATATGCCCCCTCTCCCACACATGCACAGCCTCCTGTTATCAACGTCCCCCACCAGAGTGGGACATTTGTTACAATCCACGACCCTACATTGACACGTCATTATCACACCCAAATTCCTCGGTTTACATTAGGGTTCACTCCTGTAGTTGTACATGCTGTGGCTTTGGACAAATGTATGATGACGTGTATCCACCATGATAGTATCATACAGAGTATTTTCCCTGCCCTAAAAATCCTCTCTGTTCTACATGGTCATCCCTTTCCTGCCCCTGCTCAGCGCCTGGCGACCACTAATCTTTCTGTGGTCTCTACAATTTTGTTTTCTCCGGAATGTCATATAGTTGGAATCATAGAGTATGTAGCCTTTTCAGATTGGCTTCTTTCACTTAGTAATATGCATTTAAGTTTCTTCCATGTCTTTTCATTGCTTAATAGTTCTTTTTGCACTGAGTAAAATTCCATTGTCTGAATGTCCCAAAGTTTATTCACCTACTGAAGGACGTTTTGGTTGCTTTTGGCAATTATGAATAAAGCTGCTATATACATCCATGTGCAGGTTTTTGTGTGGACATACATTTTCACCTCCTTTGGGTAAATACCAAGAAGCATGATTGCTGGATCATAGGGTAAGAGTATGTTTAGTTTTGTAAGAACCTGCCAAACACTCTTCCAAAGTGGCTATACCATTTTAATTCCCACCAGCACTGAATGAGAGTTCCTGTTGCTCCACATCCTCACCAACATTTGGTGTTGTCAGTGATTTTGGCCATTCTAATAAGTGTGTGGTGGTATTTTCTTGTAATTTGCACTTCCCAGATGACAAACATGGAACATCTTTTCATATGCTAATTTGCCATCTGTATATATCTTCTTTGGTGAGTGTCTGTTAAAAGTGTTTTGGGACTTCCCTGGTGGCGCAGTGGTTAAGAATCCACCTGCCAATGCAGGGGACACGGGTTCGAGCCCTGGTCCGGGAAGATCCCACATGCCGTGGAGCAACTAAGCCCGTGTGCCACAACTACTGAACCTGAGCTCTAGAGCCTGCAAGCCACTGGGCCCGCGTGCCACAACTACTGCAGCCCGCGTGCCTAGAGCCTGTGCTTGGCAGCAAAGAGAAGCCACCTCAATAAGAAGCCCGCACACTGCAACAAAGAGTAGCCCCCGCTTGCCGCAAATAGAGAAAGCCCGCGCACAGCAACGAAGACCCAATGCAGCCAATAAATAAATTAATTAATTAAAAAAAAAAAACTGTTTGGCTGTTTTTAAAAATCAAGTTGTTTGTTTTCTTATTGTTGAGTTTTAAGAGTTCTTTGTATATTTTGGATAACAGTCTTTGATCAGATGCATCTTTTGCAGATATTTTCTCCCAGTCTGTGGTTTGCCTTTTCATTTTCTTGACAGTGCCTTCCACAGAGCAGACGTTTTTATTATTTATTTATTTATAAAATGTATATTTTAATAAATTTATTTAATTTATTTTTGGTTGCATGGGGTCTTCGTTGCTGCATGCAGGCTTCCTCTAGTTGTGGCGAGCGGGGGCTACTCTTTGTTGCGGTGCACAGGCTTCTCATTGCGATGGCTTATTTTGTTGTGGAGCGTGGGCTCTAGGCACGCGGGCTTCAGTAGTTGTGGCTCGCGGGCTCTAGAGCGCAGGCTCAGTAGTTGTGGTGCATGGGCTTAGTTGCCCCATGGCATGTGGGATCCTCCTGGACCAGGCCTCGAACCCGTGTCCCCTGCATTGGCAGGTGGATTCTTAACCACTGCGCCACCAGGGAAGTCCCTGTATATATTTTTTAAAGTCCTTTTTTTTTTTTTTATTAATTTATTTTATTTTATTTATTTTTGGCTGCATGGGGTCTTCATTGCTGTGCACGGGTTTTGTCTAGTTGCTGTGAGCGGGGGCTACTCTTCTTTGCGGTGCGCTGGCCTCTTATTGCTGTGGCTTCTCTTGCTGCGGAGCGCAGGCTCAGTAGTTGTGGTGCACAGGCTTAGTTGCCCCGTGGCATGTGGGATCCTCCTGGACCAGGGCTCGAACCTGTGTCCCCTGCATTGGCAGGAGGATTCTTAACCACTGCACCACCAGAGAAGCCCATTTTTAAAGTCTTTATTGAATTTGTTACAATATTGCTTCTGTTTTATGTTTTGGTTTCTTGGCCTGGAGGCATGTGCGATCTTAGTTCGTGGACCAGAGATGGAACCCGCACCCCCTGCATTGTAAGGCGAAGTCTCAACCACTGGACCACCAGGGAAGTCCCCAGATGTTTTTAATTTTAAAGAAGTTCAGCTTATGAATTCTTTCATAGATCGTGTTGTATCTAAAAAGTCATCACCACATCCACAGTCATCTAGTGTCCACCATTTTTTTTTTTTTAAGCTGCGCTGCATAGCTTGCAGGATCTCAGTTTCCTGACAAGGGATTGAACCTGGGCCCAGTGAAAGCGCCGAGTCCCAATCACTGGACCACCAGGGAATTCCCTTATTCATTTACTTTTAATGGATGTCCAGTGGTGCCGGCACCGTTTGTTGAAAAGACATCTTTTCCCCATTGGATTACCTTGGCACTTAGGTCAAAAAAACAATTGATCATTGTTGTATCATAAAGAATTTGTCTGGCTTTCAGTGGGAAGCAGTAACCGCCATATTAGCAGAAGTGGCAAGCAGTAGGTTCTCTGGGGAGCGAGAACTCTCTGAGTCGGGGTCAGGAGAGGTCTCATGGAGAAGTCACCTGGAGCTGGCTTCCTGAGGACAGGCCCAGCTGGGGTTCCTTTGGAGGCAGGAGTGTTGAAGGATGGGACTGAAGGCCTGTGGGTCCGGTAGATGTGGAGCTTTCTGGAAGGCAGGTGTCAGCACTCTGGGAGCCCTCTGTGTGTTCTCCCAGCTTCTCTCTGCCACCTGCCCCATCTCCGCCTCTGCTGACCCGCTCCCCAGCTGCCCCCCCACCCTCGGCACCAGTGGCCACCCTGGCCACTACTGGCCCCTGGTGAAGATTAGTGAGAAAGGATCCATCCCTCGAAATCCCGTGGTGCACAGGCTGTGAGCAGGGCAGGCGTCAGGCTGTGTCCCAGGTCTGGGACTGCATTGGTCACACTTAGGTGCCCTGGTCCCCAGCATGGACCATAGAGATGCCCCAAGCCCGGGCCTAGCCCTTGGGCCGTGTCCCACTTGCTGTCCACCCAGCCAAATTGTCTCTGAGAGTGTGGGGTGGGCGTTGGGAGTCCTTGTTGCCCAGGGAACCCCTCAGCAGGGCAAGGAAACAGGGACAGGACCCCGCAGACAGGAGAGGCCGTGCCAGGAGAGGTGGGGGAGATGCAGCCTGGCCTCAGGTTTGATGGGATGGGGGAGGGGCGGGGGTGGGGAAGGACCTGGCCACCAGGGAGGGAAAGCACAGTCACCCACACTGCCCCGTGCCACCATTAGGGTCAGGCCTGTTAGTCCGTTTTCTGCTCCAGGACACTTGATGACAAAGGAATAAGATCAGGTAGCTTTTACTGAGCACATTCTGAATGCAGGCACTTTGCGCTTGTCCTTAATCTCGTTAAATTTTCACACAAATCTATGGAAAAGGAATTCCCCCAGTTTGAAATTTTGCAGCTGAGCCTCAGAGAGTTTAAGAGGCTCAGCCCAGATCACCCTCTCTGAACCATGTCTCATCCTGTGCGGGAGAGCTGGCCATGACCGCTAGCTCCCCAACAAGCCTAGGCCCTGCTTTTGCAGTGTGGTGGTCTCCTGGCAGACACCCCTCTTAAAATCCTGTACCTTCAGGTACAGCTCAGGGGGGGGGTCTCCAGCAGGGATGATGACCTCCCAGGTCTTCTTCCGCTGTGACTGGAGGGGGAGGGTGTTTCCTTTGCTTGTCTTTGCTGCAACTTTTACCACATTCAGCGAACAAGGGCACAGGGACTGGTGCGTGGGGGACAGTCGGGGGCTCAAGGCTGGCTGGGTTCTTGCTGTGAGTGATGAACCGCAAGTGCCCGGGGGAGGGATGGCAAGGGGAATGAAGCTGGCGAAGGGGCTGTGGGAGCCGGTGGTCAGGTGGACCATCCGTGGACGTGGACCGATGGCCAGGTCCGTGTCAGGCAGAGGCAGCAAGAGGACAGCAGTAGCCCTGCATCATGGAGTCAGCAGGCCCTCCCCCTCCCCATGCACCCCTTCCAGCGTGGGTGACTTGCATCCTGCCCACAGAGATGTTCAACCGGGGTGGGGGGCACGGCTGCCAGCTTTAGGGGCCTGCCGGGTGCTCGTATGGGCCGTATTCCTCCTCATCTAGCTGGCGTTTCCCTACATCCTGAGGTTTCCTTCCCACCCCCTCTCTGCCCAGCAGCCCTCAACTGTGGGGCGTGGCCCTCAAGAAGTCCTCTGTACCAGCTAGGAGCTGCCCTGGGGCTGCAAACGTCACAAACCCTGACCAGTGGTGCTTCAAGCAAGAGAGGGGCTTACTTTTCTCCTGTAATGTAAAGGCAGCTGAAGGGGATGGGCAGAGCCGCCAGAGCCCCAGGCTCCTCGGGGTTGCCACTCCCCCTCCTTTGCCTATGTTTTTCCAGCTCAGGGTTGCCTGGCAGCTGCTGCACATCTGGCAGTCCTGCCCAGGTTCCAGGCGGAGGTAGGAGGAAGGGCGTAGGGTAGAGCCTCCATCTGCAGGCAGCTGCTTCCCTGTGGACCCTGCACATCACATGGGCCACAGCTACCTCCGGTGGCCATGCCTGGTTGCCAGTGGCTCCGGGGCGGTGAAGGTTCTAAGCAAACAGAATTGGGATGCTGTCAGTGAGGAGGGAGGGGGAGAGGATTTTGGGGGCCAAGGGCTCCTCGTGCGTGTGTGCTGTTGTTCAGCAGGTGATTATAGAGCCCCTGGGGATGCCGGGGGTGTTACTGTTCTATAGCTCTTAGAGCAAATTACCACAAATTGAGCAGCTTAAAACAACACACGTTTATTATCTCAGTTTCTGTGGGTCACAATCGAGTACAAAGTGACTGGTCTTCTTCTTCAGGTCTCACGGCCGAAGTCAAGGCGTCTCCAGGTCAAGTAGGGAGGAACCCACTTCTGAGCTCATTCAGGCTGCTGGCAGAATTCAGTTCCTTGCGGCTGAACGACTGAGGGCCCTTCATCTTCAAAGCCAGTAACGGCACATCTGAGTCCTTCTGCTTCGAGGCTCTCTGACCGCCCCTCCTGCTGCATCTCTTACTTGAGCTGGAGAAAATTCTCTGCTTTTAAGGGCTCATGTGATTACATTGGCCCCACCCAGATAATCCACGATAACCTCCCTACTGTAAAGTCTGTAACCCTAATTACATCTACAAAGTGCCTTTTGCCACGTAAGGTAACATATTCACAGGTTCCAGGGAATTGGGCATGGTCATCTTTGGAGGCCCTCCGCCTGCTACCTAGTAACAGGTCAGAAGGTAGGCCACAGCAATGTCCCCCACCTCATGCAGCCCAGAAAGGAATCAGTAACTCGCAAACAGAGATATGGTGACGGCCTTGAAGGAGAGGACCTGACGGGGCCAGGAGCTCTGGGGCTTTCCTGACGAACTGAGCCTGAGGCAGATGAGGGAGAGTACAGGCCTACAGCGTTCCAGGACCAACGCCCAAGCCAGGAGGCAGGAGCCAGGAGCACGGCCCCGAACAGTGGCTCACCTACAGGGCGTCGCAGGTTATTTGTTGGCGAGGCTTCACTGTGTCACCCACTTCCACTATCAGAGAACCGCCAACCAGGTGCTGGCTCCTGAGTCTTCTGGCTGGAGTCACTTGGGTCAGTTCTGTTCACATTTCACTGGGCAAGGCAAGTCACATGGCCAGATCTACTGCCAGGGGGTGGGGAGACAGACCCCTCCCCCAGGCAGGCCAGGCCAGGCCAAAGGTGGTGCCAGCTAACTTAGACTAAGGCGGGGTGGGGGCAGGAGAAGTGAGGATAAAGGGACAGTGGAGGGAGGCACATTTCACTGGCAGGCAATCAGGGGTGGGAGAATAGTCATGCACTTGGATTTGGACACAGGTAGCAGGACACGCGGAGTTGGCTGCTGGGGCTCAGAGGAACGCCCCGGGCTGGAGACAATGCGTGGGGTGCATCAGTGCATCAGTGGTAACAGAGCCCTGGGCACAGGAAGTCTGCTGGGGTGTGGGAGTGGGGAGGGATATGACCTGGGGCCCACCTGGAGGGATCCACATTTTACAGAGTATTTGCACAGCTGGGCCATGTGACCTCCTGCCTGAGGCTGCCTGCTCTCACAGGCATGGTGGTCTTGCTCTATCACATGGCCAGTGTCCAGGCCAGTGTGTGCTGTGCCACCTTAACCAGACCACACCTGCCAAAGACCAAGGACAGGACCTCCCTGGAGAGCTCTGAGACTTGGCCAAACCAGCATGAGCCAAACCCCCTCAAGTGCCTGCAGAGCTCTGCTCCCCAGCACAGCCCCCTGACCAGGGTCTCCTCGGAGCGGGAGTCGGGTGGCCCTCCTGCCCAGTAATGGCAGGGCCTGCAGGCTCCTCCCTGGCCCTGTCCTCTTCCTGTCGTGTCATGGCTAACTTCATTCAGCCAGCATTTAGTCCATGTCTCTTGTATGTTTGGCACCTACTAGGTGCCCCCTGAGCTGACCAACAGTGGAAGAGAGAGACTGCACCCAGGGCTCTGTGAGAGGGCATCCCCACAGGGCCTGGCTAGGGTGGGGCTTCCCTGAGGAGCTCAAGTTTCCAGACCTGCAAAGGGGTTGCCCAGGGGACCGGATGGGGCTTTGGGGTGGGCTCTGAGACGGAGTTGCTGACTGCCTTTGGAGCCCCTCCTACTCCCTGCCTCTCCCCTGGGCACCTCCCAGCATCCTCACCCACCCTGAAGAGCAGGGGTGCAGGGAAGGCCTCTGGATGGTGACTCGCTTGTGGCAGCCCCCTCCCACCTGCAGCAATGACCACCCCTCCCCATCACACACAGACACACACACACACACACACACGCACGCACGCGCGCGGAGACTGCGGACACAGGAGGGCTTAGTGGAATGAGCTGGGACTCCATCTGCTTGTCTGGCTGTGATCTCATGGAGGGCCAGGGGCCACCTGTCCCGCTAAAAGCCGCATCCCTGCTGCTCCCGGCACACAGACGTCGCTGTGACTAGATGAAAGGACTGACAAACGAGGGACAGGCAGATTTCTGGCCGCCGCGTGGAGAACGACTTTGAGGAGGTGCTCAGGGCCAAGGGCCGACTCTGCAGGGGCTCCGAGTTCCGCCGGGCGGGCTGGGCCTCCGCAGGCGGTGACGTCACCAGGCGCGAGCGCGCCTAGGCCTCGGGGGCGGGGCCTCCGCCGGCTGTGGCGTCACGGGAGGCTGGGCCGCAGCCGCACTGGGAGGGGCGCTGGGCGGCGGTCACGTAGCTCAGAGGTTTCCCGGCTGTGTTTCCGCGCGAGTCGGTTGGTTCCTGTATCCCTGTCTTCGCCGTCATGCCGATATTCCTGGTGAACACCAACGTGCCCCGCGCCTCTGTGCCGGACGGGCTCCTCTCCGAGCTCACCCAGCAGCTGGCGCAGGCCACGGGCAAGCCGGCGCAGGTCTGCGGGGAGGGCCCGGCCAAGCGGTCCCGGGCTGGGGCGGGGGAGGTGGCTCCGGGATGGGGTTTGGGCGGGGCAGGCGGCTCCGGGATGGGGCTCCGGGAGGGGAAGGGATGGGGGCGTCCGGGCCGGCGAGGCCAGGAGGCCCGCTGACCGCTGCCCCTCCCCCGCAGTACATCGCGGTGCACGTGGTGCCGGACCAGCTCATGGCCTTCGGGGGCTCCAGCGAGCCGTGCGCGCTCTGCAGCCTGCACAGCATCGGCAAGATCGGCGGCGCGCAGAACCGCTCCTACAGCAAGCTGCTGTGCGGCCTGCTGGCCGAACGCCTGCGCATCAGCCCGGACAGGTGCGTGGGCGCCGGGGGACGGGGGGCGCACGGCCACGGCGGCCACCTCGCAGCCGGCTTAGACCCGCTTCCTCCCCCGCAGGATCTACATCAACTACTACGACATGAACGCGGCTAACGTGGGCTGGAACGGCTCCACCTTCGCCTGAGTGTCGCGCCCCGGACTCCCCTGCCCCGGACCCGCAGCCTAAGCGCGGTTTTCTGCCCGCCCCGCCCCCAGCGACCCCACCTACCGGGACGGAGAAATAAACGGTGTGGAGACTGCGGCTGCCTCGGGCTTCCTTGGCTTGCGGAGGAATCGGTGCAGGGCTGGGTCAGTGACTGGGCAACCGAGATCGGGAGGGGTGTCCCCAGAATCTGCAGCCTAGCCTCTCCACGCCCCCAGCCCCCAGCAGAGGGCCCAGCTGAGGTTGGCATCCTGTCCGAGGCCGCAGACCCCGGAATCCTACGGGAATTCATTTTGGATCGTCCCCCACCCCCCACCTCCCGCAGAGGCCGGACTACCTCTTGGGCTAGGGCTGGCGGGGAAAGGGGGAGGGGTCAGAATCTGAGTGGGGGCGGGGGGGGGGGGAGAGAAAGCCTTCCCCACTCCGTCCAGGGTCACTTTTCGATAGGCTGCTGCCTCAGTGTCTTGACTTGGGAAATCCCGTTGTTCTGGAACTTTGCAACAGCTTTTGGGTCTGGTAGGAGGGAAGGTGCCCAGGAGGTAGAGTTCCTGGTTATGTTGCCCTGTTCACCCCAGTTCTGGGCCTGGGCTCTGCTCCCCTCAGGCACAGCAGTTCCCTGAGGGAACATCCCCTGTAATTTGGGTACCATTCAGGTCTTATTGCGCAGCAGCTCTGAAAGCCTCCAGGAGGCTAGTTAACCCCACTAGGCCTCTGGAGGTCCTGGCGCTGAGGGTACCCTGTCAAAACAAAATCAGTGTCAAGGTCCAGTGTAACTGGGGTCTCCTGGCCTAGGATCCCTTCTCCAAGTGCAGGGGCTCGCTCCCTCGTGGGGGCAGCGATAGGGCAGCAGGCAGTCCTCCAGCCACGAAGTGCTGCTTGCTCGGGTCCGGTCGCCTTTGGGCTGAACACTTCACCGCCCTGCAGCATGAGCGCCTCCATGGGCCCTGGCAGCGACTCCTTCCAAGTGAGGCCCAGCCATGAGCACTGGGAATTTGTGTGAAGGGCCAGCTCCACCCCTTCTGCACTGCCTACCCTGGGGGAGAAGTCCAGTTCATTGCAGCTGCTGGCACAGAGAAGGGGCTCCTCTGGCCACATGAACCCCATTCCTGGGGGCCTCACCTCTGGATTCCTGCTGGCCCCGAGCCATTGAAACCCTTTGTTCTTCCTCAGCCCCTGAGATAGACAAGAACATCCTAGATGGAGGTGATTTTTTTAAAATCCACAGAATTTAAGTGAATTTGTTTTTGGAAGCTGAGGGGCTCTGGGGAAAAGGGTTATTACTACCTGGACCAAGCCTCTGGAGCTCTTCCCTTCTGATGCTGGGAGTGAGGAGCAGGCCCACCTTTGAGTGATACACAGTGACAAGGGCCACCTTGTATGTGTGCTGGGGCCTGGGGTGGCCACGGGCTCCTTCCTTGGGACGGCTGCCAGTGGCCCAGCCCATGTGGCACCCACTGTGGCTTCAGTGTGAGCTCCCAGCAGGCAGGAAGCTTCGGGTGCCCATCCCAGGCTTGTAGCAGGTCACACTTGCCCTCTGATTATGGTAACTTCAGAACAGCCCAGGCCCCAGGGCTGCCTAGCCCAGTCCCTTGGCACTTTCCACTTGGATCCGCCCCCCACCCCACACCTCTGGGGCAGTCTGCCAGTGCCAGCTTCCTCATTCAGATGCCTGAGGGCTGCTCTCCTTCAGTCCAGGTCCAGGGGGCACTCTCCACCCTCAGCCCCCAGTCAGCTCCCTGGATATTGAGGATTTACTTCCAGGACAGTGGGGATAGTCGTGACCTTTGAAAGGAGGAGAATCGGTTCAAGGGAGTCTGGAGGGTGTGGCCCATCTTTCGGAGGGGACGCTCCTCTTCCACAGAGGTCTTCCAGCTCACCTCAGTCTCATTCTGTCCTCAGTGAGGGGACTGGAGTCAGTCTCCGTGCTGGGGGAGGGGGTGGGGGGTGGCATGGCTCCAGCTGCAGCCAAACATCCCTCAGCCTGGCTCGCGGCCTGGGGCCTCCCTCTTGGGTATGAGCACCTGCCCTGTGACAGGCTCCTGCCTCGGCCTGGCCTTCGTCACATCCCACAGCTTCTTCCCCCTGCTCTTGGCCTTCACCTTGATGCACCACACGAGGTCGTGAGAGCAGGGGCCTAGGTGTCTGTGAGCATCTCATCCGACTCCTTCATTTCACAGGTGAGGACACCATCCCAGTTCCCAGGGTGTGTCAACACCAGGTCACCACCTCCCAGGGTCCGACCTCACATTCCCTCCCATTGTCCCCAGCTAGGACTTTCACCTTGTGGCCTCACATGAGCCATGGGGGTCTCCCCAGCTGCAGGGGTCTCTGAGGGCCAAGGAGGCTGGGCGCCTGCTGTGTTGGGGAGGATGGAGGGGCTCCAGAGGGCAGAGCACAGCTCGCTGCCCCCATGAATCAGGGAGCGCCAGAGGCTCTGGTCAGCTGGGGTATCACACAGCAGTGGCTCCTTGGATAGGAAAAAGGGGGCATCGGTGGATCAGGGTCGCACATTCTTAACCCTGCCCACCATGCTCCCAAGCCCCCTGGAGCTAATAATCGTCCCTGCATGCCGAGGAGAGCAGCTGCTGCACCTCCCTCTCAAGACATCTGTCCCCAACCCCAGTCCTCCCCCACCCCCCGCCCCGCACCCGGCCAGCTCCATTTCCTCTGAAGCATGGGCTCCGCTGCCCACCAAGCAGCCTGTCCCTTCCCCTGACGCCACCAACTGCCCCAAGGCCCACAGGGGTGTCGTCAGCCTTCAAAACAGCAGCAGAAACTCATTTCCAAATAACAGCTCGAACTGAGATGTGGGACAGACGGGGGTGGAGGCACAGACTGCCACCCGCTCTCCACCATTGCCCCAGTGGTACCGCGTCACCTGCCAGCAAAGACCCCTGGCCTCTGGGGCAACCAGCGCCTTCAGCCCCGGTTTGCAGCCTGGCACCTCCCTTGCCGGTGCCGTTCCTTCTGCATCGAATGCCTTTCCCCCACCAGCCCACTGGGAGCCCCACACTGCACCCTTCTAGGAAGCCTTCCCTGAGGCCACCCAGTGCTGCACAATGCCAAGTCCCCTTTGCTTCAGCCCAGGCCCTGTGAGCTGCTCCTGGGTCCTGTGTCCCCCAGCACCCTCTGGGTGGCTGCACCCGGCTCTGTGATCTTTGCGCCGGTGGCCCGGAGGCCACTTGGGGCTTGTCCATTCTGGAGAGCTGGGCAGCGTAGGCTCCCCCCCAGGCCTCCCACCTTGTCCTCTGCAGGCTTGCCCCACTGCCCTGTCCCCTGGTCTGAGACCCCTGCCTCAGGGCCTGCTTCCCCTGGGAGCCTGATCTTAGGGACCCTGGGGTCGAGAGCCTGCTTGGCTCCCCTTCTGGGCCTCAGTTTTCCCCATCTGTGAAATGAAGAGATTCACCACATGTCTTTCCTACATATTCCCTAAACCACGGAGCTGACAGGACAGCTCAGCCTCAGAGACACGAGTAATGTGGATCACCAGGGGAGCTGAAGCAGGGAGCAGCGGGCCCGTGCCTGCACACAGGTCTTGGTATTATCTGGGGAGGTCAGCCAATCCCAGAGCTTAGGAAGTTTCCAGTGTTTCTGGGCTGCTGATGTCTTCCTTGACTCCTTGGCCCCCTTTGCACTAAGTGCTGGCCCCCAAAACTTTGTTTTTGTAAAGCTCCCTCCTGCCACCCAGCCCTTCTTCCCAGCTGTGCAAAGCCAGGTTCCAGTCCTCCAGGCCTCCCAGGGAGAATTCCAGAATGGGCTTGGAAGACGTGGGGGTGGGGGGGAGCGGCCATACTGCAAACCCACCAGCCGCCGTTTGCCCAGATTTCCCCTCCTAGTGAAGTGAGCACACCTCACTTCTGTGTTTGAAGCCGACGTAAAAGAGACAAAAATGGTCAGTTTTCAGAAATTGGCTCTGTCCCCTCACTCCTGGAGCCTCAGCCCCCCATCTGGGGACAGTGGGGTCTGGACTTGATATTCTCATAAGTCTACCCCCCAAACATCCAGACAGGGCTCCAAATCCCAAAGCTACAAATGGGAAGTCTCTGCCACCATGCCCCTCTGCCACCTGGTTTCTTTTCCTAATTCTGCTCTCATTTTAATAGGTAATATATTTACATGGCTCAAATTCAAAGCATTCCAAGGATCCCCAAAGAGAAAGCTCCCTCCTGCCGCCTCCCTCCACCAGGCAGCCCTCTCTCAAATCCCTCTAGAGCTATTTTATGCACATATAACACCCCCACCCCTCCCCCCAACTTTTTTTTTTTTCCACAAATGGTAGCATATTCTACACTAGGTTGCACTTTTTTTTTTTTACTTAAAAGTCTATCTCAGTACCTGAAGAGTCTCCAGTATTCCCTTGTTGGGACCGGCCATGGTTACTTACTTAGCCAGCCCCTATTGAGAACGTTCGAGCTCTTTCCATCCCTCCACTCTTAGCTCTGCGCTGTTGGCGTCCACGTATGTGTAGGTATATTTGGAGGATAGGTTCCTAGAAGTAGGATTAGTCAGTCAAAATCGATGCTGTTTTAATATGGCCAGATGTCCCTCCTAGAAGGGGGTCTAGGGCACCAACCCACCTGGCACAGGAGCATCCCCACCTGTTTTGACTTTGGGCTGCCTGGTGGGGAAAGGCTTTTCCCCAGAAGGTGTTAATTTGCATTTCTCTTCTTCCGAGATGGAGTGTCTTTTCCTCTAGTGAATAGCCATTACCTTTTCCTTTTCTGGAAACTAAGTCAAATCCTCAAGTCCATTTTTCCCACTGGGCTGTTTTTTGTTTTAGAGCTTTTTATATATCAGAGAATTTAACCCTTTACCATGAGTTGCAAATGTTTTCCCAGTTTGGGCCCCAGGGCCTCAGATGTCCCGAGTACTGCGTGGATGAAGTGCTCACGGGCCACATCGATGATGCTAGCAGTAAAAAGGAGCTGCCTCAAATTCCAAAGCTGTCAACTTAGCTTATGAATTAGGACCTCTTGTTGGTGCCAGCGCCCTGCTCCCTAAGGAGCTTCTTCCCTCCCACCACTAGCTCTGCGGGAGATGGGGGGGGCGATGCCCATCTGAACTGTTACTTTAAGACATAAGCCTAGACCTTCCTGAGGATAAAATTGGCCAGTCAAAAAAGCAATGTGGGGACTTCCTTGGTGGTCCAGTGGTTAAGACTCCGCACTCCCACTGCGGGGGGCACGGGTTCGATCCCCTGGTCGGGGAACTAAGATCCTGCATGCCGCACAGCACGGCCAAAAAAAAAAAAAAAAGGTAATGTGGCGGGGAAATCAGGTGGACTCTCTGTCAGAACCTTCCAGTATTTTCCCGGGGAGAACCCAACTCTTCAGGGAGCAAGTCTCCTCTTTTGCTCTCTGATAATTCAGAGGATAATATTCTTGATTCTAAAATAAGCCCATTTCCTTCTTGTTCAGAAAGAAGTGAAAAGACCCTTTGGATTTCATGCCTTTCGACTATTCTTTAAATTCTGGTGAACGCCCAGACTTCCACTCCAGCACCGGGAGCCGGGGCAGGGGCTGGAACTAGGCCCCTTCCGGTGAGGTGAGTGCATGGCTTCGGAGAAGAAGGTGAGTGACCCTGCCCACCAGCACATGGGGCTGTGACACCCAGGTGACACTGCCCCCAGGGAAGCAGCCAAGTAAGAGGTGGCAGAAGCCTCCCATCAGCTTGATCAGCCGTTCAGACTGAGTGACTGATATGATACCAGGGACACCTCACAGCAAAGAGCCCAGGGCCTCCACACCACCAACAGCAAAGCACGAGGAGAGCTGTGCTCTGAGAAAGGTTCAGGAGGGGAGCCCCATTTCCAGGAATGAATCCTTCAGTGAAGGGCTGATTCCTTGGTGAGTTGCCGCCAGTCAGAACAAAACACAGTGACAAAGCCAAGAAGCAAGTGCAGGCTTTATAGCCCCCCTACCGGCATTTCAAGTGTAGACAAGGATAAGGACCCTGGTGATCATGGGTGGATAAAAAAGGCCAAAGAAAGACTCGAAGGGTGTAAATTCATACAAGTTTGACATTTAAAGCCCCTGTTGAGTCACTTCAATACCATATTTACCAGACAAGCAAGACAAAGAATAGTTAGAATACAGTGAAGACTGGTGCAGAAACAGACATTTTCCAGAATAGGATGTGACTTTACAGGTACCATACAGAATGTGACTTCATACGTGCAGAGAAGAGAAGCTGGCCGGGGAGTAAGGGAAACGAACAGTTCGAGAGTACATTGCTCTGTATCAGGGAATGAAGCCAAGAGGTTCCAATCTCTACAGAGCAAACTAACACCTGGGGGCGGGGTGGTCAATGAAGGACCACATAAGTGGGGAGACCACACACGTCCATGATTGGAGGCAGTGTGGTCTTCACTTCTCTCCATTCTGCCCTCTAATTCAACACAGTCCCAATAGAAATTCCAACAGATTTTGGGTGGAATTTGACAACCAAATTCTAACATTTATGAGACTCCAAAGGGCCAAGAGGAGCCAAAACATTTTCAAGGTGGGAGGACTTGCTTTTCAATGTCAAGATTTCTTAGCAAGCTATATAAATAAGGTGAAGTGAAATCAGCACGGGGCAGACATCTACACACACATATGGACCTGATACAGGATCAGGGCAGCTTGGAAATCTGTGTGACAGGAAGCACAATTCAATTAGCTGTGCAGGGCCACTGGCCACCACATGGGGAGAAAGCGCAAATTGGACTTCTATTTCATACTCACACAAAAATCAGTTCTCTGTGAATTAAAGACATAAAGATCATAGAAGAGAATATCATCTTAATGATTTCTTAAATGAGGTACACAAAGCACAAATGACCAAGGAAAAGATGGACACATTTGACCTTATATTAGTAAGACACCATGAAGAGTCAAAAGACATGCTACACCTAAAGGGTTCACATCCAGATAGTATTAAAAACTGCTACAAATTGGTAATAGACAACCCAATAAAAATTAGCAAAGGATTTTATAAGCCTCTTCACAGAACAGTATATCCAAATGGAAAAGGTGTTCAACCTCAGTAGAGATCAGGGAAATGCAATTAAAGGCACCACAAGATGCTACTGCCACCCATCATGTTGGCTGTAATTAATCCGCCCACAATCCCACTTCCAGGTATAGATCCTAAAGAAACCTGCATCTGGAAACAACCCAAATGTCCATCAAGAACAGAATGGATAAATAAATTGTGGCCTATTCACAGCATGGAATACAACACAGCAGTGCCATGAACAAGCTACAGGGACACTTACCACTATGGATGAATCGATTTCATTTATTTACAGTTCAAAACCAGGGAGCCCCAAACTACATTGTTCAGAGGTCCAGGCCTAGGTGGTAAAACTGTGATGAAAGCCAGGAAACAATTCCCCTCCCATCAAGACAGTGGGCTGGCTGGCGGGGAGGGTGGGAGCTAACCGGGCCAGGGCACACAGGAGTGGATGGGGGCTGCAGTGATATTTTTCCCTCACTCTTCTTACAAGTGTCTGTGTTATACTTGTTAAACTGTTATGCATTTTTCTGTGTGTATGTTATACTTCACGGTATGAGTGACCACACACACACATACATACACACGCACACACACACACGAAAGGAAAGGGAAGGGAAGACCATCACCACATACCATGCAGAGGTGTTACCCAGGCCCCCACCCCTCTGAGACCTTGCCCGACTCTGGCCTGACAAGAGCTGCCCCACTGGCTGCCTGCTCTCCAGCCCACCCCCAGCCTCCCTGAGCCTCCAGCCACTGTGGGCCTGCTGAGGTGGGGGGCCCTTCCCCCTCATGGCCTCACATTTCCTTGTGAGGTGTTTCCATCCCTAAAGTAGCCCTCCCACCCTTGCCCCCCCATAACCTGCTGGCTAGGTCCTCCTGGGCTCTGCTGTGTGCTGCTTGCTTTCTGGCACACCCTATGACTCCCACGCTACGGCCGAGGCCCCAAAATTGGAATTGGAAGAAAGCAGTGGTCTACGCAGGCCCCTCAAACCCACCATGTTGCACACTGGAGTCAAGCTTTGAGTCCACACCAGTGACCCCACACAGTAGCCCATGTGAAGTCTGAGGCTCTGGGGTTGCCCGGGGGCCTTGGCAGTGCCCCACGGGGTTTTGGTGCTGTGAGCTGATGCCTAGGCTGTGTGGTCCTGATGAGAATCTCCACCTGCTATGTAAGCAGGGTCCTTGTGGGCAGGTTTGTGAGCCGCAGGAGGCCTCGCCTGGGCTCCAGAGAGCTTCCACCTTCTGGGCGGAGGTGGGGGTGGGTGTTCTCCTGGGTCAGTCACAGGGAGGTGGTGGCCCATGAGTTGCTGCCAGAACAGGGGCTGTGCAAGGTCCTCCGGCACCTCCAAGTACATCCGAGGTTCATCCCGGGAGCTGGGAGACAGAGCCTGCCTGGCCTGCAGGAGGTGCGGGGTTGTTAACTGACACAGCATCCCCAGCAGTCGGGGCCCTTCAGAGAAGAGGGGTTGAGATAGTAAAACAACTCAAAGAAATCACTGCACACCCAAAGCTAGCAAGGCAGAGCAAAAGGCGTGAGTGGGAGCCGTCTGGACAGGCGTCAGGTTCACTGAGGAGAGCCAGAAGGGCCTGGAGCGGTTTGAAAAACACACCCTAGTCTCACTCCCAGAACAGGAGCAGCGGAAATAAGAGGAATGTCCTCAAAAGAACATGGGGTGTCAGGGGACAGCCTGGGCAGACATGAAGGGGCGGATGGGACCCTGGAGTGGCCAGGCCAACAGAGCAACTCAGGCAGGGGCCAGCAATGCTCCCTGGGGTGGGGGGGCAAGGCTCGGGACAAGGCAAGGCCCCCCAGGGAGCCAGGTGACTCAGAATACTCCTGAGGGGCTGCCGCTCCACACAGAGTTGGGAGAACTCTGCTCAGGGCCAAGATGGCTTCTGTGAGACCCAGAAGCCATCCACGAGCCAGCAGTTCTCAGAGGCTGTGGAGGATCCGGGCAAATGCAAGGACGGAAGATCAGCACCAAACACTGAGAAGATCTGGGGACGCCTTTTGGGACGGGAAGACTGGGGGGTAGGGTCCGGGATCACACAGCCCTAAGGGAACATGTTTTTAAATGTAGGGATTACGTCTCAGGAAGGCTCAGCTGAGCCCTACCAGAGGCGAGCAGAGCCAGGCACAAGAGGAGCCGGCAGCGGGGAGAGTGGCCGATGGACCGTCACTCTTGGGTCTCTGGGGTGGAGCCCTGGGGCTATTTCAACAGTGGATGCTGTGACCAAGCCGGAGTTGACTGGTTTTTCTTTCTCTTGCCCTGGGAGACCCCAAGAGACAAAATCTAGAGGAATATGTCAGAAAAAGTAAAATGTTTGGGCGAGAAAGTATTAAAAGGAGGGAAGGCACTGGAATCCAACAAAAACGGCCAGCCCTCTGTGTGGTCAGGAAAAGGGATGAAACCACCGCCAGGAGCCGACACAGCACAAGTGCACGGGGCTCAGCCTGGAGCCGCAGGCAGCAGCACAGCCAGCATGCTCCCAGGGCACAGAGCCTCGCACCGGAAACGAGGCTGCAGAAACAGCTGCCACGCCAGGCCGGAGTATCCCAGATGGAGAACAGACAGTGTCCTGAGAATCAACCGGGCAGAGCGGCTGCTCCCTGGCCCTTGGTTCAGGAACCTGCTCCAGGCAGGATGCACAGACACTGGGCAGAGCTCAGCCCTGGGTGCCCAGAGGGAAACCGAAAATTACGAGGTTTCGAACATTCTGGAAGAAAGAAGGTATCGTAAATGAGACTCTACAGCTGGGCTGTCCACAGCCATTTGTGAGAAGGCAGGAGTGGCACATATGCGCTCAGAGAGGAGAAGGAACGCAAAGTTGCTCCCTGCCCCGCCCAAAGCGTCCACTGGGCTAAGCTAACCCTCCACCAGGTCCAACCCTCAGGGAGTGGGGTCGGGGGCTGGCATCCTCTTTCCTGTCCACTCTCCTTCCATCCCTGCCTGGGTCTTGAGCCAGCAGGAAGAGAGATCCACATGGGGCTGAGTACTGGCTGGATTCTGAGGACACCCAGCAGCCTGCAGGCTGCCCGAGGGGTTGATTTCCCTGTGGCAGGCAGGGCCTAGTAACTCTGAATCCTTTAAAAGTGGGGCACATGACAGGCTAGCGGAAATCCTGAGGTGTGGAGAAGAACCCCATTCTAGGAGCCATGCGTGTGGCTGGGCTGGCACGGATGCTTGGAGAGGGAGTTAACAGCTGGGCTCTCTGGGAAGGCTTTGGGCTTCAATCCTCGGACCTTAAGACTTTTAGTTTTTATTTCCTTGAACTTTAACCTAAAAGGGCAAAGGAATTTAATTTTTTGATATGAATTTCACCCTAGGAAATTCACGAGAGAGGGCATTTCTATGTTGACTTTTTTTAAAAAATAGATTTATTTATTTATTTAGTTAGCTAGTTAGTTTTGGCTGCGTTGGGTCTTCGTTGCTGCCCGCGGGCTTTCTCTAGTTGCAGAGAGTGGGGGCTGCTCTTCGTTGCGGTGCGCGGGCTTCTCATTGCGGTGGCCTCTCTTGTTGTGGAGCACGGGCTCTAGGTGCGCGGGCTTCAATAGTTACAGCGCGTGGGCTCAGTAGTTGTGGCTCGTGGACTCTAGAGCGCAGGCTAAGTAGTTGTGGCACACGGGCTTAGTTGCTCCGCAGCATGTGGGATCTTCCTAGACCAGGGCTCGAACCTGCGTCCCCTGGATTGGCAGGCGGATTCTTAACCACTGTGCCACCAGGAAAGCCCTATGTTGACTTTTAATTGGAGTATCTTTGTCATTTTATCTCTTTGCAGAACGTCTGAGCCAAATTTGGACTTTGAGGTTGGCCCTAATTTAGGATGGAAAGGTTAGGGAGAGAATTCTTGGTTTGGGTTCTAGTGTGCCCTTGGAGTTCAGTGATGCCCGGTTCTGGCCCATCCCGAGGCGGCTGAGGTGGGGGAATATTAACTGCCCACGGGCCCCAAAGGGGAATGGATGGAATGGGGCCCTCACCCCTCCCCCTGGGAAACAGTTGAGGCGGCCCTGAGGGCCCTTTCCCTCCCACCCCTTCCCACCCACCACTCTGCTCAGCAAGCAGCAGCAATAGCGCCGACCCATGAATTTGGGAAAAGAAAGTGGGCAGGTTTGATTCGGCTCCTTTGGGGCCTCTCTCGGGATCTGGCCTAGCCTGCCCTGTGGGTGCTCAGCTCCGCCCTCGCTCTCTTTGGGGGTGAAGGGGTGCAAGCTGCCCAGCGTGGGACGGTCTCTCTCCATCGCCCCAGGCCTCCAGCAGGCTGCTGACCTATCGTCCCAGCCCCACGCCCCGTCCCCACCTCCTCCCTGGCCTCCTCCTCCTCCTCGTCCATGCGGCCTCACTGCCCTGACCGCTGCCAGCCCGTCCCCAGAACCCAACACCCATGCTCTTGGCCAGAAATGAACTCCAAACTATCACTTCAGGTAAGCTTCTTTTGTTTCTTAAAGGGCTCACTCTGCACACATTGGCAGAGGCAGACTGTGGTCAGATCATGGAGGCACCAGGTACCAGGTGGAGGAAAACCAACCAGGGGGGCAAGCGAGCAGGCCCCTGTACCCCATTCCCGCCAGTGCCCGCCAGCGCCAAGCCGCAGCCCCCTGCTGAGTTGGACCCCTTGCTCCTCACTGCCTGGCCCGGGCCCCACGGCTGCCCTTTCACCGCCTGTGCTGGCTGTCCTCCCCGGTCCCCGGCCTCTGCTGCTCATCTTCCCTGCAGTCCCTGGAGAGGCAGCTGGGGCTGCACCAGAACAGCAGCCCCTCAGTTTTCCAGGCTTTTCCAATGGCCTGGGGCACTCACTTACTGAGCTTGGAGTTTCTGACCTCAGGCCAGTGCTCTCAGGGGCACCGCCTGCTGCTCCGCCTAAGGCAGGGTCGGCTTTGAGTAAAGGCCAGGGCGGCTTCCCCTAAGAGGCAAGGCCCAGGCCGGGTCCAGGGCCTCCAGGTCTTCTGTCCCCCTTCAGCCAAAAGGATAATGAGGGGCTCCCATGTGAGTGGCCTTTCCCAATTTCCCAAGCAATTTCCCCAGACATTACCTCGTGGTATCCTCACAACAACCCTGTGAGGTAGGTGTTAGTGGCCTTACTTTAAAGGGGAAACTGAGGCCCAGAGAGGTAAAGTAGGAGATTTCCCCTACGGTCACACAGCAAGTTAGCCGCAGGACCGGTGCCCGTCCTCACCCCCCTGCCCTCCCTCCCAAGCCGAGGCCTTCTTGCTTTTCTTCCAATTCTTCTTCTACACTTTTCCTCTCCCGTCTCCCCTCCCCTGTCCTATCAGAGGACAGGCAGGTTAAGGGGAGCTGGCCTGGGGCTCTGCCAGACTTGTCTGGGACCTGAACAGGAATCAGCTTTGCCGGCTCCCACCCCTCTGCCGCTCAGGAAGTGGCCTGTGGCTCAAGGATCAGCTTGACCAGCCCTGTGTGTGCAGGAGAGGGCGGGTGGGCCCAGCAGGGAGAACTCTGCTCAGGGCCAAGGACCCTCTTCTTGTCCAGAGGAGGGCTTTGGGGGGGGGGGCACAAATGCCAGGAACCTCCCTGCTGTGTGTACTGGAGGAGGAGAGCAGGGTGGGTAGGTGTGGGAGCCTGTGTGTCAACACAAAATGAGGCAAAATTAGAGAGTGAACCAGTGCCTGGCAATGGTCAAAGGTGTACACTATCTTCCCTTGAACTCTCCGGTGGTGCTAAACTTGAGCCTGGCACAGCTGTGATTACTCAGAGCAGAGGGGGATTTACAGCCAAAGTAAACAGAGCTGAAGCTTCAGGGCATGTGCTTATCCCTTCAGGGGCCCTAGCCATGCTTTCAGTTGTCAGGTGCTTTTGGAAAATTTGCAGAAAATACTTTTACAAGTTGGTTGAGGCCCATTGTGTTTTTCCACTGCAAATTTCCTTCATCACACATATCCCGTGAGCATTTGGGCATTTGGGATGTGGCTAAGGGGGAAGGTAAAACTGGGGGATCACTAATATATGGGTTGAGTGGGATATGTCCACGGGATTTGAAGTCACTCCTGTGTCTGACATCTTGGTGCATAAATGGCTTTCTGGGACACACTTACTGCCAAAGGAGACGTGGGGGAATCACCTCTTCTGTGTAGGAAATATAAAATCATTGTCACAATGAAAGGTAATCAAAGAGTCTGCAGGGGTGCAGGGGTGGGGCTGGGGGAGGGAGTATTTGAAAGGTGAAGGTGTGTCCAGCAGTTAAGAAGAATGTCAGGATATTTTTCTTGAGCTTGTGGTACTTGTTTTTAAAATTCATAATTTCTCAATCTAAATAATCGCTTTATATATAAAAAAAGGTTGCTTATCATCTTGAGTGTGTTGACAATGACCTGGTTTTTCTGTTAAGCCTGCTTTTCCAACCGACTCTTTAGTCAAGACTCAACGCCCACCACCCCCACCCCGCCCACCCCGCCCTGGTGCTTATGGGTCAGACTCTTATTGGCTGTTAACGGGCCCCTGATGTTCTCCACAGCTCTGTTCTCACACCAGGCCATCGAATTTGCTGCTCTTCAGCACTGAATACCCCACCTAATGCATGTGAACTGTAATGTGACCTGAAAGCTTCCTTATTCCAAGCTTACTGATTCCTGCAGGAATCATCATCCCCAAGTCACACAGGAGGAAACTAAGGCCAAGGCCAATGCTAAGGCTGAAGGAGGCGACAGTGTTGAAAATGACAGCATAACATGAGGGATGAGGTCAAGGCAATTGGTGAGGTCAAGACAGCTGCAGTGCTTTGTCCCATGCTATTCCAGCTGGTGACAAAATAACTGTCTCTAACAGATTCCTGGCCAGGGCTCCTCCCCAACAGCAGCAGCCTTCCTCTGGAGCCAGAAATGCCTCCGTTTATATGGTTTCATTCACAGGCCACCTTAGCTCTACTTAAGCAGGAAAGGTGAAATGACTTGCCCAAGATCACTCAGCTAGTAAGTGACAAATCCAGGATTCAAATCCAGGTCTCTGGACCCAGAGCACGGACAGGGAGAACGAGGGCAAACAGACTGGCAGCCCATCAAGCCAACCTGGCCCTGCTGGCAAGTGGTGGCAGCAGGCCCTGGCTGGGTAAGTTTGGCTCCAGTCCCTTCCTTCCCCAGTGGCTCCCCAAGCCACGTGGACTGGGCTTTCTGGTAACACGTCCTTGCATTACAGGGCCCCATACCCTTTAAAAGCACTTTTAGCATCTCACTAGGTCTCTGTAACCACCTCCGGAGAGGGTAGAGCTGCAATTACTTTACAGATGACAAGGGCAGCCTCAGAAAACTTTGGGGAACTCAATAACCTTCCAACTGTGATGTTCCCTGGCGTGATCAGCAGTAACGTGTCCACAAAGCATGAACAAGATGGGGGGGGGGGTCCCATGTGAAGTTTCTTATTGACAAGGGTTACTGTGAGGCTTCTTGCCTGGACCCCCTAGTCTTAGACTTGGTCCACCTCACCCAGAAGCCCTGAAATGGGTGGGACTGGGCTGTCATGACAGGGACTTCTCTTAAAACCAGTCTCTAGGTCTCACCAGGGTGGGCTTCCATGGTGATCTCTCCTCCTCCCATTGGCATCCCTTCCTTGCGTTGCTACTGTCCATCTGTCCCTTCCTCTTTCCCCTCCTTAACCCAAAGGTAAGTCTCCCACAGGTAGAGGCAAGACTCAGAGTGGTTAAGAGAGCTCTAGGCGCCAGAAAGAGCTGTGGTCAGACTTCCACCTACACGTGAAAGCAACCTCTGAGGACCCTTCCTGCTTCAGAACTGGGCTCTTGACTCAGGTCTCCTCCCTGCCCGCTCCCCTTTCCCTGACCGTTCTTCCCCTCCCCTATCCTGTGCGTAAAAAATATTGACATTCCAAAAATGAGTAGGGGTCTATTATGCTTTGCTCAGCGATGGGGCGTCTAGGGCTGGGGAATGACGCCATGGACTCAGCTTTGCTGGGAGGTCTGCCAGCTCTGTTTCTTCCGCCTCCCCTTTTCCCTCCACTTTTTGAGTCCACCTTCTTCTATTCGCGCCTTCCTGTCTCCCCCTCTGGGACCCTGTGCACAGCTCCTTCCACTCGACACGGCCGGAGACTGCACCCTCTGCCCTCGCCCGGCGGGGTCTCAGCTCCGAGGCCCCAGACCCTTCCCTTCCGCCCCACAGGCCCCGGCGCTTTCTAGGCCCCCCTCCCGGGTGGTTTTCCCGCCCCTTCCCTTCAGCCTAGGCCGCCGCCCGGCAATAGCAGAACCACCCACCGCTCTCGGGGGCCCTGGGCACAATGGCCGCGCGTGTCACCAGACCATAACGGTCCAGCGCGCGCCGACCGTTGCCGTGGCAACCCCCCTCCCGGCAAGCTCCGCGCGCGGGGCCGCGGGGGCGGGTAGGGGCGAGGGCTGAGAGGTGGTGGGTCCGCCCACAGCATGCTCCGCGCTCCGGGCGGTGCTCTGAGAGACTGTGCTCTGAGGGGCGGGGCGGGGCGGGGCGGGGCGGGGCTGGCAGGTCCCGGCGTGCTCCGCGCGGCGGGGCGGGGCCGAGGGGGGCCGTGGAGCCGGGGGGCCCTGGATCCTGGCGGCCCGAGGGTCTGTGTGCTGGTGGTGTCTGCCAGAGGGGCAAAGTGAGGTCTGATAAAATGCTGTGCCAAGGGCCGGCATGAGGCACGCGTCCAAGAGAAGGGCCGTCTGGCGTAAGTTTTGTTTTTGCAATGACCTTTTTATTAGTATGGAGGTTATTATTATTATTATTATTATTATTATTTTTATTAGTATGGAGGTTATTATTATAATAATAATTATTATTATAGAGAATAATATACAAGTTACTCCTGTATCCCCCGCGTGGGTCGGGCTTAAGTGAAGCCCTCGGGTGCTTCCACCTCAACCTCCACACTCGGGAATCTGGTGTTTGCCGTTAGGTATGTGTTTATAATTGAAGGAAGTCAGAACAGTCACCCCCAAATATGCTACTCTGGCATATTGACTATTTTGAGTCAGACGCTGGAAAAACAGCAAATGCAAGAAAAACACTGATTTTCTTTCTTTTTTTTAAAGAAAAAAGTTATTATCTTTTGCCCAGTTTTCTACTGCGTTGCGCTTTTTTCCTTACCGATAGATTCTCAGGCTGGTTTCACTGGGGATTTACATTTTTAGGCGTAAACCTGGGGAATTTTCTTGCATTTCCTCTCCGGTGGCCTTTTCCTGTCATTTGTGAAGAACGCTTCTTATTCCGTGGCTGCATCCTAGCAGGGTCTCGAGAGGACGCGACGCACGGTCTTTAATCATCACAAAGCCTTCGCTCTGTGTTATAGTCAAGGGCTCTTTACAACCAACCGCGAGCCCAAACACAAACGTTTAGGGAATGGCCCATAAGCGTCCGAAACAGCACAGGTGAAAGCACACCATGCTTTCAAGTTTCTCGGGGTTCCCTTACCCACATTTCTACTTTCTTTTTTTTGGCTGCGCCCTGGGCATGCGAGATCTTAGTTCGCGGACCAGGGATGGAAGTGCGCCCCCTGCAGTGGAAGCGGGGAGTCTTAACCACTGGACCGCCAGAGAAGTCCCCACGTTTCTATTTTCAACAGAGTGATTTATTTGCTTATAGGTGGGGTGGGGCAGGGAAGGGAGGGCAGTCCCCCAGGGTTCCTTACGTGAGAAAGAAGGAAAGAGAGAAGGGAAGGAGGAGAGAAAGAGAAAAAAAGGAGGAAGGGAGGGAGGAATGAAGGAAGGAAAAAAGAGAAAGAGGAAATCCAGAAAGAAAGAAAGAGAAAGAAAGGAAGAGGGAGGAAGGAGAAACAGAAGGAAGGAAAGAAGAAAGAAAGGTAGAGGAAATCCAGAAAGAAAAGAAAGGAAGAAAGAAAGGAAATCAAGAAAGAAAGAAAGGAGGAAGGGAGAAAGGAAGGAAGGAAAGAAGAAATAAAGAGGAAATCCAGAAAGAAAGAAAGAAAAGAAAAGAAGGGAGGAAAGGAGGGGAAGGGAGGAAGGGAGGGAGGGAGGGGCTTCCCTGGTGGCGCAGTGGTTAAGAATCCTGCTGCCAATGCAGGGGACATGGGTTCGATCCCTGGTCCGGGAAAATCCCACATGCGGCAGAGCAACTAAGCCCATGCACCACAACTACTGAAGCCCGTGTGCCTAGAGCCCACGCTCTGCAACAAGAGAAGCCACCTCAGTGAGAAGCTCGCGCACCGCAAAGAAGAGTAGCTCCCACTCGCCGCAACTAGAGAAAGCCTACACGCAGCAACGAAGAACCAACGCAGCCAAAAATAAAAATAAATAAAGTAAATAAATTTATAAAAAGACAGAAAGAAAGAAAGGGAAAGAAAGAAAGGAAACCTCTGGTCCTGTGCTGTGTGCACCAGGGTGAGAGTCTCGATGGAGGCAGGGCTGAGTCTGGAAGCTGGTGAGGCTGCCAGGCCATCGGGGTCTTGGTTGGGGGGTAAGAGATGCAGGAGGTGGAGGGACAGCACTTGGTGATGGAGGGTCTGGCCTGAGCCTGAGGGGCGGGGGTTCGGGGGGCACGGGAGGAGGGCAGAGGGAGGTCCCAGTAGGAAGTTGGGATAGTTACTCAGAGGGGTGGGGTGGGCATGGGAGTGTCTGTGTGTGTGTTTGTGTGTGTGTGTGTGTGTGTGTGAGACTCTGTGCGTGTATGACTCTGTGAGTGTGTGGGATTGTGTGTGTGGGGTGTATGTGGCACAGGCATGGTGGGAGGGAAGACAGAAATCCTTAAGAACCTGACGTGCGCGTCATAGTGGACTTGAAGAACAGTGAAAGCTGCCTAGACTGAAGGGAAGCGGGGGTGGGGGTGGGAGTGGGGAGGTGGTCCCAGCCAGATGAAGAGAGCAGGGGTGGGAATGTCCACCGGCTTGCATCGCCCCATGAAGGTGGAGAAGGACCAGGCTGGGGACCCTGCTTTTGAAAAACCAGTGACCAACCCCTCACAGGGGCAGAGGCCATGAGGTGTGGCGGCTTGGCTGGGCGCCCAGCCAGTTGTGGAGGGAGTAGGCTTCGGGGAGGGGCATGGACCAGACCATGGCCCCCATTTTGGAGACCTGAGTAGAGGGCCGATGGGAAGCACAGGGATGGTGCTTGAGCTCTTTCTGGACCTGTACTCAGCCCCCTGCCGTGCCATCTACATTTTCACCAGGAAGAACAGCATCCCTTTCGAGATGCACCCTGTGGAGCTGGCACAGGGTGGGCAGAGCTAGGTGGGCTCCATGGAGGGGGCGCCTAGGGGCCAGACCCTGCGCTGAGCCTCCTCTGCTCTCTGCCCCCCAGGGGAGCACCTGAAACCCGAATTCCTGAAGGTGAACCCCCTGGGGAAGGTGCCTGCCCTCAGGGATGGGGACTTTCTGGTGGCCGAGAGGTAAGGTGCCCTGGGTCTGGGGGTCTTTGCTAGGGGGAGGCAGAAGGAGGCAGACAGAAAGCTGGTAGCCCCTGGCTTGAAGATCTTTCCAGACTGCTGGACCCCTTCCTCCTTGCAGCCAATTCAGCTCGGAGGGCTGGGAGCTGGACCAGGGGGCTGCTGTGGGGCTAAAGCTGGGAGCTTCAGAGTGGAAGTGGGTTTAGGCCACCCCCTAGGCCTGGACAACCTGGATGCAACCGGGGAAGACCCAGGCTTGAGGGGAGCCCCTCCCCAGATGTCTGAACATGTCCTTTCAGAGTCACAGGAGCTGGGCAGCCCTGGGGCTGCACTGGGCTCTGAATGCCCGTCCCCTGTCCTCACTTTTTGCCCATGGGCAGGTCACAGAGCTTCATGCCCCAGGCTTCTCTTCTGTAAAATGGGGTAATAAGGTAACCACCTCCCAGAACTTGTCGGAGGATGGAAACTGGGCACCAAGTGCCTGGAGCCCAAGGGGGATCAAGAGTCAGGGGACTTCCCTGGTGGTCCGGTGGTTAAGAATCCACACTTTTGGAACTCTCCTGGTGGTGCAGTGGTTAAGCATCCACCTGCCAATGCAGGGGACACGGGTTCGAGTCCTGATCTGGGAAGATCCCACATGCCATGGAGCAACTAAGCCCATGTGCCACAACTACCGAGTCTGCACTCTAGAGCCCACGAGCCACAACTACTGAACTCACGTGCCACAACTCATGAAGCCTGCACACCTAGAGCCTGTGCTCCACAGCAAGAGAAACCACCGCAACGAGAAGCCAGCGCACCGCAATGAAGAGTAGCCCCCACTCACAGCAACTAGAGAAACCCCGTGTACAGCAACGAAGATCCAACACAGCCAAAAGTAAATTAAAGATAAATAAATAAATAAATTTATTTAAAAAAAGAAGAAAAAAAAGAATCCACACTTCCACTGCAGGGGCTCGGGTTTGATCCCTGGTTGGGGAACTGAGATCCCACAGGCCGTGAGGTGCGGCCAAAAAACAATAGAGTGGGGGACCCTCCGAGCCCCTCCCCCAGACTCTGAGCACCAGGTAGAACTGGCCCAGGAAGGGAACTTGGAGACCCCCTAGGATGGGGTGTCTGTGGCAGGTCTACCTCCCTCCCTCTGAGTAGGGACCCTGATACCAGAGAGCTGGGTCCCCAGGCAGAGAGCAGGCTGTAGTAGTAGGGGGGAGGGGGCTTGAAACCCAGGGAGGAGCAGAGCTTGGAAGGGAGGAATGGAGCAGTTTGGTGGGGGAAGATGCCACCTGGAGGGGACATGGCTGTGGGGAGGTCCTCCCCAGGGGGTGGAGTTGGAGCACTGGCACAGTCAAATCTCCCTGCTAGTGAGAGATGGAGCCGCCCAGGCGGGGTGGGCAGATCTCTGACACCTCCTGCCCACAGCGTGGCCATCCTTTTATACCTGAGCCACAAGTGCCAGACAGAGGCACACTGGTACCCACCTGAACTGCAGGCCCACACCCGTGTGGATGAGTACCTGGCATGGCAGCACACGGCCATCCAGCTGCCTGCCACCAATGTCTACCTGTGTAAGGTGAGCCTCCCTGCCCTATCCTGCCTGGGTAGGACCCAGGACCCCCAGAGCTGGAAGGGACCGGTTGGCCCTTATATCAACTCCCGTCTACTGCCCTGGGCAGACATCACTAATCTATCACAGCTCTCTTTCCCCTGAGCCTGAATGAAACCTCAGAATCCTTCTGAACGCAGAGCCCCAGAGGGCATCGCTGATAAATGGCTGCTGAGGGAGAGGTGAAGAGGAGGTTGAGGAGGCTTGGAGGGCCCCAAGATAAGCTGCCGCCTCTCTTCCCAGCCCAGTCTCTCCTGCCCCACTTCTCCGGGCAGCCTGTGGATGCCGTGCAGCTGGAGCAGCTGTTGGGGAAGCTGATGTCTGCTCTGCAGCACCTGGATCAGGAGGTCCTGGCGGCCAGGCCCTTCCTGGCCACTGAGCAGGTCTCCCTGGCGGATGTGATGGCATTCACAGAGCTGATGCAGGTGAGGTTCTCCTGCCCACTTGCCCTCTGGGGCTGCTGTGGGCACAGGCTGAGCCCAGGCCCCAGCTGCCCTGTCTCCCCAGCCCACTGCCGTCGGCTGCGACCTCTTCTGAGACTGGCCCCGGCTTGCTGTGTGGCGAGCCCATATGGAGGCCACCCTGGGCCTTGAGCTCGTCCAGAAGGCCCACAGGTGAGTGCTTCAGCCTCGGGACTCCCAAGAGGCCCAGTGGGACCCCCAGCTGGCCCAGAAGCTTGTGCAGAGGGTGAAGGAGCGGCTCCGCTGAGGGTCTGCCACGCCCCTGCGCTCTGCCATCTGCAGTAAACACTCTGTGTGCCCCCAACTCGTGTCCAGCCTCTCTCTGTCCCGGGAAGTGGGCTCTCCCCATTTCCAAATGGTCAGGGGATCTCCTGAAGTCGCGCAGCTCAGAGTGAGCAGCACTCAGGCCCCCACAGGGACCTTCCTCTGCCGCCAGGTGCCGAGTCCAGGTGCTCGGCCTGGCCACGGCCGGTCCCAACCTAGGCTGGAAGTTTCTGGTCTCCTCTGTGTGGCCCCTTGAGTCCCCTGTGGCGTCACCCCAATGCCCTGACAGCCCCCTGGGCTCCTATTTCTTTCTCCCCACCCGTTTCTAGCCACAGTTCAGGCTAGATTGACCTGTGGGTACCCCCGCTCCCTGCTTCTGGAACCCTCCTGGGTTAGTTCTCATCCCGTCCTCACTCTGGACCCTGCAACACCCCTTCGATTACGTTCTGCCATGAAGGCCTGGCCCCGGGAGCGCCCACGTGGAAGCCCTTCTCAGACCCGGGCCAGGAGTACAAACGGGCACCCCCAGGGAGGGGAAGGGCAAGGTCACAGCCACCCCTGACCCCTTGGCCCCAAGCCACGGGCCTCTCGCCAGCCTGTTCCTGGGTTTCTTCAGAATCTTTGCTGCTGTGAGAATTCCAGGCTTCCCGGCCTTATGACAACACCAAGTGAACAAGAGGTTCCAGAACGTGGGGGCCTGGGCCTGGGCTGGTGGACACAGGACCAGGGCACAGGCTGCATTTTGGCTGAGGTTGGGTGTTTGCTGGCCGCAGCAGGGGCCCAGCATGGGCCTGGAGCTCTACCTGGACCTGCTGTCCGCGTCGTGCCGCGCTGTCTACATCTTCGCCAGGAAGAACAGCATCCCTTTCGACTTCCAGTTTGTGGATCTGCTGAAAGGTCGGCACCTGCAGCTGCCCGGGTGGGAAGGCAGGACACAAGGTCGGGGCGTTTCTGAGAAGCGGAGACAGAGACAGAGGAGACCCCCACAAAGTCCAGAGGGGAAGAAAAGCTTCCCAAGGGAATTGTTGGTGGTGCTCCTGCCCCGCCTGCCTTTGCTGGTCCCCACGGACTCTGCCCCACTGTGATGAACAGGCTCTTCCGGGGGGAAGTGGGAAGAAGAGGGGCGGAGGGGCCCCCACCTAGCGTCCCACCTTCTCCTCGAGGGTGCCCAGTACCTCGTCAGCTGCAGCACCTGCCAATTAGGTTGGCAGAGGTCGCAGAGGCGCATGGTTATTCCTCATTTATTTCCATCCACACCCGTTCCCCCGCTCCAAGTGTTCAGACCTGCTCAGGGTGACCCCCAAGCCTGGGTGAGGTCCGTGGCCCCACTCTCCATCACCACTCCAAGCGGCTCTAAAACCTCAGCTTGCAGAGGCTGGAGCCTCCAGAACACAGAAGAGGAGACCCGGGAGCCCGGACATTATCAGGGTGGCAGTGTTTTCAATGGAGGCAGCTGGCCAAGGAAGAGTTAAAACTCCCCCTCCCGCCCCCCACCCATGCATAGGGTTCTCTGTTCGGATCACCTGGATTGAGTGCATATGGAGGCTCTCTTTTGGATTCCATCTGTGTGCGGGGGCTGGGGCTCCTGTGCTGGCACCTGCCCTGCTCCCCTTAGAGGGGCAGGGGGCCTAGGGTTGGGATCCAGGCCCCCAGGGCTTCTGTTGATTCACAGGCTGTGGCTTTAGGCCCAGAGTTGGGGGTGAGGGCTGGAGGCCTCCAGCTTCTGTGAGCCAAAAGGTTGTCCTGGTCACGGAGCCTGGGATGGGGGCAGGCGTCCTGACCTGGTCCCTGTTGCGCCGCTGATTTGCCCCCTTACCTGGGGTGAGCCATGGTTTTCCTCTGGGACTCAGTTTTCCCTTCTTGAGAAAATGGAGAGAAAGGCATTTCTGCCTCTGGGAGGCCTGGGTCTCTCTTCCCTGGGGTCCCAGCAGCCTCAGACCTTCCTGCCCCTCTCAGGTCACCACCACAGCAAGGAGTACATCGAGATCAACCCCCTGAGGAAGCTGCCCAGTCTCAAGGATGGAACATTTGTCTTATCCGAAAGGTAACGGTCTTCCCTGGCTCTCCCACCATGTGTCTGCTCTTCCTGGGAGATTCAGTGGCAGCCCTCCTGCTGGTGCCTATTGATTTTTTTTTTTTTTACTCTGGAAAAGTTCACACATACACAAGTAGAGTAAATAGTAAATAAGGAGGAGTATAACGAACCCATGTACCCACCCCTTAGTTCCAACAGTGGTCCACCCAAGGGCCCATTTTGCATCATCTATACTCCACTCTGTTCCCCTGCCTCCTGGCCACTCCATTCCTTCACCTGTAAATGTTTAGGAATGACCTTCTAAGAGATAAAGGCTCTTTAAAAAAAAAAAAGCATCGCCACAATACCATGATGACACCTAATAAAATTAACAATAATTCCTGTATTTCATCACATATCCTGTTCATATTTGACAGTCTCTGAATATCTCAGACATATTTTCTTTGCAGTTCGTGCCTTGGAATCAGGGTCCAAATAAGCTGCAAAGAGTGCAGCTGATTGATCCACCTCTTCAGTCTCTTTTCATCACCAGCCCCCTCCACGCCCCACCTTGGACCTTTGCATTTTTGCCGTGGTTGAAGAAACCGGCTCCTTTGTCCTGTGGAATTTCCAATGGTCTAAATTTTGCTGACTGCATCCTCATGGTGCCGTGTAACATGGGTTTTGTCCCTTCATTTCCTGTAAATTGGTAGTTGGATCTCAAGGTTTGGTAAGATTCAGGGTTCATTGTTTCTCAGCCTGCTTCACAGGTGGTCTCATAACTTAAAGTATATCTCCCAAGTGGACCATGGAATTCTGGGTGGCCCAGGGCTAGGTACATTTCTAGGACTGCTGTAAGAGGGTACCACCGACTGGCTGGCTTAGAACTACAGAAATGTATTGTCTCATGGCTCTGGGATAGAAGTCCGAAATCAAGGTGTTGGTAGGGCCATGCTCGCCATGAAGGGGCCAGGAAGGATTTGTTCCAGGTCTCTCCTAGGTTCTGGTAGCCTAGGGTGTTCCTTGTCTGGAAGATGGCCATCTTCTCCCTGTGTCTCTTCACATCGCTTTCCCTCTGTGCATGTCTCTGTGTCCAAATTTCCCCTTTTTTTAAGGACACCAGTCTTTTTTTTTTTTTTTTTTTTTTTGGCTGCATTGGATCTTCGTTGCTGCGCGCGGGCTTTCTCTAGTTGCGGTGAGTGCGGGCTACTCTTTGTTGCGGTGCACGGGCTTCTCATTGTGGTGGCTTCTCTTGTTGCAGAGCACGGGCTCTAGGTGCACAGGCTTCAGTAGTTGCAGCACATGGGCTCAGTAGTTGTGGCTCACAGGTTGTAGAGCACAGACTCAGTAGTTGTAGCACACGGGTTCAGTTGCTCCGAGGCATGTGGGATCTTCCCGGACCAGGGATCAAACCCATGTCCCCGGCACTGGCAGGCGGATTCTTAACCACTGTGCCACCAGGCGAGTCCCGACACCAGTCATTTTGGATTAGCATCTACTCCAATGACCTCATTTTAACTTGATGACCTCTGTAAAGACCTTCTTTCCAAATAAGGTCACATTTTAAGGTACTGGGTATTAAGACACAATTCAACTCATAACCGTCTGCTCCCTGGCCCCCCCCAAATTCATGTCCTGCTCATGTGTGAAATACATTCACCTCATCCCAGCATCTCCAAAAGTCGTAATCATCCCAGCATCAACTTTAAGTCCAAAATGCCATCCTCTAAATCATCCAAATCAGGTATGGGTGCGATTCAGGGTTTGATTCATCCTGGGGCAAAATTCCCTTCCATCTTTGAACCTGTGAAACCAGACGACAAGTTATCCTGTTTCCAAAATACAGTGGGGGGACAGGCATAGGCTAGACATTACCATTTCAAAACAGAAGGATAGGAAGGAAAAAAAGGCTCGTGCATCCCCAGCACGTCTGAAACCTGGCAGGACAAATTGCATTCGATTTTAAGGCTTGAGCATTGTTAAAAATCAAAATTCAACTGAGTAAAATTAAAGATTCAACAATTCATGAACAGAGCAGCATCCCATCTAGAAAGGAGCTCTGATGAGCTGTACAAAATGAAAGGCTTTTTATAGGCAGAAGGAGGCAGGAAAAGGAAGTTTCTAGCAAAGACTGGATTGTTTTAGTCAAGATCACCTTTCTTTGGGGAAGCCAGGGGTCTATCAGGCAGATGACCTCACTAGTGCTGGCCAGGTAATTCCAGATTAACTGGTTAAAGGTCACATTCCTGGGAGAGGCTGAAACTGCAGTTAGGTTAAGGTACTGAGTCTCGGTTTGCTGATGTGGGGCTTAGCACAAGTGACTCCATTTTGGGCCTTTCATTTCTCTCTTAACAAAATCATCCTCTTTAGCTCCATACTCTGTCCTCTGGGCCTATCAGGGTATTGGCCCCACCTTTTAGAACCAGTACCCCAGGCCTGTGGTGGCAGGACAGCCCTACTGGCCCCTGAGCCTCCCTCTGGGTTATTCTTTCCTTTTCTTGAAGGTTGAATAGCCCCATCAGCCCATTTCACAGAGGTGTCTGACAACCTTCTTTCATTTCACCCCATCTGTCTCCTTCAGTACAAGCTGTCAGTGTTTCTGCTGAAATGGTCCCTTAGATCCACAAGTCACCTGCCTAATACCTTTACCAAGTGATTGTCCAGCCACACCCTTGGTTTTCTCTCCAGAGCAGGGACCCCACCTCTGCCCTTGGCCTTCTTATTATGCCACCTTCTCACCCTGCTGGTCCTTCCCTCCCACCTCCCAGTCCTGGGCCTTAGAACGGCTGTGAATCCACTACCATCCCCCTTAGGCCTTCTCCAAAGACCCACCCCTCCCCCATCCCTCCAGCCTCCTGGCCCCTCTGCCCACAGGTGTCTATTAGGGCACTGAGTGAGGGGTAAGGACACCAGCCACGCAAGGCAGAAACTCAGCTCAACTAGTTTGAGTTTATTGGGGGATGTGACAAGCCAGGGGAATCTGGGCCTGGCTATGGTGGTGCTGATGCTTTCCCCCGCATCCCACCTGCCAGCTTTTCTCAGCATTTTCTCCTATTCCCACCACCAGCAACAGCTCTGTAGCCTCATCTTTGAAGCACCTGGTCCTCGCAAAACGAGCAACCCCTCCTTCGTGGGTGATCTGAAGTTCTCAGGAAGGACAGGGATGAGCCCAGTCGAGTCACCTGCTTACTTGTGGGCCTCTCACTGGCCAGGGCACTGGGACCCATGACTGCCAGTCACCCGGGCCAGAATCACTGTTGGTGGAGCGGGTCCCTGCGGGAAAAGTGGGGGAAAGGGTGCTGGCCAGACAAAAGGCCAGATGCCCATTCCAGGGTCATCCCAGGGACTGTGATGTGGGCCGGGCGCCTGTCCCCCAGGAGGTGGGGCTCCTCCGGTCACAGGAAGCTCTGGTTCACCCTGGGGGCAGGGGGTGTCAGAGAACGTGCTGGTGTGTGTGGGCCCCGCTTGGTATCTGAGCTCCCAGTGTGGGAGCCGGGAGGGCTGAAGGCAGGGAATAAGCGTTGAGGACCGCAACCTCCAGGTGCAGGATCAGGAGACACGGAAGGTGTGGCGGTGGGGGCAGTGGGCGGTGGGCATGGACAGAGCGGTGCAGGCCATCTCCGGCTGTCCCTGACCTCTCCCCACCCACCGCCCACCCTCTCCCTGTCACTCATGGGTTCTGCTTTCTCCAGATTTCCCGCGCCCCCTCTTATCCCGTGTTTCCCTACGTGTTGTGCCCTGTCTGGACTGCCCTTCCTGACGCCATCCACCAACTCCCACCTGCCCCGCAGGGCCCCTCCCTGCCCTCGCTGATGGGGGCGGACTGACTGCCTTTCCCGGGGCCCTCGGGGCTCATCCTTCTCCAGGTGGGATGCCAGTGCCTAGAGCCCACCTGTGGCTGGAGGGCCCACATTGGGCCCAGCCCTGCTGGATGGTTCGTGTAGAGGGTTGGGGAGGCCAGAGGAGCGCCCTGACTGTCCTCTCTGCAGCGTGGCCATCCTTTTCTACCTGTGCCGCAAGTACAGTGCACCCTCGCACTGGTACCCGCCAGACCTGCACACGCGCGCCCGCGTGGATGAGTTCATGGCCTGGCAGCACACAGCCATTCAGCTGCCCATGAACAAGATACTCTGGATCAAGGTGAGCGGGGCCACAGCGGGGGCTCAAGCAAGTGTCCCTCCCTCCCTGAGCCTCATTTCCACGGCTCCCTTTCCTGCCTGCCTTATAGAGCTGTGGGGAATGTGAACCACTGAGTAGGAAAGAGCCTTATAAAGACAAGGTGAGGGGTGCCCAGGAGGGGCTGGTATCACTGAAGCCAGGATAGGATTCAAGACATTTCATTCCAAACTAGAAAATATCAGAGTTGGGAATTCCCTGGTGGTCCAGAGGTTAGGACTTGGAACTGTCACTGCTGTGGCCCAGGTTAAATCCCTGGTCAGGGAACTAAGACCCCGCAAGCCATGCAGCCAAAACCGCCCCCCCCCCAAAAAAAACCAGCAGAAAACCCCCAGAGTCGAAGGGCCCATAAAGACTACCAAATTTGAAGATGACAAATAACCAGTACATGTGTCCCTACTTCTTATCCTATGCCTGTGACAGATATCAGTAATCAGTCATAGGATTCTTTCCTGCTGGGACCTCAAATCCTTCTGAACAAGGGCCCCAGGCAACTTCTACCAATCAGAACTGCTAAAAGAGGTGACACCACTTTACATCCTTGGTACTGTCTACCACCTCTCTAGCAGAAAAGGGTACTGAGACCTGGAGGGTCAGATATGGCCTCCTCTCCCTCCCCTCCCCCACCCTGGCCAGCTGCTGATCCCGATGATCGCGGGTGAGGAAGTTCCAGCTGAGAAGACAGAGCAGGTGCTGGCAGAGGTGAAGAATAACTTGAAGCTCTTCGAGGAAAAGTTTCTGCAGGAGAAGATGTTCATCACTGGGGACAACATCTCCCTGGCCGACTTGGTAGCCCTGGTGGAGATGATGCAGGTGTGCGGTGGGGTGATGGGGGGTTGGAGCCTGGGCAGAGGAGGGACTCCTCTGTGACCATAACTTTCAGAAAGGCTGGTGAAGGGAGATATGGGGACTGTGGGAGCCACGCCTGGGTGTCTGACCTTGACCCGGGGGCCACAGGAAACAGGTTTTGAACCGGGGAGGATCGTGGTCATTCATGCTTCACCAAGAGTCCTCCGTGGGGGCAGGAGCTGGAGGGTCAGCGTGGGACAAGGAGAAGAACACACTGTTTCTTGGTCAGTCGGCCAGGATCCTGGATGCCTCCTCCTCCCGCTGGACACTCCAGGAATTGTCCAGAGGCTTCCAAAGTGTCCTTCCAGCCAAAGTGCCTCTTTTCCAGAGCTCCAGACAGATGGTTGTACAGAGCAGCTCCCTGGCTCTGGGTCTGAGGGGCATCCGCTGTGCATGGGGGGACACACCTGGGTGTGGGGCGGCATTTATGTGGTTTCTGTGTGCAGGGGAGGGTGGCCAGTTCTGACCTAGCTGGTGTGCAGGACGGTGTTGAGACCCTGGCCAGTATGCAAAGTGGCCCTGGTCAGTGTGCAGTGTGGACCAGCACCGGGGAAAAAACATTCCAATCTTTCTGTCCCAGGTGGTGCAGTCCCCTAAGTTTCACCCCCCAACCCCTTAAATTTAACCCACAACCCCCCAGACATCTTGTGTGCATGTTTCTTAGGCTGCCTGATGGCTTTCTCGTCCCAGCCCCTGTGCTTGATCACAGAGGGAGGTTCAACAGGGGGGAAAAATAACTGAATTCCTCCCACCCTCATCTGGGGACAAGGGGTTTCCCTGGAAGAGGGCAGGACCCCTGGGAGGTTTCATGCTGGAGAAGTGGGAACCCCTGGGCCAGGGGTCCCTTAGAGAGGGATTCAGGAGCCTTGGAGCAAGACCAGCGACTGAGAGCCCCCAGGGATCTTCCATCCCCACCCCACATGTGTTACATGGCCTGCGACCCCTGACCAGGCCTCAGGGGTTAGCCAGCTCACTGTCCACAGGGACGGATGGGGAGAGCCCTGCAGCTATAGGAGGGACCCAGGTGGGGCTGGTCCACAGGCTGACCATGCCTTCCTCTCTGTCTCTCCACAGCCCATGGCGGGCAACCATAACGTCTTCCTCAACAGCTCCAAGCTGGCCGAGTGGCGCATGAGGGTGGAGCTGGCCATCGGCTCCGGCCTCTTCTGGGAGGCCCACGACCGGCTGGTGAAGTTGGTGGAGTGGGACTGCTCCACGCTGGACCCGATGGTCAAGGGGAGGATCTGCGATTTGCTGCAGAAGTTCAAGTAGAAGCAGCCCAGCCTGCGGGCCTGGCCGGCTCAGCCCCTGGCGCCTCCTACCTTAGGGAAGACGCTGAAAATCACTGTTTGCCTAATAAAGAACTGGAACAACCACCACGGTTGCTGAGCCTGGGACGCACGTCTGATGTGGTGGGTCTGGGGGGCGGTCACGAGTCCCCCCAGCTTGCAAAAAGAATTTGAAAATTAAAGGTTAAACATGATTAAACTGTCAATAATAAGAGTTGATGACTTCAGTGCTCTACTTTCACTAATGGATGAAATAGTGAGACCAAAGATCCCCAAGGAAATGGATGATTGAGCAACACCCTAAACCCATCGGCCTGCCAACTACACATAGCACTGCACCCACAACACAGAATACACGTTCTTCTCAAGGGCACATGCAGTATTCTCCAGTTTAGACCCTTTGTGAAGCCATAAAATAAATCCCAAGAAATTTAAACAGATTGAAATCATACAGTGTGTGTTTCTGAACACAGTGGAATGAAATGAGAGATCAACAACAGAAGGAAAACTAGAAAATGAAATATCTGGAAATTAAACAATCCAATTTTAAATAACCAGTGGATCAAAGAAGAAATCACAAGGGAAATTAGAAAGTACTTTGAACAAATGAAAACAAAAACACAACACACCCAAACTTATGGGATGCAGCAGAAGCAGGGCTATGAAGCAAATTTATAGCTGTAAAGGCACACAGATCTCAAATCACAACCAGCAGAAGAAAAGAAATAATAAAGATTCCAGTGGAGATAAATAGAGAAGAGAAAAACAGTAGAGAAGATCAATGAAACAAAAACTGGATTTTTGAAAAGGCTGTCTCCTGTGCTGTAGTTTTCAGCAAGACCCTGGATCAAACTTCACTCACAACACTCAGGTTGTGCTTTTTTTTTTTCCTTTCAGCAGACAGTTACCATTTTTTGTTGTTGCTGAGAATAATTAAGAACTACTCAGCAAATTTCAGGTATACCATGCAGTGCTGTTAACTATAGTCACCATGCTGTGCATTAGATCTCCATAACTTACTTATCTTGGGTATTCAAAACTTCATACCCTTTGACCAATATGTTTCCATTTCCCTTCTCCCCCTCCAGCCCCTGGTAACCACCATCTACCCTCTGCTTGTTAGAGTTCCACTTTTTTTAGATTCCACACAGCATAAGTGAGATCAGGCAGTATTTCTTTCTGGGCCTGTCTTATTTCACTTAGCATAATGACCTCCAGGTTCATCCATGTTGTTGCAAATGACAAGATTTCCTTCTTTTCAAAGGCTGAATGAAAGATTCCTCTGTATGTGTCAGTGTATATTCTCCAAATTTTCTTTATCCATTCACCCCTTAACAGACGCTTAGGTTGTTTCCATATCTTGGCTATTGTGGATAATGCTGCAATGAACATGGGATTACAGATATCTCTTCCAGATCCTGTTTTCATTTTCTTTGGATATATGCCCAGAAGTGGGATTGCTGGATCTTTCAGTGGGATTGCTCCATCATTTTAAAGATGGGGAAACAGAGGCCCAGAGGAGGGAAGAAACAAACCCAGGGAACGAGATTGAGGCACTGTGCTGGCAGGAGCAGGAAGACCTGCTGTCAGAGTCCGGGACGCGCACTGGGGCGAAGTGAGTTAGCCTACCACGCTGACCGTAAGCCCTGAGGCTTTGCCTATTGCTGGCGCCAGGATCTCTGCAGCTTGTGGCCAAGAGCGTAGATGCTGGAGTCAGACTTTCTGGACCTGTAATCACTGTGGGCCTCAATTTTCTCATCTGTAAAACAGGAACTTCTGACACACGCTACAACTAGGATGAGCCTTGAAGACTTTATGCTCAGTGAGATGAGCTTGGGCCTGGGGGCCCTCTGAGCCCCCACCCCCCGCCTCCCCCAGGGGGACCATGCGGAGCCCCTGCCCAGCCTGCAGACCCGCCGGGCATCCGCAATTGCACCCAAGTGCGTGGCCCGAGCGCCAATGGGGAGCTACCAGGGGGGCGGGCCGCACTGCTGCTCCTCAGACCCAGCGCTGGGCTTGCTATGTTCCGTATCCCTTGCTTTGCGAGGCTGGTCCGCCCCCGCCATGGGCCTGGAGCTCTACCTGGACCTGCTGTCCCAACCCTGCCGCGCCGTCTACATCTTCGCCAAGAAGAACGGCATCCCCTTCGAGCTGTGCTCCGTGGACCTGCGCAAAGGTGGGCCAGGCCCGGGTCTGGAGGACCGAGAAGTCAGGGAGGGACGAGGAGGCCGAACACCAATTAGAGGGACCCCCCCTCCGAGCCACCCCTGTCCTGGGGCCAGTGCCGAATAGGTGAGCCACCAAGGAGATACGAGATTCGGGGATCCCCAAACTCTGCTTGATCCCATGGAATGGACCACGGGGCTCAGCTGAAGCGGAGTAAAAAGTGGGGGAGGCATGAGGAAAGGAGGAGGGACGCTGCGAACAGAGGCGGTGCACCTGGGCATAGGGATGGGGCCCCAGGGAAAGAGATAGGGGCAGGAGGAGAGGGCTTTAGGGGGCCGCATGGGGGGTGTGGCAGAGTGAGTCCCTCCTTTGTGGCCCCAACTGCTGATGCTCTGGCCTGGGCTGCACTGGGTCCTCCTCTGTCCCTTCCTCCTCCTCCTGCTTTGCCTTCACTTACCTTGTCCTCTGCCTCTCTTATTCCTACTGGAAAGGGGGGCAGCCGATGGGGAGTTCTGGGAGTGGGAGGGGGACTGCAGGGGCTTGGCAAGCCCTGCACTCTTAGCAAGAGGGTTTGTTTCTCTGACAGGTCCCCAAGGTCCCAAGGGCACAGCTGGCATGGCAGCTGGGGTAGGGGAAAGCAGATCTCCCTTTTTGCTGGTGGGGCAAGTAGGGCAACTCTGCCTGGCTGAGCCTTCCACCCAGCGCCCCCAGCTCGGTGGGCCTCGCCTGCCATTCTGCCTTTGTGCCAGCCTGTCCTTCTGCCTGAATTGCCATCTCTTCCCAGCCTCCTCTGGGGACTGCCCACTTGTCCTGCCCAGGGGTTGCCTCTGCAGAGTGTGGGGTAGGGGAGAGGGCATGGGGACAAAGGGATGTCCAAACTGGGCTGTCAAATAGAGGGTGCAGTAGGAGGTGTGTTTCACTAGGAGAGGAGGGGAGGGTCCCTGGTGAAGGAACAGTCTGAAGGGAGGGAAAGGGAGGAGAGAGAGTGGGGCTGAGGCTGGAGGGGTAAGGCGGTAGTGGATAGTTTATGGCTTTGAGCAGCTTCCCCCTGCTCCCGTGGTAATGGGGAACCACTGAAGGCTGTTGAGCACGGCAGCAGTGATGCTTAAGTGCCCTTCAGAAGCTTCTCTCTGGCTGCATCTGAAGGAGCAGAAAACACTCATATGAGCTTGAGCAGAGGTCAGGGTCCTGGGGGACAGTGGGCTGCACCTTTCTGGGGAGCTGTGGCGAGACAAGAATGCAGAGCCTAACGATAGGGCCAGCTCTGTCCCCGGTGCCCAGGGCAGGGTGAGCAAGGGGACACACAGGGGCCTGTGGAAGTTGGTTGCAATAAGTGGACACCAGGAAGAGGCCACTTGTCTGTGTTTGGTGACCCTACCTTAGAGTCCACAGGGAAAGGGGCACCGTAGGAAATCACAGTACTCAGGGCACCAGCCGCCCGGCCCCTGCAGCTGGGGACACCATGCATGGGCGCTTGTGATGCTGGCCATGGTGGAAAGGCAGTGGGTTGGGTGTCTGTGAGGGCCCAGGCAAGGAGAGGCCCCACCCTGGCCAGAGCTTCTTGAGCTCTGTTTTGGGGGTGTGCTGTTGGGGGAAGGTTATGCCCACCAGGACCTGGCAAGGGGTGTCAAGGTCTTCTGCACCAGCTGGCAGAACAGCCTCCCACTCCTCCCACAGCAGACTTTCCCACACCGGAGAGCAGCCCGGGGCTGGAGAAGAGCCATGAAATTGGGGCCTGGGCCTTGCGAGGGGGGTGGCGTGGGGGGTGGGCGCAGCCAGGCAGGGCTTGGCGTTTTCCTCCCACCACCCACCACGATGGGCTCTCTGCAGGCCAGCACCTCAGTGATGTCTTTGCCCAGGTGAACCCCCGGCAGAAGGTGCCTGCCTTGAAGGGCGGGGACTTCATTTTGACCGAGAGGTAACTGGGGACCCAGGGCTGCTACCAGACCTCGCTAGAACCATCTTGTCCTAGCTCTCTATTTCATAGACAGGAAACTGAAGTCCTCCGAGGTGAAGGGCCCTTTGCCCAACATCCTACAGAGAGTCAGGGCTTGACCCCCGGCTCCTGCCTGTCCACGGTTTCAGTTCACAGGGATGGTTGGAAAAGAACGCATCTGTTTTACATCTGTACCAATCCTGTGGTTGTTGGTGATGGGTCCCCGGGAAGGGGTGCGGGGCAGGGCGGATTCATCCCCTCCAAGGGCTGCCCGTTGGCCAAACTTGTGTTTTGATGCCCCAGTGGTTCCATCTCTGGGCTGCCCCTTCCCTGGGTGGGCCATGCCCGTGGGAGGACCACCAGACATGTGCATGTTTTGCATCACAACAGTCCCAAGAAGTAGAAATCTCTTTAGGGAGGGTGAAATTTTTTTCCAGTTCCGCCCCCTTCATCACCTAAGTCATGCCTCCCACAACAAGGGGAACCTGGAACTTTTGAACTCATCTCTGGAATCCTGAGGTGGATGCACCCCCAAAGAATTCCTCCCACCTTCTGCCAACGCCATCTTCCTTCCTGCTGCCCTTACTGTCCTGAGTCCTGTGCTGCCCACTGTTGACCGCCCTAGGGTACCTGCCAGGGGCAGCGTGCAATCTCTGCATTTCTCTGTCTCTTCTCCCCTACTTTGGGAGGTGCATGGCTCCCAGGGACCTGCGGCCCTCCTCGGAGCTTCCTTGAACAATTAGTTGGGAGCAAAAAGAGCAAAAAGACAAGTGAGCTGTTCAGCTGGGTGTGGGTGCAGGGAACCTAGGCCAGTGGCAGATACAGAGGTTTTCTGCCCCTTTGGCTGGGGTGCCCAGCCCCTGGGGTATCCCGAGTTCCCGAAGGCCTTCCTATGGCCCCAAATTCCCACATTCAGTGCCCTTCCGGGTCCACCACCGCCCCAACACCAAGGCAGCCCTCCTAACCCAGGGCAGGAGGGGAGCTGCGGGAGCGTTGTCTGCCCTGCTGGTCCGTGATCCCGCAGCACCCGCCCTCCCCCCACCCCCGGTGTTTCCAGCAGGTGCTTTAGGGGCAACAGGAAAGCCTTTTTGAACCACCAGGCCATCTGGGAGGGGCTGGATGTCGGATGACGAGAGTAGATGCAGACTGGAAAGAACAGCTTCTTTAAGGCTCAGCTTTGATGCCAACTCCTCCAGGAAGCTCTCTCTGGTTTTCCCATCAGAAGCTGTCTCAGAACACTTGGCAGGACTTGCTGTGGGATTTCACCTGGTGATAGGATGAGCTTGGGTATTACCCATAGACAGACTTTCAGTTCTGCCACCAAAGGCTGTGTGCCCTGGGCAACTCCCATCCCTGTTCTGAGCCCGGCTTCCTTGTCTGGAAACCGAGCAAATACCTTGGCACATGGTCAGGAAGGTTAAGGAAGGGACTCTGTATAAAGCCCCTAGCTCCATACTTTCCCCCACCCATCATGTCCTCCCCTCCCCCACAGTGTGGCCATCCTGCTCTACCTGGCCCGCAAGTATAAGGTCCCTGACCACTGGTACCCCCAGGACCACACAAGCCTGTGCCCATGTGGATGAGTACCTGGCCTGGCAGCACACAACCCTGCGGAGAAACTGCCTCCGGCTCCTGTGGCATAAGGTGAGGTGCCCCTCCCCAGGCGGGGGCAGTGAGGACATCACCCCAAAAGGGCTCGGGCAACATTGCATTCTTCCTTTCAGTTTGAATAGCTTCTATTGATCTGACTTTGACTTCCTAATCCTTTCTTCTGTTTGCTGGTAAGCCCATCTAATACATTCTTTATTCGAGATATGTAATTTTCAGTTCTAGAAATTCCATTTGGTTCTTTTTTAGAGTTTCCATGTCTCTGCTGAGATTCACCATCCGCTCACCCACTTGGTCCATCTTTTCTTCTAAATTCTTTAACATATTTATAATAGTTACTTAAAAGTCTTTGTCAGCTAATTTCAACCCCTGGGTTCTCTGCGAGTCTGTCTCTATTGGTTGTTTTTTTATCCTTCTTGATTATGGGCCACATTTTCCTCTTTCTCTGTATGTCTTATAATTTATTATTATGTGCTGCACATTATGTACAAAAGGAGAGTAGAGACTGAATACATAATAAATACCCGAGAAAGGGCTTGCACTTTCCTCTATCAGGCAGTCTTGGTGGGAGGTTCCTCCCTTCCAGCTAGTCAGGAGTGGGGCTGGGATGTGGCATTAATTAGTTTCAGTTCGTCTCTGGTTTCAGGTATCTGGAGGGTGGAATCAGGTTGCTCCCTTTCCTCCAGCAGGGATTTGGAATCTAAGCATCAACTACCACCGTGAGATGGCTCTGCTTTTCAGCCCTGCCCTAAGTTCCCCACGTGGCTGCTTCATCAGAAAACTCCTATGCTGATGGCAGCCTTGCACCCCTGCTTGCCTGGACCCCAGGGATGAACGTGGCTTACCTAGGGAGGACTCGTGCCCTCTGGAATTTAGTTCATTTAGTCCAGTGCTGCAGCAAAGTACAAAGTGAGACACATATGCAGTCTTAAATCTTCTAGTAGCCACAATTAAAAAGTAAAAAGAAACAGCTGAAATGAATATATTTTACTTAACCCAGTGTACTCAAAATAGTATCATTTTGGCTAATAAACACATGAAAATATGTTCAGTATCACTAATTAGGAAAGTGCAAATTAAAACTATAATGAGATACCACTTCACCCCCACTGGAATGGCTATTACATATATATATATATGAACAAAATAACAAGTGTTGGTGAGAATAAGAAGAAAGTAGAACTCTTGTGCGCTGTTGATGGGAATGGTAAGTGGTGCAGCTGCTGTGGAAAACAGTATGATGGTTCCTCAAAAAAATTAAAAATACAATTACCACATGACCCAGCAATTCCACTTCTGGGTATATACCCAAGATAATCGAAAGCAGGGTCTCAAAGAGATGTTCGTAGCAGCAATATTCACAATAGCCATTATTCACAATAGCTGTGGAAGCAACCCCAGTGTCCATCAACAATGACACTTAAGTGCCCCTCAGTGGTTCTGCCTATGTTTTCCTCTAGGAGTTTTACTGTTTCCGGTCTTACGTTTAGGTCTTTAATCCATTTTGAGTTTATCTTTGTGTATGGTGCTAGAGAATGTTCTAATTTCATTCTTTTACATGTAGCTGTCCAGTTTTCCCTGCACCACTTATTGAAGAGACTGTTTTTTCTCTGTTGTATGTTCTTCCCTCCTTTGTTGTAATTGACCATAAGTGCGTGGGTTTATTTCTGGGCTCTCTATCCTGTTCCATTGATCTGTGTCTGTTTTCTGGTGTGTATTTTACATGCACAGCACATTTCACCTAAGACCAGCCATATTTTAAGAGCTCAGTAACCTCTCGTTGCCAGTGGTTTCCATATTGGACAGAACAGGTATAGGCTTTTTTCTTTTTTTTCTTTTTTTGTTCTTTTCTTTTTTTTAAAGTTCTATATTCTTTGAAGACTTTAAAGAAAAATAAGGTTATTTTCTTTTCAGTGTTATGGTGGGAGCAGTGGTTTTTGGGACTGTCATATCCTCATCAGAAGTGCACTCCTCATTTTTGAAAGTGTATGGCTAATTCTGGGTCATGAGTTTTATTGTGTCTTCTATCATTTTTTTATATAAAAAAGGAAACATTAGAGAACAAAAGTCAAAAGACCTCTTTGTTGCCCTCATTCCTTCCTGAGGTGCCCCCTGCTCCCCAGGATCTGGTTCAAGTCCTTTCAGTTCACGATTTTCTACATTATTACATTTATGTGTAGCCATAAAAATAAAGTTTTGCTTTGAGTGCTTACAATTTTATATAAATGCTCTCATATCATTCTGGAACTTGCATTTTTCCATAGTGCTATGGGTGGGTCTAATTTATTTTTTTCTAACTACTCTATAGCATTTCCTGATGAGAATAAATCAGAATTTATTTATTACCCTCTTATGGTCTTTTATATTTAAAGAGGAATAAAAACACTTTTTAAAACCCTAAGAACTTTGGAACCACCCCATGGGAACAGAAGGGAAATGTAGACAGTCTGCTGCTGGGGTGAGGCAGAGAATACACGAGAGGTGGGCTTATGTGGGGTTTGGCAAACTAAGAGCCGTTGTTTCCCCCACCCTCCCGCTCCCCCCACCAAGGAGCAGCTTCTCCCCAGCAGCAGCCTTAGATGCTGTGCTGGTGGCCAGGTAGGGATGCTGGCCCTGTGTGGCCAGCACCTTTATGTTAAAAAGAAGCTGGAAATTTCAGAATTTTTATATGAAATGTCTCCACTTTTAAATGTCAGCAAGTGATCCATAGTTTTAAAAAGTCTGCAGCCGAAGGAATGTCATTAGCCCAGCACTGGCCTCCAGGCCACCAGTGGGTGATCACTGACCCTGTCTACCTTGTTTGGGGGAAGAAACAGAAGCCACCAGGGCTTGTGCACAATCCTAGTCCTGTTTACCTTTCCAGAGTCCCAGCCTCCCCAAGCAACTTTACCCAACAAAACACCAGACTGAGCATGAAGCTCCCTCCCCTGCTCCCCATCCACTGTGTCTCCCTGACAGCTCTGGCAAGCCTGAGGCTGTTCATGACTTCACCCCAAATGCCCTCCTCCCAGAATCCTGAATGCTACCCTTTCCTGGCTCTTCTCCCTAGTCCCTGGCAGCTCCCTGGGTCAGAAGACGTCAGTTCCATGCTTGGCTTAGTCTTTTCTTAGCTGTGTGGTCTCAGGCAACTGTCTGTCTCTCTCTGGGCCTCACTTTTCCATTTACAAGATGAGCCCTGTATTATTATTCCCATATCACAGATGTGGAAATCAAGGCTCAGAGGGTTTGAGTGTTTTGCTCTAGTTCAAATAGTTTATAAGCAACAAAGTTGAGACCTTAAAAGCCCATCCTCCTAATTATACTGTATGAGGTACTGATTTTATAATCTGGGGGAAAGAGGTTAAAAAATAATCGTTCCTAAGCCAGGCGCTCCCCCCAAAGTATGAAACTCATTGTTCAGGTCCCCTCTGAGTCATTCTCAAAGGGGTTTGAAGCCTTCTGTCAGATGCCCCAGGCTCAGATTGTGGGAGCAGGAATAGTTCTGGGAAAAGGAGTCCTTTAGGAATTTCCCTGTAGGAAAAAAAAATGCATGGAACCAGGAGGCAGCTCTAAGGGCAGGGAGGCTTGCCTTCCTGCCCCTGAGGCTGGGCTGGGCCCTAACCCCCGACTTTGCCTGCCCACCCACCAGGTGATGCTCCCTGTTTACCTGGGTGAGCCGGTCTCTCCCGAGATGCTGACAGCCATGCTGGCAGAGTTGGACATGACCCTGCAGGTGTTTGAGGACAAGTTCCTCCAGAACAAGGCCTTTCTCGCTGGGCCCCACATCTCTCTGGCTAACCTGATAGCCATCACGGAGCTCATGCATGTGAGTACTGTGGGCGGTTGTTGGGGGGACTAGGCAGGGGAGGTCCTAGGTGGCTGCTGAAGTCCTGCTCACACTGCCCCACCTGGCCATGGGACTGTGCTTATGTGTAGAAACCTTCTGGAGTTCTGTGGCCTCCAAACCAAGTAGATGCTGCCATACTTGGCCTCACCCATCCATCCCCATCCTGTCCCCTGTCTCCCTACAGCCTGTGGGTGCCGGCTGCCAAGTCTTTGAAGGCCGACCCAAGCTGGCTGTGTGGCACCAGCGCGTGGAGGCGGCAGTGGGGGAGGTCCTCTTCCAGGAGGCCCATGAGGTCATCCTGAAGGCCAAGGACTCCCAGCCTGCAGACCCCACCATTAAGCGGAAGTTGATGCCTAGGGTTCTGTCCATGATCCAGTGAGCCGGGAAGCCTCTGCTCTGCCCTTGGCAGTTCACAAAGCACCTTCCTTTCCATGTCCCATGGGAGGCAGACCCAGAGAACAGGCGTGACTTGCCTGAGTCCCACTGCCCCTCTGCTCCCTGGGCCAGGTCCCCACTCATCTTCCACAGCTGCCTAAAAGCCACGATGAGAATGGCATACCCAGACCTTGTCTCCTTTAATCACTGCATCTTCTTTTCAGTTTGGGAAATAAACCTGGGCTCAGCCTGAGCCTCTGCTTGTAACTCTGAGGTGTGGTTTATTTGAACTTCTTTCTGTCCTGACCTTGGTCTTGGCCTCTATTCAAAAGACAACCCCCTTTCCTAGGCCCCATGGATCAGTTTCTCCCTGATGGTTGTCAAGAGTGAAATTAACAAATGCCCCCTTGCCTTCTAGTTCTTAGAGAAAGACAGCAGGGGTATCGGGCATCCACTGGTGTTGGCTGTAGGCATGCCAGCTATCGCTTTGCTGGGCCAGTCACCCAGGACGTGGCCCTTTGGCACCAAGTATTGTAAATCACAAGTCCTGCATCTGTCCTGAGGAATTGGTCGGGAGGGGAAATCCAAACAGCAGCTCTCCTGGTCAGGACTCAGTCATGCGGGGCCTTAAATGCCACACTTAGGAGCTGCAAACCATGAACAGGAACGGAATGCTCAGCTTGCGTTTTAGGATAATATTCTGGCTGCTGTTGGGGGTTGGACTGGACGGTGGCCAGGGAGGAAGCAGGGAGATTTGGATATTGCAGTAATCCGGCCAAGGGTGACATGTGGAGGAGGGCAGTCCACTGGAGGGGGTGGAGAACATGGCCCCGCCCTGGGGGGATAGGTCTTCTTTAAACTGGGAGCCTGGGGCCCAGGAAGGCCAAGCTATTCTCAAGTTTTCCAGTAACCGATCCTCTTGCCAAGGGGCTTTCTCTGAGTCTTGGGTTTGGGGACAGGGTTTTTTACCCAGGAGGCTTGCTTAGAGAATGAGGGCATCATAGCCACAGACTTCAGGAGCTCCAGGCTTGTAGTTGGAGGGGTTTGGCCCTGAAAAGCAAGTGGGGAGGCCCCAGGCCCCCCTGCAAACCTCTAGATGGGCCCCACAGGGCTTCTGCTTTGCTGGAGGGAGTAGCCGGGAGTGTAAGGAAGGTTGGGGAGGGGCGGCTTCCTGAGGTGTGGACCTAGTCTTTGCTGGGTGCAGAGGTCCACACGCCCTCCCCAGCCTCCACCCTGTGCAGTGGGCCCAGGGGAGGCCGTGGCACCTCCTTTCTCCTCCTCTATTTGTGTTCCCGGGGACACTTAAGTCCTTCCTCTTTCAGATCCCTCCGCGAGTGGGGGAAGGTGGCTTGGGCCAACACTTTCGACTCTAAATTCATTGAGTGTCTGCGTTGGAAGCGCCCTCAACGTCGTCCTCACAATATCATCCCCCCGCCCCATTTGACTCAGGTAGACATTGAGGTCCGGGTTAGGGGAGTGACCTGGCGGCGAGAAACTGTCAGAGTCCATCTCCCTGTACCCTGCCCACCAGGAAAGGGACCCCAGCCCAGACCTCTGGAGAGGGAAGGCGGGAGAGCGAGGCCGCTGCTGATTGGTCCAAAGTTCTCCGGCACCATCCAATGGGCGGGGAGGGCGTGGCCGGGCTCGAGTAATCAGGCTGCGCCCGGCCGCCGGCTGGGTGGCCGGTGGTCCCTGCCCGCCGTTTCTGCCCCAGTCCTGCACTAATCCTAACCCCCGCCCCCGCCATGGGCCTGCAGCTCTACCTGGACTTGCTGTCCCAGCCTTGCCGCGCCGTCTACATCTTCGCCAAGAAGAACGGCATCCCCTTCGAGCTGCGCACCGTGGACCTGCTCAAAGGTGGGCCCGGCAGGCAGGCCCAGGGTCTGGGCCCCTCTGTGCACACGGACTCCCGGGGCCCCACGGTCAGGCGGCCTGCGCAGACAGACGGCAAGAGACAGACTCCAGTCGGAAACCGTGGCTTCGCCTATAAGTTGTGTATTTTCAGAGTCTTGACCTTTGCCTAGTGAATACTAACCGTTCTTCAAAACACAGGTTAGGAAGGAGCAGAGCAGGTAGAGAGCAGTGGGGGTGTGGGGGTGTGGGGGTGTGGGGCCGCGGGAAGTGGAGTGACAGCTCCAACACCTCCACACCTGGGCTTGGAGATAACAGTGAACTGCCTCCTCATTCCCAGTGGAAGCAGCCCCCATCTCTTGAGTTTCTGGGTCTGCTGGCAGGAGGAGGTTGGACACCTGCATCTGGTCTCCTCTTTACTCCTACCTGTGCCTGCCTAGGTCCCCTCCATTTATACAGAATCCGGGGAGGGGGCAGGTCTGTAACTGGACAGTAGGATAAGCTCTGGATTCAGAGCCCCTCCTGCAGGCCCAGAGGGAGACCCCTGCTTGGCTGAGCCTGCCCACCTTCTGCCTCTGGTGCCCCAGCGTGAGCCACCAGCTGCTTTGATGCCAGGTTGCTCTGACTTTTCAATGCTCCTTGGGGTGGGGGCTGGGCACAGAGGCAATTTCTAGAGGGAGGATGGGTAGGGGTGATTCCGTCCATGCAGTAGAAGGGCAAAGAGGCCCACAGGCGGTCCTACGGCCAGGCTGGATCCCGGCTCCACTGAAGCCCTCCGACTCCGCATACATTACTTGGTGTACCCTCTGCACTGGCCCAGGCCAGGGAGGTATGCAGATGTGTTTCAGACCTGGGAATCCCTGTGGGGGAGGAGCCTTGAAGGTTTGGCACAAGAAAGAAAGAGGAGCTGACCTGCAGGAGGTTGAGTGGCTGAGTCGGGCAGGTATTGCTGGTGAGAGCGAGGTTTGCTGAGGGCCGGGAGCAGGTGTGGCTGGAGCTCTGGGGTGTAGACAGGTCACCCAGTTGGCATAGAGAGGGGGACTGCAGCGGACAAGCCTAGAGCCCAGGGAGGAGGCTAGAGTGTCTGATGCGTGGATGGAGTTGGCCGGGGCTGGGGTGGATTACAGCTGCAGTGAATCACTCTCCTCCCAAGTCCAAACTGAGATGCTACTTGACCCAGGTTCCAAGGTGGGGGTGGACACAGGAAGGGGGGACCTCCGGCAGGCTCAGCGTGTGTGATCCGCTGACCAGCAGAGTGGCCTTGTCTTCTCTGATGCCCCACCTGGATGGAGGCCTCAGAAAGTTGGTGCCTGGACATTGGGGTAGGGGGTGGGCAGAGACCTCAGAGGGCTCAGAGTTCTCCCCACCTGCCTCCCTGGTCTCTCCCACAGGTCAGCACTACAGCGATGACTTTGCCCAGGTGAACCCCCTGAGGAAGGTGCCAGCCTTGAAGGATGGGGACTTCACCTTGGCTGAGAGGTAACGGGTCCCTTGGCTGCACCAGTCAGCCATCTGTGTGTCCACCGTTGATGGCTTGGATCATGGCTTGTGTGCCCTGAGCCCCTTGCCAGCCCTAGGGTGGAGAGTGGGTTGAAGTCAGCAGAGCTGCCCAGGGCTGGGAGGGGCGCCTGGTCTTCCTCCTGGTGCTGTCCCTGCCCTGGAGATGTTGGGGAATGGTATTGGAGTCACTCTCATCCTTCGGGACACATGTTGGGCACTGCTTCCTCATGGGAGATTTCTCTGAGCGTACGCCCACTTTCTGAAATCTCATGACATTTTGTTTTTCACTTGGTGCCCTTAGTTCTGATGATAGGATGGCCCAACATAGAGCTGTGTGATCCTGGCTGTCACTTAACCTCTCTGAGCCTCACACTCCTACTCTGTACCAGAAACAGTGAAATGCTCCACCCCCAGGAGCTGGGCAAAGATGTGTGAGGAGCAGGGACCGGCCTCACCCAGGGCCTGGCCCCTGTGGAATGGTTAAAGAGTGACTGGGGCATGTCCCCTGCACCCACCGTGTCCCCCAGTGTGGCCATCCTGCTGTATCTGACCCGCAAGTATGAGGCCCCCGACCACTGGTACCCCCAGGACCTGCAGGCCCGAGCCCGTGTGGATGAGTACCTGGCGTGGCAGCACACGGCCCTGCGAACAAGCTGCACCCGGACCATGTGGCAGAAGGTGAGCTTTGGAGCAGGGAGCCCTTCCTCGGTGACCGGGGGATGGTGCTTTCTGTCGAAAGCATTCCATTCAGACCTGAGACCTGAGAACACTAAATTCTAGAATGCCAGAGATGCTCCAGGGCAACCAACTTGTTTCCCAGAGGGGAAACCAAGGCACAGAGCCTGGGAATGACTCCCCCAATATGTCTTGATTCCTGAGCTGCTGGAAATTAATCTTGTGCCCTTTTGCACACTCCAGGCTGCCTGGGAATATCGTCTTTTGGGAGAGAAAAGAATCAAACCTTCACTTTGCTACACATGTACTTTCCAGATGGAGAGGTGTTAAGCGAAAAACCTCAAAGTAGGAAGAAATAAGATATTTCACTAAATGTTGATCTGATTTCTGGGTATGCAAGGATTTATAAGCCTAGTAACAGTGGGAGACTTAAAGAAAAGGCTAATCGATTTTACACAAAATCTGTGTAAGAAAAAAAAAGAATGAAAACAAGCAAAAAAACTGGGAAAGATCTTGGCAAAGAAATGTTAGAAAGAACATTAAAAAAAATTTTATTTTTTATTTTTATTTTTGGCTGTGTTGGGTCTTCGTTGCTGCGCGCGGGCTTTCTCTAGTTGTGGTGAGCGGGGGCTACTCTTCGTTGCGGTGCGCAGGCTTCTCATTGCAGTGGCTTCTCTTGTTGCAGAGCACCGGTTCTAGGCGCACGGGATTCAGTAGTTGTGGCATGCAGGCTTCAGTAGTTGCAGAGTGCGGGCTCAGTAGTTGTGGCACACGGGCTTAGCTGCTCCGCGGCATGTGGGATCTTCCCAGACCAGGGCTCGAACCCGTGTCCCCTGCACTGGTGGGCGGATTCTTAACCACTACGCCACCGGAGAAGTCCAGAATCCACATGCCGCAACTACTGAAGCCCGCGCGCCTAGAGCCCGTGCTCTGCAACAAGCGAAGCCACCAAAATGAGAAGCCCGCGCACCACAAGGAAGAGTAGCCCCCACTCGCCGCAACTAGAGAAAGCCTGGGCGCAGCAACGAAGACCCAACGCATCAATAAATAAATTAAATAAATAAATAAATAAATAAATATGCTTTAAAAAAAAAATAAGATGCTCTTAGAAGCCCATCAAAACACAGGAGAAAAATGCGCAGAAGAAACCAGCAGAGATGTAACTGAAGGACAGAGAGAAAGGGTCAATAAATGGATGAAAACATGTAACTTCAGTAAAAATCAAGCAAATGCACATTAAAAGAGCATGCAGATACCATTTTTACTTATCAAACGTGCAGAGGTTTTTGAAATGTGAATTCTGAGTTATTATTGGTAAAGCACTTACATAGTGTCTGGCACAGAGCAGGCTCCCTGTGTGTGTGAGGGAGTGTGAGCTGGCCCCTGCTGCCTGTATGGAACCACTGTTCTGGGGGCCCATTTGTTGTTGTTGTTGTTGTTTTTGGCCGTGCAGCTTGTGGGATCTTAGTTCCCTGACCAGAGATGAAACCCAGGCCCTCGGCAGTGAGCGCTGAAGTCTAACCACTGGACGGCCAGGGAATTCCCTCTGGGGGTCCATTTGGCACAAAGAAGGTTTCCATAGCTTTACAAGCTGTGGGGTGGGGGGGAAGCCCGGTGCATTTGAGGGCAGAATGGAGAGAAGTCCAGGAGAGTGAGTATAGATGTTTGCTACTCAGAGTGTGGGCCATGGGCCAGGAGCATGAGCGTCACCTGGGAGCTTGGAAATGCAGAGTCTCAGGCCCCACCCAGGTGTACTGATTAGGACCGTACACTTGAACCACATCCCAGAGGGATCCGCACGCACATTCCCATTTGAGAAGCCTGGGGTGGAGTGGGAGGTGGGGTGGGAGAGGATGGCTGCTGCCCTGTGTTGAGGCCTTTGCGGTGAGGGCACCAGGGAGCCATGGAAGGCTTTATGCAGGGAGAAGATATGGGCAGACTTGGATTGCCGAAGTATCCCCCGGCTGCCCGATGTGATGACCCAGGAAGAGGTGGAGGCTATCTGTGCCTGAGTAAGGGATAAGGCCTGGGCTGGTAGTGGCCATGGGCGGGAAATGGTAGATTGGAGTGAGGAGAAATGCGAAGGATGGCTGATAGGTGGAATGAGAGCAGGAACCATGCTGGGCCTTGGGCAGACCCTGAGCCCTCCCTCTGCCTGCCCGCCTACCAGATGTTGTTCCCTGTGTTACTGGGCCAACGGGTGCCCCCTGAGACACTGGCATCTACTCTGGCCGAGCTGGACAGGTGCCTGCAGCTGCTTGAGGACAAGTTCCTGAAGGACCAGGACTTCCTTTCTGGGCCTCACATCTCAGTGGCAGACTTGGTGGCCATCACAGAGCTGATGCATGTGAGTGTCGTGGGGTGGGGGGCCAGCTGGGCATTGAGGTACCCTGGGAGAGAGCCAATGTACCAGCTCACATTGCCCTTTCTGGCTGGGGGGCCCTGGGCGGGTCACTTCCCCCTCTGAGCCTCAGCGTCCTCATCTGTAAAAAGGGGCTTAAAAACCCCACCCTGCAGGGATATTGAGCAGCTTCTCGGTATTTCCTGGAGGAGAAGCCCCAGCCTATCACCCGTGTGGCAGAGGAGGGAAAATCCACCCAAGGGATCCCTAAGTTGGGACATGCTGCCTTGTGCTTCCCTGGGTCCCACCCCTCCACCCGGCTCCCTCTCCCATAGCCTGTCGGCGCCGGCTGTGACATCTTCAAAAGCCGGCCTAAGCTGGCTGCGTGGCGCCAGCGCGTGGAAGCTGCGGTGGGGGAGGACCTCTTCCAGGAGGCCCACGCGGTCATCATGAAGGCTAAGGACCTGCCTCCAGCCGACACTGCCATGAAGGAGAGGCTGAAGCCCTTGGCGCAGCTTTTGTTGCAGTGAGTACCGGGTGGGCCTGCAGAGCCACCGTCGACGGAGCTCTGTCCTCAGAATAAAGAAATGGCACTGCCTCCCCTTGGCTGTGAGCGAGACACCTGCGCAGAGTCCGGTCCACAGTGTCTTCCACACGCCAGTCCTGTGTTCCTTCTTCTGTCTGCCTGCCAACTTCACCCTTACCCCTTGCACGCTGACTTCCATGTGACCTCTGGAAATAGCTTTAGTAAACACAGATGTGACCCTGACCCTGGCCCTCTCCTGTTTGAAACTTACCCTGGTGCCTCACTGCCCTGAGGCTAAAGGACAAAGGATGAGTCACTGAACTTTACATTTGAGGCCTTGCCCCCGTCCCTCCAGGGCACCCCCTCTGGTTTCCCCCAGTAGCCCAACATTTTTCTGGCTCCACCCCCCCGCCCCAGCACCAACTCCCAGCTTCCTCCTTGGCCTCCTGGCCTTGGCTCAGCCTATTTCTGCTGCTTACCGGGCTCCCCCTCACCTTTCCTGCCTGGTGCTCTTCCTGGTCTTTTGGCATTTGTTACCACGTCCTTCTCCAGGGAGAATTCCTCCAACTTCTCACCCTAGGCCAAGTCAGGTGACCCCTCTGGGCTCCTCAGCCCCAATGCTTCCCTCCCTCAGTCCTGGCAGGGAGCTGGTTCCATGCCCCCTGGGCTGGCACATGTCACAGTTGACTTGGTAAAGAGAGTCACAATCAGGAATCACCTCAGTCTCCTAGGTCTCTCTCCTCCCTCTGGGGTGACGCTGTCTCCCACAGGTGGGGTGCAGGGCTGGTTCATGAACCTCCTTGCAGGGAGGGAAATTTCAGGTTAGTTCCTGGCCTTTCTGGTGCTGCTGAGGGGCTTTGCTCTCCCATGCCTACTCGTAACCCCGGCCACTGTCTTCTCCAAGCTACACCCTGGGTCCCAGACTTGTCACCTGTCCCTCAGGATGGTCACAATCTACCTGTCTTGTGTCCTAGACCCTCTGATATCTGAATCATCTAATAAACGAAGGAGACAGGGTCATGGACAGACAGAGCCTCAGCCTGCCTGCCTCCCATAGAGGCTCCTTTAATATGTGCACTTAAATAGAATTTTAGATGTGTAATTGAAATTGTTCATATACACCCATACAATTTCAATTATCTTTGTCATTTACAATTCAAACAACTTTACAACGCAGATGAGAGTACCATGTTTGGCAACCTCAACAGACTTACACGGTTTTTTTGTTTTAATTAATTAATTAATTAATTTGGCTGCATTGGGCCTTTCTTGCTGTGCGCAGGCTTTCTCTAGTTGTGAGTGGGGGCTACTCTTCGTTGTGGTGCGCAGGCCTCTCATTGCGGTGGCTTCTCTTGTTGCGGAGCATGGGCTGTAGGGGCACGGGCTTCAGTAGTTGTGGCTCATGGGCTCTAGAGCGCAGGCTCAGTAGTTGGGGGCACGGGCTTAGTTGCTCCGTGGCATGTGGGGGTCTTCCGGGACTAGGGCTCGAAACTGTGTCCCCTGCATTGGCAGGTGGATTCTAAACCACTGCACCACCAGGGAAGTCCGACTTCCACATTTTAAATAACAACTTTTGTTTCACCTATAAAAACATAGGGTCCCATAAACATTGCTGGTAATTATACTGGGACTTGGCGGCTCTCACCCCCCCCGGTGGGCTGTCCTTCACCGTGAGGCAAGGTTGGCACAGGCACAAGAGGCCACAAAGGTAGATGTCTTTGGGGGCCAGGTAGGGATGCAGGGAGCCCGAGGGTCTCTGCCCAGCCCCACTCGAGCCCACACGTATCACCAGGTGTCCCGATCAAGAGAAGTGCTGATTCACACATGGAACGTGAAGTTGCCTGACTTGGAGGCAACCCATTTAAAAATAATTTTAAGCCTCCGTGACGATGTAACGTTTTTAGGGTGGAGCCTGGGGAAGGCTCCTACAGGTGTGTGTGTTTGGGGGGGGCGGTGTTCAGACCTCCATCTAAATATTGGCTAAGAAGGAGACGACCGCAGTAGCGCCGGAAAGCCGCAGGAGACCGGAGACCTCGGCCAGTGTGGCTGGAGCGGGGGTGGGGCCTGGCTGTGGGCGGGGCCTGGAGCGGCCAATGTCTCGTTGGGGGTGGGGTTACTCGGAGCCGGCCGGGCTACAGCACTTCCGGAAATCAGCGCCGTCGCACGCGGAGGCTGTCGGCCGAAGCCGGGGGTGTAGTCTAGGCAGCTAATCGGGGGGCGCTGTGTACCTGCCCAGCCAATGAGGAGCGGGTTTCCGCGGCGGCCCGCCCCTGCTCCCTACAGCCCTATCCTGGAGATCACCCACCTGGACTCCGTGCTTTCTCCCTGGCGGCTTTTCTTGCGCCTTCCCGCTAGAAATGCCGTTCGTTGAGCTGGACACGAACTTGCCCGCCGGCCGTGTGCCCGCGGGACTAGAGAAGCGGCTCTGCGCGGCCACTGCCGCCATCCTGGGCAAGCCTGAGGACGTGAGTATGGGCAGGGGAGCACGGAGAGGGAGGAGGTTGGCGGATGGGGTCGGGCTCTGTCCGCCCTCCGGCTTCCCCACCGCGACCCTGACTCTTCCGCGCCCGCCAAGTCTGACCTCCCGCTCTCCAAGACCCCGCGGCCCCAGCCGCCACGTCTGCTCCCTGTCGCCGTCCAGCCATGACCCCGACGTGACCTCCAAGGACCCCGGCCCGTGCCCCCAGCCCTGATCCCGCGGGGCCCGGGCTCCCCCACTCCGCGCTCCCCGGTCCTCAGCACCATCCCGGCCTACACCGGCTTCAGGCGAAACTTTCGTGTCCCCGCAGCGCGTGAACGTGACGGTGCGGCCCGGCCTGGCCATGGCGGTTAACGGCTCGGCGGAGCCCGGCGCGCAACTGCTCGTCTCCTCCATCGGTGTGGTGGGCACGGCCGAGGAGAACCGCGGCCACAGTGCCCGCCTCTTCGAGTTTCTCACCAAGGAGCTGGACCTGGCCCAGGATCGGTGCGTAGGGGCAGGGAGAGGACCCTGTTGGGACTTCCGCGAGACGGGGCAGGGATCCGACTTGAGGCCCTTCCTAAGGTTGGGGAAAAAATTAATTCCCCACCCTTCGCTAGAAGGATGTGGTGCCGCAGGGCGCCTTGCGTCCCCCGGTGGTGGGCCCACCTTGAGAGTGGTAGTGGAATTGAGTGAATTCCTGGCTCTGTAGTGGTCCCTGTGACACCTGGGCAAGGTGTGGCCTCCAGGACCTCAGTGTTTCCATCTGTGAAGTGGGAAGGCTCCCCTTTAACCACTCCCTGGGGGTACTGCATGGGATGGCACTATACTGCACCTGCCTTGACACTTGGTAGGGCAGGATGTTGTTACCCTGACAAAACCAAGGCCATTTATCATCTGCCTTCAGGCTTCCCCACATCTTAGGGAAACAGGTGTAATTTTCTAGAGCTTCTCCAAGCTGGTCGAGGAATTCTGGGTATGTCCTGAGGCTGTGACCTTTGGGCCTATGGCCCAGTTAGGTCCCAGGTAAGGTTCCTGGGAGGGCCACAGAGTAGTGGAAAGAGCATTGGCCTGAATGTCTGGAGACCTGGGTTCTGGGTCCCATGCAGCTGGAGGATCCACACAAACCTGGAAGTGAACCATCTCTGGTTTGTAGCCTTCTCTTCTGTGAATAGAGAGGCATGGATTAAACAATTCCCAAGAACACCTACAGCTCCCAAACCTGGTATTCTGTGGCAAGGTTAAAGTTTCTTCCTGGGTGAAAAATATTCCTGAGCCAATTCCATGCCTACGAGGAACTAAGTATATGAGAAGCTTGAAAGAACCTTCCAGAATGGAGCCTTCATTGGCCCAGAAAGGCTGGTGAAGAATGGTTACTTCTGGGGGGTGCTCAGACCTGATCCTCAAGCTGGGGAGTGATAATAATTCTAACAACATAAGTAATGTGTAATTTACTATGTGCCAGATACTCCATAGGTAACTCACATGCCTGATCCCATTTGATCCTTAGAAGTTTTGTCCCCCTCTCCACACCCCTCATGTGGACATGCCATCCCCATGAGGTAGATACATCCATTTTGCCTATTTACAGATGGGAAAACTGAGGTTGTCACATATACCTCCTTGGTCCCAGGCTATCCCAGTTATCCTGTTTCTTCACAAGGAACTTCCTGTCACTTCTGTGAGAGGGGCACACTCACTCACTCCACAGACATTACAGGGGTGGTGGGGGGAGTCACCCTGTGCCTGGCCTTCTTGAGCCAGGCTTTGCGAAAACAGGCAGCTTGGGCACTGCAGATGCCCCCATGGGGCCTGCAGTTTGGAAGACAGGGCTCCCCTGTGAACACGCAGACAGAGGATATAGTGACCACAGAGGCCGCCATGTTGAGAGTCTGTTCTTGGTGGGTGATGATGATGTGCAGTCACCATTCCAACCTTGACATGCCCACTGCCCTGTCGGGGGTTGGGCAGAGAGCATTAATGGGTTGAGACAGGCTTGCAAAATGGCTGGTGGGCTAAGGCAGGCTGGCCTGGGAGCCCATGGTGGGAGTACCTGGCTAGGGGTCTTGGAATGTGAGGCATTAGCCAAGGAGCTGATGACATCTTTTTCTCTGTCTCCTGAAGGATAATTATCCGCTTTCTCCCCTTGGAGGCCTGGCAGATCGGCAAGAAGGGGACAGTCATGACCTTTTTATGATTGGCATGGAGGGCGTCCAGGGCATCTGTGAGCTGGCAGCCCCTTCCAGAGAGGCCTCCTGGCAAAGTGAGGGCCTGGTGGATACCAGCTTCTGGCACCCCCACGTGCAGACAGGCCTGTGACCTCACGGTCCTCTTCCCCATCCTTATGACAAATAAATGAAGAGCTTTGTCTCTCAAACATGACTTCTCTACTTCCCTTTACCCTCCCCCGGCATTCTGGGCCACCCTGGGCAGCAGGGTTGGTTTATGAGGTGGGGACCTTAGGGAACCTGGGAGGTGGGATGTTCCTGTCTTCAGGGCCTCTGTTTCATGTCTTGTATCTCGGCTGCCCAAATCAGAGGGTGGAGGGCTCAGCCTGGAGGCCCTGCTCCCGATGCCCATGTTCAGGCTGGTGGGGAGGAGCTGGCAGCTGGTCCAGCCTGGGCCTTCCTGCAGACTCTGCTGACCAGATGTTCCTGTCCTCAGCCTGGGCTTCAGGGACCTTCCCTGGACATTGCCAAACTTCACCTTCTCCAGTGAGTCTTGATGAGAATTCATTGTAGCTGCGCGCCTTGTAAAAATCCATGTCCCAGAATGGCAAACCCAGAAATGCAACATCTGCTTCTAGAAATGGAATGAATGGGATCCCGCCCCCCCCCCCCCCCCATCTAAAGAACATACCATGCTTTTGCATTTCAGAGGATATACAGGTGGGGTGGGGGTAGCCCAAAGGAAGTCGCCTTTTCAGTTTCCTTCCAGATGCAGAGTTTACATCTCTGGGCACTATGTTTCTCTGCACAATTAAAGCTTTGATCATCCTTGTGCACCAATGAAATACCAAATTGAGATTTTCAGTCTATGCAGTCCACCTGGTTAATAAGTTAGTTTCCAAAAGAATGTGCCTGTGCCTGCTGTGTTTACCTGACCACCGCTGAGGACTTGTTAAAAGCTATAGCTTGGAGTTCCTTTCCCTGGCTCGCTGTCCCAGCTGTTTCTGCTCTCATTCCTTCTGCCAACATGGATGTCTTGCTTCCCAAAGGGGCTCAGGGAATGTTTGTGGGTTGAATGCAAATGAATGGTTGAAGTGCCTAAGGAGGGATTCAGGCCTAACCCTTGCCAGGACCATAAGGTAAGAGCCTCCTATCTGGTCTCCCCAGCTTCAATCTCATCCCCACTACTGTGAGTGATATCATCTGTTTGCTGTGAGGACTGGCCCCTCCCCCCACGCGGGCATTACCTCTCCCCGTTGTGGCCCTGAGTTTTACCCCCTGATAACACCATGCTGCAATGAGGCTCCTGCATGGCCAGCAGTGTTTCTCAACTCAAAACCTTGCCACACAGCTAGCTCCCTGCTGCTTGCACCACCCTTCCCATCTTTTTTCAACTTTCACTCCAGAGCATCTTTCAAGATACAACTCTGGTGGGAGCTGCATACAAGGTTGCAAGTCATCCACGAAAGTTTGAAACCATCTGTTTATGCTGTTTAACCCAACCCTGCCCCTTATACTCCTCTCAAAAATCAAGGTTGGCGACAATTTTTTTATCTACTAGCATATCATTAAAGCTTTACTGTACTGAACCGTCTATGAGTTCTTCACCATGGTTTTACTGTCTATAAATAAAGTCAAAGAAAAAGCCATAACATTCGTTCTTTAAGTCATTCTTGCTGGACTCAAGCCGCTATGAATGTCAACCAGTGTGAAGCCCTTCCCTAAAACGCTTAGCTCCCTGTGTCCCAGGCCCTGGTCAGAAACCCGTCAACGCTGGGCCCTCCTTCCGGCTCTGTTCTGTCACTTCCTCCCCGGTCCGTTCATCCCCCGCTCCCCCCTCCCCCTTTTTCTTTTGCTTCAGTAGTTGCTTGTATCTGTGACTTTTAGGTTTCAAATCCTTTTCGGAACGAGGTGAGGTCCAGGTAATGTGAGAATGCTCTTCCGGCCCCGGTCCCTCCAAGTGTCCCCAGGTTTCCACGGCCTTCAGAACAGCTGTCGCAGGTTGTAACAGTAGTGCGGCCGTCACTTGGCAGCTGCTGCGGGCCAGGCCCCGAGCTCGGCGCTTCCCGGGTACGACGAGCGGTGGGGAGGGAGCGGGCGGGATTTGGGTAGCAGCAGGCGCGGAACCCCCAGCCGCGCTCAGGCCGAAGTGCAGGATTACGCCGGCCGCCTGAAGGGTCCTCGCGCGCCAGCTCTGCGGGGCGGTGCGTGAGCGCTTGCCGACTGGCTGGTGGAGCCGGCTCCGGAGCCAATGGGAGCGCGCCTTGTTGTGAGGCGCGCAGCCGGCAGGCGCGGGGGTCGGGTGGACAGGCGGTTGCCGTGGAGACGCCTGGTGAGTTCGCTGGCAGCGGGTTTGGGGCGGCCCCGGGTGGGGGCGCGGCTCTGCCCTGCCGGGGGCGGGAGCTTGAGGGGCGGTGGGCGCGGGGTCCGGCCGGGCGGACGCTGGGGCTCCTCGTGGGGAAACCGAAGCCGGGACCCGGAGCGGCCCGACTGGGCCCCGCTGCCGCGCGGGCCTCTCGTCGGCTCCTGCTCGTCCCGGGGGGCTGAGAGGGGCTCCTCGTGGGGACAGGGGTCACAGTGGCCGCAGCGGGAGCCGCCGTCCGGTCTGCGGCTGCGGTGCCGGGCCCCGCGCTGACCACCGCCTCGTGTCCTTCTACTTCACCTTCACGGCGGCCCTGCGCGGTGAGCGCCTCTCACGGGTGGAAACTGAGGCCGAGAGGACGTGCAGCCGCCTGTCCCGAGTCCCCGGCTCCCCCGTGGGCCATTGGCTCCAAACTGCAAGCCTTCACTGCCCCACCGCCCCGAGGAGGCGGACCCGGGCCGGATAGAGCTTCCTGTTGCTGGCAGCTGTCTGCACAAGGGGCTCTGGGGGCCCCTCCACCTCTGGGGGCCTGGGTTACTACAGGTCGTGCTGTGTATGCGGATTCCATGCGGCTGGGCTTCCTTCTGGGTGACTCATAACCGTTCTTAGGACTGGAGTATCCTCGGAGTGGTCTCGTTCAGGGGTCGGCAAACTTTGGTTGTAGATATAATGATTTTTATAGTAGTAGTATGTCTTGTGGCTAAAGTAAGTATGAGTATACTTACTATAGTATAAGTATTTGGGTGCTATACTTTACTCAGTACTGTGGTCGCAGCCAAAGACAGTATGTAAGAGAGTGGTGGTGTTTCAATGAAATTTTATTTAGGGACATTGAAATTTGAATTTTATGTAAGTTTTATGTAATTTTCACGTGTCACGAAGTTTTTCAACCATTTAAAAATGTAAAAATCATTCTTTGCTCTTGGGCTGTATGGAAACAGTAGGCTAGTGAGCTTGCAGACACCTGATTTAGTCCAAAGACTCATGCAGTAGAGGAAACTGAGACCCAGAGGGGGTATCTTATGCCATGTCAGTCACACAGCCGGGTAGTGCCCCAACTGAGCTTATTAAGACCTAGGCTTCCCGACTCCCAGGCCAGAGCCTGCTAGGAAACATCACCACTTAGCACTGGATCAGGGTACGAGGTGCTCAAAGTGTGCTGTTGTTATGTGTTCTGAAGGACATGAAAACTATAAAGAGTTTGAAAACTTGTGAGGTTTAACTCCTGAATGTGCTGTTCTGAGAAAATGCAACTGTTCTGCTGGGAGACTGAGAAATGAGTACCGGATACTTCCCTTCTCATCTTTATACAGTAGCTTTTTTTTTTTTTTAAACTCCTTTTTGTGGTTTCTAGGGTTTGTGGTGAATAATATGGCTATGGTCTTTATTCTCATATTGCTTACAGATGATAAATATATAATCTCAAATGGTTATTTCTTTGTAAAGTTTTTATTTTAAACTACTTTGTGTGTGTGTTTTTATTGAAGTATAGTTGATTTACAATGTTGTGTTAGTTTCAGGTGTACAGCAAAGTGATTTGGTTATACATACATATATATATTTTTTCAGATTCATTTACCTTATAGGTTATTACAAAATATTGAGTACAGTTCCCTGTGCTATACAGTAGGTCCCTGTTGGTCATCTATTTTATATATAGTAGTGTGTATCTGTTAATCCCAAACTCTCAATTTATCCCCCACCGCTTTGGTAACCATAAGTTTGTTTTCTATGTCTGTGGGTCTATTTCTTTGTGGTATATAAATTCATTTGTATCTTTTTTTTTTTTTTTTAAATTACACATACAAGCAATATCATATGATATTTGTCTTTCTTTGTCTTACTTAGTATAATAACCTCTAGGTTCATCCGTGTTGCTGCAAATGGCATTATTTCATTCTTTTTTTAAAAAATATTTATTTAATTTATTTAGTTTCCTTATTTTTTTGTCTGCGTCTGGTCTTAGTTTTTTTTTTTTTTTTAATTTATTTATTTATTTTTGGCTGTGTTGGGTCTTCGTTTCTGTGCGAGGGCTTTCTCTAGTTGCGATGAGCGGGGGCCACTCTTCATTGCAGTGCGCGGGCCTCTCACTGTCGCGGCCTCTCCTGCTGCAGAGCACAGGCTCCAGACGCGCAGGCTCAGCAGTTGTGGCTCACGGGCCCAGTTTCTCCGCGGCATGTGGGGTCTTCCCAGACCAGGGCTCGAACCCGCGTCCCCTGCAATGGCAGGCAGACTCTCAACCACTGCGCCACCAGGGAAGCCCTGGTCTTAGTTTTGGTACGTGGGATCTTTTGTTACAGGGCGCGGACTCTTGGTTGCGGCGCGTGGGCTTCTCTCTAGTTGTGGTGCACGGGCTCCAGAGTGCGTGGGCTCTGTATTTGTAGACTTTTTTTTTTAACACTTTATTTTTATACATTTATTTATTTATTTATTTTTGGCTGCGTTGGGACTTTGTTGCTGCACGTGGGCTTTCTTTTTAGTTGCGGCGATCGGGGGGCTACTCTTTGTTGCGGTGGGTAGGCCTCTTGTTAAGGTGGCTTCTGTTGTCGCGGAGCACGGGCTCTAGGTGCGTGGGCTTCAGTAGTTGTGGCACATGGGCTCAGTAGCTGTGGCTCACAGGCTCCAGAGCGCAGGCTCAGTAGTTGTGGTGCCCGGGCTTAGTTGCTCCATGGCATGTGGGATCTTCCTGGACCAGGGATCAAACCCGTGTCCCCTGCATTGGCAGGCGGATTCTTAACCACTGCGCCACTAGGGAAGCCTTGTAGACTTTCTAATGATGGCCATTCTGACTGTGTGAGGTGATGCCTCATGGTAGTTTTGATATACATTTCTTTAATAATTAGCAATGTTGAGCATCTTTTCATGTGTCTTTTGGCCATCTGTATGTCTTCTTTGGAGGAATGTCTGTTTAGATCTTCAGCCCATTTTTTTATTGGGTTGTTTGTTTTTTTTGATATTGAGCTGTAGGAGCTGTTTTTGTATATTTTGGAGATTAATTCCTTGTCAGATGCACCATTTGCAAATATTTTCTTCCATTCTGTAGGTTGTCTTTTAAACTACTTTTAGATTTAGAGAAAAGTTGCAACAATAATACAGTGAGTTTCCATGTGTCTCTCATGCTGCTTTCCTAATGTTAACATCTTATGTAATCGTAGCACAATTATCAGGAACAGAAAGCTAGTATTGATACAATATTATTAACTCAACTACAGACTTGGTTGGAATTTTACCAGTTTTTCCAGTGGTCTATTTTCATCCCAGGATTGTATCCAAGATCCCGTATTGCATTTAGTCATTTCTCCATAGTCTCCACCTTAGTCCTTAACAGTTTTTTAGTCTTTTCTTAACTTCTTGACCTTGCTACTTTTTAAAAGTACTGATCAGTTATTTTGTCTAATATCCCTCAGCTTAGGCTTGTCTGATGTTTTCTCATGATTGGAGTGAAGTTATGCATTTTAGGCCAGAATAACACAAACATGGTGTCCTCAGTGCATCGTATCAAGGAGTTCAGGAGGTAGACATGTTTCATTACTGGTGATGTTTACTTTGATTGCTTGGTTTAGTTGGTGTCTGCCAGGTTTCAACACTGTAAAGTTACAGTTTTTTCCCTTGTAGTTAGTAGGTATCTCTGGGAGAGATACTTTGAGAGGATGCAAATTCTGGTTCTGGCAAATCTATACCCACTGACCTTAGCATCCATCTGTGGATCTTTGTGGCCTTTGCCTAAAGGTAATTATGTTTCTTTCCTTCTGCATTTATTCATTGAAATTCAGTTGAAGGAAGAGCTATTCCTTCTCTCATTTATTTATTTATTTGATTATTTATTTATATCAGTATGGACCCAAGGATATTCGTTTTATTCTGTGAGTTAAAATCTAATCTTACCATTATTTTGTTGCTCACTGTTTGGCTTTGGCTATTTAGGGTCTCCTTCAGGTTAGCCGCTGTGTCCTATCAACAAACCCTCATCATTTTTTTGAGTACTTACTTACCTTCAGGCACCACAGGATGTTCCAGGCTCGTCTTGTATTTTCTCTGCCCCAACCCTGGAATTGAAGCTCCTTTTTGTCTTTAGCCTTGAGGTATCCAGTCAAGATACTGTTTTATACAGGTTTGTTCTTTTCTTCCTCATCCCCTTCAGTGTGGTTATGTTATTTGTGATACAACAGGTTCATTAGTAGTATTTATATTCCATTTTGGATCCCCCCTAGATCCTAGTTGATTTTGATTGTTTATTTTTGGAGTGTGACACGTGACCGTGGCTCTCAGAGTCAGAGCTGTGCACAAGGTATACGCAGAGAAGGGTCCTTCCCTCCGCATCCCCTCCACCCATTCCCGTTCTCCCCTGCACCCCTTCCCACTCACCTCCTGTAACTAACTGATCTCTCTGGTACCTGGATTGTCCTTTCATGTTTCTTTTGCACAAAGAATAGATGGTTGTGTATTTTCTTATATCCTCTTCTTTCTTATATGAAGGGTGGCATGCTATAAATATTTGTATTTGCTTTTTTTTACTTAACAATATGTCTTGAAAAATCACCCTGTATCTGTTCGTAGATATCCTATTCATTTTTTTTAAATTTATTTATTAAATTTATTTATTTTTGGCTGCTTTGGGTCTTCATTGCTGCACGCAGGCTCTCTGTAGTTGCGGCGAGCGGGGGCTATTCTTTGCGGTGTGCGGGCTTCTCATTGTGGTGGCTTCTCTCGTTGCAGGCTTCAGTAGTTGTGACATGAGGGCTCAGTAGTTGTGGCGCACGGGCTTAGTTGCTCTGCAGCATGTGGGATCTTCCCGGACCAGGGCTCGAACCCGTGTTCTTAACCACTGTGCTACCAGGGAAGTCCCTCCTATTCATTTTTTAAAAAACAGTTTTATTGATATATAATTTATACACCATACAATGTACCCATTTAAAGTTTACAATTCATTGGTGTTTAGTATATTCACAGAGTTGTGCAGGTATCACCACAATCAATTTTAGAACATTTTTATCCCCCCAAAAGGAACCCTGTGTCTATTAACACTCACTTCCCATCACCTCCTCCCCCAGCCCTAGGCATTCACTAATGTACTTTCTGCGTATGTAGATATGTCTTTTCTGGACATTTCATAGAAATGGGATCATACGGTGTGTGGTCTGTTGCTGCTTCCTTCACTGAGCATCATGTTTTCATGGTTCATCTGTGTTGTCAGTACTCCATTCCTTTTTATGGCTGAATAATATTCCATTGTACAGATAGACCACATTTTATTTATCCATTCATCAGTTGATGGACATTTGGGTTGTTTCTACTTTTTGGTTATTATGAATAATACTGCTATGAACATTTTCTCACTAATTTTGCAGCTGTGTATTGCTTCATTGTGTGGTTGCATCATAGTTTATTTATTCATCCACTCTGTTGTCTGTGGACATTTAGGTTGTTTCCAATATCTTGCAGTTGCAAACTGCTGCAGTGAATAACCCTGTGCGTATGTATTTTTATGTTGTTTGAAGTATGTCTTCAGGGTAGATTCCCAGAACTGCTGGGTTGAAAGGTAAGTGTAACAAGGTAACAAAGGTCATTTTGTTAGCTATTGTCAAATTCCTCTCCAGAGAGGTCTTACCAATTTGCATTCCCACCCAGCGATGCCTGAGAGTAGTGCCTGTTTGCCCACAGCCTCACCACTAGGGTGTGCTTTCCTGCCTCACTTTTGGCCAGTGTGGTAGAGGAGAAATGGAGTTTCAATGTTGTTTTAATTTGCATCTCTCTAATTATGAGTGAGTTCCAACATTTTTTCATATGTTTGAGAGCCAGTTGTATATCTTTTTGTGTGTGTGTGAATTGTTTGCTCATATCTTTTCCCCACTTTTCCATCAGGCTTTTGTTTTTCTATCCTTTGGGATTTTTTTTTTTTAAACTTTGGGAAAGTATACTTAACATGAAATGTACCACTTTAACTATATTAAAGTGTGCATTTCCATAGCATTAAGTGCATCCACGTGGTTGTGCAATCATCACCAGCATCCACCTCATCTTCGCAAACGGAAACTCTGCCCACTAAACAATACCTCCCCATCCTTCCCTCCCGCCAGCCTTGGCAACCACCATTCTACTTCCTGTCTTTATGAATTTGCCTATTTTAGGTACCCCATATAAATGGAATCATAGTTTTGTTACTGGCTTATTTCCCTTAACATAATGTCTTCAGGGTTAATCCATGTAGCATGTGTCAGAGGGTACTTCCTTTTTAAGGGTGAATCTTATTCACAAGGGTTCCAATTTCTCCACATCCTCGTCAGCACTTGTTAGTGCATGTGTGTGTGTGTGTGTGTGTGTGTGTGTGTGTGTGTGTGTGCAGTCTAGCAGATAACTCAACATCCTGGTCTATTTAATACTGTCCAGCAGAAGAAAATAACTAATTTCAATTTTAAACAAACGAAACAAAAGGAAGCAAAATCTCTCCATAGCCCTTTCAACAAAGAATGGGAGCAGTTTGCTAGAGCTGCCAGGCATCAGTGTATGGCGAGGGAGGAGGGTGGGGGGTGCTGAGGGCATGAGGCGCGGGTCCCATACTGGTCTTCAGGCAACATATGCTGCCTTGGTGGGGAGCAGGGGCGGAGGGAGGGCCTTTCTTCCTTAGTCCAGAATCTGGCAGCTGAATCGGTTGCTGTGAAGCCTGATCTGTCCACAGTCAAAGGCATATGTGGAAATCCACTCCCAGAGAAGAGTGAGTCCTTGGGGAAGCTGGTTTGGCCTCTGAAATGTCGGCTGAAAGACACCACCCAGAGTTGACAGGGACTTCATTCTCTCCCTTTGCTCTTCACAGGGACACTGCCCCTTGGGATGTGTGTGTGTTTTCCCCAGGTACAGGGTTTTAGTGCTATAGTTTCTACTTTTATCGTCTTTTTTTTTTCAGATTGTATGGTGGTCACAGTGCCCATCGTAGCATAGTTTATGGTCAAGCAGCAGTTTCCAGAGTTAATCAGCAGAATGCTTTTTTCTAAATGTGGAACCCAGGAGATAAAATAGCTATCAGCCTCGTGGGGTTTGAGTCTTCCTTGTCTGTGAAGAAGACTGTACTTTCTTTCTTCCTTGTAGGAACCCTTGGAGAACTCAGAGCCCATTGTGAAGGTCGTAGCTGTGAGCTCTGTTGGCAGTAGCAGTGGTCTTTTTATTTTATACATGTGGAGCACGTGTTCAGTCTCTGCCAAGGCTCATTTCCACTGCCTGCTGGGCCCTTCGGGGCCTTCTGCCAGCCTCTCAGGTGGGACTTTTCCTAGCTCCCTCCTCTGCCCTGATTGGCTTGTTTGGTGGTGCTGCCTCTTCCTCCCCGACCCGCGGGCCAGAACCCCTGCTGTTACCCGGCACCCCTGCTGCTCCCTCCAACCTCCCAGGGGCCCCGTTCCGTGAGTTTTCCTCCTGGAACGAGTCCCCCCCCTCTGTCCCCAGTACCACTTCCCCAGCCAGGCTCCTGGCATCTCTTTGTTTAATAGCAGCACATAGTTCACAGACCATACAGCTCGCCTACGTAGGGTATACAATTCAGTGAGTGTAAGTGTATCCACAGAGTTGTGCAACCATCACCACCATCAATTTCAGAACATTTTCATCACCCCAGAAAGAAGCCCTGTACGTGGTAGCAGTCACTCCCCATGTGTCCCTCTCCCCTAGCCTACTCTACTTTCTGGTTCTATAGATTTGCCTATTCTGGACATTTTGTATAAATGGAATCAGACAATATGTGGCCTTCGTGAATGGCTTCCTTCATTTAGCGTGTTTTCAAGGTTCATCCATGTTGTAGCAAGTACCAGTACTTTAATTTGTTTTATCACTGAATAATAATCCATTGTATGGACATACCACATTTTCTTTATCCATTTGTCAGCTGACAGACATTTGGGTTGTTTCCACCTTTAATCTGTCATGAGTAATGCTGCTGTGAACATTCATGAACAAGTTTTGGTGTGGACATGTTTTCATTTCTCTTGGGGGTGGAATTTCTGTGTTTGACATTCTGAGCAATTGCCAGACGGGTTTCACCATTTTTCGTTCCCATCTGCAGTGGATGAGGTTCTGATTTCTCCACGTCCTCACCAATCCTGTCATTTTTTTAGCAGATTTCACACTGGTCTGCCTACCTCTAATTTTTTTCCTTTTATATTTCCCTCCCACCCTCCAGACCCCCTGCCTCTGCCTCCCCGCCCTCCACCCCACTGCTGTCCCTTCCTGGGGCTTAACACAGGGCTTCCTCCTTCACCTTCCTCCATCCCTTCGAATGACTTGTTCTCCACCTGTTGCCTGTGTTTCTCTTTATTTCATTCAACTTTTGAAAAAATAATTGTTTATCGATCTGTTACCTCTGCTGAGCAGTGAGCCCTGGGGGCAGATGTCGGTCTCACTCCCCTCTGTCGCTGGCCCCTGGTCTGGCAAAGGCGGGCACTCCGTCCCAAGGACCAGGGGCTCCCCGGGTGACAGACTGAAGAGCCATCCCGAGGCCCACTAGCCTGTGTGCCCAGAGCCGGGAGGCCTGTGGGTTTGGACACAGGTTCCTGGTGACCTGGTGCTTCCCGGGCCCTCCCTCAGCCTGTTCTGCTTCCTCCATAGGAGCCACGTGGGCTGGCACTGCCCTGCTGGTGCTGGGCATTGCTGGGCGACGCTGGGCGGTGTGCCGAAGCCTCTGACTATGGTATGTGCTGATGCTCACCTGCTCTGCGGTGCTCCGGGGCGAGGGGCGTGTTCTTGGCTGGGCCCTGAAGGCTGTCCGAATGGGGCAGCCTTCCTCCCTGGAGGGCTCTTGGCACCCTCGAGGGTGTGGGTGCCCGCTCTCCTGTTGGGTGGTTTGCAGGGCCGCATCACCATGGCTAGAGAGGCACACAGTTATCCCATGTCATTGGAATCTGTTTTTCCAATGCCTGGGTCTTCTGCTGTGTTGGGCCACTGCTGGGGTGTCCCCAGCCTGTTCCTTTTGTAGTGGACATGCTCCCTGAACAGGTTGGTGTGGTTCCCTCAGAATGTACCAGTCCTCCTTTTCCTCCGCATCTGGGGAAGCCATAGCTGTTTGAGGCCGAGTGTGTTACAGAGTGTTGTGCGCGTTGTGGGGTATTGAAGAGACGAGACACGTCTCATCTAAAAGCAACTCTTCCGTCAAACCGCTGCTTCTAGATTCGAATCGCAGCCTTAAATGCCAGCTCCACGGTTGAGGATGATCATGAAGGAAGCTTTAAAAGTCACAAGACCCAGACAAAGGAGGCGCAGGTATGTGGTCCACGGGCTTCTCTGCAGCTGGACCTTGATCCTCATTTCTGTGGGTGGCACCATGTTTCAGATGCATCCCGATGTCTCCTGAATGGGATTTTAGAGGAAAACCCTGTTTACAGAGATGGCCGGCTCTCCATCTCCTGTTTGACCTGCTTCACTTAGAGAGGGTCACGCTGAGGATGGTCACACTGTTTATTCTGAGTGTGCGTGGGCCCTTCTGCAGCCGGGGCTGGCTCTTCACTCAGCCGGTTGTCTGTGTGGGCCTCAGGAGCTGGCACACCCAGGGGACGGCAGCACATCACTTTCCAGGGGGAGGCCCCGGAGGGTGCTGCCTAGCCCAGGTCTCACTGGTGGTCTGTGGGGAGCACGGATTCTCTGTCTTTCCTCTCTGCCACGAGGTCCGGCACCACTTCCATTCCAGCCTGCCTGCCTTCCTCTCGGCCGTCTCTCCCCCCACGTCCTACGCGAATATAACAAAGGTTTGCTCCAGTCTTTGTTTTCCCTGGAATAAGCATACACCTCCGCCTTCTCAGGAGAAGCCAGGACAGTGTGGAGCCCTCGCAGATGCTGCTAGTCAGTGGTCCCCGGCCCTCAGGGGTGTCAGTGGGGCTCAGCCTGCCCGGTGCCCCCTCTGCCCCTCCCAGCGGCGAGCAGGCTGAGGCAGAGCGGCACATAGAAAGCAGTGGAAGCTTTCCCTTCTCTCTCGGAGTCCCTGGGTTATTCCAGCTGGTGGGGCCACTCTCCCAGAAAGAGTCAGCGGGGTTCACAGAACCTTGGCATTGCTCTGCTCTGTGCCCTCAGCCTGCCTTCTGCTGTTGCTTAGACTCAGGTGAGCCCGTGCTGCTCGTGTCTCCTTGGGGGGCTGCTGAGGGACTCTTCTCCCAGTGATGAGCTCCTGCGAGCTTGGAGCATTAGGACTGTTTCCACCACAGAGCGTGCAGCTGACGAGTAACATGGCCTTGACGGCAGCCCCCTCTCACACATTGTCGGCTTAAAAAGACAAACCTTTGTGCTGTGTGAAAATGTCTTCTGTCTTGGTTTGCAGGAAGCAGAGGCTTTTGCCTTGTACCACAAGGCCCTGGATCTGCAGAAGCACGACCGGTTTGAGGAGTCCGCCAAGGCCTACCACGAGCTCCTGGAGGCGCGCCTGCTGCGAGAGGTGAGGCCCCAGAGGCCCTCTGCCCCCAGCTTCCCCGCCTGCTTGCTCTGAGGGTTGGGTGAGTCCAGAGAAGCATGCAGAACGGTTCTAGGTGCAGAGTAAGAGCTCCGTAAATGCCAGCTGCTCTTCCTACTTGGTCTTCACAGCCACTCTGCCAAGTGCGGGTGCATTGTCCCCAGTTCACAGTGTGGAGACGCAGGCTTAGCCAGGTGTTGGCTCAAAGCCATGCAGCTAGTAAAGCATCAGAGCTGGGAGTGGCATGCGGGAGCTGCTGGCTGGCTTACCGATGCTGTAAATGTCACCATCTAGGCTTGGGCCCTCAGGCGTGGCGGTAGTGCCAGGAGGGTTCCCTCTGTGTCTTTTGGTGCCCAGACGGCCCGCAAACTGCCTCTTGGTGGTCTGGCCTTTCTCCTCTGTGTGCTTGGAACTGGGGGGCCCTTAAAGGACATCGGGGGCCACGCTTTCATTTTCCAGTGGAGGGTGGCACCGGACTGGCCCGAGGGCCTGTGGCAGAAGCCAGCCCTGAAGCCAGGTGTCCTGCTGACTGCCGGCTGAGGCTTCAGGGCCTGGGTGTCACTTTGCTCCTCTGTTTGCTTTGTTCTCAGGCAGTTTCGTCTGGTGATGAGAAGGAGGGGTTGAAACACCCTGGGCTGATGCTGAAGTACTCCACGTTTAAGAACCTGGCCCAGCTGGCCGCCCAGAGGGAGGACCTGGAGACAGCCATGGAGTTCTACCTGGAGGTGCTCCCCTCGGCCGGGTCTTCGGGAGTTCTTGGGGGAGGGGTGGGGTTGTGGTCTGGTTGGTTGAAGAGTGTGTGGTGCTGTGTCAGCTGTAGTGCCCAAGGCCCCAGGCATTGGGTGACAGTAGCAAGTTCAGAGAGGGGTGCATGTGTGTTCTTCCTCTGCCACGCAGGACACACATGACCATGGGTGATTGCTTCATTTCTCTGGGTCTCCAGGTCTACACCATAGAGTTAGAGTGATATAAAGAGGGTGCTGAACACAGAGCCTGACCCCTGGCACCCAGTACCTACTCAGACTCGTACTGCCTTTATTTCTGTCAGGCCGGCTTACCTGTGTGGGCACCTCTGAGGCGCCAGCACCATGCACATGCTCACCCTCACACCCTCTGGCAAGGAGGGCGTCTTTATCCTCATTTTAGGGATGAGGATACTGAAGCTGGCAGTCACACTGCTGGGCAGTGTGGGAGTATGGATATGAACCCACGTCTGTCTCCCACCCATGCTGTTTCTAGAATCCCAGAAGGCTTCTGTATTTTCTTTTAATTCTACTTCTTGCACTTCTTTTACATATCAAATATGTATGGAATACAGGTGTTCAGAGTGACAGAATGTATTAAGAACATGTTCTGGGTTAGATTAATTGGTCCACGTGACTTCCCTGTCATTCTTTGGGCAGTCTGGGTGGCTGGGCTGGTGCTGTGCCCTCCTGCCACCATGGATGCCCGCTCTGGGGAGCTGACTGAGTGTGCCTCTGCTGTGCTGCTACCAGGCGGTCATGCTGGACTCCACGGACGTCAACCTCTGGTATAAAATCGGACACGTGGCCCTGAGGCTCATCCGGGTCCCCCTGGCTCGCCATGCTTTTGAGGAAGGGCTGCGGTGCAATCCTGACCACTGGCCCTGCTTGGACAACCTCATCACTGTCCTGTACACCCTCAGCGATTACACCAGTGAGTGGGGCGTCGCTGCTTTCTGCCACGTGCTCGTGCATTGGGACCGAGGAGAGCGGGAGGCCTGGATGAGCTTGGAGCCAGAGTTAACACCGAAGGGCTTTCTGCCCCACCTTCAGGGGAAATGGAGATGCCTTTGCTTCCCTGCTTTACTCTGCTTGTCTTTCTTTCTCGGTTGAGACTTACCCCATGCACTGTAGTAGGAAGCATGTCCTCTGAGCGGTTTTCCCTTCAGTCTCTCATTTCGTCTCTGCGGTGTCCCGTCCTGTGCCTGTTCTTATAAGTTGCTGACAGATGGCCTAGCAGCTGCAGCCTGACTCCCGGTGCCGGGAGCTCACTCCCCCCTTTTAGCAGCTGGTCCTTCCACAGAGCAGCAGGGCTGCTGGAAAGATTTGTGCCAGACGGAGCCCTGTTGCTTCACTCTCTGACCCCGCCTGGCCCTCTGCTCGGCCCCTCACGGGCTGTCCCGAGGCGGGCGCTGTTGGGGTTCTGGGCCTCTTGGGCCAGCTCCTCCAGGCAGCTCTGTGGGAGGGCCCCAGGCAGGGCCGGGCGCAGGGCATCTGGCCTCGGGCACAGGCGGTCCTGGCGCGGCCTGCTCATTCTTTTCAGGACAGACCTGCTGCCAGCACTTGTCCTCACGTTGAAGGTTACAGCTGGAAGGCTGACTCTTCGAGGCTTTTCCTTCTCTTTCTAAGGGCACATCGAGCAGGTGGAGCAGGATAGGGTAGCGGAGGCTGGGAAGCTGGGCCCTGCCCGCCACCCACGGGACTCCGTCGGTAGCTCTGTATAGTCAGGTGAACCGCGTGCAGCACAGGGCTGGCAGCGGGGTCGGCGTGCCCCAGGGGCAGGCTGCTGTGGCCCCTTCCCAGTTGTCCCTGCCTGAGGTGACCCTGACTTCTCCCTGTGTCCCCAGAGCCAGCTCAGCCCTCTGTCGCTTCCTCCAGGTGGGCCCGGGCGGGGGCGGGTGCCTTCTCCCTGCCCCTTTGCTGTGGGGCCTCTGCCGTCTGCCGTCCTCTGCACCCTCTGACCATCGCATGCTTGCATGTGGGGTCATTTCTGGACTTGGGCCCTTGTGTCCCTTCACGCAAATGTTCTCGGGCGTGTCCTTCCGTGGATGTCCGCGCCCGTGGTGTGGATCGCCTGTTTTGACTCCAGTGCTTTCATCTTCAGTGACTGTGGGTCTCTCCCTGGGCTCTTCCTGGAGCTTGGGCGCCCCCTGGAGGCCCCAGCCTCAGCGTCCCGCCTTCTCTCCGGCACCAGGCTCAGTTCTCTCTCCTGGAGAAGCTGCACTTGATAAGCTGAAGTCTTGGCGGGAAGATGGGTTTGGAGGACAGAGCGGTTTATGTGTCTATGAGAGCCGCAGAACCACATCGAAGCCCCAGAGTATGAGCAGCCGGTACATGGGCGCTCGAGAGGAGTAGGCAGGCCTCCCTCTGCTGCGGGTGCGGTCAGCTCTGCTGCTGCTGACCAGCCCATCCAGAGGATTGGTGCCCCCCTGGTTTTCTCTCTGCTCCCACCACCTTCCCAGAGGAAACCATGTCCTCCTCCTCCTTCCGGTTAGGCGGGAACCTCTGGGCCCCCTGTCCCTAGTTCAGTGGGCGGCTGGCGGGGCAGCCCAGACCCCCTCCTGCTTGTGGCGTGGGCACCGCTCTCCCGCTGCCCTTCTCCCTGACTTCCGCGTGGCATCTCTGCTTCTGCTCTAGCTTTCCTTCCTCCTCCCCTGCTCCATCCTTCTCTGGTTATTCCTGATGGGAGTGCCTTGCACCCACACTCAAACTCTGGAGCTGGGCGGGGCATGGGGCTGTCTGGTGCCCAGGCAGAGAGGAGCTGGCGGCCGTACTCCAGTTTGCCGACAGCTGGTTCCCGAAGGGTTTCCTCGAGGTGGGCTTGCTGGGCTGAGGGTCTGTGTTTGATGCCCATGTTTCCCCAGAAAGGTTGTTCAGCCGTCCTCCCTGGCAGTGTGGGCCTTTGCCCCTCGATCTTGGTATTATTATTTTCAAAAATCGTTCCCGATTGGGTCGATTAAAATGGTGTCTTGTCGCCATTTACCTGGTGTTTCTTGGACTCCAGAGCAGGGACTACTTCCCTGGCGTCACTGGCAAGGCCAGAGAGTCAGAGTGCAGCTTGGAGGTCACGCCTGTTTCTTTCCTGGCCAGCTTGTCTGTACTTCATTTGCAAAGCTTTGGAGAAGGACTGCCGCTACAGCAAGGGGCTGGTTCTCAAGGAGAAGATCTTCGAGGAGCAACCGTGTCTCCGCCAGGACTCCCTCCGGATGTTCCTGAAATGGTGAGTCTGCAGCCCGCCACCTCCTCCCCCAGCGGCTGGGGGCTGTTGAGGCCCCTCGCTTGGCAAACGGCTCTGATCTGCTTGGTTTATTGTTTCCCTACGCACCTCATACGGGCGGTGCCTCTGCCTGTCCGCCGCCCTCCTTCCCTGCTGCCCTCCTTCCCCGCTGCCCTGCGGCTCTCCTCTGGGTGCTCACGGCAGCCTTGTTCACCTCGCTCCTCGCTGCCCACCCTACTCCTTTCCGAGACTGTGCTTCCTGTGTTGCCCGGCCTGCCTCTAATCGGGCCACCGTGCCTGCCTCCGGGATGAGGCTCATGCTCGGCAGCGTCGCCCAGGAGGCCCTTTGCAGTCTGACCCCCCAGTTCTCCTCATGTTTCTCCCTCCCCCAAGGGGAGAGCTGTCCCAGGGCCCTGCTGTGTCCTGTCTGGTCCTGCACCCTGGTTCCCACAGTGCCCTCACCTGGAATCCCCACCTCTCCCTATTGTGTCTTCGTGCCCCTTCATATTCCAAGCCCCACATCCCCTCTTGGCAGCTTTCCAAGTTCGGGCTGCCTCCCTGCCCATCCTCCAGTGGAACCAACTCCTGTGCCCTCTGGTATTTCCTTGGCCCTGGGAGCTCACCGGTTGGGAGTTAGTGGTTATATTGGTGTTTATCCCTCGTAAGACTGTGCCTCTTATTCACATCTGTCCTGAGGGAGCTGACCTTCTTTGGAGAGGTGGTTGATGAGCATGTAGGACAGATGATGAGTCCATAAGCGCGTGGCTCCACGGGGGAGCCCTGTGGGGAGGAGGGCACGGGGCAGTGGGGGCAGGTCTCGCCGGGCCACCACAGGCAGAGGGGTGCCTGTGGGAGGCGTCTGGTGCCTCAAACTCCCACCCTTTCGGTTGATTTCCATAGGCTTTGGTGAGCTTGGCTGGTCTGATGACCTTTTTTGGGATGGGTAGGATGGGAGAGTCAAATCCTCAAAAGGTTTTCAGCAAATAATTGAGAGCAGCATTTAATTTTTCTGTGGCTTTTCTGCCATCACTATGATCCTGTTAATACAGATGAAGGTGATGAATTGTAAACGGATCAAAGGGCATTAATCATTTCTAGTGTAACGTGGGTATTAAGAATGCTAATTACTGCCCTTTCCAGCCCAGACTCAAGTGGTTATTTTATTTGTAGGAAGAATTAATGCAGATTAAAGGATATTAACTGCATCCCTCTGTGTAAGATTTCCATCTTGGCTCTACTGTGACACGGTCACTCCTCTCTGTCTCATGCACTCTCAGTGACATGTCCATCCACGAGGTGTCGGTGAGCGCGGCCGAGTCGCAGGCCATCATGGATGAGGCCCTGGGACTTCGGAGGAGGCGGCAGGCGCTGACTGTGCACGAGAAGGAGCCGGACCTGAAGCTGGTGCAGCCCATCCCCTTCCTCACGTAGGTCGTCTGGGTCTGGGCTGCCGGGTGGCCACTGGGCCCTGCTTGGGAGGGGGCTCAGCCCGCCTGGGCTGCTGCCGTGGCAGGAGCTGGGCGCACGTGGGCGGGTGGCTGCAGGAAGCAGGCCGGGCCTCCCCTGGTCGAAGTCTCTCTCTGTTGCTGTCCTTGACCCACCATCTGCCATGTTCCTGTAAGCCCCTCTCATCTGCCCACCCTAAGGGGAGAAGAAAACCAGCATTAGCCAAGCCCTGGACGGGGGACACCAGGACTCAGAGAGGCTAATGGTGAGGGAGGAGCTGATACCAGGTCCTGGCTTCCCGATCTCTAGTCCATGCTCCCCTGCTAGGGCCGCTCGGCACCCTGGAAGGTGGGCCTCAGCGTAGCCCCAGGAAGGGTGGTCCCTGGAGTTGGGGTCATTTAGCCCTTCGGTGAGGTCTGTTCCTAACATCCTGACATTGACTCTCGTGCCTATAAGTTGAGAGTGTCTCATATGTGGAGGCAAGTCACGTGGTGGCCCACAGCTCCCCACCAGATGGGACAGACCTGGGTCCAGACCTGGTGCCCTCGCCGGGTCATTATGTGCCACTCCCTGGAAAAGAGGGAGCAGCATCCCTCTCTTGTAGGGTCATCATGATAATTGAATCGAGTGCTCGGGGGTCGTGCAGAGCCAGCACGCAGGAGGGGCTGGCTCCGACCCACGTTACTGCTCCTACTTGTTCGTTCCCGCACGTTTGAGTTTCCCAGGAAACTGGAGGCAGTCCCAGGGGTACTTAGTCACCAGAAGGAGGGGCACGTGTGCAAAGCTGACAGGCCCCTCGAGGAGAGAAGCACAGCACCGAGAGCTCATAATGGGGTCCGCACTGCTCCGGGGGTTGGGGAAGGCTTAGGGCCAGAGCTGGAGTCCATTGGAGGAGTGGGCATGGATCAGGCAAAGGGGCTGGGGGGTGTGAGTGGGGTGTTGTTTCCGGGCAGGGGGAAGCCTGTGTAAAGGCCCTGTGGTATGTGGGGGGTGGTTTTGTTTGCAGAACTGAAAGCAAGCTATCGAGGGGAGAGTGCAGGGGGCGGGTGGGGGAGGGGGGGCCGGGTTGCAGTGGTGCGATGAGGCTGGGCGACACCGAGGGGACAGGCGGAGGCTTTGGTTTTTAGTCTGAGGGCTGGGAAGCTGTTCAAGGTTGGAAGGGTGAGTACATCATGCTACACTGTGTCATACCATAACACAGCATGACACACAACACAACACATGACTACATGTAAAACACAAAACAACAGACAGCATACAACATAACACATGCTACACCTCACCACAACAGGGCACACAACACAACTTATACACAGCAAAACACACGACAGTCTCGGTTTGCATCCAGCAAGCCCCGGCCCAAGAGCTGTTCAGCCCCTTTGGACCATATCCCTGTCAGTATTCCTCCCCCAGAAAACCAGACTAGTGGCAACAGGACAATGACCCCGTCGTTTTAAAGATTCGACCTTGTAGGGAAGGGGTTCTTGAGTGAGTCTGTGGTTTCTCCGTGTGCCTGGTAGGTCTGAAGGGGCCTGGGGCTGAGATGCCTCAGGGCTTCTCCTGCGGGCAGTGGAGCGGGTGCGGGCTCTTCTCCAGCCCCGGCTGCTCCACCTCAGCCATCAGTAAACTGAGACCACCCCACCCTCATGGAGGTGGCGGCCCTGAGCTCTGGGTACCCCGTGTTGTGTGCTGACCCAGGCGGTGACCCTCTCCCTGCAGCTGGAAGTGCCTTGGGGAGAGCCTGCTGGCCACGTACCACCACCTCACCACCTGCGAGCCCCCGCGCCCCAGCCTTGGCAAGAGGATCGACCTTTCCGACTACCAGGACCCCGGCCAGCCCCTGGTGTCCTCTGCCGTGGTGGCACCTGTCAGCGTGATCCAGCCGAGCCCCGTCAGCGCCAACCCCGAGGTGACCGTGGCAGAGCCCGTGCTCTCTTACGCCCCCGTGGCCACGGCCAGCTTCCTGCTGCACAGCCCCAGCCTGCTGGAGACGGGCATCCCTGCGGGTGAGCAGGCCTTGGGGTTGGCTTCGGGAGAGACCCTGTCTGCTGAGCAGGAATGAGAGTCGGGGTGCCCTGACCTCTCCAGAGGGACGGGTCCTGCTGCCGCTCCTGGCCCCACAGGGGAGCCTCTGGGCCTTCTCGCAGGGCCTCCCTCGTCAGGGGTGGCTTCTGCAGTGGGGCCCCTGCAGGGAAGGGGTTGGCCTCAGGGATACAGCTCCTCAGACCACTCGATGCCCAGTTGCTCAGTCCTGGGGTAGAGTTCACTCCTGCTTGTGACCTGTGAGCTGGCGGGTCCCTCTGCTGGTTCTGCTCAGTTGCTGGCTTACACCCTGCACCCAGTGCTGCTGTGCACTGACGTTCTGAGTTCTTTAGCTTTAAGAAGCAGTCAGCATAGTTACCGCCGTATGCAGTAGTATATGTTGGAATGGTTTTATTGGTTTCTATTATCATTGGAGTTGTAAAAAAATTTCAGACTAAAGTTCCTGAGCCTTTCCTTGATTTTTGTATCACCGATGAAGAATACCTGGCAGTTAAGGAAGTTTCTGAATGAACCTGTATATGATTGTTTTTAACTTTTTAACTTAATCATACATGACACCCCTCTCTTCTCTGTATGATTTATGTGACTCTCTTGCCCACATCATGTCACTGGGCCATGGTGATGGACAGAGTCAGTGTCATTGCTACTTGCTCTGTTCCATCCCAGGCCAGCCAGTGGGAGGGGCAGGGGGATGGGGCGGTTGACTCTGAGACCCTGGCATTCTGTAGGTGTGGAAAGTAGCCTTGAGATCTGGCTTTTGGGCTCTGTGAGTTGGAGAAAGGGGTGAGACTTAAGCGGTTTGGAATGGATTTTTCCCAGGCTCCTTGTTGTTAGAGCAGACAGGAGATTTCCTGAATGTCAAAGAAGCCACAGGTTAAACCTGCAGGCAGGGTTATTATAAAAGAAGGGACCGAGTGCCTCGTGGTGCATTTCCCTAGCCTGCCTCTTGTGAGATTTCAACGTACTCTCTCTGTGAAGGTGATGTTTCTGGGGGAGATAAATCCAAGAAAGCGGTGAAGCGGAAGAAGATTTCTGAGGAGAGCGGGGAGACGGCGAAGCGGCGGTCTGCCCGCGTCCGAAACACCAAGTGCAAAAAAGAAGAGAAGGTGGACTTCCAGGAGCTGCTGGTGAAGTTCTTGCCGTCCAGGTACGGTGCACTTTTTCTGTTTTAGCAAAGGAAGCACACAAACCTCCTGCCTCTGTCACGTCTCTGGTTCCGTGGCCGCCCTCCCCTCCAGGCATGTCCTCCATCTTCTTGTAACATCTGTACAAACGGCCAACGCTTGGGTCTTCCTGGATTGGGGTCTTGGGTTTTCTTGCCTCTCCTGCCTCTGGATGTTCTGAAGGCAGGAGCCATGAGTTTTGCGTCTTTTGGAGCTGGAGGTGACCCGCTCACTCCCCCGGGCCTTCCCTTGTTGCCAGGAGGCCTGGGGCTGCTGCTCCTCAGGTGCAGACGTGGGGACGGCCCGTGGAAGGGGCCCCCTGCGCTCAGGGAGGGCGCCTGCTTGGCTTCTCCAGGCTCGGCAGGGTTCCCTCGAACTCTGAGAAGGTGGACGGTGGGCTCAGGAGTCATCCCTTGCTTTCACTGGTTCGCGGTGTTCCTCAGAGGAGCCTCCCGGGAGGAGATGGGCCAGACTGCGTGGAGCTGGGGGGGCTGCGCCTCAGTGCTCCTTCCCTAGGTCTTCGCCAGCCCTTGGTCCTTGCCCTGTCACCTCCCTCAGATGCTCCGGGACCTTGATGCCTGAGCCTTCCTGGGGTTTATGGTGCCAGTGCCAGACTTCTTAATGCCCTCACTGAGGGCAGAGAGCAGTCAGTCTCTGCTGGTCGGGCATCTCTCTGCCTTCTAACGTTTGGTGGGCACGTCTTGTCAGCTGGGGCTTCCTCTCTTACCCCCTGTGTCTTTGTGAGTTGACTCCATTTTATTCCTTCCCAGTTACTGGAGTGGAGCTTGGGAGGTAACCACGTGTGTTACGTGAGCATGTGTCCCAGGAGTCCTCAGCTAGCATTTTGGCTCGTGACAGTAGGTTTCAATGGTGATGCATCCAAGCGGAGGAGGAGGAGGAGCCAGGAGCTTTAGGTGGATTGTAAATCTGTTTTGCCACAAGGTTCCTGATTTTCCTAATTTGCTGCCTTTCTGTTTTTGTGTGGTGAGAGGGAAATGCTCAGAAGTGCAGCTGTTCTCAGTGAGTGGAGGACGCGGGCTCTCTGATCAGTTCCTCCCTAGCCGCCCCTCCAAGAGCAGGTCTCCCTTCCGAGGGCTGCGAAGAGGAGGTGCCAAGGGGCCCGAGGACCATTTCCCCATCTCCCCTCCGCTCGTTGCCCCGCCCAGGGCCTTGCTCCCAAGCCCCCTTCGTGTGGAATAGTGTCTACCTTCTTTTTTATTCTTTATTTCAACTGCTGGTTTCCTGTGTGGTTTTCACGTCAGCTTCCTCGAATCGTCAGGCAGGGGCACACGGTGGCTTGCTGGACGTGGTCCCTGGGGCAGGGGCGTGCAGTTGTACACCAGGACGTCAGGAGGCGCCTGCCTGTCCATCCTCGGCGAGGTGGCGGGCTCGGCTAAAGTGGAGTCCCTGGGGGGGTCTGAGGTGTGGTGCCTGCTGGGAGAGGCCTCCCTAGGCTCAGAGAGCTATGAGGAGCTGTGGAGGGGCCGCCACCCACCCACTTTCTCCTCGTCCCCCAGGTCCCCCTCGGGCCTTGGCACCTGGAGGCCTGGCCGACTGTGCTGCCCAAGTGGAGCCTTTCGGCCTCTGTCTCTAGCTCTCCGTGGGGGTTCTTTCTCTCCCTTTCTCTCTCTCGCTAGAAGGTCAGCTTCCTGTGGGCGGGGCTACCACAACCCCAGCTGTATATTCTGGTGATCACCTGCTGATGGGATGGGTGAGGGAGTGGGACGCAGGCCAGACCCGCCACAAAGGCCCAGGAGAGGCGGGGCGCCGCTCACCTGGGGCAGCCTCAGGTCCGGTTCAGCTCTCCTCTCTCTCAGGGGAAGGTGTTGGAACATGCGCCGTGGCCTTTGCGAGTTCGGTGTGTTCCGTGCAGGTTAAGAAAGCTGGACCCCGAGGAGGAAGACGACCCCTTTAGTAACTACGAAGTCCCGTCAGAAGCCAAACTGGAGAACTTCCCAAGCGTTGGGCCCCACAGGCTGTCCTTCGACTCAGCCACGTTCATGGAATCTGGTAGGACCCGGGCACCGTGGGCAGTGCTGTGAGGACTCCTTCCTCCCATTCTCCTGGAACTCGCTCAGGCCGCGTGCTGCGGGGACGGGTCTGGGTGGTTTTTCAGGGGTGGTCCAGGGGCTGCCTGGCTCTGTCCTGCCTGAGGTCTGTGGTCAGCTGGAGGAAGGGGGTACGCTGGAGTGTCCTGGCTCACACTCCACCGTGCTCCCTAGGGGTGCGGGCTTTGCCAGTCGAATGGGTGCATCGCGGCTCTTGGGTACAGCCGGGCGCTGTGCTGCTGTGCAAGGCCACACCCAGGGGTCAGCCCTCTCGTGCCCGCCTGGGCCTTGGAGGTTCAGACAGGTGTGCCCACAGCCGTGAGGCCCGCCCTCAGCGCCCTCCTGGGGCACATGGGCTCTTCCCGCTGGCGCCCGCTCTCATCTCCCGAACAAAACGGGGCCCCTGGCACGGAGGGTCCTCTGTTGAAGTCGGGTCACTTCCCCCGCTCCGGGCAGAGAAGCAAGACGTGCACGCCTTCCTGCTGGGGAACCTGAGCAACGGGGGCATCCTGGAGCTCATGATGCGCTACCTGAAGAGCATGGGCCACAGGTTCCTGCTGCGCTGGCCGCCGGGCCTGGCAGAGGTCGTGCTCAGCATCTACCACAGCTGGCGGAGGCACAGCGCCAGCCTGCCCAACCCGCTGCTCAGGGACTGCGGCAACGGGCACATCCAGGTTGGCTGGCTGGGCGGCGGGCAGGCGGGGGCCAGGCATAGGCAGGGGACCTGGGCTGCAACTGCAGGTGGAGGTGTGGGGTTGAGACGGGGGGCGGGTCACGGGGGAGGGAGGTTCACGAGCGGGAGGAGAGCAGTGGAGAGGCTGGAAGGTGGAGGCTTGCTATGTTCTAGGCGCCAGGGACCTGTCGCTACCTGTTTTTTCAACAGGTGAGGAGACACAAGTGCAGAAGTGGAGGAGGGCTGCCGAAGGGGTGTTGGTGGCTGCCAGCCGTGGGGGCCGAGCCTACGCACTGCCTTCTGCAGCCCAGGCCCTTGCACTCAGTGCCTCCCAGGGCCAAGGGAGCCAGGGTGCTTTGGCCCCTTCTCCCGTGAGAGGAGGAAGGCCGCTTCTGAGGGGGCAGCACTGGGAGCTTTCAGGGCCCCCTGGGTGGTATTTCTTGCTGGGGGCGCAGAGGTGGAGGAGCTCCAGGTTCACAGGTCTTCAGGGCCGTGTGAGTCAGGGGCCCCTGGCGGTGCAGCCTCCACTGGGACACCACAGGGACTGCCTTCTGGCAGCATCTGCCCAGGCCCGCTCCCCCAGGCCCATCTGCCCAGACTCTCCCGGGTCCTCCCGAGTCTGTTCCAGTGTAGATCCACGTGCCTCTCCTTATGTCCCAGCAGGGTGGAGTGGCGGGAGGGGCCAAGGCTTTGGTCCCTAGACAGACCAGCTTGGTTATTTCCCAGCTGTGCCCGTTGGCCAGGCTGGCGCCTCCTTACTGCTGAGTCTCAGCTTCCTGGTCCACCCAGGGAATGACGCGCCCACCCTGGGGGCTGTCAGGGTTGAGTGCCTGGCGCTTGGCAGGTGGCAGGGCTGCCTCTTCCATAGGACAGTCCCCGAGGACCGAAGGCGGGTCTCCCGGGTCCTCCCGAGTCTGTTCCAGTGTAGATCCATGTGCCTCTCCTTATGTCCCAGCAGGAAGCCAGTGATTACCACTTATGAAATAGAAAGTAGGTAGAGGGAAACTTGATGTTCTCGTCAGAGTAAATTTTAGTTTAGGTTCGTTCCATCCCCCGCCCTTGACCTATGTGACCCTGTTCCTGACCATCCGCGCCCGTCCTGCAGGACATGATGCTGATGTCCCTCTCCTGCATGGAGCTGCAGCTGGACCAGTGGCTGCTGACCAAGGGCCGGAGCTCTGCAGGTAGGCGACCTTCCGTGTTCTGTGTGGGGCGACTTTCTGGACCCTCGGCAGCCGGGAGGGGACAGGAGTGGGGGGCTGAGTCACACCTACAGGGAGCGCATTTCCTGGGTCGGCTTGTCAGGCCAGGAAAGACCCGGGGTCTCTGAGAAGCAGCTGAGCCCCAAGGGAGCCACCTGCCTGCTTCTGTTACTCAGGATGAGGGACGTGACATTTCCGTTTTCTCAGGTTATCACCTGATACTTTACGTGTCCCCAGTCATTGTCCCAGGTGATGTGGATCGTTCTGACTTACACCACCACCTGGTGAGCAAAGATACGCTCCAGATCAGTCTGCCGGATGAGGGCCTCTAGCTGCAGGGTCTCCGTATCCCCATCCAGCCCATCTGGCTCTCTGCCGCTCGGGGGCTGTGAGGCTCCAAGGACTCAGGGCTGGGGGCAACCTCAGGGAGCAGAAGGGTGTCTGGGTCCCGCACATGAGGTTGACTCCTTCCGACCTGATGGTTTTCAGTGTCTCCTCGGAACTGCCCTGCGGGTGTGGTGAGCGGCAGGTTCGGGCCCGACTTCCCGGGAGCCCACTTCCTGGGGGACCTCCTGCAGCTGTCGTTCGCCTCGTCCCAGCGGGACCTGTTTGAGGATGGCTGGCTGGAGTTTGTGGTCCGCGTGTACTGGTTGAAGGCGCGGTTCCTGGCGCTGCAGGTTGGTCTGTGGTCGGCTGCTTGGGGAGGATGCGCTGGCACCCAGTGGGAGGGGAGAGAGCTGGCCGCGTGGTGGAGGGTGTGTGTGCGCACGTGTGGCACCTGCCTGGGCACTGGGCTCTGCATGAGGAGGTGGGACGTGGTGGGGAACATGCAGCATCTCAGAAATCCCGACGCCCACCATCAGCACAGCTGTAGCGCCACGAGGGGCCTCATGGGCCCCCATAGACCCAGCGAGGTTGCTTTGGAGCCTTGACCCTTTCCTTATGTTTCCCGAGAGAGCCTGAGCGTGTGTGCAAATGGGTGCAGAGTTTTTTGGGAGGGAATCACTGCCCATCTGTGTGAATGGAGCTTGTCTGGAGGGCCCGGGAGGGCTGGCTGTCCCCCAGCCCCTTGCACACTGTGGCACCCAGTGCCCCACAGTCGGTTCTGGAGCTGGGACAGGCCTGGGTCTAGTCGCGGCTCTGCCAGCTTCGCTCAAGATTTGGAGTAGATACTCAGCCTTGCTCTGGTGTCCCGGTGTCCTCTCCCCCACCACGAGGGTCATGATGCTCCCCTTGGAGCTGTAGTGTGAATCATTCGTTCATGCGTTCATTCAGCAGGTACTTACTGAGCCCCACCCGCTCTGTAGAGGGGATGGTAGTAGTTGGCTAAAACCGCCCTCATGGTGCCCCCAGTCTGGTGGGCTCAGGGGGCAGGCACCTGGTGCAGCACAGCGAGTGCCCCTCCTCTGCCCAGGGAGACATGGAGCAGGCCCTGGAGAACTATGACATCTGCACGGAGATGCTGCAGAGCTCCGCTGCCGCCCGGGCTGTGGCGGGAGCCGAGCAAAGAGACGTCGTGATCCGCCTGCCCAACCTCCACAATGACTCGGTTGTCTCCCTGGAGGAGGTGAGTGGGAGCTTTTTAATGGTGTTTTCTTGGTCAAAGGCCTGACCTGTCCATGCAGACTAGGAGAGCGGCCCACATGCTGAGCAGGGCAGGGTGGGACCCGGGAGAGGCAGCTCTGAGGCACAGGGTGCCATGGACTCGCAGGCACACCGCCTGATGGAGCGCTCCTCTGGGGGCCGGTGGCTGGGAGCCGGGGTGGAGGTGTCTGCCCACAGGGTGGAGAATGGCTCTTGCTCAGCTCTCTGGCCTGCGTGTGGCAGCAGCCCCAGAGGAACAAGAGGAAAACCCCTGCAGAAGCAGACCAATGTTGCTCTGGCCCTGGGGTGGGTCAGCGGTGTGTGGTTCTAATCCTGTCCTCACTGTGCAGCCTCTGACCGCAGGCCCACAGTTCCACATCTGTGACACATTCACATTGGCTGAAAGCCTTCAGACTCTTGCAGGGTGGTTTCAGGGCCAGGCCTAGTGCAGTGCCCCTGCTGCCCGTGTCCTGCAGGCCTCCTGTGAGGAGAGGGTTCCGGGGGTTGGTGGTGTGTGTGCCAGCCTCTGGCCTGGGCTCCCTAGGTCTCTGCAGCCCCATGCTCCACGGTTCTAGGAGTCTGGTTTGCTGAACTGTGGCCATGAGGCTGTCTTAACTATTTTCACAGACACTTTCTGGAACCCTTCTGCTTCTGTGGTAGTTTTGTCTTTTGGTATATTTGTTCTTCAAAGACTTGAATGCCTTGCCCTTAATAGAAATACTATTTATAAAGTGTTTTATAAGGTATTTACTTGCTGTAAATACTTCTTGGCTGGGTCTGTTAAATGCAAAACTCTGGGGGGCTTCCCTGGGGGCGCAGTGGTTAAGAATCCGCCTGCCAATGCAGGGGACACGGGTTCAATCCCTGGTCCGGGAAGATCCCACATGCTGTGGAGCAGCTAAGCCCATGCGCCACAACTACTGAGCCTGCACTCTAGAGTCCGTGAGCCACAACTACTGAGCCTGTGCGCTGCAACTACTGAAGCCCACGCACCTAGAGCCCGTGCTCCACAACAAGAGAAGCCTCTGCAATGAGAAGACCGCTCACCGCAACGAAGAGTGGGCCCCGCTTGCCGCAACCAGAGAAAAGCCCGCACGCAGCAGCGAAGACCCAACGCAGCCAAAAATAAAAAATAAATAAAATAAAATAAATTAATTTTTTTAAAAAATGCAAAACTCTGGCTGCATTCAGGGAGCCCGTGAGGGCTTGGTCGTCAGGCAGTGATTCTGGGCCTTTTCCAGATTGACAAGAACCTGAGGTCGCTGGAACGGTGCCAGTCACTGGAGGAGACTCAGCGGCTGTACGAGGCTGGCGACCACCGGGCCGTCGTGCGCCTGCTCCGCCCCACCTTGTGCCCCAGTGGGTTTGACCGGGCCAAACACCTGGAGTTCATGACGTCTGTGCCTGAGAGGCCGGCCCAGCTGCTGCTGCTGCAGGTGTGTGCTGTCCCGGCCCCTCTCCTGCTTGTGCCTTCTGCTTGGCCGGAGTTTCTTCTCCGGGGGCTTGGAGGCAGCCCTGGAGAAAGTAGAGAGAAGTGGAGTAAAATCCGCCCCCTCGGGCACCGGGAAGACGTGGTGAGAATATACGGCGGGGAATTGGAACCTAGGGTTCTGCTGGGCTCAAGGTGAGCCTGCGCCAGGCTCTGAACTTCCACATGGCAGAGGGGGAAGGGAGACTAGTCAGGGCTTAGCCATCCATCCACCTGATGGTTCATCTGCCTGTCGTTCATTGCTTTTTAAATTAACTATTGAGTTCATATAAAATTGATAAAATATCTATACAATGTAAAGAATTAAGAGAAGGTAAATAGTCCCGTAGGATTAAGTAGTTGAAGGAAAGGAACACGAGTGTGGTGTGTGAGGCCCATGTGCCCTGTCGGCTCCTTCCACGCCCCTGTCCTCAGTACGTGAACCTCCGCTGAGAGCTGGCCTGGCACCAAGCCTCTGCTGGGCTGCGTGGTCACTCAGCCTCCCCGCACCTCAACGTCTTGTCTCCGGAGCGGGGATGGTTATTGTACCTCAGAGGCCTGCTGTGGAGTTTCATGAGCTGGCATGTGTGGGCGTCACGCCTGGCATGTGGCAAGCCCCAGATGGGTGCTGGCAGTGGCCGCTGCCGCCATCCTCGGGACGCGTGGAGATGGATGTGGAAGACGATACACAGGATGTGCTCATGGTGTGGGGTGGGCTTTGATTTATTATCTCACTGGGTCCTTCCTCTTCAGTCTAGGAAGAGAGCCCAGTCTTCTCCCGGGCTTCTTAAAAATTTTTATTTTTTTAACCTTTTTAAAAATTTTTTTGGCCACACCATACAGCATGTGGGATCTTAGTTCCCTGACCAGGGATCGAACCTGCATCCCCTGCAGTGGAAGTGCAAAGTCTTAACCACTGGACCGCCAGGGAAGTCCCCTCCCGGGCTTTTTGAACTGACTTTCTTGAACTGGGAAATGGTTAAGAGGTGTGACTGGGAACAAGCGGAGGTGAAAGGGGAAGAATGGGGAGAGGAGGGCAGGGGACGAGCTGTGATGACCTCAGCGCCAGTGGCTGTGAGGTGGACAGCTGAGTGTGCCAGGGACAGGCCAGCTCAGTGGCTCAGGTGGTCTTGCTCTGTGGTCTGGAGCTCCTGGGCAAAGTGGGCGGGGGGCCCCAGGGGAGGGGGCTGCTGCTGGGGAGGCACCGCACGGTGCTGAGGCCCGAGATGAGGCCTGGGCCGAGTGCTGGGGAATCTGCTGGGTTTTGCCCCTTTTCCTCTTGAGAGCGTGTGTTTTCTTATTGATTTGGAATGCTTTTTATATATTAGAGATATTAATCTTTTTCTCATCGAATGTTTTTTCCCAGTTTGTTGTCTGCTTTTAAATTGCAGCTTGTGCTTTCTTTGACGTACATAAGTTTGGAAGTTTTAGGTCATTAAATCTCTTGATGTTTTCAAACAGTGGTGAATTTGTTCATTATGCTTAGAAAGCCTTTTCAAGGCTAGAACAACATTCATCCAGTTGTTGCACACACAGGATGGAGCTCCCACAGTGTACCTGACACTGGGCAGCGGGGAGGCCCCCTGACGGAACCTACTCTCCACAAGGGAGGCTGCAGGGGGTGTGTCAACAGACAGACAGAGGCCTGTGCGCCTTGCTTCTTCCTGCAGTGTTAGGTGTTGGGTTCATGCTTGCGTGTAACCCGCTTCACCTCGCTTTTGTAGGGTGGGGGTCTGACTTGGAATTCTCTCTGGGATATGCAGGAGGCTCGGTCTCCCTGTGTAGATGAGCTGCCTGCCACATTCTTCAATGTAAGTGTACAGTCTCCTCATGGTTGCGTTGATTCTTAGTCCTGATACTTTGGGTTGCTATTTGAGCAGGACGTTTTTGCTGGTCTTTATGTCTTCTAACTACGTTTATGGTTTATAGGAACCCTGTTGATTTTTGCGTGTTTATTTTAAATCTGGCCACTTCACTGCATTCCCTTTATTTCTGATGGTTTCTGTTTTGGGTGGATGGTCTGTTGCCACAGTCAGTGGTGATCTGCTCTCCTCATTTGTTGGCAGTTATTCTTCTGCTTTTTAGCTCTTTTCAGCCTCAAGCACTGGGGGTCATGTCACATTAGAGTGATGGGTCCTTGTCTTGTCCCTGACTTTCTGTCAACCAGTCCCTTGCGTGTTCTGATCAGGTGGGGTTGGCTCCGGCCTGCGGCCTCCACCTCTGCCCCTGTGGGCTCTGTCACACCTCAGCAGCTCCTGCTCGGTGCTGGCTTTCCCTAAAGAAACACAGACCCCGTTTTCCTGGCAATTAAGGCTCTTAAGTTGGGGGTGGTTTTGATCTGCGTTCAGGTGTGTTTCTGCCTGTCTGTCACCTCAGAGGGTGGTCGAGGTGGGCGGGCCTGCTCTGCATGCCCTGGGCCCCTGTGGGGCCAGGCGTGGCGAGCGTGGCCGTAGCTCTCACAGCGACTTCATGCCCCCTCCTCCCTCATTCAGGACTCCTTGCTCCGGCTGGAGGACCACCGGCAGTGCTTCGAGTGCTCTGACGTGGCTCTGAATGAGGCGGTCCAGCAGATGGTTAATGCCACTGAGGCTGCCGCCAAGGAGGAGTGGGTGGCCACGGTAACCCAGCTGCTGCTGGGCATCGAGCAGGCGCTCTCAGCAGACAGCAGCGGCAGCATCCTGAGGGACTCATCCTCCGCCGCTGGCCTCACCCGGCTCACCAACAACCTCATCCAGGTAACCCGGCTCCTTCCCGCCCGCCCGCAGCCCGGTTGGCCCTGAGGACGTACCCTGGGGGGAGCTGACCCTGCAGTGACGCCCCATCGCCCCAGGTCATCGACTGCAGCATGGCCGTGCAGGAGGAGCCCAAGGAGCCCCACGTGTCCTCGGTGCTGCCCTGGATCATCTTGCACCGCATCATCCGGCAGGAAGAGGACAGCTTCCGCTCCCTGTGCCACCAGCAGCAGCTCCAGAGCCCGGCAGACGAAGGTGTGGGGATGCGGTCCGGTGGGGGCGGCCCTCAGCCCGGTGTCCCTGCCTCTCATCTCTGCCTCAGGGCCCTGCGGCCCTGTCCAGGCACCGTGAGTGGGCTTGGGCTTGGGCAGCGGATGTTTCGTGGCACTTGGATGGAGGCAGAGGCTCCCCACCATGCGGTGGGGGGGTGGGGGCGTGGCCTGTGCAGTGTTTCACGTCGGGTGCAGGTGGAGAGCACCGTGAGGAGTGGGCCTGCTCTGGGAGCCTCGTGCCGCCAGCTCCTCCAGTCCCTGCACAGCCCGTGGGCCCTCGGGTGTGGGCCCGGGCAGCTGGAGGGCAGCACGGGGCAAGCAGGCGCAGGTTCCACTTCTTGGCCATGTGACCATGGACCAGTCAGGCGACCCCCAGCCTCTGTTCCCCCGTCCACTCTGGGGATAGTGGCACCATCTCAGGGTTGTTGGAGGACCTATGGGGCAGTAAAGCCATTGTTGCCACGGCAGGTCAGTGCTGGCATGAGGGGTGCTGGTGCCGAGTGCAGAGGCCGCAGGGGTGAGCCAGGGCCCTGTGTGGAGATGGCACTTGAACCGGGTCAGCACAGTGGTAGGAAATGTGGTCGGTGCAAGAAATTACATCAAAACAACAGCTAAATGACATTTAAGCAAAGAGTGTAGCTCTACCAAATGGACTTTATTCCTTTGGTTTTCTCGCATTTTCAGTCTAAATTTGGCTGATACACGTATACTTTTTATATAGCTGTGATTACAATACACGTATTTATGTGTATATTCAACCAGCTTAAAAATGAATTTATTGGGAGGGGTTTTCCTCAGTCATTTGACGGATCAGCAAAGCGCACAGGAAGGAAAGTCAGCTGTGTGGCCACAAGCACGGAGTCCACACCCGCTTGCCTTCCTTCCACTTGCTCTCTTGCTCCAAGTGCTTCACTCCGCAGGTGTCTGTCAGCTGCTCTCTGCTTGTCAGGCCTCCGTGGGTGAGAACCTCTGGCCTGGGAAGGTTCACGGTGGGGGCGACAGACGGGACCACTAGCAGCACCCACAGTGCCACGCCTGAGGCCTGACGGGGGACCGGGAAGTGATGGGGCAGCTGGGCAGGGACCCGGAAGGGCTGGGCATGTGGCTGGACTTGGCAAGGAGCCAGACCGAGAAAAGCTTTCGCCCCCGTGTATAAGCTATGTGGCTGTGTTCCGTTGTCTTCACGATGCTAGGAGAGGTGCCCTGCTTTGCCCAACTCTCAGGGCAGCGGTGTTTCTCTTACTGGTCATTCTTTAGTCAATACCTCATGCACGTCTTTTTGCTTCTGCTGAATTGATTTTTTTTGGATAAATTTTTAAAACGGTTATCTTTAGAGCGCTTGACAAATAGTGCCTCTGTGTTTTACAAAAAAGCTTCAGTGGTGAAAAAAAATTAAGGTTTACACCTATAAATGTAGGTGTAAAAAGACTTCTGGATTAAAGTCTCTTCTTAATTAATTATGCAAGCACAATATAGGTTTTTCTTGGTTTGCTTTTTTGTTTTTTTAGTAACAGGATTTCTTTTGTTTTATTTTAAATATCTGTTTATTTATTTATTTATTTATTTGGTTGCACCTGGTCTCAGTTGTGGCAGGCGGGCTCCTTAGTTGTGGCATGCGAACTCTTAGTTGCGAGATGCATGTGGGATCTAGTTCCCTGACTAGGGATCGAACCCAGGCCCCCTGCATTGGGAGCGTGGAGTCTTATCCACTGTGCCACCAGGGAAGTCCCCACAATATAGTTTTTTAAAAAACTACCAGTAAGCAAGTAAGGGAAGGAGGACAGTGCAAGGCCATAAACTTCAAAATGGTGGGCTAGGGAAACAAAGATCCTGGTGTACTGGCCGCCGGTGTGGCCCGTCCCCTCCTCCACCCCCAGGAGGAGGACTGAGGGGACAGGGTGAGTGGACAGAGTCCTCTGTCCTGTAGAAAGTGGGCTGGCGGGGCTGCCCCTTGTATTGCCCTGGGCCTTGGCAGAGGCAGGAAGGGCTGCTGGGTCCTGCCCCTCCTGGTGGCAGACTACATGGAGGGCACTCTGGCTGGCAGTAAGGGGCCGGCGTGGGGCAATGTTGCATGCTGAGTTCCCTGGAGCAGATGCTGGGATGGTATATTAGGAATTTCTACTCGTGAAAGGAAGAGGGAAGCAGCGGGGAGAACAGGGTGCATCCTGACGTCGTCTCGGCCCCCGGCGGGGGCTCTGTAGCATGTCGGGCAGAGGAAGCCAGGCCTTTGCCCTCTCATCTCACTTCAGTCACTGGACGTGGCTCCCGCGGCTGTAGCCAAGCCGAAGGAACTGCTGGCTGGGGCCGTGTGCTGGCCGCACTGCTCTCCCTGGGCAGCCATTTAGGAGATCTCGGAAGAGAGGACAAAACCACGGTCCCCCAGTGCGGACTGATGCAGCCCTGGTCGAGCAAGCTCCCTTCTTTTCCCTCAGCAGACACAGGCAGCGGAAGGTGATTGAGAGCAACACCTGCTGTGAGCTCACAGCTTTGAGGAAGGGCAGGCTGGTCTTCTTTGTGGGAGATGCCCCAGAAAATTCCTTCATGGTGATTGCAGCGCTGCCATGGTCTGAGGAGCCGCCCTGGCTGACCATGAGCAGGGTGGAGAGAGGTGACATGGCGGGCGTGCTGACAGGTCGTGACCCACCCCTACCCCACAGCCCGCATCGAGTACAGGAAGGGAAGAAGGAACACACCATTCGAGAGACAGGTGGACTAGGCCTGGAAGAAAGCATACAGCAAGGAGCAGAGGCAGAGGCTTGTGGGTGATTGGCCCAAGAAAATCATTTGTTAAAATTTCTAAGACGATAAGCAGAATGAAATGAAATGGAAAACTGCAGAACTAAGGGAAAACGCTGCAAACCACATCTCACCATTATAAACTAATAAACTAAAACAGCGAGGAGCAGAGTGAATATGACTGAAACTGCGGGAGACGGATTAAGAGCTAACAGCACTGGAGAGAAGGTGGTAGATGTGGAAGACAGAGGTGGTCCAGTGTGAGGGTGAATGGGGCCCCTGATGGCAGCAAGGAATCTGATGTCACATACAGGAAGGGTTCTCTGAATTGTAATAAACACTGAATCTGCAGGTTCAAAGTATATACCAAGAAAAGTTGATATGCAACAGTCTACATCAAGATGCATCCTGGTGAAGGATCTATTTTAGGGGTAAAGACTTATCAGGTTTCTAAACTGAAAAATCAATTTATCTTAATGGGACAAAGAACAGGGCTCATTTCAGATTTCTCCCTGGCAGTGTTCAGTGCAGTTGGGGTCATGTCCATATGTCTGCAGGGTTCTCAGGGCAGGAAAGTGTGGGCCCAGGCATGTAGCCAGTCGTTTGTAATTACAGTGGATTCCGGCTCCTTGAGTGCTTCTTAGAAGCATGGCTGGAGGATGAAGTCAGTAAACCAACATGAATCAGGATGGAAAAGCCACGGGAAAGAGCTTGCGATGAGCACCAGATCCACTTAGAATCGGAGTCGAAATAGAGCAGCCGGGCTGATTATGGCTGCAGAACAGAATGTACGTGTTATAACCCTACTGCACTAGAAGCAGTATGCACGACCAGATTAGGAGCTGGGGGAGAGGAGTAAAAAGCTACCACAGAGCCATCACTGACCTGGTGTAACAGTCATTTGATGCTGTTGAAAATGGAAATGAAAGGACTTCCCCGGTGGTGCATTGGTTAAGAATCTGCCTGCCAATGCAGGGGACACTGGTTCGATCCCAGTCCGGGAAGATCCCACGTGCCGTGGAGCACCTAAGCCTATGCGCCACAACTACTGAGCCTGTGCTCTAGAGCCCGTGAGCCACAACTACTGAGCCCAGAGCCCGTGCTCTGCAACAAGAGAAGCCACCTCAATGAGAATCCCGCACACCACAATGAAGAGTAGCCCCCGCTCGCCGCAACTAGAGAAAGCCCGCGCGTAGCAACAAAGACCCAACACAGCCAAAAATAAATAAAATTAAATACTTTTTTAAAAAAGTACAAAACAAATTTCATGAAAGAATCTTGATTCTGTTTTCTCTAGTACTTTCTATCCTAATGTGTTCTGTCCTAATCCTCTTTAAAAACGTTAGTTATAAGACCATGATGGGTTATGGCTCAGAGTTTCAAACACACCAAGGTATCTTTAAGGAACTAGTCATAGTTCTAGTGATGAACAAACATTTAACTGAGATTTGGTAGTTCTTTTTCCTTCTGTAGTAGTTAAACAGACCTAAATATAAGAATTTTTAAGTTAAGCAATGGTATGTGTAGTATGGGTTCCATTGTCATAAATGACTTGTCTCTCTCTTTCAAAATGTCTCATACACGCATAGAAAGATGCTTCCAGTGATGTTCACCAAATGTCACCCTGGTTATCGGGGGCGGGGGGGTGGGGTGGGGTGGGCAGTGCTGCTGTTTGGTGATGGACCATTCCTTCCGTATACGGTCCTGTGTGATCTGAATTGTTTTTTGATAAGCATGTACTGCTTTAGTAAACCCAGTCACATCATTACTGATTTTAAAAGACAAAAAGATGAAAAAGGAAAGAGGGGGAACTCTGCGGCCCCTTGGTATAGACAGAGGAGGAGGGCCCACTGCTCCCAGCCGTGCTGGCACTGACCCTGTGTGTCGCCTGGTCTTTCCCCAGTGACAGCCGATCTGCCCATGCTCCCTTCCTCCCTCATGCTGCTCAACACGGCCCATGAGTACCTGGGCCGGAGGGCCTGGTGTTGCAACTCCGATGGGGCCCTGCTGCGATTCTACGTAAGTGCTGCTGGGGCGCGCCTGCCCTTCTCTGGCCATTGTCACCCCGGGTCTAGAGTGCGTGCGTGCCCGTGCTTTCTTGCTTTCTTTCTCTCTCTCTCTTCCCCTCTCTCTCCCTGCTTCTCTCTTGGAGTAAAATTTAAACTATTGACTCTTTTTTTAAGTGATTTTAGGTTCATTTAGATTTTTTCTTCCATGGTCAATTCTGTTTTTGGAATACTGTCCATGTAAGCATAAAGTTGTTCACGGTATTTGCTGATAATTTTAAAAGTCTCTGGAGTACCTCTAGTTATGCCCCCTTTTTCATTGCTAAAATCATTTATTTATGCTTCCTTTCCCTTTTTTGAAAAACCAGTCTTTTATGAGGTTTATCGAAATTAGTTTTTTCAAACTACCAGTTACTGGTTTATTGACCTATTTTTTCTTTGCTTTCTAGTTCACTAATTGACACTTTATTTTTTACTTTCTTTGGATTTGCTTCATGTTTTTTCTAACTTATTGAAGTAAATGCTTATTTTAGTGATCACCTTCTAATACATGTGTTGGAGATTATAAGTTTTCCCCAAGTACATTTTTAACTGCATGCCATAAGTTTTGATATTTGCGATCTTTATTTTTATTTTTAAAAAATTTTTTTTCTATGATAAGGTCTTTTTTTTTAATTTTTGAATTTAATTTAATTTATTTTTTTATACAGCAGGTTCTTATTAGTCATCAATTTTATACACATCAGTGTGAACATGTCAGTCCCAATCGCCCAATTCATCACACCACCACCACCATCCCCCCGCCGCTTTCCCCCCTTGGTGTCCATACGTTTGTTCTCTACATCTTTGTCTCAGTTTCTGCCCTGCAAACCGGTTCATCTGTACCATTTTTCTAGGTTCCACATATATGCGTTAATATACGATATTTGTTTTTCTCTTTCTGACTTACTTCACTCTGTATGACAGTCTCTAGATCCATCCACGTCTCAACAAATGACCCAATTTCGTTCCTTTTTATGGCTGAGATATTTGCTATCTTTATGTAACTGATTTCTAATTTTATCGAATTACGTTTGGAGGATGTGGTCTGTATTATACCTAGTCCTTGGTATTTGTCGAGACTTGCTTTTTGTCTAGTTTTGGTAAAAATACCGCGGATGCTTGAAAAGAATGTATGTTTGCTAATAGTTGGGCATCATAATGGTAGCCGTTGCTCTGACCTCTGTAGATTCACCAGTTGACTATCATTCACCTCCTCTGAGATCCTCACTAATGTCTGTCTGCCAGAGAGAGGTTCCCTCGGCCCTAACGGGATTTATCGTCTGACATTATAACTCTTTAATTCACACCCCTCCACGGGAGTCTGAGCTTCCCAAAGGCAGGGACAGTGTCTCGATGTGCCCAGCATAAGACGGTGCTCAGTAGATATTTGGGGAGCAGATGAATGTCTAAATGAACAAGTGTAGCTAGAAACTGCAAGAAACTGCCTGGGGTGCTAGAAGGAGGGAAGGTGGGCAAATCCTCAGCACGCCCTGCGGAGCAGGGCCCAGATGGCTCCCAAGGGGGTGGCAGGCCCGTTCCAGGACACAGGCCCAGACAAGCTCCTCAGGTTAGCAGAGCTGATGGGCCCACTGTGCAGGCGGCTGCCAGCCCTCCCCCAGGTGCCTCTTCCTGCCTGCCCACCACCTAGGTGCGCGTCCTCCAGAAGGAGCTTGCTGCATCCACCTCTGAGGACACTCACCCATACAAGGAGGAGCTGGAGACAGCCTTGGAGCAGTGCTTCTACTGCCTGTACAGCTACCCCAGCAAGAAGAGCAAGGCCAGGTACCTGGAGGAGCACTCGGCTCAGCAGGTGAGGGCCCCCTGGGGGCGGGGCTTGGGCTCCCCTGGTGGGGGTGCTGTGGTGGGGGGGGGGTCAGGGGTTGGGGGGTGGGATTTGCTGCATCAGGTGGACTAGTCCCACCAAAGACAGTTCTTGCTTTCCTCGCAAGAACTAGTTTCATAAACGTTGACTAATCATTCAAAAATGCAGCATGGCAATTTTTCAGTAGCTCTTTTTTCCCCCAATTCGAATAATGCAGATGATTCCTTAGAGGGTTTCCTTTTTTTTTTTTTTTTTTAATTTTTAAATTTTTTATTTATTTATTTATGGCTGTGTTGGGTCTTCGTTTCTGTGCGAGGGCTCTCTCCAGTTGCAGCAAGTGGGGGCCACTCTTCATCGCGGTGCACGGGCCTCTCACCATCGCGGTCTCTCCCGTTGCGGAGCACAGGCTCCAGACATGCAGGCTCAGTAGCTGTGGCTCACGGGCCCAGTCACTCCGCGGCATGTGGGATCTTCCCAGACCAGGGCTCCAACCCGTGTCCCCTGCATCGGCAGGCAGACTCTCAACCACTGCGCCACCAGGGAAGCCCAGGGTTTCCATTTTTTTGGTGTTTGGTTTTCAGACCACTAGTGGGTGTGTTACCTCAGTGGTCCTGAACACGGTCAATTATTCTTTGAGGGAGTCCATCCCCTAAGTGCGTGCGACTCTGGGCAGGGTCCCCGCCGTGACCACCACGGCATGCAGAGCGCCCTGGCCCAGAGCAAGTGCTTGGTCAGTATTTGGCAACCAGGTGACCTGCCCTCTGTCATGGCCATGTGGACTCAGAGCGAGCCCTCGGTTCCAGTGTTTGTCTCTATAAAGACCGGGTTTGTGCTGGTTCACTTTTCTGCTCATCACACACTTGGGTTTGGGGATTGCAGTCGGCGAGCAGATGTTTTAAGTATGTGGGAGTCATTTGAGGCTCTCCTCGTCTACACTGGACACTGAGCGTTTCCGTAGAAGGACTCTCCCCCGTGTGCTCTCCCTGGACCGCACTATGGCCTGCCTCTGCCTTCTTTCAGGTGGATCTGATATGGGAGGATGCCCTGTTCATGTTCGAGTACTTTAAGCCCAAGACCCTGCCTGAGTTTGACAGCTATAAGACCAGCACCGTGTCCGCTGACTTGGCCAACCTCCTGAAGCGAATTGCCACCATCGTGCCCCGCACAGAGCGGCCAGCCCTGAGCCTGGACAAAGTCTCCGCCTACATCGAGGGCACCTCTGCAGAGGTAGGAGCTGGTGTGCCAGCCGTGTCCTGTCTCCTCCAGCACCTCCGCCTGCGTGCCTTGGCCTCTCCCCTGCTCTGCGCCAGCTGGCAGGGCCCTGGGAAGTGAAGGGCCCTGGTCGCACCCTGGTGACACCCAAGTCCCTGGCTCCATGTCCCTTCACCCTTGCCCTCTCACCTGCCAGGTGCCCTGCCTCCTTGAAGGGGCTGACCCCTCCCCTCCGGTGGTGAATGAGCTCTACTACCTCCTGGCCGATTACCATTTCAAAAACAAGGAGCAGTCCAAGGCCATCAAGTTCTACATGCACGACATCTGCGTCTGCCCCAATAGGTCAGCCACCGGGTGCTGGGCAGGCCGGCTGCGGGAGGGCTGGGGACTCGTCTCGGAGAGCTCTTCCTGGGGCGGTTTGGGGTTTCCCTGCCCACAGCAAGGAGGCCAGGAAGAAGGAAGGAGAGGGCAGGTGGGCACTCCGCAGAGGCGAGGAAGGGCAGAGCCTTCTTCCCCAGTCCCTGGGGTGGGGGCGGGGTCAAAGCAGGCAACTGTGTCCTTCTGGTGCCGGCCCGCAGCCCTGGGGAGTCGGCTGGGTGGACTCTTGCTTCTTCCACTGCAGTGTCTTTCGTTGTGGTTGTTTTCTTCTTTGGGGGCAGGGGAGGGGGGCTCCTCCCTTCCTGGGATGCAGTGCGTTGATGGCAGGAGAGCCCATCATACGTAAGGCTCGTGCTTTCTTCCCAGTGGTCCCTGGTGGCCTCTTCTTAAATCATACTGATTGGCCTGATCCTCGTGAAGGGCCTGCTAAGCTCATACAGTCTGACTCGCTTGTTTGAGAGGGAATCTTTTCTGATGGCTGCTGCGCCTAGGAGGGCCAAGGTCGGAAGGAGACCACTCTCTGCTGGTGACCTGTGCCTGAAGGGTCCAGAGTGGCCTCCATAGGCAGCCTTCCTGGGAGTTGTCGGGAACGGAGGGCTCTGCCTTATCAGGCAGGACCCACCTGGCCGGGGGTGGGGAGGGCTGGGGTCTGGGTGGAGAAGCCAACGCATGACTCCCACAGCTGTGGGAAAGGCTCTCCCGCAGCCCCTCTTGCTCAGCCTGTGGTTTCCTCCAGGCAGGGGCCTGTGTGGTGGTGGCCCTGGCTGTCCTCCCTGTGGTTGCTGCCGACTGGGGTCGTGGGGCCCAGGGTCGCCCTGGCTTAGGGTTGCGTGGCCCGGGGTGGTGGATCAGAGCTGCACTCAGGCTGGCTGAGTGCTCACTCCCTGCTGCTGCCACATCCGAAAAGTGACAGTGACAACACCCACCTGTCCGAGGGAAGGGGGAGCCTGGCTCCTGGCAGCACCCAGAGGAGCGTTTCAAGTTTTTGTGACAATGTGTCTGTGTTCTGCTTGCTTGTATTTGCAACAGGAGATGATGGTTTCTGTTTTGGTCTCATGCAGGCACGTGGGCACCTGCTGTGGTGTGGAAGGAGCTGCCCAGGTGGAAGGTCCCTGACCATTCCCACCATGCTCTCTCCCAGGCCCCACCCCAGGAGAAAAGGGCGCTCAGGACCCCTCTCGAGGGGGGTCCTGCACTGTCCTCTCAGGTCTCTTCTGCTCCCTTATCTCTGGTCGCTTGGAGAGCAGCGGAAGTGCCTGGAAGCTTTGTGAGCTGCCCAGGTTCCCCTGACCTTGCACAGCCCAGGGACTCCAGGGGCCGGCTTTGAAGTTTGTGCCACGGTAGTGGAAGACTTGTCAATCTGCGGAGGGTAGCATGCCCGTGTGATTGCTGCCTTTTCTGTTCTCTGTGCTAGAGAATTCCAGACTCTTTCGAGGGCCCAGAAGTGGTCTTGGTGCCTCAGAGAGGCTCCTGCATTCTCACCAGCAGTTTCTCTGGGGTGGTCTCAGAATGATGGGGTCTCATCCATCACATGGTCCCCTCACTGTCCATCTTGCTGCTGGTGCTTGAGCTGGAGAGGGCAGGGTCCCAGGGGGGAGTGAGGAGCCGGCAGAAGCTAGGTGGCAGGGGTCTCAGGAGTCTGGGCTGCTCTGTGCTGTTGGTCAGGGAGGTTATAGGTCATGAGGTTACGCCTGTGGAGCAGGCCCTTTCCTCCCCCTCAGAGCCATCCTGGGGGTACGTCCTCCAGGCAGGGGAGCAGAGGGCAGCAGGGTGCCAGCGTCTGGCTATGCCAGGGGCGATCCTCTCAGGGCGGTGCCTGGGTGCCGTGAGGGGCTGGGTGACTTGTGTCCTGTGCTCTTCTCTGGAGGTGGGCCTGCGGGGCCATGTTTCCTGGCTCAGGGATGCCTGCGGTGGTGGAGTTAGGAAGTCTGGGGTGGGGCCCATGTGCCCATGGGCACCGTGTCTGCAGGGCAGTGAGGGCAGCAGTATGTTGAGCCGGGCTGTGTCATGACCACAGGTTTGACTCCTGGGCGGGCATGGCCCTGGCCCGGGCCAGCCGCATTCAGGACAAACTGAACTCCAACGAGCTGAAGAGCGACGGTCCCATCTGGAAGCATGCCACACCCGTGCTGAACTGCTTCCGGCGGGCGCTGGAGATCGACAGCTCCAACCTGTCCCTGTGGATCGAGTTCGGCACCATGTCCTATGCCCTGCACTCCTTCGCCTCACGCCAGTTGAAGCAGTGGAGGCCCGAGCTGCCCCCTGAGCTTGTGCAGCAGGTGAGGGGCGGGGGCGGCCGCTGTCCTGGGGTCCATGCCAGCTTGGTTCCTGGTCTCTGGACACTGGGTCCGGGGTGGGTGAGTCCAGGGCCAGTCTCCTGTGAGCACTAGTCAGCCACCAATTTCAGGGCCATGGAGAAGCTGTTGTCTCTTCCCTGCTCCCTCAGAGGAGCTTGTTGAGTCCTTGTAAAATTCTTGACACTGTGCTAGGAAGTTTGAAGCCCCTCCTGGTGGGAGAATGTTCCCCTAGTGTGGGTGCTGGGTGTCTGGCCCGAGGGCTGTGCTGCAGGGGCTCCCTTGGCTCCTTGAAGAGGGACGTGAAGGAGCCACACGGCGTGTCAGTATGGCAGGTGTGGCAGTAGGACACCACATGGTCTCATTCCAGATGGAGGAGCGGCGAGACAGCATGCTGGAGACCGCCAGGCACTGCTTCACTTCGGCGGCGCGCTGCGAGGGTGATGGGGATGAGGAGGAGTGGCTCATCCACTACATGCTGGGCAAGGTGGCTGAGAAGCAGCAGCAGCCGCCCACCGTGTACCTGCGGCACTACCGGCAAGCCGGCCACTACCTGCACGAGGAGGCGGCCCGCTACCCCAAGAAGATCCACTACCACAACCCCCCTGAGCTGGCCATGGAGGCCCTGGAGGTGACGCCACGCTGGCCCCGGGCAGGGACGTGGGGAGAGGGTGGGCCGGTCTCACTGTCTCCCTGGGGATGAGGCATACGGTCCCAGTGACTTCCCTGCAACCCACTGGAAACTTCTTTGTGTGCAGTTCAATTAAAACAGCCTTTCCTCTCTCTCTCTAAGGGGTGCTCACCATCCTTTCTCGGGGAGGGAGCATTAGCACGCGGCGTCCCTGGCTCCGGGGCACTCGCGCCTGCAGCCTGGTCCCCAGGTGCATGGGAGAGCTCCCAGGCTGCAGGGGGTGCCCCGAGTACTATCCTGGTGGGACTCAGCCTGGCAGCCGCCGGCCCTCTGGACCCCCGGTTCAGGGTCTTGCGCTGCTCCTCCTGAGCAGAGCGCGTGTGCGCTGCCTGGATTTGCATCTGTGGTTCCAGGTGTGTGGCTCAGTGCTCTCGTTGGTGCCCATGGTGGTACCGTGAGGGGGCCACTGAGGACGCAGCGCAGGCTAGGGTGCACCAGGCTTCCCAAGGCCCTGGGCTTGTCAGCGTTACCCTTTCTCAGGCTGCCTGTCCGCCCCCACCGATCCCCTGCCCAGAAAGGTGCTTGAAATTTGGGGCAAAATCTGCTTGCGTATGCCTTTTTTGCATTTAGAGGTTTTTTTTCCGTTTATTAAATTAATACATGTTAATGGTTAAGAAAAATGTAATAATCAAATAATTCAGAAGTGTTTAAACTAAAAAGTTAAAGTCCCCACTGATCCTAGTTCCTCATCCGCAATAATCCACTTTAACAGTTTGGCCATGTCCTTGTTTTTCTAGGCGTGTTTCCTATTAACATGTAGACACACAGTAACATTTTCTTACCATCTTTCAATTTGTTTTTCTCATTGGACTAGATGTAGTGGAAGGAGCTGAGGCTTCCTTCATGTTCTCATGCCCCCTCGCCTGGCTGAGCACCCAGCCCCTTCTTCGTGGGTGTGGCCTCTCCTCCACTCCCTCTGTGAAGGGTGCAGGCTGGGTGTGGCTTCGTGTGTGTATCAGGGAGCACTTTTTTTTTTTGGCCTTGCTGTGGGGCTTGCGATCTCAGTTCCCCAACCAGGGATTGAACCCAGGCCACAGCAGTGAAAGCACTGAGTCCTAACCACTAGGCCACCAGGGGTGTCCCAGGGAGCACTCCTCTGAGCCCTTCCCAAGGTCACGTTACATTAGATCAGCGACGCCCTGTGCCTGGAGCCTTGTGGTGATCTGTGAGCCTTGTGAGCAAACAAAAAAGTCTAGTTTTAAAAAGTTCGCCTTTTTAAAGTGCTCCATGCTGAGTGGTGTATAGCAATGTTGGGCCACCTCTGGGGGTTCCTTGTGGAGCGTGGAAGGAAACTTCCTGTCTAGTGCTTCCCCAGCAGCATCCTGGTAGGTGTCCGCACCGCCCAGGCCCCATGTCCTTCCTCATCGCATTTCTTTCATGCTTTGCACTCGGCTCAGGAGCCCGTCCTTGGAGGGACTCCCGCTTGGGGCATGAGAAGGCTGCCGCCCAGAGGAGTGGCTGGCGTGCCCTGAGGCCACTGCGGGAGGGCAGTCAGCACACTCAGCCTGGGCTCTCTCACTCTCGGGAGAACGACTGCTCTCTTTTTCCTGCATGTATTTTCCTTGGACTTTTGGCCTCTGCTGCTGTCTGATAGAACCAGTGAGCAGGCAGGATGCTGGCCCTTCAGGGCCCAGGGCCTTCCGGATGAGGGGCTGAGGCCACCCTCCCAGCACACCACCCAGGCTCTCAGGGGGCAGGCGCTCAGCTGGACCATGTGTCTATCTTGCTTTAAAAATGGCATTCCTCTTTAAGAATTTAACCTTGCCCTGGTGAAAATACCCCTCTGTTGTTGAGCCTTCATTCAAAATACTTTACCTGCTGCTTGGATGACCTTTGCCAGTGGAACACTTGGCTCTCCCCCGAGTTTGGCCACCTGGGCACATATGGGTGCCCCGCATCTTAAAATGGACTTTTTGGGCCAGTTTCTCTGGGGCCCACGGGTTGGCTGGAGGTGGAGGGGCTCTGGGTGTGGGCTCCTCTGTCCGGGGTGCCCGCTTGAGAGTGTGGCCTGGGCTGGACCACCAGGCATCTCACCTGGGTGGGTCCTGGCTGGTGTCTGTCTAGAACTGCCTCTGGGTGAGGAGAGGCTGGTTAATCGGGCCCTGTGGCCACAGCAGCCTTCGTGTCGCCCACTGTGCTGTCCGTGGGAGCCAAGTGGCACCCACACCTGGGTGGGACGGTCAGGCCTGGTCATCTGTGGTGTGTGACACTTCCTGGGGGCAGTAAAGTGCCCTGGGCTCTCCTGGCTGGGGGCCTGGGCCGCTGGCCTCATGCTTGTGAACGGACGAGTGTGGTGAGGACGGAGGAAAGGAGGGAAGGCCCAGGCCTGACTGCTGCAGCACTGCCTGCCTGCCTCTGTCCGCAGGGCGGCTCCGGGGCGGGGACACAGACAGAAGTCCCACTACTTGTGGCCTCAGGGGGCCCATGGTGCCGGGGAGACGTGTGTGCAGGAGCTGTCCACTCTCCGCGGTACCAGGAGGGGGCACGGTTGCTGAGTGGGAGGCTGTGCTGGATTAACAGCTGGTGGGGTGGGGGGTGGGCAGCGCACCTCGGCAGCTGGGAGGGCTGCTCACACCCGCGTCCTTGTCCCAGGTGTACTTCCGGCTCCACGCATCCATCCTGAAGCTCCTGGGGAGGCCCGACTCTGGGGTCAGTGCGGAGGTACTGGTCAGCTTCATGAAGGAGGCTGCAGAAGGGCCCTTCGCCAGGGGCGAGGAGAAGAACGCGCCCAAAGCCTCAGAAAAGTGAGTAGCACGTGCTCCCGGCGGTTGGGCAGCAGCTGGGTGGTGGGCATTGGGGTACGGAGGGGTCTGCTGAGTCTCCCGGAGCCTGCAGGGTCAGGTCAGGCCCGAGGCTCCCAGTGGCTGGGCCGAGGCCCTGCTGTTGAACCTGAGACAGAGAGGCTGCGTGTGCGTGCCCATCACCTCCTCGTCCTTGGACGGTCCCTGGAGGAGCCGACTCCCCCTCCCGGCACAGCTCTGCCTGTGTGGATGCTGCACGCGGCAGCCTCCTACCCTGGCACCCTCTGCCAGGGCCTCTCCCTGGGGTGGGGCCCTCTGAGGGCTGCTGCCCCTTCTCCCGAGAGGCCGGGAGGGTGTGAGAGGCGGGGGCTCCTCTCGCAGCACCGGAGAGCTCGTGGTGCTGGGGCCCTGATGGGGTTCCCTTGGCAGGCCTGGGCCAGACCCCTGGGCCTCCCCTTGATTGCGAGTCACCCTGGCATCCGCGTCCTGGAGGTCTGGCTCAGCTTGCCCCATCTCTGGGCCCTTGCCTGGCTGGGCACCGTGCAGGCTCTGCCCAGTGCCAGAGAGACCTGCACCCGGGGCTGTCAGCTATGGGACAGGTGGGCACATGTGCGGCGGGTCACCAGGTGGACACGGTGTGCCCAGAGACTGTAGTCATACAGGGCCCCCAAGGCACAGTGATATGGCCTTTTTGGGATTGTAATTTTTTTTTACCTTAAAACTTATACAAATAATACACAAATACATACTAGTTATAGAAAATTCTGGTAACGTATAAATGTATGGACTAAAACGTGACAAGTCCTTTCTCACCCCCAGAGTTAGCGTCTGTTCACGGTTGAGTTTCCCAAATCATGTTCTGTGCATTTGCACACACTTCCACGTAAACGTCCAGTTATAGGGGTTCTTTTATTTTATAAAAACAAGCTCCTGGAGGTGTTGCAGAGTTTGCTTTTTCCCAACAGCGAGTCTGGGACCCACTCCGTAGATGGTGCCCACTTGTCCGGGTGCGTGTTATTGCAGAGCACAGGTGCGCCCTGCTCTCTATAGCCATTTCCTTGCACGTTTCAGGTGTTTTTAACTTTTTTCTCAACATTGTTGCAGCATATACCTTTGTACACGTGTGAGCGCGCAGTAAATCCAGATGTTTTCTCTGTCCACACACTGATTGGGATGAATTGTGTCAGGCCACGGGCGTCACACGAAGGGCGCTGACATGGCCTGGAGGGGCGCTGGGCGGGTGCTTCTGAGGAGGGGTCTCCCAGGCGTGAGACGTGAGCTGCCGGCAAGCGCAGCCGTGAGGGGTGGGCAGCTCCCGGCTGGGGCCTGTGGGGCCACCCCTTCAACCCCTGGACACGAGAGGGGACGGGTGTCACCAGAGGCGCTGGGAACAGGGGCCCCTGCCCTGGGAAGGGCACCATCCAGACCGGCACATGCCCCATTTCAGTGGGCCGCGGAGGTTCTGACCTGCGCCCCGACCCTCTGGTCCACAGGGAGAAGGCCTGCCTGGTGGACGAGGACTCCCACTCTTCAGCTGGGACACTGCCGGGCCCCGGAGCCTCCCTCCCCTCCTCCTCTGGCCCAGGTCTGACATCCCCACCTTACACAGCCACTCCGATTGACCACGATTACGTCAAATGTAAAAAACCCCACCAGCAGGCGACGCCGGACGGTACAGTCCCTGTTCTCCCTCCTGCCAGCCCAGGGCGGCACGCCAATCACGGGGGCGGGTGCTTCGGGTGATGAGCCGCTTTGTTTTGGTGAGGGGGGTGCCGGGTCTGGGGTGACACGGGCAATGTTGCGGCTGTTCATTAACCTCATGGACTCACGGTGATCCTGTGCTCCCCAGACATGCTCAGGGTCACCACCTGCCCCCGCCCACCTGGGGGCCTTTGCGAGCCTGCATTTCCTACCTGTGAGCTGGGGACGTGAAAGGGCGGCTGGGAGGCCGCTGGCGTCTGCAGGCAGCCCCGAGTGGCCCCCGCGTTATTACGGCACATCCTTCTGATGATTGGGGAGGGCCATGACTCTGAGTCTGTCACCCCGGGAATCCAGACGGGTTGGTGGTGGGGTCAGCTGGCTCCCCACATGGGACGGGCAGGTGGTGGTCGGTCACCCACATCCTTACTAACACCGGAGGCTTGCATGCCAGCCTCGCAGCTCAGTCTCTTCATGTTCCCCTCACCTGCACGGCACCGGGCCAACTGGTGGGCCTTGGGGGCCACTAAGTGGAACCCTGGGGGCAGTGACAGTGCTGAAGGCCGCCCAGGCCCTCGCTCCCACGTCACTCAGCTCGGCAGGACCCAGTGCACGGCTCCTGGAGAGCAGGGCTTGGGAGCAGGGCCAGGGCAGAGCTGGTGGAGGGGGGCAAGGTGGCAAACTAGACTCCTCGGGGTGTGGTTTGTGACCCAAGAGGAGAGGACGCTGGCGGTGTCCCCTCCGGGGTTCAGGGTGGCCTGTGGTGTGTGTGGAGGGGCTGTGGTCTGAGCGCGTGCGGGTCTGAGCGTGTGCTGTGTGTCTCTGTCACCTCCCTGCCCACCCCAGAGCAGGGAACATGGATCCAGGAGCTGGCTGGCCTGATCTTCCCGCTGTGATACCGCAGACATTCCTGAAGCAGGGACCTTCCAGGTCTCACTCACCTCAAGTTAAACCCTGTTCTCTCCTTTTACTCTTGAGAATATTGAGAAAACACTGGAAATAAGTCCTTGCTTGGGAATTCCATTCTGCCAGGTACCTCCTGGAGGAATTAGCACCAGGCCGGTCTCAGGAGGGAGGAATGTCTCTCAGGGTGTCCCACGCTGGCACACCTGTGTGTGCATGGAGCCGTGGGGAGCAGAGCACTGGGGACAGGTGCCGGTGTAACATGTCCTGGGCGCCTGGTTCTGGAAGCTTGTAGAGGGAGCCACACAAATACGCTCAGATATTATTTCAGTGGTTGTACGTTTTTGAATGGTTGTAAAAACTTTTTATGCAAAGTGATTCTTGTTAATGACGTGGAGCCTTTGAGATCCCATGGCTCGCTGTGGCCAGCCCCAGCTGGTTGTGCCGGGAAGCCCTGCGCTGGCCAGGACTATCTACGGTGCTGTTAGAACTCTCAGCCCTCACGTCGGAGAGAAAGCGGCGTCCACAGCACGAGAATGTTTGGGGCCCTGAGCTAGCCGTGGTCTTGGAACACTGGAGTGGCCCTAGGGCGGCCTTGCTGGCTGCCGGGCAAGACCCTGGCTAGGGCAGAAGCAGCAGGCTGCCGATACCGGGGGACGTGCTGGAGCCTCCATGGTCTGCACCAGCCACCTCAGCTCCTACCTCCCGTGACCAGCCTGGGGTCTCCTGCTACGGGAGGTCGGGGGCCAGCATGGAGCCCCTGCCTGGCGAGGAGGACGGCGCCTGCGCCCAGCCCTGGTGCAGATGAGTATGCAGAGGCTGGGGCCCTGCTCGAGGTCAGACGGGGCGGCCAGGGCAGAGCCACCTTGCTCCCGCCACCAGCTCTGCCCTCGGCAAGGACTTCACTTCTCTGAGCCACAGCTTCCGCACCTGTGGGACGGGGGTGACGTTCTCCTTGTGGGTGTTAAGCGAGGGTGCCTGCGGGTCACGGCCGCCTCCTAGACGCAGGCACCCCTGTCGTCGGAGCTGGCAGGGGCCCCAGGCGCCGCTGCTCAGCCGGGGGAGCTCAGGTGTGGGGTCAGTCACCCTGGCTTTGCGCCCTGACCCTCCAGCTGTGGCGCGGCCTCAGAAGAGGGGCAGGTGGCATCCTCTGAAGTCGGCCCCCGAGGGGCCCTGGTCCCCTGCACCACAGGGCCCATCAGGCTATCTTGCCGCCCGCTGGACGGGCAGCCGAGTGCCAGGCCCTCCCTGGGGTGTGGTGAGGAGACCCAGCCTCAAGGCCGCGCTGCACTTGAGGACGCCTCTGCTTCACCACCAGGAGCCAGCCGGGCTCAGTCTGACCTGGAGAGAGATTGAGGAGAGGTTTAGGAAGATGGCTGCGGCCTATGTAGGGAGCTTGACAGTTATTCATTGTCTTAGTAATTACTTAGCTTAGCATAGGAGGCCCCGGGGTGCTCTCTGAACCGGCCCCACCTGCACGCTTGTGCCCCCAACACCAGGGTGGGGAGCTTCCTGCAGCCCGTCCGCGGCCCTGGGGAGAAGTCCTTGGAACTGGCCCTTAGGCGGCTAGAGGCGTCCACGGCTGACCTGAAGGGCCCTGGCTGGGCCGAGAGGGACGGAGACAGACAGAGCAGGACCTCCGCTCCCGGCAGCCCCGCCTGCCTCACCTCTCCCTTCCATCCATCTTGGGATTCGCCCGCAGCGCTGAAATCTTCCACGTTGGAGTGTGTTGGGACCTTCAGGGGGCTTCCAGAGATCGCCGCTCACACAGGCTCGACCACAGCGTGATGAGGTTCCCAAACAAGCTCTGTGCTCCTCCCCATGTGCGGTGTGCAGTGTGCGCGTGTGTGCGTATATGTGCGTGTGTGTGCGTGGGGGCCCCACCACGAAGCTGTGCGTGCTCACTCCGTGTGGGGCTCCAGGCTGGGTCCTGGGAGTGGTAGCGGGTACCCGTCCTCACGGTCGCCCGGCGGGCTTGGCCGTGTGTCCTGTCCCCCGTGAGGGAGTGAGCTGAGGGCAGGAGGCTGCGGGGCTAGTTGGGGTGGAGCCAAGGGCACCTGGGGTCTCAGTGTCCTCCCCCACCCGCCCTGGGCCAGTGGGGAGGCCACACTGGGGAGGTCCCCGCAGCCTGGAAGGCACTGGATCTGTGCGTCTCCCTGTTGGAAATTCCCTGGTGGCAGGGCCCAGGGAGCGGGACCCTTATAGAACAGCCTGGGCCCTGGCTTGGACTGGCCAGGACCCTCACTGTCTGGCTGTCGTGCTCCACAGCACCTTGGAATGTCGGAGCCAGAGCCAGAGGGGGCCTCAGGGTGGGGCTCTCCAGCCTGCCCAAGGCCCCGCCCGTCCTGCAGCCCTGTGCCAGGTACATGGCACAGCCCTGGGCCCTGCCCTGCTGCGGGTGCTTGGTACAGGAGCAGGTGTGAATCCGTGAACAGCAGAGGGTCCCATAGAGACCTGTCCTGGTCTCTTGGTGGGTGGGAAGCCTTCCTGAGGGGGAAGCTTAGCTAAGATCTGAGGGGTGTGTTGGAGGTCACTGTCGGGGAGGGGAGGGCAAGCCGGGGTCAGGCGAGCGGGAGCCACAGGGGCTGGGGTGGGTGCAGGGTGCCCGTGTGGCCCCCTTTACAGCGTGAACTGTGGCTGCCCTGAGCCCCAGGGGTAGGTGTGGGCCGTGTGGGCCTTCGGGGCAGCCCGGCGTGCCTGTGCCAAGTCCCCTCACGACCATCCATCCTCACCTGCCATGCCGTCACCGTCACCGTCTGTGTCGTGTCCCATCTGTGCTCGTCCTTGCCCACTCGCCCACGCTGCCTCCACCAATATTGCCCGTGCTGCCCCTAACCCTGACCACTGTTCTCCAGGCTGTCCTCTGCTTGTGCTGTCACAGCTCGCTTCAGGGACCGAGCTGACCGCATGCTGACCCTCAGTCCGGCTCCCTGCTTCCCGGTGGCCGGGAGCACCTCCGTATTGCTGTCCTGTGGTTTGGAGAGTGTGTGTTTGATGTGCTTGGCTTCTGCCCCGGCCCATCGTCCCGGTTCTGGCCAGACGCACACGCAGCAGTGGCCTCCCCGCACTGCCCGCCCGCCCGCCCGCCTGTCTGGCAGGCAGCTCAGTCTGTGTTTCCGCTGCTTTATACTTTCTTGCTTAAAAAGGTAGCAAAGGCAACAGACTATAAGATACAAAGTGTTCTTTACAAGGACAAGGGTGTAAAAATGCTCACCGTGTGCTCTGCAGCCGTAGTGTCCTCGGCCTGGCCGAGGGGACAAGCCTACGCTGGGCTTGTCCTGCACATAGACCTTCTCCTCATGGAGCCCAGTTGGTCCTGCAAGTCCCCACAGGGTGGGACTGGTGTCGGGCCAAGGAGGGAGGCTGGCAGAGGGCAGAGCCCGTCACCTTCTCTGTCCTCTTCTCCCTCATTCTCACCTTTTAAAAACGTCTTTGGGCCATAGCTGGTCATGGCATCTGTTAGCGTCTGCTCTGTGCTGGGCCTAGGAGAGGGCGCCGTGGGGAGAGCCGAGATGAGATCTCAGTTGGGTCTGTGTCCCTGGGGCAGTGCTTGGTGTCATGAGGGAGTGCCATGAGCTGGCTCTGGGGTTTGGTGGATCGGGAGGACTTCCTGGAGGAGGTGGGCCTCCAGAGAGAGCTGCAGGGCCATTTCGGGTGAGGGGCCATGGGAGCAAAGACACAGAGGTTGGAGAGTCCTGTGGCATTTGGACACTGAGGTGACTGGGTGGGTGGAAGAGAGACCTTGAGGGAGAGAGCTTGGGAAGCAGCAGGGCCCGAAGGCCACAAGGGAGTGGCGTGGTTACGGTGTCTCTCTGGCTCTGAGAAAGGCAGGTTCCCAGTCATCCTCTGTTGGAAGAGGCTTCCTGGGAACCCCTCCAGGTAGCTGTGGGGTGCTGCTGTCACCTGACCTGCTCTGCCTCCCCTGGTATCGGGGTCAAGAGGCAGCTGCCCACCCGCCTGCCGTTAGGAAAACAGAGCTGCCCGAGGCCTCCCTGGTCAGTGCCTTGCCGACTCTGGGAGCAGGGTGGTGCATGGTGAGGGCTCAGGGCAAGGGGCATGCCGTGAGGCCAGGTCTTCTCCCCATTCTTCCTTTTTTTTTAAATTAACTAATTAATTTATTTGGCTGCGTTGGGTCTTCGTTGCTGTGTGCGGGCTTTCTCTAGTTGTGGCAAGCGGGGGCTACTCTTCGTTGCAGTGCGTGGGCTTCTCATTGCGGTGGCTTCTTGTTGCGGAGCACGGGCTCTAGGCGCGCAGGCTTCAGTGGTTGTGGCTCATGGGCTCTAGAGTGCAGGCTCAGTAGTTGTGGCACAGGAGCTTAGTTGCTCCTTGACATGTAGGACCTTCCCGGAGCAGGGCTTGAACGGGTGTCCCTTGCATTGGCAGGCAGATTCTTAACCACTGCACCACCAGGGAAGTCCCCTCCCCATTCTTTAAATTTTTTTTTTTTAATTTATTTTTTAAATTTATTTTTGGCCATGTTGGGTCTTTGTTGCTACGCGTGGGCTTTCTCTAGTTGCAGCGAGCGGGGGCTCCTCTTCGTTGCAGTGCGTGGGCTTCTTATTGCAGTGGCTTCTCTTGTTGCGGAGCACGGGCTCTAGGCTCGCAGGCCTCAATAGTTGCAGCACATGGGCTCCGTAGTTGCGGCATGTGGGCCCTAGAGAGCACGGGCTTCAGTAGTTGTGGCTCGCGGGCTTAGTTGCTCCATGGCGTGTGGGATCTTTCCTGACCAGGGATTGAGCCCATGTCCCCCTGCATTGGCAGGCGGATTCTTAACCACTGCGCCACCAGGGAAGTCCCTTCTCCCCACTCTGAGCATCAGGGTCCTGGCTCCACTGCTGCCTCTCTGGGGGTGGGTGGGGCGGGTTTCTGGTGTCTCTTCTCTTGGGGGTCTGTCCAGTCTCCTTGGCCTGCAGGAGGGCACCCATCCCACACCCCAGCCCTACTCCCGGTGGACAAGTCCCTTCCTGGCGGTCATCAGGGCCCGACTGGGGCAGGTTTTGCCGGTTGAAAGATTTCTCAAAATATTGATTCCACCCAAGTTTACAGTTCTTAGAAACCTGTTGTTTTCTGGTCGGCAGAAAATTGGTGATCTTTTCAGGGCTCAGCAGCCAGAGTTGCTGCAGTTTTGATCACACAAGCACGCGTCTTTTTCCTTGAGCTTTCATATAGCTGAGCTAATGGACTAGCTGGCTGTGGCCGTTCCTAGTCTTCCTGCCAGAGCAAATGGAGAAAACACAGCAGGGAACGTGCATCTTGTAACCAAAGAGCTCTTTCAGGCTGGCCTGGAAATCCTGAGAATGTTCAAGGGATGTGAACTGAGTCAAACCCACGTAAAGAAAGCCCCGGTGGGACAGGGGCTTGTGTCACCAGGCCGGGCCCCTTTCCCTCTGCGCCCCCAGCTCTGTTTGCTTCCCCTGGCTGTGGGTCCCCCTGGAGGTGGTGGTGGGGGTGCCCGGGCTGAGAAAGCAGGTCGACAGATGCACGTCCCTCTAAGGTTCAGAGGAAGGGCTGCAGCGGCCCAGGGGCGTGGAAGTGAACCTCTCCGGTGATTAACAGTAAGAGTGACATATTTATAACCCTGCCTCACGTATGTATTAGTGTGAGCAGGTTCTGTGTGGACAGGTTCTAAAAAAGCGCCCTGGAAGGGGCTGAGGGCCGGGTGGGTTGGTGGGCGTCACTCCAGTGTGCCAGGAACCAAGCAGGCCCTGTGGCAATCCTGTGTGTGTGTCGGGGGCAGAGGCGGGGGGGGGGGCAGTGACAAACATGTTAAAGACCATGACATGGAGGCCTCCAGCAGCCCAAGTGGCAGCTCTGGGATTGGAGTGCAGATCTGGGGCTCCCAGAGCCCAGAGGGTCGGCTGCCAGCCCTGGAGAAGCGGTGCCTTCACACTGCCTGTCACCCCCATTTGGGGCTTATGGAGCTTGGGGTCTGCCTTGCAGGCAGGGGAGAGCCCCTCGCCGAGCAGGTCCCTACCCCCACGAAGTGAGATGCTGATGCCCTGCACTTACCGGGCAGTGGACATGCAGAGGCAGCTATGGAGCTGCCTGAAAGGTCACTGTCCCCAAAGCCTGGTCAGCAGTCAGACGTGGGTGGAGAGGTGGAGCCGCAGAGCTGCCATTCGAAGCACAGGCCTGTTTCTTGGTGTCCTGTGTGCTGCCCGGCCCACCTGGGACGGTGCTGCCTGGTCAGTGTAAGGAGTGGTCAGCACCCTGTAGACAGGCCCTGTGTCCATTGTGGCCTTTAGGACTAAACCCTTGTGTGTCACGTCTGAGACATTAGAGATGAGATGGTCCAGGTTCTCTGAGGTCATACTGGTGATAGTTGAGCTGACATTTCGTGAACATTCACAGTGTATCAGGCACTTTAATCCTCATAACAATCCCATGAAGTGGGCACATGTATTATGACAGTTCTACACGTCGGGAAACAAGTGTAAAGAAATTATGGCAACCGCCTAGGCTGTCCGACCCAGTAAGTGACAGAGCAGGACCTGGACTCAGGCGGCTGGTGTCTCCCAGAGTCCAGGCTCTCAACTTTGCCAGAACAGTTTCCCATTCTGTTGTGAGTTTGCCTGCTAAGCAGCTCATGCTGTCCTGCTGGTGGCCCCAGGGCACTGCCTACTGGGCATCCAGGCTCTCCAGCAGCTGAGCAAGGGTTGAGGGCCAGACCCCAGAAGCCCCCATGGCACCAGCTCCCCTGAGATGATACGTGGCTGCAACTCAGAGGTGGGGAAAGGGCCTCACTTATTCAAGGTCACGTGACTAGTGAGCTTCACCTTCAAGTACACAAAGTTCAAGACAAAAACTAAGTGCTATTTTTTAATGGTTGCCTTTTATCTCTACTATTGGTTTATTTATAATTCTTTTTTTAAAATAATGTAGTGCCTGCATTAGGGTTAAGAAAATACATCTTCAGGTGATCACAGTCTGCCCTTGGAGGACGTGATCCTGCTTCACGTGCAGCGTGAACCTCCCTTCCCTCAGGCTGCTGCTCTCGTTCATTTCATTCTTACACATGCTGCCAGTACATGATGCATGGCTGCTGGTTTCGCTTTCGTCAGGAGTTAGTAATAGTTTAGAGAAAGTAAATACAAAAAAGAGAGGGGAGGGTCACCTCTGAGCCTAGTTCTGTTGATCTTTTTGTCTCTTGACAATGTTCTTTTCTGCTTTTGTGTATGTGTGTGTCTTATACTTTTTATATTAAACTTGAGATAGCGTGTGTAGGACAGAAGAGATTGAAATAACTGATATTCATGCCTGGAATGGGCTTCACTCTTAAGCTCCCAGGCGTCAGGTGGGGAAGTGAGACTGACGAGGTGGAAGCTGAGCAGGGTTGGGTCTTGCTGTTGCTGTGGTTCCCTTGGTGCACCCTACCCCTATGCAAACTGGTGGCCTCCTGTTCCCCCAATGCTGCCTTGTGCTCAGGGTGGGGTGGTTTGCTGGAAGGTTTTCTCAGTGTCTGTTTCCACCTTCTGCTTGCTTCAGGCCCTCTGTGTGCCCCTCAGGTGGGTCTCTCCATGTCCTCGCCCCTCTTCCTGTGGCAGAGTGCTTGGCTGTGAGTCCGTGCCTGCCAGCCCGGGCTGGGGGCTTGGCTGGTCCTCTGTTGTCTGGGTGCAGCCTCAGACCTGGCCGGCCGGGTCCCTGTGTCTTGGTGGGAGTGTTCAGGCCCTGGGCGATTCCCTGCAGGTGTTTCCTGTGGGTCTTCACCTGTGCCCTGGAAGCGACAGGGCTATCACTGGGCTTGCTGCCCCTCCCCTGTTGGCTTTGGCTTGCTCTGTTGGGGAGAAAGGTCCAGCCAGGGCTTCACACCCTTCCCACAGCAGCCTGCGCCCTGGGAAGATGTCCCCCAATCTCTCCTGCCCCACCCCCATCTTCCTCAGGAGCAGCTGGGAGGCCGTGGAGAGGTGCCCAGGGGGTGCCCCCAACCTGGGGTCTGCAAGTCCCAGTGATCTGTACTGTCACTGCAGACCCACCACACGTGGCCTTTGGAGACTGGGTAAAAGTGTTGGCTGAGTTCTTCCCCATCGCAGTTACGTGTGCCTGTTGCGGTAGGAATACTGTGCGGTGGTGTATAATCACTACTGTGCGTCTCTTCCCAACCCTGCATTCAGATACATCACGTTGGTAGCTCGAAATTGGCCATGGTGGGAGTATTTACACCACAGAAATCAGTAAATGCTACCAACGAAGGCTTTCCCCTCCTGAGAGTCAATTGTCAAACACTTACCAGAACATCGCTCTTGGGGGAAACCCCAGGAAATTGGTGCCTCTGGTGAGTGGCTCGGTGGCCTCCAGGATAGGTGGGCTAGGCGGTGTCAGAGTGGCTGTGCACGGGGCAGTGGCCAGGCCTCTGGCCGAGAGGCTCCGTGGGAGGCCACTCTGTTCCCCAGGTGCCAGGGTTCACACTGCCGCCTCTGTCCTTCTCTCCCCAGAGCGCAGCCAGGAGAGCACGGCCGTGGCGCTCTCGGACTCCAGCTCGACGCAGGACCTCTTCAGTGAGCCTGCCAGCTCCCTGGAGGGTTCCCAGAAGCCCTACACAGAGAAGAGGCCGCCCGCTCCCAGTTCCCAAGCAGGACCGCCCGGGAAAGACCTTCAGGGGGCCGCAGAGGAGAGAGGTACGGAGACCTGACTCAGCGTGTGGGCAGGACTGCTGGGGTGTGCTGGGAGCCTGGGCAGCGCTGGACAACGTGCGTCCTGGCCTCTGCCCTCGCGCCTCCGCTGCTGCCCGGGGACCTCGGTTGGCTGAGCCACTCACCTCCCTGGGCCCCGCTGTTTCCCGTGTAGGATGAGTGTGATCCCAGGCCCGCTCCTGGGTTGTGGGGTCAAACACGGCGTCTCAGGCAGGTGCACGCAAGCTCCTGGTATGCGGTGGGCGCTGGTGACACTGTCCTTGTTGTTAGGACCCCACTGTGGCCCCGTGTGGGAGAGCCAAAAAGCCTTTGGGTACTGTATGTCACAAATGTGCTTTCTTTTTAGCCTGAACCCCTCCTTTCTTGGGGCGGGCCCTGATCTGGCCCTGGAGTCTGCCTAGCTCCTGTGGGGCCCCCAGGCCCCGCTGGGGAAATCAGTGGGCAGAGCCCACTCCCGGGCTTGCTGGGAGGTTGCAGGCAGGCCGGCGGCCCTGGCACTGTGCTGAGGCCGTGGCTGGTCAGCCGGCCGTGGATTCTGAAAGCTTTCCCACTCTGGCTGGGCCGGGGCACACAGCCACTTGGTGAACAGTAGCAACAACAGCAGCCAGGCCTCCCAGCCTCCCCAGGGAAAAGCACTGGCTGTTCCCTTTTACTGGAGAAGAACCTGAGGTCCAGAGAGAGTCAGTCTGCAGCCTTATCCACTACCCCACGCTGCCTCTTCGGTGGGCTGGAGGGGCGGGCGGGCTGGGGGCGCTGAGCGTGGAGCCAGTGCTGCCCTCGGTGGTGGTGGTGGCCACGCCTGCCCTCTTCGGGCTGCTTCCCCATTCACGTGCACGGCCTGGAGGCGGGCAGCCCTGTGCCACCACCCACAGGGGCACCCTGAGCCCAGCTCGGAGCCCCCGTCTCAGCTGCGTGCCAGCTGAGATATCCTGTTTCATCAGGGAGGAGACTGGAGGCCACGGAGACCTCAGCTGGGGGCTTGGGGTGCAGAGGCAGCGAGGGCCCGCGCCTCCTGCCCCTGAGTCGCCTGGGTCCAGCTCCCATCCAGCAAGAGTGTGGACCCAGCTATGCTGATCGCTCACCAAGGTGCCCCTGTCGCTGGTGGTGGACTGCCATGGGGAGAGGGCCTAAAGCCGAGGTGACTTTCTTTTCCTTGTTCTCAATTCAGGAAAAGCCGAGGAGTCCTCGGAGAGCACGGAAGGCTTCCGGGCCACAGAGCAAGGCAGCCAGAAGCCTGCTGCCGACCCCCCGGCCTCCGCTGGCACCCCTGCCAAGCCCCCAACTTCTGTGCCTGCCCCGTGGGATGGGAGGAAGAGAGGGGACCCACTGGGGGAGCCAGCTGCCTTCCCCCAGGGGCTGCCGGCCGGTGCGGAGGAGCAGCGCCAGTTCCTCACAGAGCAGTGCATTGCCTCGCTCCGCCTGTGCCTCAGCCGCTTCCCTCAGCACTACAAGAGCCTCTACCGCCTGGCCTTCCTCTACACCTACAGCAAGACCCACCAGGTGAGCACGAGGCTGAGGGAGAGGGGTTGACACATCGGAGCTGGTAGAGGTTTCTGGCGGCAGTGGCGGGAGGGATGGGTGGAGGGCCAAGAGGCAGGTGGGCTGGAGGGGTCCAGCCTTCCAGGTGACAGGGGCAGGCATGGGGCTGCTCCCCCAGCAGGACCACATGCTCAGATTCTGGCTTTGGGGTGAGGGACGGGGGCTGACAGGCTCGTCAGCTCCTCCCTGTGAGGGCCTCGCTGCCGGCTCCCTCCCCCGTGGCCTTAGAGCCCCTCCCCGCCCCGGTCCCCAAGGCTGCATCTTGCGTGGACCTCCTGGCCGTCACCCTGCCCTGGGCTCACCTCTCCACACAGCTGCCGGCCTTTGAAACCGGCTCCGCACGTGGGCTTTGGCGCTGGCAGCCTCCTCCAGTTTGGAGGGCAGATGATGTAGGGGCTCCCAGCGCTTCCCAGCCAGGCCTCCCCTGCTGGTGCTTAGCGTTTGTGGGGGGAGTGGGGCCTATCTGCATTCTTTCACTCACCACACTTGCCCCGGAGGCACTGGGAGACAGCTCCCACAGAGCTACGTTGGGGCTGGGTGGGTGGGGGGGAATCAAAATTATGCAAATGAGCAGATAAAGCAAGTCCCATCATGACAAACCCTACAGGGAAGACAGTGGGGTGCACACAGTCTGGGGTGCCGCTGCGCTCTGGGAAGGTACCCTTCTGCTGAGACCCCTAGGGTGGCTGCAGGTCCAGTGGGGACATGGTGGCTGGAGGGGAGGGGAGGGGAGGGCAGTGCCCAGACAGGTGAGCGGTTGGTGGGGCGGCCTCGGAGGTCAGGCTGTGGTCTCTGCTTTTGTCTGCTCAGTAAGACCTGAGCTCAGCAGCCAGAAGCTGCTGGCCCCTGGCTGGCTTCTCTGTGGGACGTTTGAAGAACTAGGGAGGGCAGTTGACCTGAGATGGACCCTGGCGCTGGTTGTGACGGGAAGGTCCTGGATGGGGTTCTGTGGGGACCGGCTGGTGCACTCACGTGGCTTGGTTGGTTTTCATGGAGCAGAGCAGGTGGAGCAGAGCAGGTAGAGCAGTTGGCAGGCCTGGTGGGGGCACCTTGGCAGGGGCTCCGTCTCAGCTGCAGGGCGTCAGGCTTTCCCAGCCGCCCATCGCTGCCTGGCCTGCACTCAGCAGTGCACCTGACCTCTGGTGCCCAGGCCTTCTAGACCCAGGCAGACCTGGATTTTAATAAAACTTCCCACTCGAACAGTCTGTGGGGACCCTGTGGCTGATGCTCCCCTTCTCCAGAAGCAGTTGCTGAGGCGGCATGTAGGGTGCAAGACGCCTCTTAGGGAAGGGCGGCGGAAGTCACAGGGTTGGGCGAGGGAGAGCTGGGCTGCGATGTGGGCCCCACGGAGGCCTGCGGCGCCCACACCCGCCTGCCCTTTAAATGGCTTTAATCTGAGCACAGGAGCTGTGCCCATAAAGGGCTCCACAACCTGTTCCCTTGCTGAGTGGGCTTTTTAAAAGTGAAAAACAGTATTTATGTCAAAATTAAAGAAAAATTGGAGGGGGGCTATTCATAGTTTTGCCAGTATAACAGAGAGTACGCTGCGTGTGTCTCTTCTCTCAGCTCTTGAGCACTCACACCGTTGACCATCGGGGGTCGTGTCCTCTGCTTGAAGTCAGGGAGCCTGGCTCTGGGAGCCCAGGCCCTGTCACTCCACTGCCCCCCAACGTCGTGAGTGTGTCCATGCTCACAGTTGGCCGTTTGCTCTTTCCTCGAATTCCCCCAGGTCGTCTAGGTCCCCTGTGATGGTCTGTGGCGGCCATGGGGTGGGGTGGGGTGGCTGGACTGGGTGGAGGAGACGAGGCTGCCCAGGTTGTCTGCTCCTCGGGCGTCACACCCCGTTTCTGCATCTCCTCGGTCACTGTGTGCCCAGATTCACTGCGTGGTTCTCCCAGAGGGAGCGCTGTCTCGATGCGTGAGCCCCCCTTTCTCCTGCATCGGCCATGGAGGGCCCCCAATGTGCACCCGGGCCTGGCCGTGCCCAGGGGGCTCCGTGGGCTGCCATTTGCTTCATCCAGAGGCTTTGCGGAGCAGTTTGTGAACACCTCACTGCCTCGAGGGCTGAGCGCGGGAACCTGTCGAGGCAGCCCGCAGTCCTGGGGGCGTGGCCAGAGCTCTTAGCAGAATCAGTCACTGAGCAGCAGCGACCACTTCCCACGCAGCTGTCGGGTAACAAACGCTTCCTGCCGTGTGGGCTCAACAGCAGCCTGTTTCTTCATCAAATCCGCCTGTGGGCTTGGCAGTGGCATCTCCCTGTTGCCATCTCATGGCTCAGTGGCTGCCTGGAGCAGAGAGGCCCCGGTGGGTCCTTTGTGCTTCTAAGGACACTATCAAAGTGAAAAGATGATCCACAGAATGGGAGAAATATTTGCAAGTCACATATCTGATAAGGGACTTGTATCTAGAATATATAAAGAACTCTTACAACTTGTTAATTAAAAGGCAACCCAATTTAAAAGTGGGCGGGACTTCCCTGGTGGTGCAGTGGTTAAGAATCCACCAGCCAATGCAGGGGACACGGGTTCGATCCCTGGTCTGGGAAGATCCCACATGCCGCAGAGCAACTAAGCCTGTGCGCCACAACTACTGAGCTTGCGTTCCAGAGCCTGTGAGCCACACCTACTGAGTCCACGTGCCACAACCACTGAAGTTCGCGCGCCTAGAGCCCATGCTCTGCAACGAAGAGTAGCCCCCGCTCGCCGCAACTAGAGAAGCCTGCGCACAGCAATGAAGACCTAACACAGCCAAAAATAAATAAATAAATAAATAAATTTAAATAAATAAATAAAAATGGGCGAAGGGTCTGAATAGACATTTCTCCAAAGAAGACATACAAACAGCCAATGAGCACAAGAAAAGATGCTCCACACCGTAACCCATCAGGGAAATGCAGCTCCAAGTGACCTGAGATGCCCCTTCGCCCTGCTGCAGTGGGCTAGGGCCCAGGCCTGTGTCTGTTTAGGACTTGTTTGGTTAGGGCTGCCCCCTCCAGGAGGGTTGGCAGAGCTGTGCCCACCACGAGATCTCTGGGGAAGCCCTGACCGACTCATTGTCAGCTTGTGCTCTGCTCTGGGCGGTCCTCTACCTCCTGGGCCACCAGCTCATGTGTGGGACCCTCAGAGCCTCTGAGGAGTGGGCAGGTGTGAGGGACTGACCCTCCTGCACAGGCTGTGTGCCCTTCTGTAGGCACGTGTGAGTGATCGGGGCCAAGACCCGGCATCACAAGGGCAGGTGGCCACAGCACAGAGCTGCCCACCTGCCTGCAGCCCTGCTCCCCTCTGGGCACATAAAATGCCCCCCACCCCCCAGCCTCTCCACGCAGACCCCAGCCTCTCCACGCAGACCCCAGCCGGGTTCTTGTCAGGCTTTACTTGTGTGGTTTATAAAGTGAGAACTCGATGTTTTTCTCAGCTTAGGAACCTTGGTTATGCACTTCAAAGTCTGTGCCATGTGGTGTGAAGAGTGCTGTGCCTTTGGGGCCAGAGTCAGCGAGACAGATGGGCCTCTCTCCATGGTGTGGAGCCCATCTGTTTGACTAGGTCAAGCCCTCTGCCGGCCGTGTGCATCACAGATACTGTTGTTCACGTTTGGAAAGAGGGGTGAACCCATCACCACGTCGTCCCACGGCCACCACATGGCAGGAGTGCCTGTGCTTGGTGTGCCCTCCAGGGCGCTCACGCATTCCGCAGCAGGCTCCCGGGGGAGGAGAGTGGGGCGAGAGGAAGTGGGTAGGAATGGGCGCAGGAGTGTGGCCGTTTGGGCAGGGCGCCCAGGAGGCCTCTCTAAGCAAAGACCTGACAGGCGAGGGCACAGCGAGGAGCTATCGGGGAGAGGCCTCCAGGTGGACACACAGCCGACACGCATGCCCTGGATGGGGCTCAGCCCGCAGCCCGTGTGATTAGCCAGGCAGGAGGGGAGGGCCAGGAGGCGGCAGAGCTCAGGAGGGCCGGTTAGGTGGGGAGGAGTTGTGGGGCGTCATTCTGAGTGAGGTTAAAGCGTCGCAAGCCTGGGGGGAGGGGGGACGTGTGTGGCCGTGTGTGAGACTCGGGCGGCTGTGGGGAGAGCCAGTGGGGTGGCCGTGGGAGCCCGCCAGGTCTCAATGGCACCATCCAACCGCTGATCTGAAGAGCCGTTAATGAAGGAGACAGGGGCCTGGGCCGGGTGGGCAGTGCAGGCCGGGGTCAGCCGCAGTGCCCCTGGAGTGTTTGCCCTTTGGTGGCCAACCCTTGGCAACCCCTCAGGGAGGGAACTTGGGAGAGAATCTCTCTGGCCTCACCCCCACCCCAGCCTCCTACCTCCCAGTGCTGCCTCCTTCAGCGCTCAGCAGTGGGAGGGCGGAACAGGGGCGGTGGCAGGGCCAGCTCCTGGGAGAAGGTGTGGGAAGGGCAGGGAGCTCTCCCCGAGGCACCGTGTGTGTACACAGTTGCTTTCCTGTCTTCATTCCTGGGGTTCTCCAGTTGACGCTAGGTGTGGCCTGATGGCCACCGCCACCCTCCAAGTGGGCAGTGGAGGTCCAGAGAGGCGGTCCGGCTCTCCGAGGCTGCCAGGCACTTCCACAAAGATCCATGTGCACCACCCCACACCTGTGTGTAGCTCTGCGAGCAGACCGGACCTCTGAATGCCTGTCCGGGGGACCAGCGGGGGTGTTTTCCACAGAACAAGCTCATGCTCTGGCCTCCCCGGCTCCTGAGTGCTCAAGCAGTCCTTTCCTAGGCTCCCCGGTGTGCTGAGCCCTGGGTGGGCAGCTGCTCTGCACCCTCCAGTGCCCTGGGCTCCCCCACCCCCTCCAGTGCCCTGGGCTCCCCCCTCCCCAGTGTGTGTTTCAGTCTCCTTCTTGCCTCTGGGCCTTAGCCTGTCCCCTCGGCTTGATGGGCTGCATTTCCTTCAAGCTCAAACTCTGCCCATCTTCCTTTGATTCATTTTTTTTTTTTTTTTTGGCTTAGGCAGGTCTTAGTTGCTGTGCGCGGGCTTTCTCTAGTTGCAGCTAGTGGGGGCTACTCTTCATTGCAGTGCGCGGGCTTCTCATTGCCGTGGCTTCCCTTGTTGTGGAGCACGGGCTCTAGGCGTGCAGGCTTCAGTAGTTGTGGCACACGGGCTCAGTAGTTGTGGCTCACGAGCTCTGGAGCGCAGGTTCAGTAGTTGTGGCGCACGGGCTTAGTTGCTCCGCGGCATGTGGGATCTTCCTGGACCAGGGATCAAACCCGTGTCCCCTGCATTGGCAGGTGGATTCTTTTTTTTTTTTTTTTGGCAGGTGGATTCTTAACCACTGCGCCACTAAGGAAGTCCCCTTCCTTTGATTCTTTCCCCAAATATCTGTCCTAGCCTTTCTATGGACCCCCTACTGATCTAGACCCTGAGGAGCCATCAGTGAAGAGGTCAGTCTGTCCCTGCCCTCGGGGCTGACAGACAGCAGGGCGGTGGGTGAGGCTGTTTGAGGGCTGTGGGGGTGAGTGGGGCGGCACGTGGGTTTGGAGTTCAGAAGGGGGGATGGGCCGGGCCTGCTCTGAGGGAGGGGTGCCTTCAAGCAGAGGAGAGCCCCTCACCAGGACCCCCGCCCTTGAGCCGGTGAGGGGCTCCAGCCCGGTGAGTGGGGCCAGGTCACATGAGGCCTGAGAGGGGGCCGCCTGCGTCCCTGGGGGAGCGCGGTGCCGAGCACAAGGCAGAGGCCGAGGCAGGTCTGCGACATGAACCCCACCCCACCCCACCCCCGCGGGGCCCAGGGAAGATCCCAGCCTTGGAGTCCCGGCCTAGGCCAAATGCAGGCTCTGCCCCGCCCTTACTGGCTCTGGACCTCAGGCAGCGCTGGAGGCCACTCTCCTTGGCAGTTCCACGTGGTGAGGGTCACAGTGACGTGCTCTGCCTGGGTGGCACACGTCGCCCCACCCCACTGCGAAGCTGCAGGTATGCGGGCGGGTCAGGTGCCCCCGCCGGCCTGGTGCCTGTCCGTTCCCCACGGGTCTCCTTGTCCCCGTCAGCTCCATCCAGGGCCTCGGATGTGAACCTGATAAGGTCTCCTGAGCCGTTGGTCAGTTCCGTCTGGCCCACCTGGGGGCTGCCCGGGGCCTGCTGACTGCCGAGTCTGTGCGAGGCTGACAGGCCCGCAGTTGGGCCCACGCTGTCTGTGCTCTGCTGGGAAGGCCTGCTCTCCAGTCCATTAGAAGGCCCCAGAGAAGGCCTGGCTTCTCACCCTGCCCTGGGTTCCACCAAGAGGCACCACTGCCCAGAGAGCAGCAGCCTGAGCACTGGACAGAGCACCCCGCCCCCCGCCCCAACAAGCACGCATCCCTGGCGTCCTGCAGAGCCCCAGCTCTCCCAGGCTCACGGCGGCAGCCGCCGGCCTGACAAGTCAGGCTTGACTGTTTGGGCCGGTGGGGGCATCCCCTGGCAGAAGGTGGGGTGCTGGGTCCGTGCAGCAGCTTGCGAAGTTGTCAGGGTGAGGCGTCCCTGTCTGTGCCCTCCTCAGGCAGTCTGAGGCCACGGTCTCCTAGGTCAGCTGTATTAGGCAGGAAACCAGTTCCTGAAACGCACCCCACAGCCAGATGATCAAAGCCGGCAGCCGGGGCCGCCGGGCACTGCGGGATGGATGTCTGCAGGAGCTGCTGCTTTGCCCACGCAGCCTGGAAGGAGGGGACCGCCTCCCTTCCCCGTGGGCGCCCAGAGTTGCCCACACACTCACTTCCAACCTACTTCTTGCTTCCCCAGAACCTCCAGTGGGCCCGTGACGTGTTGCTAGGTAGCGGTATCCCGTGGCAACAGCTGCAGCACATGCCGGCACAGGGGCTCTTCTGCGAGAGGAACAAGACCAATTTCTTCAACGTGAGTAGTTTGCCTTGTTGATTTCCGTGGCTGCTGGCTGCCAGCGCTTTTCACGGAAGGAAGGTGTGGGAATGGACCCCGGCGTGGGCGTTCCCAGGACGCGGGATGGCAGCAGCCTCAGAGGGCAGGCTGGGTGGCACAGTTGAGAGTGCGCCAGACTCGGGAGTGAGGCCCTGCTTGCCGAACGACTTCTGGCAGGTCGCTGCCCCCTCCGGGCACCGGTTTGCCAGCTGTGGGGAGAGGCCTCGACGAGCTTGGTGGTTCTCTGGGGCTGCGGTGGGCAGTGGTGAGAGGGGCTCCAGGCCCGTGCCCTGCTTCCCCTGGAGCAGCCCCACGTGCCCCTTTGGGGTCCTGGGCACCTGGAGATTCTGATTGGAGGCTGGTCTGCTGCTGAAAAAAAACGAGTGTGGCCAGTGCTGGGTCTTCAGTGCCCTTCCAGCTTTGATGTTCCATGTGAGGTAGAGACCCACCCTCAGGAAAGACATGGCCCATCCCCGAGGCCCCGTAGAGCCCACATCTGCCCCTCCTTGCCAACCCGCCTGGCCTGGGCCTCCCGCATTTGCTCTGCCCTGCACAGAGACCACCGGCCCCTCACTCTGCTCCACCTATGGGTCCTCACCCATCCTCCTTACCTGTCCTCAGCTGGGTGGCTTTGGCATGTCACATGGATCCTCTGAGCTTTGGTTTCTTCTGTATTTTCCTTGCTTCCCCGTCACACCTAGAGAAACCGAAGGGCAGGATTGGCCTGGACAGGAGCCGAGGGGGGCAGGTCTTGGGTCTGGAGGGATGTGGCAGAGGCTGGTTCTTGAGCCATATGGGCAGAGTGAGGTCCCTGCTGAGAGCCGGCCGGGTGGTGGGTGTCTGGATTCATGGCTTTTCTCCTCTCCCAGGCTTGAGCAGGGGCTGGGCAGGGGCTCCGAGCCTGGGAGCCCTGCTCCTGCCAGCCCTCTCCCTATGGGTATTTTATAGACAAGTGGTAGATGTAACCCGTAATCAATCTGCATGGTACCAAGGGGTTTGCTGTGAAAGAGATGCTCCCTCCCACCCAGATGCCCAGGCCACAGCCACTGTCCCTCGTCCTGCCCGCTTTGGAGCCCGCGCCCGGAGACGCACACAAGGGCAAAGTGCACGTGCTCCTGCCCCTGGTTTTCCTTCACTTAAGCGTGTGTCTTAGAGGGTGTTTTTGAACTTGCTGTTCTTTTTAATAGCTGCCTGGTCCTCCCATGTGGATGTCCAAGGTTTACTAACCACCCCTATTGATGGGCATTTAGGTTGTTTCCAGTCTTCCACTGTTGCAGACAATGCTGGTGTATACGTCTTTGCACACGCGTGGGGGGTCCACTCCTAGAATACACTCTGAGAGACAATTCCCGGGGCAAGGAGTTTGTGGGGCCTTGAAGTTTTAGCAGATGCTACCCTCCGATCCAGCTCCTCCCCAACCCTGGACTTACTGACTTTCTCTATTACTGAATGGTTTCATGTGTGCTTTTCAGTGGGTGAAAAACACTTGTGTTCTTTGTGAGTGGGACTGTGATTTCATGTAAGCGGTTTTAATTTTTTCTGTGTAGTTTCTACTCATGTTCATTTTCCTATTGGATTATTGGTCCTTTTGTTATTGATTTACAAGAACTGTTTCTATATTAATGAAAGGGGCCCTTCTTCAGTGTTCTGCAAAACTTTCTTCTGCAGTTGCTGAACCAGAGTGAGAGCCAGGCAGGTGGCTTGGTTCCCCTGAACTCCTGCTTGCTCTCCTTACACGTGGGCCTGAAGAGTGACTGAAGACCCAGTTAGATAAGGGGAAGTGGCCTCACTTGGGAGCTGGTGCATGGTCGGTGCTCAGGGAAAGTTTCCCTCCGCCCCGCCCCCCCCACCGGTAGTGCTTTGCCCTTAAAGGCTGTGCAGTAATGTTGCAAGGAGGGACCCAACCCCCCTTTCTTCCTTCCGGGTCAGGCACCAGCCTTCCTAAAAGCAGAGTTTAGGAGGCCAGCCCCTCAGATGTCTGCTTCCCGCAGCTCCTCCCGTGGTTTCCAGGGCCTTCCAGAAATGAGCCCCACAGGCTGAACGGGACGTTTTGCACGGTTTTGCCTCTTCTGGGTCAGCTTTTGTTTCTCTGTGCATCGCAGTGAAAGGTTAACCTCTGGGCAGAGGGCAGACAGGTGCTGGCACCCCCTTTTATGCAGCACCCAAGGGACAGGCACTCCGGCTGGCTGGTGACAGCACGGCCCCTGCTGAACCACCCACTCTGGCCTTGCCATTGCTGCGGCTGGACCCTCGGGGTGGACGTGTCTTCCAGCCGTGGCTGGCTCCCAGCGCCTCAGGGAGCGCTGGCCCTGCACACGTTTGTGGGACAGATCTTAGCAGGAGGGATGCCGCCTGCCTTGTTTACGAGGAGTGTTTAAGGCAGCCCTCGGCTGACTGCTGCCCTAGCCAATGGGCTGGGCTGACAGCTGGGCTGGGGGTCAGGACGAGCAGGCTGGCTCTTCTCCCTTCCAGCGCTGGGGTAACTGCCCAGGCCTGGGGTGGGGGCGGGGGTGGGGCAGGGACTGGCCCTGTGAGCAGGTGTGGGGAGGCAAGGGCAGGGCCATCCAAGCCCCCACCACCCTGGGCAGCGCCCTCATCCTCAGGGCCTGGGCTAGGAGACTTGCCTCTTAACTTTTTACTGGCGATTTCTGAAAATCATGTGAGCCGCATTGTCATTGGGCCACATCGTCATTGCAAACCGTTGAGACGCACAGCAGAGCCCACACCCCTGGTCTCCCACCCCAGGCATCCTGCCCTCCTTAGAGGTACCTCTGTGAGTGGCCGGCTACTCCCTTTTCTCAAGTGTACGTGTACCACATCAGACAAGTTTGTCATTCTGCTTTAAAAAATATGCCTGTGTGTATATGTGTATGGGGGGGTGCTTTTTGGTAACTTGCGCTTTTTCGCCGACACTATGTCTTGGGGACATTCCCTGTAAGGGGTGCAGGCCGCCCGTGGCTGTGTGTCCTCTGGGTCCCGAGGAGGCGCTCGCTGCGGGTCTGTGGACCGTCTCCCTGACAGCCCGTCTCCAAGCATGTCCTCCTGGTACGGCCAGCGCCGGCTGCCGTGGGCCCTGCCGCGGGACACTCGCGGGCTTGCCCCTTCGTGCTTGCCCGGTCGTGTGGGCCTCTGTAGCGTGCTGTGGGGCATAGGGAGAGAGCGGGACCCTCAAGGAGTCCAGTTGGCTGGAGGCAGGGCTCCCACGGGTAGTGGGTGCTGCTTGGCCAGGGAGGGTGCCAGAGGGAGGCCGGGGCTGAGGCTGTGCCGGCCGGGGCTTCTCGGGGAGCATGAGGGGCCGGGCAGAGGGCTGGGTGCACAGGGGACCGGTGGCCTGGGCCCTGCGGCAGAGGCCTGGCGCATAGCGGCCCAGCCATGCGGTAGGACGAGCATCTGAGGGAGAGCAACGAACTTGGCGCATCTCCATCACCCCCACCCCGCCCCAACGACTTGACTGAGGCACTGGCTCCCACCCACCCCTTCTCTTTCGTGGAAAATCCCGTCTGTGGGCCATGTGCCAGGCAGGCTGGATCCTGGCCCCGGGCGTGAGTCCGGGGTGGCCGCAGCCCCACCCAAGGGCCCCACACCCCGCCCTCTCCCGACAGGCAGAACGGTCTGGCCTTTGCTAGAACAGAGCTGGGAGTTGTTGGACATTGCTGGTTGAAGTCCTGCGGCCCTCCCCGCCCTGGCACGGCTTGGCCTGGGCCCTGGGGAGGGACGGGCAGAAGGCGTGTGGCCACATGACTCAGCGGTGCCTCCTCAGGATGACCGTGCAGGGAGCTGGGACCCCAGGGAGGACACAGAGGCCTGGGTGGGAGGCACCGAAGTGGGGCTGGGCCTGGGGGTGGGAGCCCTCCTGAGCCAGTGCCAGCCCTGAGGGGGCTGCAGAGATGGGCTGTCCGTCCCTGGGCAGAGGAGACCAGGAAAGCAGAGGCCACAGGCTTGTCTCTGAGTGCCTGGAAGGTTCCACGGCTTCCTGGGCAGGTGTGTGCGCCCCTGGGTGGGGGGCCTGTGGGGGCTGGAGCCGGGCTGCTCTGTCCAGGGCAAACTTGTCTCCCGCTGGTAGTTGATTCGAAAACGTTCCCATAGTAACCAAGCCAGAGATGGCTCTCCCTCCTTCCCCAAAATGTTTGCTGATTTTAGCAAGCAGGGTTTTTTTTCTTGTTTCAACCCAGTTTCCAGCCACCGTGAAAGAAGCAAAGGGAGCGAGGGCCTGGCCGGCACTGTTCCTGCTTCCCAGGCTGTGCAGGCGTCCGCGGCTGTGGCCTGAGTTTGAGGGAGTGGAGGGGGAGTGCTGGCCTGCGGGGCCTCCTCCACGGCCGCTCCCGCCCCATGAAGAGGTCCGCCCTCGGCTCAGGAAAGCAGCCCTCGGCTCAGGAAAGCAGCCCGCGGCTGGCGGTGGCTGGCGGCCCCCAGGGCAGGTCCCAGGGCCGCATCATCACTGAGAAAAGCACAGACTTTAGGCCCCAGCGGGTTCGGCTCCCAGCCACTCACCCGACTTAGCCCACACAGGGCATGGGATTGCTCATTGGCAGGATGGTCATGACAGGTGGATAGGAACCCTCGGCACACTCTTGGCCAATCACACAACTCACCCTTAGGACAGGAAGTCAGCCTGCTCCAGGCCCTGGGGCTTGTCTGCGGATCCGGTGGTGCTTCAAGAGGGCAGTGCTGGGGACCAGAAGGAACCTGGCTGGAGGGTGGAAGGGCCTGCCTTGGCTCGAGTGGAGCAGCCTGAGATGTGGATGTCGCCGTCCCCACCTACCACCTGGGCCCCCTTCTGTGTGTCCTGGCTCGACTGTCAGTTCCCGTGGATGCAGCTGTGTTCCTTCTTGTCACTGCTGCAGACGCCACTGTCTGGCTGTCTCGGGGTGCCTCTACCTGCCCTCTCCCCCGTGGATCGGCGGCTTCAGTTCTTCACTGGTACAGGAGGGCTGCTTCTCCCCGGTGCCAGGAGCTCCAGGACAAGCGCTCCTTACCCAGTCCTCCCACGCACGCCTGAAGGCTCTGCCGAGCTGGGCCAGGTGCCTTCCCGCCGGCCACTGCCCTGCCCCTCCGGGCACTTAGAACCGAAGGAGACTTTCATTTTGGCCCACCTGTGGGGTGACCAGGGAGACTGGAGCACCTTCCCACGCCCAGGCCTGTGCCTTTGCCTGGGCTCTGGTGCACTCTCCTCTGCAGCCACCACATGCCCTGTGGCTCTGTTTGTCCTGACTCCGAGTTGCTTAAACTGATGGGAGATACAGTCATCAGGAGTCGTCTTTGTTTCGTTAAGTGTTTGTGCCCTGGAGCCTGATGGCTCGCTGAGGGCCCTGATGTGGGAGGAAGGGCCCCCTGGTTGGGCAGCCAGCTGCCGGACAGCTACCTGCCAGAGCTGGGGGAAGGAGAGAAGGTCTCTAAAGCCCCTGGCACCCTGTGCTTCTTGGCAGGAATCCGTCTCACTGATCCTACTCTGACTCGCTACCAGTTGGCTGTGTGACCTGGGGGGTCCCCCAACCCCACCCAGTGGCAGATGCCGGTGTTAGGGAGGGGCAGGTGAAACGGGCCCACCTCCCAGGCCAGGGGCCTCTGAGCCCCAGCTATGGCCCAGCCCCAGGTATGGCCCACTGTGTAGGCCAGGCCTCAGCCAGCACCCGTCCCCCAGGGAGAGAGCCCGTGGTGCTGGGCAGGGCCTGGCCTCTAGAGCTCAGTGCGCCTGGGCATCCGTAGATGGGGGCCTCATCTAGAACAGCATTGCCATTGCCCCGGATGCACCCCCAGCACAGTGCCCGGCAGGCGGGTGTGCCTGGTAAATGTGAATCCCTCCCGCCCTCTAGAGGTCCCTGGGACGAGGTCAGCTAGGAAGCAGCAGCCCCTAGCGAGGGGGCGCCCAGCCCTGGCCAGGCCCTGGGGTCTGTGCCTGGGACAGCCACCTCCTGTTGTGGGGCCAGACTCGGCCCCTCTTCCCCCTGCCCTTCCAGCTCAGCGCCTGGTGGGCCGGCGGGCAGCCCCTGCCTCACTTGCATACACCCGTTGACTGAGTCAGTGGCACCGCCCCCGCATGCCAGCCTCAAGTTCAGGGCCTTCGCAGGCTCAACCTAGGGAAGAGGTGTTGGTCTCCACCCAGTTAATTATACCCACCCGCCCCTGGCAGCGGGGCTTTGTGCTGCCTCCTGGCAGTAAACAAGCTGCAGCGTGTCCGTGTGGGGTGTTCCGGCCTGCGGGTGCCCCGGCATGGCTTCTCCAGAGCAGAGTCTGCCCGCCCGCTTGGGCCGGGGCCAAGACAGCCAGGAGAGGAAGCGCCCACCTGACAGCAGACCGACAGCTTTTCCGAAGTTGGTCCCGCCCACGTCACCTTCCCTCCAACTCGGGCCCGGCTGTGACCCGGTCACCTTCCACCTCGGCTTGTCCCTCTGCCCACACCTCGAGGCGAGTGTCGCCTGGGTGTTAGACCGGCTCTTGCCAGGCCCTGGGCTGGCCAGGCCCTGGGCCAGTTGACAGCAAGATCCAGGGGCCCCAGGCCAACCCACGCAGTGGCTGGATTATTAGTCCCGTTTCACGGAGGCGCCAGTAGGTGAGGTGCCTTGGCCAAGGTCCCACAGCCAGTCTAGGCCGGAGGAGGGATGTGGACCTTGTGCTCTCTGGTGCTGAAGCCGCGGGTGGCAGCCGGCAGTGCCTGTGAGGAGGAAGGGCGGAAGGCCAGTGCTGGCTCCACACTGGGATTGGCCCATTGGCGATGAGGAGGATGGTGGCCTGGTCAGGGGGCACGGGCATCTAGCCCTGCCCTGGGAGGTGAGGCCGCATGCCAGGTTGATGGGGGGCCGGGGTCAGTAGCTGGCCACGGTGTAGACCAGGGCCTCCCCTGGGCAGCGGGGCCATGTGGACATGGCCTCGAGTGACTGGCTGGCTGGGCCCGGCCACCTCTCTGTGTAGACCCCCAGGCCCACCCTGCTGGGGCTCCCGAGGCATAGCACAGCGGCAGTGAGAGGCCAGAGCATCTGTGCCTGGTCTGGCCCGGCCTTGGACGGGGGGCAGTGGCAGGACTGGCCCCATTTACGGGCGCTCACTCTGGTCCCCACAGCACGTCTGTGGTGCGCAGGCACTGTTACCGTCCCCGGGTACAGATGGGGAGGCTGATGCCGGTGGGCATTTTAGGCTGTTAAAACCAAAAACCCTCTTCTAGTCTCTGTCCACCAGGCTGGACAGCAGAGCTTGTGGCCCTGTTTCCGGGCCCTGTTCACAGCCCCTCCCTGGCTGCCTTGGCTGCTGTGGGTCCTGGGAGAGAATGTCAAGTGGGCCTCTGCACAGTAGCTGCCAGCAGCTGTGACAGCGGCCAGGGCCCTGGGGAGGCTGGTTCTGTTATACCCCCTTTGAATGAGGTACAGGGCCCAGGGAGTAGCCCAAGGTCACACAGCTAACAAGTGGCCAGGCTGGGATTTAAATCCAGGTGTGTCCCACTCCAAGGCCTGCTCCCTTAGCAGCTGTGCCATTTGGAGTTCAGCAGCCACATCTGGGCTATAGAGAGTGTGGGTGTCGGGGAGGTGAGTGTGGCAGCTTGTATCCTGCGCCTCTGCCCCCTCCTGGGGTGGGGGAGAGGTCCCTTGCTCCTCCCTTTCTCTGAGACCTCCTGGTGGCGAAGCACTCTGTACGTGGCCCTTGATTACCTTCCATCATGCCATGAGTGAGACCCACTCTTGAGGGGCACCAGGTCTCTGGGGGAGGCAACCAGGTGAACAACGGCCGTGGGAGCCCAGAGCTCGCAGTGGGTTTGCCATCACTTTTGCACACATGCTTTTTGAGACCCTCAGGCCTGAATAAAGCCCCACCACTCCTGGAGGTCAGAGCCCGTAACCTGAGGGTGAGCAGGAGGTCGAGAGAGGCAGAGGAGGTGGCGTGGGGGTGCCTGCGCCACAGAGCAGTGGGAGCCGGGGGGGGGCCCGTGCCCGCAGGGGCGGGCCAGGTCCTCGCAGGGCAGAGGGGCTGGCAGGGGGGAGATGTGACACCAGCTGACGCAGACGTGCTGGAGGGGCTGGGCTGGGACAGGGCCAGGCGTGCTGCTGGCCTCCACTCCTCTGGGCGCCACTGCTCACAGCAGCGCGTCACCACTCACAGCGGCGCATTGCATCCTTAGAACCCACAAGGTGTTGGTCGTGCCGTCATCCCTGCCTTACAGAGGAGGAAACCGAGGCCCAGCCACACGGCACATGGGCGCCTGAGCCGGCATCCAGACGTTCTGAAACAAGTCGGGGCGGTGGGATCGCAGCCAGTGGACGGGCCCCAGAGACAGGCAAGGATGGGCCCAGCGCACCTTCCTGGACCGACAGGGTGACAGGGAGGGCCATAGGGACAGAGAGTGTGAGGGCTCAGGTGGATGTGGGCCCAGGGGTGGGCCCTGGGTCTGCGTGGGCGAGTGAGACACAGGGTGCCCCCACAGGCCCGCAGTTCATCGTCCTACCATTTACCTGAGGGTGGTTCAGTTCCACGTGCTGGTGTCGACTGATTCCCAGAAGAAACTGGGATTCCTTGTCACCAGTGGACACCCCTCCCAGGCCTCTGTTCCTGTCCCCACCCTCGATGGAGGGGGACCGTGGCAGGTCACCGCCTGCCCCATCCTCGCTGCGATCACTGAGGCCGTGCACAACACCGTCCTGACGTCAGGGTAAAGGACACCCAGTCACGTCAGTGGGAATTATAGAACAGAAAAGAAGGGAAAAGTTTAAATTGAGGAAATCGAACACTGGGCTGTAGTAGGAATCGCTGCTGTGGCGCTATTTTTAGCATTATTGAGTTGATTGATGGGCCGGTTGCAAAAGCAAAGTAAACAAAAGAATCACTTCAAGTTCTCCAAGGGCAAAGGCCCAGTTTTTAAGAGTCTTTAAAAGGTTAGCAAACTTGTGACTTCTTAGCATCGCCCTGAGCTCTCCTTCCTTCCCGTGGCCTCGGCTCTGCAAGCTTCATGGGACTTCACAGCCTCCAGCCCACTGGACCTGGTTCAGCCTGGAGCAGGTGCCCAAGGCCTTCCCGTCTGCAGGATGCCCGGGCCCCCGCCCTGACAGGACCACAGCGGTCATAAATCCCTGCCCAAGCCAAGCCACCCCCATTCACAGCTAGACTTTAAAAAACCAATCAGACGTAAGCAGCCTCTGGACGGGCTGCCCCCACGTGCATTTTTGCCTGGCCCTTGGGGACAGTTTCTGTGTCCAGGTGTGGGCTCACCGCGGTGGCCGTGCCAGGATGCCCGGGCAGAAGGCGGCAGTGTGCTTCAGCCCTTAGCATTCTCGACCCCACCATGATGGTCCCCCAGTGGGGCACGGGACTTGCCCCGGGGCCCACATCCTGTGGGACAGCCTCCACCCCGGAGTTTCTGGCCAGCCCCGGGACAGCAGTGTTTGTATACGCATCCAGAATGGTCAGGAGCTTGCTGTGTAACATTCCTGAGAGAAGAACATTTTCCAGTGTGCACTGCTTTTCCCACTGCAAGTTATTTCTCAGAGGCTTGCTCCTGGAATCAGTGTCTCCGCTGAGTCTTTCTGAGGCAGGCACGTATCAGGCTCAGCTTCATCCCCCTGGGACACTGCCCCAGGCAGGCGCCGTCTGGAGGGTGGCGGGGGGGGGGGGGGGGGGGGGGGGGCAGCTTCCGGAGGAGGCCCAGGGCCCTCTTGAGGGTTTGGAAAGTGGAGCAGGGCAGGCAGCTGCTCAGACCACGGATCGCAGGGAGCCATGGGAGAGGGCTGAGGGAGGGCTGTGTTTCCTGAGGCCGCAGGAGCAGGACCCAGCGGGGCAGGGCCAGGAGAAAGGGGGCTCCCCGAGGCCTCGGCTGTGGCAGAGTCGCTGCAGGAACCTGTCCTTTGGGAAGGAGGGTGCTTGGCTATGCCAGTCTCTGCTTAGTCCTCTTGGCCCATGGAGTGCTGGGGCTCACTCCAGATGCAGGCCCTCCCTGTGGCTCCTGGCCTGTGGGAGGGCAGTGGCTGTGGCCTGTCCCCTGGGCTGAGGTGGGAAACAATGTCAGGGAGCGGGCCTCTGCCGTGGAAGGGAGGCCACAGGGCTTGCTTCCATGGGGCACAGAGGAGCTCGGGGACAGCAGACATTTCTTCCTCCCTGTGGCCCCATGATTCCCATCTCACGGTGAGCAAACTGAGGCCCAGCATCGCGCAGCCCGCAGGGAGCAGAGCTTGGATGCTTCTCACCCCCTGCCCACTGCCCTCCCCACCTAGCCTGCGCCCAGCCCGGCAGGAGTGGAGGTTCAAGCCCACCTCCGCCCTGGGCATCATCCTGCTTGCCTGGCCCTGATTAGCTGGCCCCACCCCAGCCCGGCAGGAGGGACTCTGAAGACCACAAGCTCTGAGCCACAGAGCCAGGGAGTGTGGGGGCTGCGGCTGAGCCAAGGCTCGCTGCTTCTGCCGGGGGGCCGCCCCCGTGGGCCGGCACACCTCTGACCGAGGCAGGTGCCCTGTGACTGCACACACTCAACCTCCTCATCTGTGAGATGGGGGATGTGAACGGCCAGCGCTTGGCACTCGAGAGCCCTGTGGTCCCAACAGTGTCAAGATGGCCACAAGCCACACACTGGGCCCAGAGAGCAGCCTGGTGCAATCAGGACGTGACCATTCCGGGCCCACCCCTCCCAGAGTGCGTGACTGCCTTGCCGTCACGCCTCCAAACACCTGTCTTGACAGTGAAAGCAGCGGGCAGGAGCGTACCCCCCCCACAGAGGATTCTGGGGGTGGGAGGGGGCAGGGTGGAGAGCAGCTGAGGGTCCCTAAGGGGTCTGGCAATGGGTGGGGGCATAGGGGAGGGCAGGGTGTATCTGGTGGCCTTTGCCTGTCCCCCATCCCCTCAGGGCACCGTGCCTGTGGCTGCTGCTCATTCGCCTCCCCTTCCTTGCGGGCTTCCCAGGTGTGCCCTGGGTAGCTCAGAGTCATCCTGAGCTGGAGTGGAAGCCCCGAGGGAGGACGGCCTTCCTGTGGCGATGGGCGCTGGCCCAGGAGCCCAAGTGCAGGGCTGGGCGGCACCCCCATGGCGTGGAGCGGGGCTGCTGCAGGGGGCTGGAGTGTGGATGCCCCAGCGCCCCGTCCACATGGGGCCCGACCCACAGATCTTCCTGTGCACCTGCTCTGGGCCTAGCCATGCTGCCCTACCCTCGGGGTTTAGCCCTGCTTTTGACTTCCTGGTCCCGACCCTGACCTCAGTTTCCCCATCTCCAAAGGCGGGCCAGCTGGATGAGGTCAGTGGTTTTCCAACCCTTTTTCCAAAAGAGCCCTTTCTCACACACCCCACTGGGAAACACGAAAGGGCAGCTTTTCCCGCAGAGACAGGAAGGGCTGGGCCCACCTGCTTGGGCTGTACCGCCACCGCCCACTCCCCAGAGGAGGGGCATGAGCCCTGGGGAGGCTACGGGGTCTCTGCCCTGCCACCACACTGCCCACCCAGACAGGGCTTCCCCAGCTTAGGAGCCAGGCCGTCTTTCTGGGGTGGCTTCAGGCTGGGAATTTCTCTCTCTCTTTTTCCTTCCACTTTTCCTATTTGGAAAATTTGACCAAGTTGCTTCTGAGAAAGTGGCATTGGGTTTGAAATCCAAACCAGAGCTGAGGGCTCCAGGGGCCCCTGCCTGGTTTCCATGGTGATGGGCTGTGGCCACCACACGCCCCTGGGGGCAGAGCACGTACTCCGTCACAGGCCAGGCTGAGGCCACTCACAGGCCGCCCACGCCCTCACCCTCGACTCTGCTCCTGGCCAGCCTCAGGCCCTGCACCATGCCTGGCCCCACCCATAGCTGGTGGCTTTGGGCAAGCCGCTCAGTATTGGTAAGACTCAGTTTCTTCATCTGTAAACTGGGGCCGACCAGACCCACCTTACGGGGTTATCGAGGATCACGGGAGACCATTACCACATGTGCCCCGGGGCCACTGTGTCCAGGAGAGGGTCCAGGAAGGCCCTGGCAGGAGGAGGAGGCAGGTGGGGGAAGGGACTTCATGGAAAAGAGCACACGGGCTTACTGGGGTCCGTGGGAAGGAGGCGAGGTGGCTCGGGGCCAGTTGGGAAGGATGTGCAGGAATTTGGTTGATTAAAAACAAATTTTGAGATGTTGATCTCTAATTAGGTATAAGAAGTCTAAAATTAAGGTATGCCAAAGCAGGTGGAACTTCCCCATGAAGCCCAGCCCCTTGCCAGGGTGGCACTGACTCTCAGATAACGTCCTGTCACACCTACCCCCCAGCTCCCCATGTGGGGACGCTGGCAAATTTGCTTAGGACAGACGAGCAAGGGCCCGCTCCGGGCTGCAGGGGAGGCCGCCCCAGCCCCAGCGGCTCAGTGCTGGGCTTTATTTCCAGAGAGGGACCCGCCTGGCCCTACTCAGAGGAGGGGTGGGGAACCCTGGGCACCAGGCCCCCCTTGGGTGGGGAATGAAGCCGGCCCTGCGGCAGGGGCACCACAGGAAACCCATGAGGAGGAGACGGCGGTGCTCGGGCGCAGCGAGCTCTTGGAGGGAGGGCTCGACCTGCGGGAGCCCCTGCCTCAGCCCCCCCTTCCTCGGGGCTGGGTGTGAGCAGTGCACCCGGCACCCTGCGTGTGCCGAAGGTGCAGGAGAGGGGGTCGGCCAGCTGCAGCAAGGGGAAGGGGGCAAGGTGGCCAGACAGACCAGGGAGAAGGTGGTCCAGGAGAGGGAACAGAGAGAGGCCAAATGGCGCGAGAGGGTCGGCACTGGGCAGGGCAGGTGGTGCTGGAGAGGGCAGGGCTGGCCGTCCCCAGGGCCGCCCACGTCCATGGTCATCCAGAGGCACGTCCGGGGGAGGGTGCACTCTAGCCAGAGAGTGATTGGATATGTGCTGCAACGCTGCTTGGCTCGGCTCGTGGACTCAGGCCTCTGCAAGTTCTGCCACCTGCCAGCAGGAGTGTCCGGCAGGTGTGGGGGCCCTGCTCCCAGGGGCCGGTCCTCGTCCTCTTTCCTTACAGCGCAGTGGGAGGCCCCCGGGCCACAGCAGAGGCTGCACGGCGCTCTAGAGAGGGGAGGGATGCTGCGCTCGTAACATCTCGCATTTGTTCTTCTGGTTCGGGGCACCCCTGTAGGTTGGGGACAGAGCCCTGCTCTGCAGGACGAGCCTGGACGAGTTTGTTCCCCTTCTGATGTTCTACACGAGTGTGAAGGGTTTGGGGGAGGTGGCGGGTTGTAAGCCTGCTTGGGACCCGAATGCCAGTGGAGGCACCAGCTCTGCCTGGGATGTCAGCTTTGTCTGTGGTCAGTGCCTGACCCCCGCCACCCCTTCAGCTCGGCCCCTCCCTGCATGAGGATCCTGTGCTGGTCATCCAGGGAAGACACCTGGCACAGGCCACGGCCACTGCCACCACTTGTGGCCTGAACCTGGCCCCACTTACTCAGCACAGATGCCCCCAAGCCCATAAAGGCCATTCATTAGGAGCCAGGGGTCAGATGGTGGATGGGTTGTCCTAGTTTTCTCCATGTGCACATCAGACATGGCTTTTCTAGGATGCGGGCTCCCCTCCTGAGATGAAACGGAAGCAGCTCAGCAGCCCTCCAAAGACTGGGCTATTCTAGAAGCCTGGACGGTATCTCTCATTTCCAACCCTGACGTGGGGCGGGCTCAAAGGAGCCAAGTGTTAGCACCCTCTTGCTCTGAGGAGGCTCTCTTGGGCCCCATCAAACACACGCCGAGTCCCAGATCACCCCGAGAGGCATCAAAGCCTGCTGGCCTCTCTTCTCCTCGCTGCCCATTCCCCAGACCCCTGGCAGTCCCTCTCTCCATGAGGCCACGTGCAGCCCCACTGCACACACTAGGCACCCCTTGCCCTCCACGTGGTCCCATTGGCCGTCCCTGATCGTCCCAGCCACCCCCACCCCCGCTGCCATGTGGGGAGATCCCTGTCCATCAGCATCCAGCCCACAGGCCTGCCACTTCTTCCTGAAGCTGCTCTGTCCCCCACCCCAACCTTGTTTCTCTCCCTCTGAGGCCAGCTCTGCTCCTGAGCCCCCAGCTGGGCTGGAACTGCCAGGTCAGCCGAGCTGACATGGGCCATGGCTGTGTCAGTGCCTGCCCACGACAGCCCTGGCATCCATGACCGAGACCCTGGCTCCGCCCCATGGTGACTGGGGCCTTGGGCAGGCCCTGCAGGTCAGGCACTGGTGGAGGTGCATGCACACTCGTGTGCTCATCCCCGCGGAGCTGAGCGTGGCATGGGCACAGCTGTCTGCTGAGGTGGATGCTGCCCTGGACCGAGGGACAGGGCTCCTTGTGCCCGGCCCTCTGTGTTTCCCTGGGCAGGTCCTTGTTCCCCACCTGTGTCCTTACTCATGGATCAAACAGGCAAAACACCTGGACTCAGTGACATCAACGATACTTTGCAGCTGCAGAGCATAGTCTGAGCCGCTTTTGAGCGCCAGAGGCTCTAGTGAGAATGAGATGGGGCTGCAGCTGGGGTCTGTGTGCCCAGGGTGGAAGGCGAGCTTCTTTCTCAGCCGTCAGGGAAAGGTGAGGAAGCTGGCTGCCGTGGGCCTGTGAGGCTGGCGCGCTACCGGCAGAGAGATTGCTCAGGCACACGACACACAGAGCCAGCATCCCACAGCGGGGAGGCCTGCACCTCCAGACCAGCTGGCAGCTCAAAGCTCCAGTGCTGAGAATTTGGACTGTTAACTCTAAGAAGCATTCTTGCTACCTAAAAGGCAGCGTTGGACTTAGCCTGGGGAAGACTGGAATTAGGTCAAGGCGGGGGCTGGGGTAACGGCCGGCAGGAAGGAACCAGGAGCAGCCTGCAGGTCTGCATTGGGTCAGGTCTTGAGAAGGGGTGGCCGTGAGAGGCCACTGGGCCACATGGTCCCATGGGCAGCGCAGCCGGTGGCACCTTGGCCAGCAGCTAGCTCTAGGTCTGGGTCTTGGCTTTGCAGGGCCCGGAGCCCACCTCTGCTGGGGGTGCAGGTCTGGGGCGTGTGAGGCAAAGCACAGGTGCGTGTTTCCAAGGAAGGTGTGGCCACTCGAGGGGGCTGTGCTGCCCGCTGAGAGGAAGGTGACCAGAGAGGTGTGAGCAGGCCCGCCACACGCTCTGCACGCCGCCCCGGGTGCAGGCCTGGGCTCTTGCACACGTTGGTCCATTAGTCTGGCTTCCACTTCCCGGTCCACCACACGCCTCTTGGCCTTGGAGTCTTCCTTTCCACTTGCATAGGGATGACAGCCTCTACCCCAAGCTACTGTTTGTCCTCTGCTGCTCCTCACTCAACACGGACGCCTTGAGACAGTCTGGACCTTGTCTCTGACCACCCTCAGGCCAGGGGCTACTCACACAGACAAGGCTGGAGTCGTCCAGTCTCACTTCCTCTGGCTCCTGGCTTTGGCGGCCATCCCTGGGGTCCCGGGCTCACAGCTCCCCCTCTGCAGACCTGACGGGCATGCAAGTGCTTCATCTAAGAGATGGTGGTAGAGCAGAGAACGAATGGGGATGGCCAGGTGGGGGCCGCAAGAGGAAAGCTGGCCGCCCGACTTCCCAGCATGGACATGGGTGCAGCCCCGGCCTGCCTACCTCCCCGCTGGCCGCCAAGGGGTGCTGGGTGGACGGTGGCTGGGGATGTGAAGGTCAGGACTTCCCAGGGCTGGCCCTTGACCGGGGCTGGACCAGAACCTCTCCCTTAGGGCTGAGGAGAAGAAAGACAGGGTCCTGTAGGCAGTGAGGCTGCCTGGGGTGAGGGCCATGGGGGGAAGGCCTGGGCTCTGGGCCGAGGGCAGGAAGGGGCCTGTGTGTGGGCCATTTCCTTCCCCAGCTCAGCCCTGGCCACCTCTTCCTCCTGCTGGCCCCCAGCCCCCCATCTGGAAGAGGTCAATGAGTAAGGCCCAAGGCAGGGGGAGGTGGCTCTCAGGGCCAATTACCTGTTGCCCTTGCCCTTGCCACCATCGTCCTTGTCTTCTTGGTCACCCACAGGTCCTGGGGCTAGAGTGGGGAGAGGGGTCTGTCAGGCAAAGCCCCCGTGGGGATCAGGTGATGTCCTCAGATGTTTGTTTTCTTCTTATGATGGATTGTTGAAGTTTGCTCTGGGGGGTTAAGGTTAGGTGTCCCTTGGAGAGGCAGTGGGGCACCCTGATAGTGTGGGGCTCGTCCTGCCCTGAGGTCAAGGGGCTTCTCAGGTGCCAGGCCTGTCTGCAGCACGGGGGTGTGCACCCCCCTCTGCATCAGTCCTCCCCCCAGGAGCCTGCCAGGCTCAGGCAGTCCTGGGGTGCTTGCTGTGACTAGGCCAGTGACAAGGGTGATTCCAGGGGCAGGCTGGAGCACACCCTTCAGCACCCAGGCAAGGTGGCCAGGGGCACCCCCCCCCCCGCCCCCAGGATTAACCCTGAACAGCCAGCTCACAGGTTAGGCCAGCCCCTCCCTGCTCACGGGGGCTCCTGCTGGCCGTGGGGTAGCAAGGTCAGGGTGGCCCCAAGGGTGGCATAGTGCTGCAGGAGCTCCCACCCTCTTAGGCCCTCAGGGTGGCCCTGAGGTGGGGAGCAGCTGTTTCTCCGGGGCGGTAGTCAGAGGCCTGTGTCCTGCACATCCAAGTGCTTTGTGGGCAATTAGGACCCGCATAGGGTGCTGACAAGTGCCAGGTGGGGCACAAGGTTTTTTCAGGCCCCAGAAGTTCTCAGGCCCACCAGTCCCGCTATCACAGTGCTGTCGCATGAAGCCCCGGGGGGATCCCCATGTGCACAGAAATGTTTCCCCCTGGGGGGGGTCAGGGAGGGTGGTCCCCACTTCCTTGTTCTACAGCCTGGCAGCTAGAGACGGTGATGCCCATCTCTTGGGGCTCTGGAGAGGGCTGGGGTGCAGGGTGCTGTGTGGTGCTGGAGCAGGCCAAGGAGGTGGAGCCCTCAGGAGCCAGCATTCGCCCGGGGCATATCTCCCCAGAGCTCCTGAGCTCCCCTTGCCCACCATGGCCTCCCGCCTGCTGTGACAGCAAGACCCTGAGCCCCGGGCTGCCCCCACCCGCCGCTTCCAAGCTGTGTGGGAGGCCTCCTGCACACAGGGGCCTGTTTCCAGAGAACTACCCGTTCCACACGCACCGTTTCTTTCTGGCCCAGATGTGATGCCCACACACATCTTCAGCCTCCCTGGGTCTGACTCGACCTGTGCAGGGCATGAGCGTCCCATGTCTGCTCTAGCCCTGGGGACAGCTGGGGGGAGTGTCCCCACCTGTTCTGGAGCCGGCCAGGCCTGGGGGTGGCTCTCAGCCATACTGGACTTCCTGCTGTGTGACTCTGAATCTGTCCCCATGTGTGGGTGTCATGACGACATGAGTGTGGACAGTGAACAGCTGTTGTGACTTGAGGACATGCGGCGGGAGCACTCCTCGCCTGAGACCCAGCCCAGTGGGCATAGCCTCAAGGTGGCCTGTCTCCCTGCAGCTGTGTGGCCTCTGGGAGCCCAGGGCCAGACAGAGAGTCCTGATCCTCCAGGGAGTGTGAGCCACTGCCTCTGCGCCCCCCGGAGGGAGGGCAGGCAGGGAGTGCACAGCCCCCTGGCCGAAGGTTGGCCTTGGGCCGATAGGACTGGGGCACGTGGCAAGCCTGGGAAAGCTGGTGGGCAGGAGCCAGCCGGGGCAGGACAGGTGGAAACTATCTGGCTTGGGGAGATGTCACCAGGACAAGTGTTACCAGGATAGGGACCTGGTGGATCCGAGGCATCTGGGTGTTTGGGGAGGGAGGAAAGAGCCGGGCCCTCGTGGTGCTGAGGGCGGGGAGGGATGGTGGGGAGGTCGGTGCCTGGCCTGGGGGCAGCGCCTTTGCTCAGCCTGTCCTCAGCTGGGGCAGGAGAAGCAACCAGGGCGGCCAGCTCCACAGGAAGCCAGAGAGGAAGGTGCTGTGTGCTCGCTGGGGCTGTGGGTGCCGGGGGCGTCCCTTCTGAGCCCACTCCTCTCAGAAGGGGCACAGTCCCACTCCTGGCACCCGCAGGCCTCTGCAGGGCTGCCACATGCCGAGGCTGAGGGGCTCTTGAGCCTGCCTGGCTTCTGCCCAGCCCCACTCCTCCCCCCAGTGTCTTCTGCTCCTGGGGTCTCACAGCCAACTGGAAAACGAGCCCCCTCCCAGCTGGAAAGCCCCCTGGGGGATGCCGTGATGCCCCTGTCCTGCCCTCCCCGCTGAGGATGGGCCTGGGAGAGTCTTCACTCCGGCTCCCACTGCCCCACTGGGTCAGCAAGTACATCCCCCACTCACCCACGCCTCTGCCCTGCACCGGGCCCTCGGGGCACAACTCCAGGGGCCCCGCGCACAGAGCGGCCCCGTGCAGGGCGAGGACAGCCCCGGCCCGGCGCGTCGCTGGCCCCTGTCGCCCTGCCCTCCGCACTCCTGGCCGCCCCTACCCGGCTCGCCCTGGGACGCCAGGTCCCACAGCCTCCCGCGGTGAGGGCTGTGCCCCCGGTACCCTCAGCGGCCCGGCCCGGAACCCGCGAGGATTGGCCGGCAAAGTCAGCCGTGCCGCTGGGCCCGCTTCCAGGCCGAACAGCGAGCGAGCGCCCGCGCCCCGTCCGGCCCCGCCGCCCCGCCCCGGCCCGCCGAGCCAGCGAGCGAGCGAGCCTCCGCGCCATGGCCCGGCGCCCGCCCTAGCTCCCTGCACAGATGCCACGGCGGAGCCGGCGGGTAGGAACTTGCCCGGGGCCGGGGCGGGGGCCGGGCCGCGACAGTGTCTCCCCTCTGCCCGCGGGCTCTGCGCTCTCCCGAGCTCTGGCTCAGTCCTCCGGGCCGGCTCTTGCGGCCGTCCCCCGCCTGGCCCCCGGCCCGCCCGGCGCAGCAGGAAGCCCGCGGGCCGCGGTTTCCCGGGCGCCGCGGCAGAGGAAGTCGGCAGGCGGCGGGGCCGCGGCGCCCCCTGCCCCCGGCCGGGGCCCCGCACAGCGCCAGGTGGGCGACGGGCGGACCGGGGCGGGGGACGGGGGCGGGGCCCAGGGGAGAAGCCCGCCCGCGAGCCTGGGGCGAGCCCAGCCGACCCGCCGGGGCCGCGAGTGGGCGCGCGGGGGTGTGCGCTGCTCCGGCCGCGCGAAAGCGAAAGCCGCTCGCTCGCCGACCCAGCAACTTCGCGGCGGGCGGCGCGGACCGGGAGCTGCGCGGGCCACTACCGGGGATGGTGAGCCGGCCGGCGGGTGGGCAGCAGCACCCCGCGCGGTGCTTCCCCGGCTATAAATAGCTGCCGTGCGGGGGCGGGAAGATGGTGCCGGGGCTTGGCGAGCGCCGGGCCTACTCCAAGCCCCGGGCTGGGCCGGGACCCTGCCCCGCCGCAGAGTGGGCGGGAGGGGGCGGAGGGGTTCGGCGCGGAGGCGAGGGGGGCCCGGCGGAGTTGCCGGGTGGGCTGCCTCCGCGCTTTTAGTTTGTCATTTCTGCTTCTCCCTGGAGGGGGAGGGGACGGACGGCCTGGCAGTTCTGGGGATCCCGTGTGCGACATCTGATTTGGCAGAAGACGCTGGAAACGGGCGGGCACCGGCCGCAGGCAAATTGCAGGCTTCCCCAGCCCTTGCCTGCGCTGGGGACTCATTACCTGTGGATGGCGCGGGGAATCCCTTTCCCTTCGCAGCCCAGCTTTGGACGGCTCCTGGGGGCAGGGCCAAGGCGCCCCTGGCGGCCTCTGTGCAACCCTGCGGCCAGAGAGGCGGCCCTGATGGTTTTGCAGAGGAGGCTGCAGGGCTTCCTGCCCCCAGGGGTGTTCAGCCTCGCCCGCCCCTGGCGCGCCCTTAACCCAAGGCCTGGAGCAGGATGGTGGCTCCGATTGCTGTGGGAGGTGCAGGGCCCTTAGCTCTGCAGGGCATCAGGAAGATGGGGAGATGGCAACCTGGAAACGCAGTCCTGGCCCCAAAGGCCTCAGGACTCCACCAGGGCAGTTCCTGGAGGCGATGGAGCCATCTGGGCTGGCGGTGGGAGAGGTGATGCCCTGCTGGCCTGCTTGTCTGTGATGTTCACCCTACTTGGGGGCAGGCAGGGTGGAGCGGGAAGAGCTGGGTAGGCTGAGTTCTGCTGCCAGCTCAGCTCCCTGTTGGCTGTGTGCCCTGGAACTAGTCTCTCCGGGGGAGGTGTAAGTGGGGTCATGTGTGGGAGAAGCTGGGAAGGTGCCCTGTGAGTACTGTCGGCCCCAGGGACTCATGGGCACCAGATGCAGCCCTGCACAGCCCTCTCTGCCCTTCTCCGAGTGGTCTCGCTGCTTGGGAGGTTTGCGTGGGTTTACAGGTAACAGGTGTCTCCCCAAGACTGTGGAGGGCGCCGGTATTCTCCCCAGGGCTGCTCTTGACCTCAAGGCCTCACAGTCCAGATACCAACACTTTCTTTGCTCGGCTCAGGGTTGGGCTGCGGCACTGAGGCTGTCCTGGAAACAAAGTTTTTATGCTTCTCTGGGAAAAAAGGCTCCTAAGCTCCTACCCTGACACCCCTTCTTGCTGAGGGGCTCCCTCTCGCCCTCCTGCTCCTACAGCCCCCAGCCCACTGCTCCTCGGAGTGGGATGCCAGCAGGCTCTCCTGGCCTCGCCTGTTCGGAGCGCTGAGTCACTGCTGCACCCATGCCAAGGGGGGGGCTGCAGGAATCCCTCTGCTGGGGAGGCGGGCTCTCCCTGGGGTGCTCGCAGCATTGTGTTCTCTGTGAACAGGGATGTTGGGCTGAGCGGCTGTGGGAGGCCTTGCTCTCCTGTCATGCTGTGGGCGTGGGACAGGTGGGGGCTGGGAGGGCCTGGGCAGGTGGGACGCTCCCTGCATCTTAGGTCAGGAGCCCAGGCACGGCCTCCAGGACAGCACCGGCTGCTGCATGCCCACCATTGTCCCCTCTGTGGGGAGGGATCCAGCCCGAGGAGAGGGAGAAAAGCTCTGTGGGGAAGGCTGTTCAGCCGACATTCTTCCTAATGATCCTGAAGACTCCACCCCAAATGTCACCCAGGAGGGGACCGAGTGAGTTAGGGTACACCTGCAGGGTGACGCACTGGGGTCCTTTTAAGTGATGGCGAGTTTTTGATGTTGCAGGAAAATACGCGTGCTCTATTACTGAGTTAAAAATTAAGATGAAAGAATTCACGCTCCTCTGTACCTTCTGCTCAAGACACTTGGGTCACAAGGTCGACTCTAGGGGGCTGCCCATTTCCCCTCACTTGGTAGGGGCTCCCCTCCCTCTTCCTCCAGTTCCTGCTCCTTTCTGGCTTCCTCCCTGGCTTTTCCTGTACAACCCCCTCCCCAAAGTCCTTGCTCTCTTAGCCCCTTTTTCCTTATCCCAATCTCTCATCTGTCCCCTCGCCCTGGATGGTAGCCATCTGTGTCTGCTTATCCCACCAGCATGGACCCCTTTGGGGGTGTGCCTGACCCATCCATGTGATCCCCCAGTCCCTGGGATGCACTTGGCTTTCTGTGCAGTTGCCAGGCTGAGCTGCCCTGGGGGACCCAGGGGCCTCCCTAGCACCTGCGGGGGCTCTATCTGGGGCACAGACTCCCCCAGGCCTGACCAGGCCTTGGCTCAGGTGCAGCGCTGGCAACTCCCTCAGAGCCGCCCGAGAGCTGCACCGAGGTTGTGGGGACTTGGAGCCAGGGTTTGTGGTCTTGACCGGGAACATTCCTTTTGTGGAGGGTGTGCAGGCCTGCCTGGTGGCCCCCCAGAAGGTCAGCTCTATTCAGGGGGTGGAGGGGCCAGTAAGCAAGAGAGACTCAGCCCCTCCTGCCTGCCCACCGGCGGCAGCTCAGAGTCTGGGGGGGCTGCGTGGCAGGATTCAGGCCCTCAGGACTGGCTGCTGCCCACGAGAGCTAGGTCGGCCCTTGACACCACCCCGTGGCAGCCCTTGCTCAGGCTGGGCTGGGCCTGGGAAGGCACCAAGCAGACACGGCCCCTTCTGGGTTGCCTGCCCAGCCACCTGCTTCTACCTCTTCCCGCCCTCCGGCCTGCTGTGGGTCCCCTATCGCCTTTCCCTCCTCACTTCCTACATGAGGCTCCTAGGTGCAGCTGCTTCTTGGCCTTTCTGGGTGCTCCTAGCTGTCGTTACTTTCTCCTCTGTCCTTCTATTTGAGCCACACCTGGTGCCCCAGCTGGGCATGACCCCGGTGGCAGCAGAGTGGGGAAGGGGCCACATCTGAGTCCTGTGGGTGGGGCAGCAGGGGACAGTGGGAGGAGCCCAGGATTCCAGGAAGACTCCCACAACAGGGCCCCAGGGACTTGATCACAAAGCCTCTGAGGCCCTCAGGGTGCTGGGGAGGGCGCTGGCTCCCCCGTCCCTCTGAGGACAGGGCTTCCAAGTCCCCAGCTGAAGACTGAAGTGATTTGGTGTCACTGCCTAATTCTCTGCACCCCCATTTCTACGTCTGTAAGTCACAGGTCGTGTTGCTGACTTCTTGTTCCTTTGTGAGCCTTCAGGGAGGGCGCAGAGAGTGGGGGACAAAGGGGTCTGGCCCCTGTGTCCTGGTCCCACCCCAGGGTCACTGGGCAGCCTTGGGCGGGGTTGATTACACACACCGACTGTCCCTGGCGGGGTTGATTACACACACCGACTGTCCCTGCCGGTGTCGACATAGGACGAATCCGAGTCTCCACCCAGTCCGCATGGCCTGAGCCTCATCCCCTTCCAGACAAGCCTGGCCCCGGGGCTGAGTGTGGCTCGGATGGAGTGGAGCCCGACTGGGCCGTGCCTCTCTCGGCCTTCTTTCCTGCCCTGGCATTTCCCGGCCCCTTGTTTTCCTGGGGAGCCTTTGCCTGGGCCCTTAGAGTGGAGGAGCCTTGACTGAAGGGTGGGGCCCGTGAAGGTGACACATGGGGCTGGGAGCCCTGGAACAACCCTGAAGTATGCCATGGAGAATGGCCCGAGTGGTGGCCCAGCAGAGGGTGGTTGGGTTTGCCCTGTGAACCAGAACTGTGTCTGGATCTCTGCCCTCCGTCTGCCAAGCTCGGAGTTGGCCCCGGGTTGGATGAAGAGGCTGTGCCGGCAGCCCTCCTGGGGTGCAGGGAGCCCGGGCTCCTTCTGGCCCACACTGAGGTGGTTAGGGAGGTGTGGACTGGCTGGCCGATCAGGAATCTTGGGGGAAAGGAGCCCCTGCCCCTCCAGGAAGAAGCTCTCCCAAGACCACAATGTGCTGGAGACAGCGTGAGCCATGGGCCGAGCACGCCCTTGGCCTGGCAGCCAGGAGCAGTGCTCCATGCCAGTGGGGCCATCTGCTGTCCGTCCCTTCCCTGGGGCACCACCTGCCGAGGCTGCGGTGACCAGAGGCCAAAACCTCATGGCCCTCCTGCCCAGGCTCTGGCCTCGCCTTGCTTCACAGCCCCCCTTGTAAGTGGATGGCACGTTCGTGGGCAAGGGTGCAGGCTGGCCCAGCTGCACCCCACCATGCCACTGACCCAGCCTCAGCTCCCTTGGGGACGTCTTTAAGGGTCCCCAAGTAGGGCAACCCACCCCAGCTCCCAGGACCCCTGGCCTGCCCAGCTCTGGGGCTCAGCTGCTGCAGCTCGGTTTCCTCAAGAGCAGCAGGAGGATGCCCAGCTCTCGGGGCTGCAGGGAGGATTTGGTAACTGGTATTAAGCGCTCAGCCCAGAGCCTGGGGTTCCATGAATTATTCAGGTGGTTGCAGTCTGTCTCGGTGACCTCATCTGTCAGCCAGGAGCCCAGAGCCGTTCTGATGGGCTGCAGGGTCGGCTGGGACACTCCGGATGAGCCGCTTGGCACACGGGTGAGCTCTGAGCACAGTCCTGGCATTTCTGAGTGCTCTGAGGCCGCCGCTGCGCCCCCTGCACCACCCGCGGCTCTCCAAGCAGGCGGCATCCCAGCCAGGATGGAGTGCCTGCTGCCTGGGAGAGGGGAGTCTGGGGGATGGCACAGTGAGGAGGGGGCCTGAGTCGTGGCCCCCCAGCCCCGCCTGGCACCAGAGCTGCCTCCCTCCCTCGAGGCACCCTGTCCAGGACTCTTCTTGTGGGCTGCCTGCTGTGTGGCTCCGACTTGCTGGGACCCTGCTTTGGCCTGTCCTTCAGGCCCCCCAGCGCAGCCAGTCTTCCTCTCACACACTGCTGCCCCCGTTCTTCTTCTCGGTCCCAGTGCGCCCCCTGCCCTCCCTGGGGCCTGCACACGTGCCCTCTGGGTGGGTGCATGGGGGCCTCTGCTGCTGAACTCTTGTGTGAAAGGATGCAAACTGGACCTGTCCTGGTGGCTGCGTCCTGGCTGCCCGAGGAGGGGCTGCTCAGCAGGCTGAGTCAGTGGCTGAGGCGGGAGGGGCCACATGCCTCTGGGCTGGCTGCCGTCCAGCAGTGTGGCTGGGGGCGGGCTGCCCCTTGCTGGCCCAGGCTTCCCACCTACACAGCAGGCAGGTTCAGCCAGCTGTGTGCCTGGAAACGTCCATGATCGTGATGCACCAGACCGTCAGTGCCGGGCTGGGAGAGCAGTCCCAGAGGGTGAGACGGGCAGCGGGTAGTGCCTCCGTGTGACAGGGCAGGTGGCAGGCAGACCCCTCTCAGTGTCACCCGGAAATTGTCTTCATTGAGGCATTGCCTGGCAATTCCCAGTGGGCTGGCAGTGGCGGGAGGCTAGCCCACTGTGGCAGGTGAAGGGGGGGGACACCGTGCCCTCCAGGGAGTTTCTCAGCGTGTGCCTCGGCTCGTTTTGGCACCCCCAACCCAAGGGAAAAAAAAAAAAAACAGGTAAATGCCTTGTGTCACCGCCCCGTGCAGGCTGTGGTGGGGACCACGGTGATGTCTGAAGTGCCTTGGCGGGCCGGGCCCTTCTTTGGTCTTACACTGCTGGGCCTGGCACCCTCCTGGCCACTGCCATCACACCTGGGGGCGGGGTACCTGGGCCACTCTGGCTGTCCCTCCTTCTCTCCAGTGGCAGCTTTCCCCGAACTGCTGCAGAAGCCACGCCTGCCCAGTAGGAGATGCAGCATTGGTGTTAGTGTCACAGGAGAGGGTGGCCTCGGGCCCCCGGTTTTGTCTGAACGGGAGCCCAGCCTGCCCGGGCGGGCCCTCCGTGTCCACTGTGAGCCTGGACACCAGGCGTGCAGGCTGCGGGGACTCAGCCCTGAGGGTTTCAAGCTCCTCTCTTTTTTTTCTTTTTTTATAAATGTATTTATTTATTTATTGGCCGCGACGGGTTTTTGTTGCTGTGCACAGGCTTTCTCTAGTTGCGGCGAGCGGGGGCTACCATTCGTTGTAGCGCATGGGCTTCTCATTGCAGTGGCTTCTCTTGTTGTGGAGCATGGGCTCTAGGCACGCGGGCTTCAGTAGTTGTGGTGCATGGGCTTAGTTGCTCCACGGCATGTGGGATCTCCTGGACCAGGGTTCGAACCCGTGTCCCCTGCATTGGCAGCAGATTCTTAACCACTGCACCACCAGGGAAGCCCTCAAGCTTCTCTCTTGCCCAAATGGATCAGGCCTGGAGGCGCTCTGGCTTCCTTCCCAGGGCTGCTGGAGCAGGGAGGGCGCCGTGGACCGTCCTCCAGCTCCCACGGGAATAGGGCCCTGAGAGGGGCTCCACCTGGACACCCTGCCGTGGGCCCCACATGGGAGAGGCGGCGGTGCTCACGGCTCTGTCCTTCCTGGGCAGGAGTTTCTCCAGGGGTCAGCTGCAGGGACCCATCTGGGAACCTGCCCCGGAGATATGGCTCAGAGGTGTGAGCTTCTGTTCACTTGTCATTCCCTCCCTCAGCCATCCTGGGCTTCACCTCACCTTGACTGGGTCTGAGCGGGTGTCAGACCCCATGCTGGTGGTGGGGCACCGCAGGGAACCAGACCTTGGGGCTGGTGATAGGCAGGGTGCCAGGTGCAGCGATGGGCTAAGCACGGCCGGGGGGGAGATGGCAGTGGGGCTCCCCAGAGCCAGTCCTGCCCCCGCTCAGCCGTCAGACAGTGGAGTTAGCCGGACGGGAGGTGGGGAGGGGATCCCAGCCAGAGCAAAGTGCTGGGCAAAGGTGTGTTGAGGGAACCCGGCATCCTGGGAGCTGCCGGTCATTTTCGGCGGGCCTGTGAGTCTCTGGGCACTGCTGGAGGGAGAGCTGTGGGTTGGGCCCAGGTCTGGGCCTGTCTGGCCAGCACAGCTGCTGTGGTATGGCGGCACCTTTTGACCCTCAACCTCACGAGTTCCTAGAGTTTCCCTCTAGGAAAAGGTACCATGCTAAGTCACCACCTGTGCAGGAGACGCGTAGGCCCCGGCTTCTCCCAGTCCTGCCATTTGACCAGGCGCAACCTGTGTGCTTCCCGTGGGGGCCGATCAAGTAAACGGAGGCCGTGCAGGCTTTCAAAAGAGGAGGATGCAGAACTATGCACGCGTCCTTGTCTCCCATCTGTGGGAGGAAGCAGGTGGGGGGCCGCACTCCCGTCCCCTTGGGCCCCAGGGCAGGCTCCGATTGCAGTGGCCCTCCTCTCATGCCCGCCGCGTCCATCCCGCAGGGCATCTGGCGGATCCCCGTGGACGAGATCGACCGGCCGGGCAGCTTTGCCTGGCACATGAACCGCTCCATTGTGCTGCTGCTCAAGGTGCTGGCCCAGCTCCGGGACCACAGCACCCTGCTGAAGGTCTCCTCCATGCTGCAGCGGACCCCGGACCAGGGCAAGTGAGTGCAGCCGCCCGGCCGGCCGGCCCAGTCCAGAGTGTGGTCAGCCCTGCGGGGGTGGCTGGCACTGCCGTAGTTCAGAGCACAAGCACGTACTGCCTGGAGCCCCTCGGCCCCGTCTGCCTGGGGCGTCTACACTAGCAGGGAGCCCAACCCAGTCCTTCTTTTCAAGGCCCTCTCTGTCCCACTGTCTGGAAACCAAACACCAGCGCCCCTGCCCCAGACTCCCCGGGGCAAGCACGGGCTCTCCCCACTGGGTTTGGTTTCCCCACTGAGACTCTGGACAAGCCAGCCCTTCCTCCTGCTTCCCCCAGCTCGGGGCTCCTGGGGATGCTGTCCGCTCGTGGGGACAACAGGTGTCCAAATGACAGCCAGGGTCCCCAGGTGAAGGCCAGTAATAGTGGGCCGAGCCACAGGGGGCCTGGGCCTCAGAGATAACCAGAGACCTCTTGGGACAGACAGGACTGAGGGACAGCTGCCACTTGCAGTGGTTGGGGGGTGTCCCAGGAGAGACGCAGCTCAGACGTGGCATGGCCCGGCTGCGAGGCCTCCTGCGGCCAGCACCATGCCTCACCTCTTCGCTGTCTCACTCACCTGTGCCGTGCCAGGGGCTGGGGTGGGGGCTTCAGCAGGGGCCTGGAGCTCCCTGGAGATGGGCTTGTGGGAGAGAAGCCGGGGGCCCCCAAGCTCACTGAGCCTGGCCTGTCCCGCCCTGCCCCTGGGGCTCACAGCCCAGCTCAGGGGGGCCCAGGACACAGTGCTGGGCGAGGAGGAGGCTCGGGGAACACTTCTGAGGAGCGGACCCCAGGCGGGTGGGACTCGGAGGGGCACGGGCCGCCATCCAGCTCTGATGCTCTGGCCACCCCCGCATGCCTGCAGGAAGTATCTGCGAGATGCTGACCGCCAGGTCCTGGCTCAACGGGCCTTCATCCTCACTGTGAAGGTGCTGGAGGACACACTGAGTGAGCTTTCGGAGGTACACCTCGCCCACCCTGGGCAGGTCCCCACACCCCCAACTGTGGGCAGTACTCACCTGCCTCCCCAGGTGGGAAGGTCAGTTCAAGGAGGAACTCGCAATCACCTTGTGTGAGGCACTGACGCGCTTGGCTAAAGTGAGCTCGTGGTTGGTGAGCAAGGTGGTGACGCTCCTGAGGCAGCCCTGCCCGGCAGGACCAGCTCAGGAGACAGCAGCTCTCACAGTGGAGCAGATGGCAAAGCCAGTGGCCCCGCACCCTCACCCGCCAGCCCCCAGGAGCTGGTGCACACACGGTCCCTCTTCACAGCTGGGTACCCTGAGGGCCCGGAGGCCAGTCACCAGCCTAGCAGGCGGGGCTGCTGGGAGCCAGGGCCATCGGGCTACAATGCCCCCCTGCCCAGCAGAACTGGCTGGGCCCTGGTGCAGGGGCTCACAGTGGACTCGGCTCTGCAGCTAGCACACTTGGTGGCCCTGGCAGGTCACTTCCTCACGAGGTGCCTGCACATAGAGAAGCCGTTTGGCGAGGGCTAGCTGGTCCTCAAGAGCAGAGCCACCTCCAAGGCCTCATCGGCCCCCGTCAAGGCCGGAGCTTCAGAGCAGGGAGGGCCTTCCCAGGCAGCTCTCCAGGCCCAGCCCTGGCCAGCGGGCAGATGGGCAGAGCCTGAGTGGCCTTTGTGGGTGGGCAAACCTGGCGCCCAAGGGTGCTTTCTTGTGGCAGAAACACCAGACACACTGAGTCTTACCATTGGTTTCCTCACAGGGGTCAGAACGCCCAGGGCCTAAGGCCTGTGGCTTCCCCGGAGCCAGGATGACCACCGACGTCTCCCACAAGGCCAGTCCTGAGGATGGCCAGGAAGGCCTCCCGCACCCCAAGAAGCCCCCTCTGGCTGATGGCTCAGGCCCAGGGGCCGAGCCAGGGGGCAAAGCAGGCCCTCACAACCACCGGCCTGTGGCTGTAGACGCAGGAGATGGTGCAGACCAGGGCGGGGAGCGGAAGGACAAGGAGAGCCCCCGGGCAGGCCCCACAGAGCCCATGGACACGGGGGAGGCCGCCACCCGTGGCTCGGACTCGGAGCGGGCGCCACCCCTGCAGCCAGGCCACCCCCCAAGAGACTGGGGCCCTGAGAGCCGGCCAGCCGAGCTGTCCCTGGAGGAGCTGAGCATCAGCGCCCGGCAGCAGCCCAGCCCGCCCACACCGGCCCCACCAGCCACCGCCGCTGCCCCAGCTACCACCCCTGGACCCAGGACAGGCAGCCACCCTGAGGAGGCACCTCCACGGCTCAGCCGCAAGAGGAAGCTCCTGGAGGACACAGAGTCTGGCAAGACCCTCCTGCTGGACGCCTACCGAGTGTGGCAGCAGGGCCAGAAGGGCGTGGCCTATGACCTGGGCCGCATCGAGAGGATCATGTCCGAGACCTACATGCTCATCAAGCAGGTGGGTGGCCTTGGGGCGGGCCTGGCGGCACTGTTCCCAAGCATGATCACTGCCAGGCCACCTGGGGTGGGCTTTCAGAGTCATTCCTAGTCACCTCTGAGGTTTTCTACTGTGAGCACGAGATAGCTTCAGATATGTTAAAATTCTGTTTGTCAACTAAACGTTAGTAAAGCTGGGGGAACATATACCAAAAAGAAAAAGGAAAACAACATGCTTTTAAATGTTTATATTCACCCATAAAGGAAAGGAAGCCACTTTGCAGAAATCTTGTCAAGTCTGGCACAGGGAGCCGGGGCCCCCGAGTAGGGGGCTGCAGTGGAGAAGCCCTTCTTATTCTGTTTCCTTTTTTTAAAAAAAACTCCATTAGGCATATGTTTTTTTCTGTATTTAGAGAAAAATAGGTTCTTTCCACAGGAAGAACCCTGCACTGTGACTGGCTCGTACAGGGTGACCATCCTGATACACTGTTTTGTTTTTAACTTGTGTTAATTTGCACTGCACCTTGTGAGTGTGTCTGTTTTATCACCACCTCACAAGCATCCAGCAATAACTTTTTTTGTTGCTGATAAACTAGAAACAAAGCCCTGCATTCCCTGCTGGTGAGGGTGGGCCCTTTCACCACTCCAGCCTGGCTGTCTCCCTCATGCTCTGCCTAATGCTCATCCAGGGCAACCCCCAGGCCTCTCCGGCCTCATTGCCCGCTTGAGGGGCAGGTTCTGGCTCAGAGTCCACCAGCCTCAGCCCCCAAGGATGAAATAGTACAGCCACAGACATGAACGTGGCTTGGCCAGCTGGGCCCAGAGCAGTGACCCTGGCGGATGGGCCTGGGAGACAGGGCTGGGGTCCTGGGAGGAGCAGCAGTGGGAGGGCTCGTCCTGGGAGCTGTCCTCAAACACCAGGGGCCGGGGGAAGGCTGGTCACCGAGGCCCCTGCCCTCTGACGTTGGGCATCTCCTTGCTCAGGTGGACGAGGAGGCTGCGCTGGAGCAGGCCGTGAAGTTCTGTCAGGTCCACCTTGGGGCCGCCGCCCAGAGACAGGTAAGTGTGACCCTGCCTGTGGCAGCCTCGTCGTGCAGAGCCCGCCCCGGGCTGCAGGCTGGTCAGGTGGGCCCAGGGGAGGTGGGCAGCTGAACCTCAGGCCCTGAAGGAGCCCCTGACCACCTGCCTGGGGGTGCACCAGACCCCAGCTCTGACTGTGCGTGTGGCATGAAGGTCCCCTCACCCCCGCACCTTTTCGCTAAACAGGGAGGATGTTCCCTACTTAGTCGACTTCAACTGGAAAGGTCACTTCTTTGCACAGAGGTGGAGCTGGGATACGGGGCTGATAGGAGCAGGGTGGGCGGGGGTCCTGGTGTTTGTCCAGCATCGTGTTTTGGGAAGACTCCCTGCTGTGGGGTGGAGAGGGTGGGCTGGGGCAGGGGCCAGGTCAGGTGAGCCACAGGTGGGGATGATCCCGGGCCAGGTCACTAGGTCAAAGGGCAGGTACGTGCCATTTGGGTAGGTGCGGCCTCTTTGTCCCCAGGGGTGGCCTGACTGCCCTGCCCCAGCAGCAGGCCCGGCCTTCCCAGTCCTCACTCTTCCTTGGGCCCCCTGGGGAAGGGTGTCATGAGGGAGTCCAGAGGCAGGAGCTGAGGGCAGTGGGCGTCCAGCTGCAGCCGGGGAGTCGTGTCCTAGTCCCTCAGTGGCTGGCTGCCCCTCGGTGTCCAGATGGGCTTTTTCTCAGTGGAGTGGGGCATCGGGCCACTACCCCACCTGGGCTCTGGGTCCGAGGCAGCCCAGGGGTTCAACCTTCACCAGGTGGGCTGTGGGCCAGACAGGTGGGCCAGACCCCCAGCTGAGGGCAGGAATCCCTGGAGACAGGTGCCCCACTGCCGGCAGTCCCCACCGCCCTGCTATTGCCAAGGCAGCAGAGTTCACAGTGCAGCCACCTCGTCACAATCTCTGCTCTGTGGGACAGAAATGACTGCCCGGGGCCCCAGAGCAGGGTCGGGGCCAGGGGTCCCCCTCCTGCCTCCTCCACCAACCCAGATTGGGGGAGGTGGGCAGTGATCACTCCAGAGAAAGGAGGGCTGTTTCTGATGCAGACTTTTAAGGTGCTTGAAATGATAGAACCACACAGGAAACCCCCAGACAGCTTCCCCCTTAACTGGTCTCTGGTCTGAGGTGAAAGGGGGTGCTGAGCTGGCAGGAGCCAAGGGCAAGGAGGGGACATGAGGAGATGGAGGCCCACGGAGGACCAGCACCCAGCTGCGACCTGGCCTGTCAGAGGAGCCTAGGAAGCGACCTCAGGGATGACAACCATGTCGATCACAGCTGTCCTGGGCCCGCCTCTGGCCAGCGCTGCGGGGGAGGTGGCCGTGGCCCTGGGAGCCACTGCTTCCACCCATTTTGTGTCCATTTTGCTGGAGGCATTTCCGAGTTGCCACACAGCCCGGCACACGCCAGGAGGGTGCTCGGGACATAATTAGAGACTGAGTGCCATCACCCGTGGCTCCCGCAGGACAGGGACACAGCACCCACCTTCCGCATGTGTCTGCCCACGGCAGACAGGTCCTGTCCTGCCCGCCCTCCCACTGGAGGTCTGGGCTCATCCCAGACGCTCACTGCACAGCAGAGTCGCCGGGGTGACCGCACCCCGTGAAGCCGGGGATGGGGCGTCTCCAGCAGAACAAATGTCAAAAGAGACAGGGTCACGGGGGAGCAAGGTGCTCCCAGCAGGCGTGAGGCTCCCGCACTTGCAGCCCCGGGCAGGGGTCTCCCCGGCCCTGGTGTGGGCTGGCTCAAAGAGTATGGTGGGCCTGGGGCTGGTGGCCTGCAGGTTGGGGCGTGGCTTAGGCACTGGGGTGCAGCCCTCAGCTCTGCTGCCAGAGGCCGCGCGGGGTCCCTGCCCCACCTCGCATCTGCTCTCAGAGAGCTGTGGCCGTCACACCGCCTGGGGAGTGGGCTTCAGGTGCAAAGTGGAAAAGGCCTAGCGGCAGAGGGAACTGTGTGCACGAAGACAGGGAAGCCCTGAAGGGCCCGGCTCCCTGAGAACCGACGGCCCGTGGTGGGGGAACCACGGGGCAGCCGAGGCCAGGCTGCCGGCAGGGGCCACACTTGGGGCCACCTCGGGTGCTGTGGCTGTGGGGCTGCCCAAAGCCTAGGAGCTGACTCTTGCGGTGTCATCCCGGCTGTCTCAGGACCCCTCCACCAGTGGCCTTGGGAAGTCGCCCTCCAAGACTGACCTCCAGTACTGCAGTCCCCCCTTGGGGGCCACAAACCTGTGCCCCGGGTCATGGCTGGCATGTTCCTCCCAGGCTGGCACCCAGGAGTGGAAGGGTGAAGATCCCGGCCAGCCTGATGCCCCTCCACTGAGCCCCTGCCAGCGTGGCCTGGACGTTCTCCTAGGGAGGGACTCTGGGCCCCCAGCGGTGTCCCGAGTTGGCAGAATGGGCCTCCCTGGTAGCACTGGGGCCCAGAGCGGGGCACCATGACAGGTGTCCTGGGGGATAGCATGGACTCAGGCCTGCCCAGCTGGCCTCCCTCACCTCCCCTTTGTCCTCCCAGGCTGCAGGGGACACACCCACCACCCCAAAGCACCCTAAGGACAGCCGAGAGAACTTCTTCCCTACAGCTGTGGCCCCTGCAGCCCCCGACCCCATGCCGGCGGATACCCCTCAGCGGCCCAGCGATGGCCACACCAAGCCTCGTCCTGCTCAGGCTGCCGCCCCGGTTGTTGTCACCTGTCCTCCCTCAGCGTCAGCCTCTACCCCAGACCCGTCCAAGGATCCCGGGCCCCCACGGCCACACAGGCCCGAGGCCACCCCCAGCATGTCCTCTTTGGGCCCAGGTGAGTCCCATCCCCTTCACCTGGTGGTGAGGCCCGACTGGGCCAGAGCAGGGCCCAGACCCCGTTGCCAGCCAGCGGCAAGTCCTGCTCATTGCATGGAGAGTGTGGGCGCCTCCAGCCTGGTGATCCCTGAGAAGCTGTCTCCACCCCACCCCACCCTCACGGCACCCACCTCACCATGTTTCTCCTCCCACGAGGATTCAGGAGTGGGGAGGGGGTCCTGACCCCAGCACACACGAGACCTCTCAAGTCTGTGAGCAGTCCTGGGTGCCTGCTGGGCTGTGGGGCAGACCTGCCCAGCCCCTGTGCCCCCGGGGCGAGGCAGAGGGAAGCCAGCCAAGCTGAGGCGGGGGCTGCGGAAGGATGGGGCTGGCAACTCTGTCGGCAGGAGGGAGCCCCAGTTCCTTCCAAATTTAGATGCCACTGGGAACGGGAACGGCAGCCCGCGGGCAGGGGCAGCCAGCAGACCAGGGAGGGCAGACGCTTCAGGACAAACACACACACGCACACACGCCCTGCACCTCTCCCTCCCTGCTCCGCGGACCCGGGGCCAGGCTCCCACCTGCCCGCACATCCCTGCTCGTCCCCGAAGGCCAGGCTCACCTGTCCACCAGGAGCCATCCACGTGGAGGGCCACAGCTGGGGTGCTACTGTCCGCCATGCAGGCTCGGCCGTGTCATTTCCTGACCCATCTGAACAAGGGGACAGTCAGCCCTGGCAGGAGTGCCCGGCCGGACACAGACCTGGAAGCCCGGTTAGCCGTGACCAGGAGCGCTGCTCCCACAGGCTGCTCTGCCCAGCTGGAGGCTGAGGGCCCAGGCCCCCCACCTCGCGGGTCCCTAGTTTGCTCTGAAGGTGGGGAAGTACAGGGACCCTCTACGCAGCCAGTCACAGCGGTGCTGGCCACGGCCTGAGACAGTCACCTCCCCTGGGGTAGCCCCTGCAGCCGAGTGTTTAGGGAGGAGCCTCTGAGGCCGAAGGGCCACAGGTATGGCTCCACCCAGTGGCCTGGGCGTCCCCTCCTCTCTGCTGTCCCATGTGTCTCGGTGTTCACACCCAGCAGAGCAATGGTGGCAGACGGTGAGCACGGCCCTACAGGCGGGTTTTGCTGGGGGTGACTTCACAGGGCGGTGGTAATGACCATCCATAGCGCGGGGAAGCCACTCCACGAAGACCTGGCTGCTGTCCCTTGGCCTGTCGCCGCCCCGCCTGACTCCTGCCCCAGAGGATCAGAACTTCGGGGGCGTCAGGCCATCAGCTGGTCCCCTGGGCGCTCTCAGGTTGTTGGTGGCCTCAGGTTCTCGCCAGCTGTTGGCTGGAGGCCTCAGTTCTCCACTGTGCGTCCCCCCAGAGGGGTCCTGACACTACCCATCGCTGCCCCCCGTCTGCTCACCTCCCTGTTTCCTTGGGTGTCTGCCCGCCACAGGCCAGGACTTGACTTCCTGCTGATGGTGCCTGGCCCATGAGTGATTGAGGGTCCCTCTTGCTGAGGTGGTCAGGGCTCCAGGGGTGGGGAGTGGGCGCTCCACGCTGTGGGACCAGCTGGGTCAGGACTCAGAGCAGGGGAGCACCTGTCTGTGAAGGGTGCCGCCCACCGGACGGGGTTGAGGGGGCCACAGTGCCGGCCTCGTGCCAGTCGAGAAGCCAGGGAGAGTCTGAGCCTGGGTCAGGGGCGCCGCCAGGACACTGGGCCTTGGGGACTCAGCGACCAGGCTGTGAGTCTGCCTAGGGAGCAAGGAGAGTTGCCCCGATGGCTCAGGATTCCAGCCCGTCCCCCTGCTTCCACAGAGCCTGAGGCCTGGGGGCTCGGGGAGCCCCAGATAGCTCTTCCCTGAAGGCTGAGGCCCCAGGCAGGTCCCTTCCCCGTTGGTTCCCCCCCACCGCCCCGCCGTGGTCCTCCTCATAGGGCCGCCTGGCCTGGGAAGCACCTCTCCACATGCTTGAGTGTCTGCTGGACTTCCCTGCCTCGAGTGTCCCTCCTCCTCTGGCCACCCATCAAGAAGGGAGGCCGGACCGTGCCCTGGGGGCAGGAGGGACTGATACCTGCCTCCTGAGGGCAGACCTCGCTTCCTGCCAGCCTGGCCTGTAGACTGCTCGCAGCAAGGTAGCCCCCTGCCCACCCCCCCAACCCAAGCAGCCCTTCCAGGTTGCTCGGCCAGGCCCTCAGTGTTGGGCCCAGCCAGGCAGGGCTTTGCCACCTATGGAAGGCCCTGGACCAGACAGCCACCGGGCCTGCCTCGCATCGTGGGCGCGTGCGCAGTGCAGTGACCCATTCCTGCCCCGGGGCCACAGGATTCCTGCTGCTCCACCTGCTCCGCGGGGCCCAGGAGGGCAGCTCTGGAGCCTCCGAGGGGCTCATCCCTGCCTGTGGCAGCGTGTGGAGCTGGACCCTGGGAACGAAGAGGCTGTGACTCTGACTGCCGGGCAGTCAGAACCGAGAAGGGAGGGCGTGGCTCGCGGCCAGGCAGCAGGGCAGGTGCTGTCCTCCAGGAGCTGGAGCCGACAGGCAGGAGGCCCATCTGTCCCCCTGCCCAGCCAGGGAGGGGCCAGCGTCACCACTCCTGGCCAAGTGGGGAGCGGCAGGGTGTTGGGGTCATGGCCGGCGTGGCAGGAGAGTCCGGGCCTGAAGGGGAAGGAGGAGGAATGGGAGTGCAAAGAGGCCGGACGTGGCTGGGGGCCCTGGGGGCAGGCGCACCTGTGCCGACTGACCACCTGGCACCACAGAGGCCGATTCCCAGCCCCCTCCTCGTGCCTGGAAGGTGTGGCCTGGCAGGAGGGTGCCAGGCCCGCCACCGCTCCATCTACTTTGTCCTTAGCTGGATTGTTCGGTTCCAGTGGGCACTCCTGTAAGCTGGGGTGGGGCCCCCGCTGTGTCAGGTTCATAGCATGTCCACAGGGGGTGAGCGGTTTCCTGCTGGTACCAGCCTGGCCCCACCCCGGCGATTGTTCCAGCGGAGCCCCTGCGCGGCCATGGTGGAGGTGGAGGCCCCTATCCCGAGGGTGGGGGGGCGCGTCTCCCACAGCCGCGCTGTGTCTCCACAGAGGGAGAAGAGCTGGCAGGAGGGGCGGAGGGCACGGGCTTCCTGCCCCAGGAGCCGCGGTGCAGCGAGCAGGTGAAGACGGCCCCCGAGGGCCCTCCAGCAGAGCCGCACTGCTGGCCAGCAGAGGCGGCCCCCCGGACAGGCGCCGAGCCCACGTGCAGCCAGGGTAAGGCCGGTCGGGAGCAGCCCATCACGGCCCCCAGGGCCAGCAGTCAGCGGGTGCTTCTCGACAGAGGGGCCTGGAGTGGGCCTGGGGGCGAGGTAGACGAGAAAGGCAGGCCAGGCAGGGGAGGCCTGGCTGGAGAGCTTCCTCGGGGGAGGGAAGGGCCCCGAGACCCCCCCCACCCCTCCCCCTGCCTTCCACCCTCTGCTTCACAGAGGGGAATACCTCGGGAGGTGCTGAGCCCAGGCCAAGGTGGCCTAGCCGAGAGGGAGGGGTGCCTGTGCCCAGATGGGGCCAGGGGAGGGGCAGGTGTGGGGGGGGGAGGAGTCAGGGGTGGGCAGAGGGCTGGCCGGGTTGGGCGGAGCCAGACGGGCATCCCTGTCGTGTCTGTGTCTGTGTCCGTGTCTGAGTCACAGCCCGTTCCCACCAGCCGCCTCAACCAGCCAGGCCCCTCGGGGACTCCTCAGGGCTGGGGCCTCTCGCAGACCCCACTCAGGACAGCAGGGCCTGGTGCCAGCCCGAGGGAGTCGGGCATGGGGGCTGAGTGAGCCCCGCTCCTTTTAAAGCCACGGAGCAGCGGAAGAATGTGGACACCAGCCAGGCTGCGGCTCCTGGAGGCTGCCAGCCCACACTGCTGCCTCGGGCTCCGGCTCATCCTGAGGCGCGAGGGGAAAGTGGATGCTGGCTGAGTGGCCGGCTCTGGGCCCCAGCATCCTCCCTGTGGCGGGAACGACCGATAGCATGTGTGTCCTAGTGATGGGTGGCCTCGGCCTGCAGCGGCTTGAAGCAGGGTTTTGGTTCCCGGCCAGTGAGAGTGCTGAACCCTAGCCACTAGACCAGTGGTTAGTGACAAGGCCCTGGCCCTTCGGCTTTGCAGAAAAGAATTCCCACAAAGACGGAAAGTAGTGAAACAAGTAAAGTGTTTATTAGGAGGAAAAAGTGTACAGTACATGTGGACAGACACACAGGTGGGCTCAGAGAGAGAGTGGCGCCCTCCTGGTAGTTCGAATCACTTATATGGGGCATTTCTTCCGGGTTTCCTTTGGCCAATCATTTTGATTTGCCTGGTTCCGAGTCCGTATTTGGTATATCTCAGGATCCTCCCCTGTGTGCGCGCCTCTCTTAGCCGAGATGGATTCTAGGGAAGAGATCTATATGGGTAGTGAGCATCACTCCCCTTTTGACCTCCAAGGAGCTTTCTAGTCAGGAAGGTCTCTTTGACTTGAGAATGAGGAATATGTGGTCTGTTATTTCTCATCTGGGCAAGGCCCAGCCTCCTTTCTCAATTGTCCTGCTATTTTCATCTTGGAGTATCTGTCCAGAGGGAGCGAACTCCAGCTGTTCGCCCTGGGGGCTCGTCTATCTCCTGCCTCACTAGGATGGTCTGAGAGCTCACGTGCATGCCTGGGAGGTGCGGGGCTTGCCCGTGTCCCAGCCCTGGGCACCCAGTGAACACTGTGCTTTTGGGGGTGCCCCACAGCCCAGAGCCAGAGCCGGGCCCTCGGGGAGGCAGAGAGACAGGAGGAGGCCTGGGAGCCTGGCAACCAGCACAGGCCTAAAGAGAGAGGGTAGGGCGGTCTGACGCGGCCAGAGGAGGCGTCTTGGTGCCTCTGTGGTGCAGGGTTTGCGGGGGATGAGGCCCAAGCAGGGGAGGGGCAGGCGGGCCCGGGAAGCTGAGAGCCCGGCTCAGTCCACTGGGTCCACCCTGCAGTTGCCAGCTCCAAGGTGCCCAGTGGTGGGAGTGCCCAGCCACCCGAGGGCCACCTGGGCAAGGCTGAGCCCGGCCGGGCCAAATCACGCCTCCTGCCCAACATGCCAAAGCTGGTCATCCCCTCGGCCACCACCAAGTTCCCCCCTGAGATCACCGTCACGCCGCCCACCCCGACCCTGCTCTCGCCCAAAGGCAGCATCTCAGAGGAGACCAAACAGAAGCTGAAGGTGACTGCAGGTCCTGGGTGGGACACAGGGCTGGGGGCGGGGGGTGGTGGTGGTGCCAGGCTGCCACTGACCACTGCCCCGCCCGGTCTGTGCAGTCAGCCATCCTGTCTGCCCAGTCGGCTGCCAATGTGAGGAAGGAGAGCCTGTGCCAGCCGGCCCTGGAGGTCCTGGAGACGTCGAGCCAGGAGTCCTCTCTGGAGAGTGAGACAGATGAGGACGATGACTACATGGACATCTGAGGGCCACTCCCCACGCACCACTACCACCCACACCCCCCCCCACCCCGCCCGGTGGGGCGTCCCCACCGCAGGGCCACAGGCCACGGGAGCCCAGCAGGGCCCGCCTCCTTTTTTATGAAGTGTTTCTCTTTGTAAACGTGACTGCCCCCAGCCAGGCGGCCGCGTCCACCCTCCGCGGGCTCTGCCTGGGTCACGGCAGCGGAGGGTCCTTTTTTGGTTGCTTTTCTAATAAAGATGGAACAGTCGTCTTGGCCTCTTTGTCCCCTGGGGTGGCAATCCCTGTCCAGGCTTTCTGGGCCTTCCTCCCCCAGGCCAGGTCAGGGCCTGACCCACAGGCACCCGGGGAGCAGGCGGGAGCCACACGGGGCAGACACTCCCGGGAGAGACAGCAGCCGGGCCTGGAAGGAGCACAGGGGTGAGGGCACGTCCCTCCAGAGTCAGGGTCAGGAGGGTCCCAGCCGTGCTGAGGAGGTGGTTTGCACCCCAATGTGATGGGCACCCAGGGGAGGGCCCTGAGAGGCAGGGGGCAGCGCTGACCTCCCACCACACTCGCCCTCCGACAAGACCAGCCACATTGAGTCGGGTGGCTCGGTGTGAGATACAAACGTGGGGCCCCAGCAGAGTGATGCTGGCCCCACCATCCCGGCTCCAAGCCCGTCTGTTCTGTGGGAGCACCTGCCCTTCACAGTGTCAAGCCCCTCCGTGCCGTGGGGGCCCAGCCGCCAGCCCCACGGCTGGGGGCCGATCCTGCTCTGGGGGCCTCCTCTGAAAGGCGTTCTGTCCGGGGAGGGGACAGAGACCCTTCTTGCTGCGCTGTGCCCCTCGTGGGCTGGACGCTGTGCCCCCACCCCCCACCGCCTGGGAAGAAAGGCCCAAGAGGCTGGGCACTGCAGGGCCCCCAGCCCAGGCCCGGCAGAGCCACGTGGGAACCCAGGGCGCTGAACTGGCACTGACTCAGGCCCTTCTCAAGGCCACAGGGCCTGAGGGGACCAGCAGTTACTCAGCTGAGCCCCCTGGGACCCCACGCTGCACTCCTGGCTTGTGGCGCAGGCTGGGGAGAGGAGGTGGCCACCTTCCTTCCCCCGGTCCACAGACCCCTTTCCTGGGAACAGCCCAGCTGTCTCCCAGGGCCCTTCCTGGCTGGGGCGCAGGACACCTCGGACCCTCCCCAGGAGCTTCCTCCCCTAAGCCATGCTCTGGGCCCAGGCGAGTCCCAGCACCAGCCCCCAGGCTGGCTTGGGACCTCAGTGCCCACACCCAGGGCACCTGCCCACAGAGGTGCTCTGAACACCCAGTAATCCGCTTGGGACTTCTGGTGCCGACTCCCCCGGCTGGCGCCTGACACCTGTGGCAGCCCGGCTCTCTGGAGCAGCTGCGAGGGGGCGGTGACCAGGGAACAAGGCTGGCCGACCCCCGCTGCCAAGGCCGGTCATGTGGCCAAAGCCTGTGCCCCGCTACCTTCAGTTCCCTGAGGGGTCCAGGACCCTGTCTTCTTCAGACGTCTTGAGAAACCGCCACTGTCTGCCTGTCCAGACCCCGGGCCCAGGTGGCAGAGCCCAAGTGAGTCCTAGGCCTGGGTTCCCCCCATACCCTGACCTTGGAGGCTCCCAGAAGACGCCTGCCTCTCCCGGTGACTTAACTGCCCCCTACCTGTCTGGGCCTCAGTCTCCTCACCTGCATGAATAGGAGGAAGGTATACAAAGAAGAGATTATGCAAATATCGAGAGTGAAAGGGCAGGGGTGGGTGGGGCCGGGCGGCTCCTTTCCTGGTCGCCAGCCCAAGGCGGAAGCACCTCTGGAGCCCTCAGACTGACCCAGGGGCCCAGAGAGCCAGGCCAAGGGGATACCAGGGTCCTGGCCTCAGCTCCCACCCCACCCCCAGGGTTAATTTGCCTGAGGCTAGGCCCCTCCCTCCTCCTTCCCCTCCCCCCTCCCTTCCCCTCCCCCTTCCCCCTTCCCCTCCTCCCTCCCCCTTCCCCTCCTCCCTCCTCCCTCCCTCCCCCTTCCCCTCCTCCCTCCCTCCCCCTTCCCCTCCTCCCTCCCTCCCCCTTCCCCTCCTCCCTCCTCCCTCCTCCCTCCTCCCCTCCTCCCTCCTCCCTCCTCCCCTCCTCCCTCCTCCCTCCAAGGGGGATCCCCACGGAGCTGTGTCTGACAGCTCCCACCCTTCCTGAGAGGGAGCCCTCCCCCAGCGCCCACACAGCCGGCCAGCAGCAGGCACCAGCAGGAAGTCACTTGCTCCCTTAACCCCACCTGGCTGTGGGGAGGAACTGGGACCCCCTGCTCCCTGCAGGGAAGCTGAGGTGCCAGGCCTGTGGCCTGGGACCCCAGGGGCTGGAATCCTGGGATTGCAAGGACAATCCTGCCTCATCCCCACTGCAGCATCCCATCCCCTTCAGGAGCCTGGCCTGGCTCCCCAGAGCAGGCCCGGGGGTGGGATCCAGGGTCTGAGCTGCAGCCTCCGGACATCCGGCTTCAGGACGTGGGCCCCCCTCCCCGAGTCGCGGGCCAGGAATGTGCTAACTGGGCAAGTAGGGCCCTGCTAGCGCATAGGACACCTGTGGACTTTGAGAGGGGACCCGGGTGGGGTGGGGCAGCAGTGTGGGGCAGGGCCAGGCCGTGGGGAGTGAGCCGCCGCCACCTCCCAGCCACTGCTGCTCTGGCTGCAGACACAGGCAGGCACCATGAAGCTGTCTCTCCTGCCCTGGGCCCTGCTGCTGCTGGTGACAGCCCCCGGCCCAGGCCCCCGGCCTGCAGCAGGTACGCGCACACGCTGCCCTTCTGTCTCCCGTCTGTCTGTCCATCTGCCCGCTGTAGTCAGACCCGGGGCAGAACTTCCCTGGGCTCAGCCTCTGTCCATCCGTCGGGCCATCTGTGACCATACTGGGGGTGCTAAGAAGAAATTCTGGGGAGCCCAGGGTCAAGGGGCTGCTGGTAGGGATGGGGGGGTCTGGGCCATGCCTACCCTAAGCTGGCTGGGAGCCAGAAGGCGGTGGCGGGCTGGGAGGGAGGTGGCCAGGGGGTGGTGAGCTCAGGAAAGCCCTTGGCCTGCACCTCGAGCCCCGATGGACGGTGTGTTTGTACATGGAGGAGCCCCCAACCCCACTGGGCCCCCTGCCTGGCCAGAGGCAGGATTCTGGGTCCTTCTCAGGGTGGGCTGAACCCGAGAAAGTCTAGGGGAAGGCCACGCACTCCAGAGCCAGGACCCTGGCCCCCGGGCTGGGCTGGCCTGCGCTAGTTTTTGCCAGCTCCCCAGCCCCCTCCCCGGCCTATCTCCCATCTCAGGGAAGCACCAACACCTTCCTTCCACTTATCTCACTTACAGTCATCACTGGGCCTCCTTCCCCACCCCCTCAAGCCATCACAGTCTCGGTCAATAAATATTTATTGAGTGCCAGGCCCTGTGCTGGGTGAAGTAGGGCCCGCAGTGGTGGCTCAGGCCCAAGCCTGACCCTTGACCGGCCCCTTTGGGGAATGGCAGGGAAGGGCCAGATGGGACGGTCCTGCACCCCACCCCAGTCGCTACCCTCCAATCTGCGCAGCCAGGCCAGCTCCAGGGCGATGGGTGCCCACAGCCCCCCACCAAACCACCCTGTCCCCTCTCCTGGCCTGGCTGGGTCCTCTGCTGGAACTGTCCCTCCTCTCCCCTAAACGGAGGGGAGAACCCCTGGCCTTCTCCCCCGAGGGTGGGGCCGTAACCGGTGAGCCTGCACTGCCCAGCGGAGTGAGATGGGGCAAACTCGGCCTGGGCGCCAGCCCCTAGTGGGCCTCCAATGGGACTCTTAGTAGCCATATCCCAGACCCCAGATCGGGCAAGCCAGCATGGTTCTTCTCCAGGCTGCCGGTCCATTGATGCTTTAGGAGTGGAGACAGGTCCCCGGCCCATGTCAAGGGGTCAGGCACGTGTAGCCATCTGAGGACGCCGTCAGGTACGGGACTTGTTAGCTAAGGGTCAGTCTGCCCAGGGGCTCCTCCCAAAAAGTTTTATGTCTGGACACATTTCCCCAAATCTCCCCTCATTCTAGCCAGTCATTCAGGCCAACTGGACTAGGAGTTACCCCACCCCATGGGCCCTATGGGTTTCCACTGGGTCCACGTGGTGGTCAGTGCAATTCCTGGTCAGCTTTCTCCTGGGGGTGCTTCTAACAGGCTCCAGGGGGAAAGAGATGTGGGCCCTGTACATGGGGTGGCCAGGCTGGGCACTCAGGGCCCTCTCCTCCAGGTGCCCAGGGGAGCTGCTCCCACCGTTGTGGAGTCCAGGATGGGCCGTGCTCCTGCCACCCGACCTGCTTCGGCCTGGCCAGCTGCTGCTCGGACATTCGGGACTTCTGCCTGGAGATCTTGCCCTACTCGGGCTCCATCATGGGTGGCAAGGATTTTGTGGTGCAGCATCTCAACTGGTCCAACTCCACTGACGGCGTGATCTGCAGGTGGGAGGCCCGAGGGCTCTGTGCACGCTGGGGCCCAGACCCACTGGCTGGTTGGGTGGGGCCCCCGGGACAGAGGACTGGGACGGCTGGCCGGATGGGTTCCCCAGGGAGGAGGCTGGGAGCCTCAGAGAGGTCAGCCCACGCTGGCCCAGCTTCTCCTGCCTCCTCCACCCTCACAGCTTTAAGGAGAGCATCCAGACCCGCGGCTTTGTGGACTCCTCGGGACGAGTGCACTGTGTGTCACCCTTGCTCTACGAGACCGGCCGCATCCCCTTCACGCTCTCCATGGACAATGGCCGCTCCTTCCCACGCTCAGGCACCTGGCTGGCTGGTGAGCCCCAACATGCTGGTCCAGACCGGAGGCACCAGGCCGCACCCTCCCGGGCCCAGGTCCCTCACAGGGACTTTCCCTGGCACTAATCTATGCACACCTGGCTCGCCCACTCTGGGTGAACCAGTCCCTCTGGAGGCCCGCCCGACTCCCTGGGTGCAGGCTCCCCAAGCTCCTTTCCCCGCCGCTGGCACCCATGCAGGAGTTCCAGCCCAGAGGGAGTGTGGCTCTCGGCCAGCCAGGGGAGGGGAGCAGCCAGGTGGAGGACAGAGGCCTGGTTATGGGTGGGGGCAGGGCCCTGCCTCTCCCAGTTCCTGCCCTTTCCTGCCACCAGGGGGAGAGCATCGCTCCCGAGGGACTGCTGTGCTTTGTCCTTGGGAGGTCCCCACAGCTCTAAGAGCCCCGGGCCTCTTCCCCTGGACCCCCTGGGCCCCGGGCCTTCACTCACCCCTCACCCTCGCCCCCTGCCCCCTGCCCAGTGCACCCCAGCAAAGTGTCAGAGTCCGAAAAGAGCCAGCTGGTGAACGAGACCCGCTGGCAATACTACGGCACTGCCAGCACCCAGGGTAACCTCACCCTGACCTGGAACACCTTGGCTCTGCCCACGAACTCCATCACCATAGAGCTGTGGGGCTACAAGGAGACAGGTGAGGCCAGCAGAGTAACCCTAGGCTGCCTCTGTGGGGCCTGGTGGGGTCAGGAGTTTGGGGCTTGCAGAGATGGGAGAAAGGGGATTCCAGGTGGGGGGAATCCAGGTGGGGATTTCTAGTGGGAAGAGTGCAGGCAAGAAAGGGGAACTGGCTGGAGCAGCACAGGGAAGCTGGGGAGCCCTGGCTGTTTGGGTACCAGCTCTAGGAGGAGGTGTGGCCATTCTCCGCTCCTGGATACAAGGCTTATCCTGGAAACAGAAAAGGCTGGCTCTGCCCCATCCTCTCTGAGTCCCTGGATGGCTGGCCGGCCCTGGGCCTGGCTCCCTCCCCAAGCAGGGCAGGGCCTCCTATGGTGGTCATCTGTCCACCCTTCTGTCCATCTACCAGGCTGCTCTGAGCACCAAAGACTGGCGTCCCACCCCCCCACCCCATGCCTCGGGGTTCCTCGGACAGGCCCGGGGGCTGACAAGGCCTTCTCTCCCCCAGGGAAGCCGTACTCCCAGGAGTGGACGGCAGCGTGGTCGTACCTGTACTCCTTGGCCACAAACATCACCAACTCCGGCTCCTTCACCTTCACACCAAAACCTGCACCTCAGAACTACCAGAGGTGGAAAGTGGGTGCCCTTCGCATTGTCAACAGCAAACACCACGCAGGGGAGAAGTAAGGGCCTCCCTGCAGAAGATGGGCTGGGGCCTGTCTGCCTGCTGCCCCCACGCTGGACGGGGAGCCAGGGCTGAGGGCAGGAAGGGTGGCCCCTAGTGTGCGTGTGTCCCCATAGGGACGTGCACGCACTCTGGAGCAACGAGCATGCGCTGGCCTGGCACCTGGGCGATGACTTCCGGGCAGACCCTGTGGCCTGGGCCCGAGCTCAGTGCCTGGCCTGGGAGGAACTGGAGGACCAGCTGCCCAACTTCCTGGAGGAGCTGCCCGACTGCCCCTGCACCCTGGCCCAGGCCCAGGCTGACTCTGGGCGCTTCCAAGTGAGCCCCCCCCGCCCCAGTCAGGGCCCAGTAGGGAGCGAGGGGACAGGCGGGGCCAGCTGCCCCCACTAGGCACACGGCTGTGCCTCCCAAGGCAGTGCAGGGGGAGGCAGGTAGAGACCTGGGAGGTAAGGTTGGGGTCTGAGGGCCCAGGGCCCCAGAGGGGTTGGCTCCCAGGGAGGGGATGACAGAGCCCAAAGCCAGTGCAGGGGACAGCAACCAGCCGCTCTGCAGGCGGACTACGGCTGTGACATCGAGCATGGCAGCGTGTGCACCTATCACCCAGGGGCTGTGCACTGCGTTCGCTCCGTGCAAGCCAGGTGAGCCCAGAGACGGTGGGCAGGGTGCGGGGTGGGGGCTGGGGGCAGGATGCCAAGGCGGCCCTGACCTGTCTGTGCCCCCAGCCCCCTATATGGCTCAGGCCAGCAGTGCTGCTACACGGCGGCGGGCACACAGCTCCTGACAGCCGACTCCACCAGTGGCAGCACCCCGGACCGCGGCCACGACTGGGGCGCACCCCCATACCGCGTGCCGCCCCGTGTGCCGGGCCTCTCCCACTGGATCTACGATGTCATCAGCTTCTACTACTGCTGCCTCTGGGCGCCCGAGTGCTCCCGCTACATGCAGAGGCGGCCCTCCAGTGACTGCCGCAGCTACCAGCCCCCGCGCCTGGGTGGGTGCTGCCTGGGCAGGTGCTGGCCAGGGCGGGGCCCCAGGCAGGGCGGGGCCAGGGCAACCTACCTGACCCTCCGCTCTCCACAGCCTCCACTTTCGGGGACCCACACTTTGTCACCTTCGATGGCACCAACTTCACATTCAACGGACGCGGCGAGTACGTGCTGCTGGAGGCCTCTGGGACCGACCTGAGGGTGCAGGCGCGGGCCCAGACCAGGATGACGCCCGAGGGTGAGGCTGGGCCCTGAGGCTCTGGGTGGCTCAGGGTCATCCCTGGGGAGGGGGAGGCTGAGCCGAGTGGACCCCATTTTGCACCCATCATCCCAGGCTCTCAGGACCGAGGCACAGGGCTGACTGCTGTGGCTGTCCAGGAGGGCAACTCAGATGTGGTAGAGGTCCGGCTGAGGGATGGGGCTGGGGCCCTGCAGGTGCTGCTGAACCAGGAGGTGCTCAGCTTCAAGGAGCAAAGATGGATGGACCTGAAGGGTGAGTGGGATGGTGGGGGCCCCACTCCCCTGCCCTCCCCACCGGGGCCTCCACACCTCTCTCTGGCCCTGGCAGAAAGCAGGCGGAGGTGTCCAGGGCGCAGATGGGGAGGTGGAGTCAGGGTGTGAGGGCCGACAGGCAACCTCCACGCACGGCCCTGGTATGGGGGCTCCCTTTAGGGCCTGGGCACCTCAGATCCACTGCCCGGGGTGGTGGAGTGTCATAGCAGGCTGGGCCCTGGGGATGCCCTCCCCTGCCCCTGAGCCCATGGGTGCCGGCCCATGCATCCCGGGGCTCTGGGGTCACGGCAAGGTGCCCGCAGGGGCAGCCCTGACTCCAGCTCCCCCTGTGTCCAGGCATGTTCCTGTCAGTAGCTGCTGGGGACAGAGTATCAGTCATGCTGTCATCAGGGGCCGGCCTGGAGGTCAGCGTCCAGGGTCCGTTCCTGAGTGTGGTGGTCCTGCTGCCCAATAAGTTCTTGACCCACACACGAGGCCTCCTTGGGACACTCAATGACAACCCCTCAGACGACTTCACCCTGCGCAGCGGCCAGGTCCTGCCCCCCAGTGCCAGTTCCCGAGAACTGTTCCAGTTTGGGGCTGACTGTGAGTGACCACAGGCTGGAGGGGAGGGAGCACCATGCTGGGGGCTGCTCAGTGGAGGTGGGGGGGAACCCCCAGGCCCTCCCACCAGCCAGGCCTGCTGCTGTCTCCCCAGGGGCTGTGGAGAACGCCTCCTCCCTGCTCACCTACGACTCCAAGTTCCTGGTGGAAAACTTCCTGCTTCGGCCCAAGCATGACCCCAATTTCCTGCCCCTCTTCCCCGAGGAGACCACCTCCAGCCCCAGCCAGGCGAGTGAGGTGGCCAAACTGTGTGGGGACAACAATTTCTGCAACTTCGACGTGGCGGCCACCGGGAGCCTGAGTGTGGGCAACGCCACGCGGTTGGTCCACAGGCAGCACCTGCTTCGCGCGCAGAGCCTGCAGCCCGGTGAGGGCGGCGGTGGGTGAGGGCGGCGGTGGGTGAGGGCGGCGGGCACCGGGCGCTGGGACACGGCCCCCCAGGCTGGTGGCTGTGGTCAGCAGCTCAGGCCTGTCGTCTGTGCCCCACCCCTGCCCCAGTGGTGTCCTGTGGCTGGCTGGCCCCGCCCTCCAATGGGCACAAGGAGGGCATGAGGTACCTGGTGGGCTCCACTGTCCACTTCCACTGCGACAGCGGCTACAGCCTGGCCGGGGCCGAGGCCAGCACCTGCCAGGCTGATGGCACCTGGTCCCGGCCCACCCCGACTTGCCAGCCAGGTGAGGCTGCCCCGCCCACCTACCGGCCCCTCCCACCAGCTCTCAGCCTGCCGCCTGCCGCCTCTCCAGGGCGGAGTTACGCAGTGCTGCTGGGCGTCATCTTTGGAGGCCTGGCGGTGGTGGCTCTCGTCGCGCTCGTCTACGTGCTCCTACGCCGCAGGAAGAGCAACACGTGAGACCCCTCCGCCCTCCCAGACCCCCATCCGACCCTCCTAGGCTCTCCTGGCGCCCCGGGGCGCGGGTGGGACCACTGGGCCTGCTCTAGATCCAGTCTCTGTTGCAGGGCCGTCTGGGGTTCGCGACCCTGAGGAAAGCACGCTTGGCCGGCGGCACAGGGCACACAGAACCTCCCCGGGGCCAAAGACCAGCCTCCCAAACTCCCAAGAACGTGCACCCCAGTACTTGGATCCACAAATCCCTACCACCATACACCTGGGACACGGACACCTGAACCTGAGCCTTTAAAGCCCGGTGCCCTGCTCTGTCACCAAAGACCCGGACCTTGAGTGGTCACTGTGGAGTTCCCGAGGCTCTGTTCCCCCCATACCCCTGACTCTTAATTCCCCAGGCCCGAGACTCCATACCCTTGAATTCTGAGGCCTGTCTCCCGAGCCCTAATACTCCAGCACCTGATATGCAAAGGCCAGTACCTCAGATCCCGTGCCCATGATGCTGATTCCCAGTATACTGAGTCCTGGTGCCCCAACAGGGAGCCCCAGGGCCGAGCTGCCTTGATTCCCAGACCCTGGGCCTGGCCTGAGACTGTAGGTGGGTCCAGACTTGGGTGTGGAGAGTCACCCTCTAAGCTCCAGGCTTGTAATTCTGTCTCTGGAACATCTCCTGAAACACCCCTCCCTGCCTGTTGGGGGAGGAAACAAGCCTTTGGTGCCCCTTCCCTGGTGTCCTGATGCTCGTGCTGTGCCTCGGTTCCGGGGAGTCCCACTGTTGCCCTGTGCGGTCCCACAGCACCCAGAGCAACCTGGGTCTGAGGCCTTCGTCCACTGGCAGGTCACCTGGGACCGGTCTCTCCCCAACCTCTGTCTCTCCATCTGTAAAGTGGGATCTAGAACAATGACCACGTTGTGGTGGGGAGGGGAAGGGTTCTCCATGGGGTGCTACGCTGGGCACTCAAGAGAAGGGACAGGGCTGGGCGGCCCACCCTCCCCAAGTGTAGGGAACAAGCAAGCTGGCAGCCTGGCCCTGGGCCCCCCACCCTGCCCTGTCACAGCCCCAGAGGCAGTCTGGTAATGCGATGCCCAACTGGTCCCGGTCCCTGAGCCCTTTGCCCAGGAGTGTCCAGAAGCTAGTACAGGGCCCAGGCCTCATGCCACCGCTGCCCCGTTTGTAGCAAGGGTGCTGAATGGGGCTTGTGGGCACGCCTGGGCAGGGTAGGATGGGGTCAGCTTTGCATCATAGGTGTTAGATGGAGAAAGCACCAGGGAGTGTGGGGTTGGAGGTTGGCGCCCCCTGGCCAGGGCGGGCAGCTCTGCCTGAGAGGAGTGAGGGGCAGGGGGTTGCCCACGAGATCTGGAGCCCTGGGTGGGAGGCTGTGAGTGGAGCCCCCTCACCTCAGCACCAAGAGTGGCCACGTGGGGGCAGCAGAGGGTAAGAACAGTGGAGGCGGAGGCTACACAGGGAGCCAGGCCATCAGGGAGAGCAGTGCAGCTGGGCCAGCAGGCTTGTGGTCACAACCTCGGCCAAGGTTCATGCAGGCCCACCTCTTTATCTCCCTCATCTGGGGGGGGGGCCTCGAGTCATCCCCCAGTCTCAGAGGTTGCATGGGTTGTCTCCCTCATCTGGGGGGGGGCCTCGAGTCATCCCCCAGTCTCAGAGGTTGCATGGGTTGCCCAAGGTCATCCAGCTGGCACTGACCATTTGGATCGAGGCCAGGCCTCCCTACCTCCTCAGCCTCACCTTTGGCAGAGGGGTGGGCAGGGGCAGCGGCAGATCCCGTCTGCAGGGATTCCTGGAGTGTGCACAGTGGGGCCCATTTGAACAGAGCTAAGACGAGATTGGGGGGGTGGGAGTCCTGGGGGTGGTGCCGAGGAGACTCTGGTGGAGGCGGCTGGGGTCAGTGCTTCTTGTCCTTCCAGACCCCACCCACCTCCCCCCAACCTCTGGGCTTCCAGCTCAGGACAGGGGGGCTGAGGGCCCACCCTTTGGCCCCTGGGCAGGTACTTTCCTCTCTGCAGATGAGGTAAGGCAGGGCTGGCCTCCCACCAACCTGAGCCCCAGTGCCTCCCTTGCCGAGCCAGGTCGGGCCAGGCCCTTGACAGTGGGTGAGGGTCAGGTTCCTGGTCAGGGCAGGAGGGCAGGGGCAGCGTCACTGCTTCCAGACTGGCCTCAGAGGTGTGATTGGTCAGAGGGCTTTCCAGGTAGAGGAATAGCCTGGGCAAAGGCTCAGAGGATGGGCAGTGCACTCAGGTCTGAGGAGTAACATGGAGGGCAGCAGCAGAGGTGCCTCCCCTGTCAGGCTTCATCCTGAAAATAAAGCATGGCCTCCCTCAGGCTCCCTACCCTACTCTTGTCCCTCTAAGGCAGGCCCTGGAGCTGCCCTGGCAGGAGAAGGGATCCATCGTGGCCCTGGCCCCAGACGTCAGGCCTTCCCAGTGCCAGGGGCCGGCCAGGCTGGGAAGCCCCAACACCTGGCAGGGGTTTTCCCAGGGGCCCGTTGGGAGTCTGGGGTGCTGCAGGGCCTGTGTGAGGGCACAAGATCCCAGAGCTGGGCATAGACTCCCTAGAAACATAAACAGTAGGCACCCTGGCCTCAGAGAGGTGGTCTCCCCAAACCGCAGCCCTAGGGAGTGACAGCACCAGAACCCAGCGGCCAGTCCCCTGTCCCTTGTACTAGTTGGGGTTTGGAGGATAGTAATCCAGGGACTTGGAAATGCAGGTAATGGGAGAGCTGGGAAGTGAAATAGGAGCCAGTGAGGGACAAAGGGTGGGGGAGGCCAAGGAGCCAGGCCAGGTCCCCAAGAAAGTGAGAACCATGTGGTTGCGTGGGGCCCTCACCACAGAGGCAATTGCCCCACCAACAGAGGCCTCTAGCCTCCCGAGGAGGGGAAAGCACCACTTCCCCTCCAGCCTCCCACTTGGGCCTCCTGTTGGCTGAACAGTGGGAAGGGGCTGATGTGGGGGGAAGGGACCAATGTGGGGAGTAGGGACCCCTCCACCAGGCTGCTTCCTCCCACACAGCCCCAGGTGACCGAGTCCCTGCCCCGGGCCAGGCCTCTGCTGGGAGACCCCTGTCCCCATGGTCCACGTTGCTCTGGAGGAGGGTGTGATCGGTGTAGTGCATTGTGGGAGCAGGAGGCCAGGTGGGTGCTTCTTGGAGGAGTCTGGCTCCAGCTGAATTTTAGAGGACAGAAGCCATTAGAGAAGTGAGGTCCAGTAGATACTCTGCAGCCACACAGTCTGGGTGCCCTTCTGAAAGCACTGGACTACATTCCCCAGCACCCTTTGCAGTTGGTGCAGTCATGTGACTGGTTTCTAGCAGGAGCGGGTGGGGCAATTCCAGGGCTGGTCCTTAACACCTCCACAGGCAACCCCCTGCAGGCCCTTCCCCATGCTCCCGATGATGCACAGGTGACTGGAAGCCATGCCAACCTGGGTCCCCAGCACGTGGAAGGATCTCCCCATCCCCACCTATTCACCCATCCAGTACTGCTTTGGGAACAAAAAATAAACTTCCCTTGTGAGTAAGCCATAGTACATTTTGGGGTCTATGTGTTGCAGCAATTGGTCCCCTGAACTATACACAACAGGCAGAGATGTGAAAAGATGGCCTTATGTTTTTCATTAGTGTTGAAGATAAATACTATGTGCAAAAGGTTTTAAAAAATTCAGTGGATCTTGCAATGTTCATAGCAGCGTTATTCACAATAGCCAAAAGGTGGAGGCAACTTAAGTGTCCATCAACAGGTGAATAGATAAACAAATGTGGTCTATCTGTACAATGGAATATTATCGGGTCATAAAAAGGAAGGACATTCTGACCACTGCTACAACATGGATGAACCTTGAGGACATTATGCTAAGTGAAATAAGCCAGACACAAAAGGACAAATACTGCATGATTCCACTTACATGAGGTCCCTAGAGCAAATTAAAGAGACAGAGGGTAGAGTAGAGGTTGCCAGGGGCTGCGGAGGGGAAATGGGGAGCTGTTGTTTTCGGCAAGTTCCCTGACCAGGGATTGAACCTGGGCCATGGCAGTGAAAGCACCAAATTCTAACTACCAGACCACCAGGTAACTCCTGGGAGCTGTCAATTAATGGGGACAGTTTCAGTTTGGGAAGATGAAAAGGTCGAGATGGGTGGTGGTGATGGTGGTGCAACTATGTGAATGTACTTAATGCCACTGCGCTGGACCCTTAGAAATGGTTAAGACGGTAAAGGTTTTGTTATTTGTTTTTTTTTTTAAATTTATTTTATTTATATGTTTTTGGCTGCGTTGGGTCTTCATTGCTGCGCACGGGCTTTCTGTAGTTGCGGCGAGCGGGGGCTACTCTTCGTTGTGGTCCGCGGGCCTCTCATTGCGGTGGCTTCTCTTGTTATGGAGCATGGGCTCTAGGCACGTGGGCTTCAGTAGTTGTGGCACGTGGGTTCAGTAGTTGTGGCACGCGGGCTCTAGAGCACAGGCTCAGTAGTTGTGGCGCACGGGCTTAGTTGCTCTGCGGCGTGTGGGATCTTCCCAGACCAGGGCTCGAACCCATGTCCCCTGCATTGGCAGGCAGATTCTTAACCACTGAGCCACCAGGGAAGTCCTGTGTTATTTGTATTTTTTTTTAGAATTACAACACTGAATTTTTTTTTTTTTTTTTTTTTTTTTTAGCTGTGTTGGGTCTTCGTTTCTGTGCGAGGGCTTTCTCTAGTTGTGGCAAGTGGGGGCCACTCTTCATTGCGGTGCGTGGGCCTTTCACTGTCGCGGCCTCTCTTGTTGCGGAGCACAGGCTCCAGACGCGCAGGCTCAGCAGCTGTGGCTCACGGGCCTAGTTGCTCCGCGGCATGTGGGATCTTCCCAGCCCAGGGTTCGAACCCATGTCCCTGCATTGGCAGGCAGACTCTCAACCACTGCGCCACCAGGGAAGCCCTGTTATTTGTATTTTACTACAATTAGAAAATTTTAAAACTCAAACAGAGGAATTTACTTAGTCATTCCCCAGGTGGTGGACAGCCTTTTGCTTCTTCAAACGCTGTTGTGCTTGGTAAGTAAGTTCAGGTTCACCTGTAGGGGAAAGTCACACAAGATGATGGGCTGGTTTTTTTTTTTTTTTTTTTTTTTAATTTATTTATTTATATTATTTATTTTTGGCTGTGTTGGGTCTTTGTTGCTGCGCCCTGGCTTTCTCTAGTTGTGGCGAGTGGGGGCTGCTCTTCGTTGCGGTGCGTGGGCTTCTCATTGCGGTGGCTTCTCTGGTTGTGGAGCACAGGCTCTAGGCACACGGGCTCAGTAGTTGTGGCACACGGGCCTAGTTGCTCCGCGGCATGTGGGATCTTTCCAGACCAGGGCTTGAACCTGTGTCCCCTGCACTGGCCGGCGGATTCCTAACCACTGCGCCACCAAGGAAGTCCGATGGACTGGTTAAACGACACATTTGTTTTCCTCCTAGAGTTGTACCCGCTGACACTCACCACCAACCTACGCGATTGCTGGGCCCCCTACACCCTCATCAGCATAAGGAGCCTTCAGATTTTTTGCTCTTTGTCAGTTAGTGAAACACACTGTGGGGCCTCCGTCAGGCTGACCGGCTTTCCCGGAATTCCCTTCCCAATGTGTTTTGGGTTAGGACCACAAGAGAGATTCCTGCGCAGGATTGGGAGGGTGGAAGGGAATTGGCAACCTCTTTTGTAGGTCACACTCCTTGTGGCACGCCTGCTGACCCAGCTCATCAGCACCAGCGGAATCCAGGCAACTACTCCACCTCCTCCCAGTCCACCCTCAATCCATTCTCCTGGGTCAGGTGTGTGACAAAGCGGTCCAGCTGCTGCAAGAAACCTTTGTCGCCCTTGGCAACAAGAAGGGATGTGGGCTTCAGCCCATCCTCATGGGCTCCAGTCAGCTCTGGGTCCTCCCTCCACTTTCCATCCATCTTGCCTCCTGACTCTGCCACATGGACCTCAGGCTGCAGCATCCCATGGGAGACAGTAGCCTTACAGGGACCCCTTGCCCAATTCCCATGGTGTGGGCCCTGCTTCTTTGATGGAACTCTGCTAAATAAAGTATAAGTTGTAAGCAAGAGAGTGCACTGCTCAGGGTACAGCTTGTGAACATGCCCAGTGAACCACCACTCTGGTCACCCCTAACATTTTCTCTATCAGACACTGTCCTCTCCCTCCTCCTCAGCTCAACCACCAATTTCTCACCCTATAGGCGAGTTCTGCCTGGTTTGTCCTTCACACAGGTGGAATCCTAGAGTCGACGCTCTTTGCATCTAGCTGCTTGTGCATATTATGTTTATGAGATTCATCCATGTTGAGGTGTTCTGCTTTGAGTTTTTTATTTTTTCTGAGTGTTATTTCAGCTAATGAATTTGTTTAACCATTTTCCTGTTGAGGCACTTTGGGGTGATTTTCAGTTTGGAGCTATAATGGCTAGTGCTATAAACATTCTTGTATGTGTCTTTTGATGCACAGATGTGTTACCGAACCAAATGTGGGTCTGCTCGCCTTCGTGCAGTAAAGCCAACCTACTGACACCAAGTTGTGCTGAAGGAAAGTGCAGTGTTTATTGCAAGACCAAGCAAGGAGTCCAGGTAGCTAATGCTCAGAAGGCCCAAACTCCCTGATGGCTTTCAGGGAAAGGTTTTATTTTATTATTAATTAATTTATTTGGTTGCACCAGGTTTTGGTTGCGGTTTGCCAGCTCCTTAGTTGCAACACGTGGACTCCTTAGTTGTGGCACGCAGACTCTTAGTTGCAGCATGCATGTGGGATCTAGTTCCCTGACCAGGGATTGAACCTGGGTCCCCTGCATTGGGAGTGCGGAGTCTTATCCACTGCACCACCAGGGAAGTCCCTCAGGGAAAGGTTTTAAAGACAGGGTGAGGGAGGGAGGTTTCAGGGTGCGTGGTCAGGTCGTGGGCATTTTTCTGATGGGTTGGTGGTGAGGTAATTGGGAGTCAACATCGTCATCCTTCTGGTTCCGACTGGTCTGGGGTCTATGTGCTAGTGGGCAGCATGCAGTTAACTTCTTCCACCTGGTGGGGGTTTCAGTATCTGCAAAATGGCTCAAAGGACATAGCTCAGAATATTACCTGTAGCCCTTGAGGAGGAGCTGAAGGTCCTTGACTTTGTTTAATGGCTAAACTATTATTATTTTGTCTTGCTTGGCTATTCTCCTTTCTTTCTGCATTTGTCACTTCTCTGATTAAATGTATTCTCTGGAACTCAGGGAAGGCCTTGGAGACTAAAGTTTTTCTATAGACAGAGAGGCAGGCGGAGGACATTGGAGGGGGCAGGGTCTATTCCAGGAAGGCCCCATAGGGTCCTGGTCAGTTACAGACATATGCATTTATATTGGGTAAGTTCCTAGGAGTAGCATTGCTGGGCATGAGGTAGGAGTGTGGTAGTTTTATACTGTGGTAATACTGGTTTTCCAAAGTAGTTTTACCAGTTGATGTTCCCACTGGCGGCGAATGGCAATTCCATTTTGCCATATATATATATATTTTTAAATAACCTCTGTATTTGTACTTCGTTTATAGAAGTGGAATGTTAGTGTGGGATCTTAGTTCCCCAACCAGGGGTCAAATCCATGCCTCCTGCAGTGGAAGTGTGGAGTCTTAACCACTGGACTGCAAGGGAAGTCCCCATTTTGCCATATTTTTGCCAACACTTGGCATTGTTGGTCTCTTGAATTTTGGCTATTCTGATGGGTATATAGTGGTAGCATATTGTGGATTTATTTTGCATTTTTTTTTTTGACAACTAGTGAAGCTGTGCATTTCTTTGTATGTTCATTGGCCATCCAGAGCTCCTCTTTTATGAGGTGTGTTCAAGTCTTTTGCCCATTTTCCGTCAGGTTATCTGGAGCTCTCTAATTGATTTGTAGGAGTTCTTTATTCTGGGTAAGAGTTTATTGTCAGATATAAGCACTGCAGATACTCTCGTATTCCATGGGTTGCCTTTTCACTATTTTAATGTCTTTTGTTGAACAGAAGTTCTTAATTTTTATATAGGTCAGTTTATCCATTTTTTTCTTTTACAGTTAGTACTTTTTGTGTCCTGTTTAAGAAACACGTGCCTTCTCCCAAGTCACAAAGCTGTTCTGTATTTTCCTATAAAAGTGTTATTGTGTGATATTTCATAATTAGATCTGCCAGCCATCTGGAATGATTTTTGTGCATGGTGTGAGGTAGGAGTCAGGATACACATTTTTCATCTGGCTATCTGATTGACTCAGCACTGTTTATTGAAACAGCATTCCTTTCTCATTGCACTGCTGTGTCTCCTCTGTCAGAGGTCAGGTGACTTTCTGTTCTGTCCCATTGCCCAGTTTATTTTTGATAGATTTTTAAAAAAATTTATTTTATTTATTTATTTTTGGCTGCATTGGGTTTTCGTTGCTGTGCAGGCTTTCGCTAGTTTCGGTGAGCAGGGGCTACGCTTCTTTGCGGTAAGCGGGCATCTCATTGTGGTTGCTTCTCTTGTTGCGGAACATGGGCTCTAGGCACATGGGCTTAAGTAGTTGTGGCGCATGGGCTCAATTGTTGTGGCTCGTGGGCTCTAGAGCACAGGCTCAGTAGTTGTGACGCATGGGCTTAGTTGCTCCATGGCATGTGGGATCCTCCTGGACCAGGGATCGAACCTGTGTCCTCTGCATTGGCAGGTGGATTCTTAAACACTGCACCACCAGGGAAGCCCTGCCCAGTTTATTTTTGCACCAATACCAAATTGCCTTTATTACCATAGCTTGTTCCTGACATCTGGTAATGTGAGTCCTCCTTTATGTTCTTTTTTTTTTTTTAATTGGCCATATCTTTCCTTTTTTTTTTTTTTTATGGAGCAGTTCCCATGATCACTTGAGTTCAGTCTTTTTTTTTTTTCACACACACACACTGTATTTTATTTTTACAAGAGATAAATAGACTGACACCAAGCATTGTACATGGATGACCACAACAAAAGCAACAATGATTGCAATTACCAAACATGAAACACACTCATACTATGTCATAATATTGACATTCAGTCCAGCAATCCTCCACTGTAACAGCTCCTTTACTTTGCAGTGAAAATTGATTTGTATATTCTTTGCCTCTGAGTCCTTGTGGGATTTTTTTTTTTTTAATTCAGACAGAAAGTCACAAAAATTATACTCATCCTCATCAGTTCACTCAGTCCCATGTAATTGATTTTTTTTTTCATCTTGATCTTTTGTTAGCACTTTTATGAGTTCATCTGTTTTTCATTAGAGTTCTGAAAATGCTTATTCATTCAGTTCAGCAGTACAGTCAGTTACCAGAAACCTGTACTTGTCAGAGTTTTTTCCATGAATTTCTTGAAGATGAAAGCCTTTTATAGGAACATATTTGCAAAAGCATCAGAGTACACCCAGAACTGTCTGTAAATGACAAAAGACTTAAAAATGACCACTGTTAAAGATTTGATGAAAGCTCATAATAATGCAGTTGACAAGAAAATTAGTTATTTCTGAGCTATACATTTTAAAGTAATAACTAGGATTATTACTTATAACATTATACCAGAACATATAAGACTTTTAGAAATTTCATGTAATGTCTGAAACATTTATATTAACATATTTCCATACATATTTCCATACAAATACAAATATAAGATTTTTAGAAATTTCATATAATGTCTGAAACATTTATATTAACATATTTCCATACATATTTCCACACAAATACAAATATAAGATTTTTAGAAATTTCATGTAATGTCTGAAACATTTATATTAACATAATTCCATACAAATAACCCAATGAAAGTTTAGTATTAATTGTTTTGTTTGTTTGTTTTTTTATACTGCAGGTTCTTATTAGGCATCAATTTTATACACATCAGTGTATACATGTCAATCCCAGTCGCCCAATTCAGCACACCACCATCCCCACCCCACCGCAGTTTTCCCCCCTTGGTGTCCATATGTCCATTCTCTACATCTGTGTCTCAACTTCTGCCCTGCAAACCGGCTCATCTGTACCATTTTTCTAGTTTCCACATACATGCGTTAATATACGATATTTGTTTTTCTCTTTCTGACTTACTTCACTCTGTATGACAGTCTCTAGATCCATCCACTTCTCAACAAATGACTCAATTTCGTTCCTTTTTATGGCTGAGTAATATTCCATTGTATATATGTACCACAACTTCTTTATCCATTCGTCTGTTGATGGGCATTTAGGTTGCTTCCATGACCTGGCTATTGTAAATAGTGCTGCAATGAACATTCGGGTGCATGTGTCTTTTTGAATTACGGTTTTCTCTGGGTATATGCCCAGTAGTGGGATTGCTGGGTCATATGGTAATTCTATTTTTAGTTTTTTAAGGAACCTCCATATTGTTCTCCATAGTGGCTGTATCAATTTACATTCCCACCAACAGTGCAAGAGGGTTCCCTTTTCTCCACACCCTCTCCAGCATTTGTTTGTAGATTTTCTGATGATGCCCATTCTAACTGGTGTGAGGTGATACCTCATTGTAGTTTTGATTTGCATTTCTCTAATAATTAGTGATGTTGAGCATCTTTTCATGTGCTTCGTGGCCGTCTGTATGTCTTCTTTGGAGAAATGTCTATTTAGGTCTTCTGCCTATTAATATTTTATTTATTTTATAATATATTTTATTTTATTTTTATTTATTTATTTGGCTGCACCGGGGCTTAGCTGCAGTATGCAGGATCTTTGTTGTGGCATGCAGGATCTTTTTCTTTAGCTGCAGCACGTGGGGTCTTTAGTTGTGGCATGCGGGATCTAGTTCCCTGACCAGGGATCAAACCCAGGCCTCTTGCATCGGAAGCTCGGAGTCTTAACCACTGGACCACCAGGGAAGTCCCTCTCCTTCATGTTCTTCCTCAAGATTGCCTGGGCTAGTCCTGGTCCTTGGTGTTTCCATATGAATTTTAGAATCAGCTTGCCAATTTCCACACACACACACATACACACACACAAACCTGTGAGGATTTTTTTTAGGATTGCATTGGATTTATAGGTGAATGTGGGGAGAATTGGCATCTTCACAGCACTAAGCCTTCTAGTCCATGAATGTAGTATAATCCTCCATTTATTCGTTTTCTTCAAATTCTTCAGTTATATTTTGCAGTGTTCAGTGTAGAGGTCTTGCATACTTGTTAGTTTTACTTCTAGGCGTGGATTTTTTTTTTTTAATGCTATTGTAAGTGATTTCAGTTCAAAAAAGTGTTTTCTATTTATGAATGATGTAGAAATATCATTGATTTTTGTATATTTTCCTTGATTCCAGTGATCTTGTTCAATTGACTTATTTCTAACAGTTTACCTGTTAAGTATCTACAAATATTGACAGTTTTATGTCCTCCTTTCCAATTATACCTTTTGTTCGTTTTTCTCACCTTATTGCCCTGGCAAGGACGTCTCTTTCAGTATGGAAAGGAAATGATGAAAGCTAGCAATGCATGTTTCCATCTCAAAAGGAATTGGTCTCAATCTCAAAAGGAAGGCTTGTATGTTTTACCATGAAGTATGATGTTTACTGTAGGGTTTTGTAGCCGCAACTTATAAAATTAAGGAAGTTTTCTTCTACTTCTAGTTACTGAGAATTTTTATTGTGAAAGTTGGCAAATTTTATCAAATGCTTTTCTGCATTTATTGAGATGGGGAATGATTTTTCTTCTTTATTCTATTAGTATGTTAATACAGTGAATTGCATTGCTTGATTTTGTAATGTTCAACCAATCATGCATTCCCAGAATAAACCCAAATTGGTAGTGATGAATTTATATATATGAATTTGACTTGCTCAGATTTCATTTAGGAATTTTGCATCTCTGTGCATGAATGAAATCACCCTCTACTTTTCTTTCATGAAGTTTCTTTGTCAGGTTTTGCTCTCAGGATTATGCTGGCCTTATTAAAAGTTGGGCAATGTTTTCTCTGTTCTGTTCTCGGGAAGAGTTTGTGTAAGACTGGTGTTTTTTGTTCCATCAGTGTTTGGAAGCGTTCACAGAGGAAGCCTTTGGGCTGGAGCCATTTGCTTTGTCCCTGTGGATCTCATTGTTTTTTTAATTGGCGCATTTATCAGTGAGGTTGAGCAATTTTTTATATGTTGAAATGGCGACTTGTAGTTCTCTTTCTGTGGTCTAATGAGTCATATCCCTGTGCATCTTTCTAATGGATACTTGGTCTTTGATATTAAATATTTAAATATTAAAGTAACCAGCCCCAGATCACGTATTGAAACTGTCTTTCTGCAAGGTTTTCATTGGTCTTTTGAAATATTTTTCACATCAAAATTTTAAATTTTTATATGTTCAAATTTATCCTTTTTTTTTTTTTTTTAATTTTTTGGCCACGCCGCATGGCATGTGTGATCTTAGTTCCCCGACCAGGGATCAAACCTGCCCCCTGCATTGGAAGGGCAGAGTCTTAACCACTGAACTGCCAGGGAAGTCCCAATTTATCCTTTCCTTAGTATGGCTTCTTTTTTTTTTTAATTAATTAATTTAGGCTGCGCCAGGTCTTAGTTGTGGCACGCGGGATCTTTAGTTGCCTCACGCGAACTATTAGTTGCAGCAAGCGGGATCTAGTTCCCCGACCAGGGATCGAACCCAGGCCCCCTGCATTGGGAGTGTGGAGTCTTACCCACTGGACCACCAGGGAAGTCCCTTTAATATGGCTTCTTGATTTTATGTCATGCCTAAATAAGGACTTCCCCTTTCTAAGAACATAAATAAAATTTTCTCTCATTTTTTTTACAATATTTGTATGGTTTTTTTTAAGGTTTCACTTTATTTATTTATTTATTTATTTATTTATGGCTGTGTTGGGTCTTCGTTTCCGTGCGAGGGCTTTCTCTAGTTGTGGCAAGCGGGGGGCCACTCTTCATCGCGGTGCGCAGGCCTCTCACTATCGCGGCCTCTCTTGTTGCGGAGCACAGGCTCCAGACGCGCAGGCTCAGTAATTGTGGCTCACGGGCTTAGTTGCTCCGCGGCATGTGGGATCTTCCCAGACCAGGGCTCGAACCCGTGTGCCCTGCATTAGCAGGCAGATTCTCAACCACTGCACCACCAGGGAAGCCCTGTATGGTTTTATTTTTAACTGTTAAATCTTTGGTCCAACTGGCATTTAATTTGGTATAAATAAAAGGCCGGGGTCCCACTTTACTGTTTTCCAGGTGGCTACCCACTTGTTCTAATACTGATTGTTAGCAATTCATCTTTTTCCTACTGCTTTGAAATGCTCTTTTAGCAGACAAAATTCCCATATATTTGCATTTCTTTGTGAACTTTGTGTTGTGGTTGATTGATTTCTGAGGTTTATTCATATGCTGTTTTAACCTACTGTATGTTTACAGTGTGTTTTAAAATCTGATGGCTTGGTTTACTTGAGTTTTTTTTGTTTGTTTCACAAAAGCACTGATGTAATTCAATGAGGAAAATGAAGGTCTTTGTAATAAATGATTCTGGACTGGTTGCCCAGGCATTTATTTTAGTTTTCCCATTTAGGCCTAAGATTCATCTCGAATTAATTTCTGTATATGGTATGAGGTAGGGGTCAAGACTCATTTTCTCCATCTGTCTCCCCAGTTTCCACCTCTGGCACTTACTCCACAGGGCCCTGGGAGCTTTAGTACGTCAGTATTCTCATTGTAAGATGGGGCTCATCATAGCTCCCTTTCATTAGGGAGAATTACGTGAATTAATACATGTAAAGCAATAGAGTAGCACGGAGCCATGGTCATTGTCCAACAGATGTTACTGATGTTTTGAGATATTTATTCATGTTAAGGGAATATCCATTTATTTCCATTTTATTCAGTGTTTTGTTGTTGTTTTGTCTGTGGGGTTTTTTTTTTTTTTTTTTTAAATCAAGAATGAGTGTTGAATTTTGTCAAATGCCTCTCCATGAGAGAACTCTGTGATTTTTCTCCTCTGGTGAAAGAGGAGGAGTACAAGTCCCTCTCATGGACATTCCCAGCAGTACTGGTGTCGGCCCCACCCGGACACCCTGTCCTTTTGAATGTGTTGCTTGGAGTCTCCTTCCTTGTATTTGTTTGAGGAGTTTTGTGTTGAGTTTCCCGAACACAATTGGTCTTTGGTGTGCTTTGCCAAGTTTGGGGCTAGTCCTATGCTGACTTCAAAAAGTGAATGTGGAAATGTTCCTCCCCGCTCTACACTGTGGCGGCTTAACTGGCAAGAGAGGCCTCTGATCCTAATGGCAGGACACACTTCGCCTGGGAAACTTTCCAGAAGGGCATTTGTGGTAGGCCAGTGTTCCTGCCACGTTCTCAGTTTTTTTTTTGCGATCATTGACATGTCTAGACCTTTGCTCTTTCTTGGACCCGTTTGTCATTTATACTTAAGCTTGCCAGATTTAGCAAATAAAAATAAAGCCTGCCAATTAAATCTGAATTTCAGATAAGTGGCAGTGTTTTTAGTATGTGTTAAGTATCGCAGTTCTACTTATATCATCTTAGAAAGTAATTTATTTTGTCAAGTTTCCAAATTTATTTTTATTAAAATGAGTAATCTTTTCTAGTACTTCTAACTTCCTCTATAGCTTAGGTTATTTCCCTGTTCTCATTTCTTTTTTGTGTGTATTTACACATCCTTCATTTTTACTAATTGGCTAGCTAATAGCTTATATATTATATCTTTTTCAAAGATCTGTTCTTCTGACTTCAAATTTATCAATTTCTGCTTCAGTTGTTACTAAATTCTTCCTTTTGCCTTCCTTACTGTTCTGATTGTTCTTTTACTAACTTCATATGTTAGATACTTTATTTGTTTTGATTATTATTAATGTAACTATTTAAGGCAATATATTTTCCTCTGAGCCCTGCTTTAGCTATATTCTGTGGGGGCTGATCTATATTGATGTGAATGTTATTTTGAAGATACCGCTTTGATTTCCTCTGTTTAAAGAGGCTGTAAGAGTCGCTAACTGGGCTGGGAATGCATCTTGGTTGGCATTGCTTGTGGTCCAGGAGGGATGTGGGCAGGGGCCGAGCAAGTAACCTAGGGTGGGATGAGCAGGGAGCGAGAGGAATGGGCTTCCTCCAGGGGCACCCAGGAGCCAAGGAGGGCTCTGTGTGGCCTCATGGCAGGATCAGGTATGCATTTTCCAAGGCTCATCACTGTCACGAGTAGGAAGTGGATCGAGGCTGTGGCAGCGGCAAGGAGGCAGAAACGGACAAAGAGATGGAACCAAGGCCAAGCCACACAGATGGAGGGAGGGGACTGGGTGACTATCATGGAGGGGGGAGAGGGGGCCACCGGAGAACTTCCGGCTGCCTCAGAGCTGGCTTCTAGTTTGGTGTGTTGAGTCCGAGATGCCTATGGATCCCAGGTGCTCTGGAGGTGGGAGGTGAGTCGGTGGGTGGATGAGTGGGTATGTGAGTCTGACGGTCCAGAAACCTGGGCTAGAGCCTGGGCAGGGACCCATCAGCTCACAAGTGGTTAACAGGCTCCAGGGGGCGGTGAGGGTCCCAGGGATGGCAGAGGGTGAGTCAGGAGTGCAGGGACACCGTTATCTTGCTCTGGGGATGCAGCTGGGAGGCACTGCAGCGAGGGTGTCTGTTGTCTGAAGGCCCTCAGTGTGTAGTGCTCTGTCCCAGCAGGCACAGGAGCAACATCCGACCCATCCTGTGCGGCTGAACTCCGGGCACAGTGGGAGGTGATGGATCTGCAGTGGCGCCCTTCCAGGTAGAGGTACGCCCCTGTGGGATGTTTGGGGTGAAACAAGAACTCCCAATGCTCCCAGGACTTGGCATGGGGCAGGACCCCCCCCCCCCACACAGGGAGGGCGGCGCACCCAGGAGCTGGCAAAGCCATCCACGGTGGCTGGGGGATCGTGGGTCTCAATCGGGGGTGGTTTGGTGACTGGCTGTGGGGGTGGGGTGACACTGCATCTAGCAAGGGGAGGCCAGGGATGCCGCTCCGCCGCCTACAGTGTGTGGACAGCGCCCCCGCGAAGAATGACTCACCCAAAATGTCAACAGTGCTGAGGGTGAGAACATGTTGGAGTTGGGGGCTGGGGAGGGCTTAGGTCTTGCTTCATCCAGCCTTTTCCTGGCACGGAGGACAAGCTCCAGGACGGGCCTGGGCCAAGGGCCCCCAGGAGCCAGGGACAGGTGCCCCCAGGCCACACCCCTGTCTTCCTCCCAACGGGTGGGTCCGGGCAACCATGTGTGGAGCCCCAGCAAGTGTCCAGGGGTGGCCTGGAGAAGGCCCAGCCCGTGTCTGGTTTCCCCGGCTCCGTGGTGGTGTGTGTGGAGGGCTGCAGCTCACCGCATGTGCTTTCTGAAGGTCCCCTCCCCACCTCGACCCTGAATCAGGCGTGGTGCAGCCTCTTCTTCAATCTTGGACTGGAAGATACACAGCTGGAGAATGGGGCTTCGGGGGGTGGGGGCACAGTCCTGGCTGAGAGGCCTGGGGAGGTTGGAGGGGTCAGGGCAGGGCCACAGGGGCTCTGGGAGGGGAGGGCTCGGCCCCCACAGCCGTCCATCTGCTGGGCTGTCCCCACCTCTTGAAGCCCCAGGCTGACCGTCCAGCCAAGGGGTCCAGATTCTGCCGGAGCGCTCGGTCCCATGGACCAGGCCAGCCTGGGTGCACGCCGGGCGGGATCCCAGCTGTGGGGAGGGAGCAGCCTCTTTAGTAGCCTGAGGGCTCCCCACCCTTCCTGGGGTCTGCTGCGGCGTACACGCAGGCCCCGTCCTGGGACACGGCCTGGACCACGTTCAGGAAAACAGGCCTCTCGGTCTGGTTCTGGCCCCGGTACTGGAGCCCCTTCTTCACCTCCTGGAGAGCAGAGAAGGCTGGTCATGGAGGGGCTGGGACCCGGGCAGGGAGCTGAGGACCCTGGCCGAGGAGGCAGGACTGGCAGGGGCGGTCTGGGAGAGGAGAGAGGGGCGCTGGATGCAGCCTGGTCTGCAGGCATGGAGTCTACGGCCTCCCACTCCAAAGGCCCCAGAGGAGAAGCCTGGGCTCCAGGGGATATGACAGGAGGACATCGCCCGGACGAGAAGGAAGCTGAGATGCAGGTTCACTTCTGTCCTGGATCAAGGACACCAGGGGCCTCAACGTGATAAGCAAGGAGTCCAAGGGCTTCTGTGGAGAAGGTAGCTTTCAAGGTTTTGAGGACCTTGAAAGCAAAGTCTTCTAGAAGGCAGAGCTTGGGCCCTTCGGAGTCCCAGGTCACCCATACGTAAGAAGGGCCCAACTTAACATCTGGCTCCTGCCCTGGACAGGAGGAATGGCCCTGATGCCAGCATTGTTCGTGGCTTAGGACCTGCCATCTCAACACCAGCATGAGAAGACGGGGGTCCAAGACTCTCCAGGGCCCCGCTGGTGGAGGAGTCAGCTGGAGGCTTCTGAACACCCATGAGTCCGAGGACATGGACCCCAGGCCACAGGCACCAACGGTCCCCAAGGGTGAGGCACTCCGAGCACAGGCTGTAAAGGCTCAGGTCTGAGACGGTGAGTGTGTGGAATTGGAGGGCATCAGGGCCCAGGTGTTGGTGTCTGAGGGCCTGAGTACATTGCTTTGGGGCCTGGTCCCCACACTTGCCAGTCTGTGACCCTTCACACAAATCCTGGCACGTGGAGACCTGTGTTACTCGGGCCCCACATTCCCACTTAAGGCCAAGGACCCCCGCCCACCAGGGCCCTCGGTTCCAGGTGCCCTGCAGTCCCCAGAACCAGGGCCTCCAGGACCTGAGCCACGGGTACGGTGAGGTCTCCAGGCGCTATGGCCTTGGGTGTATCTCTGCCTGACACGCTGATTACCTAGTGTCCTTAGGTTGGAAGGCACAGGCAGGACCTGTGGTCCTCGGACACTGTTCCTTAGGGTCATAGTGGCCAAACTCCAAGGCCCTGAGGAACAACGACCCTCCTGGCCTCAGGCCTGGGCCTTGGCTCTGAGGGCCCTTGGAGACTCAAGGTCTCCACCCAGCACCTCAGATGTTCTCCATGGGAGGCCCTGACCTGTGTGGCCAACACTCTAACTTCCAGGGAGCTGAGGGCCGTGGGCTCAGGGTTCTCTGGATTCCAGGCTGTCAGGTCCAAATTCTCAGAGTTGAGGTCCTTGGAGAATGGTGTTCACAGAGTAAAGACCTTCAGTCAAGGTCAAGGAGAAGGGCCTAAGAGGAGGAGTCCTGGGAGAGCATCAAGTCCTCCTGCCACAGGGAGGACCCTGCACAGGGAGGGTGGGAGGCTGGGAGGGAGGGCCTCGGACTCTGAGAGTTTGGGCCTGACGGGCTGAGGTCCTTAGTCTCCAGGCCCAAAGACTAAGGTTCTCAGGACTACACACCCCCTTGTACTCAAGGCCCCTTACTCTGTGGTCCTCAGAATTCCAAGGGCCCTGGGAGGCGGCCTTGAGACCAGAGAAGCTCATAACAGGAAAGGCAGCTTTGATGACCTTGAACCCCAGCTGCTTGAATGGACCCTGGGCATGAAGTTTGGAGCCTTGAAAAGCTGCTAGTCTTTTAAAGTGGGTCCTAGTGAGGGCATCTGCCAGCCCAGAGACCTTCCAAGGAGACCAGCCATCTGCCCAGGTGGAGGGGAGGGGCTGGGAGTCCCACAAGAGAATTTAGCTCCTGGGCCTGCTTGTGTGGGGATCCAAGAACCCAGTGCCCTGGAGGGAAATCCCTCTGCAGACTCCCAGGAATAGTAGACTCCTTTACAAATAAACCCGCAGATAAAAGCTGCAGATCACACAAGGAAGCAGATCACCATGAGGGAGAGTCTGAGAGGCCGCAGCCGGGGAGAGTAGCTTCCAGAGAGAATGGCCCAGAAAGAGCAGGGACCAAGGTGCAGGGGAGCTCGTTCTGGGAGTCATGTGAACAACACCCTGGCCCCTGCCGTGGAGACTAGCTGCCTGTTGCCTCTCCCATGGAGCTTCTCAACTCCTGGTGGCCCCCAAAGCCGAAGTGCACCGGGCACACTCAAAAGCTGAGGCCTCATCAGGGGCTCTGAAGGCAAGCACTGAGGCGTCCGCCTAGCGGTGGCTTGGCCCACGGCCTCACCTGGCTGAAGCTGGGCTCGTACTCTACCCGGCCCTTGCCGTCCACGTGCAGGATGGGGGCCGCAATGGCAGCTTGCAGGTCAAGGCCCAGCCACAGCTTGTTCATGATGGCCTGATGATGGGGGAGAGAAGGATGCAGGCAGGCAGGGAGGGAGGGGCACCAGCCACCCTCCCCAACCCCTCCCAGGACAGCAGGACAACAGGGCCGCCCAGCGAGGGCACATTCCATCCAGGAGCCCCCAGACTCACCTGGGCCACAGCAGAGATGATGAGCTCCCCGCCAGCCCCGCCAATCACCAGCTTCGACCCCTGGGCTGCGTTGACCAAGATGGAGGGGACCATGGATGACGGGGGCCGCTCGCCTGGAACTGGAGGCCGGACGGGTATCAGTGCAGCCTCGCTTCCGAGCCAGCGCCCCCCGGGGCTGCCCCCTCCATCCCTGTCTCTGTGCTGGGCCTGCCCGGCCTTCCTCCCTTCCCTCCTCTCGCCCCGGGGCACTGTGCTCACCGGGAGGGGGGGTGACTCCGGAGCCCCGCGGGTGCCTCCAGCACAGGTCCAGGAGCTCGTTGTTGAGGAGGATGCCCGTGCGCGGTGAGTACACCATGGCTCCAAACCTGTGGACAGAGGCAGAGCTGGGCGCGGGCCGTGGGCTCCCGACACACACGGGCTGCGCCCCAGCCCTCCAGAAGCCCCTCGTTTTAGCAGCTGCCCTCCAGCATCCTGGAACTGCTCTTCCCTCCCTGTCCCTGCCCCCGAAGATCCACCCTGCCCCCCACCACGGCATCCTTCTGGTTGTAAGGCCCGTCCTCATCCTGGCTCAGGGCCACCCCATCAGCAGCCTTTTCGGCCAGAGGTGTCAGGGTGTAGGACCCTTTTGACACAGGAGAGGGAAAAACAAGGTACCACTCGATGGACACAGCCAGGGAGGTGCTGGGAGGCCAGGCTGGGGGTGAAGGGCTCAGGTCTAGGGAATGGAGTGGGGCTTGCCCGCCTGCCCCTGGCCCCACGTACGGCGTATTGATGGTGCTGGTGGCGGACACAGCACTGCCATCCTCCCCCAGCACGGACACGTGGGCCGTGCCCATCCTGTGGCTCCAGGTCCCGGCCAGGCTGTAGTGGCTGAGCTGGTGGTCACCCCGGCTGTCGATCTGCTGGTGGATATGCTGGGCCAGAGCCTCCCCCAGCAGGTCCTGGGAGGCGTTCTGGGGTGGGCAGACAGGTGACGGGGTCAGTGAGAGGCCAGGTGGGGTCACAGAGCAGAAGGTCCCCTAAGGGTGTCAGAGACGCAGCGCCACCACTGCCCTCCCATACCTGCCCCTCCAGGGCTCCCTTCAGTCCCCAGACTGCTCCACCCTCCCTGCTCTGGGCCACTGCCAGGCCATCCTGTTCTAGAACCAACCGTGTACACATCCCTCCAGCCTCACCCGCCAGGCTCTCAGGGTCTGTGGACGGAGCACCCGTTGGCCTGAACCTCCCTTCATGCTGAGCCCTCGGGCAGGGAAGGGGGCTCTCCACCAGCTCAGGGCACCTCACCTGGACCTCTGGGTGGCTTCGAGGGTCCCACAGCCGCCACCTCTGCCCCCTAGCAAACTTGAGCGTCTCCACGAGGTGATGGTACAAGTTCACCCTCCCCTCGGGCCTGGCCACCGACTCCGCGGAAAAGTTGAACCCTGGGGAGGGGGTGGGCGCAGGTGGGGGTCATCCTGTGTAGTGGGTTGAGAAAGATTTGTCCATGTCCTAATTCGCAGAACCTTCGAATACTACCTTATATGGAAAAAGAGTGAATATTACCTTGTATGGCAAATGTGTGATTAAATTAAGGATCTTGAGAGGAGCGGATTATCCTGGATTATCCGGGTGGGCGCTAAATGTAACCACATATATCCTTATAAAACAGACACAGAGAAGAGGGAGGCTGTGTGACCACGGAGGCTGAAATTGCAGGGATGCAGCCACAAGCCTAGGAATGCCGGCAGCCACCAGAAGCTGGAAGAGGCAAAGAACAGATTCTCCCCCAGGCCCCCCCGGAAGGAATGTGTCCCTGCAGGCACCCTGATTTTGAACTTCTGGCCTCCAGAACTATGAGAGAATAAATTTCTGTTGTCTGAGCCACCAGGTTTTGGTAATTTGTGATACTTTGTTACGGCAGCCACAGGCAACATCAGGCAGCCCGCAACCCCCCTGCAGGCTGCAATAGGCTGGGCCTCAGCCCTAGCTGCACACACTGGACCGGCAGCTCACCACCTGCAGAGCCACTGCACCTGTGCCCTGGGCCGGGGTCACCTGGGGGCACTTAGTGGGTAGGTGACGGCAGACCCTTCAGCAGAGCCCAGGCGTGGGCCACACCGGAGGCCAGCTCTAGAACACACCGTCCTGGCCCACTCAGCCCCGTCTTCAGCATCTGAGGAGGGGGCTGAGCTGGAGGAGGCAGTGGCTACCCAGAGCCTGGCTGGGCCTGGAATTCAGTTCACGGGCACCGGACCCCTGGGCTCCTGGGGGCCTCACCTTTGAGCACGTTGAGGACAAAGCTGAGAATCGCGCCCCCTGCAGGCGGTGGCGGTGAGTACAGGGTGTAGTTCCCCAGGGGCACCTCCAGGGCATCCACCACCTCAGGCCGGAATGATGCCAGGTCCTGCGGGGTCAACTGGCTGCCTGGGGTGAGACAGAGGACTCCATGTACAGACGGGGACCCCAGTTCACACAGTGGGGGCCCCCCTCGTTCCCTAGCCTTCCAGGCCCAGAGGGGTGGTGCTGGGCCTGTGGGCAGTGGCCTCAGGGCTGGGGGATGGGTGGACAGAGGCCAGGGACGGGCAGGTCGGAGGGGAGAGTGGGAGAAGGTGGGGGAGGCATGCTGGCCTCTGAGAGACTGAGGGTGGCCAACTCCAGGCCCAGGAGCACCCCCGCAGCCACCGATGGCTCCCGTCTTGTGGCCCTAACCCTCGGGGCCCTGCTCCTCGGGGGCTTTGACTACAAGGTCCCTGAGACCAGCAGAGGGCAGGACTGGGGCAACGGCCTCTCCAAGCCCTGGGAGCAGCTGGCCCCCTCTCGGAGGGGAGGGGAGGGGAGGGGAGGGGAGGGGAGGGGAGGGGAGGGGAGGGGAGGACCAGACCCACCCTCAGCCCTGGCGCCTAGACCCCTCTTTCTCTGGCGGAACGGGCCTGTGGGGCCTTACGTACTGACCTTCCTTGGCAACGTCCTCCAGCAGTATCTGGCCCAGCCTCCCTGTGTAGAGGGCCTCTGCGCCTTCCGCAGCCACGGTCTCCAGGGTGGCGGCCAGCGCGGGCCACGGGAGTGGGTCGTGAGGACTCAGGGGTTCCGTCCCATTGAAGAAGAGCTGCCTGGGGGGTGGGGGGCGGCCTCAGGGTGAGGCCAGGTCCTGGAGGGCAGCCACACTTCTGCAGGGACCCTACAGGGAGGGAGTCCTGGTCCGGGATCCTGAGGGGCTGCAGTGGACATGGGGGCAGATTCTCCAGGATTGGGTGGGGCTGACACCCCTCATGTGTCTCATCACCCAGGCCCAGGGAGGACACGCCCCACCCCCCCACCCCCCGCCAAGCCGGCGTCCACCCAGGGCCTGACACCCGGCGCTCCTCCTGGTCAGTGGGCTGGCCAGGTGGGCGAGTGGGGCGGCCAAAGCCCTCCTGCCAGCCCAGAGAGAGTGGGTGGGGGGAAGGGCAGGGCCCAAATCTGCACCCTGGGAGCCCCATCACTTTGGCATAAACTCTCTCTGGCCTGAGCCCTCTGATGAGGTTCTGCCACGTGGAACCGGAGGTCTCTGAGCTGAGACAGTGACATACTGGCCATCCAGGGCCCGGGCCCCCAGAAGGTTGATCCACTGGCTGGAGGAGGAGCTGAGGAGGGGCTGGGCTGAGGAGGGGCCCTGGGCCCCCATCGGAGCTCACCTCAGGGATGATGCGTGCAGGGAAGGGCGCAGGTAGCTGCTGTGCAGGAAGCGGCTCAGGACGCGGGGCACGCGGAGGCCCCCCCGGAGCAGTGCGATGGTGGGCCCGAAGAGCTGTGCCCAGGGCAGGCGGCCGTGGCGGCGGTGCGCCTCAGCGTAGCCGCGGAGCTCCCCAGGCACCCCGATCCACTGGGCACCTGCATGGCACAGGTGTCACGCCCCTGCCCCTGGGCCGCCCCCCTTGGCCCCTGGAGGCTCTCCATCACTCCACACTTGGCTGCCTGGCCCCCCAGCCGTGGCAGCCAGAGCGAGCCTTCTGGAGCCCACTTGGGACCACGGCCCTCCCCACTCACACCCCTGTGCCTCCCCATTGCCCTCTGCACAAAGTCCATGGCCAGGCCTGTGGCGCCCAGAAAAACTGGCCCCATCCCCGCCCACCACCCCCAGCCCCGCAACCCGTCTCCACTGAACTCTCTGGGCCTTCGGCTGAGGTGGTCCCTCTGCTTGGATCGTCCCTCCCAACTCAGAGAGCCCTCCCCCGGGAAAACCCGGGGAGTCAGGACCTCTGCAAGGGCTCCCCATCCCCAGCTGCCACCCCTCAGTGCCAGGGTGGTTCAGCCGTCCATGAGGGGCGCTGCCCCTTCAGGGTGGGGGGTTCTGGTCAGCCCCAGTGGTCTGGTGGGGTGGGAGCGGGTGGCCCCTCTAGGACCTCACCTGTGCCCAGAGGCTGGGCCTGCTTGCACTGGTCCAGCAGACCCGGGATGTGGCTGGCAGGTACCGTCTCCCTGGCGTTGATGACCTCCACCTTCCCTGGAGTTGGGCAGGGCGTGTGGGGTGTCAAGGGCACCCCGGTGGCTGCTAGGCCTCACTGCACACCAACAGTCCCCCTCAGACAGCCCCGGCCCTGCTCTGGGCCTCAGTTTCTCTCTCTGTACCATGAACTGGCCTCTGTGCTAACACTTGGTTTCAGCTTTGCAGAGGTTGGGGGGCACCAAGAGACCCAGGAAGGGGCATGGGTGGACAGGGCAGGTCGGCCATACACTCAGGTGGTCTACAAGCACCTCACTGTTAGCACCTGTGGACGAGCCCATCCTCCCCACGGGGGTCCCGTATGGACTCACCTGTGGACGCATTGTAGATAGTGAAGATGACCCCTCCACCCAGGCCCATGCTCTGGGGGTTGACAACCCCGGTGCAGACCAGAGCCGCGATGGTGGCATCCACGGGTGAGCCGTGCTGCTGGAGGATGGCTCTAGGGAACATGGCACAGAGTAAGTGGCCTGGCTCCCCTGCCCCAGCCTCCCGACCTGGGCTGCTCTGCTCGCATTCACTGGGGAATGGGGACAGGTGGGTGGCCTGCCTGCTGCCACCAAACCGCACTGGGCTGCCCCCTCAAGTCCAGCCACTCACAGGTGTACAGCACTCTACAGATTGCAAATTGTGATGCCATTTACACTGCCCCTGGCTGTATATAAGGTGCATCTCAGTTTACAAAGTGCTCCAGCTACCATTATTTGCTAGGTCCTCCCAGCAGCAGTGGCTCATTTACAACAGGCAGAAGCAGGCCCGGGCCAGCCCCTCCGTCCCTCCCGGCAGCGCTGGGAGCCCAGCCTGGCGGATGCCACTCCTCATCTCACTGGGGACACACTGGCCCAACCCCTTCAAGACTGGACTTTTTCAAGTGACCCTGGGATCCTGCGCTGCCATCAGGGCTTAGGGCTTGGGCTGATGGGTTCCACAGCCCCTCCCAGGGCTCCACGGTCTGTGGGAATGCTCTCAGGCCTCAGTCTCCCCATCTGTCCATGGGCAGTGAGGTGTGAACCCTTCAGCTCCTAGGTGCTGGTCAGACTGGCCTGTGCCGAGGATGGGCTGTGCCCATCTCCCTGGGGCACAGCCCTGCACAGCTCACTGGGGGCTGCCTCTTCCCTCACAGCCAGGAATCCTCCCCAGCACCTCAAGGTCACAGATGGGAAACCAAGGTCCAAAGAGGGGCTGGGCCTGGGTCCCCTTCCCCCACCACTGACCCCAGCACCTTCTCAGCTCAGGCACGCTGATCCGAGCACTCCATGCTGGGCTCACCCCTCCCCGGAGCCACATATCCCTGCTCTGGGCCCACATGTGGGCACACATGGGCGCCACATGGACACAGGTAATCTTGGAATGGGAAAGAGGGCACGAAGCCAGAAGTATGAAAGAACTAAGATTCTACATCCAGGCACAGAGAAACACACATTTTAATTAGAATAAAACACCATAAACAAAGAAAAAAGACAAACTGGAAAAAACAAATTTAAATTCCCATCACAAAGGCCGCATCTCACTTGACCTCGGAAGTGCTTTCCGCACTAGGCTTTCAGGACCCCCACCTACCACGCTCCGGTTTTCCTCCCACCACCCCAACCTCAGGATGTTGGAGGCCCCAGGCTCAGTCCTTGGTCCTGGTGCATCTATGTCCTCCCCCAGATGAGTTGATCCAGGCTCAGGGCTTAAAATGCAACCTCTGGGGCTTCCCTGGTGGCGCAGTGGTTGAGAATCTGCCTGCCAATGCAGGGGACACAGGTTCGAGCCCTGGTCTGGGAAGATCCCACATGCTGCGGAGCGGCTGGGCCCGTGAGCCACAATTACTGAGCCTGCGCATCTGGAGCCTGTGCTCTGCAACAAGAGAGGTCGCGATAGTGAGAGGCCCGCGCACCGCGATGAAGAGTGGCCCCCACTTGCCGCAACTAGAGAAAGCCCTCGCAGAGAAACGAAGACCCAACACAGCCAAAATAAATAAATTAATTAATATTTTTTAAAAAATTAACTTTGCATTCAAACTTTGTGTTAAACCACATATTAAAAAAAAAAAAAAAATGCAACCTCTGTGCTGATGACCCCCAAATTTGATCTCCCCTAAACTCCAGGAACTTATCCCCAGCCATCCACAGGCTACCTCCCCTAGGCATCTAAGAGGTATTTCACTCTAAACATGACCTAAACTTCACTTTTTCCTTCCCTCCCACCTCTGCCCCCCAAACCGCTCCTTTCTTAGTCATCACGATCCTAGAAAAGGACACAACCATTCACCCTCAGGCCATAAACCTCAGAGTCGTCCTTGATAGGTCGCTTTCTTTCATCCCCATATCCAACGGCCAATCCTGCCTGTTAGTTTTACCTCCAAAATACACTTAGATTCCAATCCTTTCTCATCACCTCCTCCACCACACCACCACCCTGGTCTAAGCCACCAGCATCTCTCACCTGGGTTACTGTAACAGTCTCCTATCTGGACCCCTGCAGCTGCCTTGCTCCCATAGGTTTTAAAAAAAATAATCTGTTAACATGTAAAGCAGACATCCTAGTAATGAAAGACTAAACAATTCAGACCAAACTTCCACAGACAACTAGAAAAGCCAGACAAATAGAAAACATCTGCTCAAGGGCATCAGAAGCAGGAGAGAAATACAGGCCTCCGAGTGAGAGGAGCCTGGCTTTTGGAGCCGCTTTTCCCCTCCAGACGATTGCCAGTCCTGGAAGAGGAGGCTGAACGGCCAAGCAGGGCTTCTGACATCCTCCAGTGCCTGGGGCTGGGTGTGCTGGGGGACCACACCTGGGGACGGGTCCTCACTCCGAGTAACAGTCAACTAGATACAGAGCAGCTCTTACAAGCACGGCGGCCCAGCTTCAGATGATCTCAGCCACTCAAACTGGATTAAGGCGATCCCAGAATGTTGATATCCTAGGCCTCAAATTATTATTTTTTTAATAGATCTTTATTGGAGTATAATTGCTTCACAATTACTGTGTTAGTTTCTGCTGCACAACAAAGCAAATCAGCCATATGCATACACATGTCCCCACATCCCCTCCCTCTTGAGCCTCCCTCCCATCCTCCCTATCCCACCCCTCTAGGTCATCGCAGAGCACGCAGCCGATCTCCCTGTGCTATGCTGCTGCTTCCCACCAGCCAACTATTTTACATTCAGTAGTGTATACATGTTGATGCTACTCTCACTTCCCCCAGCTTCACCCTCCCACCCCATGTCCTCAAGTCCATTCTCTGTGTCTACCTCTTTATTCCTGCCCTGCAACTAGGTTCATCAGTACCATTTTTTTTTTTTTTTTTAGATTCCATATATATGCGTTAGCATACGGTATTTGTTTTTCTGACTTACTTCACTCTGTAAGACAGACTCTAGGTCCATCCACCTCACTACAAATAACTCAATTTCATTTCTTTTTATGGCTGAGTAATATTCCATTGTATATATGTGCCACATCTTCTTTATCCATTCATCCGTCAATGGACATTTAGGTTGGTTCCATGTCCTGGCTATTGTAAATAGTGCTGCAATGAACATTGTGGTGCATGTCTTTTTGAATTATGGTTTTCTCAGGGTATATGCCCAGTAGTGGGATTGCTGGGTCATATGGTAGTACTATTTTTAGTTTTTTAATGAACCTCCATACTGTTTTGCATAGTGGTTGTATCAACTTACATTCCCACCAACAGTGCAGGAGGGTTCCCTTTTCACCACACCCTTTCCAGCATCTATTGTTTGTAGATTTTTTGATAATGGCCATTCTGACCGGCATGAGGTGATACCTCATTGTAGTTTTGATTTGCATTTCTCTAATAATTAGTAACGTTGAGCATCTTTTCATGTGTCTCTTGGCCATCTGTATGTCTTCCTTGGTGAAATGTCTATTTAGGTCTTCCGCCCATTTTTTAACTGGATTGTTTGTTTTTTTGATATTGAGCTCCATGAGCTGTTTGTATATTTTGGAGATTAATCCTTTGTCTGTTGTTTCATTTGCAAATATTTTCTCCCATTCTGAGGGTTGCCTTTTTGTCTTATTTATGATTTCCTTTGCTGTGCAAAAGATTTTAAGTTTAATTAAGTTCCATTTGTTTATTTTTGTTTTTATTTCCATTACTCTAGGAGGTGGGTCAAAAAAGATCTTGCTGTGGTTTATGTCAAAGAGTGTTTTTCCTATGTTTTCCTCTAAGAGTTTTATAGTGTCTGGTCTTACATTTAAGTCTTTAATCCATTTGGAGTTTATTTTTGTGTATGGTGTTAGGTAGTGTTCTAATTTCATTCTTTTACATGTAGTTGTCCAGTTTTCCCAGCACCACTTATTGAAGAGGCTGTCTTTTCTCCATTGTATGTTCTTGCCTCCTTTGTCATAAATTAGGTGCCCATATGTGTGTGGGTTTATCTCTGGGCATTCTATACTGTACCATTGATCTATATTTTTGGTTTTGTGCCAGTACCATACTGTCTTGATTACTGTAGCTTTGTGGTATGGTTTGAAGTCGGGACGCCTGATTCCTCCAACTCTGTTTTTCTTTCTCAAGATTGCTTTGGCTATTCGGGGTCTTTTGTGTTTCCATATGAATTGTAAGATTTTTTGTTCTAATTCTGTGAAGAATGCCATTGGTAGTTTGATAGGGATTGCATTGAATCTGTAGATTGCTTTGGGTAGTATAGTCATTTTCATAATATTGATTCTTCCAATCCAAGAACATGGTATATTTCTCCATCTGTTTATGTCATCTTTGATTTCTTTCATCAGTGTTTTATAGTTTTGTGAGTACAAGTCTTTCACCTCCTTAGGCAGGTTTATTCCTGGGTATTACATATATTTTTTTGCAAAGGTAAATGGGAGTTTCCTTAATTTCTCTTCCTGATTTTTCATTGTTGGTGTATAGGAATGCCAGAGATTTCTGTGCATATAGGCCTCAAATTATTTCTAAAAAATTTTAACAATCTTTATACACGTTCACTAGTGCTCAATTAAAAAGGACTAAGCCCTCTTTCCAGCCAGTGCCGAGCGATGGGCATCTCTCAGGACAACTGGCACAAGCACCACAAGACCTAGAGCAAAAGGAAGCCCTACAACCAGAAGCGGAAGTGTGAGCTGGGATGCCCCACTGCCAACACCAAGACTGGTCCCCGCCACAGACACACAGTCCGCATGTGGGGAGACAAGAAGAAGTACGGGGCCTTGAGGCTGGACGTGGGGAACTTCTCCTGGGGCTCGGCGTGCTGTACACGCAAGACAAGGATTACTGATATTGTCTACAATACATCCAATGATGAACTGGTCCATACCAAGACCCTGGTGCAGAACAGCATCATGCTCACCAACAACACATGGTATGCCCCACTATGCCCTGCCCCTGGGCCGCAAGAAGGGGCCAAGCTGACTCCTGAGGAGGAAGAGACTTTAAACAAAAAACAATCAAAGAAAATTCAGAAGAAATATGAAGAAAGGAAGAAGAACACCCAAATCAGCCGTCTTCTAGAGCAGGGGTCCCCAGCGGTCTGCAACCTATTAGGAACCGGGCCGCACAGCAGGAGATGAGTGAGCAAAGCTTCATCTGCTGCTCCCCATCACTCACATTACTGCCTGAAAATCGCTTGTATTACAGCCTGAACCATCTCCCCACCACCACCGCCCCGGTCCGCGGAAAAATTGTCTTCCACGAAACCAGTTCCTGGTGCCAAAAAACTTGGGGACCACTGTTCTAGAGGAGCAGTTCTAGCAGGGCAAGCGTCTTGCACGCATCACTTCAAGACCAGGCCAGTGTGGTCAAGCAGATGGCTTTGTGCTCGAGGACAAGGAGCTGGAATTCTATCTGAGGAATACCAAGGCCCCGAAAAGCAAATAAATCCTCCTCCCTCCTATCTTAGCTCATGTAAAAAAGGTGTTTATTGTTATAAAAAAAACGACCAGGCAAACAAGGAAGGAAGACAGCACAAAGCCCAAGAGAAAGCATAGATAATGAAGGAAAAGACCATAGGATCTCCAGATTATGAAGGGTCAGACCTCAGACTTTGAATAACTATATGCAAGGAAATAAAAGACAAGATTAAGAATTTCATCAGAGAACTGGCAACTATAAAACATGAAATTAGGAGCTCAATGCTAACAGGAGATTACCAACAGTTTAAACACAAATTTTAAAAAAAGATTAATTCAATACAAAATATCCAAATTTAACTACAGAGAGAAAAAAGGATAGAATAAATAGAAAATAGATTGAGACATAGGGGAATAAAATAGGTAACCAACAAGGACCTACTGTAGAGCACAGGGAACTATACTCAATATTTTGCAATAACCTATAAGGGAAAAGAATCTGAAAAAGAACATATAACAGAATCACTGTGTTGTATACCTGAAACTAACATGACATTGTAAATCAACTATACTTCAATTAAAAAAAAAAGAGAGAGAGAGACACATAGGGGATAAAATTATAAAAAAAAATATCATACAAACACTAACCAAGAAAGCTTGTATAACTATATTAATTTCAAACAAAGTAGACTTTTAAAAGAAAATATTATTAGAGATAATGAGGGACATGTTATTATTATAAAAACCTCAATTCAACAAGAAGATATGAAAATATAAATGTATATGCACTTAACAGTTTTAAAATATATGAAGCAAAACTTGGCAGAATGAAAAGAAGAATTAGACAAACATCACAGTGGGAGACGAACACACTTCTCTCAGTAACTGATAGAATAATAAGAAAAAAAATCCTCTACAGTGAGGCTGTAGAAGATTTGAAGGACATCATAATAATAAACTGACTGAACTGACATATACAGAACACTGCGCTCAACAGCAGTGTTGCTGACACATTCTTTCCCAGAATGCACAGAATATTTAAAAAAATTGATCGTTTTCTGGACCTTAAAGTAAGTCTCAACAAGTTCACAGAAATTAATTAGAAAATCCTCATATATATGGAAATCAAGACAAACACTACTAAATAACCCATGAAACAAAGAAGACGGTACAATGGAAATTAGAGAATATTTTGAACCAAGTGTAATGAAAATATCGTACATCAAAAGCAGTAGGATTGGGCTTCCCTTGTGGTGCAGTGGTTAAGAATATGCCTACCGGGACTTCCCTGGTGGCACAGTGGTTAAGAATCCACCTGCCAATGCAGGGGACATGGATTCGAGCCCTAGTCTGGGAAGATCCCACATGCCGCGGAGCAACTAAGCTGTGCGCCACAACTACTGAGCCTGCACTCTAGAGCCCATGAGCCACAACTACTGAGCCCACATACCACAACTACTGAAGCCCGTGTGCCTAGAGCCCATGCTCCACAACAAGAGAAGCCACTGAAATGAGAAACCTGTGCACCGCAACGAAGAGTAGCCCCTGCTCGCCACAACTAGAGAAAGCCCACACGCATCAACGAAGACCTAATGCAGCCAAAAATAAATAAATAAGTTAATTAATTAATTAAATAATTAAAAAAAAAAAAAGAATCCACCTGCCAATGCAGGGGACATGGGTTCAAGCCCTGGTCTGGGAAGATCCCACATGCTGTGGAGCAACTAAGTCTGTGAGCCACAACTACTGAGCCTGCGCTCTAGAGCCCACGAGCCACAACTACTGAGCCCGCATGCCACAACTACTGAAGCCCGCGTGCCTACCGCCCATGCTCTGCAACAAGAGAAGCCACCGCAATGAGAAGCCTGTGCACCACAACGAAGAGTAGCCCCCGCTCACTGCAACTAGAGAAAGCCCACGCGCAGCAACGAAGACCCAATGCAGCCAAAAAATAAATTAAATAAATAAATTTTTTTAAAAAAGCAGTAGGCTTATCAGCAACGGTGGGAAGGAAGGGAAGCGGAGACAGTGGGTCTGGAGAACTCCCAGACCACCCACTGGTTCTCACAGGGAAGCCTGGAAGACCAATTAACCCAAGAACCTTTGCGCAGATGAGTTTTACAGGTTGAGTTTTGCAGTCTCCAGCTTACGGGTGAGTGAAAGGTGGCCAAGGGAAGTTTGGAGGGTGCCGAGGAGTTCTGGGTCCTGAGAACTCTCCACATGGGGGATCCCATTCTCTCTCCAGAACAGAGCCCTGCACGGAGGGGAAGCCAGTGGGAGGAGAAGTCAGACTGAGCAGGACAGGAACGACAGGAGCAAAGGATAGTGAAGATGTAGATGTTTTCAAAAAGTTATGGAGGCAGGGAATTCCCTGGCAGTCCAGTGGTTGGGACTCTGTGTTTTCACTGTCAAGGGCCTGGGTTCAATCCCTGGTCAGGAAACTAAGATCCCACAAGCTGCGCAGTGCAGCCAAAAAAAAAAAGTTGTGGAGGTGCTCAGAGAAGACAAATACCAGAAAGTAGGAGGCCGTATATATTTTTAAAATCATTTTGTGAAAACAACAAAAGGAACCAAGAGCCATGATGCTACAAAAGCTATTCTGACTTACCTTCTAAACTCAAAGTACAGGAAAACTCATCTTCCTTAAACATGAACAATAAAAGGTATTGAAGCCACACCCCATACAGAGTTGATATAAGGAAAAAAGATAATAAAAATCAGAATAATGTCCCGTGGAGGCATGCCAGAAAGACAAGCCCACAGAGCAGATGTAAACTGCAACGTAATATTTTTAAGATGTGCTAAATAAATTAAAAGAATTATAGAAGCAATGAAAGAACAGTATACATTGGAATTAGAAAAACCTTAAAGTGAAGTGACTGGAGAAGCTGAAGACTTAAAAACCAAAATTATAGAACTCAGGAAAGAATGAAGCATAAAAGAAAAATTATCAGAAGTGAAGCCTAAACAAGGATAAACACAGAGCCAATACCTATAGAGATACATTAAAAGAAAGATAAGATGAAAAGGGGGAAATTTTTTTCAATCAAAAAGAAATGAAGAAGGACTTCCCTGGTGGTCCAGTGGTAAAGAATCTGCCTTACAATGCCAGGGGCACAGGTTCGATCCCTGGTCAGGGAACTAAGATACCACATGCCGCGGGGCAACTAAGCCTGCGCACCACAACTACTGAGCTCACATGCCTCAATTAAAGAGCCTTTGTGCCACAAACTACAGAGCTCACGTGCCCTGGAGCCTGTGCACCACAACTAGAGAAGAGAAAACCCGCATACCACAACTAGAGAGAAGCCCACGTGCCGCAACAAAGAGCCCACACACTGCAACAAAAAGATCCCCCATGCCTCAACAAAGATCCCGCGTGCTGCAACTAAGATCCGACGCAGCCAAAAAATAAATTAAATAAATAAATAAATAAATAAATAAATCTTCTTAAAAAAAATGAAGAAAGAGATTTTAAAATACAGATATAAAGAAGATCAAACATACACTTAATAGGAGTCCCAAGGAGGAAAGCCAAATCTATGGAACATAATAAATAATAAAAACTACAATTCAAGGTAACTTTTCTGATTAAAAAAAAATTACTTGTCGAAAGCGCACTCCACTGCATAGGGAAATCAATTCAGAGTAGCCAATATAGAGATGTATTCAAATTAACCTATTGGATATTAATAAAAATTAATAATTATTTGGGCATCTAGGTAAAAAGGACTAAGTCTCTTATAAGAGAAAGAAAATCAGATTGTCATCAGACTTTTCAACATCAATGCTTTATGCCAGAGACAGTGGAGTGTTATAATCAATGCATTCAAGGAAAGAACATGTGAGCCAAGGATTTTATATCCAGCTAAACTGACCTTCACCTCCAGGGGCCACAGACTGTTATAAACATGCAAGAACTCAGTGAATATTTTCCCCATGAACCCTTCCTGAGAAATCTCATAAAAAAAAAAACAACTTCAGACAACTCAAGTAACTGGAGAGACTTTGCCATAAGAAGTGGGACTAAGAATTAAATATATACTGACCAGTAGATCTAAGACTAAAAATGATGGTTATGACGGAAACAGTATAGAGATGGAATGGCTATTGTTCTGAAAATGTAGGTACAGTAGTACAACCATTACAAAAATGGGGTAGGGATGTTGTTTTGAGGACATGGTTGTTGTCGTTCACTCATGGGCTAAATAACAGATATAATAGATTAAAAAAAAAAAAAGACTCTGGCTTTACAGGCCCCCAGTACTGATAAAAGTAAATTTGCCTGTTTATTGCACATAAAATTGGATGTTATGGATGTGTTAATTGTGCCAATGGAAAATTTACTTTTGATGATTGTATGGACAGAAAATCCATCTGGTGGGAAGAGGGAAAATTAACTGAAAAAAGAAATGGGAGAAACAGCTAAAGCTATTATGGGTCGTGAGGTCTGTTGTGCGGATATAAGAGGAGGGTGGGGTGAGAATGGAAAGGATATATGAAAATAAAAGAAGCTCACTGCTTGACTGATAGGTATTAACTGACAGTAAAAGGATATCCCTTTAGACCCTATGCTGGGAGATGGGAAGAACAGGAGGAAGAAGTTACCAGGTAGTTTCAGTATTACTCATAGTGGGGAACAGTATCAGTCAGGGTTCTCAGACAAACAGAACCAATAGAATATACATATAGGGAGAAATTTTTATTTTGAGGACTTGGCTCACGTTATTGTGGAGGCCGGCATGTTTGAAATCTGTAGGGCAGACCAGCAGGTTATAAATTCAGGGGAAAGCTGATGGTGTAGTCTTGAGTCTGAAATCTGTGGGGCAGGCCAACAAGCTGGAAACCCAGGCAGGATTTCTATGTCCAAGTCTTGAGGTAGAATTCCTTCTTCTCTGGGGAACCTCAGGTTTTGCTCTTTATGCCTTCAACAGATTGGGTGTGGCCCACCCACATTATGGAGCGCAATCTGTCTTACAGTCAACTGATTGTAAATGTGTTTTGTTTTCGTTTTTGTTTTGGCCAAGCCGCACAGCTTGAGGGATCTTAGTTTCCTGACCAGGGATGGAACCCATGCCCCCTGCAGTGGAAGCACAGAGTCCACCAGGGAAGCACTGGACCACCAGGGAAGTCCCAACTGATTGTGAATGTTAATCACATCTACAAAATAACCTCATGGTCACGTGCAGACTAATATTTGACCAAACAACTGGGACTGAGCACCATAACCTAGTTGGTACATAAAATTAACCATCAGAGGAGCCAATAGAGAATATTGAAAGAGTAAGAACTATGAGGACCATATCGTATATATCTAATATTGTTATTATATTTACCATATAACATAATAAAGATATCAACATAGGGCTTCCCTGCTGGCGCAGTGGTTAGGAATCTGCCTGGCAATGCAGCGGACATGGGTTCAATCCCTGGTCTGGGAAGATCCCACATGCCACGGAGCAACTAAGCCCATGCACCACAACTACTGAGCCTGTGCTCTAGAGCTTGTGAGCCACAACTACTGAGCCCGTGTGCCACAACTACTGAAGCCCATGCACCTAGAGCCCGTGCTCTGCAACAGGAGAAGACACCGCAACGAGAAGCCCATGCACCACAACGAAGAGTAGCCCCCGCTCGCTGCGATTAGAGAAAGCCCGTGCACAGCAACAAAGACCCAACGCAGACATAAATAAATAAATAAATAGTATTAAAAAAGATACTAATATAATTATAACCATTATAACAAACATATAAACCTTTCTCAGTATCAAAAAGTATATCAGAAAGAGAAAATAAGGGATATATTTGATTATTTTGCAAAAAACAGAAATAATTTTAAAAGAAATAAAGAGAAAAAAGAAAAGAAAAAGATATATATATATCTATATACACACACATATGCATTTGAAAAAAGAGAAAAGAAACACAGGAAAAATAAATCCAAAACAAATGAAAACGATTTCCTCTAAAAGAGAGAATAGGAACAGAATAAAGGTCATATGGATGAGAGTGAGACTTTTGAGAATACCTTTTTATACAGTTCTGACTTGTATTCAGACAGAAAATTAAACAGAAAGGATGAAAAAGAAAACCCTAAAATTGAATTTTAATTGAAAAAAACTAAGCTAATAGTATATTGAACTGTTAACATAATCACACAGGAAAAAGAACTTAATTAACTGCCCATCTTTCATGGGATATATCTTAAGGACCAAAAAAACCTCTGAAAAGACATCTTGAATTTTCTCTAGCAGATTCATTGTTCATAGTGCATTGTTGAAGTAATTCTCAAACTTTTTTGTGAGTACCTGGGGATACAGCAAGTAAGTAAATATATGGACATTGTTGGGAACTTCTCTCATAGTTGCAGAGACAAGACGGGATGGAGAAAGATGCAGAAGACCCCATCATAGTGGATTTGAACTGGAGGTGTCAGAGATTTTACATTATTTCTTGTTCTATGCACTGATACTACCTAGAAGCAATGGCATCCCAATAATAATGAACCCTCTTAGCATCCAGATTTTCATTTCTAAAATACCATTCTCTACCAATTCCTGATTTCAGGTTTGAGGGAATATACGAGTAGATCCTGGAACATTTTGTGTACAAGTCAAGAAAATTCTCTAAGACTGATGGATTTGTGTAAAAGAACATAGATGCTGGCTTAAAGGGGCTCTCACTGGTCAAATTTGTGACAATTTGAGCATCAGAAAGAGTAAAGTGATGGATTATAACATAGTGAACTAAAATAATCCATGAGTCAATAGTAATACTCAAGAATATCTGGGTTGGGGAAGGGGGATCCTTTTTATAGAAGAATGCCAGCCAATGAGTGGTGAAGAAATGACTAGTTTAGAAATCGCCGTTTTGCAAACACAAATGTATCTGTTGAGACGAGGATAAAAATAGATGCTAAAACATGGGGTAAATGTTGTTTGAGAAAAGGATATTCGCCGGGTCTCAAAGTATCAAACCGTACGTTACTAATTTAATAGGGAAATGGTACCCCGTACAACGGAGAGATCTGGAAGACACCAGCTTTATGAAGTGATCCAACTTGGCATCACAATGATGAGAGGGTCTCACATTGTGTTCCCTCTTGTGTGATACAATGGGAAGGCAAAATACCACCTATCTTATATTGTGTTTAACCTGAATCTGATCGTAAATAAATTATAAAAACAAACCAAGATTGTAAAGAAAGACTGATACAACCGAATGGACTTCTTTAATGTCACAGAATATCAACTTTTTTTTTTTTTTGAAGCAGGGGATTGTTCTAGATTAAAGAAGACTAGAGAAACATGACAATCACTGGATACTGGATCTAAAAAGATAGATGGGGTGGGGGTGGGATGAATTGGGAGATTGGGATTGACATGTAAACACTAATATGTATGAAATAGATAACTAATAAGAACCTGCTGTATAAAAAAATAAAAATTCAGATTAAAAAAATAAAAGTGAAAGAAAGAAAGAAAGAAAGGAAGGAAGGAAGGAAGAAAGAAAGAAAGAAAGTAAGAAAGAGAGAAAGAAAGAAAGAAAAAGGAAGAAAGAAAGATTGGGTCAATTGGAAAATTTTTGAATTGGACTAGGTATTAGATACTATAATTGTACCAAGGTTAAATTTCTTGAGTGTGATAATGGTATTAAGGTTATATAGGAGAATAATCTTATTCTTAATAGATACATGTTTGAAGTATTTAGGGATAAAGTGTCATGATAAATGCAACTTATTTTCCAAATATGTGGAAATATAGATATATGGAGAGAGAGAGAGAGAGCACGAGAAAGAGAGAGACAGAGAATGTGGCAAAATATGAACAACTGGTGAATCTAAGTGAAGTGTATATGGGTATTCTTTCCATTTTTCTGTGGGTGTAAAACTTTTTCAAAATAAAAATATGAACATTTAGGGGAAGAACAACAAAAAACTTGTGGAATACAGCTAAGCCAAACTTTGAGGGAAAATTATAGCTTTAAGTGCATGTACTAGAAAAGACTTTAAAGATCAGTCATCTATGTATCCACCTTATAATTTGTTTTTCCCAAAATGTATCTCAAGATGAATATTTTTTAAAAAGCAACTTAAACTCAATGGAAGGAGGAGAAAAGAGTCAAGATAAAAGTAGAAACTAATGAAAGAGGAAATAAATGCATCATAAAGAAAATCAACAAAGCCAAAAGTTGATTCTTCCAAAATACAGTAAAATTGATAAAACCCTTATCAAGACTGATCAAGAATGATAAGAGAAAACGCTAGTTACCAATATCAAGAATGAAAAAGGGGCCTCATTACAGACTCTTATGGACATTAAGAGGATAATAATGAGAGGACGTTATAAACAATTATATGCCAACACATGACAACTTGCACAAACTGGACAAATTCCTTGGAAAGAACTTACCAAAACTGACTCAAGAAAAAATAAAAACTTGAAAGTCTTATACTTGTTAAAGAAACAGAATCTGTTATTTAAAACCTTCACATGCACACAAAGAACTCAGGCTCAGAAGATTAACCAGTAAATTCTTCCAAACGTTTAAGGAGGAAATAACACCAATCTTAAGAACAAGAAACAACAACAACACAAAACCTATTCTTGCAGACTATGGAAAAGGAGAGGACATTTCCTAGCTCTTTTTATGAGGCCAGTGTAACCTTGATACCAACACCTGACAAGGACATGAGAAGAAAGGAAAATTACAGACCAGTACCTCTCATGAATATGAAGAAAAAAATCCTAAACAAAATATTAGCAAATCAAACTTAGGCATAAATAAAAATGATATTAAATCATGAACAAGCTGGGTTCCTTCCACGAATGCAAGGGTGGTTTAACATTTATTGCATTTTTTTTTTTTTTGGCCGTGACACCCGCGGCATGTGAGATCTTAGTTCCCCAACCGGGGATCAAACCCACGCCCTCTGCATTGGAAGTGTGGGGCCTTAACCACTGGACCGCCAGGGAAGTCCCACTGCATTTTTTTAATGGGAGAAAAATCATTTGATTGTCATGATAATGCAGAAAATGCATTTGATATACAATTTGACAGAAAGATGGGCAAAAGATTTTAACAGAAATTTCACAGATGAGGATACCCAGAATGACCAATAATCACTTCCAACCCCTCAGCATTAGGTGTGGAGTTATTTCTGTCTCCCCCCACTACGAAGGCAAGAGCCTTGACCATCTGGTTACCACTGTGACTCCAGGACAATGGCTGGCAGGTGGCTGGTGCTGCAGGTAGCCAAGCATCACACACCTTCACGCATCCACGACGCCCGCCAACATGTACCACGAACACGCTCATGTCCACAGGCAGGATGGTACACGCTCGGGGCCACCTGGGCTGGGGTTCCTACTCACCAGGCACGTGCCTCTCCCTCCTTGAGCCTGGGTCTCCTCAGCTGTGAAGGGGCCAGTTGTGGCCAGCAGAGAGCCGCGGTGCAGAGGAGTCACACTTCTCTCACCTGCCTGTCCCCAAGGAGCTGGGAGGCTGCTGTCACATACACACTCGGACACGCACGCTCACACGTGTGTGTGCACGATGCCCAGGTATACAGGCTGTTTCCTCCTGAACCCCAGAGGGTTGGAAGTGCAGTAATTTCCTGGTGAGCCAACCGGGAGTCCAGAGAGCCGCTAGGGTCACAAGGGCTGGGAGGGGAGGAAGGGTGACATCACACCATAATCCTGTGAGCCTTCCCCACAGCAGGGTCCCCTGTTGAGATGCCGACCACATCCAGACCAAGCCACTGTTACAACAGGCCAGGGACACCTCCTCTGGGCCGGGCGCGCTCCGTGACAGAGGTGCCAACATGAGCCCCACTTCACAGGTGGGGAAACTGAGGCTTGTCCAGAGTCCCCGTTCTCCTCTGCACCAAGGGCATGACCCACAGGCCGACTCCTGAATGGGTCTGAAGCAGCTGATGAGACCCAACCTGCGGGGCCCAGCCCCTCCCCACCCCTGACTCCAGGGCCCCACAGAACAAGCACCCTGGGCTCCCCGCCAGCCCCCTCTACAACTACTCACATGGCCACTGAAGCTCTGGCCTTTACGATCCAAGCCCAGGGGCTGGGTGGGCTGGAATCCTGGGCGGAGGATGGGGACCCTGGGAAGACCCCACCCTCCAACAACCCCGGAGAGATTCCCTCTCTGCAGGGGCAGCAGAGCAGGACAGTCCCAGCTGGGCCTGCTCATGTTGTGACACCCAGCTGGTCCCTTCTGTGCAGGCCTAGTTTCCTCTACGTCAAGTGGAACTATGAACCCTCCACTCAGGATCCTGTGTGGCATTTCCGAGTGGTCACAGCAGACAGACATCACAAAGCCTAAAAATCACCACTAACCCTGAAGTCTCCCTAGAAGGCAAGCACTCACGTGGAGCCTCGGAACTCCCAGTTTGCACATGAGCCTAACACATTGGCATCACGCAGGATGGGACGGGCCCTCATTGTCACCGTGCTTCTATTGTGTGTACACTAGGCTTGGAGCCGGTCCTCCCCCAGGGACTCTGGCTGCTGCAGGAGTCCCAGCCCCACTGAGAGAACCCAGCGCTCACAGGGTGGAAGGAGGTAGGGTCTAGGAGGCCCTTGCAGGATCTCCCCAGCCCTGCCAGATCGTGTGAGCCCCTGTCCCACAGCAGCTGTGGCAGCTCCAGGCTCTCTCCCACCCCTGGTTTCTTAGAGCAAGAACAGGAAGTGGAGCGCCAAGGACATGAAACACTTGGGGGGAACCACATCTGCTCACCTCACCAGCGAGGGTTGCAGAGCAGAGACCCCAACCCCTGGCCCTCCAAAACCCCCAACAAAGACTTGGGGAGACACAACAGGCCCGGAACCCCCTCGCAAATCCATGGAAGCAGCCCCCAACCCCTGGGGGCCGCGTCCCCATCAGTGGTCTCTGGGTCTGAAGCCCCGACTTGTTTGCATCTTTGCAAATATGGGCTCAGGGGGGCACAGCGCCTCTGCAATTCGCCAGAGCATTGGGAGGGGTCATTCCCCTCCCGGCCCCTGGGAGCCCCCTGGGAAGACCAAGCAGTCTGCCCCCAACTTGTCCCTGTCATCCTAGAGGGAGCCCTGAGGAAGGGGACAAAGCACCCTGAGAAGAGCCTGAGGACCAGGCCAGAAGGGGGCAGGGCAGGGACAGACGAACAGACAGATGGAAGACGAAGGGAGGAAGGAATGAATGAAACCAAGGGAGAAAGCACGGAAGAGGGGTGACCCTGGGACGAAGGGGGCATGGATGCCATCTGCCCAGTGGTGCCCTGGGTGGGACTCAGACACACTGCCCCTTGGTCCAGGACAGTCCTCTTTGGTTCACAAAGCACTTCTGATTCTGACAATGGCCCTTGAGGCAGATATTCCGGGAAGCAGACTGAGCCGGCAGGGAGGGGGCTGCTAGCCCAGGCTCCCACAAGCCCAGAGTAGGGCAGGGGCCAGGAGGGGCGTCCTGCACATCCCGTCCTGGTAGGCAGCGGAAGCCTCCTGTGGGCTGGGCTTCCTGGAAGAGCGTTGGGAAACATCAGCTGGGGCCCCTCTCCACAGCCCCCCTGCCCCGGCCTACCAAACATCAAACAGTCACTCTGCCTGCCACTGGCCTGGCTCCAGGCCTTGACACGCAGAGGGGAGGCCGTGGGGGACATGATGCCATCAGAGGCCAGTTTCCCAGGGCCAGGAGGGGAGCCTGGTCTTGGGCAGCACTGAGTGCACCCCGGCAGGCAGTCCTTACATATGGAGCCCCTGAACCCCTTCACCCATGCCCCCGGGGGAAGACCCCAGCCTTGGAAAACTGCCAGGGCTTCTCTGAAGGGGCCAGGACCAGACAAGCAACACTGCAGCAGTGCCCTCGCTGGGCCTCCCAAGCCCTGGAGCTGGGATCAGCCTCACATACCAGCTCTGCTCTGCTCTGCTCTGCCCACACTGTTGCTACCCTAAACCCCTGTCTGTCTCATGTGCACACCTGCTACTTGGTCTGTGCAAGGGCCCTGGGGCTGCTTCCTTACTGGAGGCCAAACCCACACGACTCCCACAGGCCAGCACACACACACGTGTGCCTTCTCCACATTCTCGCCACTGGTCACAAAGTCTCCGGGAGGGGTCAGGGCCAAGGGCCACCCAGTTCCCACCCACCTCCTACTCACCGTCCAATGTCCGAGCAGATCTTAGAGTCCGCAGCAACCGCAGCATGGGCAAAGGCCTGGGGGCCACAGTGGACGCGGTGCCAAGAGACGACCACGATAGGCACAATGATGGCCAGTGCCAGCCCCAGCCCCAGCAGGACCATGCTGATCGTGGCCCCGTGGCCCTGGGCCATGGCTCTGTGGCCCCGGGGGAGAGAGGAGGTAAGTGGGCACACAGACCAGTGGGCGGAGATATACAGAGAGACAGGTGGATGAATGGACAACAAGGTGAGCAGATGGACTCACAGATGATGGGACAGATGGACAGATAGACCGGAGCCAGAGACAAACAAATGGATTGACAGCCAGATGGCTGGACAGAGAAGGAAGGTCAGATGGACAAGTGGACAGAGTCAGGATTACAGATGGATAGACAGACAGGTTTCCAGGCGAACAGCGGGCAGCCAGGCAGACAGGTGGGAATGTGGACGGGCGGCTGGCAGCGGGGCTGCTGCCTTCCTCCAGCGCCCGCCTCAGAGGCAGAGCTGTCCACCCGCCTGGACTTCCAGTTTTCAGCCCCTGTCTTGGCCCTGGCAAGACGCCAGGCAGCAGGGCGTCTATGGGGAGTTTTTCCTGCCAGAGAGGAGTCAGTGGCGGCCGTTAACTCCCTCACTGCTGTTCCCACCGCCTGTCCCCTGAAAGCCTTGGTACAATCACCCCTCCCACCGGCTGCCAATGCCCAGGGCTACCCTGTCCCGTCCTGTGTGTGAGGACTTGGTGCCTGCTTGGCTTCCCGGGGGAAGCTGGGGTGCAGGGCTCCCAGGACCCCATGGTTGCTCCCCGGTTCCCAGCAAAGCCAGGACAGCAGAGTGCAGGCCTGCCCAGGACCCTCCCCTGGATCAGGCTCAGTGGGGCAGGGGGCCAGGGCAGAACCCCAACTCACCTCCTCTTCATGGGGCCCCGCCCAGCCGCAGCTCACCACAGCATCCTCAGAGCCAGAGGACACTGGGGTTAAAGGGGACCAGAGGCAGACGGAGGGGGACCCAAGGCAATGTCAATCAGGACCCAAGTTCAACTCCCAGCTCAGCTGAAGCCAGGGCAGGGGGTGGCAAGGGGTGGGCAGGGGGTGGCAAGGGGTGACCAGGGGTGACCAGGAGGGGGCTTGGCTTTCCTGTCTGCTCAGGGGAGGCGACTGGAACGCCAAATGCCCAGGACAAGACTTCTGTGTGGGGAATGCAGACAGGGCCTGCGTCCAGCCCTTGGCACACAGTGCCCACCGGACCGTCTACCCCTGGGGCCTGCTGTCCCGGAAATGCCACTGGGCCTCAGGGAGCGGGCTTCCCTTCCACCTGCATCTCTGCCCATCCCTGGTGGCGTGTCTGCTTCCCTCTTCCTGAGCTGACAGCGCCTCCTCTCCTGGGAGCACCGGCCTGCACCCTGCCCTGCCCAAGCCTCAGGGTGCCCAGCTAGGAGGTGGCTGGGAGAGTGGGGGCCCCCCGAGGTGCCCCCTTTGACCAGACTCAGCAAGGCACAGGGTGCAGGGGCTGGACTCCCACCCCCAGAGCCCCCCAGAGCCCCCACATTCTCCCAGCTTCCTTTCTAGCTGAGCTTTGCCCTCCCCAGGTCTCTTTACCCCTTCTGGCACAGCAGAGAAACTGAGGCACGTGCCCGCACAGCCACAGAACCTGCCAGGCCCCCTGTCCGAAGCCCCTGCCAGCCTGAGCTGGAGGGGCTACTGGGGCACCTTTGGGGGGTGAGGAGGGCTGCGGGCACCTCCCACCACCCCCACCGGATCCCCAAACCACAGTGACATTGCTCAACCAGGAACCAGAGTGCATTCCTGGGCCAGGGCCAGCCCGGGAGGCGGAGGAAGCAGGGACAGAGAGGTCAGCGGGGTCAGGGTGGGACAACGCCCCCTCTCCCCAGCCTTCCTGGTCATGCAGAGGCCAGGGTGCAGGGACCGCTAGAGGGAAGGCCCAGGGAAGGAACAGGCATTGTGCTGGGCTGGCCAGAAGTACAGTCAGGGAGGCCCAGCCAGGAAGGGCCCTGGACATCCTTGTCCAGGAGATGAGGGGCAGGAAAGAGAGGGGAAGCCGTCTCCAGGCCCCAGGGGGGAGCTGAACCCCATAACGGCTGGGGAACTGGGGTGCACCCTGTCCACGTGCTGGGGCCCAGGGAGTTCCAGGCCAGCCCCCACCTCCGCTGGAGCAAGGCCCAACCCTCAGGCCTCAGTCTTCTCCCCCTGCAAATTGGCCACAGCCTTTCCTCTGGGGCTAAAATGAGGAGAGACCTGCCCACCCCACCAGCTCAGCCTCCATCTTGTCCCCCCATCCCCCAGGGACCCCAGAGATGTCACCCTCCAGGGCTCAAGGCTCAGACATGGGGGCACTCTGCAGACCAACACCCTGTTTCCCTGTGGGCACTTTGGAAGCATCAGGATTTTCTGCCTCATGAAAGAGAGCCCAAACCTGGGTTCTCCTAGCCCTGTGCCCCTGCCCTCAGGGGCCCCCACTGGTCCTCACTAGGCAGGGGGATGTCTTGCTGTCATGCTGGAACCCCCTCGCCCCTGCCCACCTCCCCAGGTCTTTCCCAGCACCTCACCTCAGGCGTTACAACTGTGTATAAAGGATGAGTTAGGAGGCCCTGAGGGAGGGCGGGAGGGGCTGGCCCCGGTGGGGGAGGCTGGGCGCTGCGTCTTGTGGTTCTCCCCCACCCAGAGCCACCCTCCCTGGGGCGCTGGTCCAAGCCCTGACCCTTGGGGATTTGGCAACCTCTTCCAGTTCACGGATCCCTGAGAACCGGGCCTCCTTCTGGAGTGGATCACAGCTTGGGTTTCACTCTGGGTTTCTGCTTGGAAAGCCCCCTGGGCCTGGCCCTGACCAACATGTTTTGCTCCAGCCTCTTGCCCAATCCCACCCCCACCCAGACCTCAGCTTCACCTCAGTGTGTGCTGGTTATGGTGAGGCTGGACACCCACCGGGCTGAAGAGGTACCAGGGTTCCCAGCATCCGCGGAGGAAACGCCGGGGCTGTGAGCCCCCTGGTGGCTGACACTGGGAAGTGCTGCTGCCCAGCCCAGGGAAGAAGTGGCCTGGCTCTCGTCGTGGGGCTCAGGGTGAGGAAGAACAGTGCTTGGCATGGCCCACCCTGGGCCCCCACCCCAGCCCTGCACCCCCAGCTCCCGCCCCGTTCCAGTGAAAATGCTGAGGCTGGCTCCAGTGCCTGAGCTGTCCAGACCTCTGAATCCTTTCTCTCCATCCTTCCCTGCCAGGTGGCCCCACTTCACACAGGATGCTGAGGCCCAGGGAATTGGGAGCCGGCCGGCAAGACCGCCCAGAGCCTGGCACTGCAGCCCCCATTTATTGCACTGCTTTGCCGCTCACAGGGGAAGCATGTCCCCCAAAGTCCCACTCCCAGCCCCCCACCCCCAGCGGACATCTCATCCCTGGGCAGCTGGTCCACCTTGCCTGCCTGAGTGCTCAGTAGCCCGCAGGCTCCCCGCCTTTCCTGGAGTCTGAGGCAGCCGCCCAGCCGCCAGCTGTGCGGACAATGGCCTGTACCACAGCAATGAAGGTAGAAGTGACCTCGGTGTGGTGGTGCCGGGTCTTCAGGGCTGCAGCCACTGCCTGGGGGTGGGAGGGAGAGGGAGGCCTCAACGGGGGCCCAAGACACCGTCTGAACCACACCTGTGTGGGCATGGGTTCCACAGACGCAGGTGGTGCCATTTCTGGCTGAGTGGCCACGAAGAGCAAGTTGGGGGCAGCTGGGCCAATTGGGTCTCATCGGAGCTGGTGGCCTGGCCCTCACAGCATGGGGTGCAAAGTGGCCCAGGCAGCGGGCATGAGGGTCATCTGCCCCAGGCAGAGGACAGCAGCCATCATCCACTCCACAATGACTCAGGAGATCCAGGCCCTGTTCCAGGATTCCCAGGGGCCCCCAATGTGACTCAGCACCACCCCCAAACCTGGTCAATGTCTTTCTCCAGCGTCGTGGTGTTGGGCAAAAGCTGGTTGTGCAGCCGGGGCTCCTCCACTGCCTGTTTCACATCGTAGCCGAACCACAGGCTGTGGATGATGGCCTACGGATGAGGGGATGGGGTCAGTGTAGCCCACTGGGCAAGGGGCTGGGGCACAGGCAGGTGGCACATACCAGTGCAGTGGACGTGGTGATCTGCGTGCCCCCAGAGGCACCCACCACCATGCGGACCTGGCCGTCCGGACCCACGATGATCGCCGGGCACATGGACGAGAGCGGCTGTTTCCCTGCAGCCGGCCGGTGGGAGGGAGGGGACAGAGGAGCTGGTCAGCTGCCTGCTGGGACACCAGCCCCCTCCCCACCCAAGCCCTGTGCCCCACACCTGGCGTGATGAAGTTGGCCGGTGAGGGGGGCACCCCGAACTGGTTGATGATGTTGGGGGAGCTGAAGTCATCCATCTCATCGTTGAACAGGATCCCGTTGGCCCGTGACAGCACCTTGGAACCGAAGCTGCAGACCAGCTGGGTCAGAGAGCTGTGCCCGCCCCTGCCCCATCCCACCAGCCCCACGTGCCCACCAAAGTGCCAACACGCTCCCTGGGGAGGTGGGGGCAAGCACTCTACCAATGTGGAGCCCCCCTTCTAGGACACGCAGGCAGCCCCGGCCCACCCGGCCGCCCAGCAGCCCTACTAGAGGTTGATGGTGCTGGTGGCCGACACGGCACTGCCATCCTCCGAGACCACGGACAGGTGGGCGGTGCCCCCGTCATCTGGCGTGTAGAACTCAGGCTCATAGTAAGAGGCCGGGTGAGTGGTGTCATCGGAGATCTGGGCCCGGAGCTGGGCAGCGAAGAACTCGGAGCTCATGTTGCGGACCACCTGCCGAGACCCCAGAGCTGGCCTGAGGAGGTGAGGGAGGTGGGGAGGGGGACGGGCTTGTGCGAGCAGCTCTCAGGAAGCCCCCAACCATGGCTCTGACCACAACCCTCCTGCACCCAAAGTCTCACGTGGCCCATCTGACCCCCTCTCCCCAGCCTCTGTCTCTGTTGCTGTCCAGCAACTCTGAATGTCTGTCCGTCCTTGGAGTCCCCACTCTCATTGCATCCAATCATTCATTCATTCAGGGAGCTTGTAACTTCATGCCCAGCACTGGGGAATCAGCAGGGAACAGACACGCAGGTCCCCACCCTCACAGCAGGGAAGACAAAGGCAGGCAGGGATGTGCTGGAAAGAACAAGCCAGGTGAGGCGGGTGGAGTGTGATGGGGTGGGAGCAGAGTGGTCAGGGAGGGCTTCCCAGAGAAGGTAATATCTGAAAAAGCCACCTAAATGGTAATGCAAAGGCCCTGAGGCAGGCCTGTGAGTGACAGGCAGACAGTGAATGGGGTTAGGGAGAGAGGAGGTTGAAGACGCCAGCAGGGGCTGATCCCATAGGTCCTTACAAGCCCTATAAGGACTTCAAAGCCACCTGTGCTTAGGGCAGAGGAGTGAGCAGCTGATGGGTGTTATCCCTCCGGCAGCTGTGTGTGGGTGAAACCCAACTGGGAGGCTATGATACCCACCAGGTGAGAGATGCTGGGGGCTCACCAGGTGGAAAAGAGGAACGGAGAAAGGCCCCGAGTCTTCAGTCTATAGTGGCCGCTAACTGGGGAAGGTTGGGAGCCTGACTTGGGACAGGAGCTCGTCGGACCCTGAAGAATCTGTCTCAGGTGGGTGATGGGCCACACCTGATGTGTTGAGTTCATGGGCAAGGCAGGGCGCAGGAGGCTGAGCAGAGGAAATGCCTCCAGAAGGTTCCAGCAACACCCCTGAATTAAGTGACTAATCCAAGGGGAAAACGTTCAGCCTGAATCTACTTCCAAGGAAACAGGGTTGAATCCAGGAATTGGGACATCCTAAAAGACAACTGCCCTGGGCCTTAAAATCAACAAAACAGCCCAGGGGGTCCATTGAGGCTAAGAGACGGCAGACGTGACAGCAACAGCAGGTGTGAGCTTGACGGGCCCGGGGCCTCAAGACACGGATGGGACCCTTGGGGAAAGGCCAACCAGGCATCTAACAAGGAAAAAACAGGGAGAGCGAGGGGGAGACGGATGGAGACGGGGAGAGAGGAAGGAAATGTGCCAAAACGTCCATAACCTTGCAAATTAAAAAGTCAAGGGAGGGAGGTGCTGGTGAACGTGGTAAGATGCTGCAGAGAGTGGACCAAAGGGGAAACGGAGGCTGGTCTCAGAACCTGGCAGCGCAGGTGTGGAGGGAGGAAGGGCGGGCACGAGGAGAGAGGGCTCCAGGTGGCGGCCAAGGTTGCCCCAAGGGGGAGCAGAGGGACGGGGCAGCAGCTGGAGGGTTCTGGACCCACAACCATACACCTCTTTCGGGAATGACCCATCAGAAAGGGCAGACTGGGAACCCAGGAGGGAGAGCAGCAGCGTAGGAAGGGCGTGCAGAGTCAGAGAGTGGATGAGCAGAAGGCCAGTCTCAGCCGGGAGGGAGGGCAAAGAGGGGCATGATGCAGTGGCTTCCACCAGCTCAGGGATGCCAGGTGCTGAGGTGGGGAGCAGTGAGTGCAAAATCATCCCCGGGAAAGAGAAGAGGGGCTGCTGAGCAGCTGCGGGAGGTCACAGGTCAGTGTGAGGGGGTCTGCGGGTCTACCTTGCAGGGAGGGGGGGACCCAAGTAGGTAATGAGAGATGTGATCGGGGTGGAGGTGGAGGTCCAGCCTGGAGCCGGGGCACCTGGCGAGTGGGTGGGTCGGGCAGTGCAGGGCCTGGGTGGGGATCTGGGAAGTTAGCTCCTGGGTGTGACCAGGGAGCATGTGGCCGGGGCCTCTGCCCACCTGGAACACTGGTCCCCTCCCCTGAATCCACCCTCCTCCACCCTGAGGGCTGTGATGCCCCTGTGCATTCCTCACCTCGGCACTGACCACTCCAGAGCCTTCCAGGCCAAGGACACAGCACATGCAAAGGCCCCGAGGTTGGAGTGTGGCAGAGGAGGGCACTATCACTCACTGACAAGTCTGTCTCTCCCACCCTGTGAGCTCCGTGGGGCAGAGGCCAGGACTCAGGGTCAACAGTCCATCCCAGCACACAGTAGGCCCGAGGGCAAGTCAGTGGCAGAAATAGATGAATAAAGCCTGAGTGAGGCTGGGGTGGCCAGGGGAGCCCTCATGGCATCTCCATGGTAGGTCCCCCACCCATTGAAGGCCAGCCCCTGCCCCTTACCTCAGTCACATTGACAAACTTGGGGTCCCCAAGCAGGGTCCTCTTGGCGTAGGCAAACCGGAAGGCCTCCACTATGCGGTGGTAGGTCAGGCCCTTCTGCTCAGGCGTCTCCACGCTCGCCCGGGAGAAGTTGTACCCTGGTTGGGCAGAGCCGGGCAGGTTGGTGGTCCCGGTGGCCCCGGGACATCCAAGCTTGGCCAGGACAGCTGAGTGCCCTGAAGGGAGGGGTGGTCCACGCCTCCCTGACCCGCTTGGTTCACCTTGAGAAGGGGGACATTTAATAACCAACAGCAGTGGCTGCTTGGGAGGCGGGGGAGGATGGAAGGAAGCAAGGGTCCCCCAGGTCTGGGCCTCGCATGTCAGCCACAGGGCTACCCAGTCCACGGGGTCACAGATGACCACTCAGATTTACCAGACGTGCCCTCTGGACCAGGCCGCCCAGCGTGAACTCTGGCACTGAGAGCCACCCTGTGACCCCGAGACCTCGCACGGCTGTGCCCACACCCAGGACGCTGCTCTGCAGGGCCACGGAGGGCAGCTGACCTTTGAGGATGTTGAGGATGAGGGCCAGCACTGGCCCGCTGAGCGGGGCACTGGGCACATAGAGCTGGGTGTCCCCGAGGCTGATGCTGAGTGGGTGCTCGATCAGCCCTGCGCGGTAGTTGTTCAGGTCCTCGGCCGTCACGATGCCCCCTGCATGGGGTGACACGGAGATGGGGCACACTTCTGGGGGGCCATCAAGCGGGGAGCCCTGTCTAATCCCAGACCTCCCTGACGGTGCCACCTCCCCCTGGCCAGGTCCAGGCCAGCGCCCTCCACCTGCTGCCCCACTGGCCTCTCGGTCTGTCGTCTGTCCTCTTGGCAGCCAGAGGATCTTCTCTAAGTGGGAAATATCTGCTCCCATCCCCCACTTCCCCTACCTCCGCCCCCCAGTCCCCTCCTCCTATGACTAATGGGTGGGTGGAGGGAAGCTCTTAATTCTCTAGGGAAATGGCTCCAGACATACTAAGTATTTACAGGCTAATTTCCGATGTCAGTGGTAAAGGTCAACATGCTAATCACCCTCCTCCCTGACACACTGGCAAAACTAACATGAAGAGGCCATGGCTCAGTGAGGGAGAGGCAGCATGGGGCTCCTGAACCTATGAGAACCTGCCCACAAGTTCCCAACCGCAGGCCCTGCATGCAGCCCCTCCCATGCCTCACTCACCAAGCCCACCCTCATCCCCTGTGATCCTCCTGGAGAATTAAAAGCCCTCTCTGCAGGCCTCAAACTGTTCTCTCTGCTTACAAAGTCCAGCCTCACCTGTGGCTCAGGCACCACCTCCTCCAGGAAGTCCTCCAGGGTCTGTACTTTAGCGCTTCCCCAACCCTGGCTCCTGCCTACACCTGCATTCCCCCCACCAGGGTTTTCTCTCCTGGACTGCAGGGTTTCTCTCAGCTTTGACTTAACCAGGAGCTGTGGATCCGTGTGGCCTGTCATTAACTGCAGACGCATCTGTGACCCTCCCCTGCCAGACACTCCCTGAGAGCCCAGTGTCCAGGCCAGGTAGGACTCAAGGACCCCAGGCTCAGTGTTCCCGCTGTGGAGTTCCTGGCCCCAGGCCCCTGAGGTCGCCCGCTCACCGGCCTCCTGGATGTCCTTGACAATCTGGGCCGTGAGGCTCCCGTTGTAGAAAGCCTGAGCGCCCTCCAAGGCCAGCGTCTCGTAGGTGTCGGCCAGCCGAGGCATGGTCACTCGGTCCCCCTCCCGCAGCACCTTCCCATCCCGGCAGAACACCTCGCTGGGGCAGAGGGGGCTCCCGTGAGGCAGGCAGGTGGGGCGGACTCAGCCACCCCCCTCACACACACACACAAGAGAACAAAGGATGGGGTGCCCCTGTCCACAGAATCCAGCCCAGGTGGGGCCGGGACCCCACCCCCAGGCTCAGAACGGGCAGGGTTTTGGTCCCTCGTTCAGCGCAGGTTCCTGAAAGTGCCACCCGCTCGTGCCCACCAGTAGGGACCGTAGACGTACCACAGCTCAGGGTGCCGCTGGATGGCAGCCTGGCTTCTCTGCAGGGCTCCCGCCAAGCTCTTCCCCACAGGGAAGCCCTGGCGGGCCAGCTGGATGCTGGGCTGGAAGAGACGAGCCCAGGGCAGTCGCCCGTGACGCTGGTGTGCCAGCTCATAGCCGCGGATCTCGCCTGGAACCGCCACCGACAGCCCACCTGCGAAGGAGAGGGACACAGCTAGTGGCTCCACAAGGGGGATGTTCCAGGCACATCCCCAGGTGGGGCCAGTGAGGCTCAGGAAGGACATAGATTTTTTAGGTCACGTCTGGACTCAGCAGGCATGAGTGTGGCTCAGCTCGGCTGTCTGATGAGGGCACAGGAGCGAGGGGCGGTAGCATGTGTGCTGGGTCCCGCTGTCCCAGGCCTGGATGCCTGTCTCCGCACGTGCCACCGTGTCTGAAATCCTGTGCCAGGCCCACGGTTGCACAGCGAGAGTATAAGGAAGCCAGACCTCACCATCTCTCAGTTCGAGCCTCCTAGGCCATGAGGCTCCTCATCCCATAAGACTCAAGTGTTCCTCCAAAACCCGCCAAAGCCCCCGGCACAAGCCCAGGCCACTCTCAAGGCTGGGCTGGTCCCAAAGCAAGGGCATCTCTTCCTCTCTTCCATTGTCCCAACTGGGACCTGAGCCCAAACCCCTGCCCTGTCCCCTCTCTGGGTCTCGGTTTCCCTATCTGACCATAAAGAGTTTTGTTTCCCAGCACTGTCCTTCGAGGAGCCATGATTCCCCTGGAAACAGAGCCCTGGACCCTGGTTGCCCACTAGGCCTCACTGCCCCCGCCATGCCCTAAAGCCAGCACTGACCCAGAAAGTTTCAGCCACAGCCTTGGCTCCCAGGCACCCTCCTGCTTTCACCCCTGATATGCAGGGTAGGGGGCCACTCCCAGGCTTGGCGGCTGCAGCTCTCGAGCTGCCTCTCCCACCCTGAAGTGGGGCATGAGGTTCCAAGAGCCGGGTTGTTACGACATTGGCACATCCCAGAAGGTTTGACACCCAGCACACAATTCCTCCCCCTTAAATAAGTGCTGCCCTGACCTTGGTCAATCAGGCTCTCATGCCACACTCTCACCAAGGTCACCAGTGACACCCACGCTGCCAGCGCAGGGTTTCTTTCTCATCTTACCTGGCCCATCACTCTCTCTTCCTGCGTCACTTCTGCATCTCCCTGCCCTCTCCTCTGTCTGCACCAACTCTTGGTGTCCTCCTCCATGTCAGGCTGCAGGGTCCATTACATGCTGACAACTCCCAAACTGACTCTTTGGCCTGCTCCCCTCATGGCCAGATCTGAGGATGCACCTGCCCACTTGAAAAAGGCTTCTCAAACTTAACACCTTGCCGGTCTCTGTAAGGGCCACCCTGTCCTTCCAGGTGCAGACCTGAGACCCCAACTCACCCGAGACTCCTGGGTGAGCGTCACACCCAACCCATCAGCAAATCTGCAGCTCCGCCCTCCAAGTGTGCTCGGCCCAGCCACCAGCCACCAACTTCATCTCTCCCTGGTTATCACCGTGACATCCTGATGCGCCACCTGACGGGCAGGTAACTTGCTCCCCCTCTTTCACAGCAGCCTGAGGGGGGTCCCATCAGAAAGCGGCCAGATCCACCCAGGTCCCCCCTCCGACTCAGGGAACACCTTTACCTCACTCAGACATGATGACCCATGAGGTCCAACATGACCTGGGCTGTTCTACCTGACCCTGTGTCCTCCTCTTTCTCCCCAGACACCCCCACGGCTGCCCCCAGCCCCAGCCTCTGGGTCTTTGCTCACATGCCCTGACCAGGGTATCTGATGAACCCACAAGCCCTCCAACCCTTCCTACCTCTGCTTCCCAGGCAGTGCTGTGGCACATGGCACACCCATGTGTGCTATCTCTCCCTGCTCCACCTGGAATGTGCATTTCACCTGTTACCTTTGTTTCTACTGGCTTAGGGAACAGCCCCTGACGCTGTAGGAGGTGCCCAACAAGCCCTAGTTAAATATGTGAATTCCAAGCATCCAAAGATGCTAAGTCTGTAAGATTCCCACACTCTGAATGATTTCATTTCTACACTGAGTTTCCCAATGGGTAAAAATTCATTAAATATGTGAATTCCAAGCATCCAAAGATGTTAAGTCTGTAAGATTCCCACACTCTGAATGATTTCATTTCTACACTGAGTTTCCCAATGAGTAAAAATTCAAAGACTGTGCTGGAGGGGATTCCAAAACGGCTGCTCTCAGCACCCTACCCAGGGTTCCACCTGCAGGAGGGGTCCTGCAGAGCCTGCAGGAGGGGTTCAGACCCACTATGGCCTTTAATCCCCACCCCTCCTTCCCTCCAACCTCATCCTGCAATCCACTGGGGGTCCTTGCAGGGGCGCCCCCTGGTGGCCATTGATTTCCCTTGGCTGCCTGGGGAGTTGCAGGGATTTCCTTCTTGGCTTAAGGACAGGTTAGAAAAAAGAGACTCCTTCCCATATTCTAGAGAGCTATCCCCACAGATGAACAAATGAACGAACGAATGAATGACTTGGATGCCCTTTAAAAACCCAGGGTTTAGATAGCCTGGGTTCAATCCCAGCTTTACCACCATCCAGCTGTGTGACCTTAATCAGTTTACATGACCTCTCTGGGCCTCAGCATCCCCACCTGTAAAATGGGAATCAACACCACGCTCCCCCTGCCAAGCGTACAGGGAGGATTCAAGGGGCTCATTGGTGAAAAGGGCTGAGCAGAGTGCTGGCCCCAGGACCCCCGGCACATGCAAGCTGTTGTAATAGTAATCACTCTCTCCGTGTTCTAGCTCCGGATGACCCTGGAGGGGCCTGAGCAGAAATAACAGAAGTTCTCTTTACCCTCTGTGATGATGGGCTTGACCAATCATTATGGAGGGTTTTGTGGGGCCAGGAAGGGATGGGATGGGACTGCCAGAGCCACTCCCAGCCCCAGAGGGGGTGGGGGGGAATATGGAGGGTGGGGGTGTGCTCATGCCTTCCAGCAGCTCGTCCTGGCCCTGCACCCACACCGAGCCTGCACTCACCTTCCTCTGACTGCTCTGAGCTGTTGAACATGCCGGCAGAGGCCAGCTGAGGGGCCACCTCTCGGGCGTTGATGACCTCAGCCTTTCCTGGAAGGAGAAGCATGTGGGCAGTCCAGACTAACACCAGCCCCTCACTTGTGTGAACCTAGGAGTTGCCCAGCTCTGCCTGCCCAGCCCAAGTGCAGCCTGAGGCAGGCAGCCCCGCCATTCACCTCCCACCCTGCCAGCCACTCACGTGTGGTGCTGTTGTAGATGGTGAGAAACAGGCCACCCCCGATGCCCATGCTGTGTGCGTTCATGAGCCCCACGCACAGCAGGGCCGCGATGGCAGCATCCACCGCTGAGCCGCCGTCCAGCAATGCATCCCTGCCAGTGGCACGTGCCGGGAGTGAGAGCCGGCGGGCTCTCTACCCTCCAAGATGCGCACCCCGCCGCACACCTCCCCACCACCTGGCCACCCTGCCCAAAGGAGGATGGAGAGGAGCCCATAGTTTTTGATTTTTTAATGTAAAAAATTGTTGTATTCTAAAACCAACGGGCTTAAATGTTCCTCTTTTTCAAGCAAACAGATGTACGTGACTTTTATAGTTGGAAAAAAAGGGGAAATTGTTACTTTTTATTAATAACATCTTTTTTCTGTTTAAGTTTTTAAGTGAGAATTGATCTTTGTACATGTGAGCTAGGGGTCTAAAAATGAAACAGCAGAGTTTATCTGAAGAGACAGACACCCTTGAACTGAGAAAAGGGCTCAGCTGGACACTGGGAGACCCACACCCTGCTCTCGGGGCCAGTGTCCCCTTCTCCCCTGACCAGAAGCTGCTGAGAAGGTCCAAGGACAGGATAGGCAGCTCCACGCACACCGAACACCCCTCATCCAGGCAGCCCCTTTACCAGTGGGGAAACTGAGTCCCAGAGAGGCGAGGGTCTTGCCCAGGTCCACTTACGGTGGCTGTCTTCCAGGGCCTGTGTCCCCACACCCTGCCCCACTCACCTCCCGATCTCTGAACAGTGCTTGGCATCCGTGGCCACGGCAGCTCTGGGGTACACGTGGCTGTGGGGCTTGAAGGTCTCAGGCAGCCAGACGCAGAGGCCAATGATAAGGAGCATTAGGACCACGGCCACCAGGGCCAGCAGCATGGACCGCTTCTTCATGGCTTGGCGGGCATGGGGGATGGGAGGGTAGAAGGTCAAGGGACCACTGCTGACCTGGCCTTGGGCACATCCTCGTCCCGCAGGGCACAGCACAAAGTCGAGCCTCAGAAATATGTCCTCATGTCTCCTTCCGGCCCCCAGAATGCATGGGCCACCCAGCCCCCAGATTTTTGCTCAGGCCACTCCCTCTGCCAGAAGCTCCTGGTCCCACCTCTGCCCCCGCAAATCCTCCTGCTTATCCTCGGGGCCCCCTCCCAGTAAGGACCCCATCTCCAGCAGGGGGCCCCCCGGATTTCACTTCCGGAGAGGAGCCCCTGATCCTGCAGGACCTTGTCTGTCTCCCCACAGTGGCAGAGCCCTCCACCACCAAGCAGGTCACTCCGGGAGGCACAGGCCTGGCCTGATTCCTTCCCGGCACTGTCCTTGGGTCCCCAGAGTGACCTGCCACAGAGCGTGGGGTTCAGCTTTTGTTGTGCCCTCAAAGGGGGCACCCACAGTCTCCTGAAATCATCAGATGAGCCACCGCAGGACCAGAGCCTACCTTCCTTGGCGGGTGGGAGCCCTGAGCCTCCCGGGGAGGTGGCCGCAAAAGATGGTTTTGGCTGAACAGGCCGGAGAAGTAACTGGGGTCTCCTTCACGCTCTGCAGGAGACTGTGGCCACAGAATCTGCTCCAGGGAGACTCTCAGACCACGCAGCCTGCTCGTTCTCCTGAAAATGGAGCGGGTGTCTCTGAAGCGGGCTGGGCCCAGCCCTCCGGGGAGCAATGTGAGGTGTCTCTGCCTCTGATGAACTCTGCCAGCCACTCCCATGTTGGTGAATATTCCGTCCCCACAGTGCATTTCTCCCCTGCGCAGCAAGGGGGTTACACAGAGCAGGGCAGGGAGCTGTCACGTGACCAAGGGGTGCGGGCCAGTGTGTCAGCCGAGGGGATGGAGCGCGGGCTCTGGGGCCAGCCTGCCCCGTCTCACCTGCGTGGGACGTTGGGTAAGTCACTGACCATCTGACCATCTGTCCAGTGGAATGGCAGAAGGGTCTGCTGGGAGTATTGTGAAGATGAAGTGGGTTGGAAAGCGTGAAGTGTTAGGTAAGTGTTGGCTATGTTGGGGGTGCCTGGAGGCCTGCGTATGGCAGAGGGGAGCCGGTCAGCCTCCACTCGCCATTTATTTCCCTGTTGACTTCCTGCCAGGCTGTGAGGGAGGGATGGAAGTAACCCTTGGGGTCCCCGTGGCAATGGCAGCAGGAGAGGGGTGTGACCCCAACGGGGGAGGAGAGGTGTGGTGACAGAGGCAGGGTGCCCCCTCTCCCGGACTCAGTTCCCTCTGAAGGGCGATGTCTGCTGGAGAGCCCAGGGCTGGAACCCCTCTGGCTACCCTGTCCCTATTCACAGGGTCTCCTAGAGCTGGTCTAGGAATGGAGTCCCACCCAATGTGGGGGCATCCAGACCCCAGCACAGAAGGGCTTTCTCCTCCCCAGGCTCAGGGGGTGGTCACACAGCAGACTACCACCCCACACCCCCAGCAGGGTCCAAGCCAGCCCTCCTCTCTGTCTTGACCACCTTGACCGAACCTAGGCACCACCGTTTCTCGCTGGACACCCTCCCATCCCCCACCAGCACTGCCTGCTCTTCTGTCCTCGGAAAAGCAGTTAGAAGGCAAGGCTCTCTCCAAGGAGCCAGCCAGGTCCTGCCGCCACCGCTGCCCTGAGGACAGTCCATGCCCTCTGCCAGGCCTGACAGCTCTCAGGGCGTACCCCGGGCCCTGGCAGGGGGCCAGGTCAGGGTTAAGGGTTCCTGATGGAGGCAGCTGTGCTGGGAGGTCTGCGGAACCTCGGGACCTCGGGAGCTGGGCTGGCAACCTGAGGCATCTGTTCCAGACCTAGAACTTTCCCATCATATGCGGCGGGGTGGGCGGGGCAGGACAGGGGCCGGTGCCCCCCTCCCCAGCACAGGCACAGCCCCACCCGTCAAGGAGGCCCCCCAGTCCTGTCCACTGGGTCAGGCCACTCTGGGCAGCTTGGGGGCATGGCCTCATTTCTCCTGGGCTTGGGACCATCAGCTGAGACCCCACCCCCACAACTCTGGGTCCTCCTCTCCACCCTCAGGCCCCTAGACAAGCCAGCCAAGACCTCCTGAGGTCCACGCTCCAGCCCCCCCCAACCATCTGCCTGTGCATCCTTCCACCCAAGGGCCCAAGTGGGCTCCCCAAAGGGCAGGGGGTACCCTGCGAGGCTCAGTCTACCAGGGAGTGGGTGGAGGGGTGGGCCGCACTGACCCGTCTCCTTCTCCCTGGGCAGGGCAGTAGGGAGGCCTGACTCAGCCCCCCATAGGCAGCCATCCCAGCCCTGCGGAAGACACCCTGCTGGGTGACTGTGCTTCCGTTTCCCATCCCCCACACACGTTTTTCTCAGCCTCACTAAAACAACGTCCAAGCCCAGAGGACTGGCTCTCACCCAAATCAGTGTCAGGAAGGGAAACTGAGGCCAGAGAGCAGGTGCTTGACCTCCAATAGCGACCCTGCTCCTCTTGACCCCGGTGGGCTTACCTGAGGCCTGGGGGCAGCGGGGGCCCAGGACAGCCCCTGTTCCTCAGAAGACAGCTCTGGGCTGGGACACTGGCTGGGGAGGAAGAGGCAGATTTGTCTGCCTGGGAAAGTCTTGGCCACAGTGTAGGCCAGGCCCCCCCCACTCCCAGGAGCCGCCCAGAGCCACGCCTGCGGCCCGGGCAGAGCTTCTCAGGGGGCCTCAGAGCTGGGCTGGGATCTGGGGTGGGGGTGGGCTCCTCCCAGGAGGAGCAGAGGCAGGAAAGCAGCAGGAGGGGCCGGAGGAACTCACGTGCTCACCTAGTCCAGGGGGTGGGGGATGGGGGTGGGAGGGATGGGGGGGAGAGGGGGAGAGACCTGCCAGGGGGCACCTAGAATCCCTGTGTATGTCAGAGTAGGTGGAGAGCGGGCAGTCCTCAAAGAGAGGTCTGGCCTGGCAGGGAGGATGGCCGGAGGGTGGCCGGAGGCTGCTGTCATGTCACGGCAACAAGGAGGCACAGAGACTCGGCCTATTGCCAGGTGACTAAAGTTCACGCAGCCCTGGGAGGGCCCTGGAGGTGGGAGGTGCTGTCAGCAGTGACCCTTGGGGTCCCCTGGATGGTGGCAGCAGGCAAGGGGTGTGGCCCCAATGGGGAAGGCGAGGTGTGGCGACAGAGGCAAGGCATTCCTCCTCCCGGACTCAGGCCCCTCCAAAGGGTGGGTGTCCCCCACAGGCTTGCCCTGTCCTTGTTCAGAGTATCTGAACTCCTGGGCCAGACATGGTGTCCCAGAGATGGTTCCTGAGGCCGTGGAGCAGGGGTGTCACCAGCACCAGAGCAGAACCCAGACCTGAGAGGCTCACCACACCCCACAGCTGGACGGCAAGGGTACCTCCCTGGAGCACGGCCCAGGGCTTCAAGTCCGGAAGGTTCCACCACCTATCCAGGAACATTAGTGCCCCAGGCCCAAGGAACCACCTAAACAGCCTGGAAAGGCAGGGCCCAGAGACGGCCAGAGCGGGGTCCAAGGTCACACAGCCCACCAGTGCACACCTGGCTACCCCATACCTGCCCCAAGTTGCTGCATGTCCCTGACCAGCCCACCAAGGAGTCCAGAGTCAGGAGCAGCTGCAGACCCGCCTCAGGGAACTTGGACACTGCCCCATCCCCCTTTGGCCCTCGTCAGCCAAGGAGAAGCATCAGCCACTTCCTGAGTCATGCCTCCCTCCCCCGCTCCCTAGCTCGCTGTGCCGAAGCTGCCCAGGAGCCCCCACAGCCCCCATCTGTGACATCTAATCCTCAATAACCCCGCAAGGCTGCACCATTTGATAGGTAGAAGGAGACGTGGAGGCTGACCAGACATTGCTGCCTGCTCTGGGTCACACAGCCAGAAGGCCTGGTCCTGTCACTCAACTGCCCTTGGGCGGGCTTGGCATGGAACCCACCCAATGCACTACCATGAAATCCTCAACCAGCATGACCCTGGGATGGGGGTGCCATGACAGCTCTTTCCCTAGACACCATCCCCTCCCCTGCAGACCAGGGTAACTAAGAAGATGGACAAGGCAGGATCCAGGGACCAAGGCCCAAGACATGTCCCCGAGGACTGGACATCAGCCAGGAACATCAGGGTATTTGGTCCTGCCTGAATGGCTGCATTGCAGCTCAGTCGGCTGGGAGGGGTCTACAGTGGAGAGCCACAGGGCTCTGTCTCTAGCCTGCCTGAGGCTGCTCAATGGTTTTCTCCCTGCCTGGGATGGCATGAGACATGGCAGAAGTGGCAGGAAGGTAAGAAGAAGGTCTGAGTGGGCAGAGGATGACCCAGACCCCACAGGTGACCTCAACAGGAAAACCCTGGGCTGAGGCAAGTTGGAGGAAGCCCAGCAGCAGCTGCAGGTTCTACGGAGGGGAGACAAAAGCGAAGGTGTCTCAAAGGCCACGTCAACTGAGGCATGACGTACAGAACAAAGAAAGCCCTTTCTCACATATCAAGTGTGTCACATTCTGTCCCAGTCAGCCCACCACACCCACATGCAGAGAGGGGACCTGGGGGCAGTGGGTCTGGGCTGGAGGTCTCCTCCAGACCCCACGGCTCCTGTCCTAGGCACAAAAGGTGGTGAGTTCTCTGCCCCCAGGAATATGCAAGCCTCACCCAGCCAGAGTTACTGACCCTGCCATCAGCACCACCCCCTCCCAATACACACACATACACACACCCATGCTGAATCTAGGCTGAGCGAGCATGTTCCAGGACGCAGCAGAGAAGACAGCATGAAGAAGAGTGAGACAGAGCAGACAGTGTGGGGTTTCTCTGTTAATCCTCCAACCCCAGAGTCACAGGGGCGAAACTGGGCACAGCCCCAAACCCATTCACAGGCCGGAAGCCGAGGCTTAGGTAGAAGCGACTCGGCCCTGGAGGCACATGGATGGACAGGTAGGCACCCCTTCACCTTCCTTGTCCCCAATGCCCACAGTGAGGAGTGATGTCCCCTAGGTATGAGAACACAGCTCTGGGCAGGAAGCTTACCATGACCCAGACCGGATTTGGGATCTGTCTCCCTTGCTGCCCACCCTGGTGCAATAGGGTTGAGAATTAGAAAAAGGCTCCTTCCCCAAGACCTGATAACCACTACCTGCCAGAAACCTGTCGAAATAGCTATACATGCCTGCAATAACCACAAGGGGGCGGGCGCCCCCTGGAGTTGTGCAATCACCCCTTGTACTTGTACCGGCCATGCCCCACCCCCACCATGAGAGCAAACCAGAGCCCCGAGGACACAGCGCCTCAGCCCCCATCACCACTCGCCTCCACTCCAGACCCGCCACCTCAGTGACCCCACCACCACCCCAGGCTGCCCCATCCTTCTGGGCCTCAGTTTCTCCACACTGCCCTCCTCCCTCTCAATCCAAGAAGCCCACTTCCCCGCACTCCTCCACCCACCCCACAACTGTAGCAGAGTCAGCCAGAAAGCCTTGTCAGGCAACCTCAAACCCACTTACTGGAAAAGAAACAGACGCTCCCAGCCCAGACCCAGTCAGACCAAGGGCCTAAGGCTCTGCCCATCCGTGCGACCCCTCTGCAGGATCCGTCCACACAAGCCCCACCCCCATCACCCTGAAGGGCAGCTCACTCCCATGACGCAGGTGTATAAACTGAGGCCCAGAGAGGACGGGGGACTCCTCCAGAGCACAGCCAGGACATAACAGAGCTGGGGCTGGAACCCACTCCTCCAGATGCCCCCGAGAGGCCCCAAGCCTGAGCTCCCCACTCCTACGATGTCCAGCAGCTCAGAGATGGTGAGCTGAGCTTCGGGGTCACATAGCACTGGGGTACAGCCAGACGCCCATCCTGCCCCAGCTCACCTGGCTGCAAGGCTGGTCCTCCTTCTGTACTCCAGCACAGAGCAGAGTCCCCAGTGCCCAGCTCCTCCCCTCCCTCCCCCTGCTGGCCTGAGTGGGGGGAGGCTTTAAAGGCACAGGAACCTTTCCAGGTGGGAAGAGGACTGGTTCCTGGTCCTATCCCTGGGGCTGTGTGACCTGGGACAGCGGGTAGCCTCTTCAAGCCCAGTGGGGTCCCAAACCCTGAATAAGAGACCTGAGCTTTGAGGGCCTCGGTAGGGCTACATGAGGCTGGGTTTCAGGCAGAGGCCAGTTAGGCCAAGGGTCCTCTGGGAGGAGGTGAAATCCTGGCCACGTACAATATCCAAAGAGGGGTCCCACAGTGCTGGGGCGCAGCCAGATGCCTCCATCAACAGGGGTGGGTGTGTGAGCATCACAGGCCCCGCCAGGTCTGAGAAGCCTGACGTTTTCTCTAGAGTTCTTGGTCAGGGGATGCCCTCTCCCCCGCCCCCGGGGATGCAGATGTCCACAGGCTGTCACTCCAAGGACCCTGGTCACCGTCACCAGGACAGAAAGGAGTCACATGACCCAGGGAGCCTTTCCTCATCCCTCAGTTTTCTGGGGTTGAGGAGGCAGGCTGATGGAGGATGGGGCCATCTGCTCACATCCCCCCCACCTGCTCCAGCCCAACAGGATGGGGTGGGTGCCCCCACAGGACTGGGAGGCCCAAGCCTGCCCATTCTTCTGAGGTCCACACGCAGCCTGCTGCTTACATGTATTCATCCATCATTCATTCATTCACTCACTCTCCCATCTGATCCTGGCCCATTCAGATTCTTCTCTCAAGGAGCCCCCAGCCAGACTGAAGATGGGATAGTATAGTCAACCAAGGAGGAAGAGGAGCCCAGGACCCCCAGGGAGGGGCAGAAACTATGGGGGGGATCCAGACAGCACTGGGATTGGACTGTGGAGGCCAGCCAGGCAGAGGGAACAATTTGAGCCTGGGGCATCTCCACAGCAGTGAGGGTACAAGGGAGACTCTTGACCGCCCTGACCCTTCCCGAGCCCTGAGGCATCAAAGCTGGAAAAGGAAGTGGCTGAGCTCAGACCCTGAAGGCCAGGCCAGTGCATCTGGACTTTGAGAGCCGGGGGAGGCTGGTGAATGTGCCACCGGGCTGGGTAACCCATTAACCCCAGCTCACCCATTAAGACCCTGGTGGGTGACCATTAGCTCCTCAGCCATTCCGGGAGTCAGGCAGAGGGCAGGGGCCATGGGAAGAAGGGAGTGTTGACGGGGCGCTGGCTGGGGGCTGCCTGAGCTTGGGTCTCTGTGTCCCTGCTCCTGGAGGAGCTCCCCTGGGTCAGGCTGGCCTCCAGCCAGGGGAGCTGCCAAGGCAGCCTGGGGGCCCCACCCCACCATCCCGAAGCCTTTCATCAGCTAATCACCCCTGCGGTGCTGGCACCAGCGACCTAGAGAGTGTGGGGGCCTTGGCCAGACAGGAGGCTCAGGCCCTGGACCAGTGGGCAGGGAGGCAGGCACCTGGCCCATCCCCCCGTCTGAGAAATGGGCCCACAGAGGCCTTGGAGGCCACTTTCCTGCTCTAACAGGCTCAGGTCTGCCCCACTTCTATGCCTGGAAAAACAAAGCACTGGTGGGGCAAGCAGGGTGCTCCTGGCACAGGAAACCTCAGCCTAAGCGGAAAAAGGACTTACCCAAAGCTACTCGGCAGGACAGCAACCCAGGAAATGGGGAAGGACCTGCAAACCACTTCCTGCCAGTGGTGCCCCACCCTGCTGTCAGGTCCTGGGAGGGGCTGTGTTTGAGCCCCCGGAAGTGCCAGTGTCTGAGCTCCCGGAAGTGCCAGGTGAGCCTGTGCCCCAGGTGGGCCACATCTGGCTGGTAGAGACACAACATCCTGGGCGTTCCCTGGTGGCCTAGTGGTTAGGATTCTGGGCTTTCACTGCCGGGGCCTGGGTTCAATACCTGGTGGGGAACTGGGATCCCACAAGCCACGCGACTCGGCCAGAAAAAAAGACACAACATCCCAAAATGCAGTTGGGAACCTCACAGTGAGTGAGCCAGGCAGGCAGGTCCAGACGCAAGCAGCACCTAACCCATCCTCCAGAACTGCTGGGCCAGGATCTCAGGGCCCACCGGGAGTCAGGAAACCTAATATCATCCAAGACATTTTGTGTCCCCTGGTATCTGCACCAAGGAGATATCTGGTCAGTTGGCTGAACAAAAGTTCATCTTCATCAACTTGAGGACCACAGAATCTCAAATGTTTGGCCTCTGAGCTCCTATCTCCATCACCCCAGAAAGGTCGGCTTGCACACCTGCCCTGACAGGGAACTCACTACCTCTAAGGACAGTGAGACTGGTTGTTTGGCAGGTTCTTCCCAATGTCAAGCCCCAATTTCCCTTCTTGGAATGCCTTCTGCACCTGCTTCAGGGGGACCTGGCCTAACACCCTACCCACTGTCAGAGGCCACAGAGCAGGGCTCCCCACACCCTATGGCTATTTGGCCACCACCTCTCAGAGCCACACAGACCACACTGAAGGGATGGAAGGAGAACTCGGGCTTGGTGAAGGGGCTGGTGAGGCCCAGTGGTGGTGGGAAGTGAGCTCTGGCCAATTGCAGGCATAGGCAGAGAGCCCCCTGTGCCCCAGACACTCCCTGGCGCCCTTGGAGCGGTTCACCTTCTCAGCACCCACCTTTGATGTGAGGACAGAGGCTGGAGCTCGGGCAAGTACATGGGCCTCCAGGGCTAGCAGCTTCTTAACACCTGGGAACTTCCGGCAGCAGAGCCAGTCTGGCACCTGCTGGACCAAGCCTAATTCCCAAACTCATAGGCAGCGCAACCAAGGGCATGGGCTCTACAGTCCCTAGGTTCAAGTTCAATCCCAGCCCTGATGGCCCAGGGTATCCTCTTCCTGCCTTCAGTTTTCTATCTGGAGAGCAGGGATCATTAAAATAGTTGTTGGGCAGATGCACTGAGACGGCCATGCACAGGCTGCTGTGAGCACCATGACCTCCATGGTCCAGCACCCGGGCCTGCAGCTGCCTCTCCCTCCTGGATGAGCAGCTAAGAGCCCAGAGGTCATAAGTGGCCCCCTCCTGGCTGCCCCATCCTCCCTGCCTATGGCTCCCTGCACAGGTAGCATTTATCACATCACCTCATAATTATCTGCGGTGTCTGGGAGCTTCAGGGGGTGGGGGAAGAAGGCTGCCTCATCCACACCCCAGCCCCCAGCCCAGCACGTGGCTTGGTCTCCCGGAGAGCTGACATACTCCTATCTCCAGGTGGGGGGATGGGTGCAACGCCCAAGCCCACCTGTCCACGGCTGCCATCCCCCACCCCGTGACCCTGCACAGGGCTAAGTGGATGTGCAGTTCCGCTAATGCCAAAACTGCCCCACACTCTCCATACACACCCTGCTCAGCCTGCCTGGGCTTGTAGAAGCCCTGCCCCCACCCCCCTTTTTCAGCATCTCTTTGGCCCCCTTCACTGAAACATCCTGTTGGCTGATGTTTCAGACGCCTTGGGTTAACCAACAAGCCGGAACCTGAGCTAGGCAGCTACCCTCCCAGACCTCCACCGGCCACGTTAGCCAGGGCCTAGCCCTGGACAGCAGCCCACGCATCCTCACCGGCCCTGTCCAGCAGCCCCTACCTCTACACCCCCTCCCGCTCACCACACCTGACCCCCAGCCCCCCGCACCGCCCCCTCTCACCTGGCAACTTCGCAGGGTCCCCAGCCGCTCTACTACTGCATCCTCAGTGCTCTGAGCACATCCCTCCCCCACTGAAAAACCCTTCAAAGGTTCACGTGGCCCTCCAGATAAATTCCTGTCAGCTGGGGCCTGCCCCTTTCTCTGTGCGATTCACCCACTGCCCTACTGCTGGGACTTTTCCATCAGGCCCCAACCTCAACGCCACCGCCTCCTCATTGAAGCCCTCCTCTGTCTCCTGGTCTGATGTCTTCCTGGGCTCCAGCAGTGTCTGGGACCCCCATCACAGCTCCCCACCTCCGCTGTTCCTTTAACCTCCTGCGTGTTTGTCTCTGAAGTATCCACAGGGCCCAGTGATCATCAGTAAATGTAAGTATAATGGCTGTCAGGTGGCTGGGTGGATTCGGCATGAAGCCACGGAAGATTGATTAGAGCCTACACATGCCACGTGCATGTGTGCTGGACGCTTTCCTTGCTGCGTCTAATCCTACACCTTTGCCAGATGGGCATTCTATTTTCCCCATTTTACAGAGGAGGAAACAGTTTTGCAGAAGCTACTGTAGTGGGCTGAATAGTTTTCCCCAAAATCTACATCCATCTGGGAGCTCTGAATGGGACCCTATTTGGAAATAGAGTCTTTGTAGAAGTCATTAGTTAAGATGAGATCATCCTGGGTTAAGGTAGGCTCTAAATTCAAGGTAGGCTCCCTGTAAGAAGGGAGACACACAGACACAGTGAAGGAGGACTTGTGGCCATGGAGGCAGAGATTGCAGTGAAGCAGCTACAAGCCAAGGAAGGCCGAGGACTGCTGGCCATCACCAGAAGCTGGCAACGGGCAGAGAAAGATGATTCCCTAGCACCTTCAGAGAGCACAGCCCCGCCAACACCTTGATTTCAGACTTCTGGCCTCCAGAACTGGGAGAGAATACATTTCTGTCGTTTTAAGCCATTATCAAGTTTGTGGTAATTTGTTATGACAGCCACAGAAAACTAATACCACTAACTACCTTGCCCATGTTTATATACCCCAAAAGAGGGCAGGTCCAGGGGATTAGGAGCTGGGGCCTGAGCCTACACCTGTGACCCCCGTGGTGACTCCTAGCCCTGCAGGAAGCTCACAACCTATTCCTTAGAGCCAGATCCAGGGGAAACTGTCTCCATAGACTGTCTGTCTGCTTTCTTCCTCCTAGTGAGTTCCGAATCCATCCTGCATCCGTCTCTGCAGTGGCTGCCAGGAGGCTCAGTGGCACCTGGCTCCTTGCTGAGGTACCATCAGCCCTGGGCTGCCCTTCCTCCTCCTGGGCTTGAAATATCCCACTGGGTGGGTAGAGAAGACGCCCGAAGGTGGGACAGGTCCAGCTGCAGCACCAGCCACAGCCCTCCACCCCACCTGCTGGGTCATCAGGACCCTGCTTCCCTGTCATTCCACCTGCGCCACCAGCTGTCGGTGCTACTTGTCTCCTGGAAGTTCCCACTTGGGGCCCAAGATGCCCCCAGCAGGGCCTGGGGTCCGTCCACCTGACTCTCTGGCTCCCCAACCTCCCACCTCGCTGGCTCTCAGGGGTGGTAAGGCTGCCCCGAGAACCCCTGAACCTCCACATCAGCCCTGGGGGCTGAGAGGGCAACACCACAGCCCCCCACCTACAGAGTCTCCCCAAACACAGCTCAGCTGCCCAGGACAACTCCAGGGAGAGGGGCCAGCAGGCTTTAGTTAAGCATACATGGAGGCCGGCCAGTGGGGGGACAATGCTCCCACTCCCGAGGGCACAGCTCCGTCTCTGGGGTCCCCTGTCCCAATCAGGTTAGGCCAGAAAGAGTTAACCTCGCCACCCCCCATAGGAGGCTGAGGGAGGCCCATGCAGGGATTTGGGCCCAGATGCCACCCCTCCCTCCTTTCCTGGAAAATGTTCTCCAGGAATCTCTCAGCCAAGGACACAGAGGGTGGGGCAGGGGGTGAGGGGTGGGGCTGGGGAGCAGTTCTCCACTTTCCATGGGACTCCAAGCTCTGGGCATACCCCCTCGGCCGCTGCCTGATGCCCCCCCTTCATGACATCCAGGCTCAGCCCTCCTTTGCCTCCCTCCGCCCCCGCCCCCCCAACCTCGGCCTTCTCGCTTTTGAGGCGACAATGTCCAGACCTGGCTCAGCCTCTGGAAGGATATGGTCACGATCTGGGAATCATCCCAGCTCTGGCTCCAGCCCTGAGATTGGGGTGGGGGAGGTCTTACCAGCCTGCCAGCTCTGGGTGGGGGTCTGCGAGGCCCCTGGGGCAACGGGGCTGCTGCTGAAGTCTCTGGCTCAGTTTAGCGACAGCACCTTCCTGGAGGAAGGCAGGCCGGGCAGTCATGCAGGTTTGCCAGGGAGGAAACCTGTGGTGCCAAGGTGGCCCCAGGACAAAGCTGGCTACATAGCAGGGAAGGGAGGTGTCTGGGTCCAGTCGCAGATGGAAGGAAAGAAGGGGGTCCAGGATAGGAAGGCCCCAGGAACAGGCCCAATGGGGGCGCCCAAGCAGGCAATGACAAGGGCTGGGGTTCAGTGGGTGGTCAGGCCCTCTGCCTTGTCTCAGGGGCTCAGCCTCAGGGCACCACAGAGCCCAGCACTCTGTCTTGGACACAGTCCTGGGGGGGCAATTCTTAACTCAGAAGAAGGAGCCTAACTCTGCCTTCACTTACCACAGGCCCTCGGACAGCCTCCCCTCCCCCTATCGCTGTCCATGATCAACCCCCTGCACCCGTGCCCAGCTACACTGTCCTCCCAGGCCGGACACACCCTCCTTGCTGTGGAGGTCAGGGTCTGGAGCCCCCTACCCTGGGAATGTGAGGGGCCCAGAGCTGGGTGGGGGGTGCTATAAGGGGCAGCAAGCCTCCAACAAAGACCCCTCCAGCTAGTGGGTTCCTGGCTCAAACCTGGTCCCTGGAGTAGCCAGCCCCCACCCCATACACTTTCCCCACTTCTGTCACGGGGAAGACTGAAGCAGGGGCAGGTGCGGCTGGCCTGCTGCCAGCCTGCCCACAGCCAGGCTGAGATAGTTAACCAGCATCCCCCATCCCATTTATCTCCCAGGTGGCTGGCAGAGGAGGCCGGCCTGCCCAAGTCTGCCCCCAACCAAGCAAGGAGGGGTGATAAACATTTGTCAACTCATTAGTGTCCACGCAGGGTGGACAGGTCAGATGCTACAACTGCTCGCTGCGGTTGGGGCGGGCGAGATTCTGAAAGCAGGCGCTGGCACTGTCTAAAGCTGGCAAACGGCAGCGGAACCCCCACCCACCCCGCCCTGACTCCAAGTCCAGTGCTCTTTGCCCCGCCAAAGCGACTGTTCCACAATCAGCACGGGGGCGCGGAGCCTTTAAAGGCGCCGAGCGCCACCTCGTCCCGGCGGCTCCTGTTCCTGGCGACAGGGCTCGAGCCAGGTCTAGCGCGGGCGAGGGCCTCCTCCAGCGACACCCCCAAACCGAGTGTGGGAGCTCCGGGGCCCCCAGCAGGAACCCTCCCCCCTTCCTCCGCTTCGGCCCGGCCGGGGCGCGCAACCTCGGATCCCGCGCTCCCCGCCCGGAGCATCCCGGGCGGGGCCAGGGGCGGGGCGCAAGCGGCCCTTCCTCCAGCCGGCTCGGTGCCCGCCGCGCGGCGACCATGGGGGCGCGGCTGGGCCGGCGGGCCGGGCCCGAAGCGGGCTCGGAGGCTGGGGCGGCGGCGGGGTGCGGGCCGGCGCCCTATGAGCGCCGGGTGCGCTGGCTCCGCGAGATCCAGTCCACGCTCCGCGAGCGGCGGCCAGAGCGCGCCCAGCAGCTGCTGCGCCTCCTGCGCCAGGTGAGAGAAGCAGCCAAGCAGCCGGCCGGCCGGCCGGGGCTGGAGACCGAGGAGGGGCCGGGAGGAGATGCGGAGCTGGCCTCGGGCGCGCGGGCCGGGCGGGTTCCGAGGGGAGGGGACGACTGGCTTCAGGGGGTGGGGGTCTTGTCTGGGCCGGAGGGCGAGGGAGGGAAAGCAGTCAGCTAGAGTTGTGGGGTCGGGGGGACTGTGAGTGTGGAGGGGGTCCCATGACTGTATGCGTCTCTGGGGTTTGAGGTCAGTTGTGGGTGTTGAGGGTGCTCCCAAGCCTGGAGCTATGAGTCCACATTCAGGCCCTGCCAAGAAAGGAGGGCGGCTGGGAAGAGGGCAGGTGGGGGTGAATCATCTTGTATTGAGGGACAATGGGAAGAGGATGGTTCCCCCCTCCAGGGTGAAGGGAGGCGCTGCACTGGACCCCGGAGCAAGGACCTGGGGAAGGGACAGCCCAGCTGGTCAGCGGGTGCAACCTCTCCACGTCAGCTCAGACAAAGCCACAGCACACAATGCCCATCCTCCTAGCAGGCAGCTCTCGCCCATTGAGTACACACACCTGGCATCTGTACATCACAACATCACATCACGACGGGCGGGGGCTCTGGTTCCACATACACCAGGTACCTGAGTCCCATATCCCTAGCCCTGGGTTGCCTTAAGAGACATGAGGTCTGATCCCAGCATCACCACTGAGCAAGCCACTCCTCTCTCTGCCCACATCCCTATACCCTGCAGCAGCTGCCACCACAATCTGCCCCATCCTGTAAGCCGAAATCAGCTGTGCCGGTGGTCTTTGACCTGCAGGTGGATGATTGGGAAACTGAGGCTTGGAGAAAAGCAGTGAGCCTAGGGCCACAGAGCAAATTGGGGGCCAGCCAAGGCCAGAGCTCACCCTCCAGTCTCCCAGCTCTGCTCCTCCTGCTGCACTGGGTTTCATTTCTCTGGGCTCAGCAGGCTGGAAAGGTGGGGCTGGCCCTTTAAGAGGAGCTGTCCACATCAGCAGAAGGCAGGCTGCGGTCTGGGACCCTGACTGGGTCAGCCCAGGCTCACCAGCCATCCTTCCCTTCTACTGGATCCTCCCTAGCTGTCATCTCCAACTTGAGCCGTGTTTAAAATGCAAACAACAGAGCAGCACAAATCAGCCAGAGACTATTCAGAGGCACTATCTCTGTCCAGCATGGCGTCTGCAGCCCAAGGCACCAGCTGGAAATTTTAGCTGGGGAACGAGCTAGGTTGCCCACTGGTGTCCCAAAGGTTGGAATTTGAGGCCCAGTGAGGGGCCTGTCCTGCCCCATAACCTTCAGGGACTCTGCAGTTATGGACCTTGGTCATTCTGGCCTGGCCTGGCCTACTGTGCCCTGGGCTTATACACAGAACATGTTACTCCCTGGCTTGGGGAGGGCCCACATGGGGTCTCGAGGCCCCTCCTGGCTGTGCCTGTCCCATCAGCTTGTCGGCATATCCTCTAAACGGACCCCCTAAAGGACACCACGCCAGGCCTATGGGAATAACAGGAGGAAGAGGCCAAGGGGTGAAGGCAGGAAGGCCAGGGCAGGCCAGGGACCTGACGGTGGGATCTGTGTGAGGGGTGGGAGGCTTGGAGGCTGGACAGGAAGGCTGGTGGGTGAGAGAGGGTGTGAAGGCCAGGCCACGGGGAGTTCTGAGACTGCAGGCTGTGTGCGAGTCTCTGCCATCACACAACCTTGAGAGCATTTGGTTTCCACTGAAGGGGTTAAGGGGTCAAGTGTGTGTTTCATAGAGCTGGCTCTGGCAGCATTAGGGTGGACGGGAAGGGTATCAGGAGGCCGGGAGCCCCGGGAGGAGGCTGTGAGGGGATGAGGCCTGAAGCTCCTTGAGCAGTGGGTTGGGGTGGGGAGAGCTGGGCAGAGGAGGGATGAGAGAAGAGTGTGGGGTGATTCCTGGGCTCTGGCCCAAGTGCCTGGGAAGATGGGATGGTGGCACCCTTTACTGAGCGGAGGCACAGGAGGCGAGACACACCCAGTCTGAGCTGCCTTTGTGTCGTATGAGCTGAGAGAGAGAGAGTTCCACCCTGACAGGAACAGTCTGGACCCGTCAGCAAAGAGGTGGCAGCCGCAGCTCAGGAGTGCTCGGGGATAGGTGGATAGAGGCAGGGGGCCCAAAGGGAATGAGGAGGGCAGGGGCATTTGGGGATATCAAGGAGCCCCAGAGAATCCCCCAGACAAGCCCAATCCCAGAGGAGCCAGGGGGCCTCAGCAGAACGTTTCACCTCCAGGGAACCAGTCTAAGGGTTCCCAGACCCACTTACCGCCTCCCTGAGGCCCCCGATGCACCGACCCTCTGCTCATCCAAAGGGTCCACCTGCCCCGGACAGTTGGCCCATCGCCACTGTGGGGAGGGCTCCAGCAAGCCTCAGGGGGGAAATGGAGAGAGGGGAACGGATGTGAGAGCCTCTGGCTGGCTGGGATGGGGGCTAGGGGAGGGAGGCCTCGACCCCTGGCTCACTCCACTCTCACTACCTGCAGGACCTGGGCCTCGAGGGGACCCTCCTCACAGACATCCTCTACAGGAATGTGGCCTTCCTCAATCTGGTGGACCCCATCTCCCACGACCTGCTTGTGAACCTGGCCCGGGACCTACAGTGCCCCAAGTCGGTGAGGCACGGGCCCCAGGCTGGGTAGTGTGGTTGACAGGCCAGAAGAGCCCAGAGCTGGGAGCTAGGATCTGGGCCTTCACCTGGTCTGCTGCGTGGCCTTAGGTGGGTCACTGTCCCTCTCTGGGACCTGATGCCATTTTCAGTGTATGAGGCTGGCCAGCAGCTGGAGCACATGGGAACTCTGCTTTCCCAGCCCTGGAAAGTCATCTGTTGGGTAGACCCGTTTCCTCTTTTTTTTTTTTTTTGGCCCTGCAGCACAGCATCCAGTATTTTAGTTCCCTGACCAGGGATTAAACCTGTGCCCCCTGCAGTGGAAGCACGGAGCCCTAACCACTGGACCGCCAGGGAATTCCCTAGACCCGTTTCCTGAATTTCAGCACTGTGCGCCAGGCCCTGGGACCCAGGCAGGTAGTCGTATGGGGACCCTTCGGGATACAGGACATTCTGACAAATCCACTGATGTAACCAGGCTCCCAGCCCCTGAGTCCCAGAGCCAGAAGAGAGCGCCCTTGGCTGGAACCCCTGTCCACATGTTCCCACTGCGTCCCACAGCAACTCAAGCCACAAGAAAATCCCTCCTCGTGTTGAGCTGGCACCTGCCACCTGCAGCCTTGACTCCCCTCCTGCCACCGCGTCTGCCCAGAACACCTGTCCCCACCTGCTATGTTGGCACCTGCGGACGTCCTGCCATAAGCATGGAAGGTGCCGCACTCCTGACACAGCCTGTGGCCGGCCCCCAGCCCCCGGCCCTTTGTCACAGTGAGCCCCCGTGTGAAACAGGAATGCCCACTCTGGGCCCTGCCAGCTCTGAACTGCCACGTCCAGGTGCACTTGTCACTGAGGGGTCTCTGAGGCTAGCCTAGAGCCATCGCGGTGACCCCTGGGGCTTGCTGCCACTGTGTGTGCCCGCTGTTAACAGAGGGACTGGATAAAAGAATGTGCTGGGTGGTGGAGCGTGCTTAGTGCCAGCTTGTGGAAAGCAGTCCACCCCGCATCCTGCCCGAGCTGGGCCTCTGCAAGGGCCCACTTGGGAGCCAGAGAGAGCCAGGTGGTGGTGCTGGAAAATGGTAACCCTCCCCGCTGGCAGCCCAGACCCAGGCCCCACGGGTGCGGTCTCGCTTGGAGAGTGAGAGGAAGAAGAGCGTGCTGACCTGGCTTGTTCCTATTCCCTGGGGGTGGCGTCAGTGGAGCAGGGCTCCCTGGAGAGGCCTGGTCCTGCCTCCCCCTGTGGTGAGTCCCAGGGAGGCACCGAGGGTAGACAGGGAGCCAGCGGCTGATAGCCCGAGACTCTGGCCCAGGGCCTGAGGACAGGGAACAAGGGCCCATTGTCTAGGCTTCCTCCCGCCGGGCACCACGGGCCTCGGACCAGCCTGTCCAGCTCCCAGTGGGCAGCCTCCCCTGGCTCTGTGCCAGGCCACGGGGCAGGGGGGCGGGGGTGGAGGGGGAAAGCCAGTGGGCGGCTCAGTGATCCGTGATGAATGGCTGTGCGCATGCACACACTTGGGTCCCCAAGGCCTGGGGGCGCACAGGGCTCTGCCTCCCCTGACAGCGCTGCCCCCGCAGGACTATGAGCTCTGGAAGTCCTCGGACAAGACCTGCCGGCAGCTCATCTACCACCTCACCCCTCACTCCAAGTGGCAGCAGGGGTCCAGCCTGCCCCGAAGGAAGACCCAGAGCTGGTAAGGGAGCCCAGACACAGCCCAGCCGCCTGGCCCCTGGGGGTCCCTTCCCAGGCCTCTGTCAACAAGAGCTGGGGCCTGAAATCCCACCCTGCAGGCCCTCACCCTTGGCTGCATCACAGCCCGTCACTGGCCAGTGGCAATGGAGGCGGATGCTCCCCAAGGCCAGCTCCTGGCCTTGACTGACTGCCAGTCAATGGAGGTGACTGCCTCCTGCCATCTGCCTGTCCCTCAACGCCCCGCCTGTCACAGGGCCTGGCCCCCCTGGGGGCCTCAGCTGGAGTCAGCAGTCCCTAGGACAGGCTGGGAGGGAGGTGGAGTCTGGGTCATGATTCCCATTTTCCAGGGAAGGAAACTGAGGCCAGGGGAGGCAGAGTGTCTTGCCCAAGGCCACACTGCCCTGCTTCCTGAAGCCCTCTGGGGACTCTTTGCCAGGCTGCCTGAAGCTGAGGCCTCCACGGCCAGCCCAGCAGCTCACTCTGCAACGGGGTCCCCCTTAGTCACTCCATCACAACCTCGTGGCCACAAACTCAGCCTGGGAACAGGCCACTGGCACCTGGGCCCCGGTGCTCTCCCCTGCTTGCTCCCCAACCTCCTGCCCCCTCCCTCAGGCCTGGTGGCCCATGCTGAGCCTGGAGCCCATGGGGTTGTTCCCTGCCTTGGCAGGTGAGGGCCCTGGAGGTGTTCCCACCTCTGTCAGCCCCCAGGCAGGCCCATGTTCAAATGACAGGAGAGAACTAGAGGGGGTTCTGGGGGTAGTGGGGGACCGTCCTCAGTCTCTAAACCTCCCTTCCAGCTTAGGACACAGGGAGCCCTCCCCTAGGGCAGATCCCACCCACATCCCCCAACATGGCCCTCTTGCTTACCCTGGGCCTGTTCCCACATCTATCCTTATTCCAAAAGGGTCAACCTTAGAGGAGGCACGTGAAAAAAAAGCATGGGCTCAGGGGTCAGAACACCCCGATTTGGAGACCTGGCTCCCCCTTAGTGGTGTGTGACCGTGGAAGGGTCACGTCACCCCTCCAAGCACCCGTTTGCTCCTCTGCAGAATAGGATAATCATTCCCACCCCACTGAGTTGGCATAAAAATAAGAGACAACAGATGTAACAGGTGTGGTGATGCAAGCACACAGAGGGTTTTTGTAACAGCTCATGGAGCCTTAATGCAAGTGCATCTAATCCTCACAGGCAGGTCACCTCTTAACCAAAGGGGACTAAGGCTCAGAGCGATTCAGAGTATTGCCCGTGGCCACTCATCTAGAAAGTGGCCATCTGCAGGGCCTGGGCCTTGCTGCCCTGCGCTGCCCTGACGGAGGGGTCACTGTCTGAGGCAGGTGGGGCCCTTGCTCAGTCCCTCCCCACCCTCGACCCTCCCGCAGCCTCAAGAGCAACCTCCAGAAGACTCTGCCGGCGGGGGAGACCGTGAACCTATCGGGGATACCACTGTCAGTACAGGACGTGCAGCATATCATGCACTACCTGGGCAGCCAGGGCGCCAGGCTGGCAGTACTGGACCTGAGCTTCACGGGGCTGAGTGATGAGCTGCTGCACCAGCTGCTGCCCAGCCTCTGGACGCTGCCCCGCCTCACCCAGCTTCTGCTCAACGGCAACCGGCTGACGCGGGCTGCCGCCCGTGAGCTCACTGAGGCCATCAAGGACACCACCAAGTTCCCGGTGCTGGCCTGGGTGGACCTGGGCAACAACGTGGATGTGGCCTCCCTGCCCCAGCCCCTGCTGGTTGGCCTGCGCCGGCGGCTAAGCCAGCGCACCTCGCTGCCCACCATCTACGAGAGCCTGGACCCAGAGCCTGAGGGTGGCGTGGCCGGGGCCACGGCCCTTGCCTCCACCTGGGGCTCTGCAGCTGCTGGGCCAGGGCCCGAGCCCCAGGCCTGCTGCACCAGGTGACCCGCCGCCCGCCCTGGCTCCTTCCTGACTGGCAAAGCACTCGAGCACATGGGAGGGGGTGATGGAGGTGGAGTTACCCCCCAGGACCCAGATCCAGTGCACAGAGGAGGATGGGCTCATTGGAGACTGGATGGTCGGTCCAGGCTGGAGTCTCAGCCTTCCCTCAGCAGGCACCTACTGTGCAGACCCCACAATAAAGGCTGTTGCCACCTCCACCTCAGCCTTTCTGCATTGTGGGCGTCAGGGCCACTGAGCACCAGCCCTGCGGCTGAGTTTGGGAGAAGGGGTGGCTGGGACTCAGGGGCCTTGCCTGCCCAAAAGGGAGGGACCAAGCTCACACTGATCTCCCCTGGGTGCTCCCTGGGCAGGGTTCCCATGGAAACCAAAGAAGGGGGGAGGGTCCGTCTGTGGTCGGGGAGTTAGAGGAGGCCTCCAGAGACCTGGCACTCACGTCTGGGCAGTGCTTGGGCACTTTGAGGAAGGAGCAGGGGAGGAGCAGTTTGGGAGCCCAGAGAGGAGCGCAGGCTGCTGACCTCCCCACCAGGGCCCCCTGGGCTGGGCACGAGACTGTGCAGACAGGGGGCAAGGATCATTTCCCACAGGGCACAGCACTGCCCACCAGCCCTGGTACCCACCCCCCAGGCCTCCTGTACTTGGCGAGTGGGCAACTCCATGGGGTGGGGGAGGAGAGACATCAGGCCAGAGACAAAGAGCTCTGTGTTCCCTCCAGGCCCTGGGGGCCCACATGCAGAGTCCTCCCCCCATGCGGGACCCCAAGGGAGCATGCAGGGGTGAGGTGGGCACGGCCCACAGAGGTGGGGGGCCCCAGGGGAGAGCAGTACTGGAGCTGCCCCAGCAGGGAGCCGTCTCCTGTCTTCCCCAAGCAGCACAAGGGCAGGCTCCAGACCAGACACCACAGTCACCTCCCAGCCCAGTGTGCGGAGCTGGAGTTCAGCCCCACTAGGAGTTGGGCCGGGACAAGGAAGGAATTTCGAGGTGTCGGGTGGACTGAGGCTGCAGCAGGGGAGCCAGGGCCCAAGGCTCCCCTGCAGCGCTGGGAGGTCAGGACTAGGGTAGCTGGATCCTGCAGCACGAGGAGAGACCCGGCAGCGGAGAGAGCCCCACAGGCCAAGGAGAAGGTGGGGGTCCCCCGGGCCCACATCCCTGGGCCCACCAGCTGACCTTCCCCCATAGCTCTGGCCCACAGGGGACTGTGAGTCAGCACTGATTACACACGTCCCCAGGCAGCCGGATGCACAACGGCCTCTTGGGACAGAAGGGAGATGGCCAAGAAGGGTGACGTCGGTCCCAGGACCAACAAGAGGCAGTGAGGAAAAGGAGCTCCTCTCCTGCGCTGCCTGCCAGCCCCGAGGTCAGGCCCAGCCGCCCTCACTGCTTTTGGCGGAACCCCTATCGGGAGAAAGCCAGAAAGGCATGAGGAGCACCCGGTTCAGCCCAGGTCTGCTTCCTCTCCGGCCCCCGGTCTCTCCTCTCCTCTGTCCACCATCCCTTCCAGCTCTCAATGCTCCATCCTGGGGTCCTGGACCCTCCCTGGCCTCCTTGCTTTAAAGACATGAGCCTGCGCAGTGGCTTGGGAGCCACAGAAGTATCTCCCTGTGTCCCCTGCTCTGGGACAGGGGGCTCAGGCTCCCCAGGGGAAGGCAAAGCGGGTGGGGGTAGAAGGGGCCACAGAGAGGAGAAGGATGAGGAAGCCGGCCCAGGGCCGGGCAAGCTGATAAGCCCGTGTCCTGCAGCTCCCGGCTGGAGAAACGCCAAGCTGTCTGTGTCCCTCCTGCCCCTCGCTCCCTGCCCATCCCTGGCCCTCATCTGCCCACAAACGTTGAATGTGACGAACATGACCACTCAAAGAGATTCTTACCAGGATGGTGTGAGGACCTTGGCCGGGTGTTGCCAGGCGAGCTCTGGGAGAATCCAGGCGGAGACAGCTGTTCTCAAGCTCCCCGCCTCTCAGGTGGATGCACGCAATGCACTGGCTGGGTCGGAGCATGAAACAGCTGGAGAGAGACAGGCTGCCCTTGTTCCCACGCAGGTGTCCAGGGCCCCTTTGAGGGGTCCTTACGACCACCAGCGAGGCTACTCTGCAGGCAGGGACACCCCAGTAAGTCACGCAGCCTGGTGGGCAGAGTGTGCCCTCCAGGCCGGCTCCAGCCCGAGTTCCAGACCAAGGAGGCGCTAGGTGGGCCTCGCTTGGGCCAGTCCTCTCCTAGGCCCAGTCTCGGAGGCAGACAGACCTGGCCTGGTCCCACCGTGTCACCTGCTGGTGGTGTGGTCCCCTCGGGGTCTGTTCCCTCATCTTGGGAATGAGGCTCACGAAGCCTCCCCTTATCCTGCTGGAGTGAGGCTGAAACAAGGATTGGAAAGTGCCTGCCGCGTGGGGGGCACAGGGCAGATGCTCTGTAGTGTCAGTGGGGCCTCCACCCAGGGCTCTCTGGGTGGGAATGGCAGGAGCCCAAACCTCGGGACTAGACAGGGCTGAAGCCATTTATTTATTTAAGAGTGCTTCTGTAGCCTCTCTCGGGGCCAAGCACTGTTGCAATGGCTTTACACCCCTTTAATTCTCTTTGCACTTGTAGGAGGTGAGTGCTATTACCACCTCCGTTTTGGAGGTGAGTGAGCTGAGTCAGGGAGAGGTTGAGTGACCTGTCCAAGGTCAAAGGGCTAGAACTGGAGATGCCGAGAAGTGAGCCAGGTGGCCTGGCTTTAGTCTGGGATGCTAACCCCTGCCTGCTTCACCCAAATTCCTGCCAGGGGAATTCCACCAAGCCCTGCCAGAGGCCATTCGAGGCAGGAGACATCACGGTGGCCCTGCTGGCAGGTGCCCTGCAGTGGAGAGCGACCTCCAGCTGCACTGCCCTGGAACAAGACCAGGCAGGACCTCCCTGGCCTCCATTTCCTCATGTGCAAAATGGGTGGGGAGGGGAGCCCTCTTCTGGGATGGAAAGGGAGTGGTGAGGAGTGGGTTTGGAAGTACATGTCAGACTGAGCTCCACTCTGGGGTGTGGGATTCACGCCCACTTCCGGTGGCCTGGCTGGGACAGCTGCAGGTGAGGTGCCTTCACCTCCTCAGGTCTTGCTAGGATGTTGACAGCATCAAAAGGAAAGATGTAGAAAAGATGCCTGTTCTCTGCAGGACCTCGGTGACCAACACTTGGGAACATCTGTTCTGTCCCTGAAGGGAGGACATTTGAGTCCAGATAAAGTTCTTTAAGATATGAGTCTCCACAAAGGTCAGCCTCTGCAGACAGTCTTTTTGAGAATCCAGAATCTCAGATGAATGATCATCCCAGTGGCTGATATTAACGCAGCACAGAAGTTTTTCTCTAGGTCCTGGAGAGAAAGGAAAACATACTTCTTCCTCTTAGAGATAGTTGCCAACCAACAATGGAAAGCAGTATTTCCTTTCCCAGCTGTATACTTTAATTTTATTTTTAAAAAATAATACCGGGAGTTCCCTGGTGGTCTATGGTTAGGATTCAGCACTTCCACTGCTGGGGCCCAGGTTCAATCCCTGGTCCAGGAACTGAGATCCTGCAAGCCGCGTGGCGCGGCCAAATAATAATAATAATAACAACAACAATAATGATAACAATACCTTATTTAAAAAACAATTCTTCATTGTCATACAACTAAAATACAATTAAGTACACTTCCCTGGTGGTCCAGTGGTTAAGACTCGGTGCTTCCACTGCAGGGACGCGGGTTTGATCCCTGGTCGGGTAAGTTCCACATGCCATGTGGTACAGCAAAAAATAAATAAATAAAAAACGTTAAAAAAAAAACAAACCCAATTAAGAGGACATCCCAAGTGTTACAAGTTGAAATTGTGCTACATGGCGCATTCTGACTTGTGTTTAAATCCATGAAGTAAACGTATCTGTCACACCCAAAAGTCTCCTTGTGCCCCTTGGCAATGTCTCCCTCCCACCGTCCCTTTCCCCTCCTTCCCCAAGCAACAATTGACCTGCTTTCTGTCTCTATAGATTAGTGTGCATTTTCTAGTTTTAGATATATGGAATCATACAGGGTGTACTCTTTTTTATATGACTTCTCTCACTTGGCATAATTGAAACTCCCACAGTGATGCATGTATCAATGGTCCCTTTTAATTGCTGAGTAGCATTCTACTGGATGGATGTACCACAATTCACTCACCTGTTGGTGGACATTTGTGTTGTTTCCAGTGTTTAGCTATTACAAATAAAACTGCTATGAATATCATGTACAAGTTTTTGCATGAACAGATATTTCCTTTTCTCTTGGGTAGTGATATCTCAGTGTGGTTCTCTCTTCTTGTAATATCTTTGCCTGGTTTTGGTGTCAGGGTAATGCTGGTCTCATAGAATGAGCTGAGACATATTCCCTTCTCTTAAATTTTTTGGGAACGGTTTGTGTAAAATTGATATTATTTCTTCCTTAAATATTTGATAGAATTCCTCAGTGAAGGCACACAAGCCTAAGGTTTTCTTTGTGGGAAGGTTTTCAACTACAATTCCAATTTCTTTAATAAATGTAGGGCTTTTCAGGTTAGCTATTACTCCTTGAGAGAGTGTTTGTATTTTGGATCTTTCAAAGAATTTGTCCATTTCATCTAAGTTGTGGAATTTGTTGACATGAAGTTGTTCATAACATTCTCTCTCTCTTTTTTTTGGACGTGTCGCGCAGCTTGTGGGATCTTAGTTCCTTGACCAGGTATTGAACCCGGGCCCTTGGCAGTGAAAGCGCAGAGTCCTAACCACCGGACTGCCAGGGAATTCCCTGTAACATTCTCTTTTAATATCTGTGGAATCTGTAGCAGTCACCTCTCTCATCCCTGAGATTGGTAATTTTGTCTTCCTCTTTCCGCGCCTCTCCCCCCATTGCCTGAGCAGTCTGGCTAGAGATTTATCAATTTTATTCATCTTGTTAAAGAATCATCTTTTGGTTTCACTGATTATTCTCTATAGTTTTCTATTTCATTGATACCCACTTAAATCCTTACTTGTTTTCTTCCACTTACTTCAAATTTCATTGGCTCTTCTTTTTCTAGATTTTTTTGGGGGGGGGCAGCTTGTGGGATCTTAGTTCTCCAACCATGGATTGAACCCGGGCCACGGCAGTGAAAGCACAGATTCCTAACCACTGGACCGCCAGGAAATTCCCTCTAGATTCTTTTTTTTTTTTTTGGCTGCGTTGTGTCTTGCTGTGCGTGGGCTTTCTCTAATTGCGGCGAGCTGGGACTACTCTTCGTTGCGGTGCGCAGGCTTCTCCTTGCGGTGGCTTCTCTAGTTGCGGTGCACGGGCTCTAGGCACGCGGGCTTCAGTAGTTGCAGCATGCGGGCGCAGTAGTTGTGGCGCACGGGCTCTAGGGCTCACGGGCTTCGGTAGTTGTGGTGCATGGGCTCAAGTAGTTGTGGCTCACGGGCTTCAGTAGTTGTGGTGTATGGGCTTAGTTGCTCCGTGGCATGTGGGATCTTCCCGGACCAGGGATGGAACCTGCATCCACTGCACTGGCAGGCAGATTCTTTTTTTTTAAATAAATTTATTTATTTATTTATTTTTGGCTGCATTGGGTCTTCATTGCTGTGTGCGGGCTTTCTCTAGTTGTGGCGAGTGGGGGCTACTCTTTGTTGTGGTGCGTGGGCTTCTCACTGCGGTGGCTTCTCTTGTTGCAGAGCGCAGGCTCTAGGTGCGCGGGCTTCAGTAGTTGTGGCTCGCAGGCTCTAGAGCACAGGCTCAGTAGTTGTGGCACACAGGCTTAGTTGCTCCGCGGCATGTGGGATCTTTCCAGACCAGGGATTGAACCCGTGTCTCCTGCATTGGCAGGCGGATTATTAACCACTGTGTCGCCAGGGAAGTCCCATGAAATCTTCTTGTCTGATAGTAATATAGCTGAGATCATTGACCTGAGACCTTTCTTTTTTCCTAATATAGGTGTTTACTGCTACTTAAAAAAACAAAAACAAAAACGCACGATGTACAAGCTGTGAGTGGAGTTTATCCAGTGTTTTACTGAGGACTGTAGCCCGGGAGAGAGCCTCTCAGATAGCTCAAGAAACTGTGCAGAAGAGGTAAGGGGAGAGGTCAGTATATATGTGATTTTGGCAAAGGGGGTAGGTGCAACCAAGCACACATCTCAGTAGAAGGTTGCTGCTAGTCACAAGGAATGCAAATCTTAGTTAATGATTTAGTGCTTTTCTAAGGGAAGATGCAAGAATCCAGGTTCATAAAAAATTTCTCCTGAAAATATCTAACTATCTTATGGTCTGTTCTGCCAGTTTTCCCAGAGCACGGAGTGCCTCATTCCTGATCTCTGCCCTGAACTCTTTTCAGGGTGTGTCGAAGGTCAATGGCTGCAGTGGCTTATATTCAATCCTTGTGGAGCCAAATGTCTAGTGACATTCTTTAGTGGGTAGTGCTATAAATTACTTCTCTAAGTTCTGCTTTAGTGGCATCCCACAAATTCTGATATGTTGTGTTTCCATTTTCAAGTCAGTACAGACTACTTTCCAATTTCTCTTTTGGTTTCTTCTTTGATCTATGGGTTACTTAGAAATGTGTTATTTTGTTTCCAAATATTTAGAGATTTCCCAAGGATCCTTGTGATAAATGATTTCTAATTTAATTACAGTGTGGTCAGACAACATAATATGGCTTGAAGCCTTTTGAATCTTGATAAATGTTCTGTGTGCACTTGAGAAGAATGTGTATTCTACTATTGTTGGGTGTCCTGTGTTAATCAAAGTCAAGTTGACTTACCATGTTGTTCGAGTCTACTATATCCTTGCTGATTTTCTGCTTACTTGGTCTATCAATTATTGAGAGGAGAACTGAACTCTGACTGTACTTGTATTTGTCTGTTTCTTATTTCTATCCATTTTTTGTTTCATGTATTTTGAAGCTTTATTATTAGGTGCATAAATGTTTAAGATTGCTATGGCTCCTTGATTAACTGACCCTATCATCATTATGAAATAACCTTCATTATCCCTGAAACCTACTTGTCTGATATTAATATAGCTACTCCAGCTTTCTTTTGACTAGTGTTAGCAATGGTATTCTTCCCCATCCTTTTACTTTTAACCTATTTATGTCTTTATATTTAAAGTGTTTCTGGACTTCCCTGGTGGTGCAGTGGTTGAGAATCTGCCTGCCAATGCAGGGAACACAGATTCGATCCCTGGTCTGGGAAGATCCCACATGCTGTGGAGCAACTAAGCCCATGCACAACTACTGAGCCTGCGCTCTAGAGCCTGTGAGCCACAACTACTGAGCCCACATGCCGCAACTACTGAAGCCCGTGTGCTTAGAGCCCGTGCTCCACAACAAGAGAAGCCACCGCAATGAGAAGCCTGGGCACCGCAACGAAGAGTAGCCCCCACTCACTGCAACTAGAGAAAGCCCGTGCGCAGCAATGAAGACCCAATGCAGCCAAAAATAAACAAATAAATAATAAAGTGTTTCTTGTAGGTAGCATGTAGTTGGGTTTTGTTTTTTTAATCCAATCTGACATTCTCTGCTTTTTAATTGGAGTGTTTATACCATTTACATTTACTGTGATTATTGATATGGTTAGACTTAAGCCTATCATCTTGCTATTTATTTTCTATTTACCCCATCTGTTCTTTTAAATGTATTTATTTATTTATTTTTGTCTGTGTTGGGTCCTTATTGCTGCACGCGGGCTTTCTCTAGTTGCAGCGAGAGGGGGCTACTCTTCGTTGCGTGGGCTTCTCATTGCGGTAGCTTCTCTTGCTGCGGAGCACAGACTCTAGGCGTGCCGGCTTAGGTAGTTGTGGCATGCGGGCTTCAGTAGTTGTGGCTCGCAGTCTCCAGAGCCAGGCTCAGTAGCCAGGCTCAGTAGTAGCTCATGTGGTGCATGGGCTTAGTTGCTCCGTGTCATGTGGGATCCTCCCGGCCCAGGGCTCAAACCCGTGTCCCCTGCATCGGCAGGCGGATTCTTAACCACTGCGCCACCAGGGAAGCCCCCATCTGTTCTTTGTTCCTCTTTCTCTTTTTCTGCCTTATTTTGGTATAATTATTTATTTATAAATCTCCTCTGTTGGCTTAACTCTTTTTATTGAAGTAAAATCCACATAATATAAAATTCTTCATGTTAACCATTTTAAAGTGTGCAATTGAGTTGTTTTTAGTACATTTTCCATGTTGTGCAACCATCATCACTATCTAATGACAGAACATTTTCATTACCCCAAAAAGAAACCCCATACCCATTAAGCAGGCACTCCGTATTCTCCCCTCTCCCAATCTCTGGCAATCACTAATCTGCTTTGTGTCTATGAATTTGCCTATTATGGACATTTCATATACATGGAAACGTACAATATGTGGCCTTTTGTGTCTTCTTTCACTTACCATGTTTTCATAATTCATCCATGTTGTAGCATGTGTCAGTAATTCATTCCTTTTAATGGCTAAATAATATTCTAATTGTACGGATATACCACTTTTGTTTACCCATTCATCAGCTGTTGGATATTTGAATGTTGGCATAATTCTTTGTTATTTTAGTGTTGCTTTGGGGTTTATATTATACATTTTTAAATTATCACAGACTTCAAGTAATATACCACTTCTAGTATAAGAAATTTACAGTAGTATATGTTTTCCCCTCTTGGCCTTTATGCTAATATTGTCATGCATTTTACTTTTACATGTCATAAGCGCCATAATACAATCTTCACTCGTTTGTGTAGATCCAGATTTCCATATGGTCTAGTTTTCCTTTTTCTAGAAGGATGTCCTTTAACATTTTTTGTATAGCAGGCCTCCTGGTGAGGAATTTTTTTCAGCCTTTGTGTGTCTGAAAACATTTTATTTTGCCTTCATCTTAAAAAGATTTATCCCCCCCCAGGTATTGAATTCTAGATTGATAATTTTTTCTGTCAATACTTCGAAGTTGTTGCTTCACTGTCTTCATGTTTGCATGGTTCCCAATGAGAAATGTCATCCTTATCTTTGTTCCTCTAATATAACATTTTTTTTTCTCCAGCTGCTTTTTGGAATTTTTCTCTTCACCACTGGTTTTGAGTTATGATATATGCTTTGGTGTCGTTTTCTTGTGCTTGGAGTTCATTTAGCTTTTGGGATCTGTGGGTTTATAGTTTTCATCCAGTTAGGAAAGGTTTTGGCCATTATTACTTCAAGTACTTTTTCTGTCCCCTCATCACCTCTCTTTTGGGGACTCCAACTACCCATATATTAGGAAACTTGGAGTTGTCCCAAAGCTCTTTTCTTTTTCAAATTCTTTTTCTCTGTGTGTGTCTCACCTTGGATAGTTTCTATAGCTTATGCCTTAAAGTTCATTGAGCTTTTCTTCTGTAATGTCTAATCTGCTGTGAATCCCATCCAGCTATAGAAATTCAATGAGAAGTTTCTCTTTCTCTTTTCCTTCTCCTTTCTCCTTCTGTTACACCCCCTCATCCTTCTTTTTATTTTTATTATTATTATTATTATTTTGGCTGTGCTACATGGCTTGTGGGATCTCAGTTCCCCAGCCAGGGATTGAACCCAGGCCACGGCAGTGAAAGTGCTGAGTCCTAACCACTAGACTACCAAAGAACTCCCTCGTCCTTCTTTTTAGATAGTACATGTCTCTACTTAACTTTTTGAATATCTGAAAGAGTTAAAACAACCGTCTTGGGCTTCCCTGGTGGCGCAGTGGTTAAGAATCCACCTTCCAATGCAGGGGACACAGGTTCGAGCCCTGATCTGGGAAGATCCCACATGCCATGGAGCAACTAAGCCTGTGTGCCACAACTACTAAGCCTGCGCTCTAGAGCCCATGAGCCACAACTACTGAGCCCACCTGCCACAACTACTGAAGCCCACATGCCTAGAGCCCGTGCTCCACAACAAGAGAAGCCACCGCAATGAGAAGCCCACACACCGCAATGAAGAGTAGCCCCCGCTCGCTGCAACTAGAGAAAGCCCGCAAACAGCAACAAAGACCCAACACAGCCAAAAATAAATAAATAAATTTATAAAAACAAAACAAAACAAACAAAAAACACAACCATCTTAATGTCCTTCTCTGCTACTTCTAACATCTGTGTCAGTTTTGGATGTTTTGATTATTCTTATTACGGGTTGTGCTTTCCTGCCTCTTTGCATTCCTGGTAATCTTTGACTGGATGCCAGACATTGTGAATTTTACTTTGTAGGGTGCTAGATGTTTTTATGTTCCTATAAATCTTTTTGGACTTTGTTCTAGAATACAGCTAATTGACCTGGAAACAGCGTGATCCTTTCAAGTCCTGTTTTTATGATTTGTTAGCTGGGTCCAGAGCAATGCTCAAACTAGGGCTAATAGTTCATTTACGAGGCGAGACTTTCCTGGATACTTGTCTTAAAATACATCATATTTTTGTATTATTCATGTTTAATGTTTTTTTATTCAATGTTTTAAAATTTTTAAAATGGTGCTTTGACATCTTGGGGCCTTGCTAATCCTGGAGAGACTGCCCCTCCTAGAGTTAGTTATTTCCTAGAGATAGTAAACAATTTGCCTGCACAGTATACCTTTCACATAAAAACTAACCAATCCAAAGTCTACCCGCAACGATGTTTAACTCTCACACACCAAGCCATTATCTGCCCTGCTATAAATCACCACAGGGCCAGGTACCACATAACTGTAGACTACCCCTATAGCTTAAAGCCCTCTGATTTGTTCAAATTATCCAACTCTAGACTTACTCAAACTGGCCTACGCTGCCTCACCCATGCTTTCCCTGTGGAAACCATAACAGAGGCTCTGGGCCATGCTCTCCTTTCACTCCTGCCTCTTGACCCACCTGATGTTTCCTCGTGTGACCCTGCATGGCATGGCATGCTCCCTGCTCTTGGGAATTGTAATAAACTCTTCTTTCAAGGAAGTCATCTCATGTCTGTCACCTTATTATACCTGTTTAAAATAAAATTATTGGTATAATAGTCTATCCACTATCCTGTGAGTTGAGTTTTTCTCTGGCCGGTGGGAAGGCACTGTTATAATCCTTTTTTTTTTTTTTTTTTTTAATTTTTTTTAATAATCCTTTTTGATGGTTCCTTCCCCATCCTGTTTCCTCACACTCGTATGCTGATCGGTATTCTAAATAGTCAAGAGGGATCTTCTGCAGACCTCCTGGGTCCTCTGTGCAGCTTTCTTCTCCTGCTGTTCTGTCCTATGAACTCGAGCTGCCTCCTCAACCCAGATAGCCTGGTGGTTCCGCCTGTGTCATAGTCTGGAAACTCTCACAAGGCAGTAAGCCCACCTTATTTGTTTCCCATCTCTCAGGGATTACTCTCCTTCAGTGTCCTGAGTTTTGATTTTTTTTTTGAGGTATGAGGGTAAGTCTAGGCAATTACCTCCGTCTTGGCCAGAAGCAGAAAAAATCCTGTGTGCTTTGACTTTATTTTTTTGAAAAGGTTATGAAATACTCAGCAGGTGAGTATAGAAGCTGAGACAGTATCAATGAATCAACTGAGTCTAAACCCTCCCTTGTATAGATAACAAACCAGAGGCTTAGACAGAATTGGTAGTGGAGGTAGTCAGAGCCAGAATCCATTTCTTAAGTCTTGGTCTAGTTATCTTTCTATGACATCATCCTTTGTTCTGTATCTTCTTTACCTTGCCAAGTTGTTTTCAATTTTAAAGTAGTATATTTTCCAAGAAAAGACATGTTTTTTAAAAAGAGAGAACGTGGGGCTTCCCTTGTGGCGCAGTGGTTGAGAACCTGCCTGCCAATGCAGGGGACACGGGTTCGAGCCCTGGTCTGGGAAGATCCCACATGCCGCGGAGCAACTGGGCCCGTGAGCCACAACTACTGAGCCTGAGCGTCTGGAGCCTGTGCTCCGCAACAAGAGAGGCCGCGATAGTGAGAGGCCCGCGCACTGCGATGACGAGTGGCCCCCGCTTGCCACAACTAGAGGAAGCCCTCACACAGAAACGAAGACCCAACACAGCCAAAAATAAAAATAATAAATAAATAATAAATTAAAAAATTAAAAAAAAAAAAGAGAGAACGTGCTTAAATATTCAGACCTTCATATGATCTTGAGACTGCCCCTTCCCAACTTTGGCAAAAAGTTGGATGTGTACTCTCTAGAGGGGGTTAGCTTTCTGGACTAGGAAGCCTTCCCAGAGACCTGGAAGATGAAGTGAATCTGGACATGAATGCTGAAAATCCCCAGTCCTCTTCCCCTACTGAGCTCCCAGTAGGCCAGCAGTTCAAGGTAAACCCACCTGACAAGACTGAAGGTTTCTCCAAGGAATCTGACCAGCCCAAGAGGAAAGTCCTAAAGATATGGACATTGGAGATTTACTCAAAAAAGTTCAATCAGGTCACCTTACAAACATATATTCTTTTTAATACCCTGCTCTTAAATGTAAGTAGACTACCAATGATTGCCAGGCAGCTAAGGAAAGTCTATAACATGAAAGACTAAAACAGAAAGGAGTAAGAAAACATCACGCAGGAGATGAAAGTTTCAACACAGCATATTAATTAACGTCCTCAGAGATAGGAAGATATTGCAACCCTGGAATGAGGTCCTATTTTTTTTTTTTTTGCCCGTGCCTCACGGCATGTGGGATCTTAGTTCCCCAACCAGGGTTCGAATCCGTGCCCCCTGCAGTGGAAGCGTGGAGTCTTAACCACTGGACCGCCAGGGAAGTCCCAAGGTCCTATTAAAAACAACAAAACAGGACTGGTGTTCCCTGGTGGCGCTGTGGTTAAGAATCCGCCTGCCAATGCAGGGGACATGGGTTCAAGTCCTGGTCCGGGAAGATCCCATATGCCGCGGAGCAACTAAGCCCGTGCGCCACAACTACTGAGCCTGCACTCTAGAGCCTGCGAGCCACAACTACTGAGCCTGCACGCCTAGAGCCCGTGCTCCACAACAAGAGAAGCCACCACAATGAGAAGCCCATGCACCACAAGAAGAGTAGCCCCCACTAGCCGCAACTAGAGAAAGCCTGCACACAGCAACGAAGACCCAATGCAACCAAAAAATAAATAAAATTTAAAAATTAAAAAAAAAAAAAAGAAAAATGAACCTTCAGAGAATCAACTTGGGGAAATCTACAAAGGAGATCAAAAAACAACAAAATGGGGGATAGGGGAGGCAAGGAGAGAAAAGAGGAGAAACACAGGTAAGTCCAGGAGATCCAACATCTGAATAACAGGAATTCCAGAAAGAAAAATCAGAAAACCAAAGGTAGGAAATCATTAACAAGTAATTCAAGAAAGTTTCCCAGAAATGAAGGATTAAAGTCCATTCTGAAGAGGTACAGCAAGAGCCTAGCACAATGCACCAACAGACCTTTGCCAAGGCACGTCAGTGTGAATCTCAGAACACTGGCAACAGAAAGGAGAGAGTCACAAAGGTCAGCACTCAGAACGGTCTCAGACTTCTCCACAGCAACACAAGATGCTAGATGAAAAAGTAACGATGCCTTCAAAATTCTAAAGGAAAACAAACTCCAACCTAGAATTTCATACTCAATCGAGTATGAGAGAACAAGCCACTTTCAGACATGCAACGTCTCTCAAAAAATTACTTCCCATGCACCCCTTCCACAGCAGGTCTCTACTGGACGAGGTAATAAACCATGAGAGGAAGAGGTTACACAAACAACAGGAGATTCAACAGAGGAAAGCCCATGATAACGGAAATACCTTAGGCACAAAGGAAAGCCAGTCCAGAGTGGGGCCAATCAAGAAGAAACTGATCAAATAGATGATGTATTAATGTCTATAGAGAAGTCTGAGGTTAAACCAGTGACAAGTTGACAGAAAATTAAGCCAATAAGAATGTAAGCGAATTAATTCTAGGAAAAAGAAAGTTCTGCAGGAAAGTAATCGAGTCTACCACCTGGCTCAGCTGTGATTTAAATACCCAGCCCTAATAACATAAACACTGAATATGATCTAACCAGAATTATAATATCAGGGAGGTGGGCGATGGGGAGTCCACACATGGTGGGCAGGAGGAAGGAGAAGCTGAAAGATAAATGCCTAAAACGAAACATCAGGGAGTAGCCATACAAACAGGTTTAAATTGAGACATGGAGGCAAATACAAACAACCAGCCAAGAGTTGAAAGGGACTCCCCAGAAGCAGGGGAAATGGGGGAGAGGGTCAGACAGGGCAGGAGGGCTGCTGTTTTTCATAATAAGCCTCTCAGAACTATTTGCTCTTTCAATGTAACTGATTTTTTTCTCAAGTGCAGGATATAAAACTGTTTATAAAGCTCCATGTTTTAGGTTAATCTTCTTTATTGTTTTATAAAATTTCCAGGGAATTCCCTGGCAGTCCAGTTTGGGACTCAGCTGCTGAGAGCCCGGGTTCAATCCCTGTCAGGGAAGTGAGATCACACAAGCCGTGTGGTGCAGCCAAAAATTAGAATTAAAATTTAAAAATGTAGCGCTTACATAAAATAACACACTCCACACCAGGGTCAAAATGTGGCCTTGGATATACCGAATGAGACTCATGGAGCCGTGGCAGCAAGGGCATGGTTTAAAATGCAGATTCCTGGGCTCCAATTCCAGACCAAGTAATAGGCACCTCTAGGGCTGGTGCTGTGGAACCTTCACTTCTAACAAGATCTCTAGCTGATGTGGAAACCACTGCTCTAACTCACTATATTACTAATTCAGGAGGCTCAATTAAGAAGCCAATAAATCAATGTCTAAATCAAGGGGAAGGGGGAGGGTATTCCAGACAGGGCACTATGGGTATCATAACTTCTACCTGAAAGAAACCCACTCTATATGTAACTCAATGTGCATGTTTCTTTTCTTATCAGAACAAGTTAACTCTTTGTCACATCTAAAACAAACTAACTCCCTTCCACAGTGAGTTCACTGGAAACCACCCCATGTGCAGGAAACCCTCCACTGGAGCAGCACTGCTTGTGGAGCCACTGGCCACACTGCATCCGAATGTATCAGAGGAGCTGGGGGTGGGGGAGCAAGAGACACAACACAGGGGCTGCTCTTGGGCGGAACGGTCTTGTTAGCTGACAGACCCAATGATGCTCACTCTCCTCAAGTTATTACAGGAATGATACAAGGTCTGTCACCATGTGGTTGTGTCATGACCACAAGACAAAGCTTACTAGAAAATCTCTACTTGATACAGATGGCCAACACATGAAAAGATGCTCAACATCACTAATTATTAGAGAAATGCAAATCAAAACCACAATGAGGTATCACCTCACACCAGTCAGAATGGCCATCATCAAAAAAATCTATAAACAATAAATGCTGGAGATATAAATGCTGGAGAGGTTGTAGAGAAAAGGGAACCCTCTTGCACTGTTGGTGGGAATGTAAATTGATACAGCCACTATGGAGAACAGTATGGAGGTTCCTTAAAAAACTAAAAATAGCACTACCATATGACCTAGCAATCCCACTACTGGGCATATACACTGAGAAAAACATAATTAAAAAGGATACATGTATCCCAAAGTTCACTGCAGCACTATTTACAATAGCCATGACATGGAAGCAACCTAAATGTCCATCAGCAGATGAATGGATAAAGAAGATGTGGTACATATATACAATGGAATATTACTCAGCCATAAAAAGGAACGAAATTAGGTCATTTACAGTGATGTGGATGAACCTAGAGTCTGTCATACAGAGTGAAGTAAGAAAGAGAAAAAAATATACCGTTTATTAACACATACATATGGAATCTAGAAAAATGGTACTGATGAACCTATTTGCAGGGCAGGAAAAGAGACGCGGACATTGAGAACGGACTTGTGGACACAGAGGGTGGGGCGAATTGAGAGAGTAGCACTGACATATATACACTACCATGTGTAAAATAGCTAGTGGGAACCTGCTGTATAGCACAGGGAGCTCAGCTCGGTGCTCTGTGATGACCTAGAGGGGTGGGATGGGGGGTGGGGGGTGGGAGGGAGGCTCAACAGGGAGGGGATATAGCTTATTCACTTTGTTCTACAGCAGAAACACAACACTGTAAAGCAATTATACTCCAATAAAAATAAAAAATCTCTGCGTGATCTAGGTTCTTCCTCTCCCTCCAGTACTTGAACCATCTGTTCAATGAGCAACATTCTAAGGGCCGATAATTGATCCCTTTTCCTCAATAGTTTTTGCTGTAGCTCATCCTTCACGGAATCCCTGCAAGACCTCTCTTCAGTGTCTGACTTCTCCAGGTTGCTTTCCCAATTTCTGTGCTTTTGTCAGCTATTCACTTTGCACACCCTGTGCTCTTTAGTTACCTTCGCTGCATTAAGAGCTGCAGCTGTGCCAGTCCATGCTGAGATACTCTGATAAACGCACAAGAACCTGTCCCCTGAATCACCACAAAACTGCTTATGAAGCCAGTACAGCAGCCACTAGGACTCTCTGAATTACCTTTTTTTTTTTTTAAAGTCCTGACACATCAGGATCATTTTTTAAAAATTAATTAATTAATTTGGTTTTGGTTGTGTTGGGTCTTCATTGCTGTGCGCAGGCTTTCTTTAGTTGCGGCGAGTGGGGGCTTCTCTTCATTGCGGTGCACGGGCTTCTAATTGTGGTGGCTTCTCTTGTTGCAGAGTACAGGCTCTAGCCGCGCAGACTTCAGTAGTTGTAGCACACGGACTCTAGAGCACAGGTTCAGTAGTTGTGGCACACGGGCTTAGTTGCTCCGCGGCATGTGGGATCTTTCTGGACCAGGGATGGAACCCGTGTCCCCTGTGTTAGCAGGCGGATTCGTAACCACTGTGCCACCAGGGAAGCCCTGAATTACCTTTTAATATTGGATTACTTTTGCTAAATGCTGAGTCACTGGGGTTTCCAGGCTACAAGGTCACAGCATTAGGTTTTTTTCACAGACCATGACCACGTGTGTTGTGTTGTTCAAGCTGAACTGATGGTGCGCCCACAAACGCTGCCTGAACAAAGTGCTGCATGAATGTCCGTGCCGACAAATGAGGCAATCTGTGCACCCTCGGAGTTGTTCCAAGGGCTTAACCAGCAACTGGCCTGGAACAGCAGCTTACGCTCTTATCAGTAACTATGCTACTTCAAACTGGAAAAATGCAGGGCATCTCCCAGGGTGTGAAAGTTTAACCTGCTGCCAAAGCAAACACACACACACAAAAAAAACTACAAAATGAACACACAGTCCTTATAGTCTCAAAAAGAAAAGAACCCACATTTATTTAGTTTAACATTTACCCAGATCTAAAGAAAAAGATGTCAAAAGATAACCTAGGACATATACATACGCACGCACCTCCTGACCCAGATAACCTAAAAGAAAAAAATAAGGGCAAAGTTCTGTCCAACAGATAAATTTATCTTCGCTTCTGGAAGATGTTTCCACGTCCCATTCCACGTCCTCTCCCTCTTGCGGCCACTGAAAGAAAGGTGGGGAAGAGAAAGGACAAGGCCAGGTCAGTAAGGACTCATATCACAGAGCAGCCAGAGACCCAGGACATGGCCCAGGAAGGGGCCTGAAAGGCCACCCGGTCCAGCACCACGCTCACCCCGTCACATTTCACGGGGGAAACAGAGACCCTGGGCAGGGCAGGTGCCTGGCATCAGAGCTGGAGAGGCCCTGGACTCCTGCCTTCCAGCCCAGCACTGTTCCCCACCAGAGGCAAGGCCTTGTGGCAAAGGTGGTTTGGGGACCCAGTCTGGGAACCATAGAAAAGATGACTTCTCAGAGCTGGCCCAGGGTGAGCTAATAAAACACGACAGATGCATTTAATTCACACTTAAAATTCTGAAACAAACAGATGTTAAATGTTAATATCTATTAAATCTGGGTGAGGGGTTTTATTATTCTTCGAGCTATTCTGCAGGTGTGAAATATTTTGGAATGGGGGGAAAAAACCAAAACCACTCCCCACATAAAGATAGCTGTTCTCTGTGACCCAAAGGTTCTAGAAAACCAGTGGCTTTGAAGAACAGGTGAAAATATCCTGATGGCTACTAACTGGAGCCTCACCCCTCTCCTCTTACAGATCCTGGGGCTGGCGCAGGCAGTGGCTCAGGCAGAGGTCAGCGGGCCGAGGCAGACTCACTGCCAAGCGCCTTCTAGTGCACGACCACTGGGCTCCTCCCTTTGCTAGAGAAGATGGTATCGTTACACAGTGACAACGAGGGCAGCCTTCCTTGAGGAAGCAGAGAGAACAACAGCTGTAGCACAAAGCTGGAACTTCTGAAAATCGTTCCTTCTCCAGGACAAAGGTCCAGAGCTTTGGTCCCATCTCCCCACAACTCTCTCTCTTCCAGGAAGGGCAAGGAGATTCTCTGATCAGTTTTTCTGGAGGGCATTTTAAAGGGTTACTCTACTGTGTCTTTAAACTCAACATATGTACTGCAGCTAAAGATACTGACAGAGACGCCAGTGACCTTCCTGCACTGTAAAGCCTTTTACCAATAAATACTAAGACGGTTCCTAGCGACTGCATTTGCTTTCTTAGCTAATCAACATGGCAGAACTTTTCAGGACCCACATACAAAACTCTGGTTGGGCTAACCAAGAAAAGAGGTCAGACCAAGTCACTGGGAAAAGGCTAGTCCCACTTTTGGAAAGTGGTAAAGGAAGGACTTATTTTCAAATGTAAGAAGTTTTGAAAATTAAGTCAGCCCCCTTTAATGGGTAAAGATGGCTCAAATCTGCTTACTTCTTATCTGAAAGTGGATGCCCCCCCCCCATTTCCCTTATTTATGTTGCGTATCAGTAGACATCCCCAGCCTCAAGAGGAACTATTATCCCATTGCTTTAGGAGTCAGCTAATCAATACCACAGTGCCTCTACTCAGCAAACTAGACCAGGGCAAGCTTCCCCCAGACACCCCAGAATTTCTGAAAACAAAGGGCCTCCTAGAGAGTCATTATAGGAGACTTATCTACTCTTTCATTTAAGTCCCCATCTTCTTTCTAAGGAGCCACTTTGGATTTTGCATAACTCCTGTGAATGGGATCAGGTGAGGCAGACAGAGAAGGCAGGGTACTTGGATCCCCCAAGACTGAAGGGAAAAGGGGTGGCAGTGGGTATGGAAATGGCTCAGGTCAGGTCCACCCCCATGCCCCAGCAATAACAGGGCATTTCTAAAAGGTACACGACACACCCACATGTCACAACCAGTGCACGAGGAGCACCTACCTTGGGCCTTCAGAATAGCAGCCTTTCCCCGACCGGCCCCCGAGCCTTGGTTTTTATTTTTCATGCTCTTTAACATGGGTGCGTTTTTCAGCATGTCAGGCAAAATCAGAAAGCGGATCTTGCTGCCACGGATGTACACCTGCTCCAGCTGTGCCACTCGGCCATCTCTGTATGTGACTGTGATGTTGGACATCTGGAAGGGAACCACCGGCTCATGAGTAAAGGCCAACAGCACCAGTGGAGAGCAGGGTATGTGAGACAAGCCTTGGCAAGGAGGGGAGTCCAGAAATGCAGAAACTCACATCACTAAATAAAGCTGGGGGAACTCCAGAGGGCCTACTGTGTGCGCCAGGGACTGCGCTCAGCACTTCACAGAGATGGCCCTAACAGTATGAGATTTCCCATTTTTAAAGATAAAAAAACTAATGCACTTGTCCAAGATCCAACAGCCAGAAGGCAGGGACTCCTGATTCAAATGCCTGGACTGGCCCCCAGAGCCCCAACTCTGCCATCCTCGCTCTCCCACCAGCACATGATAAACTAACTGAAATGGCTTAGAATTGCTTGTCCAAACCCTGTGTCCCCTCCCACATCTGCCCAGCACACGGACTGCAAAGGCGCCGTGAGGGTTACGAGCGTGCACCAGATGCTGTCCCTGACCTCCCAGGGAACACACTCGAGTAGGTGAGACAGAGCCCCTCTGGCTTGGGTGATAGGGACTGAGAAGTGGGGGTGGCAGTGCATGCATGAATGGCCCAGAATACAGGACAGGTGTGAGGCGAGAGTTCGCACAAAGACCAGACAGGACATGGAGCAGGGGAACTGGGACTGAGGGCAGGGTCGCCACCTCAGAGACTATGGGGCCGTGCAAGTTTGTGGACAGAGGCAGGGCGGACAGGGCTAGGGCGGCACTTCGGACAGATGAATGCGTGAACCGTGGGACAGGGGGTGGGGGATGGAGGGGGGCTTAGAGGAGAATCCAGCCAGGATAGGCCGGGCGCGGGAACGTGACACAAACCTGCCAGTGCCAATCTCAACAGGCACCACGTTTATCAGATAAAACAGCTTATTTTACCAGCCTTCTGCATGGAAAAGGACTACAATTTATTCAGAATGGGTCAAACCCACATGGGAGAGAGGTGTGCTGGCTCCCCAATTTCTGACTGCTTGTTGTCACCTCAGCCTGACTTGCTCTTTTCTTCAAGTGTTAACTGGCCCCCGCGGCCTCTGCATGAGCGCCCAGTGGCAGAAAGATCAAACACGCTCTAAGGCTGCCCTGCCGCTGCCAAACCAACTCCCCTCCAGCACATCCTGGTACATCTCACTCCCTCCTCTGTCACTGCCTCCCCAACCCTCTCTGAGAATCCCTGACAGAGGCTGTTACAGAAGATCAACAACACTTACACTGAGTGCTTTCACAAACGGCACGTGTCCACCTGGGCTGAAGCAAGAAGGAGCCCAGCATCACTAGTCCTATTACAGCCTAGGAACCAGGCGGGCCGCTGCTCTCGCGCTCTCTCCACGGCACCAGCAGAGAAATGGCCGTGCCGTGTATCCCTCTGCCGGGTACACAGCTTGTCAACAAGCCCGAGCTGTACTCGCATCATGAGCTAAAGGCAGCAACTTGGCGTGAACTCGGTTTAAATGAAAGTCAGGCAGGAACACACCATCCATTCAACTCTCCCAAACAGCCACAATGAAACACAGATGACATAAGCCAGGTGCCCAACTGCAATGACACTTTGGGGAGAGAAGATCTTAGTACAGACCGTCTCTGTACTCATTACCCACATGTCTGGGGCCGGGATGGAGAGTGCCAGGTGGCCACGGAGAGTCGGTCACAGCATCCCAGCTGCGGGGCACACGGCGAGCAGCCAGCAGATGTTCACCCCCTCCCTCCCTGTCCCACCATCCTCATTTTCCTGTCTGGAATCTGACAGTCAGAACTGAGGGCTTGATGCTTTCAGAGGCAATGGGATCCAGCAGGTTTACTCTAGGCCTCATTTTAGAGACTGTCGCCAAGTTCACAGACTTGGGAGTCAGACACTTGGGTTTAGATCGGCTCCTTCCATGCTTGGTCACCCTGGGCATCTGGAAGCTTGTCCTCGGAGAGGTCCTGTGATGACTCAAGGACCTATCGTGTGTAAAACCCCAGCATAGTACCTGGCACAGAATGTGCATGCAATGAACAGAACCTTCTGGCACTATTAAGCACACAGCCATTTGGAGACAGGTCCTAGTTTGACAAGTTAAACTAAGACTTTAAAATACTTAACAGCACCCAGTAGAATTTAGAATTTGGTTTCTAAATTCTACTCCCAACCTAAAAGAAAGCAAGGCTCCTGAAGAAATGGCTGATTTCAGAGCTGGGTTAGGGAAGGTAAAAGATGAGCCTGTAACAAGCATCTTATACCAGAAGGTAGGGATGTGCTCCCCCAAAATGACCAGGACACACCAAAGGACACAGGAGTCAGCTTGAGAGGCTCCTACTGGTCAAATCTGGGATAACTGGAACATCAAAATAAACAATGACAGCAACGGATTATAACACCCTTAACAAAACATATTGACAGTATGAGCGTATATTGATAGTAAATGAATGGATAAATGGGGGGTAAGGGAAGGCACTTCCATGCAGCAGACCCAATAAATACAGAAAGAATGATGGAGGAAAAAAAAATTATTCTTTGCAACCGTAATAGTAAAAAGATTCAAGCAAGAATCTTCACGGGAAGCTAAAAGGGGCTGAGGAATGGAACAATAATGAGGAACCGAATGCTCACAAGGTATTCACTTAACCTCCCCACAAAATTCTCATTAGTTACAAAAGGAAAAGGAACATACAGTGGAGAGACCACATAACACCTTAACCAAAAGATCAAGGTTAACATTGCAAACAAGGGGCAAACAGGTGTTTAGGCCTGACTGACCCTCTGAGGAGACAAAAATCACACAATAACAGCCCATAAAAGCATAACCCAAATCTAATTAGGAAGAAGCATCAGAGAAACCCCAATCAAGGGACATTCTAACAAAATAACTGGCCTCTAGTCTTCAAAATCATCAATGGTGTGAAAAGCAAACTTGGAGGAACCGTCCCAGACCAAAGAAGCATCAAATGAGTTGACAACTAAACCCAGGAATGAGGCAGAGGACTACACGGCCAGAAAGGACACACTGTGCACCTGTAGAAACTGGTTACACTGCAGGTTAAAGTACTGACTCAATCTTGGAGTTCCTGAATTAATAACTGTACTATGGATATAGTAAGAGGAAACATACACATATATACACAACATATTATGCAATAAAGGAGTATGATGACTGCAATCCACTCTCAAAGAGCTCAGAAGAAACATCTAGGTAGATTTTTCCACAGACCATTATGCCACAGCCAAGAAAACAGTTCAAACAGTCCTGTCACCGATGGGGTGATCATGCCAAAGCCCCCAAAGCATCATTTCTGCAGAATCTATTAACTATCACTTTTCCCCCACCAAAACGTCTAGGAATTACGTCACTTTAAAGATAATGAAATTTTGGATTTGGTCCTTACTCCCTTTTTAAAAAATAACATTTACTGTGCTTTATGATCACAAGCTTAACACATGATTGTCATTTTAAAGTAAGAAAAATATTTTTTAAAATTCCCCCCCGCCGCCGCCGGCCCAGCTATTTTTTAAAATTTAATCACATATAATTTCCCACGAAAAAACAACAATTCACTTTGGTCCTCCTCAAAAACTTTTTTTTTTTTAAATTTTACTTATTTATTTTTTGGCTGCATTGGGTCTTCGTTGCTGCGTGCGGGCTTTCTCTAGTTGCAGTGAGAGGGGGCTACTCCTCGTTGCGGGGCATGGGCTTCTCATTGCGGTGGCTTCTCTTGTTGCGGAGCACGGGCTCTAGGCACACGGGCTCAGTAGTTGTGGCTCGCAGGCTCTAGAGCACAGGCTCAGTAGCTGTGGCACATGGGCTTAGTTGCTCCGCGGCATGTGGGATCTTCCCGGACCAGGGCTTGAACCCGTGTCCCCTGCATTGGCAGGCAGATTCCTAACCACTGTGCCACCAGGGAAGTCCCCCACACCATTTTTATAATAGAAAATGTTATTAAAACCCAACATCAAATGGCAAACACTGAACTCCAGCTGCCCTCTAGCAAAGAACAAGCAGAGGGAGAGCCAAGAGGACACTCTCATCCCCAAAGGGCAGACTTACTGGGACTAGGAAGAAAGGAGAATAGCAGGCACCATTGGCCTCCCACCCCGGGGACACGTGAGTCAACTGTGCTGGGTGCTCACCACAGCGGGCTCAGCTCCGCCACAGCCTGCTGGGGTCTATCCAATGCGCCAGGTTTCGCTATACACCGTGAGGCCTCGAATCTTGGCATGGGCAGGGTAACAGGCTGAATTGTACCCACCCCCCAAATTCATATATTGAAGTCTTAGCCCCCACCAACGTGACTATATTTCAAGACTGGATCTTTACAGAGGTAACTGGGCCGTAGTCCAATATGACTTATGTCCTCATAAGAAGAGATTATGATATGGACACACACAGAGGGAAGACCACGTGAAGATAAAGGAAGAAGACAGCCATCTATAAGCCAAGGAGAGAGGCTTGGAATAGATCCTTCCCTCACGGCCCTCAGAAGAAACAACCTTGCAACACCTTGATCTCGAACTTCTAGCCTCCAGAACCCTGAGAATAAATTTCTGTTGTTTAAGCCACCCAGCATGGGACTCTGTTATGGCAGCCCTAGCAGATTAACACAGGTGGAAGGAGGTGGCAGGCCCCCACTATCTGACATGCAACGGCTCATTTATTCTGCACTACAGTCCTGAGGCTGAGGTGCTATTTTTATCCCTGATTTAGAAAGGAGGGAACAGAGGGTGAGGGAGGTCCAAAGCTCACGAAAAGTCACACCAGGTGGCAGGCTGCAATGATTCCAGATCCATCACAGGGTCTGTGTGCTTTACTTCACACTGGCTACCATCAGAGAGAACACCAAGGTCACGCGGTCAGACACCTTACCTTCACGTTACAGATGGGAAGTCTGAAGCTCTGCAAACTCAGAAAGTTATCCAAATAAACAGCTGAATAAACACACGAAGATTCCCTATCCTAGTCTTGCATTCTACTCACCAAACTGAAGCACCTTAAAATGGATGAGGATGCCTTCAGTCAGAGGACTGGACCTATGACAGCCATACCTCACGAAGGCAAAGGAGGCCTGGCTCCACCAGACCTGCAGAGAGCCCACCCACCCACCTCTGTGGCGTTAACACCGAGGAGAGAAACCTGCAGTCACCAGATGTCTATTTCCCCAAACACGAGGGAACCCCCAGCTGGTCAACCTGGCAGGAAGAGGATGCTCAAAGCTACAGAGAAATCACAAATAAACCAATGAACCCTGTGAAACAATGGATACTTAGGACACGTGTCCTGCAACATGACCTTGGGTAAGTCACCTCACCTCTCTGACCTTCAGTTTTCTCACCTAGAAAATATCAACAGGTACCATATGTTGACATTTACAATGTGCAAGGCGCTGAGCTAGTTGCCACACACACTCATCTGATCTTCAGAACAGCCCTGGGGTGGGGGTGTTACCCCAGTGGCAGTCTTGGGAGTGCACTGCTCAGACTGGGATCCACCACAGCATTCACCCTGAAGCCACTCTCTTGTCAAGCTGCCAGCCAATGACTGACCACAGTGGGGGTATAGCGCCAGGCCACCTGTGCCCCATGCTAGACTCTTCCAATGAGAAACCTTCCTTTGCTTGGCTGAGACTTCCTCAGAGATACACTACCGTCTAAGGCTCTTCCTACTCAACCCTCCTTCCTTCCCCCTCTCCTTTCCCCAGTGTCAGACCAGCACCCCAGACTGAAAGCTCTCCTGCTCCCTCTCCTTTACCCTTTATTGTTAGCTTTCCCAGTCAATCTCTTGCAGAACTAATTCTGTTCTCATTTCACAGATGAGAAAACTGAGGTGATTAACATGCCCAAGGTCAATCAGAATTCAAAGCCACATCTGATTCCAAAGTCCAAGCTCTTAAGGAGAAATTATGTTACACACTTTGTAAAGCGATGCCATACAAATCCACGTGACTATTAGCAAAAAGCAACGCTGTGCCACGGGAAGGGCACCACATCAAGAAGTGGCTCCAACATTAACAGAGTGACGTTCAGTAGATGAGTCCTTTAATCTTATTCTTCCTATCTTTTTTTTTTTAAGGTTTATTATTTATTTATTTTATTTATCTCTGGCTGCGTTGGGTTTTAGTTGCGGCATGCGGGATCTTTCGTTGCGGCTTTCCTCTCTCTGGTTGTGGTGCGCGGGTTCCAGAGCACGTGAGCTCTGTAGTTTTCGGCACACGGGCTCTAGTTTAGACATGTGAGCTCAGCAGTTGTAGCGCTCAGGCTTAGTTGCCCCATGGCATGTGGTATCTTAGTTCCCTGACCAGGGATCGAACCCACGTTCCCTGCATTGTAAGGCAGATTCTTTACTACTGGACCACCAGGGAAGTCCCCTATTCTTCCTATCTTATGGATGATAAAACTATCACCAAACCTGCTTACCTCACAAGGTAGTTGCTATAAATGCAATCAAACGAGATGCCTCCCCCAAGAAAAATGGCAAATAAACACAATATGTGAGCGGAGGATTCTGCTAACTGCAAAGCACTATGCAAACATATGGGGGTAATGAACAGTGGCCCCGAACCCGATGGTTCTCTTGAAGGTAGTGTCACTTTTCTTAAACAGGTCCCCAAAATATGGGAGAAAATGATTATGGGATTGGGAGACACAAAAGAACAAAGTTAAATATTCCAAACTTCCGAATGGCTCTTATTTATACTCACATCCCCAGTACCTGTAGCAGTGCCTGGCACACATTAGGCACTTGGTAAATAACTGCTGAATGAGAACTTCAAAAAGACCCCCAACCACCATCTTTCTGTCCTCCAAGGCACAGGCTCAAGCTTCCCCCACAGCCTCAAGTGCAAAGCAGGATACCTGGCAGTTCATGTTGTCCTCTGCTTCAATGAGCTTCCCTCGATACACCTCACCAGTGTTTGTCTCACATGTCACAATGTGACCCTCAGCCTCATGTAGGACTTTAATCGGTACGCCAATAGACATCTCGGCAGGAAGAGAGTTCTACAGTGAAAAAGACAACAGTTAGTTCACCTTTCAGAGCCCAAGAAGACATGTGGCAAACACCACGCCCTCAAGGCCTGAAACTACACAAAACTTAGCAAAGATGCCAAAGGTGCATTTGTTATTTTTTTTTTTTTTTTACAGAAAAAAGTAGCTTAACTCCTAGCTTGAAGGCCCTATCTGGCAAACACATGCAAGATGTGGGTGGGGAGGAATAGGGGGGCTAGAGGGAAAGCTAATGGGAATGAAAAGTGCCTCCCATCTCCCTCCCACTGCAGATCGCTTACTTTTCATCAAATAACTATGTGTTCCCCAATACTGTGTGTTGGAGAAGAGAAGGTTGGAATGCATGTATATTTGTCAACCCTCAGTTGTGGGTAACATCTCTTGGAGAACCTATGACACAGACCTGAGCTGTCCAAGGCAGTAGCCACTGTCTGCATGCAGCTACTGAAATTAAACTCAATTAAAATGAAATAAAATTAAAATAGAAAATTCAGTCCCTCAGTCACATTAGCCACGTTTCAAGAGCCCAATGCAGTGGGCACTAAGCAGTGCAGATACAGACCAAAAGATCCAGGCAAATCTAGAAGAGGCTGTGCATTTAATTCAACCCATTAAGTGCTCTCTGACCCTCCACTTACTTCACCATCAAGGCTAAAGAGAAAACAGCAAAGTGTTCACAAAGTGACAATGTGCTAAAAGCAGGAAATGCTTATCTTGGAGGAAAAACATAATCAGGGCAAGAGACTGACTTGACCTAATTAAAAAGGAAACGCAGTGGACTTTTTCTGTTCCAAGATGGGCACATCTTGTGTGGTCAAGAGAGGAAAAGGAACAGGAGAGGTTGGGAAAGACTTAGGAGTGTGGATTTTATGCTGAACGCAGTGGGGGATCCACGGCAGTATAGGAATTATCCGATGGAAAGGCATCCGCACTTACAAGATAAATCGAACACGATTTAGAAGCAGGGAAACTTGATAAAAACTTGTGTACAGTGTAGAAAGCACGAGGGGACCAGTGTCTGAAAGGGGGATGGAGGCAGAGATGCAAAGGGCTTTGAAAAGGATCACCCAGGTAGGATTTGGGGAAAGGAGGCAATCAGCCAGAAATGATCTCAAGACCATTACCTGGATGATTCAAAAAACACTGGCCTGGAGAGGTATAGAAACTGAAGAGCATGTACTTTGGGGAAAAGCTAACGAACTCACTCCCAGGCGCTAGTGAGGCGACGCTCATGTTTGTGTGGCCGAGCTTCCCGCTCTTCTCCCTCCCCGAGCACCGCAAAGCTTCCCGGCAGCGAGTCCTCCTCCAGCCCCCGGCCCCTCGCGGGTACCTCGGCCTACCCTCGCCCGCCCCCGGCCTCTCCTCACCGGTTCCGGTCTCCTCTCCCTTTCTGGTGCAGAGGTATCTCTTGCGACTGCGAAGGCGTGAAGCGAGTGAATGGCGGCTCCCACGCTCCCAGAATACCACGCGTTCCCAAGATGCCTCGCGCAGGGCCCGCCCCCTTCCTTTTCCTAGTGGCGGGCGCAGTCTCGCCTCCGCTTCCTCCTCACCCCGCCGGCTGGGAAACTTGGGCTCTGGTACAATAGTTCCGGGCCCGGAAGAGAGGGCTGATGACCGGACCCAGGTGCCGCCGGAAACATCGACCCTCGGGCCGGCAAGGGCAGAGGGGGGTCGCGTTTCCAAGCACCCCATACCAGCGACGGGCTGGACGGCAAGGCGGGCATCGGGGGCGACAGGCGGTGGGGCCGAGGGTCAAGACCTGCCCTCACAATCTAACCTTGAGAACCCGGCAGCGCCAGGTAAGGGGCGCCCTAAGCGAGGCGAGTATCCCACCATACGGAAAGGGAAACAGGGACGGAGCGGAGCGGGGGCGGCCCGTGACCGTCCCTCCAGGGGGTCGGAGTGGGGCTTGGTCTCCCGGAGCCCCGCGCTCTGCCTCAGCCCGAGGCTGGCGGAGGAGCTGGCCGGGCAGAGGCGGAGCTTGCCCGGGGAAGAGCCTCTGGGGAGCCCGCGTTCGCGGAACGCCCGGGCCTGGGCGGAGCTTCCGGGGAGCCGGGCGGGGAAGGGGTGCGAGGCCCGGGAGGCCAGGGGCGGGGCTCCCGGGAGCCGGGACCGCTAGCGACCAGACGCGCTGAGATCCCGAGCCCGGGGGCCTGGAGGCGTAGGAGTCGGGGCGGGGCGGGCCGCGGCCTGGAAGGGCCAGGGCGGGGCTTGGGGCGGCCCAGCCGCTGCCTCCCCTTCACCCCAGCGCGCTGGTGCTGGCGGTGGCTGCCCAGGAACCCGGCGCGCACGGGTCCCGCTCCAGCCCCAGTCAAAGCCGAAGCTGCAGCCGGCTCCGGGCCGGGGCCATGGGAGCCCCCCGCCGCCCGCGTCATGAGGACGGAGGCGGAGGTAGCGGGGCCGCCGCTCGAACCCGGTCAGTGCTCCTCGAGGGCTCAGCTCTCACCCCGGGGAACAGGGGGGACCCCGCCCTAGCGCGGGGCAGGGTACGGCCGCGCGACCTTGGGCCGACGGCCGCCGCGTCCCGGGCTGTAGAGCTTTGAGCGAAACCTGGCCAGGTGTGCACTCCGCCTTGGCCACCCCACCGCCAGCCCGGGTTAGTTGGGGTTTCCTGATACTCCCTGGGCTGGGACCCCAGGCAGCTCTGATTGCGGTCATGGTGGGAGGGTCCCCGTTGAGAGGCAGGAGCGGCACCTTCCCCAGAAGCGAAAAGTCCTCCTGGGGCTTGGAAGATCTTGTCCCCTCGGGTAGTTAAGGCCTAGAAGGACTGGGAACTGGTTGGGAGTACAGAGCAATGGGGGAGGGCCTTCCCCTGGCCTTCCAGACTCGGCGTTTTGTCTTGCTATAGTTCTTCACTCTCTAGTTCCTCTGGCCCAGGTGGCCTGAGTTCCTTTGGGGCGGAAACACAGACTGACCCGTTCAGTGCCGCGGGACTCAATTTGCTTTTCTAAGTGGGGGAGGGGGAAAGCAGTGATTCCTGCTCTGCTTAAGGCACAGGGTTGATGAGAAAGAGAAAGGGGTGGTAAACTCTAAAGTGAAGTGCCAACACACTGAAGAGGTCAGGAGCACAGGAGACCCCAACCCTATGGCATTAGTGGGACACTGTGATTGCAGCAAGGAGTAGGGCCCGGGGCTACCCTGGGATTTGCCTGCCTACTCCTCTAATTACCTAACTCTTGTGATCTTGGATCAGACACTTGCCTTTCCTGAGCCCCTGCGGAGTAGTGACTCAAGTTTACAGGGAGCTTTCTGTGGGCAGGCACTATGCTAAGTTGTTTACGTGCAGAGCCTCGTTAATGCTCATAATGACAAAGTCGGTTACCAATGTTATTTGCACTTTTGCAGATGAGCAGACTGAGGCCGAGAGGGGTTAAGTATTCAGGGCCAGTGAGCTGTCTTCCTTCCTTGGCGACAGCTGCCAACTGAAGCCAGGCCAGCACCTTCCAGGCAGACCCTAGCTCTCAGGTAGGACAGTCCCTTGGCTCCAGGCATCAACATCTGGCAGCAGTTTGGGCTTGGAAGGCCTCGCCTACTCTTATCACCCCCCACAGGAGTATCTCTGGGTCCCTGTTGGCTGACCTGCTTGTGCCAGGATTCGGGATGGCCATGTGGGGACGTTTAGCCACATTGGGGGTGGGGTAAGGATAAAAGAGTTAGAGATCAGGGCAAGAAGAGAAGGGGCAGCAGAGTTCCCGAGGGCCCTAGAGAGCCGCCGACCTCTGCGACGTTTACAGCTGGGCATAGGGGAGGCACAGGAAGAGTCAAAGCCTGGCCAAAGATGGCCCAGCTAGCTAGTGTCAGAGCCCAGGCCACAGAGCAAGGAGGGAGCTGTAAACAGAGGGCCACAGTCTGGAAGCCTGAAGGAAAGGGGAGTATTGTGGTGACACATAGGCCTAGGTATCTCGAGGGATAAGGCCTTTTTGGAAAAAAACGCCTTCCATTCGCAATTCAAGCATGTCTGTGTTCCTGCTGTGGTCTGAGGGTTGGGAGGAGGCAAAGGTTGTCTGCCTGCCACTGAGGAATTCCCAGTCTGTCCAGTGGGGAAGTTACACACCACCTCCAATCCTCCATATAGAGGGCCTCAGGGAGGGAAAGAGACCAGAACATTTGGATGGGAGACCACCTTTCGGACTAAGGGATATGCAAGAGCAAAGACTAGGGAGTAAACAGCCCATGTAGAGAAAAACAAAAAGGCAGTTTAAAGCCACAGTGAGGGGTTCTTGAAGAGGGAGGCACCCCCCACAAGGGGACAGCACACCGCATAGGCTTCTCCCTCCACTCAGCCCGTTGGGGGATTACTTTAGGATGTGAACACCTGGAGGGCAGGGCTTGGTCTCAGTTACCTGTAATGTCCCCAGAGCCTGGCACAACAGTGGTGCTTAATAAGTTCGTTTTTTTTTCCAGCAAAGGTTTGAGTTACTACTAAGCATCAGACACTAGGCACTGGGAATAACAGTGAACAAGATTAGCACATTCTCTGCCCTTAGGAAGCTTAAAGCCTAGTGGGGAGACAGGATAGCTTTATTTTATTTTTCTTGTTTTTGTTACTTTTGCTAAGTACTGTGAAGGAAACAAGGAAGTACTGTGAAGAAGAGCCCCTTCTCCCAAAGGTACAGTCAGAAAACACCTCTCATGGGAGGAGACTTTGAGCTGGGACCTGAATGACAAAAAGGGGAAGACTTGAGTACTGAGGGTAAGAGAGTTCCAGAGCTGCACATATAAAGGTCCTGGGGTGAGGGCCAAGGTGAAGCGAGTGGGGTGGGCCCTGCAGGCCTTAGTAAGAGATAAGAACGTTATTCTAAGAGCAATGGGAGACTGTGGAAGGGATCCCTCCAGCTGCTGTGTACAGAAACAGGAGAGGGGCTGGGGGTAGAAATTGGGGCAGAGGACAGGCAGAAGTAAAGCAGGATGGAGCCCTGGGGGCTGAATCCATGACAGTGGGTGGAGGGGAATATCAGAAGGCCTCTAGTCATGGCCTGGGTTCCTTTTAGAGCCTCCTGGGGTCGGGGAAGGAGGGAGCAAAGCCTGAGCCTGCCTGGTCTCAGTGTGCCAGACCCCAGCTAGATGGAGGTCAGGGCTCACGGCAGCGCCTGTGAAGGGCTTCGCACACATTCTTGCCCCAAGTGCCCACAGCACCCTGCGGGCTGGCGTCTGTGAGAAAGGAGCAGGCACCGAGAGGCCGTGTCACTCAGCCAGCTGGTGACCTGCACTCACCCGTGCCATCCTGCCTTCCAAGGGCCCCACAGGTGAGGCATAGGAGGAGAGAGGACAGTACAGTGCAGCAAAGGAGCAGTCATGGGTCCCTGCCTCCTGGGAATCCGTGACAGCCCAGCAGGGCACAGATGAGCTCGATGCGAGGATCTCCTCCTGTGAGCCAAAGCATGAACTCTGGCCCGGCAGAGTGCAGATTAGGGAAGGGGCATAGCCAGCCTGGGATCAGGGAAGGCCCCAGAAGTGCTGGCATCTGAGCCAGGTCTTGAGAGCCGGGGAGTGTTTAGACATGGGGAGTAGGAGCTTGGGACCCACTCCAGGCAAGAGGCTGCCCGGACAAGACCAGCAGGTTGAAAGGTCAGGACAGACTCCAGGATTCATGGGCGGCCCTCCTGGTTGGTGCACGCGGGGGAGGCCAGGGCAGCTCTGCACAGACCAGTAGTGGGTTCAGGAGAGTCCCCCGGAGACCCCTGAGGCAGGGAAACCACATGGGCTGAAAGGGCGTCCTAAGTGAACAGAGTGCTCCCAGCCGGAGAGAAATCCTTCCAGTTCTTTAGACTCTAAGCTCTGTCCAGACTCACAGGATCCCAGGGCAGGAGGGTCCTGCAGGCCACGTGCCAGCTTGCCCGCTGCAGCCCTGCCTGGCGCCCCCTGGCTCTCCTATCTAAGGCGCACCCCCCGGCTTCCCCTATCCTGGCCCCTTGTTTTTCTCCTATGCTGCTTGTTTTTGCTGTCCACCAGGGCAGGGACCTGTCTGTGTCACTCACAACCATCTCTGGTTCACATGCCAGGCACTTATAGGCTCTTGGGAATTATTTGTTGATTGAACAACTGAATCAGACCAAAGTCCCTACTTTAGAGATGGCCAGACTCAGTCCAGCATGAGGGAGTCAGTGGCCTAGCCCACAGCCGGCCAGTGACAGAGCCGGGGCTGGAATGCCGGAATGCCTAGGTCGGGCCCTTTCTGCTCCGCCCAGGGTAGCGTTCCACATGCAGACACGTGACAGTCCCCTCCTTGTAGCCCTGGGGGCTGTGGAGTCAGGGGCCTCAGGAATTCAGACATGAGTATCTGCTGAGTGCCTCCCGGCTGCCGCCCTGTCCCTGCCTCCTCGGAGCGCCCACCACAGAGAGGGCTCTGGAGAGGGGCCTTTGGGGCTGGGAATGCACGGAGTGGGGGGCCAGGCACGACAGGGGTCGTCATGGAGAAGTGACATCCGTGGACAGGAGTTAGCTGGTGAGGATGCGGGGAGGCGAGGAAGCAGAGGGTGCCGGGGCAGCAGCCATGAAGGCCTTGCCCTGGGAGGTATGGGAGCCAGGCCACTGGAGGGTTTTGTGTAGGGCTGGCCTGCTCTGACTGGCATTTCGGGGAGATCACTGCCGTGGTGAGGAGAATGGATTGAGGGGCCTTTTGTAAGGCTGTGGACTGGTCCCTGAACGGCCCCTGCAGGATCTGGGCAGCAGCTGATTATGGTGGGAGTGGCAGTGGTGGGCCCTACACCAGGGTCTGTGACCTCCGTGTGTTTCCATGCAGGGGACTTTGTGCAGCTGCCCGTGCCCATTATCCAGCAGCTCTACCACTGGGACTGCGGCCTGGCCTGCTCCAGGATGGTTCTGCGGTGAGTGGGCAGGCCTTAGCCCTCCCAGTCCACAGCACCTGCTCTTGCGGGGGGGCACACAGGGAGAGACCTGGGTGGGATTCATCGTCCACGTGGCTCTCCTCTGTTGGGGCTTGTGGGAGGCCCAGCTTCCATCCAGGCTCCATCCCACCTGCAAAGGCAAGCAATGGTGGACCAGGCCTTCCAGGTCTGCGTCCTGAGAATGCCAGGGGCTCTGGAATGGCCAGGAAGTCCCAGGTGCCCGGGCCTGGCCCACAGAGTGACCCCATGATTGAGATGCGGTGTCCTCCCCACTCCTGGCCTTGGACTCTTGGGAGACTGAGTCACTAGGGAGCTGACCGCTGAGCTGAGGCTGCATGAATATCACAAGAACCTTGACCACTGGGGCACAGAGGGACCATAGCCATCTCCTTGTCAGAGTTTTCAGGCAGCAGCCTAGAACCCCAGGGCAGCCTCTTCCTTACCCATTTTACCTCCTGGAATTCCAGGCAAGATAGGGTTCAAGAAAAGGATTCTGTGCCTAAAACTTAGAAAACCACTGATGTGGTCCAAGCACTTAGATGGTCCTAGAGATGAAGCTGGCGAGGCCAGAGAGGATGGCAAGACTTGACCAAAGTCACAGCCAGCAAGAGAGGTCAGACGCAGAATCCAGGCCCTGGACTCCGTGGCCGGCGCAGTGCCCCCAGCAGCCTCGGGTTGTGCCTGGCGGTGTGTGGGCAGGACGTAGGAGTTATGACAAGAGACAGAGCCTTCCGGGGGGCACAGGAGCTCAGACAGTGGCTGGCAGGCCCTCGGGTAGAGGGTGACCCGGGCCAGCTCCCCTGACCTCAGCAGCCCATCTGCCCACAGCTACCTGGGCCAGCTGGACGACAGTGAGTTCGAAAGTGCCCTGCAGGAGCTGCGACTGACCAGGAGCATCTGGACCATCGACCTGGCCTACCTGATGCGCCACTTTGGCGTGAGGCATCGCTTCTGCACCCAGACCCTGGGCGTGGACAAGGGCTACAAGAACCAGGTGAGCGCCGGCCACTGGCCTTCACCAGGTGTGGTGATCAGAAGAGGGTGTGGTCCAGACCTGGACACCCAGGTGAGCACGTGGTGTGCAGAGACCGGGGAACCGAGGCAGATGCACTATGGGCAGGACTTGTGAGCTGTCGGACCAGATCACCTTGGGTCCAGCTGCTCAGAGGACCCCAGTGGCGAGCCGGGTCCCTCATGACACCCCCACCACAGACACCCACCACCTGCCTTCGACAGCACCTGACGATGCACAGAGGAGCGTCCGGGTGACCTTCCTGTGTCCTTTCCTGTGTCCCAGCATGAGCCGGGCCAGGCCTCAGAGCACACACTGTCCTCCTCCGCCATCATTCGCCGATTTTCTTCCTTCTCATGGGGACAGCTGGCTCCAAGTTGGGCCATTGGTGTTCTGGAAGAAAAACCAATATACTGTCTTTCGTTTCTTTTATTTTTCTTTTTAAAAAGAATGCCAGCATAGCCTTGCCAATACCCCAGTGCATTTTCCCACCCTGCACAGCTGGAGCTGGTGTCACCTGCCTCCCGCAGGGTGGCTCACAGCCCACGCTCCAAACTTTGGCAGAGCAGAGTCGCTACCGGCATCGCTGGCAAGAGGGTTGTCGCATGGTGGCCAGTGCCCGTCAACCTAACTCTCCTTTGAACCTTCTAGGCCAGGGGAAGAAGGCTCACGGATCTGGCTTGGTCAGCGTGGCCGTGAGGCAGAGGAAAGGGCCTAAGAGCAGGGTCTTTTCTGCCTCCCCCACAGGGGCTCTGGCCCCCTTAAGACCCCTGCACCAAACAGAGATTGTTCCTTGCTAACATATACTGGCTGAGCCGAGTGGTGGCTAGATATCTAGGGGCCTCAGCCAGCCCATTTGCTCATTTACTTCAGACTCCTGCCCATCAGGGTACACAAGCCCAGGGGCGGCTAACCTTCCTCCGGGGGCCAGCCTGAGCCTGCTGCCCACCCATCTCCTGAGCATCCTCCGCATTCTCTGTGTGGTCCTGTGCTCCCGGCCAGCCGCCCTGCCCGCTCGGGACAGACACAGCTTTCCGCCCAGGCATGCTGCCTGTGCTGTCGTCCTGCAGGCTGGGCTCCTCTGCTAACTCCAGAAGGTGCTGTTTACTTCATCCAAGTGGGGTGAGGGCAGTGGCCTCTCCAACTGCCCTTCTCTCTTCAGTCCTTCTACAGGAAGCACTTCGACACAGAGGAGACCCGGGTGAACCAGCTGTTCGCACAAGCCAAGGCCTGCAAGGTGCTGGTGGAGAAGTGGTGAGTCCACCCCACCCCTGCCCTTCCTTGTGCACCTGCTCACCCACAGACTTGCAGGTTGCGGGGAGGCCTCAGGAAAGGCTGGGGAGTCAGGCAGAACTGGGGTTTCCTACCCAGCTGGCCCTGGGCACTGACTGACTTGCCCCCCCTCCCCAGGCCTTAGTTTTTCCATCCATAAAATAGGGACAAGTGGGGCTACATGACCTACTATACACAAAACTCTGGCCTGGAGTAGATCCTGAGTGGGGGATGGAGGGACAGGTGAGCAAGACAGACTCCAGCCAGCCCTCGGGCTGCTCACAGAATGGTGGCATAGAACAGAACACAGGGACCCTAATAAAGGGGTGATGGCCTGGGGAGCATGCTGGCACGGTGACGGAGGGTGACAGGGACAGCCCAGGGTGACACTGTCTAGGGAGGCCTGGCTGCCAGATCTCCCCACGGGCTGCTTGACCTTACGTGGCTCCCCCTTCTCATCTACACGTGGGGGCAGGACTCAGGAGACCCCGCGAGCGACTTGCCCAGATGCGAGCCATTTCTTTCCCTGGGCTCCCTGTAGGCACTGCGCCCAGGCCTGCTGGCTCAGACCTGGGCTGGGCCCCCAAGACCTCTCTTGGGTCTCCCATTCCCCCCAGATTTCTGTTTTCATTGTAACGTAATCTAGGCACACGAAAGCCCACTGGGAAACAGGGAAAATGTCTCCACACATCCTTGGGCCCCGTGAGCACATGTTGGAGGGAGAGGCAGCCGATGTGTGCTTAGTGGCACTTGACAGGTGTTGCCTTGTTGAGTGGAGAGCTGGGGCTGTCCCCATCCTCCAGGTGAGGAAACTGATGGGAAAAACAGTGTGAGCCACCACGGCCACCCCAACAACTCAGCCGTGCTGTGACTCGAACCTGGGACTTGCACCCCCGGGGTCCCATGGAGTCTGCTCTTTTCCTTCCAGCCCAGCCCCTGCTTTTCCCGGTAGCTGAAATCCCACTCTAGTACATACCATTGGCAACTCAGCCAGCTGTTTCATTTCAAAGACCAAATGGAAAAATGGCATGTTTCCCTGGGCCAAGGCAACAGACCAGATGGTCCTGTGACTCAGCGTGGCTGGAGTTGGGCCAGGCCATGAGGTGCTAATGTGTACTCCTGAGGAGCTTGTAAGGACGGAGGGCCCAGAGTGGGTGAGCGTCCCCCCGTGAAGATAGTGGGGCCCCAGGCATAGAGGACCCTTGCAGCCCTTCTCCCCTCTGGGTCTTACTTGGACTTGCTTCCTTTTGGGGGCATTGGAGGGGGGCCGTGCCTAAGAGTCTGGAGCAGCTGGCTGAACTGGGGGTTCCCCTCGACATGCTGCTGACCAGTCCTTCCTGGGCAGCCCCTTCTGCCACGAGGAGCCTTAGAGAAAAAGAAAAATAACCCTTTCAGAGAAGCATTTGGTTTTGAAACTGGTGAAGGCGTGCTTGGCTCAGATTTTGGGAAGCAAATTAAACCAACAGTTTACATTAATCACGTGTCATTTAGGGTAAAAGACCAAGGCGGGGGGTGCTTGTACAAAAGAATTCACTAACCAGGTCAAGAGGTGGGGTGCTGCTCCAGTGGCCCTTGATGGGGGTCTGTCTGGAGCTGAACTGTCACCCTGTGAAGGGCCTGATGGGGCCAGCTTGTCTGGGCACACTCAGAGCCCTCCAACCCTGGTCCCATGCTTGGCCCCCAATCTGAGCCTGGGCCACCGTAACAAAGCAGGACATTCCCACCTGCGAGGAGCTCAGGGCAGACACGAGCCATGTCCCCAAGCTTTGTGACACAGGACAGGACGGGGTCCAAGGGGGGGTCCACTTGAGAGACGGGGAATGGGGCCCAGCGGTGCCAGCTGACCCTCCTCCTGCCCACAGCACAGTGAGCGTGCAGGACATCCAGGCCCACCTGGCACAGGGCCACGTGGCCATCGTGCTGGTGAACTCAGGGGTGCTGCACTGCGACCTCTGCTCCAGCCCTGTCAAGTACTGCTGCTTTGCCCCCAGTGGCCACCGCTGCTTTTGCCGCACCCCCGACTACCAGGGCCATTTCATCGTGCTGCGCGGCTACAACCGGGCCACTGGCTGCATCTTCTACAACAACCCGGCCTATGCCGACCGTAAGTGTGGCAGGTGGGAACAGTGGTCAGGGCGGCCCCTGGCCCCCATGACTCCTCCCATTCAACCTGGTGTGGCCAAGACCTACCTCAGTGCCTTCTCCCCAGAGCCCCTGCTCCCCCTGGACTCCCTCATCCTTGCCACCCCTCTGGCCATGTAGGAAACCAGCCACAACTTGGGGCTGTGCCAGCCTCCACACCCCCATCATCACAGGCCAGCCCTCTCTCCCTCCCACTGCGCCAGCCCCCTGCCACCTCCCGGGGCCCACCCCGCTGTCTCAGCTGCACGGGCCGCAGTTTCCATCTCCCCCAGTCCAGCTCTCCGAGGACAGCCAGCACACTTGTCAGAAAGGGAAGTCTGCCCAGCCCTGGCCCCAGCCCTGGCTCCAGAACCCACCAGGGCTCCCATGGCCCTGGGGATGGGGAAGGACCACCCTGACTCACACAGACTTGTCCCGTGCGACCTCGCGCGTGTTTCTTCCCCTCTCTGGGCCTCACTTTCTCCATCTGCTGAGCTGGGGAAAGGTCAGAGAACAAGCTCACAAAGGCTGCAGTAGGCAAGGAGGGCTTCCTGAGCAGTGAGGGGCAGCCAGGCATGTGGGATGTGGCTTCCCTGGGCGCTAGTCAGGAAGGTGCTCGCCTCACCTGCTGACCCTGCTCTGCCCCTCCTGCCCCTCCTGCCCCAGCAGGAATGTGCAGCACCAGCATCAGTAACTTCGAGGAGGCCAGAACCAGCTACGGCACGGATGAGGACATCCTCTTTGTCTACTTGGACAGCTGACAGCAGGAGCCTGGTGTGCCCAGGCCCTTGGACCCCACCCTGCCCTGCCCCAGCTGGGCCCACTCAGGAGGCCCTGGCCCAGGCCTGGGGCTGCCAGGGCTCAGATGTGGAACTGTGGCTCCGGCTCATGTGACCAAACCCCAGGGAGTTCTAGGAGGCTGAGTCCCACCTGCTTAATCCACCAGCGCTGAGCCGTCGTGCCACTTACCCTGCACTCCTGCTGGTTGCTGGGCCTTCCCCGGAGCATCTGAGTGGAGCCTCCCCCAGGACCCCAAGGGTGACTCCAGCTGTGCTCAGGGGACATCCACCCTTACAGGTGCCCTTGTTGCCTGTGAGCCAGACCCAGGGCAGAGGGAGAAGCCTGAGCCCGTCTCCCCACAGACCTGGTGACTGAGCCCTGAAGAGAGATGTTGCTTGTCTGTTTGTTTGGAGACTGTGTAGCCGGCCTGGGCCCCAGGGGCTGGGACCGCTCCAGCCTTGCAGGGACCTGGAAGTACTGCAGATCCCCCTGGGCCCTTTGGTGGATGCTGCTGCCCCCTCCCACCTTCCAGTGGGACCAGTTCCTGCAGCTGATTGCAAGGCTTCTGGCCCCTAGGGAGGGCTGGACCTCAGGCAGAAAGGACTCTGAGGCCCCTACGGCCTTCCAGGTACTCCAGCTCCTTGGGGTGGAAACCTGGGCTGCAGGTGGGACCCTGGCTCCTGCTGGCCAGCAGTGCTCACAATGCCTGACCCCGAGGGCCAGGAATAGCTGCCTGGGCCCCAAAGATGCTCACACCCACGAGGCTTCCTGACTAGGCAGGCAGCGGGGCTTGCGTCTGAGGGCGGGGAGCCCCAAGTTTCGCAGGGTTGGTTGCTGGGGCCCTGGGCCTGCGTGGCTGATCAGTGGCTGGGGATGGGGGGGGGGACTGTGACCCTCCACCACCCACCCTGGTGTTCACATCAGGACCTTTTGCACAGAACTTTGGGTCTCTTCTGTCTGACAGGAGGGGTGTTGCCTACCCAGGATCACACAGCACGGCACCATAGCATGGACTAGAGCTGTTTTCTTTTTCTTTTTTTTTTTTTTTTTTTTGAGAGTGGGAGGGTGGTGTTTTTGAGATTTAAGTTTTCACTTTATGGGGGTGAGGCTCAACCTCAAGACAATAATAGTGAGATTGTAGGTACTTTGGAACCACTGACACCTCTCTTCACGGGGCAGGTAAGCCAGCCCAAGTTCTCTTTCAAAGGGGCCTCTCACTATACGGACAGAATCTGGCCCAGGAGAGTGGTGGAGCTGGGTCTTGAACCTGGGTCTGCACCTGAAAAATAAGGACAATGGATCGTTCCCAAAGGGGCTGGGGACACCCACGCCTCGGGTTGCCTCTGGCTCGTGGGGTAGGGATGCCCCAACAGCCACACCGCTGCGGCACCCTGCATCTCGGTCTTCCGGTGCCCAAGGCATGATGTAGGGCAGCTGCTACCCCTCCCTCAGACTGCAGACCATGGCCATGCTCTGCGTCTGCCCCCAGGGAGCCGTGGCAGCCACGGGGTGGGCTTTGCTGACAAGGGCTGTCAGACCACCTAACCACATTGTTCCTCAACACCAGACGGCCTTGACCAAGAGAGAGGCGTTGGCTGGGCAGCCACCCTGGGTTTCAGAGACTAGTGCTGCCTGCAGACTGGCCTCGTGTCCACTGCCTTAATGCTGGGTGGCCCAAGATCCCAGGGAGCGCTGTCCCACGCCCAGGAGTACCACACATGGTGGCTTTGGGTTTGGGTGTCCTCAGCAGGGGTCCGGGTAACACTGGTGAGGACAGATGTGTCAAGGGAAACAGAGGAAGTGGAGCTTTCAGGATGGTTGCCTGTGAGTGAGGCTGGCACGGAGAGCAGCAGCCTCCACAAAGAGCGGTCACGGCACCTCTGTCCATCAGAGACACTCAATCCCTGGGCTTGGAGGAGGGCTTCTCAGGGCAAGTGCAGGTTAGAGGTCACCTGTCTGGAAGATTCACAAGAGCCGCCTGCCCCTGGGATGGTGCCACCTTCCTGGGGAAGGTCATGGAGGCAGGACGCAAACATTGTGTCGTGTTCCTGCACAAATCATGAAAATGGGGCTGGAGACAGAGCCCAGACAGCAGGAACTCTGCCTACAGCACGTGGCACCACAACCCCCTGGCCACACACAGGGTGCCACGCTGGACAGTTGGCTATGTTCACTCCAGCCACCTGGGGACAAAAGGGATCTTTTACATTACAGAGATTTTATACATATATTTTGTTTGTAATGAGCCATTCTCAATAAACATCCTCACTGCGAAATGAGTGGTTCTTGTCTTCTCCCCGGGTTCTCAGCATCAGTGCACGGGAACCCGAGCCCTCGACCTGCCACAGCGGGTTTAGCTGGGACTGGAATAGCTTCCTGCTTCTCAGGCTTGCATCCCTTCCAGTGCCTGTGGAGGCACAGGCAAGCGGTGCTGGAGGTGGAAGAGCCTCGGAGCTCAGCTCGACCTTGACCATGGTTCTTGGAGAGGGCCTAGATGATGCATAGCTGTGGGCAGGAGGAGGACCTGGGGGGGTGGGTGAGGAGTGGGGGGACAGTGGGGCTCACAGGAGGGCATGGGGGGTGCAGAGGGCAGGACTACAGCCCTCCCTGCACCCTGAACCCTTATCTGCTGGCTACTGCACTCCTGGCATTTTGCTTGATAAGAATCTACAGAAAAGGACTTCCCTGGTGGCACAGTGGTTAAGAATCCGCCTGCCAATGCAGGGGACACGGGTTCGATCCCTGGTCCAGGAGGATCCCACATGCCGCAGAGCAACTAAGCCCGTGCACCACAACTACTGAGCCCGCGTGCCTAGAGCCCGTGCTCCTCAACAAGCCACTGCAATGAGAAGCCCGTGCACCGCAAGAAAGAGTAGCCCTCGCTCGCCGCAACTAGAGAAAGCCCGCGTGCAGCAACGAAGACCCAACGCAGCCATAAATAAATAAACAAACAAATAAATAAATAAAGTTAAAAAAAAAAAAAAGAATCTACAGAAAAAGGAAGTGTTTGGAAATCCTGCCTTATCTGGCATCCTCAGACCTGCCCCAGGTCCTACAGAGAGCTGATGGAGCCGGAGCCTGTAGGTCCTGGTCTCCGGCCAGTGCTCTCATGCTGGCTGACTGCTGCTCGGCCCCTCCCCAAGCCCCACATTGTGGAGACAGAGGTCTCTAAACTGGAGAACAGCCCTCTGGACACAGCTTCAGTCAGGGAGCTGACCACCTGAGGTCAGTGTGCCCAGCTAGTGTGCCAGGCAGCAGGGCAGGTGTCCTATGAGTGTAGCCAATAGCATGTGAGCCCTGGCAGGGAGCGCACCCTCTGCACTTGAGCATGAGCCCCTTGCCCACCCGGGGGGAAGGAGCCCATCCTGAATGGACATATCATGGGTCGGGACAGGCATGGAAGAGATTGGTTTGGGGCCTCTGAGTGGCCCCTGAATACAATTATGCGAGGAAAATGACAGAATGAGGGAGGCATTGAAGCAGGAGGGACCAAAGGCAGGGGGCGGGGCATGGTGAGTCCCGGGTGGGATACGCTGCCCAGAGCATGTGGTGGGGGGGCATAGCGAGGGGACAGGCTGAGGACTCCTGGGAAGGGCCCCACTGGGAGCCAAGGGGCCAGACCAAAGCAGAGGTTTGGGTGCAGGTAAGCTGGCGCCTTTTGCCCAGGGTCGCTCATGGGGTTACATGAGGGTCTCTCAAGCTGTTGGGCAGGGTTGCAATTGCCTCAGGGCTGGACTGGGGCTGAAGCATCTTCTTCCAAGCTCACTCATAGGGCTGCTGGTCACAGGCTGCCTGGGTGTCCTCATGACATGACAGGAGGTAATAAGAGAGAGGGAGGGAAGGAGGGAGGGAGAGAGCAAGAGCACGAGAGCGTGAGAGCAAGCGTGAACACCAGGAGGCAAGGATCACTAGAGGTCCCATAGACCAGAGCTAGGAACGTTCCGGAGACCATCCTCTCTAGCGTGTCCTGAGCCACGCCCTTCAGAATACTAATGGTGAGAAGTTCTATATGACGGGGTGCCCTGGTCAGATCAGCTTGGCAAACACTGCATGCTACAGCCCCCGCCCAGAGATTTAGGATGTGCAGAAAAGACTCTATAATCCTGCGGCAGGGGGACCCCATTCATTTAGGGTTTCCCCAAACTGCTTTGCCACAGAGCTTGTTTCTGTGGAACACTGGTATTCTGTGAAACATGCCCATCCTTGGGTAACCACTGGTCTAGTCCAGTGGGGAGACTGCAGCCCAGAGAGGGGAGCAACTGGCCCGAGGTCATTGTTCAAAGGGTTATGGACAGAGCTTGACCCAAACCCATCATTGCTGCTTTCCCAACCCTTGGCCCAGGTCACGGTCAGAAGCAACCCAGTGGCCCTGCAGGAGTGAGCAATGCCAGCAGAGCCAGGAAGTGAACTCTGAGTTCTGGAGCCAGAGCTGGGCTGCACTGGCCCCGGGCGGCCTGTCTCCAGGTAGGGAGCCTGGCGTGTGGCCCCAACGCTCTGGAGGAGCACAGATCCTGCTCTCCTCTGACTCACCTCCGTCCAACTGCCCCAGCTGCAGTATCCAGGGACCCACATCATGGATTTGCCCTGGCCTGAGGGACACCTCAGATTTACCTGAAAAAACTGGCAGCTGATCCTCCAGGGGGAACTTACATCCCCATCTCCTTCTACCAAAGCAAAGCCACTGGTTCTATGGTGACCTCAAGTTCCCCCAAATGCCTGGGTCTTATTCACCAATGGGTCAACTAAGCTGAAATCCAGTGGTGTCCACTGGCTGCTCTGCTGTTTACCCTCAGCAGCACGGCCCAGAACCAGAAATGGGTGTGAGTCCTCTGCTCAGTAGCGAGAATCCCAGGCCGTTCTCATGCACTAGGCCAATCCTCCACTTGGTAAACCCCGATGTGTTTTTACTGGCTCTTGGGCTGTTGTTGGGTCTGCCACCCCGCAAACTTCAAACTGTCTAGATCACTCATGTGGATGCCCAGGTCTGTTCTCTGATGCGACCAACTGGGATAAGGCTGGTGATTGCACCCCTGTGCCACCTGATTGCCACCTGGATTCATCACTGGGCTGGGTATGACAACACACCCGCCACCTTGGACCTGGAGCAAAGGAAAAGTGGTTTCTGATGCAGAGGCTACCACTGCATGCCAGAGTTGTGATTCCTGCCAAGGGCTGGCCCATTTCTCTTGCAGGGAAGGAGGTCACCTTGCCCAGGGTGTGGCTCCGGGAGGCACACCTCCGACTCCATCATACCTCCCACCTGCTCTCGTGGCTATTCATGGTGACTCATCACGGTTGACACTTTCTAGGGTTATGGAGTTGCTGTTCCATTCCAATCAGCCAACTCTGGGCACACCATTGTGGCCCTTGAAACTAATCTGTGTGGTGTTTTTTGGCTTTTGGGGCCATTTGCAGTCTGACAAGGTGTACCTTTCATCACAAAAGCTAATCAGCAATGAGCAGAAGTCAAGATATTCAGTGGACCCTCCACACTCCCTGCCATCCATCCACAGGCATCTGGAATCATTCAACACTGTAATGCCTCCTCAAAAATCAACACAAAAAGGTTTCTGGCTCTACTTCCCTCACTGCCTCCTGGTCCACACACTTCTGTAAAGCATTTTGGTCATTGAATGCACCTGTACCTAGAAAAGCCACTTCCTGGGGACATCTGGATGAAAGTGGTAAGAAGGTCATAAGGACCTATTTCGAAATTTGGGGATTCAGACTTGACTATTCCTGGACACCTTGCTTCTTTATTTCCCCTGAGAGCAGCTCTGGGCCGGCCTGGTTGGCACATTTTCTAGGTGAAAGCCAAGCCAAAAGGGGGCCTAGGGATTCAAACTTGATTCTGGTTCAGCCACTTTGATTCTCTTGACGGACTGGCACGGTCTTAGATCACAAGGGCTGCAACCACTTGGGTGAGGACATTGCTCGAGGAGAACTCCTACGGCAGCCCATGCGGGACAAAGTGGGGAATATATTGGGTCTCTCTGCATTTTATAAAAATGCCCTTTTCTTCTTGCACCTGACCCTTCCAAACAAAAGGCTTGGGTCTGAGAAGGAGAAAATGGAGGAAAAAAAATTAACAGGTGACATTTTAGCTACTGGAGTTTAGCTATGCTGATTTTGGAGGGGGAGCAGCAACTCTGGCCCCTAGGTAGGAAACACCTTAGATCCCAGGAGATAGGTAGGGAGAGGCATTAATCACGAATGATCTTTGCCTTTCATAATTGCCTCTGGAGCCTTCCCAAAAAATGCCCTGGTGCAGTTCTCCCAAACTTCTGCAAGCACCTTAAATGTAACAGGGTTTGCCCTCTTCCTGACCAGATGGCTTTGACTACAGTGTGATTCCTGTTAACCTCACCAGAAGTCTATTGGAAATGCAGGAGATGTGGTTGGCTCCTGTATCTTCCAGGAAAAATTCCTGCAGTACCACCAGATGCCTTCCCAACCCCCATTCCCATAGAACTCACTCAGTCACCCTGTGGGGAAGAAGAATGCCACCCAGCTGGCGGCATGGGCAAACAGAATAGATTGGATGACTGCCCTCAGGCAGTCCTTCCAAATAGGAGGATCAGACTCAATTATTCAAACTCACCTGGGAACCCAAAGGCCTACCAGCTGGCCGGGAGGCCACACTAGAGGCATTATCAACCTCTGTCTTGATGGATGGAGGTCCCTCTTGGGGGACCCCAACACTTGTAAATAACACTTTCTTTCTAGGGGCACCATGTGTGCCCTGATGACTGTACTTGTGTGGACGCCATGCATGAACTCACCAACCTCCCTGAACAGTGTCTTGCATCTTTGTGGTGGTTGTAACAGACCTTCAAGTGTTTATTTATTTTGTTTTGGTTTTTTTTTTTTTGACCGCGCCGTGGCTTGCAGGATCTTAGTTCCCTGATCAGGGATCGAACCTGGGCCCTCGGCATTGAGAGCGCAGACTCCTAACCACTGGACCGCCAGGGAATTCCCCCTTCAAGTGCTTAAACAAATACCACCAGTAGGTTGGGTAGCCCACAGACAACTGTGGAGACCTCACTGAAATGAGGCTATCCTGAGTTACCCTGGGGAGCTTCCTGGACCAATAACTGACCCATTATTTAGGTGGACTCTGTGGGTAGTTATCCCTGGGATGGTAGTCATTGATTAGAAACAGTGATGTCCCTGACAGTAGCTGAAGTGACCAGTGGTACCACCTTGGCCCTGGAAGTCATTCAGGTCAGTGTCAACTTACTGGCCAGAGTGGGTACGAATGATAAACTTGCCTAGACTTCTTCCTTGTGGGCCAAAGCGTCGACTGGGCAATACCTAATATAACCTGCCATTCTTGGATTAATGACCTAGGCTAAGTGGAGAGGTCAGTATTTGAGAAAGCCATTTGACTTTTTCTAAGATAGACCTTGATGGTTTATGGGATTTGTCCAGCCTGTTGGGTCAAGGACCCAGGGGTGGGGGGCGGGTGGGGGAGGTGGGATTGAGGTTAATACTGCAGGTGGGACTCATTCTGCTCCTTGAAGCGCTGTGGATGAAATTAATTAAATGCCAAGAGACAAACTGAATTGATTTAGTCCAGCTTCTGTTGATCAGATTAACGAGAGCAACTGTTGGCGTGGTACACTCATGGGGAAGTTGCCAGAAGTCAAGATGGTGTAGAAATGAGGGGTGGATATTTTTGGAAGTTATCGTTGTGGGTCTCTCACATTTCTCGAGTTTCTGCCTGACTTGCGAGCTAAAACCATGAATGCCTTTGTCCCAGACTATTTTTCAAGGATGTCTGCAGAGCCAACAGCCTTGTAAGATAGAGATAGGTCTCCCTCCAGAGCAAAGCATAGGTGTTCTTGCGACCTTGGTAGAGAGGGGCAGCGTCTGTCTTTAGAACAAGGAGCAGACATACTTTACCATCCAGTATAAAAGAGTCAAATTCTCTAAGCTCTCATCTCTCTTTTTCCCTTTCTCTCCTTAATGCAACTCACTGTGTGTGTAGGAGTCACTTGGCCCTCTTTGTGTTGTCTTGTGGGAATTGGGGCTCAAGGAACTCCTGCAAGAAAATGCTGGTACTCTGGCTGCTGCTATTGTTGTAACGAAGTCCTTTGTCTCTGATCCAGGAGTGTTGTGTCTTTTGCTGAGCATCCATGAAACTGAGGTCAGCTAACTCATCAGCTTGCACATAGGGTAAGATCTCAGATTCTTCCCAGTTCTTGACAAGACGTTCATGCTTTTCAACACAGTGAATTCCATTTCTTGGGACCTACCCTAAAGAAAACAATAGAAATAAGACTAATTTAGCCATTAAAGTATTCATACCAGCATCATTTGTAACAGCAATGAATAAGTACATACATACATACCTTAATGTCTAATGTAGGGGAATAATTAAATAAATAGGGGGCCATCTACATGTCGAACACTATGCAGCTGGTAAAGTGTTTAAAAACAATTTTTTTTTTTTATGGTGAAGGAAAATGTTCACATTACATTGAGAAACAGAAGGGAACACCACAAAATTATATGGACATTATGATCCCAATTATGTTAAAATAGGCATAGTCCATAAAATAGGACTGAAAAGAAATATGCCAAAATGTTAGCTATGATCTATCTCTGGGTTGGAGGACTAGAGATGATTTTTTTCTCCCTTCTCTGTATTTTCCCTTATCTTCTAAATTTTCTATAAAATATTTGCTCACTACAATCAGAAGAAAAAAGCCGATTTCTCTTTTGAATACCACAGTCCCCAGCCATGAGATCCTCTGCCCAGGGTCCCAGCTGAACCAGCGTGCCTTCCTTTGCTCTACAGAATTTCCCCAGGGGCCTGCTGTGCACCTGGAGCTGGGGACAGGAGAAACAAGAGCAGAAGCCCAGCCCTCAGCCTGCACCATGCAGACATCTGCATTCCAGGGCCCATGACTCATCGTGGACTGAGGCGTGTGACCAGGATGGACTTCCCAGCACAATCATTTAATGGGTGTTGTTGGTTTTTTGGATTTTTTAAAAAAAATAATAACTAGCATTTATTGAGCTCTTACAAAGTGCCAGACTATTCTGAGTGCTTTACATCCTCATAACAAATCTATTAGGTAAATACTACTAATTTTTTTTTTTTGGCCGCATTGCATGGCTTGTGGGATCTCAGTTACCCAACCAGGGATTGAACCTGCGCCTTCGGCAGTGAAAGCCCCGAGTCCTAACCACTGGAGCACCAGGGAATTCCCTGTAGTTTTCATTGTAGAAGTCTTTCACCTCCTTGGTTAATTCCTAAGTATTTCTTTTTGATGCTATTCTAAGTGGAATTGTTTTCTTAATTTCCTTTTCAAATTGTTTAGTGTATAGAAATACAACGGATTTTTTTTTTTAAATTAATTAATTAACTTATTTATTTATTTTATTTATGGCTGTGTTGGGTCTTCGTTTCTGTGCGAGGGCTTTCTCTAGTTGTGGCAAGCGGGGGCCACTCTTCATCGCGGTGCACGGGCCTCTCACTTTCGTGGCCTCTCCCGCCACGGAGCACAGGCTCAAGACGTGCAGGCTCAGTAATTGTGGCTCACGGGCCTAGCTGCTTTGCGGCATGTGGGATCTTCCCAGACCAGGGCTCGAACCCGTGTCCCCTGCATTAGCAGGCAGATTCTCAACCACTGCACCACCAGGGAAGCCCTACAACGGATTTTTGTGTGTTGCTTTTGTGTCTTGTTGCTTTGCTAAATTCATTTATTAGTTCTAATACTTTTTTGGTATGAAATCTTTAGGGTTTTCTATATACAGGATGTCATCTACAAACAGATGATTTTACTTCTTTCAAATTGGGATATGATTATTTATTTATTTAATTGCTCTGGCTATAACTTCCAACACTATGTTGAATAGAAGTGCAAAAAGTGGCCATTGAGTTTTTCACCATTAACTATGCATGATGTTAACTGTGGGTTTTTCATATATGGTCTCTGTTATGTAGTTTACTTCTGTTCCGAGTTATGTTGAGTGTTTTTTTAAATCATGAAAGGGTTTTCAATTTTGTGAAATGCTTTTTCTACATCAATTAAGTTGATCATCTGAGATTTTAATGTGGCATATTACATTGATTTTTGTATTTTGGATCATCCTCGCATTCTGGGAATGAATCCCACTTGGTCATGGTGTATAATCCTTTTAACATGCTGCTGATTTCAGTTTGCTAGTATTTTGTTGAGGGTATTTGCATCAATATTCAAAGGGATATTGGTCTGTAGTTTTGTTTTCTTGTAGCATCTTTGTCTGGCTTGGGTGTCAGGGTAATGTTGGCCTTACAGAATGAGTTAAGAAGTGCTCCCTCCTCTTCAGTTTTTTGGAAAAATGTGAGAAGAATTGGTGTTAGTTCTTCTTTGACTGTTTGGTAGAATTCGTCAGTGAAACCATCAGGTTCCAGGCTTTTCTTTTTTGGGGGAGCGTTTTGATTACTCCTTCAGTCTCCTTACTAGTTATAGGTCTATTCAGATTTTCTATTTCTCTGTGACTCAGTCTTTTTTTAATAAATTTATTTTATTTATTTATTTTTGGCTGCATTGGGTCTTCATTGCTGTGCGTGGGCTTTCTCTAGTTGCAGTGAGCGGGGGTGTGCGGGCTTCTCATTGCGGTGGATTCTCTTGTTGTGGAGCACGGGCTCTAGGCGTGTGGGTTTCAGTAGTTGTGGCACGCAGTCTCAGTAGTTGTGACACACCTTAGTTGCTCCGCGGCACGTGAGATCTCCCCTGATCAGGGCTCGAACCCATTTCCCCTGCATTGGCAGGCGGATTCTTAACAACTGCGCCACCAGGGAAGCCCCTGTGACTCAGACTTGATAGGTTTTGTATTTCTAGGTATTTGTCCATTTCATCTAGGGTATCCAATTTGTTGGCGTACAATTATGTTGGTTCGCAACCTCAGGAGTTCCCCGGGTGAAATTTAAAACTGGCCCCTGCTCTCGGAGGGCAAGAAGAGACCAAAGAAAGAAGCAGCCACTCCAGATTGGCAGGTGGCAGTTTTAATAAAAGGACTTACATAGGAAGCTTGTCTTGGGCGGCTGCAAGATGAATAGATCTCTGCCACCTGCCTGTCAGAATTTTAAGAGTTTACACAGTTGCCTTAATGGGGTTCAGTCACTAATACAGTCCAGATGGCTTCAATAACACACCACTCTCTCAAGGTTGCATCACCAATGTCACTCCTAATGTAGGAACAGTGGGCAGAATGGACATTCCAAGGACACGGAAGAGGGTAAGAGCCTCCAATTGCCCAGGTCCAGCTCACAGCTCATCAGTGCCTTTAAATCCAATCGAATTAGAGAAGAATTCCAGGAATCCTAGAACCAACACAGAAGACTCATCCTTGAGATTCTGTTCCTCTAGAAACAGTTCCAATACCAGAACCTACATCAGTCAGGGTCCACCAAAGAAAGAGAAACAGGGGAATTCCCTGGTGGTCCAGTGGTTAGGACTCTGAGCTTTCACTGCCGAGGGCGCGGGTTCAGTCCCTGGTCAGGGAACTAAGATCCCGCAAGCAGTGAGGCATGGCCAAAAAAAAAAAAAAGAAGAAATGGTAGGATACATATTAAGGAATTCATTGCAAGGAATTGATTTCAGTGACTGTGGGGTCTGGATGGACAAGCCTGAAATCTGGAGAGCAGGCTGTCAGGAAGGGCAGACTGGAATGCTCGGGCCTGGGCTGAGGCTGCTGTACACACGTGAATCCCTTCCTCATCCGGGAAGCCCTGCTCCCGGGGCCTTTTGACGGATTAAATCAGGCCTACCCAGATTATCTAGGATAATCTCACTTGCTTGGTTAACTGGCTATGGGCTTTAATCACATTGACTAAATACCTTCACAGCAACACCCAGATTAGCATCTGATTGAATAAGTGGAGACTATAGCCAAGATGACTCTTCCAATGACTTTCCCCCTGCCCGCAGCCACCAGGTGCCTCAGTGACTCTGGTCAGCCTCACCTCCCTCTAGCGCATACACTCCCACGCTGACCCTCGAATTGCTGCCAGTCTAAACAGAGAAGCGGAGAAACTCAGGACTGGGGCCTCCCACCTGTGTAACTTCAAACCAACTTGCACAATGGGTGCCTGGGAATGTCTTTATTTATTTTTTTAAATATTTATTTATTTATTTATTTATTTTGGCTGTGCCGGGTCTTCGTTGTGGCACACGGGATCGTTTTAGTTGCGGCACGCGGGCCTCTTGGTTGCAGCATGCATGTGGGATCTAGTTCCCCGACCAGGGATCGAACCCGGGCCCCCTGCATTGGGAGTCATAGCCACAGGACAACCACGGAAGTCCCTGGGATTGTCTTTAATTGAATTTCTAAAATTCACTTAACAAAGTTTAATCATTTCAAAGTGAACAATTCAGTGGATTTGGTACATTCACAATGTTGCATAGCCATCACCTCTATCCAGTCCCCAAACATTTTCATCACCACAGAAGGAAACCTGGTACTCATTCGACCCTCCCCACCCAGGCACTTTAAAACCAATCTGGGCAGCAGTGCTATCAGGGCATCAAGCAGGGAGAATTTGGACACTAGAGCCTGGAGCCCTGGCTGATCTGCTGTGGGCAGAGGTGCCCTCCTTGGCGGGCAGCGGCTGAAGGCTGCTACTCTTTCACAATCTTGGGGCTGTAGCTGGGTTGGACAGCTTCGGCAAGCTCCCGTGCATACATCTCGTATCTGCCTGTCATCTGAAAGTGAAACACAGACTTTAGAGGTTCCCGTTTCATAAACGCCCTCATTTGCTCGCCACCACCTGCTGCCACTGGAGGGCAGCCATGGGACAGAAATCCTTTAGGAAGGCTGGTTGACAGGACAGTCTCAGAGTATGATATAGAGGCACAACCCCCGTGTAACCTTTTGGCAACGATTCTGGGGCTGTGGCGAAGATCACGGGTGCCGGTGATGACTCACACCCCCTAGCCCCTCCTGCTGAAAGACCTCTGTGATCTTCCGCCAGAAGGTGTGGTGGCTCCAAGGCAGGAGGGAGGAGGGCTTGACCTGCTCCCGGTCACGAGCCAGGAGTGGAGTTGCCGAGATTCGCACCCTGGTCCCCTGGCTCTGGAGGCCCATCCATTCCACATGGCAGCTCATCGTGGACACAGAGAGGCTGGGAGAGGCTGGGGGTGGGGCCGGAAAGCCCACCCAGGGTGCTCACACCCCAGCATTCCCTCCCTCCCTCCTTTCCAAAGCCTTGACGGGAACTCATGCCCATCACCATGGCTTGGGAAGCCTTCCGCTTTCAAAAAGTTACTAACGAGAAACCATTCTGTTTATTGGTTCCAACTTCTAATTTGTGTGGAATCCTGCATTAATCTAAACTTCTGGAGGAGGAGAGATAGGCCAGGAGACTTTCATGTGGGAAGTGCCTTCTCTGTCCAGTGAGAATCTGGGACTCAGGAAACGTGCCCAAGGACCCACCCTCACATAAACAGGGGAGTCAGGCCTGAAGCCCTTGTCTGGCTGGATCCGAAGTCCTGGTCCCTCCCAGATATGCTGCGCAAAGTCATTCCGTCCTGACAATGAGATGTTCATTTGTGTGTATGATTTTCTTTCTTTTTTTTTTAAATTTAATTTTTTTTATACAGTATGTTCTTATTAGTTATCTATTTTATACCTATTAGTGTATATATGTCAATCCCAATCTCCCAATTCATCCCACCCCCGCCCCCGCCCACCCCCTGCTGCTTTCCCACCTTGGTGTGCATACGTTTGTTCTCTACATCTGATGATTTTCTTATAAGTGGGTGCAGAGTTGGTGGAAATACTGCTAGACACTAACACAGCAAACTCCATCTGTGTCCTTGATGAGATGCCGTATTTTGGGGGGGGTCCCAGGCTGCAAGCACCCTATCCCAGGAGGTGGGCACTTACACTCCGTGGTGTCACAGGGTATTGGTCTCCAAGGCCACCTGGGGCCTTCGAGTTCAGCCTCTTGTTTTACAAATGGGAGTACTAAGGCCGGGAGCAGAAGGGGCTTGCAAAGCAGTGGCAGAGCCAGGTCTGGATCCCATTTCTCCGCTTGACCCACTTCCCTCCATTGTCAAGGCCTAGACTTGGGGCCTGGCCACAGGCAGAGCCAGACATGCACATTTACCTTGTGATAAGTGCAAATGCCTGGAAAGGAAAAAAGGATTAGCGAGGCCAATCCACTCCATTCTCTGGACAAATGAAATTGAGATTAATTTGCTTGAAAGCGCCCAGAATCTAAATCAGATGAGCAGAGAATTTATTGAGGCCTGCTGCCTGGGCATCGTTTGACCCAGTGGTTCCTCCCCTGAGCACCGGCCCTGGCCTTCAAGGAGGCAGACACTGGGCCTTCTGCTCAACTCGTAGCCTCATGCGGCTGTCCCTGAGGCCCCCAGCAGCCGCGGCTCCCAGGGCTGGGGGCAGGACGGGCCCACGCGGAGGAGCAGGGGACTCAGGACCCACCTTGAAGCCCCAGATGTCATTCACCTGCCGGCAGAGGTTGAGGTCGAGCTCGGTGACCAGCAGCCCATCCCGGTTGCGGGAGAGCCCGGGGGTGCGGCTACCATCAGGGGCCGCCACGTAGCTTGAGCCATAAAAGTAGCCGAAGTCCCGGTGAGCTGTGAAGGAGCAAAGGCAAGGCCCCCGTGAGCTCAGGCAGACATGGGTGGACTCTGCAGGGGGATGGGTGCACCAAGAGACTCCCAGGACAAAGGGTCCCCACCTCCCTCCCCAGTGGTGGCCAAGGTCCCAAGGACCTGCCTCCCTCCTTGGGCCTGGAGGCCCAGCAAGTGGCTGCATGTCACCCTCAGCGCCCTCACCTCTGCCCCGGGAACCTTTTACAGGTCACCCTAGTAGAGGTATTGGCCTCCAGCTCCAGCATCAGCCACCATAGCCCAAGGGAGTTGCATGGCTCTGCAGGGCTTCCTGTGGTGGCCCCGCATGGTGAGCTGGTGGCTCTGCCCTTGCCAGCCGTGCCAGCTGTGTCACCCTACCCTCCCTCCACGCCTCAGTCCCCTCACCAGTAAAGCAGGGTAACAGCCACCCTGAAGGTGCGTAGGGAGCATGTGGGCGCAGTGCAGGGCCCAGCTGGCCTCACTTTCCTGCAGGGAGCTAAGTGGGACCAGAGACTCAGGAGGTCTCCAAGGCCTCACATTGGGGGGGATATGGAGCCCTTTCAGGAAATGCTCTTCTGGGAGACAGACCCCCTCAGCCCCCTCTGCTTCCCAGGGCGGGAACCATGAGCGAGTTCAGACACCTCCTTGGTGAGGGGGCAGCCCCCCTCCCACATTCCAGGCCAGAGAGGTGAGGCGGGTTGGCGGGGGGGCGGGGAGTGGCAGATTCCTAGCAGAGGTGAGGTGAGACCTGCCCTCAGATCAAAACAAGCTGTGGATTCTAGGAACCCAAGGCAGCCATGCTGGGCTCTGGGGCATTTGTACAGCTGGGGAGTGAGGGGTGTGGACGAGGACAAAGGGAGGGGGGAGTGAGGTCTGCGGGGTGGATGATGCACCCCTATTTCAGGGCGCTCACAAAGGGCTCCCCCACACCTCAGTCCATCTTCACCCTAGTCCCGGGGGAGGGATGGAGTCTGATCCGATCTCTACTCCATCCTCATCCAGGGAATGAGGTGGTCACAGGGCCAGAACTGCCGATCCATATGGGGACACAGCTGTGCAGACACAGTCTGTGGGGTAGACCCTGCCCGGAAGCGGCAGATGGGGAAGAAACAGTGAGGCCCACCCCTCATATGCAGTCCCACGGAAAGTCACGGGACATACCTTTCTTGCCATCCCCAGAGGTGAACTCATTCGGAAAGAACTCCTGGGAAATAAAACCAAGGTAAGACACACCTATAGGGGGCGCTGCTGGGTTGTTCATCAACGTCAGGCTGGGGTGAGGGAGTTAGGAGTTAAAGTGATGAGGACCAGCCTGAACTTAACCATCCCTGCTGAGTCCCAGCCCCAGGCCAGCAGGCAGCCAGCGGGGCATCTGACCAGCCAGGGGAAGACCCGGATTTTGCCATCTGCTGGGAGAAGGGAAAGTCATTGAAGAGAGTGGTTCCCAGGGCCGTGGAGGGCGTCTGAGGCTCGCCTGCTGGAGTCATAAAGCCCAGCCTGGGGTCTGCAAAGGCAGCAGGGGTGGGTGTCTGCTCGTGGCTCTCAATATCTTCCAGAAGCCTAATGGAAACTGCGTGTCCAGCAGGGACAGGGATACGCGGGCTAATTAAAACACTGAGTTTCTTTACGTTGTCAGAAATTAGACTGACTTAGTGTTCTCTCAGACTGATCAGATGCTCTGATTAGAGTTTGACATCTGATTCGTAAGAATGAGGAAGAGGATTTGTTTTGCAATAAATACATGGTGTTTGTAGTCAGAATCCTTTGGTGCGTGAGGTCAAGGGTGGGTGGAGAGAAATTGGGTACTTGGCAGTACTGAGGTGAGAGCCTTTCAAAATGGTTTCAGCTAAAGACAAAACAGACAAAAACAGGGGAGGGACAGTGTTTTCTTTCAAAGTGACAGAAGCCAGTCTGCCCCCTGCTGGGACCCTAGCATGTGGGGCGTGCGTGCATGCAGAGAGGAGGTGTAACACCAGGTGTCCCCAGCAGGGCCACAGCAACAGCAGTTCTTTCCCTTGTGGCTTTTGCTGCTCTGAAGAGGCTGGGCCCCGCTGGCAGGCAGGTTTCGCAGCAGCTGCAGGAGGGCTCCCTGGAGGCCAGGCCTCGGGCACTTACCTCGCCTACCCGGTTGATGGCGCAGGTGAAGCAGTGATTGGCGATGGCTGCGTTTCTGGCCTCGATTGGCCACAGGGACTCACTGTGAGAGCGGAAGGAGAGGAACCAGGTTGCCGACTTCCCAGCCAGGCTCAGAGGATGCTCGGCCCCGAGCTGCAGCCCGGGTGCCAGCCTTCTAGGCCTGTGGTGGGGATGGCCAGGGAGACTCACTGCGTCCGTGGGTGACCCCAAACCCACAAACAGGCCAGCTCATCCCCGGCTCAAGCCAAAGCGGCCTTTTGGAGAGGGCCCAACGCAGCAGAAGCAGCCCTGGATCAAAGCCTCACCCTGACTCAGTTTCCTTTTCTGAAACATCCTCAGAGACCATGCAGATGAAGCTTCTGGGGGCGGGGTGGGGGTGGGAGGCTGTGTGGCAGGAACCCCTTAACTGCTGCTTCTCACTCGTTCCCTCCTCCCAGGTGGGGGTCAGGAACCCACTTCCCAGGCTGGTAAATGTCAGAAGGGAGCTGGGGCCCTGGTGGCTTGTGTGTAGCGTGTCCCCCAATCCCTACCCTGCTGTGCTGCCTTGCAAAGCAATCTCTACAGGGGGAGATTTCAGGCCTAGCAAACAGAGTACACCTGAAAGGAATTTAGGTTGTAGGTGGACATCGCCTCCCCTGTGCTGGCTCCCATTTCCCAGTGCCCCCCCATCTCCCTCTTCTGAACCCTGAGTCTCGCAGCCGAGGCCCCCTGGTTCTCCTACGGGCCCGGGAAGGAGTCATTCCACAGGCACAGCTGAGCTGCAGGCCTCCCTCAGTCCAGCACCTGCCAAGGGGGGACGGGGTGGGAAACTTCGCCCCAACCAGACACCCTGTCCTTCCCCAGCCCACCAAAGAAAATGTGCCACAGGATTCAATGGGCCTCCTTGTCACTAATTATCTGTCTGAGGAGCAAGGTGATTAGGATTCTGAACTGACAGATGTAATGCCCACTTAGAAACGCTGAGTGACTGGGAGCGGGATGCCCTGGAATCTTCCTTCCTGTCAGCATGCACCTGGTTTAAACCAGAGAGTAGGTGGAAGGGGTGGGTGGGTGCTTGTCACAAGCCTAATTCTCAGGAGGATTCACGAGTCTGGAAGAAAAAAAATCACAGGCTTGATTGAGGGGACTCATTTTGCCGCTTTTCTCCCCCCTCCAGCTGCTAAGCCGAGCTGACAAAACTTTTAAGAAAGGATTTTTACAGAAACACACCCGTCAATGACATTTTCGGGAATTAAGCAGACAGTGGCAGAGCGAGTGCCATAAAACATCGTTCTTGCAGTTCTCCAGGGAGGGTGCGGAGTGCAGGACTCAAACCCACAGCTGGCAATAAAACGGAGGCTCTCAAAACAAGCAACGGAAAGGAAGCCGGAGGTTCGTGAGAGCCGGGGCGTGCGGGAATCGTGGAGAGCCCGGCGGGGGTATGGGGACATTTGCCACTTTCCCAGCGCGGTGTACACAAGCCCTTAAAAATAATCACAGTGGGAAGGGGAAGGCATCGAGGGGTGGGGATGGCGGCTTTCCTATTAACACACATACATGGTAGAAATCCTGGACCACACGGCTGCACAGTTTGTCAGGATGACTCAGTTCATCAAAAAGCACTTTGCTTCCATTGGGTGCTTGGAACTGTGGGACCCACAAATGAGGATACCCTTCCAATCTGTGCATGTGCACGTGTGTGTGTGTATGTGTGTGTGTGTGTGTGTGTGTCTGGGGGGCTCTGATACAGAAGGTGGGAGATGCCGGAGAAGGGGATGGATGCTTCCAGAAGCTGTGAGCCGATGCTTGTGCGCAGCTGGGGGGGATCTGCCTGGCATCGTGCTTGCCATCAATTCTACAAATAATCATTCAGTATTTTAAGAAACTCAGAGTTGCACCATCCTAGTGAACCACCTGTTGTAATTTTCCCCCACTCTACGACCATCCTCAGTCTTTGCAGAGTTCTGATCCCAGCCTGGAAACACCTTTTTGCTCACAGGCTTTCATCATGATGCTGCAGTACCTCCATGAAGATTTGTTTTAGTGGCTGTACGATAACCCATGGAAGAGACGGGCTGGTGTTGACCTGACTCTGACCTCTCTCTCCCTTCCAGCTTTTCTTGTAATCAATCACGCTGCCATGAGCATCTTCAGGCAGGCAGCCTTCCCCTCCTCTCTCAGATGCGTCCTCAGGCTAAGGTTCTCAGACTATAATTATCTGGTCAAGGTGTGGACACTGTGGGAACTTGTGAGACATACTGCTTCTGAAAGACCTGTCAGAGTTTTAACTGCCAGCAGAACCACATCCTTGGAGGGCACCAGTTGGACCACTGTTGGCCAAGGAAGGAAGATCAATAACTTTTAATAAGCCGAGGACACGTGTGTATTATGTTGAGGTGCTTCTGTTTTCTCAACTGGGGCTGATAAAAGCCTGGGGGCGCTTGGTTGGAGAGGTGACCATCTGATTCCAGGACACAGCTGTGCCCAGCCCGGCCTGACAGCAGCTGTACCTGGTGGGGCACTGGCTTCAGGATCCTCCAGGGACCCCTCTGGGGAGCTGGAGCTTGCTGGATGTCTTACACATGGCCGGCAGGAGGGGCTGCTCTAGGACCCAGAGGTTCTGCCCAGGCTTGGTGGCCCGACGACCAGGAATCACCCTTTGTCGCAACTGCCAACAGACGTTGTCATAGTGGCCACGCTGCCAGGAGGCCCCCAGAGATTCTCTGAGGGGAGATCCAAGACTCGAGTGTCCCCTTCTGCCTGACGGTGCCCCCCCTAGACTCAGACAAGATGGGGTGCATGGATGGGGTGGCAGGTCTGGGGTAGCAGAGGGGGGTCTGCGTTCTGTGAGGGACCTGCTGTGCAGATCAGATCACGGAGGGAAGTTAACGCTGTGGAGGGGGCATCACGCTCAAGAGAAAGGCAAAGTGAATGTCACATCCTGACTTTTAGAAGAAATTCGACTGAAATTTCATGGAGAGCGAGGACAAGAATGACAGGGGTGGGGTGACAGGGAACTCAAGGCTGCCCACCAGAACTCCCCCAGCTGACCCCACGTGGGGACCGGGACTCCCCCTCCCGGCCCTGCCCCGATGACAGAGAGTGAAAGCCAGCACCTCCCGACCCAGGAATGCTGCTTTGGAGGAAGTGAGCTGGGGAGAGAGATATTTACACACAGATTCCTAGAGCTTTGGTACTTGTTGATGATGCAAAGCTGGAAACCACCCAGAAGCTCAGCCGTTGGGGAGAGAGAAGCAGCGGAAGTGCAGTCGTGCTGGGTCATCTCAGCTGCCTGCTCTTATTCAGTGAGGGGCCCGGGGCTTGCCCAGGAGCTCAGGGCTGCCAGGCCCACCCTCTACCCTGGTCACAACAGCTTTATCTACTCAGGGGTGAGGTTAACACCCAAACACGGGTTCTGTGTTATCAGAAGGAAACACTTGGTTGGCTAAAAACAGGTTTCAGAGCCACCTGACTGATGTCTTAAGGACCCTCTCAGCTCTGACCCATCGTCTGCCCCTTCTCTCGTCCGGGTGTCTGCTCTCCGTGCTCCGGACTCTGCAGACAGGAGACTTAGGACTCCTCATTCGTCACCCCACCTCCCAACCCCCCAGGAGCACAGCTGTGACACGAGGGGGAGCTGAAGCTGGCCAGGTACCTCTGATGCTCCAGACCCCTTAGAAGGGGAGCTTTTCTGAATCCTGTCAGCGATGGGGGAGATTATTATTACCTGAGACACCATCGTAGCCAAGGATGGTATTTTACAGTACAGCACAGCTCTTTAGGAGGGATCGTAATTGACACTTGGAGAATTTTTTCACAGAAAAGTTGGCACCATCCCAGGGTTCAGACAACCTGGTGGTCGCACCTGCCTGCTGTTTCCCAAACCTGCCTCCGCGCCCTGCAGCCTGCCCCCAGAAACCTCCCAAGTCCCTTGTGCCAAGTGACCTGAGTGCTCCGATGGTGGCCGAGGGGTTGAAGATGACCTCAGCACCGTTGATGCTATACATGAGCCAGTTGAGGGGGTGGTGCCGCCCGTAGCAAATGTTCACGGCGATCCTCCCGAACTGAGTCTGGAACACGGGGTGGCCCAGGTTTCCCTCCATGTAGTATGTGGACTGGAAGACAAAGGGTCATGTATGGATGCCTCCGAGCTGCCAAGTTTCCCTTTCCTTAGACTTGACAGAAAATGAAATGTCACCCATACTCCAAAAGGGATGCTCCTGGTATGACTCTACTTTAAGTTCCAAAATTTCAATCCACTTAAAAAAAAACCCAAAATCTGAAAACCCAGACACAATAACAGCAAGCTGACCCAAGGGGAAATCACCGTGGCTTGAGCACTTACCCACAATTTCTTTTGTGGCATGTTAAAAAGTCCCCAAAGCAACTTCCCACAGTATTTCAAAGATAAACTTGGTGAGGTTTCAATCATGGTACAACTAGAGGCTGAGGTGTGTGGTCAGTGTTAACACAAGTTGGTCAATGTCCTCACCAACCACCTGTTCCCATCGGAAGGTTAGAGCTGAAGGGACGGGGGCTCGTCCACAGCAGCTCTCACCCTGCTTGGGGGGCACACCGTAGCCCAGTGGACACAGGACCTGCCCGGCTAACGAAGGCCAACATGAGACTAGAATCCCACTCTGAAAGTGCTCTTCTCCACAAAGCTCCCTGGGCACCCTGCCTGGGGTCAAGGACGTCCCTGCACAGCAGGCAGGTGGGACACAGTCCTGCCAACCCTGCCTCTCCGCCTGCCCCCTTGGGGTGCTGGTCAGGGTCTCACACAGATCTGCTTCCTGCCTTTTGCCTCCTCCCATTAATTTCAAAATTCGTCAGAGTCGGGCAGCAACCAGGATGTGCACACAGGGTGGACGCCGGAGCAGATCCTGGTGCGTTGAGACAAGCCCGTCACTATCCGTGGGGAGCTAAAGATTAATCCCAGGGTAAACAGGTGAGGGGCACGTCTTCCCGCCCTCGCCTCCAGCTGTCACTGGGGAACGCTGGCTTCTTCTTTCTCCCCAGAGGGCCTTGGCTAGCTCTGCACATCCTTTCTCATCTGCCTAACCAGCCTGAGAGTGGCTGGGACCCCCACAATCAGGCAGGGCGGCGAAGGATGGGGATATCACATCCTGAACAACTGTACTTACTGCAGATCAAGTTCAGACTTCATATCTTAGGCATTAGGTGGAGTTCATTTCCCTCCTTCAAACATCCACCTCCCTCCACCTACACACCCATGATGGGCATTAACTGATCAGAACAGCTCCCCTGACTTACAGCCTGATTACGGGCACCAAGCCCCAGCTAACATACCTGACACATTCCTCGCTGTCACCCGACACGTGGACATGGCTGACTCAGACCCCACGGGAGCCATGGACAAGGACCTCTCCCCACCAAACAAGAACTAGACTGTGACGGACGAGGAGCTCAGGGCCTGAAAGGGGCCACGGGAATCATTTCACGCTTGTGCACTATTGATTTTGGTTTTAATTTGTATACGAATTACTTCAAAGAAAAATCCCAGGAAGCCAAATCAGGTTATATTTAAAAAAAAATAGCCCTCTGCACTAAAGGCGTTTGGGACTCACCGGGAATCCCACTGCATCCCATCCACCTGTGTGACGCAGTGCAGTGCAGGGAGGCCCCCAGCGCTGCTGCCACACTGTGCTGCAGCTGTGCTGGTCATCCAAGGGGCAGCTCACCTCATTGAAGTCGCCCACTCTGGGGATGTGGTTTTTCCTCGTCTTGCCCAGGATGGCTCCAGAGTTGGAGATCACCACGGCTGTGTTCCACAAGATGTCCCCATGTTCCGTGTCTCGCTCCAGGATGGGGGACACCACCACCATGTCATGCTTCCTCGCCAGCTGGAAAAATGAGTACGGCACAGTCTTATTTTCAAATCAAGTGTCATAACATTTTTATGGAAGAATCTAATGGTCCTCCTAGATAGTTAGACGGGGTTCTGAGCTCTCCCTGCATCTGTTCTTTGAAGACTAAATGCCAGAGTTGTCCTGACGCCCAAGCTTAGCTAAATAGGAACCAGCATTGTCCTTGTGCAGTGTTGGTGGGAGTGTAAAAACGGTGCAGCTGCTGTGGAAAACAGTATGGCAATTCCTCAAAAATTAAAAACAGAACTACCGTATGACCCCATAATGCCACTTCTGGGTATATACCCAAAATAACTGAAATTAGTCTTTTTTCTCTTTCTGATACAAGTGAGAATAATAACTATTTATTCATTCACTTTACCATTTACTATATGCCACGTTTGTGCTAAGAGGTGAAATGCATTCTCTATTCTTTTTTTTTTTTTTTTAAAGACACCAATTGTACTTGAACATTTGTTACTTTTTTTTTTTTAATGAATTAATTTATTTATTTATTTTTGGCTGTGTTGGGTCTTCGTTTCTGTACGAGGGCTTTCTCTAGTTGTGGCAAGCGGGGGCCACTCTTCATCGCGGTGCGCGGGCCCCCCACTATCGCGGCTTCTCTTGTTGCGGAGCTCAGGCTCCAGACGCGCAGGCTCAGTAGTTGTGGCTCACGGGCCTAGTTGCTCCGTGGCATGTGGGATCTTCCCAGACCAGGGCTCGAACCCGTGTCCCCTGCATTAGCAGGCAGACTCTCAACCACTGCGCCACCAGGGAAGCCCCCATTCTCTATTCTTAAGCGGTCTAAACTTAAATAATTCTAGTCAGAATTAAATCACTTGAAATTTCAATTAGCCTAGCAACCCTAATGAGAGGGTGTATGGGTTATATCAGGATTTCTGAAATATTGAAAATAGCCCTGGGGACCTTTTTAGTGTGGATAAGGCTGATTTCCTAATTCTAAAGGGTGCCCAGAGAGCCAAGTCTTTTGTTTTCCAACCCTGTGAGCCCTATACAAAGATCACAGACCCTACAGTACAAATAAAATAAAAGCAAGACTTAATGCCACTTCCCATAGACCTTCAGATCCAGAGGCAATAACAAGACAAAACAAAAAAGAAGGTAACAAGCGTTGACAAGGATGTGGGGAAACAGGAACCTTCTTAAACTGCCAGCGGGAATGTAAATGATGCCTCGTTCCTGGTGGAGTTAAACACAGTTACCATAGGACCAGCAACCGTGCAGGAAAGTAGATTTTCACACCCATGTTCTGAGCAGCACTATTCACAACAGCCAAAAGGTGGAAGCAACACAAGCATCTAAATAAATCGTGGTGTATATATGCAATGGAGTATTATTCAGCCTTAAAAAGGAAGGAAATCCTGGCCTATGGATGACATGGCTGTCATCCCTGACATGGATGAACCTGACGACATTATGCCAAGTGAAATCAGCCAGGTGCAAGAGGACAAACACTGCAGGAGTGTACTCACGTGAGGCATCTAAGCTAGGCAAATTCACAGAAACAAAGTGGAACGTCAGGCACCAGCAGCTGGGGGTGGAGGGGGTTGTTCCATGGGTGGAGGGTTTCAGATTTACAAGATGACAGAGTTCTAGAGGTTTGCTTCACAACACTGTGAAGATACTTAACGTGACTGACCTGTACACTTAAAAATGGTTAAGATGATTAATTTTATGTTATGTGTTTCTTTCCATAATAACAAAGAAAAAAGGGAGTTCCCTGGCGGTCCAGTGGTTAAGACTCTGCGCTTCCATGGCAGGGGGTGTGGGTTTGATCCCTGGTTGGGGAACTAGGATCCCACATGCCACATGGCACAGCCAAAATAAATAAATAAAATAAAATAAATCATATGTTTCACCTATACAAAAAAATCCCAGAAAGAAAACCAAACATAACTCTTGACACCAAATTCCTTTTGTCTCAAATAAGAAGTTCAGGATCTGGTGACCAGGATGAGCAGCCCCAGCTGGTCATTTGTCATCAGCTCTTACCAGCCCGTTGCTACTTCTGACCTTAATGACAGAACAGAGGGATGGCACGGCGGGCAGAAGGGGATGCTACGAGCACGTGGGGGTAGCTGTGGTCCCGGGGCCCTCGATGCAGACAGGGGTCCCCTGGGACCAGCTCATCCCCATCCTCCCTTTGCTCTTCCTTCCTCCCACCCTGGTTCAGGCACGCCGTCTGCAATCACTTCCTGCCTCGTAGCACAGAATCAACAATCTGGTGGCTGAGAGAATTTTCCCTACAGCCTGAGAACAGGGATGTTTGGAATCACAACTCAGTACTGATAGAATCACTATGATTACAGTTCTGCTCCAAAAACCCTTAAGTATATGTAGAAAGTCTGAAATGCGACATTGGAGAAATGAAAGGAGTTATTTTTTTCGAGGTGAGAATAAGCATAAGTCACCATTCGTAACCTCTTGGAATGTCATTGGGGTTTTCTGGATGACCGCTTTATTAAGATACAATTCACGGAGCATAAAGTCCATTCTTTCAAAGTGTGCCATTCAGTGGTTTTCAGTACATTCAGAGTTGTGCAACCAACACCACAAACTAATTTTAGAACATTTTCAACACCCCAAGTGGAAACCCTGTCCCCATGAGCAGTCACTCCCCATCCCCTCTCCCCGCCCAGCCCCTGGCAACCACTAATCTGCTTTCTGCCTCCAAGCATTTGCCTATCCGGGACATTTCATATAAATGGGATCATAGAACATGTATTATGAGGTTTTAATAAAGAAAAAGGAAGCCCAGTTTCTACACTGATGAGATGGGCCATGCAGAGATGCTTCCATAACTCAGGTGAACAGCAAGTGGGGTAGCAGAGCTCTGGACACAGACTCAAACTTGACCTCAGTCCCCGAGTGCCAGCGCCGCACTTGCCAGCTGCAGACCCTACTACGGGAGTCATCTCCAGGACCCCCTCCGTGGGCTGCAGCCCCCTCACTTAAAAAGCCATTAAGGGCCCTTCTGGCTCTGAAACTCTGATTTTAAGTGAAAGTACACTAGGGACTTCCCTGGTGGTGCAGTGGTTAAGAATCCGCTTGCCAGTGCAGGGGACATGGGTTCGAGCCCTGGTCTGGGAAGATCCCACATGCCACAGAGCAACTAAGCCTGTGTGCCACAACTACTGAGCCTGCGCTCTAGAGCCCACGAGCCACAACTACTGAAGCCCAGGTTCCTAGAGCCCGTTCTCCGCAACAAGAGAAGCCACCGCAATGAGAAGCCTGTGCACCGCAACAAAGAGTCGCCCCCGCTCGCCACAACTAGAAAAATTCTGCGCGCAGCAACGAAGACCCAACACTGCCAAAAATAAATAAATACATAAATAAATAAACTTATTAAAAAAAAAAAAAGAAAATACACTTAAAAAAAGGGGGGGGGGTAGGGGCAGTAAATAGTCTTATCTATTCTTACCTGGCAAAGCAAGAGCCAAATGGGCGCGTTTTCCACGGAGAAGGGCCACCTCTGGCAGCTGCGGCCTCTCTTTGTGACCTGCCCGTGTTTGGCCGCTGCCAGAGGTTAGTTAACAGTTAAAGGTAGGTTAACATCCTACCTCTTGACAGAACTTCGTGGTGGGCCCGTCCTCTGCTGACTCGGCAAATTCCGTCCATGGAAGCTTCTCTCTCGTACAGAAAGCAAAGGGCATAGCTGTGGAGAGGAGAAAGGTCAGAATCACATCCAAGCTCATGGCCTCTGAGGGGGGTCCTTGGCCTGGTGGGGGAGGGTTTCCACAGGAGACCCCAGCCCCAAGAGCCTTGGCCTGCCTTCTGAGGCCCATCCCTGGCTGTGGGGACACCTCCCCTTTAGGCTTCATGGCAGAATAAGAGGCGAGGCCAAATGTCCTTCCTATGGTCTTAAAAACACTTGCAGCAGAAATCTGAACAGATACTTGCACACCCACGTTCACAGCAGCATGATTCACAACAGCCAAAAGATGGCAATGACCCAAGTGTCCATCAGTGGACAAATGGATTAACAAAATGTGGTCCATCCATTAGATGGAATATTATTCAGCCTTCAAAAGGAAGGAAAGTTTGACACTTGCTACAACATGGGTGAACCTTGAAGACGTTATGCGCATTGAAATAAGCCAGACACAGAAGGACAAGTGCTATATGGTTCCACTTACATGGGGGACTTAGGATAGGCACGTTCACAGAGAGACAGAAAGTAGATGGTGGGTGCCAGGGGCTGGGGGAGGGGAGAATGGGGAGATGTTGTTTAAGGCGGACAGAGTGTCAGTTTGGGAAGATGCAAAGGTTCTGGAGATGGATGGTGGCGATGGTTACACAATAATGTGAATGTACTTAATGCTACAGAACTGTGCACTTGAAAACGGTTAAAATGGTAAATTTTACGTTATGTCTATTTTACCACAATTTTAACAATACATATATATGTTAAAAATTTTTTGCAAAAGGTACAGCCAGAAACTGTTCCCAACCAGCAGATCCCGAGCTGCTGGCCAATCTGCTGGTTGGTTAAGAGCACAACCAAGGCTCCTTGGGGACAGCGTCAGAGGGCCACCAAGGATGGCGCTGGGACCCTCACACATCACCATAGGAATGTTCATCCTCCCAGGGACTGAGGCTTGCTCAGGAACAAGAAAAGCCATTCATTTAATGACCCCATCAGAAGTTTGGGAACCACTGGGTAGGCTGAGCACTCCCCAAGGATAAAAGCATTATTTCTGTGACCTCTGGCTAGATGCCACCATCTAGGGGGCTAATTCAATAGGAAATTTCATTAACTCACTGATTTTTGTTTGCTTAAAAAAAAAAAAGCAGGTACATATACACGCAGTAACAATTCAAAGAATGCCATGCACACCAGATTCTCAACGGCAGTTTCCTTTGTGGGGTGGAGGGGGCTGCGATGGGGGTAGGCACCAGGGACCTCTGGCTGAGTGTGTCCCACTGCTCCACAGCCTCGGCCACGTGCATCCACACCCGCCAGTCTGATGCTGTGAGCTGGGATCTCACTGGGATTAGACATGCGTTTCCCGTGTCACCAGTGAGGTGGAGCACCTGGCCACATGGTTGCTGGCCTTTCTGGATTCATCCTCCAGATGATCTTGTCCGTAACCTTGGTCCACTTCCTGCTGAGCTGTTTGTCTTTTTCTTCTTGATTTGGAGTACTGAATTCCTTGTTTGGACCAATCCCGCATACAGTTGGCCCTCTGCATCTGCGGGTTCCCCCAACAGCAGGCGGAAAATATTTGAAAAAAAATTCCACAAAGTTCCGAAAAGCAGAACTTGAATTTGCCACACACGGGCAACTATTTACTTGGCATTTACACTGTATTAGGTATTACAAGTAACCTCCAGATGATTTAAAGATTTAAAGTATATGGGAGGATGTGCGTAAGTAACATGCAAATACTACACTATTTTATATAAAGGACTTGAGCATCCCTGGATTTTGGTCTCTGCAGGGTTGGGGGTCCTGGAACCAATCTCTACAGATACCGAGGGACGACTGTACTCTTTAGATCTTCCTCCTCCCAATAACCCAAGTCCATTTCTTTTAGGAGGATTAGCCTAATGGATGTTTCCAGATGCTTGCTACTGTTCCGGTCACTCTGAAACTCAGAGTGCAGGGAAGGTTTGTAGGAAGCTGTGTGATGTGGCTGGCGAGGACCACCTGGTTGCTGCATGGGTTGTGTGGCCTGTTTGGAGGTAATAATTGCAACCAACCTTTTCCAAACACGGGCCATGTGCCCAGCACGGTGCCAGGCCTGGTAATAGGCAGCATGTCCCCAATACCCCTGCGAAGTTGGTGTGACTCCTCATTTCACAGAGAAGAGAAGCACCAGCCTCCAGATTCCTTCCAGTCCCTGGAAGCCTGGTGCTATGATGGCATCACCACCATCTCAGCCACCAGGGCGGTAGCCCATGGAGGCAGCTAAGTGGGCAGCAGGCTCTGCCAGCACCAGCCCAGGGGGCCTTGGCACCAGGATCAAGACTCCCCAGGCGCCATCGGTGAAGATGGATGAGCTATTTTAAGGAAGCCAACAAGAAAGCTGTTGATAACAAAGAACAATCCTTAATGACCGTTGTTCACTCTCAGCTTTCAGAGCATTAGGAGAGACTCAAATGCCCCAAGAGAATAAAACCTCCCTTTCCGATTTCATTTCAGCTTGCTAAGCTCTCCAAATTTCTCCATTTCCATTTTAATGGCTTCTTTTCCTGTTTTCACAACTGCTGTAACGTAAACAAACTTTCAAAAGAAGCATGTGGAAGGGAGGTTGGGGGAGGTCGGCTGTGAAGTTCCAACTACAGTTTCCAAATTAGAGGGGAAGGGGGTTCCACATTCACTGAACCAACACTCCACGAGGCAGGCTCAGACTTGGACCGGGCCCTGCCCTCAGGAGCTGCCAGCCAAGACGGGAGCTGAAAGGGAACCTGTGTAGGGGAGTCCCCAGGGTCCCCCCAAAGGAGGGGGTGCCCGTGCTAGGCCTTGATGGATGTGCAGGAGTTTTCCAGATCCAAGAAAGAGAAGTTGGTTAAACCATCCAATAAATATTTTTTAGTGTCTGTCATGTACCAAGGATTATTCAAGTCACTAAAGATAAAATCTGGGTAGGGGAAAGAATAAACAGAATGTGGTCCATCCAAACAATGGAATATTATGCAGCCATAAAAAGGAAGGACACTCTGACACATGCAACTACACAGACGGACCTTGAAACCATGATGCTCAGTGAAATACGCCAGACACAAAAGGCTAAATACTGTAGGATTCCACTTACATGAGGCCCCTAGAGTAGTCAAATTCATAGAGACAGAAAGTAGAATAGAGGTTATCAGGGGTGGAAGAGGAAGGGGAGTACAGAGTTTTGGCTGGAGATGATGAAAAGGTTTGGGTATAGATGGTAATGACAGTTACATAATTTTGCAAATGTATTTAATGTTGCTGAATTGTACACTTACCAATAGTAATAGTATGCATATTTTACAATTAAATTTTTTTAATGTTAAAAAAATAGAGGGCTTCCCTGGTGGTGCAGTGGTTGAGAGTCTGCCTGCTAATGCAGGGGACACGGGTTCGAGCCCTGGTCTGGGAAGATCCCACATGCTGCGGAGCAACTAGGCCCGTGGGCCACAACTACTGAGACTGCGCGTCTGGAGCCTGTGCTCTGCAACAAGAGAGGCCGCGATAGTGAGAGGCCCGCGCACCGCGATGAAGAGTGGCCCCCGCTTGCCACAACTGGAGAAAGCCCTCGCACAGAAACGAAGACCCAACACAGCCAAAAATAAATAAATAAATTAAAAAAAAAAATAGAGGTGGGGATTGGGGTGGGAAAAATAAACACCACCAAGGCACTGATCACATGGAGCTTACAGTCTAATGGAAGAGGCAGACAAATCAAAAGCATCACACAAGAGTACACGTATAACGAGAAATGTGAAGAACGTGATGAACTTCTGGGTACAGGTGGCAGATGGGACGCACTCCTTTGCTCTTTCCTGAAACCCCACCAAATGAGAGTAAAGGGTTTTTTGTGTACAGGTATAAACCCACAGGGATGAGGCACGAGCCAGGGACAAAAACAACAAAACATGGGAGGCTGGAGAGCCGAGGGAGGCGGAAGATATCTTAGTGAATCTGAGAACACTGAGTCCCCCCCCGCAGTGGAGGAGGCCAGGAAGCACCCCACTCTCCATCACAGACCCCTTGAAAGCTCAGGAGCCAGAGGCACCATGCAGCTCTGAAGGTGGGGACACAGGGAGGGGCGACAAATAAGTAGGATTGGTCAAAAGTCTACTTAAGAAGTTAGATCCCTTCTCCACTCCAAGAGGCTGGATTGAGCCTCTCCCACCCCAGCTAGAGGCTCACTCTCTAGAGACAGTTAAACAGAGGATCTCTGGCCTTGGGGAACCCAGGACAAAGGTGAGTAGAGTGATAAAAACAAAGGGATTAACTAAACATAAGCATACTGGACTCCTGTCCTTTCCTCTTGGCAGGAGATTAGATGAATTTTCTCTGGGGAATCTGACCAGCCTGAAAAGAATGACCTAAAGATACTACCATAGGTGATTGATTTCCTAACAAACAGCTAAACCCGGTCATCCTATAATGAAACTCAGTGGAGGAGCCCCTCCCACAAACTCAGAGCTTGCAATCAGTTTTTTAATCCCCAATTCTTAAAATATAAGTAATCAGGGCAGCAGCGGGGAGACCAACTTGGAGTAACTAGGAACCATGCAGGGAGAAAAAAAAATATTACTTAATATCCTTAGAGATAAGAGAAGATATTGTAACTATAAAACGAGAACAGGATGTGATAAAATAGAAAATTTCAGACCAAAAGAACTCTCATAAATTCAAAATATGACAGCAAAAACAAAACACTAACTAGAAGGCTGAATGACAAATTAGATAAAATCTACCAGAAAATTGAACAAAAAGACAAAGAGATGAAAAATAGGCACAAATACAAAAGAAAATGAGGGATCCAGTCCAGAGTTCCAACATCCTAACAGCAAGGAGTATCAAAACAAGAGGAGAGAAAAAAGGGGAGAAAATCACGAATGAAACAATCTAAGAACATCTCCTAGATCTGAAAGACTCAAGTTTCTAGACTGTTAGAACTCACTGAAGTATCTAGAAGGATGGATTAAAATAGATACACTCCATGGCACATCATTATGAAATTTCAAAGTACTGGAGAAGAGATCCTACAACCTTCTAGAGAAAAACAGGCCACATACAATGGGGCATAAATCAAAGTAGTCTTAGACTAGTCAACAACACCCAAAGCCAGAAGACACGGAGCAAAGTGTTCAAACTTCTGAAGGAAAATTTTTTCTAACCCAGAATTCTATACCCAAACAAACTATCCAGCAATATTTTCAGATGTGCAAGGTCTCAAACAGTCTACTCAACCAAAATGAGGGGGAAAAGCAAGAAAGAGGAAGCTGTGAGATAGGAGAAACACAAGAGCAAGGCAGAGGGACCCCCCCCCCCCGGATGATGGTGAAGGGAGTCCTGGGATGGCAAAGAGGGGGAAACCAATTCAGAACAGAGCAGCCAGAAGGCTCTGGGACAGATTTCTGTGAGGAGATGAAACCGATAAACTACTTCATATGTCTAAACCTCTTAGGGGGATTTAGGAAACCAGCAGAAAGTTTGGGGTAGACTTTGTGGTAAGCATGTAGAAAACAAAGCAAACTCCAGGGAAAACAGAAAGCTATTCAGGGAAAGAAATCAAAGCGATTTCCTTTGAATCTTGGTAGCAAATGGACTGGGGACAGACCAGGAAGGGTACATGTGCGTAGAGGGGGCAGGAGAGGGCAAAGGACTACACTGTCTCCTTCCATCATGGGAAGTCAATAAATGATGCAAAACTGAAAAATTAGGAAGCAGCAACACAAGCAAAGGTAAATTCCAAAAGAACCAGCTCAGAGAAGAAGTAGCTGCCTCTGGGGAAAAGGATAGCTATTTTTTGGTAACAGACCTTGTAGACCCATTTGACTCTAAACCATGAATGTGTATAACTATGACAAAAAAATAAAAATAAAATAAAGAGGTACAAGGTAGCAGGAGTATTTAATAGGGATGCAACTTTACACGGGGAGGCAGGCTCTGAGCTGAGATCCGAAGGTCGAGCAGCGTTACAGGCCAGGGGAGAGGAATGCTCCAGCTCCAGCTCTGGCTCTGGGTGGAGGGAACAGCGGGCGCAGTGGCCTCAGGGGAGCGGAGTAAAGTATCAGAAGGTCAGGGCAGAGCCCGGCAGAGATGGGGAGGAACAGATGATGCAGTGCAGAGTTTTCATACAGCTCTTTCCTAGAAGGTGTGGGCAGCCAGTTAGAAGGGGCCAGAGTGGAGGAGACCAGCTGGAGGTGATTACAGAAGCTGAGGAGACGCTGACATGCCTTGGATCAGGGCAGAGGTAAGGAGGTGAGAGGAAGGAGTAAACGGATTCAAGTTTGGAAGGAAGGCCGAGGCTCAGATGAGAGACTGAGGCACGTGAGAAGGAGGAAGGCTGGGGTTCTGGGGTTGCTGGTGTTGTTGACAAAGAACCTTTCTATGGATGAGAAAAGAAAGGAGATTTTAAGAAATCAAGCAGCAGACACTCTTGGCGACGTGGAGATAAGACAGCACTGAAGGCAGCAGAGAAAGCACCCCGAGAGAGACTTACTCCATGCTTCCTGGAAACAGATGATGTTGACTCCACACATGGCAGCCACCTCTACGATGGCCTCGATGCGTCTGTGCAGGGCAGTGACCTGGCAATTTAAACAGCGAGGATTAGTTGGTTGAGACCATCTTTAGAACTCAACCACCATGTGGCCGGCTGCAAGAGGACAAGGAGGGTGGGAGGTTCTGGTATGTTGGACTGTCCTTGGGTCCAAGTCTACAGTCAAAGGTGGCGGTACAGAGGCTCTGGGGTCCCACACACACTCAATGCTGCCTCGCTAAGCCTCGGTTTCCTTGACTGGAGAATGGGGAGAACGCCACCCACCTCGTGGGGTTGCTAAGCGGAGGACGTGAGGATGTGAGCGCTTACTGCGAGAGGGGCCACACTCAGTGGGCCCACCACACACCACAACCATCCCCTGGGTTAACTGCTCCCTCGCCCCCTACCCCCCAGGACCCAGTCCACTTACGACGTCCTGCATCCACAGCTTCGGGGATGCCTTGTCCTGCCACTTCTGTTCTCCCATGTGTATCGTGTCTTCCAATGACTCGCCTTTCCCAGCTGTGCCCTCTGCCAGAATGTGCTCCCTTTCCCCACCCAAAATTCCCTGGATGTGTTATCCACAACACGTGTTGCCCACAGAGGGGTAGCTCTCCCAGCAAGGGGCCGAGAATCGGGGTACCTGTATTCTCCCCGGCCTGCGTGTGTCCCTATGGTGGCGCTGTTCCCATTGTGCTGTCACATTCCTCCACTGTCACTCCCATGACCCCACGAGCTCCTTGGGAGCAGTGTCCTCAAGTTCTCTGTGCTCAGCATGACGTCTGGCTCCCAGGAGACATTCAGAAGTGTTTGTTCAAAGACAGACCAGAGGAACCAGGCTGAAAACCCAGAGACCACAAACGCTTCCTGATGGACGCTTGGTCTCCCTCGAGGGACTGCGTGCACGGGGCCCCGTGGATGACTGCTGGGTGCCAAGCGTGCTTCTAGGCTCTGGGGGGTGGTGATGACAGCATCCCTGCCCCCCGATGACCTGACAACCTGGGCTGAGGAGACATATTCACGATCTGACCGATGTCTGGGGATCTTAGGATCCAGGCAGAGGGACACACGGTGGACAGATGGGTCCTGACTGGCGTGTGCCGGCAGGAGCCCGAGAGGCAGTTCCACGGAGAGTGCGTGAGCCACAGGGGCACCCTCCCAACTGGTAAACGGAACTTCAGCTCGCTCACAGGAGAGGAAGTGGAAAGGAAGGTGGACAGAATAGTGAGGAGTGAGAGGAAGGCAGAGAAAGGGTAGGAGCCAGAAGAGAAAGAAAAGCAAGTGACACGGCTGGAAGGAAGGGGGGGCCAGGGCAGAGCCGCTGGGCAACCATCCGGGGACAAGATCGAGTTCAAAACACAGAGCAGCCCGCTGCCCGTTTATGTATTTACAGTCAAAAGAGGCCAAACCTGTTTCACCACAGGGGTGTCCGCGGGGAGGGGGGTTCTGTTCTGAACGAGCCCCATGCGCACGGTCCGGGGCCTCCTCTGCTGCTCCGCCACAGCCTGAAAGGCATAGCCCTGCAGCTCAAAGTCCCCTTTGGAGGCGGCTTCAAAAGCCCTGCTGGGCAGGTCGAGCTTCCTAAACAGGCAGGAAAGAGGGGACATGATCTGCCTGAGGTCTGCTGCATTTAATGACCCTCTAGAGTCACTCCTCAGGCAGAGAAGAGGTGGGTGCGTCCCAGCAAGAAGGCCCAGGAGCCGGCCAGGGCCGCGGCCACGCGTGGGAAGCTGGGGCGGGGCTGGAGAATTGGGCCCGGTGGGTGGAGACTGGGCTTCCCTGGGGAGACTGGAGCCGGGAGCGGAGCGGCATGGTCAGGCTGGGTGGAGGAGGGCAGTGGGGAGGGGGCAGCAGGGAAACTAGTCACGAGGTTGATGCTGGAGCTGCTGAAATCGGGGGGTGGGGGGTGGTGGCAGGAATTGAGGTCTCAGCAGGCAGCACAGGAGAGAGGGAAGAGATTCCCAAAAATGTCTGTGGACTAGAGTCAGAGGGCCGTGCTGAGTCTGGGGGCTGCGGCAGGCCGTGATGAGACAAAGGAGCTGTTGAGAAGGAGGCTGGGAGCCGGCTAGGAAGAGAGGCCAGGACGACAGCAAGACGGAGGGTCCCGTGGCCATTTGCCACTAAGGATTACAAGTCTTTGGTGACCCCCCCACCCCATCCTGTCCTGCTTCCCACCAGGGGAGAGGGCAGCTCCTTGCCCGATGCTGGGTGAGCGTGGCGGGGCCCAGATGTCCAGACCAAAGGCTGAAGGGCTCATGCCTGTTTGTGATTTATTAACACAGGCAAGTGGATTATTTATAAAACCTCCCACCAAAGTGACCATGGGCCACATGGTCTGTTTTGTGCCTGGCCCAGGGGTGAAACCCGCAGGGGCATGGGACAGGGCCCCCAGCCAGGAAGGCCTTACCATCTAGGGGCATGGTGGTTATGAAATACCCAGAGAATGCATCAAAAAATAACCTGACAACCATTATCTAACAATATTTCTCTCCTACTTTAAACCACTTTCTTAAAGACATTTCTTTCAAAATCACAGCCCTGTCAGCCTGAGCCCCCTGCCACCGCCCCCTGCCAGGCAGTTTCCCCGTGATGGCCCTGACAGCTCGGAGTTGGGTTCCGCCCCTGACAATCAGCCTGCTTTTCAACTAGTCAGGGTTCCGTGCGCTTCAGCAGGTTAGAAATAGCAGCAGTGCCCACACTGCGCCTCCTGTTGCCATGACTGCCTCAGAGACAGTCCCCCACCTGCAGGCAGACGCCCCCACTCCCCCGGACAAGTCACCATGGTGGCCAGGACAAGAAGGAGGGCCTGGGGGCCGGCTGCCCTTGGGAGTGGTCCTGGTAGGCCGTCCTCAGCCTGCACCGTCAACCAGGAAGACATCAGGTGGAAAAGCTCGCCTCAGGTTTGCAAGCCCAGCTGTAACCATCACCTGGAAGGGGTCCTTCATCCTCTGGCTAACTCTCCCCACCCACTGACCGCAGCTGTCTGCTCTCCCCACGTTTCTACCTTCAACACTCAGCCCTGTCATTCCACGATGCTCAGCCTCCCTGCCTCCATGCCCATCCCTGTCCCCAGCTCCCTGCAGACACGCGTCCCCTAGGCCATGCAGGCCAGGCCTCCACTACCTTCTGGGTTCTACATTTCCCCAGCACCCCCCACTGTCTGGCCACTACCTGAAGGTTTCCCCGCCCTCCAGTTACCCTGGCATTCCTTCACCCAATCCTGCCTGCTTCATCCTGGAGAACCCAACTGGCCCTCGAGCCCCATTCTCTAACCATGTGCTGTGTCCACCAAAGGCTTGGCTCAAGGATGTGGTGTGGCACCGACCAGCCATGGTGGAGACCAGGAAATGGGCCACAACCTCACAAAGGGGGCTCTGTGCTGCCCCCAACCCTCCCTTGGTCCCCATAGTTGGCTCTTGCCCCTCTGCCCCTCATCCTGATACTAAGGCCCCCACCCTGGTGGCCTCACCTAAAACTTCAAGGAGGAAAGCCCATCACTTCCTGTCCTGGCTCCACACATCCCCTGGCCTTTCCCCCGGGAACCCCCCTTTCCAGCGAGGTCAAGGCAGACCTTGCCCAAGGGAGCCCAGCCCCAGCTTCCTTGGCAAGCTCTCGCTTCTGGAACTTCTCTTTCCCCTCTAATGGCTCTTTACCATCAGTGTTTTAAATAATTAAACCAGAGCTTTGTTACAAAAGAAACACATGCTCATGGGGGGAAAAAAAATCAAACAGTGGAAAATGTAAAATGAGTTCCCCTCCATCTCAGAACCTAGAGACAACCCCCTTAACAATGTCTTATGTGTCTTTCCAATATTTTTCAATATGCGTGTGTTACACATACAAAGTTGTCCTTCTGTATGTTCTGCTCTTCCATTTACATGCTTTTATTGTTTTTTTGGCCACGCCAAGCGGCATGTGGGATCTTAGGTCCCTGACCAGGGATCGAATCTGTGCCCCACTGCATTGAAAGCACGGAGTCTTAACCACTGTACCACCAGGGAAGTCCCTTCATGCCTTTTTCACTTAACGATATACCCACTTTGGACATCTCTCCCTGTCTCCTGCAGACCTGCCACATTCACCATGACAGCTGTTTGAGTCTCTCCCATTAAAAAAACAGGAAAAAAAAGAAAGAAGGGAAGTGTGCTCTACACAGGCCTCTCTTGTTCTGGAACCACCAGCCTACTGGTTGCTAAAGCCAGTGGACTCCCTGCTGACCCTATCCTTCCAGACCTCCTTGAGCCACCTGACACTCTGTCCCTGTCCCGATCAGCATCCTTGATACTGGCCCTAGGGTCCCCCCCGCATCCTTACCTCTGGAGTCTCCCACAAAATCTCCACCTCCTCTGCCCCTTTAACACTGGGACCCCCAGATTCCTACTCTGCCCCCATTCCTCCACCTGGAATGACCATCTCTAGGACAATCCCAAACCCAGCCTCCCCCCACCCTGATGCCCACCTCTGCAGAGTCTCTGTAGTGGGCTGACCTGTGGCCCCCCCCAAAAGATATGTCCAACGTCCTAATGCTCAGAACCTGTGAATGGGACCTTATTTGGAAAAAGAGTCTTTGTGGATGTAATTAAGGATCTCAAGATAAGATCATCCTGTATTACCCAGGTGAGCCCTAAATCCAGTGATGGGTTAAGAAACGCCCAGAGGAGAGACACAGGGAGAAAAGAAGACCAAGTGAAGACAGAAGCAGAGATTGGAGTGATGCTGCCACAAGCCAAGGAATGCCAGAAGCCACAGAAACTAGAAAAGGCATGGAAGGATTCTCCCCCAGAACCTTTGGAAGACTGTATTCCTGCCAATACTCTGATTTTGTACTTCTGGTCTTCAGAACCATGATGTAGGACAACCATCAAAAGACAGAAAGTCCCTCAAGAGTAGGAACCGTGGCTAACTCATCCTTGTACCTCTAGTGCCCAAGACAAAAATAAACAATAAATGTTTGTTGAATGAATAAATGTTTCGTGGTTCTGGCTGTCTTAAAACTGAGAGTTGATGTTCTCTGGGGATTTCATCTGTCTGGCACAGGCAAAGGCCCATTTAGCTCATTCACTTAGCAAACATTTACTAAGCATCATCTTTGTGTTGGGCGTGGCAAGTATTGGGGTGGGAAGCTGGTCTTGTGTGGAGCAAAGGGGGAGTCCAGGGGAGGGACTGAGGATTCAGGTCCACCAGGCATTCATAGAGGCAGCCATGCCCGAGTCAGGCCACGAGAAGTGAACAGAAGAAGTTTTAAATGACTAATTTTCTTTTCTTTTCTTTTTAATAAATTTATTTATTTATTTATTTGTGGCTGCATTGGGTCTGTTGCTGCGCGTGGGCCTTCTCTAGTTGCTGTGAGTGGGGGCTGCTCTTCGTTGTAGTGCACGGGCTTCTCATTGTGGTGGCTTCTCTTGTTGCGGAGCACTGGCTCTAGGCACGTGGGCTCAGTAGTTGTGGCTCGTGGGCTCTAGAGCGCAGGCTCAGTAGTTGTGGCACACGGGCTTAGTTCCTCTGCGGCATGTGGGATCTTCCCGGACCAGGGCTTGAACCTGTGTCCCGTGCATTTGGCAGATGGATTCTTAACCACCGCGCCACCAGGGAAGTCCCTAAATGACTAATTTTCTATCTTCACTTTGCAGCCTGTTCATAGCCAAATCCCACTCAATCACAAGTACAAAGGTTTATACCCTAGAGGTGAAGCTTGGAAGGGCTCAGTTCTGGGTGGAACAGAACCAAGAAAAGCGAAAAGGAGAAAGAATGGAAAAGGGGAACCACTTACTCAGTTATTGTGAGCGAAGCCCCAGGAAGAGGCCTGGTGGTCACTGATTAATGGAATCTGGTTCCCATTTTACCTCCCATTCCAATCCCTCCCTACCCTGGAGCGATCCAAATGTGCACACAAAGTCCCTTTTACAAGGCAGTCCTTACTCTGAGCTCTAGAATGGATCCCAGCTAGTCCCCTATGTGGGAAACTTATTTCTATTTTCCTACGACTCTCCCTGACACCCACGAGCTGTCTTTTCCCAGTGGAACATGCCCACCTCACCCTTAAACACCCTGAGACACCCCCTGCTTCAGGACACCTTCTTTAGGAGCCTCAATTCTAAGAGGCTTCCCCCGGGACGAGCCTTTACACGCGCGGTGGGAAGCAGTGATCCAGCATGAGCACACTGGAGGGGCCTTGAAGGTCATCCAGTCCCAGGCACCCCTCTTTGGGTACAAAGAGCCCTTTTGGACAAAGTTCTGTACCATGCCCACCCCGAAAGGCAGCTGTTCTACCCTTACCATCCACTAGCTGTGAAAACACCTGAGACTCTGAGGTCTGGCCTCCCTGCAGGAACTCCACATCAGCTGGTGGCTGGGAATCTCTGATCCAATCAACACCCTCCAGTTTCAGGTGAGCTGATCAGGTTCCTGCCTCAAGGTCACTGCCACAAGGGCAGGGAGTGCGCAGTCTGGCTGGATTGCGGGAGCCCACAAATGGGCAAGAAAGTGGAAGGACGTTTAGTCAGGAGTTGCATGGGGTCAGAGTTTGCATTACACTCTAAGGGCCGTGGGAATCCCTGATAGAGTTTTAAGCAGGATATGATTTACATCTTCTGGTTGCTTTGAGAAAAGTGGACTGAAGAGAAACAAGAGTGGAAGGGGAAGTGTCTTCCAGCTCTGTATGCCCAGCGTCCAGCAGTGCACTGCCCTCAGAAAGTCCTAGTGATGCACACAGCTGCCTGGGAGTGAAAAAAATTTGCTCTGAGCATGGGAACTAACTCCTGTGGCTTGCCAGTGGGAAAAGTTCCTTCGCCAACCAGATTCAGAGGCCTCTCCCTCCAAGGATCCGCCAGAGGCTGGGTCACTGCAGGAAGGAGGGGCTGGGGGCTCTGACAGGAGGTAATGACCCAGACAGACGCCTAGAGGACAGGCCTGGCTCTGGGGAAGAAGCTAGTCACTGGAAGCTGGGAAAGAGAGCTGGGTGGTCACAGAGAAAGCACAAAGAGTAAAAACCGTCCTTTCCCTCTGGGCTTGTAAAGTTCACTCTCTGTTGTGCAACCCTGAGCTCCCAGAGCTGTCACATCTAGACCTCCCAGGGTCTCAGCTCGCCAATTCAGTACTTCACCACCGCCCTTGCAGAGCCCTTCAGATTCTGAAGCACTCTGCCTGGTCCCCCAGACCCACACCCGCTGGCCCCAAGGTCCCCCACCTTCCCAGTCTAGGCCCCACACCTGGTCTCTTTGCCATAGAGAATGCGTTTGACCTCCTGCAGGTCTGCGAGTGGCAGATGCTTCTCCAAGCACCGCTCCAGCGACTCAAATCCAGCCCCGGCCATGGCTGAAGTCCGCACGTTTCTTTAGACGCAAACTGCCTGACGGCCTTTGCCCCCAGGAAGAGGAGCAGGACGGGGCGTCTGCTGACGGCCAGGGCCGCGCACGCGCCCTCCCCTCTACTCACGCGCCCTCCCCTCTACTCCCACGCCCTCGGCCCCAGAGGGCTCACGTGGGGACACGCCCCCCCCTCCTCGCACATCAGCAGCTCGCAGCCAATCAGCGCCCCAGGACGTCGCGGGTGGCACCGCCCCTCGCCCTTCCCGCCTCCTTCGGCACGCGCCGGCCACGCCCCCTCCACGAGGGACGCGGGAGTGCTGCGCCTCAGCGCTGTGGTTCCTGCCAGCCTGGCTGCCTGACTGCCCGTCAGTCAGTCCACCAGCCGCCCTCGGAGGCCCTCGCTCAGGTGCCCGGCCGCGTGCTTGTCTCTCGCTCTCCTCACCTCAGGTTCCCGCCCCGAGAGTCGGGACGGAGGACGCGGAGAGGCGGCAAGAGTGGCCAGGATGCGGCCTGCAGGGCTGCGGCGGGCCTGAGGTGAACAGACCGTTGCGGGGCCTTCCCGTCAAGCCCTCAGGGTCCGGCGCAGCGCCCGGGACGCGGACGGAGGTACGGGACGAGCTGAGCCCTGGGCCGGAGGCCTCACCACTGCCTTCCGGGGCCTGGTTTCTAGAGTTGGGGGGCCGGGCTGCGCGCCCCTACCCAGGGACCCTCACGCCGTCGTGGGGCCGATACCACCGACTGCGGTGCGGGGCGGGCGGGGGGGGTGGCTAGGTGTCCGCATGGCCCCCTGGTGGGGGTTGGGGCCGCTGCCCATAGGCCAGGGTGGGCCCTCCCAGAACCCAAGGAGCCCCCGAGCCTGGCCCACCCGGCCCGACGGGGCAGGCGCCGGCAGGGACAGCCTGGTCAGCCACCTGCAGGCCTTGACACCCCAGACGCGGGGCTTCTGTTGCTTCTCTGTGGACCGGAATCCCGCTGCCGAGCGGGGTTGTTTAAACATCAGATAAGATGAACACACAGGGAGCTCAGAGTAGGTGCTGTGTGGCCCAAGGCTTTAGAGACGTTACAGAAGCCTCTCACGCACAGGTTTGGGTCATTGATTTAATGCATGTTCACGGGCAGTTTCCAGTATCTGATGGAGCCGCCTTTCAAGAATGCAGACTTTGAAGGCTTGCTGTGTCTAAGGCTCCGAGATAAGGGCATTGCACAGACCAGCAAGACCTAGTACCTTTCCTCTGTGATTTAAGGTAGGGACAAACTTTGTAATTACTGCAGGTTTAAATAATTCGGTGTGGAAACAGTATACTAGGTGCCGTGGAGCTCAGAGGAAGGGGTGATTTCTGGCTTAGAAGGGGAAATCGTTGAAGGCCTTAAAGGAGAGGATTCATTGCCGACTCAAAATGCCTCAGAGGGAATTTGAACCCCCCTTCTTCTGCCCTGCTCTTGTCTTCTGTATGGTATTTCCTAGTTTAGTTAATGGCCTTGTTGCCCACTCATTTGCCAAGCCTTTGGGAGTCATCCCCAACTCCTCCACGTTCTTTTTTTCCCCCATGCAATCAAGTTCTGCTAAATTTATCTCCTGACTTTTGCTAAAATCCTTCCTTCTCCCACCTCATGCCTGCAATATGTCATCTTTTGCTTGAATTGCTGCCAGTCTTCTAACTTTACTCCCTACCTCTGATGTCTATCCTTAGTTGTCCCTCTAAAACTAACATCTTAACATCCTTTGTTCCCTTTCATTCAGTCTCTCCCTGCCTAGAATGACCTTCTGTCTTCTGTTTTGTGAACTCCTACTCATCCTCCAAGATGCAGCTTAGATATCACCTCCTCTCTAAAGTTTTCTCCAGGTGCTCCAAGAGAAGTTAGACTCCACTAACCCTTTATGGATAGTTCTATTAGTGCATTTATCAAACACTATTGGGTAATTATTTCTGAGCTCTGGGCAGGAACTGGGTCTGATCTACTATTGTATCTTCAGGGCTTCGGCACTCAATAAATGACCGCTGAAGGAATTAATTCTGAAGGGATTGAGGACAGATTCATTAAGGTGGTGACATTTTGAGCTGGACCTTGAAGCAGAAGTAGAAACTATTTATTATAGTTAAATTGCTTAATCTATCGTATTGTTTGGTGACAGGTCATTCATACCAGGTCATTATAAACCAGGGTTTCACAAATATGAAACATGTACTTGAGAAGGATTTAAAAAGTTGTGTTAAAATTTTTATATTTACCCAATTTATTTTCACTCTAATAAGACACTTGATTAGATCCTTCTGTGGTAGTCAGTAAAAAAGACTAAGCTCTGTCCTAGTTTCTTTTTGCAAATCCAGCCAAACCAAAGGTTTTAACTGCATGCAAGCTCACTACAGTGAGGGACTCTTCCTTGTTTTGAAGACCAACTCTTTCTGTGGCAACATGGTTTGGTTTATGGATATATAATAATTTGGTAATTATATACAACATGAACAGGAAGAATGGAATATACCACAACCTCAGTATGGTGGTTGCCTCTGGAGAAGGAGGTAGGGGAATGTAATAGAGGAATGGGGATCATCTGCTGATATATATTTCTTTTTAAAAAAGATTCGAAGCATATGATATTTTAAAAATCTGGGTCTTGTTATGCTTTTCTTGTGTTTGAAATATTATTTTATAGAAAATTACTTTATAGAAAAAAGAGCCTTATACTAGAAGTCAGGAAATCTGTAGTTTAGTCTGGGTTTTATCATTACCTCAGTTTTCCCGTTGTAAGAAAGATGGGGAAGGGGAGGCAGCTGGGCAGACAGTCTGTAGCAATGATCTAAGCCTTTTCTAATTCTAATAAAATATGAGTCTAATTATCTAGTCATATATAAATTTCTCTATTTACACGCTTGTTTGTGACAAGAGAGTTTCATTATAGAGGCTGGTTAGAAAGAGTTGATTTGTTAAAACTGTATTAGTGTCTGCTTTTAGGCGTTACTTAAAAAAAATTTTTTTTTTGATGTGGACAATTCTTAAAGTCTTTTTTTTTTTTTTTTCTTTAAAGAATGAGGCTTGGCCCCATCTCATATCTTACAGTTTTTTTTTTTTTAATTTATTTTTTGGCTGCATTGGGTCTTTGTTGCTGCGTGGGCTTTCTCTAGTTGCGGCGAGCACGGGCTACTCTTTGTTGCAGTGAGTGGGCATCATATTGTGGTGGCTTCTCTAGTTGCGGAGCAGGGGCTCCAGGCGCGTGGGCTTCAGTAGTTGTGGCGCATGGGCTTAGTTGCTCCGCGGCATGTGGGATCTTCCCGGACCAGGGCTCGAACCCGTGTCCCCTGCATTGGCAGGCGGATCCTTAACCATTGCACCACCAGGGAAGTCCTAGGTGTTACTTTTAAATTCACAATGTACGTTAATTTTAATCCTTAGGGAAGGTACTTAAGGTGCTGTGGACTCCGCTCATCAACATTTGGAAGATTTGAACGATTTTACGATCGTCGTTCGTGAGCAGCCCTTGCAAGGGCCATGACATGGAGACCCCATCTTTCTCTTTTCTCCTGTGAACCAGAGGGGCTGCTTTTGACCTCATTTAGCTTTACAGCACATAAAAGCTTTTGCCTCTTTTTGTCCCATTTGATCCTCGCAGTAATACTGTGAACAGTATTACACTCCTGTGGCAGGAGTTCTTGGTATTTGTCAGATTTCCAAGTTAAACATGATACTTACTGGAATGAAAATACAGGTGCCAATATTTCACTTATAGTCAAGGGGGAAAAGATCTTAAGTGACCCGATTTCTAGGAAACTTTCTACAGGTCCAATGTCTGGGTTAACTTGTCCCTATATGGTGTTCCTTAGCTCAGAAGTCATAGTTCTTCTTTCTTTGCTAGGGTGTATTTTATTGTTAATATTATTATCCTCGTGTAGACTTTAAGTGGCTCATATGAAAGAGTTTCGGAATAACGCAGTCAAGCTGCCTGAAAATGGATTTTGTAGCAGGGCAGGGCCAGCCCAGCCAAAATGGTGACATGGAATTTCATTGTCTCCTTTTGAGCAGTCTGAACTTTTGTCCCTTGTTTTTGCTTTGAGTCCCTTGCTTCTCCCCTCATGACTAATTCTGCCCATCCCTGCAAGGCCTTCTTTACTCCCAGTAAACTTTCATAGTCCATCTCTTTTTGGTTTTTTTTGGCCGTGTGGCAATGTGGGATCTTAGTTCCCCGACCAGGGATTGAACCCACACCCCCCTGCATTGGAAGCGCGGAGTCTTAACCACTGGACCCCCAGGGAAGTCCCTCATAATCCATCTTAATGTTAGCTGAGCAACAATAAAATGCAGTGATCACCTCCATTTTAGTGGTGGAGATCCTACAGAAGGAACCTCTGATGATGAAAGTGTCAGGCATGAGAAAAAGCCCTGAGAGAAATATTTAAGTCAGGAGACCCCACCCCTCAGAAAACATTCAATGGCCTCATTTTTTCTGGAATATGACCTATCTGATACATCTTGTACATTCCTATTGCTACTTATACATCTGTGTACAGGCTCTCACCATTTAAATTACTTCAACCAACTCATGATCAGTCTTCCTGCCTCCCAACTTCAAATTCCTCCTCAGCCTTGGTTCCCAGGGTGATCTGTTCTTCAGTGGCACTTCATTAGTTTAGGCCGAAGTCCTAGAGGGCATGGCATCAGGCCCTCTGATTGGTCTCATCTCATGCTATAACTCTTCCCTGCCCATACTTTGGGCTCCAGCATTGTCAGACTGTTTCTAGTTGCACAAACCCTCCATACCATTTCATGCCCATGTCTTTGCTCGGCCCCTTCTTCACCTAGAAAATTCTCAAAACCTTAAGATTCATCAGGTGTCTCCTCTTCAATAAATCTTTCCTGGGTCCTCAGGCTTGCTTGAGTTCCCACCTCTGTGTTTCCATAATATCGAATCTGTTAAGTTTCTTGAGGATAGAAGTATGACGTGTCTTTGGACAAAAGATTGTTGAAGCAAATTGAACACCACATCAATATTTATAATGTTTATATAGTCATTTACCGGGTCCTTTTATAGCTGTATATTTAGCCTGCTTTTTTAAAAAAATTAATTATTTTGGCTGTGCCAGGTCTTGATGTGGCACGTGGGACCTTTTAGTTGCAGCATGCAAACTCTTTAGTTGTGGCATGCATGCAGGATCTAGTTCCCCGACCTGGGATCGAACCCACGCCCTCTGCATTGGGAGCATGGAGTCTTACCCACTGGACCACCAGGGAAGTCCCTTAGCCTGCTTTTTTTTTTTTTTTTTTTTTAAAATCTTGATTCTCATCGTGTCTCTCTCTGCAAACTCTTTTTTTTCTTTAATTAATTTATTTACTTATTTATTTATTTATTTTTGGCTGTGTTGGGTCTTCGTTTCTGTGTGAGGGCTTTCTCCAGTTGCGGCAAGCGGGGGCCACTCTTCATCGCGGTGCGCGGGCCTCTCACCATCGCGGCCTCTCTTGTTGCGGAGCACAGGCTCCAGACGCACAGGCTCAGTAGTTGTGGCTCACGGGCCCAGTTGCTCCGCGGCATGTGGGATCTTCCCAGACCAGGGCTCGAACCCGTGTCCCCTGCATTAGCGGGCAGACTCGCAACCACTGCGCCACCAGGGAAGCCCTAGCCTGCTTTTTAAAAAGACCACCCTTAGCTGTGGCAGATTCATAATCCTCTCCTTTCAGTAAGACTCTCAGCTGTCTTTAAACCCTGGTCATCTAGGACACAAGTAGTCCAAGTCCTTGAGTGGTTCCAATACCAGTATTGTTGTTGGGGGAAAGAAGTCCACGCTCAGGGGCTACTTCATATAGCATAGCTCTGTTTACTCGGAAGTTGCCAGTTCAGTATGTCATGATTCATCCCTCTCTGATTATCTTCTGGCCCATAGTCACTTGGATTAGGAGTTTGGCAGGATCTTTAGCCATCACATTCTTGAGTTGTAGATAACATACATCAGACCTCATTTTCAGAAATGTCCTAGCTATAGGTAACAGAGGGCTGCCTACATGTATTTTGAGAAACAGTATAGTATAACAGAAAGAACATTGAATTGGGTATATAAATAGGTTCTAATCCTGGTTTCGGTATTAGGTAACTGCAGCTTTAGATAAATTACTTGATTTCTCTTCCTAATCTATCAAGTTAAAGGTATTGGACTAATTCTCATAAATTTTATGATTTTATGATTGCTGGAGTTTGGCATCTCTTAAGTGTTGTAACAACTTTTTATCTTTTCACTGAGACCTTTTTTTATCTGTATGGCAAGGGCAAGTAGAGCACATGTGGCTAACAGCTAATGGAGAACTCCTTGGATATTGGTGCCTTAAGGCCAGGACTGGGCCACCCTTGTGTTATCGAGTGCCATGGGTACAGTGGGAATTGCACTGGACTAGAAATCCAAGGACTTGGGGTTCACTCCTGGTTCTATGCCAGGACAAGTCATGAGCTTTCTGGGTCTTTTTCTCCATCTATAAATGAGGATGATAATACCCACTGTACTTTCTTTGAACTGAAATAATCCAATAAGCTAAGTGGAAATATCTTTGAAAATCTATATTTCTACAAGGTATTTTTAATCAGGGAAAAGGTATTTAGATATAATATTCCCATGGAAAATCATAAATATACCATCCTTAATGTACTGGATGCTTATCTTTGGGGTATTTTTTCCAGTGGTGGTAATGCCTTTGCATTGAATCATTTATACTCTTTCCGCCAGTTCTTCTGGTAATAAATAGCACACATTTGAAAGACGAGTAATTTTGAAGAAGGCTGCATTCTGAGGGAAGCCATGAAATAAATCAAAGCTGACTAGCCTAAGCTGAAATCTAGTCCATGACCCATCACTAGTTTGTCTAATCATTTGGGCTAGCAAACTAAGTAAGCACAGGCTGGTGTATCATTAGGAAAGCAAAATCCCAGGTTGAACTTTTGGGACCTAGATTTCATGAAGTTTCAACGTGGTAAATGAACCTTCTTAAATGAACCTTCCTCTCTACTTCCTGCTCTTCCTAAAACAATTGTATACATATGCAGTGGGGTTAGTAACAATATGTGTGGCATTTAGGTGTATTTGGCAGATTATAAGCTCAGTGTGAGTCAGCAGTGTGTTGTAGCTGCAAAAAAGATGATATAGTCTTAGGTTGCGTTATGAGAGGTATAGTGTCCAGAACACACCTGTAATCTGTCTTGGTCTGGGCTAGGTACGAGGCATGTAGATCATCTTGAATACACCCAGAAAAGAAAGAGATGATGTTGGTGAGAACATCTAACAGCAACAAATTGTTGAAGGCACTAGCAAAACAAAGCAGACAAACTCAGGAAGGATATTGTCACTTTATTCAGATATCTGAAGGGGGCCATGTATAAGAGGTTTATATTTGTTCCATATGGCCCTAAGGAGAGGAGCTGGAGTCAGTGGATAGAAACTCAGGGAGGCATATTTCAGCCCCAGTTACTTCCAGCAGGTGATTCAAAGATGAAATTGGCTGCCTCTGCAGACAGTGAGTTCTCAGTCATTCTGAGTGTTCAAGTACGGTCCCGATGACCACTTGGTGGGAGTGTTGTAGAAGAAAGTCAGTCATCAGATGGGTAGTTGAACCAGATAGTCCATGATTTGTATGTATTGCTTTAACATGAACCAAAAAAAACCTAGGGATATTAAATCCAAAGAGCCGCAAACAGACCATAGACCAATACAAGATAGTTTGGTATCTGAAGAAGTGAAAGTCAAGAAGAGTGCTCTTACTGAAGAACCAGGTGATGGGAAGATTTTAGTAGTAGTAGTAGTACTAGTAGTAGTAGTGTTTGTTGTAGTGTATTTGTTTGGTTTGGTTCGTTTTAATGGAAAAGGACCAATTTTTTTTTAATTAATTTATTTTTGGCTGCATTGGGTCTTCGTTGCCGTGTGTGGGCTTTCTCTAGCTGTGGTGAGCGGGGGCTACTCTTCGTTGTGGTGCGCAGGCTTCTCATTGTGGTGGCTTCTCTTGTTGCAGAGCACGGGCTCTAGGTGCGCGGGCTCAGTAGTTGTGGCTCGCAGGCTCTAGAGCGCAGGCTCAGTAGTTGTGGCGCATGGGCTTAGTTGCTCTGCGGCATGTGGGATCTTCCCGGACCAGGGCTCGAACCCATGTCCCCTGCATTGGCAGGTGGATTCTTAACCACTGCGCCACCAGGGAAGTCCAGGGACCACTTTTATTGCTAGTAGTGTGGACCTAGATTCTGAGACCTAATAGTGACAGGAGTTTTGGTCCCAGAATCAGAGGATGAAACAACTATCTTGTGGTAGTAAAGAGTAATTTCAACTTGGAAGTGGTTGTATCTGGGGATCAGTTAGGAGAGAAACACTGTAGTGGGATTAAGAGACTAGGCAGGTACAGCCCAGGGTGAAACAAGTGTATAGAAAGAATTAGATATTTGTTAAGCCAGACCAAACATTTGTATTTGGTACTCTACCATCTATAGATAACTGGTGTCTCAAAATCCTTAGCACTGAAGCCAAGTAGAATGTGTGCTCTGAGAGACTGTACTGTGTGCTAATTATCCATTGTGGAAGGTTTGCAGTGTTGTAGTAAGGTGCCGGGTTCTCTGCCCCACCAACAACCTTACCACTAGCAAGTCCTGTCCTTAGTCCCAGAATCTGAGTCCCACTTCAGATTTCAACCTTGCTGCTAGCCCTGCCTGAATAATTAATGCCCCAAATGAAATAACTAGTCTGCCATGTTTGCGGCATTAAACCTGTTTGCACTGTAGTTCAGTAACTGAATCTGGGTTTTGTTTCCTTAAATCCAGGTCTCTCTCTGGCATCCCAGTGCACTGCCCCCTTTTAAACTTAGCACTGCCAAAGACTTGAATCTGGATTTTGAGTCTCATTCTGCTCACTGGGCCCTGCTAGCTGTTGCCAGATTCCAACACAGACTACTTCCTGCCACTGCCAAATCCCAGGGCCCCAGAGACTCACCTTTGGGTCTCTGTGGGTGCTGCAGGTATAGGCTTCCATTCTCTAAGAATGAGGTACCCCCTTCATCATCAGGAGCCTTTCCTACAGTCCCAAATTTCTCCCTGATCAAGGGAGTTCGTCTGACCATGCCATCTGCATGTGGGAGCCAAACTGATCCTGGCCTGTGGCTCAGAGCAGTCCACAGGAGGCTGTCTTCCATAATCAACCTCTGCACTCACCAGCCAACAAGAGCTTTCTGAACGTGGTACCATGCATCCTCCTGGACCTCTAGGCAGTGCTTCCATGCTCCCCAGCCCCATCTCTGTTTACTTAACTGGGTACTTTTCCTGTCTAGACTCTGAAGAGTTAGTTTTAGCAGTCCATGGCAAGCTGCACAGCTTGTCTCACAAGGCTTGTATAGCCATTTAACATTTATTCTCTTCATTGGTTAGTTTTATAAACATGTATTGAGTGAGCCAGACACTGTACCAGGCACTGGGGTCAAACATGAATAAGTCATATGGTGCTCGTTCTCATAATCATAATAATGGCTCCTATTTCTTGAGCACCTGCTGTGTGCAAGACACTGCTAGGCCTCTAAGTGACAGAATTCATAGGGGATGGGAGGTGTGTTGTGAGGGGGTAGGAGGAAAAGCTGGGTAGTTTGTATTACAGACATAAGGCTCCAGGGACAGCACATGGTTAGTGCTTAATAAACAGTAGCTGTGTTTACAATGTTAGGTGATAACATTACCAAAAGTGCCACACAGGTCCAGAGGTGGGAGAACAGGCATCTGAGCCAGAAGGATGTGTGAGGACACAGGAAGGTCAATCCAAGAAGGAGGAAAAGCAAGATTTCAAGCAGAAAAAGGTGACCATTGCAGAGTAGCCAGTCTGTCTGGGGCACCAGAGTAGATAAATGGTCGCACTGTACCAGTGTACAGGAAGATAGCTTGAGTTCTAGAGACGTGTGCTAAAGAAAGATTCTAGACATGAAACCTTTTACTGTATTCACAGGAGAAAATGATTGCATGAAGTTGTAATAACAGGAAGGGTAAGACAAGCCTGAAAATTATCTAATTAAAGGAAGGAAGATTGCAGACTGCTTAGTCACCTGAAGAGAGAAAGTAGACCTTACAAAATGAGAGGAGATGATTACATCACTTAAGTGAACATTGATCAACATGTTTGGCAGGACAAGTGGAAATGTTTTTCTCTTAAATAATTCAAGCCTGCAGGCTTCCAACCCAGCTTAAGATAGTATAATCGTCTGCTATATATAAATGTGGATGGTGTTCCAGTGGTGAAGGAGTAGAATTTAAAGGAGGAATAAGTAAAACTTACTGTCTGTATTCAACAGAGGGTGCGTGAATAAAGCCCTGATGGCAAATACACGAGAGCCTTCAGCTGAACACATTATCTGTGGCGAAAGAATTACTATTTGCTTGTTGACCTGGATTGTAACATACTTAAACCATATGATATAATCAGGGGAGTCAGGCCTGATGATTTAAAGACATTTCTATTTCTAATGTTCTATGTTTCTAAAAGGTAGACTTAATTCAATATCTATGACAAGTTTTCATGGCTGGTTCTTCATATTTTCCTAAATTAGTAGATACAGAAAGTGGTGGGGAAAAAAATTAAAGGAGTATTAAAATTATGGCCATATGAGATAAGATTATATAGTAATGATACTATTTAATAATGTTCCCATACATTGAGTTATTTTATCAAAAGCAACATGATACAGTGGTAAAATCATAAGTTTTAAAATTTCCAATTCTGCTATGTATTAGTTTTATAACCCTGAGCAAGTTGCTTAACTTTTCTGGACCTTCTTTTACTCTTCTTTAACATAAGATGATAATGATAATACTTGCTTCTATGGCTTCTTCAAGGATTAAATGAAAAGTGGGTCTGTGAAATAATTAGCAGTATGATGCCCCACTCTTGGTAGGGGCATCCCTTCCCTGCAGTAATGTAGCCAGTACTCAGAATATTTGGAAAGCCTCTCTGGAAGTTGCCTACAGTCTGTGGCACAGCTTCTGGAACAGCCTTACTGCTGCTAAGCGTTTGTTTTTGTTTTTGTTTTTTTGAGGGTAGATTTTATTTTTGAAAAAGCAAGAGCTAAATTATTGAGTGATGAGGTTGGAGGTGTTAACAGAGTGTGATGGTAAAGTTTGGATTGTAGGTTGACCCTGAAAGCAACTCCAACAGAGAAGTTCCAGAGAAGTGTTGAGCAAAAACAGCATTTTTGGAATCAGTTTTGGACAGATAAGTTCTTGTGTGTTTAAACTTCAGCTTTGTTATATTATAATCACACTTCATTTCTGTGGAAAGGATGAGGCAAGACAGAATTGATAATAGAGACTAGCAGAACGTGAGGAGAAAATAAAACCACAGGAAATACGTAGAGGCCAACCTAATGGCACAGGGTTCGTTAAAATATTTTAAAATTCTTTCATTATGTACAACTCAAGGCTGGGTGCTAACAATGTAAAAAGTCTCATTTCTAAATTTGACTATATTAAGGCCTATTACATTCTCCCAGAGCTGAATGGTCCTACTTTGTCTTCAACTCAGTATACCTTCAAGTGAATTTATCTTTCTCTTATTAATGTCCTTCTCTCAGTTTCCCAGACTTAAAAATGTGTCTGATTCTCTTTTTCTTACATTAAACCTTTTCTGCTTTAGAATGGTTTGCATTCTGCCTCTTTTCCAGTCTTACTGCTTCCACCATCATCACCTCACTTGCTGGATCTTGCCTGAATCACTGTATTAGCCAGGAAGCTAATTTCTCCGATTTCAGTGTTTTTGTCTTCTGATAGAGCCTTTTACTTTTAACCTAATACTTTTAGATTAATTTTCCTAAAATAACTCTCCCATCTTGTGTATATATTTGTTACATTACCTAACACATTGACGTATAAGTAATTGTTTATGAGGTAATCATTTGTGCCCCTGTCTCTGTTTGGATCTTGAGATCTTTGAAAGCAGGAGTTATTTTCTTTATCTGTGCCTGTAGCGCTTAGGGGCTTGCACACAGCTGTGTGGCCCCAAGCAAATTATTTATGGCTCTGTGTCTCATTTTCCTCAACTGCAAAATGGGGATAATAGTGTCTGTCAAAGGATTGCTGCATTAAAAGAGTGTGTTTCCGTGTATATCAAAAGTAGCTTTTGTATTATTACAGTTTTTGTATATGACAGTTTTTTATTGTTAGAGCACTCAAAAAAGTTACTGCTTTCTTACTCTGGGCAAACTCCTTTTTCCTTGACCTTTGAGGGCCTCTGTTTTTTTTTTTAAATTAATTAATTAATTTATTTTTGGCCGCGTTGGGTTTTTGTTGCTGCGCACGGGCTTTCTCTAGTTGTGGTGAGCGGGGGTTACTCTTCATTGCGGTGTGCGGGCTTCTCATTGCGGTGGCTTCTCTTGTTGTAGAGCACAGGCTCCAGGGCGTGGGCTTCAGTAGTTGTGGCACACGGGCTCAGTAGTTGTGGTGCACGGGCTTAGTTGCTCTGCGGCACGTGGAATATTCCCGGACCAGGACTCGAACCCATGTCCCCTGCATTGGCAGGCGGATTGTTAACCACTGTGCCACGAGAGAAGTCCCGAGGGCCTCTCTTTTCTGACCCACCTGTTCTCTCCAGGTTAGTCTCATTGGTCCCCAGCATAATTTCCCATTCCCATTAGGCCCATCCTTTCAGATCCTTGGGAAGCCTCTTCTCTGTGAGGTCTTCACCAGAAGTTCCACCTTATACTGACCTGTCTCTCTTCTGAGCTCCTCTGGTATTTAGAGTTTGTATCTCAGTTTAGGTACTTAATAGTTTCTTGTGTTTGTTTTGTCTCTCTAAAAAGAGTATAAGCTCCTAGAGGACAGGGACCACATCATATTTCTTTCATATTCTCTACGTGCCATGATTCTGGGTTTATATTCATATAATAAGCTTTCTTGATGCATATTTAATGTACTCTACTAGGCAATGGGATACAGTAATTAATAAGAGGTGCCTTTATTCTAATGGGGAGCTAGAGATATAAATATTCAGGATTTCACCTGGTCACGGCTATGGAAGGTTTTAGAGAAGATGATTAATATGCTCAGATCTATTAATTAGATAAATCACGGATCTGTGCAGAGGGTGAGCAGGGTGAGTAACTGGAAGTAAGGGCTTCCAATCTGCAGTATGAGCTGAGACCTGACAAAGCCCTGATCTAAGTAAGGCACTGGAAGTGGAGAGGGTGAATTCAGGAAATACTGTGGAAATAAAAATCAAAGAGATTTGTGACCCCTCAAACAAAGAGTATGGCGTATGGAAGATAGGGACGTTCAAGATGAGTCAGGCTTCTTTCTTAAGCATTGGCTTAGTGGTGAAGCCATTTAGGAAACAGGAGCCATAAGTGAAAAAGCAAATTTGGAGATTTAGGTGCTCAAGAAACCTCCAAAGAGAGATCCCTGTGAACAGTTGGGAACTCAGGTTTGGGGCCTAAGGATTGGAATTTGAACTAGAGAGAGCGAGAGTTGGAAATCTAAGCAAATAGTGATTGTTGAATCCATGGGAAGAGATCACCCAGAGACAGGATGCAGAAAGATGAGAGGTAGAAAGTGGTGAGACAGAAAGTTCAGAGGACTTGGAGGAGATGCAGAAATGAGCAGGTCACCCGAGGTCAGAGTGCTGGGCAGCAGTTAATGCTGCAGTGGCGTCAGTTCACAAGTGTGTATTGAATTCAGAGTTTGGGAAAGTATTGAAATGGGCTGAGCTGGTCCCTAGTAGGGTTCAATATATAGTGGCCAAAATGAATTGAATAGGGGGAAGGAAGGGCCAACAGTGAGGGTAAACTGTGAATATGGTTGGAATGACAGGAAGGAGAAAGAACAGTTCATTGTTTGAGGATGAGTTAGGGCTTTTTGAAAAACGAAGGTCTTTGAACATTTTTTTGTGAAAAGGGAAGGAACCGGAGGAGAGGAAGAAGGCAGTGTCAGTTGTGTGCTAGGTGGTCTGTTAACCCCTTTACACGTTCTCTCGTTCCATTCTCATAATCACCTTGAAGTGGGGTCTCCTATCCACTTGACATATGGGGCTCAGCTCAGTCAACAAACTTGACCAGAGAGATGAAGATTTGTTTGACTACAAAGACCAAACTTTTTCCACCACGTGTTGCTCTTTCTAGGCTCTTACCCACCTCTTTATAATCTGTTGGTCCGGATAAAGAAGGGAGTGGGAAGGAATGGGGCCACGGTCATCGTGTTGGGACTGCCTGGGGTGCAGTGTGGACACCCTCTCCATGACAGGAGGCAGGATGTGAGGAAGAACCTGTGCAGAGCGGGAACTGAAGATCGACACATGGGAGCTGAGGGGACATAACGAGCCTTAGTGGTCATCTCTTAAGAGGGAGGGGCAGGGAAGGATAGTGAGGAGATCAGAAGCACTTACTGGATGATTGACAATTAGAAATCATAGCTGAATAGCAGTGTTTAAAATGCTTTGGTAAAAGAAGGGAAACTTGGTTAAAAGATTTTTTAAAAATCCTGTTTGAAACTGCTTTCACTTTCTTGAGATTTAAAAAAAAAAGGAGAAGGCAAAAAGGAGCCAAGTTAAAGAAAAAAAAAAAAAGTCCCTAAAAAAGGGTAGGAAGAATTGAGGGGTCAATATTTTATAGAAAAAGTCTGTGAAAGTATTTTTATGTTTATATATAGTTCCAATCCCTAAAAAATAAGGAATAAGATATCAAAGAACTCCACATCCTTAAGATGAATCAGAGAACCCGAGGCCTTCTGATACAGCAGAGAGAGCGTTGAACCCTGGAGTAGAGAGACCAGCCTCGAATCCTGGCTCTGTCACTAGGCACTTCCCATCATCTCACTAGGTCTGTTTTCTCAGCTGCAGAATTTGGGGGTTGGTCTGTGATATCTAAAGTGCTTTTGAGTTCGGAATATCTGTACTGGTGTTGGATACAGTATGACATAGTGGTTAGGAACACAGACTCTGGAGTCAGAATGCTTACATTAAATCTCAGCACCTCACACCGAAGCTTTGTGACCAAGGGCAAGTTATTAGCCTCTCTGGACCTCAGTTTTCTCATTTGTAAACTAGGGATACTAATAGTAAATACCCCACTGGGTAGTTGTAAAGATTCAATGAAAAAAATCTATAAAAAGTGCCTAACAATGGTAAGTACTAGATAAATACAAACTATTGTAATTGTAGATTGTAGATGCTGTTATTCTGATACCCTTTTGCCACCGCTGAGAGCACACTACTCTGCACCTACATCTTGCAAGGAACAGAAGGTAAATGGAATTAACCAATTGGAGTTTGCCAGGTTCCCCTTTGGGAAAGGAATGAAAGGAATCTTCAAGGATTTGAGTAGTCAGGACCTCTGGGTTATGATTCAGCTGCAGTCAACTGTCAAATTTTCCCACAGCTCAGTGGAAAGTCACTGAAGGCTCCGTGAAAGCAGTGCCACCCCTCCTTCAGTGTTTCTCTTCTAGGATGCACCGCCAGCCCTGGAGGTCTGAGTCTGTTGGTATCCCAGCAGGGAGAGGATCTTAGCAGGTCTGGTAGACTGACCATCCAGAGTACTCAGTGTCTGCCATTGCTTCCGCTTTATCAACGATGCTGAAAGACTCAAGCCTGTGAGAGTTTGTTATCAACCCAACTGTGGGGCATCAAAGAAGAAAAGTTTGGGGTCCAGATTATTTTCCTAGGCAGGAACAGTGATGTAGTAACTGTCAGGTTATTTTGGAATTCAGAATCTCATGTCTCCATCATCCATGCTATTCCCTGCCTCTCTCTGTGGGTAAAGTTAAGATTATGGATGCCACCTCATAAGATAACATACGTTAGTGATAGTCACAAAGATTTTCAAGTTTTCTCAAATTTCCCCAACAGAAGCTTCGTCTCTATGTAACTGGCCATAGTTCCACAAAAGTGGAAGCATCTACACATTTGCTTATAGTTCTGACATCTTTTGAAATCTTCTTAGATCACTTTCCCAAATTTGAGTTCAGTGTCCCTTTTATGAATTGAATGTTTCTCAAGCTTCCTGCTTTTACCCGTGCAGAGGAAACTTTAGTTAGCCTTAACATGATGTTTATCATGATATTCAAGTAACGGTGATCTGGGCCAAACCTCCGTTTATTTCTTATGGTTCCCTTTTCAAGAGCAGACAGGGTAGGTCCAAATCTAGCCTGGATTTTCCCTTGCATTGAGGTCTACTCAGTATAAGAATAGAATTTGAAACCTAGGTCTCTTGTCGAAGTGTTAACTCCCTTTATGGCTAACCTCAAACTTGACACTGGGTGCCATTCATCAACATTGTTATGACATTGGTCGTCATAACATACTTCTTGATAGCATTTTAGTGGTTCTAGCACCTCCAATCTGAAAATTTCTGCCTTTAGCCTCACTACTCTGTATACTCCTTTGTCTTTAGGTAGATCATTGGGGTCCCTGCCCTTTGCAGAATAATCTACTCCATGGTGCTTGAAATGCCATATAATTTACAACATTTTTCAGATAAAGAAATTGAGGCCCAGAAAAGGTAATTGATTTGCCCAGGTTCATATAAGCGCTCATCAACAGAGGTCAAGCCCAGAATGCTGACTTCTCTAAATCCTGCTCCATACTGACTGTGTTAAACAAGAAGGCGTCTTCTTTTAAAGGAGAGGTTAGGATGAGTGAAGGGGATAAGACCCTCCATGAAGAAAGGACAGGGCTGAAGGAGGTTAGAACCCAGGCAGGGGTAGGGCACTGTGTAGGCAGAAGGCCCAGGGAAGCTGTGGGTGCCTGGTTGTAGGGGGAGCAGAGGTGCCACTGGGTGAGAAAAGGGCACAGAGAGTTAGGAGACCACCACCACACACTTGGCCTGCTTGAAAAATCTCACCCTGCCAAACAGATACAACTGCCTGTCCGGTTCTTATTATTTCTACAGCTGTGATTTAGCTGCTGCTTATCTTTCCTCTAGGAGATTCCTTGGAATGAAACCAATGGGAGATTAGGGTTTGGGAGAGTCTCATCAGAGCAGATGGGCCAGCAGCAGCCAGAAAGCTTGTTGCCTTTGGCTGAGAGCACCATCCTGGATCTGAACGTCTTGTGAGTAAACCCCAGCAGGCTCAGCCTTAGGCCCGAGTGAAATTGTCCTGCTTCTCCTTGAAGAAGGACGTTGTGTACTCCCACATCTTCCCTCCCCTCTTGCTGATGTTGAAAATCACGTTCTCAGAGAACTCTTCAACCTAAAATCATGATGCCGTTAGCAGCCCCGGGCGGATGGCTTCTTAGTGCTTTAGGTCCCTGGGTATATTTGGAAGTAGTACTGCAGGGAAGGTCAGGAGACCTGGGTTCTGATTCTTACCCAGCCACTAATTTTCCTTGGGACCTTAGGCAAATTGTTCCTCCATAGGGCACAGTTTCCTCACCTGTAAGGTTGTTTATAATAATATTAGCTCAATTTATGAAATGTTCACTATTATCTACCAGAGATAACCTCATTGAATTCTTCCAATAGTCCTATGAGATGGGTACTGTTATTGTCCCATCTTACAGATAAGGAAACTGAGGCTTAGAATTCTCATACCCTGCCATCCTATTTCAATTGCCAATCCCCACCCCTGACCAACACTCCTTTCTCTGCTTTATTTTAGCCATAGCATTTATTACCACCTGAAATATTACATATTTTACTTTTTTGTTTGCCCTCTCCCCCCTACAAGAGTGGAAGCTCCATTAGGTAATGGATTTGTCTTGTCGTCGTTGTTGTTGTCATCCATTTGCTGTGTTCCCAGGGCCTAGAATAGTGCCTGGCACACAACAGGCATTCCAATATTGGTTGAATGAAAAAAATGAATGAATGAATTCTTGATAGGAGTATATATTGGTAGACTCTAGAGAAATCGATTTAGCAATGTTAATATTTAACATGCATTAACCTTTTGAACCTATAATACCAGAACTAGGAATTTATTCTGTTGATGATACATTCATGCCTGTGTTTAAAGCCATAAGTGCAAGGATGTTTCCTGCAATACTGTTTGCCATAGAAAAAGGCTAGAGACAATCAAACCGTTCGTCAATGAGGGAACTCATTAAGTAAATTGTGATAGCTCCCTATAGTGGAATTCTGTGCAGAAGCAGAAAAGAATGAAGTAGATTTGTGTGTGCTGATATGCAACAACCTGAAATATGTTAGTAAGTGAAATTAAGCAGAAGCCAGAGCAGAACATCACTTCCCCCATTTGCGTTAAAAGAAAAAGATACGGTAGATTTCAAAATATACTTGTTGGGCTTCCCTGGTGGCGCAGTGGTTGAGAATCTGCCTGCTAATGCAGGGGACACGGGTTCGAGCCCTGGTCTGGGAGGATCCCACATGCCGCGGAGCAACTGGGCCCGTGTGCCACAACTACTGAGCCTGCGCGTCTGGAGCCTATGCTCCGCAACAAGAGAGGCCGCGATAGTGAGAGGCCCGCGCACCGCGATGAAGAGTGACCCCCGCTTGCCGCAACTAGAGAAAGCCCTCACACAGAAACGAAGACCCAACACAGCCAAAAATAAAAAAATAAAATAAATTAAAAAAAAAGTTAAGTACATTGGAAATTGGAAGTAATGTTAAAAAAAAAAATATATATATATATATATATACTTGTTTATGTCTGGACTGTTTCTAGAAGGAGAAACAAGAAATAGTTGCCTCTGGGGAGGGGACCAGATTCTGGCTTGGACTGGAGGATTTTCTCCAGTCTCTCACTCTTGTAGTATACTCTTCTTTAAAGTTTTTTTTTTTTTAGCAGTTTTATTGAAATACAATTCACCCATTTAAAGTGTATAATTCAGTGAGTTTTGTAATATTACATTATTAATTTTTAAAATTGTAAATATATATAACATAAAATTTGCCATTTTAACCATTTTAAGGTATATAATTCAGTGGTATTAACTACATTCACAGTACTGTACAACCGTCACCACTATCTATTTCCACAGCTTTTTTAGCCCTCAAATAGGAACTCTAACCTTTATAGCATAGTCTTTTTTTTTTTTTTTTTTTGCTGCGTTGGGTCTTTGTTGCTGCGTGCAGGCTTTCTCTAGTTGGGGCGAGCGGGAGCTATTCTTTGTTGTGGTGCGTGGGCTTCTCATTGCGGTGGCTTTGGCTTCTCTTGTTGCAGAGCACAGGCTCTAGGCTCATGGGCTTCAGTGGTTGCAGCATGCGGGCTCAGTAGTTGTGGCTCGCAGGCCCTAGAGTGCGCGGGCTTCAGTAGTTGTGGCACGTGGGCTCAATAGTTGTGGCATGCAGGCTCTAGGGTGCATGGGCTTCAGTAGTTGTGGCGCACAGGCTCAGTAGTTGTGGCTCGCAGGCTCTAGAGTGCAGACTCAGTAGTTGTGGCACACGGGCTTAGTTGCTCCACGGCATGTGGGATCTTCCTGGACCAGGGATTGAAACTGTGTCCCTTGCGTTGCCAGGTGGATTCTTAACCACTGCGCCACAGGGGAAGTCCCTGTTACATACACTTCTTTATTTTTCAGACTTCACATGTAAGTGATAAGAAAGAGTATTTATCTTTTTCTGTCTGAGTTACTTCACCAAGCATAATGCTCTCTAGGTTCGTATACATTGTTGCAAATGGCAGAATTTCATTCTTTTTATGGCTGAATAATATTCCATTTTATACACACACACACACACACACACACACACGCATATCTTCTTTATCCATTCATCTGTTGATGGACACATGTTATTTCCATATCTTGGCTGTTGTAAATAATGCTGCTATGAACATTGGGGTGCATGTATCTTTTCAATGAGTGTTTTCATTCTCTTCATATATATACCCAGGAGTGGAATTGCTGGATCATATGGTATTTCTGTTTTTAGTTTTTTGAGGAACCTCCATACTATTTTTCATAGTGGCTACAGCAAGCTACATTCCCAAAAAAACAGTGTATAAGGGCTCGCTTTTCTCTATGTCCTTGCCAACATTTGTTATTTGTGGCCTTTTTGGTGATAGCCATTCTGACAGGTATGAGGTGATATTTCATTATGGCTTTGATTTGCATTTCTCTGATGATTAGTGATGTTGAGCATCTTTTCATGTGCCTGTTGACCTCTATATGTCCTTTTTGGAACAATGTCTATTCAGGTCTTCTACCCATTTTTTAAAAAAATTTTTTTTTTATTTTTGGCTGCATTGGGTCTTTGTTGCTATGCGCGGGACTTCTCTAGTTGTGGTGAGTGGGGGCTACTCTTCGTTGCGGTGTGCGAGCTTCCGTTGCAGTGGCTTCTCTTGTTGCAGAGCACGGGCTCTAGGCGCCCAGGCTTCAGGAGTTGTGGCTCCTGGGCTCTGGAACGCAGGCGCAGTAGTTGTGGTGCGTGGGCTTAGTTGTTCCGCAGCATGTGGGATCTTCCCGGACCAGGGCTCGAACCCGTGTCCCCTGCCTTGGCAGGCGGATTCTTAACCACTGCACCACCAGGGAGGCCCCTTCTACCCATTTCTTAATCGAGTTGTTTGTTTTTTTGATATTGAATTGTATGAAGTGTTTATGTGTTTTGGATAATAACCCCAATTGGTCATATAATTTGCAAATATTTTCTCCCATTTAGTAAGTTGTCTTTTCATTTTGTCAGTGGTTTCCTTTGCTGTGCAAAAGCTCTTAAGTTTAATTAGGTGTCATTTATTTTCAATTTTATTTCTTTTGCCTTAGGAGACAGGTCCAAAGAAATATTGCCATGATTTATGTCAAAGTGTTCTGCCTATGTTCTCTTTTAGGACTTTTATGGTTTCAGATCTTATATTTAGGTCTTTAATCTATTTTGGGTTTATTTTTGTATATGATGTGAGGAAATGTTCTAACCTCATTCTTTTACATGTAGCTGTCCAGTTTTCCCAGCACCACTTATTGAAGAGACTGTCTTTTTTCCTATTATATATTTTTGCCTCCTTTGCTGTAGATTAATTGACCATAATTGTTGGGTTTATTTCTGGGCTCTCTATTCTGTTCTCTTGATCCATGTGTATGTTTTTGTGCCATTACCATGCTGTTTTGATCACTGTAGCTTTGTAGTATAGTCTGAAGTCAGGGAGTGTGACATCCAGCTTTGTTCTTTTTTCTCTCACTAGTAGTGAAATTGAATTTGTAATTAAAAAAAAACTCCCAGCAAACAAAAGTGCAGGACTGTACAGCTTTACAGGAGAATGCTACCAAACATATAAAGAAGAGTTAATACCTATCCTTCTCAAATTATTCTGAAAAATTGGAGAGGATGGAATACTGCCAAATTCATTCTACAAGGTCACCTTGTAGAATTATCCTGATACCAAAACCGGAAAAAGACAACACAAAAAAGGAAAATTATAGGCCAAAATCTCTGATGAACATAGATGCAAAAATCCTCAACAAAATATCAGCAAACTGAATTCAGTAAAATAGAGAAAGGATCATACACCATAATCAGGTGGGATTTATCCCAGGGACCGAAGGATGGGTCAACATATGCAAATCAATCAGTGTGATACAGCACATTAACAAAAGGAAAGATAAAAATCACCTGATCATCTCAATAGATGCAGAAAAACCATTTGACAAAATTCAATTTATCCATTCATGATAAAAACTCTCATCAGAGTTGGTATAGAGGGAACATATCTCAACATAATAAAGGCCATTTATGACAAACCTGCAGCTAATATCATACTCAACAGCGAAAAGCTGAAAGCGTTTCCTCTAAAATCAGGAATAAGACAAGGATGCCCACTCTTGCCACTTCTACTTAACATTGTCATGGATGTCCTAGCCAGAGTAATCAGACAAGAAAAAGAAATAAAAGGCATCCAGATTGGAAGGGAAGAAGTAAAACTATCACTATTTGCAGATGACATGATATTATATATAGAAAATCTTAAAGTCTCCACCAGAAAACTATTAGAACTAATAAATGAATTCAATAAAGTTGCAGGATACAAGATTAATATACAGAAATCTGTTGCTTTTCTATACATTAATAATGAACTATCAGAAAGAGAAAGCAAGAAAATAATTCTGTTTACAATTACATCAAAAGAATAAAATACCTAGGAATAAACTTAACCAAGGAGATGAAAGATCTATACTCAGAAAACTATAAAACGTTGATGAAGGAATTTGAAAATGATACAAAGAAATGGAAAGATATATCCCATGTTCTTCGATTGGAAGAATTACTATAGTTTAAATATCTGTACTCATTAAAACTATCTATAGATTTAATGCAATCCCTGTCAGAATATTCATGACATTTTTCATAAAACCAGAACAAATAATCCTAAAATTTATATAGAACTACAAAAGACCCCAAATTGCCAAAGCAATCTTGAGAAAAAAGAATATAATATTTGATTGTTTAAAATCATGTGCATGGGCTTCCCTGGTTGCGCAGCGGTTAAGAATCCGCCTGCCAATGCAGGGGACATGGGTTCGAGCCCTGGTCCGGGAAGATCCCACATGCCGCAGAGCAACTAAGCCCATGCGCCACAACTACTGAGCCTGCGCTCTAGAGCCCGCGTGCCACAACTACTGAAGCTCGTGTGCCTAGAGCCCCTGCTCCACAACAAGAGAAGCCACCACAATGAGAAGACTGCGCACCACAACGAAGAGTAGCTCCCGCTCACTACAACTAGAGAAGGCCTGCCTGCAGCAACGAAGACCCAACGTAGCCAAAAATAAATAAATAAAATAAATAAATTTATTTAAAAAAAAATCATGTGCATGTATCACCTTTTAATTCTAAAAACTAATGTAAAAAAAGAAGTAAATCATGTTTAGAAAACTTAGTAACATGTCTAAGATCCCACAGCTCCTACTCCATGGCAGCAACTACCAGTTTTATTATAAAATAATAAAAATACTTACAAAGAATCAAATTTTAGCCATCTTTCTGGGTGCTCTAAGGGATGTTGGATATCATCCAACCCCTTCATTTTACAAATGAGATAACAGACTCACAGAGGTGAGGTGGCCACCCCAAGTCAGGCTGCTCATCTGTAGCAGTCCTCCCAATCCAAGGGACAGTATTCAGAGTAGGTCACAGAAGAGGTCTCTTGCTCCTTGAGAAAAAGTGGGACTTGTATCCCTCCTGCCCCAAAGGGGATTAAGGAATCTCCCACTTGAGATCTCTCTTGTATGTCCCATGTACTTTTTCTGTCTAGTAGTAGGGAATGGGGCCATTGCACCCTGATAAGAGTGTTTCTGTTTATCTAAAATTATGCAGCAAACCTTCAGGGCCTACCTCAGTTTCTACTTCTAAGAAAATGTCTCTGATTGCCCTAGCACATCCAAATCCCCACTTGATTCTTAATTCTTATAAACATTATTATTTAAAGCATATAATTAGCCGTCAGAATGGTGTGAGACATTTTGTAGCTGTGTCAGTTTATGATTTTATTCTGCCCACTAGTGTAAGCTCCAGGAAGCTGGGAGTTGGTGGTTGATTCCCTGTCGTATGTACCCAGTAGATGAGTGATGGTTGATTGGGTTAATTGAGCTGTACTGTTCTGGAAAAAAAAAAAAAGCTATGGTATGAGATGTGAGTTCATCAAAGGGTTTCTCTTTGCCGCCCAGCAGAGACGCCTGTTGGATCACAGAACATTGGAATTGAGGGAGGTTGCGAGTATCCCTCAGTCAGCAAAACCAAGTATGATCCTTCCTTTATCGTACTTACCTTGGCATTAATGACACCCTCATTTACATGACTGATTACAGTTCATCTTTTCCTCTTTTCCACTGCCACCAGTAGACTTGAAATTCCATGAGAACATGGACCACGTCTGTCTAGATTCACCATCATATCTCTAGCACCAAGCCTGGTAATGTAGTAGGTGCTCAAAAAGTATTTGTTGAAGGAATGGATGAATGAATATATCACCTTGTTTTATAGATGAAGAAACAGAGGCCCAAAGAGGTTGGGCTTCTTAGTGACAAGGCTGGGACAAGAAGTCAGGTCTCCTGCATCCCAAGTGGGTTAGCATCCTTTCTATTGGGTCGGCCAAAAAGTTCGTTTGGGTTTTTCTGTAACATCTGATGGGAAAGCCCGAATGAACCTTTTGGCTGACCTAATATTTTCCTTTGCGTTCTGTCAGTATTGGAATCTAGTCCAACCCTTTTGTTTCCAAATGGGAAACTGAGGCCCAGAGAGGGGAAGGACTCACCCAAGGTCACAGAAGAAGGCACCAGCAGAGCCAGGCCTAGAACTCAGTTCTCCTGACTCCTAAGCTAGTGCTCTTTCTTTGTAAAGGCGTAGAAAAAACAAAGCTGGATCGGGCTTATTGCCAAGCCCCTGTAGGAGGTCACATAGCCGAGCAGCTCTCAGAGTTCCTTGTCTATTCTTAGCTTGAACTTTTAGTGACTCTGGTCTTCAGCAGCCTTTTTCCCCTTTTTCCTTTGCATTTGGTTTTTTGTGTATATGTGGTATGTGTTTTAAATAAATGTGCTACGTGTAGGAAATGGGCTTCAGCACCGTCCTGCTACAGAGGCCCTGAAAAGAATAAACGTGAGAGAGGGGACCTGAGAAAACAATTAGCTTCCCTCCTCTGAAGTGACCCCAGTGCCCCAGAGCCACCCTCTCTGTTGCCTCTCACAACTGCCAACATAAGGCTAAGCTCCTCACACAATAAGAAGGAAATTGCCAGAAAGAATTTACAAGGAGGACTGACTGTTAGTATTAGCCGCTGATGCCTCACATAGGTGAAGTCCAAAAATTAGCTCTTCTCAAGCTATAGTCCCTTTTCTAACTTCCATGTCAGTTTCCCACCTCCAAGTCATTATCCGTCAGCCACCAAATATGAACTAAAAGCCCATTTCTGCACAAAATTCTAGCCTCTCAAAACCTTTCTCTACTTTGCCAAATACTTGCTCTGAACAGGGACACAACAGAAATTTAAGCAGCTATTGATCTTGGGTTACTTGGAAAGGACCAGAAACACAGAGGATAGAAGGTAAATAATGTTGCAAAGGTATAAAATGACCAATGAGAGCAGCTCTACAAGTTCAAAGGAGGTAGAAGTTGCTTTGGGCTAGGCTAGGTCAAAGAAACCTCAGGGGGTAGTTTGAACCAGGTCTTGTGTGTTAGTTGTCTGTTGCTGTGTAACAAATTACCTGAAAACTTAGTGGCTTAGAGTAAAAAAAATATCATCTCACAGTTTCTGTGGGCTAAGAATTGGGTCCAGCTTAGCAGGGCGACTCTGGCTCAAGGTCTTTTGTGAGGTTGTGGTCCAGCTCCCAGCCTAAAGTCTCAACAGGACATAGAGGGGAACCCAGTTTCAAGCTCACTGAATTGGTCGTTGGCAGGCCTCAGTCCCTTGTGACACAGGCCTCTCCACACGCTTCTTCAAGCCTTGGTGCTGGCTTCCCCCAGGGTGAGAGATTTAAGAGAGAGCAAGAGTGACCAAGATAGACACCACAGCCCTTTTGTAACCTAATCTCAGAAGTGATATCCCATCACTTTTGTTCACTCAGTGGAAGCAAGTCACTAGGTTCAGCCCACATAACAAGGGTGTGAATACCAAGAGGCAGAGGTCATTGGGAGCCATCTTAGAGGCTGCCTACCACTCCTTGCTGGATGGATAGGATTTAAATACGGTATAGAAAGCATTCCAGGTAGGGAATAAGCGTGAAAGCACAGAGGTTAGAAAGGTTTGACTGGGGTGATTTGGTTGGAGCAAGGCATTTCAGTAGGAGTGTAGGTGGTACCTGGAGAGGTTGTCTGGGCCCAAATTAAACTGGGTTTTCAAATGCCAGGCCACAGAGTTTTATTTCTATCCTCTGGCTCTTGTCTCTATTCTCCCACTCAACTGTAAGCTCTGTAAGTACAGGAACTATGTCTGCTTTATTCTTAGTATATCTCTGAGATTTACAATAGAAGTTGGCATGTAGTAGGTGATCAAGAAAATTTGTTGAATGAATAAACCTATGAAGTCAGTGTATAGGGAGAATACAGAGTGCCAGATTTGTCATTTTCATTCTGACAGGATTCAACATAATTACTTGTGGAGCTCCCAATCAAGATTTAAACATTGTCCCTTATTTCTAAGGTACAACTATTCAAATTGCATAGCACACAACAAAGAGGAAAGTTGAGCTTTAATTGTGTGCTACATCCTTCCCTTGGACTAAAAGCTCTTTAAACAGCTTATTCTGTTGAGTCTCAGAATCTTGGTACATAGGCAGAAGAAGACAATCTTGGTATCTAAGAGCAGACAAAGATGGTTTCACTCACTCAGCAGTTCAGGGACATAACCCACAAGTAGACTGGGCAAGCTCCTAACACGTGGTCCTGACCACTTGCCATGCTGCCTCCTCCCTTTGCTGGCTTGCTGGAATGCCTCTAGGAACCACTTTTGTGTATTACCCTTCAGTGTGAAGGGAGAATCTGTTCTGGGGAAAGGAGTAAAGGCAGCAAAACTATTAGGTGGAGTGTTAGTTTGCTCAGGCTGCCATAATAAAATGCCACAGCCTGAGGGGCTTAAACAATAGAAACTCATTTCTCATAGTTCTGGAGGCTGGAAGTCCAAGATCAAAGTGTCGGCAAGTTTGGTTTCTCCTGAGACCTCTCTCTGTGCCTTACAGGTGGTTGTCCTCCCGCTGTGTCCTCACATGGCCGTTTCTCTGTGTGTATACATCCCTGGTGTCTTTTCCTCATCTTACAAGGACACCAGTCCTATTGGATTAGTACCCCACCCTTATGACCTCACTTAACCTTAATAACCTCTTTAAAGGCCCCATCTCCAAATACAATCACATTGGGGGTTAGGGCTTCCTCATATGAACCTGGGGGGACACAATTCAGTCCATAACAGTGGGCAAGGTTTATTATACATGTGCCTTATATCCTGTCATCCATGTTCTTCTAAAGGAATGATAATCTCCCATTTGCAGAGATGGTGATCAATGATTCTTAAAGATTCTTCACAGCCACCATCTCACATGATCTTACAGGAGTCTCCAAGTTAGTAGAGGTGGTATTATCTCTCCTCTACAGAAGAGGAAACCCACCAGGAGGGCTCACAGGTCCCCCCAGTCACGAAGTCTAGAAACCGGTTTCCAGATCATGGGCCAGCTCTCCCTATGCCCTGCCTTGGTGTAATCTGCTCTTGACCACTCAGGACCAGCCCCTGCAGCACCGCCACCTAGATTCTAACTGCCCACTTCTTCCTCCTGCCCCCTCCATCAGAACTTACCCCCCTTCAAGGTCCTTACATCTGATTTTCAAAGCGATAATTAGCTGGCTGAAGAAAACTATCATTAATAATCCATGTTGATTTGTTAGTGTGAGATACTCAGGAGGGATCCTAGCCAAACAGGTTAACAATCTGTGATACTTTATAGCCTGTAAAATATTTTCTTCATATACCATATCTAACTTACTTTCACTCTAACAGGAATTCTCTAAAGCAGATGCTATTATTATCCATACTTTTTAGACTCAGATAAGGTAGTTAGCCCCAAATCATACAGGTGAGTAGCAGAGGTGGGACTTGAACCAGATACTGTGTGCTCTTTTTACTCTATCTTGCTTCACTGCCCAACTTTACTAGTTAGTTCAGAATAGTATTTTGTTACACTGATGTTTTCCTCTAAATATTCCAATATGTGGCTCTTTCCCTTCCCTGTCTATTCTGTCCTGATCTACCCTCTATTGAGCTCCCACAGGGTTGGGACTTGAGACTCAGCTCTATTCCTGCTTAGCTGGGGTGACCACAAACACATGTGTTCCCTTCTCACTAGACTTTTGTTTCTTCATCTGTGATGAATTTCATTGACTGGGGTCATTTTCCAGTTTTAAGACTCTAATAAACTGATTGTCTTTATCTTCTATTTCATTCATTCTGTAGTTATCGAATATCTGCTATGTGTCAGGCATTGTGCTACGTACTTTTTTCCATTTCTTTTTAAAATAAACTTGGATCTTTGGGTGTGTCCTGCCAACAGAAAACAACAGCAACAAAAGAGAAAACCCAAAAGAATGAAAAATAAAGAAAGAAAAAAAGAAAGAGAACTTCTGCAACAGGTTCTTCCCTCTCCCCCTTCCCCCTGCCCCACCATGCGAATGTGTAGACCTGGGGACCACAGCAGGTTTACAGAATGCAGTATACAATCCACCAGAACAAGACAGACACGGACCCTGCCTTTGGGTGTGTACTTTCTTACATGCCAGGATTGCCCCTTGAAAGCATCTAGTCAAGTACTTTTACAGAAAAGAAAAGTTGAGCCATGTGTATGAGTGACTTATAAAGCAAAGAAAGGGTACAAAGCAAGAAGTGGCAGAGAGGAAATCTGGGAAGCTGGGTCTTTTCATTCCTAGTTTGGGTGTTTTTCTTCCACTCTTATTGTGAGTTCTCCCTTCTCAGCTTGCTAATGAGACTGTGGCCTCTCTGATGGGTGTTTCTGCCTGAGATCTGGCCCTATGCTGCTGCTGATGGTGGTAGCTGACAACAGGACTCATGGGGTCACCATTTCAACATCCTTAAGGAGAAACTCTCCAGTTTCCACTGAAATTTAAGACACAAGAGTATAAGAAACAAAGCCTGATGCTCAGGGTATGAGACAACTCATAAAGAGGGCTTCCTTCTTGTTCTTTTCATGCTGCTGGGGCCAGTCTGTTAGCTACTAGAGGATGGCACAATTTTCTGTCCCACTCACCACATTTCTACTCCCTGCTCTTCTCCAAATTAGGACCTGAAGCAGCTGGCTGTAGATCTAGGCTCTGCTCACTCTGTATTCTCTAGACATTTGCTTAAAAAAGCCTTCACCATTCCTTGCATCGGGTTTCTCAAGGAGACACCCTGAGATTTAGGCCAAGTAACTTACTGAGGAGGCAGTAAGCACTGTGGGATTACCCCCCGTGTTACTTTCCAAATGGACGCACCCTCATCCATGTGTTTTTAATAAAACCATGGTGCCTACATGTGGAACACCTGTTTGCACTGCAGGCCCTCAATAAGTGTGAATTTCACCACACTCATTTTTTTTTTTTTTAAACATCTTTATTGAAGTATAATTGCCTTACAATGGTGTGTTAGCTTCTGCTTTATAACAAAGTTAATCAGTTATACATATACAATATGTTCCCATATCTCTTCCCTCTTGCATCTCCCTCCCTCCCACCCTCCCCATCCCACCCCTCTAGGTGGTCACAAAGCACCGAGCTGATCTCCCTGTGCTATGCGGCTGCTTCCCACTAGCTATCTATTTTACATTTGGTAGTGTATATATGTCCATGACACTCTCTCACCCTGTCACATCTCACCCCACCTCCTCCCCATATCCTCAAGTCCATTCTCTAGTAGGTCTGTGTCTTTATTCCCGTCATGCCACTAGGTTCTTCATGGCTTTTTTTTTTTCCTTAGATTCCGTATATATGTGTTAGCATACTGTATTTGTTTTTCTCTTTCTGACTTACTTCACTCTGTATGACAGACTCTAACTCCATCCACCTCATTACAAATACCTCCATTTCATTTCTTTTTATGGCTGAGTAATATTCCATTGTATATATGTGCCACATCTTCTTTATCCATTCATCTGTCGATGGACACTTAGGTTGCTTCCATGTCCTGGCTATTGTAAATAGAGCTGCAATGAACATTTTGGTACATGACTCTTTTTGAACTATGGTTTTCTCAGGGTATATGCCCAGTAGTGGGATTGCTGGATCGTATGGTAGTTCTATTTTTAGTTTTTTAAGGAACCTCCATACTGTTCTCCATAGTGGCTGTATCAATTTACATTCCCACCAACAGTGCAAGAGAGTTCCCTTTCCTCCACACCCTCTCCAGCATTTATTGTTTCTAGATTTTTTGATGATGGCCATTCTGACCGGTGTGAGATGATATCTCATTGTAGTTTTGATTTGCATTTCTCTAATGATTAATGATGTTGAGCATTCTTTCATGTGTCTGTAGGCCATCTGTATATCTTCTTTGGAGAAATGTCTGTTTAGGTCTTCTGCCCATTTTTGGATTGGGTTGTTCGTTTTTTTGTTATTGAGCTGCATGAGCTGCTTGTAAATCTTGGAGATTAATCCTTTGTCAGTTGCTTCATTTGCAAATATTTTCTCCCATTCTGATGGTTGTCTTTTGGTCTTGTTTATGGTTTCCTTTGCTGTGCAAAAGCTTTTAAGTTTCATTAGGTCCCATTTGTTTATTTGTCACCACACTCATTTTTTAAGTTATTTTATCAAGGTTATACAGGCATGTAATTTATGTTCTTTTATTTTTATTATTTTATTTTTTGGCTGCGCTGCAAGGCAGCGTGGGATCTTAGTTCCCCAACCAGGGGTCGAACCTGCGCCCCCTGCAGTGGAAGCATGGAGTCCTAACCACTGGACCTCCAGGGAATTCCCTACAGGCACATAATTTAAAAAGTCAACTTCTACAGTGCTACAAGGTTTATTAAGACAAAGAGTGGTCCTCAGCTTCCCTCCACCACCCTACCCCCACTTTTCCTTCTCTAGAGGGACCATTTTCAACTTGTTTAGCTCATTTTTTAACCTATCTATAAATAACATGTTTGTATTGCTACTTCCTGATTTTTCAGTTCAGGCATTATCTGTTGACTTCCCACCATGGGAGATGAGGATTCAGCTCCCTTTTCTCCACTCACCCCCTCTACACATGTTATACTTCCTATGCCCAATATAGTTCCCAATATAGTTATAGTGTAATTTTGGGTAGATCAGTAATTAGTGCACTTGTCATTATGACAATGTAAACCCCATTCACAGCTAAGCAGTGGAGTCAACTATGATTGGTTTTCCTTCCCAACATATCTTTTTGTTTTGATTATCTTGTTTTTTCATGCATTTAGGTTTCTAAGATCTTAGCACTAATTAACCCTAAACCCTGCCAGTTATCCAGATCTCTCAATATGTTCTTGGGACAGTCTCTTGGAGGCTTTCTTCTCTCCTGCTCTGGGGGCACTGCTGCCGTCTCGGGAACCTCTCCCCCATACTGTCATCCAGGGAATTCCGAATTCCCTTGCCTCTTTCCTGTCTTGGATCACCTGTTTCTGGATCCCATGTGTTCTCATTTTTTTGCTTCCTTCCCTCTTTTTGATGACTTATATTCTCTAGAACTTCTGAGAGTGCATGAAAGGGAAATTTTTTGAAACCTTACATGTTGATTAAGTGTAGGGCCCTAGATAAGAGTCACTTGGTAATGTGGCTCCACTGTCTTCTAGCTTTCAGGACTGCTGTTGAGGCCATGCTTTCTTTGCATGTGGCCTGGTAGGATTTCTTTGTCCCCAGCATTAAGAAATGTCACGAGGACATACCTATTGTGCTGGCCACTTGGTGGCCCTTTCAGTCTGAAAGTTCATGTCCTTTGATTCTGGAGTGTTTTCTTGAATTATTTTATATCCTTCATTGTATTTCTAAAACTCCTGTGATTCAGCTATTGGGATTAATTTCTCATCTGTTCTTTCCTAGTTTCTATCTTTGTCTTTTCATTCTACTCTCTGGGAAATTTCCTCAATCTGTCTTCTAATGCTTTTATTACATTTTTATTTCTGATGTCGTATTTTTCCTTTCCAAGAGCTCCCACTGGAGACTTTGCCCTAAAAAAGAATCCTTTTTAGTGGAGTTTTAGATATTTTGAAATTAGACACGTGTTTAATCCACTATTTTTACTCAGTATCTCTATATACATTGGCTATTAATTCCTGCCTTCTATTTGAATCAAATCCTTTAAGCTTTTATAATGGTTTCCTATTAGTTAATATATTTGACCCTCACAGCCTAGAATGTGATATCTGGATAGAACCTTGGAATTGTCTAGTTCATTCCTATCAGCTTACAGAGAGAATACCCAATTCTCAGAGAGATGAGGTGTCTTCTTGGAAAACACTTGTTTCTGTCAGAACTTACCAGAGGCGTGTGAGATGGATGATTTGGCAGGCACACTGTACTCACGTAGCTTTTTTTTTTTACTGTTTTCCAAAAAGTGTTATTGAGGTATAACTGACATATAATAAATAAACTGCACATATATAAAGTGTGTGATTTGATAAATTTTGATCCATATATATACACACTTCTGAAACCATCATCATAATCAAGATACTGATCACTCCCCAAATTTCCCCATTCCCTTTGTCATTCCTCCCTCCTGCCTCCCCGCAACCTGCCCAGGCAACCACTGATCTGCTTTCTGTCACTGTAGATTACTTTGCATTTGCTAGATATAAATGGAATCATAGAGTGTGATCTATTTTTTTGCCTGGCTTTTTTTACATGTAGTTCTTCTGTGTGCTTTGGAGGCTGCACCTGACTGTCCAGGTCAAAAGGCTTCAGCAGCTCCACCCCCTCTACATCCTTTCTCTTCTGCACGCTTCCCATCTTCCCTCTTAGAGCCCCAGGGGCTGCGCTGGCAATCTTCTAGCCTTCTCATCTCCATCCGAGCCTATTGTCAGGAAAGGACCAATTTATTTCATTCACAATGAGGTGACTGATGCGATTTTATATGTATGATTTGTGTGATTGTACAGAAGACAAAAACTCACATTTGGCTTGTGCCAAAGAAGTAAAGCTCTAATGATGGATTTCCAAGCATGAGCAAATAAGTTTGGAAGAGATTTTTGGACAAAGGCCTCCCTTGAACCTCTGGAAGTGCACCCTGTGTAATAGAATCCCAAAGTAAGACTGACCCTGCCTGCAGACAGGCAGAGTGAATTGAAATCCCCTCTGGTCCCATTCAGAATTTTGGTTTCCTGAAATGTCAGCCATTGAGAAGCTAAGAAAAGAACTAATGTCTTGCTGGCCTTCCTTCCTTTTGGTCTATTTGTCAGAGAAAACAATCCTGTGTAGATAAAAGGTCACTCAGGAGGGCAGGGTTCCTGTGTTTAATCCCTATGTCTCTGGTCTGGGTGAGAGGAGGGCCCCCAGAAGTGGCCACGGGCAGCCAGACCGACGTCTAAGTTGGCAGTGGCCTGAGGATCGCAGTCAGGAGGGCCTGGCAGACCAGCCTGGCTCTGGAGATGCCTTGCCTGTCTCACTTCTCTTCTTACTTGTTTTCACATTTAATCTTTAATTCTTAATTAATTCACATTTAGTTCTTAACAGTACTGTGAAGGAAGAGAATGGGAAATATTTCTACATTTTAAAAATGAGAAGAGAAGTAGCATAACCTCAACTTCGAAGCATTTCTCAGTGCCAGCCCTGTCCGTGGGGAACCCCAGGCCACTGCCCTTGCCAGGGAACGTGGTGGTGTGAAACCTATGGGCAGCAGCAGAGGAGTCAGGGCAGGGAGCCAAGTCCCCGGCCCATACACTCCCTCCACTGCGCTATGTGACCATCTCCCAGGTTTACCAGCGCTCCCCACAGGCCTGTTGGAAAAAGCACAGAGCCTGGGAGGGGAGGGCAAAGGCAGTGATTCCCAAAAGCCTGTGGGAAGGGACCCATCAGACATCTTCCTTGTGAGCAAGAGGCCCAGCTCAGCACAATGCACCTGGTAAGGGAGGGATACACAGGCAGTACCTTGGCTCAATTCAGCATTTGCTGAATACGGACTCTGCCAAGATGGGGCCAGGCATAGTTTCCAACCTCAGGGTCCTTATACGTCTTACTTAAATAGTGGGAAACCTAACAGTGGTGGGTAGAAGGGGAGGAGGTGGAACCAGAAGCCCTCCCTCAGTAACCCAGGAAAGATGTAGTGAAGCCTAGACCAGGAGAAAGGGCACAGGGAAGAGATTTTGAAGACCAACTTGGCTAACTTCAATATTTTGTCAGGGCTGGCTGGCCCTGCCTCCAGGAACCCTGGACTGCCTGCTAGTCTCCTGTGCCAGAGAGCTGAGTCGCACAGAGGTGACAAGCCAGAGGAGGTGGGGAAAGGGAGTAGAGCCTCCAGAGTCCTGCTTCTGGTATAAGGCCAGCACCCCCCACTCCACTACCATGCTTCACGGCAAAATGCCCTACATCAAATCTCTACAAATTGGAAATCCCATGATCTCTGTAGCAAGAGGGCAGGCATTTATGCATCCTGAGAAAAATAAAAAGTTAATAATTTCTCATTTATTTCACACATGTATTGCTTCTTATCCTTTATTTAACTTGATGCTGTTAATGAGGTCATGTGACAGCCAGGCAGAGATTATTGGCATCTAACGTGAGAAAACTGAGTCACAGAGAGATTGACTTAACTGAGTCACACGGTGATTGAAAGGTGAAGCTAGATCTAAACACTTCATTAGCTAGAAGTTGTAGCAGCTGAGACCAGGGCTATCCAGGGATGTTGAAAGGATGGAGTGCCCCAGGCTGGGAGGTGGGATAGATTCTGCATTTACCATTCTCTGAGATTCTCTGCAGCCTTACTTGAGTCAGAAGGCTAGAGTTCTGGTTCTGGTTCCGGTTCTGCTCATCTGCCATGTGAAGTTAGCATGACTCAGCCTCTGTGGATCTTGGTTTTCCCATCTGTAATGTCAAGATTAAAGGACTCAGGGATTTGTTGGGCTCAAAGTGAGGGGAAGGACAATAGCCATGAGCACTGGCACATAAGGCAGAAATTCAAGGCTTAGTTTGGAAATCGCTAGATAAATTTAACTTAGAGTACAGAATAAGTGTTGATATGGCGAGTTCATTCATTTTGTCTTCTGTATGACAGTTCCCTGTAGGAACAAACCACAGTTTATGTATCCATTTCACCTCTGAGAGTTGCTTCAGCTTTTTAGTATTGCATTGTAATGAATGTCCGTATGCATGGTTTTATATATATATGTGTGTGTCTTTATTGAAGATTGGGGCCTAGAAGTGGAAAATGATAGGATATTCACATCTCCAACTATACTAGGTATTACATATTTCTGTCTTTTCACATCCCCACCAACACTTTTTATTTAAACTTACAGTTTTTTGTTTGTTTGTTTGTTTTAAAGTGAAGGTACTGGTTATTGCTCATTAAAGGATTTGTATACCTCCATTTTTTTTAAAATTAATTTTATTTATTTATTTATGGCTGTGTTGGGTCCTCGTTTCTGTGTGAGGGCTTTCTCTAGTTGCGGCAAGCGGGGGCCACTCTTCATCGCGGTGCGCGGGCCTCTCACCACCGCGGCTTCACTTGTTGCGGAGCACAGGCTCCAGATGCGCAGGCTCAGTAACTGTGGCTCACGGGCCCAGCTGCTCTGCGGCATGTGGGATCTTCCCAGACCAGGGCTCGAACCCGTGTCGCCTGCATTGGCAGGCAGACTCTCAACCACTGCGCCACCAGGGAAGCCCTAAACTTACAGTTTTATAATAGCAAAAATAATACAAATCAGGACCAGCCAAAAGAAGAGATGTATAGGGCAAGGTCTGGGAGGGTCCTAAATTCAAAGCTTCTGTGTTGTCTCCCTGTGGAGTGAGGACACATCACTCTCCTTGCACATCAGTGTATGACAATATGCACTGAGTATGTTAACCAGGGAAGCTCACCCGAACTTTGTTGTCCAGAGTTTTGCTTTTATTGGGGTTTTATTACATAGGCATGATTGATTGGATCACTGGCCATGATGTTGAATTCAATCTCTAGTCCTCCCCCCTCCCTGAAGGTCCCTTAAAGCCCCAACCCTCTAATCACATGAATGGGCCCCATTGACACTTTCAAATGGTTGCCAGTTGGCTGACTGTGAATGGCCAGAAAATATATTTTAATTTGCCTTTCCCTAATTACTAGTGAGATTGAATTTTTTTTTAATTTTTAAAACTTTTCAAAAAATTGAATAAAGTTGACATGTAACATTGTGTAAGTTTAGGGTATACAGTGTTACTTTGATACATTTATATATTGTAATATGATTGCCAATGCAACAATATTTATCACATTACGTAATTATATTTGTTAAGGCAAATTATTGTCTATTCATCATATTGTGCATTAGAACTCTGTGGCTTATTTACTACTCATTACAAGTTTGTACCCTTAAACACCATCAATCTTACCCCCCCCCACACACACACACACGCACACACACACCCATCCCCTGGTACCACCATTTTACTCTGTTTTTTTACAGGTTAAACGTTTTTAGATTCCACATGTAAGTGATATCATACAGTGCTTGTCTTTCTCTGTGTGACTTATCTCACTTAACTCAAGGTCCACCTGTATTACAAATGGCAGGATATTCTCCTTTTCCATTGTGTATATGTACCACATCTTTTTTATCCATTCATCCATTGATGGGCATTTGAGTTGTTTCCATATCTTGGCTATTGTGAATAATGCTGTGATAAACATGGGAGTGCAGATATCTTGTTGAAATCCTGTTTTCATTTCCTTTGGGTATATACCCCGGAGTGGGATTGCTGGATCATATGGTAAATCTATTTGTACTTTTTTGAGGAACCTCCATATTGTTTTCCATAGAGGTTGGACCAATTTACATTCCCACCAATAATGTATAAGGAGATTGAACTTATTTTCACATGTTTATTGATCACTTAGACTTCTTCATCTAAATTGGTTATAACTTCACCCATTTATCTAATAGGTTGTTATTTATTATATATTATTTGTTTACTTTTGGCTGCTTTTGTTCTTTGTTGCTGTGTGTGGCTTTCTCTAGTTGCGGCGAGTGGGGGCTACTCTCTGTTGCGGTGCATGGGCTTCTCAGTGCGGTGGCTTCTCTTGTTGCGGAGCACATGCTCTAGGTGCGCGGGCTTCAGTAGTTGTGGCACACGGGCTCAGTAGTTGTGGCTCGCGGGCTCTAGAGTGAAGGCTCAGTAGTTGTGGCACACAGGCTTAGTTGCTCCGCGGCATGTGGGATCTTCCTGGACCAGGGCTCGAACCTGTGTCCCCTGCATTGGCAGGTGGATTCTTAACCACTGCGCCACCAGGGAAGCCCTCTAATAGGTTGTTTATTTTCATAGGAGTTATATATTATGGACACTAATCCTTTATTGATTATTGATTATATGCACTATAGTTACTTTTTCCTAGATTGTGGCTTTTCTTTGTACTTTTTGAATTTTTTTTGTGGGAAAAAAAGTTAAAAAATTTTAATAAGTCGATTTAGCAGCATTTTCTCTTAAAGCTTTTGCTTTGTGTTTTAAAAAATCCATCTTTCTTCAGAGATCATAAAGATATTTTCTTATGTTTGCTTTTAAAAGAGTTAGTTTTTTTTTTTACCACCTTTATTTTGTTTTCAATTTTATTTTTCCATGAAGAAACTCTGTTGTCTCAGAACCATTTAAGGAACACTCTGTCCTTTTTCTGTGATTTGTAATGTGACCTCTGCTATGTAACACATGCCCATACAAGATAAATTTGCTTCTAACCTTTATATCCCATTCACTTTGTCTATTTGCCTGTTTGCCTATTGTAATGACTTGAACTTTATACTTTAGATACGTTAAGGCAAAATTTCACCTTCTTCAAAAGGAAGAAAATTATTTTAGCTCTTCTTGACCCTGCCTTTTTTTTTTCCACATGATTTTTTTTGGATCCAAATTGTCAAATTTCATGGAAACCCTTTTGGGATTTTTAAGGGAATTGTACTTGATATCAAATTAATTTGGGGATAATTTCCAGTTTTATAATATCAACTCTTCCCGTCCATGAACATGGCACGTCTCTTCATCAGTTTGAGTCTTCTCTTTTGTGCATATTTGTTAGATTTATTCTTAGGTACCCTCTAGTTTTTGTTGCTATTGTAAATAATGTATTTGTAAATTACTTCTTATAATAGTTTTTGCTGATATATAGGAATGCTATTGATTATTTATATTGACCATATACCCAGCAGCCTTGATGAACTCTCATTAGTACAATAATCTCTAAAGAAATTTTTTTGAATTTTTCAATACAGACAATTAATGCAAATAATATCACTTTATTTCCTTTCCCAGTCTTGTATCTTTTTCGTGTCTTACTGTGATCTCTCAGACCTTTAGTACAATATTGAATAGCATAGTGGGTTTGGTCTTTACTAGAAAGAGAAGGCTTCTAACATTTCACCACTGAGTATGATGTCTGCTGTAGGTTTTTGAAAAATACTGTTTATTGGATTAAGAAAATACCTTTATATTTCTAGTTTGCTATGAGTTTTTAATATGAATGGATGTTGAATTTTTTAAATCATTTTCTGTGTCTATTGAGATATGTTTCTTTATTAATATGAATAATATTGATTGATTATCTAATGTTAAACCACCGTTGCATTCCTGGGATAAACTCTAATGGGTCATGATTTATATTATTTTTATACATTGCTATATATGGTTTGCTAATATTGAGTATTTTATACCTAAATTCATGAATAATATTGGCCTCAAATTTTCCTTTCTCATGCTTTACTTACAGTGTATACAAGTGTAAACAAACTATTTTTATAAGGATTGGAATCATTAGGATTAGAAGGGAATTTAAAGAGCGTCCCATTTGATCTTATTACTTTATAGTAGGAAAAACTGGAACCCAGAGAAAGGAAATAGCCTTTCCAAAATCATACAGAGTTTGTTAGAAGCAGAGTTAGGACTAAAGTACTTGGCAGACCACTTATAGATTTCCAGTTACTTTCCCATTCATGATGTTACTTTATCTTCACAACAGCCTTGCAGGGAGAGTATTGCTTATTGCCCCCATTTATGGATGGGCTGAGGACCAGAGAAATCATATCATGAATTATGTGACCCAGTAGAGCTGGGACTAGAAGCCAGGCATCTGACTCTAGACCATAGCCCCCTCCCAAGTTTCTTTTGTTCTGTGCCCAACCCCCTGACAGATCGACTTTTTAGCCTGAAAGAAGGGAACCCTGAGACCTGCATCCAAAATTATTATTTTATAAGAGTCCAGCAGTATTTTCACAGGCATGTCAAACAAATGGCCCATCTGCAGATAAACCCCAGTGGGCAGGGATGAGGGCTTCATGATCCCTAAGGATGATCTTATCTTGGTGGAGGGATACCCTCAAGGCCAGACTAAGTCCAGGGTCTCTAAGAATGTCCCCTAAAGTGGAAATGGGTCCAAGGCCCCTAAATGGAATCTTTGTTACAGATTCAGAGCACAGGGTCCCTAAGGGCCTGTCCTTAATGTCCCCCACAGAATGGGGGCTTCAGTTTCCCTTCCATCCCCCTCCCCCACCTCCTAACCACCACAGCCCCTCCCCCATATCTCTCAGCAAGCTGCTTCCTGCACCAGCGCCTTGTTTTGCTTGTGCTATTTGTGTCTGCTTCTAACAGCTGGCCCTAGCCTGGCAGCCCCTCGCTCTGAGGATTATCCAATTATCCCATTAGCCCAGCATGTCCTTCCTTCCTCCAGAGCTATTAGCTCCGCACCTCCCTCTCCCTTGCTCCCTCCAAGGGCTGTTCCATAGCTTCCCTTGCTCCTTCCCTAGCCAGGCCTAGGGCTGGGTCAGTCCGCAGTCACACAGACTTGGGGAGCACCAGAGGTGGAAGGGACGTTTTGCATTGCCCCTCTGCTTCATCATTTTGCAGGGAAAGAAGCTTGCCACCATGCTTAAAGTCACGTGACCCGTTAGGACTGCAAAGGGCTAAGACCCAGGTCTCTCAACTTCATGGCCATGCTCTTTCCCACCATGTCTGGTCACCACGCCTTATCAAATGCTCACTATGCTTAGCCCTGGGTTGGAGGAGATGCCATTCCCACTCCACTCTCTGGAAATCTATGGTTAGGATTAGAACTTATGGTCTAGGTAGGGAGACAGAACACACACTGGTGAAACCAGCACATTATCCAGGAGCTAAGTCATACCTTAGCAGAAGAGATGTTACCAGAAGTAGGTGACAAACTTCCAGTGCACAGGACAGGCACTAAGTGCTAAAGGAACTGGGAAGAGGGAGAAGAGGCTTCCAGCGGAGGGTTCAGGAGGGCCTCCTGGAGGAGGTGGCTCTTCAGCTGGTTGTGAAGCATGGGATGTGTTGAAAATAGGAGAGATTCAGAGTCAGCCTTCCTAGCAGAGGCCTCCCTGAAAGGGAGAGGCAGGGAATGGGTTAGGAGGGAGGAGGGTGGGAGCTGTTCAGTTTGGCTCAGCTGGGGAGGCTGGGGGCGTGGGTGGAGGCAAGGCTGAAGAGCAAAGCTGTGGCCTGACTGCCATTCTAGAGGGAGGCTTGATGTGATATACACTGAACGTTCTGAGCAAGGAGGGGCGTGATCGGAGGTGCTGTGGGAAGGGTTATCTGACTGCAGGGGCTGAATCGATTACGGTAAAAAGAGAAACGCAGAGAGGTTGGTTTGGAGCTTATCCAGGTGGGTGAGAGATGGTGAGGCCTCAGCTAACACCATGACTTTTGGGAGGTTCCTGGGAGTAGGATGGATTGAACAGATTCAGAAGACATCTGGAAAGAGGAATTAGCAGGATACAATAGATTGGACTTGGGGAGATAAGGAAAGGATTAGGGCAGTTAGGAGTGGCAGTGGGAAGTATGGGGGTAGGGAGGAGGTGGGTGAGGACCCTCCCATACTTCACCCTCGGGCACTCATTGGGTAGAGTACTTCATAAACTGGCAGTTTGCTTAACCCTGTGCTGCGTGAAACCTTATCTACCCCATGTCCCAGCTCCTCAAGCTTCTCCACCAGATGTCCACATGCTAACCCGATAAATTACATGTTGCCCCCACCAGACAGCAGTGCACTTCAGCTGTCACCACCTGCTGTCACTGCAGGTGGCTCTGGTGGGAAGAATTTTAGGTCTTGGGTATATTCCGTCGATATAGGGCACTGGGCCCTTTTGATTCCTTTCAGTTCACACCTGGTCATCGCCCCTCACCTATACCTATAAACTTGAGTCAGGTGATGGTTTTATTTTGTTTATACTTTGTCATTCCCTCTTCCTTATCACCTATCTTATCCCCCCGTTCCTGCTTCGGGCTTCCAGGATCCTGAGACAATTCTGGGCAAGAAAGAAGAGCCATCCTTATCTGGCCTTATGCCCTCGTGGTTCGGGGGAGGCTCCTCAAAGGCTCACAACGGTGCCCAGGCCCCTTGCAGGCCAGTGAGGCCTGAGTGCCCTTGGAGGGGTCTCCATTTGCTGCAGCCTGGTAGCCTCAAACATGAACTATAGTTGTTCCACCAGAGTTGATGTGAGCCCCAGAACTCCTGTAGGTTGTCCTACTAAGCCTAGTTGTGCCCTTTGGGACAGCACATGACAAGCTGCTTCCCTCTTCTGGTCTGCTCACCTGGTGTCATGGCTCTCCTGCAGTCATCTCCAGCCTTCTTTCCTCCAACCGTTTTCAGTTTCTGGTTTGCAGACACACCCCGCCTCCGCCCCCAGTCTTGAGTGCCTTCCTTTGGTTACTTGTTAATCCTGCCAGGTGTCACTGAGAGACTACCTTCTCTGGGTGGGCACGTCTTCATAGGGTACTTCAGTTTGTCGATGATCAGCTGTGGTGTTGGGAACTGAACACCAGCCTCCTGCCTTGAGCCAGGAACTGGATCCTGTGAGCTCTTCCCGCCTGGGGCTCCTGTTAACGGCAATGCAATGCAGCTTGAGGCTGCAGCCATTTCTTTCTCTGGCATTTTGCACAAAGTTGGCCACTGCTGACCTTAGCAACTGAAGTGTTCATTGTCGTGACATGAACTGATGGTAGCTGGGTTCTCTCTTCCCACTTCTCCCTGCACATTTGCTTTTTCAAACTCAGTACAGGACTTTACACTGATCTTTGCTCAGTTTTCTCTTTCCGGCGCCCCTGAGGTCATTTTGAATCCTGATTCTGTCAGCTCAGACATTTATAATATCTTCTCTGTTGCATCTTTGATAAACCTTAACTCCCCTGGACTTGAGATGTTGAATGTATGGGACAGGATTGGGCTGCAGACAGCAAGTGATCCATAGTCTGTGTCCCTTGCCTCATTTGTCAGACAGTGTCCACACCCAGCTCCCAGCCCCACAGACACTAGAGGCTTCCAGGTGCCTGGTTTAAATTCACACTTGCCGTGTTTCTTTACCTCATATACCTTCCAAAGTGCTTTCACATTTATTATCTGCTTTATCTAAAAGCAGGCATGGCAGTTCAAAGAGGGGCTTGCCCACAGTCAGAGAAGAAGTCAGTGGCAAGGCTGTTTAAACCTGGTACTGACCCCCATTCAGAGCTCGGCGAAGCAGGGTGGTGGTTTTAGGAGCAAGCAGAGGGATTTTTTGGCATCTCTGAATGAGGCAGGAAAGAGAGTCAAGCTGAAACCGCAGAGGTAGTCATCTGGGGATGACTGCAGAAGGCCTGGCCTGGTCTCTGTAGTCGCCCTAAAGATTCTGCAGCAGACAACAGTTGTGATGTATGTTGGGTTCTGGGCCTAAATTTTCCTAAGAGAAAACTACATAATTTTTAAAGTCCCATCTAACATTTCCAAAAATCTGAATCTAAACCAGGTTTTATCCCCCTCACTCTCCTTTCTAAACCAACTAGAAAATGTGGGTGGATTGAGAAAGAACAGAAAAGAAAGATCAAAACTGTGACAACCCTCTGACAACATTTTAACTTGAAAATTGCCTGCAAATGGGTGGCATAATCCTGTGTGGGCAGATGTAAATCAGGCGCACGTCTACTCAGCTCCTTCTCCTTCACATCTCCTAACAAACACCTGGAAAACACAGCCCTGGACTTGACCGTTGGCCTTGGAAAGACTAACTCACTTCAACCTGCCTGATTCCCCAGTTGGGTGAGACCTGCTCCTCCACTGCACTCCCAGAGCCTGTGTCCTGCTGGTGGCCTCACCTCCTGCTGCCCCTATTGGTGGCACCTGTACACCCTGTGCACCCCCCCCCCCTACTGCCCCAGGCCCAGCATCACCAGCAGGTTCTCATTAAGTGGTTTAGAGGAACAACAAGTCAGGAGATGGGACTCCAGTTCTAGTCTGCTCCTTCCTACCCAGGCCCTCTCTGAGAGCTTACTGGTCATTAGGTGCCAGTCCAGAGGCTGATTCTGCAAAATCAATCCCTCTTTCTCCCCCCCACCCCGCCCCCCCCACATACACACACGCTTCCCTGGGCAAGGCAGAGAAGTGTGGATGGTTCTGCACCAAGCCTTTCCTACTGGTGGGAAAAAATTCTTCGCTCAGAGGACACTGGGTCATCACACCTGTCACCTGCCTAGCCTTGTGCTGACACCCTGGCCTGGCCTCTCCCCGAGCCCAGCCCCTCTCCAAGCCTGACTAGTGGCAGGGCAGGGGGGCTTGTGGGGAAGCTCTGCTGAGTTGCCCTTTCTCCTCTGGCAAAAGAAAGGGTGGAGCCAGAGCACCAAGGAAGGTGCCTCTGCACCCAGGCTCTGTGTTTTGTGTGTCCAGCCTTCTCCTTTAAGGCTGTGAGTCATCTGACATTCTCCCGCCCCCCTCCCAGCTCTGCAGCCTGACAGGGGCTATCCCAACAGTGACAGTTACTGCTAATGATGAGTGACAGTGCAGTGAGGGGTGCCTTAGGACAGAGGAGGGGAGGAGAGGGCTGTGGTAATCAGACATTCTGATAGAGTGCTCTCCACTTTTCAGGGCGCTTTTTCATTCCCTGTGGGAGTGACTTGCCTCACAGCAGATCTCAGGTCTCCCCAAGTTCCTTCCCCCCTAACGTAACCTCCCATCAGCAGAGGGGTGTCCCAGCATGCTCAGGAAGCGCTTTGGGAGCTCAGGGGAAGAGTGTTCACCATGGCAGCAGCCCACAGGACTGGCCGGGAGCCTGTGTGACATGACAGGATAGGGGTGCGTTCTAGGCACAGAGTGCCATCCTGATGTGCCTTTATTTAGGCCCTGGGCATCAGGGCAGGCTGCACAGAACCATTCCTACTCCCTAAGCAGTTGGCTTCTGCGAGCCCCCGGGTTCCTGTTTCTCTACCACAGTTGCAAAGAAGGCCCACTTCCAGCTCTGGGTTACCAAGACCCAGCCCAGTAGATCCAGGGGGCAGCCTCTCATTTCCTCTTACTTCCCAGGCTGCCCTGCATCCCTGAGCTGCCTTGGTTTGTCTCCAGAGCTTGTCCCCTGGTCAGTATGTGCAAAACTGAGGCTGGCCCACCCCACCCACCAGGAGCCCAAAGTGTTTTATATAAGTCCTCCCAGAGGAAAGGACCTTAACACAAATGGGGAGGCTTGCAAAGGTAGGGGTCCTGTCTCTCATGGGGCGAGTGATGAGCCAGGACGCGGCCTGAGCCAGGCCTCTGCTCACAGGCTTCCCTGGGGACCCTGGCCACAACCGCCATGGAGAGGGGCTGGGGCCACCACACGGACAGGTTCCGTGATGGAACTCTTGTGCTTGGGACAGGCTTGCATGAGGCATGCGGTCCATCCCCAGCCCTTTGGGAAGAGCAAGGAGAGAGCAGAGGGGCCCTAGGACAGAGCTTTAGGGCTTAGAGCAGCCCTGGTATTGCCCCCGGCGGCTTGGCCCAGGGCAGACATGCATCTGCAGCCCCAGGGCTGGGCCAGGCCTTATGTCTCACTGCTGCTGCTGCTGCTGCTGTTGAGGTGGACTCTGCCCACATGTATGTTTGCGTGCATACACATGTATTCTCTCATGGTCAGGGAATGACACATGCATCTGTTCGTGTCTGTGTATGTGCACTTACACAGTGGGAGCTTGTACAGGGTGTGTGTGGTGATGGGACACTGGACCCCCTGGGGACCCGAGGAAGCATGATCACTTGGGCCTGGGCTCCAGAGCTGGCCTAGGGGCTGGTCCCGCGAGGGTCTAGGGCTCAGTTGTATCCAAAGTGTTTCCTAAGACCCTGTCCCTGTTCTTCCCCAACCCAAAGCCTGCACCATGTAGCCCAGCACCCAAAGCTCTGTTCCCAAGAGGCCTCAAAAAAGGATGGAGACACGGTATTTCTTCTTTACCCACCTTTGTGGTTCTCTTAGTGGCCTCTTCCCACCAATTGGTCATGAGGACTGACAGCATCTGTGCTCTTGGCCGCCTCAGGCACAAACCAGGCCACTGTTCTGCCCTCAGCCCGCAGCAAGCACAGTGTGTAGGAGGGTGGAGGGAGCTGGCGTGGATGGGGTGGGCTGTGCGTTTGTTTCAGTGGTTCTGACCCTGACTGTCCATGAGAACCCCTGGGGAATTGCTGCTGCCTGGGTCCACCCAGCATCTCTGGGGCAAGGGCTCAGGTGTCGGCGCTCTTTAGAGCGTCCTAGGTCTCTTCTGTGCAGCCAGTCTAGAGGATCTCTGATAGATGTGACAGTGAAATATTGCTAAAATAAACCTGTGTTGGTTTAGGGATACTTACATATACACCTGTCTAGTAGGAGTATAAAGATGTGCAGTGGAACAAAATGAAACCCAGGAAAGTGGTTGTTTCCAGGTGCATGAAGCAGGGTGATAATATGGGGAAGGGTTGGTTGTCATGTTTCGTTTCTTGAGCAGAGTAGTGGGAACATGGTATTATTTCATATTTTTTGGTTTGGTTGAAATAGTTCATCGTTAAGTTAATGGGGAAAAAAAATCATGGATTTTTTGGTCAGATAAACCTTGGGTTTTAAGTTCACTTCTGCCATTTACTAGCTGTGTGACTGGGGCAAGTACTTAACCTCTCTGTTCAAGAGAGGTGGTTTAGTCTTTCTGTTGTTTAGTCATCTGTAAAATGGGGCTCCCAGGGCTGCGTGAGGATTACCTGTGAAGTTCTAACATTCCTGCCCGTCTTCGCCCTGAGTGTGCCTGCGAGACTTGAGACCAAGACTGGCCCTCTGGCTGGGGCAGGCTGCTCATTTCCCCTGGGCCTCAGACTTCTCCAGCACAGAAGGGTGGCACCCCCTCCTTAGGCAGGGGGCCCCAGAGACGGCATTAGAGCAGGAAACACCCGTTCCTTGTACGTTTCTTTGTGGGAGTAGGAGGAGGGATGACTCCAGGGGAAGGCAGTTTAGCCCCCCACCCCAGCCCCTCATCATTTCTAGATCCCCTCTCAGCTGAGGGGTGGAGCAGGGCAGTGGGGAGTGAAGGAAACAACTCTGAGAAGGTAACATAGGAGACCTACAAAGGACATTAGGAAGGTAATGAGGGAGAGAGGAAGCTGGTCCCCACACTGAGGGAATGCCTAGGGCTGGATGGGTCTGTGGCTTCTGGAGGGAGAGCAGCTAGAGAAAGGGTCCCCTCCTTTCACACCCTCTTCTCACAGGAACGCAGGTTTGGGGCTGCACATGGGCATTTGGATTTTGGTGCATCCAGGCAGCCTCTTCCCTAGGAAGATGGGAGCCTGGGAGCCCCACCACGGCCCCAGGCAGGCAGGCTGTCTGCACATATGCGCACACTCTCTCACACCCGCAACACATACCCATATGTGTGTGCCAGGCCTGGCTGTGGAGTAGGGAAAGGAACTCAGACACCATTCTCATTGGACAAGCTTAAAACACAACGTGGCTCATTTTTATTATCTCAGGAAAAAAAAAAAACATTCCCTTCAGAAGGAAAGGCAGTTAGATAGGGCCTCTACCTGGGCAGCTCTGAGCTCCCCAGGCTCAACCATGTTGGCCAGCCCCGTCATCCTCCCCTGCGCCCACGCTCTGGCACGGCTCCATTACAACTCGCCGTCCTCGAAGGAGACGTGCATGGCAGCTCATGGCAGCGGGAGAGGGCTGCCTGGGTCTCCCTGGGCCAACTCCTGGTGCCAGGTTAGCAGCAGAGCTGAAACAGAGCCAGCAACCAGGGAGGGAAGATAAAAAGGGTTTCCTCACGCTTACATTTTCTCCTGGAAAACATAGTCAAACGCCACCTCTGAGCACAATAGCTCCTGAATCCTTGGAAAGTCTGGGGAGGGTGGTGTGTGTGTGGCAGGGGGCCTTTTGGAACCACTCCCCAGCCTCAGGCCAGCCACCCTGCTCTGCCACAGCTGCTCTGCAGAGACAAGGTGGCATTTCTAGGTGCTTCTGGAGTTGGGGACCAGCCCTGGCCAGCCAAGATGCTCTCGTGCTGGGGCTCTGGCCTGATGCAGGGCCTCCCAGCATGAAACGTCTGCTTCCTCAGACTCCAAACCCTTCCTTCTGGGCCTCATGCTGCTCCAGCTGGGGCTCCCTCCTCAGTCCAAAGTGGGAACCGGCCATGAGAAGGGTCTCCGGCACATGCACTCTTCTCTCAACGTGACTGGTTCCACCAACCAGGAAGAGAAAGATTTCCTTCCCTTAGGAAGGGGCAGACTCAGTGTATCATCAGGACACTCCTGCTCCATCCTGGGCTTGGGGACCCTCGAGGCCCAGGGACTCTGGGCGCTCTCTCTTGAGCTCCTGTCTGAGGAGCTTCACGTCTGGGAGGCCCGTGTCCCTGTGGGACTCACGGGCACTCCCTCCACTCACCAGCCCCAGGGTGTAGCCATTGGGTCGCCGCTCAGGCTGGGGGGCACTGCCGTTGGCCCACACCCCGGGAGGGTGGCCATTGAGGCGGAGGCTGATCTGCTCCGCGTCGCTGCTGTGAGCTGCCAGGGCCCGGGCACTGGTGCCACCTGCTTTGAAGGGCTCCCGCTGCCTCAGGATGTGGCTGCGAATGATCTTGCGGAAAGTCTGGCGGAACTCGCGGATGCGGTAGGCATAGATGAAGGGATTCACCACGGAATTGGTGTGGGAGAGGATGATGGTCAGGTACATGAGCCAGGGTGGGGCATGGCTGCACTTGGGACAGAAGAAGGTGAAGCAGTTGATGATATGCAGGGGCAGCCAGCAGAGGGCGAAGAGTCCCACAATGATGGCCAGCGACTTGGCAGCGTGGACCTCCTTCTGCAGCGTGGACCGAGCTCGCTCTCCCGGCAGAGGCTGGCTCTCCATCTGCTTCAACTGTCGCCGGGCCGCCAGGAAGATCCGCAAGTAGACGCCCAGCATGAGCAGCAGGGGCACCAGGACACAAGCAAAGAAGTTGTAGTACACCATGTAGTTCATGGGGACCACGTCCTCAAAGAGACAGGCCACCTGGCCCACCCTGCAGCCCTGCGAGTGGTTTCTGCCCTCCTGCTGACTGCAGTTGTTCCAGCCTAGCATGGGAGTCAGGCCGATGGCAAACGATAGCACCCAGCAGACTGCAATGATGCCCTTGGCCCTCGTGCCTGTCACCAAGCCATTGTACCTGGGGAGAGGAGACCAGCGTCAGAGGCCTGGGAAGCCAGGGCTAGGAAGGTCCAAGAGTCAGAAACCCAGAGCAGCAACCTGTACCCTCATCCACTGGCTGTGAGGTCTTGGACCAGTCACTTCCTGCCTCCTAGCCTCAGTATCCTCTTCTGTTCAGGGGAGGGCCAAGCCTGGCCTTTTCTCACAGGAGGTAACAGGAGAGCAGGCACCCTGGAAAGGGACACCACTGCACGGACGTCCAGATGATTTTTGAATAGTATTACGAGTAGTCCTGGGACTTAATTAGTTTGGTTTGAAGGAATTAATAAGTGATTTTGGGGGCGAGGAGGGGAGAAGTTATAACCTCCATGTTGATCTCAGTCGATGCTACAGTGGGTGTCCCTTTATTTAGAGTGGGAACGGGTCAGGAGGGTACTCGCTGGCTGGGGACCGAACCAGCCAGATCAAACCTGTAGGTGGTTCACATCTCTTGTGCTTATGCTCTTCCTTCCCCACTTGACTTAGGGTCTCCAGAAGCCCCCAAGGAGAGGTGGCACAGGTGGGAAAAGGAGGGGTGGAGGTCCCGGGCCAAATGAGATACAGCCTCTCCCTTCCAAATTCACCCACAGCCCTCTGGAGAGAGATGAGATCAGTATGTCTTAACATTTATATAAGCCTTAACATTCAAGAGGAAAGCGTTGCATGAGATTCTAAGGTCCAGAGAGGAGAAGTAGTCTGCCCCAAATCACTCAGTACTCTAGAGCACCAGACTCAGTTCCAGACTCGGGGAGTGGCCTGATCTGCTGGCTCAGAAGCTAACCTCAGGCCAACAAAAAAGGGTGGTATAGATTTTATTAAAAGAAAGGACAATCAAAAAATCATCTCCCTGACTGAGGAAGGTGACCTCAGTAATCTCTGAGGGATGACTTTGTGTTTAACAGTTTTGATTCCGGCAACACCAGACTGCCCTCCTTTGTACCTAGTAAACCCTAACATCCTTTCTAAGTTCAGGTTAGATAGATTCTCAGAGAAGTTTCCTACCCAAGCTCAACTAATCCCTACCCAATCTGGGCTCCCAAGGCTGGGGGCCCCTTGGGTCCCTACATCCATCTCTGCATTACCATCACTGAGACAGGACATAGTAGGTGTCAAGGAAAAACATGCTTAATTCCGGAGTTGGAAGTAGCCATAGCAACTAGTCCATGGGGTAGCAAACACAGGGGCCTAGAGGTCACAAACATGTGAGGCAGGCAGGCTGGTGGGTATTTACCCTGTGTGCAGGAGGCAGCTGATTACCACTCAGCCACCCCCCTCCCCACCCCCCCGCCCCGCACCATGCAAACTTGCCCAGTGCTGCCAGATCTCAGGAAGGTCTGGGAGCTGATTTTTCTGGGTAAAATCTCCCATGGTTTAAATTTTGTCAACTAATTCAAATTAAGGGAAAAAAAAACACGGTGGCCTCTGACCTCTTGTCTATTCCAACCCTCTCATTTTATAGGTAGAGAAACTGAGGCCCAAGGAGAGGAATGGACTTGCCTGGACATTCCAGGAATCCAGAGGCAACTCGGGCCAAGGTAACTTCCTCATTTCTGAACCCAAACAGTAACCTAGCAGGACAGTTCTCCCGAGCTCTGCAGCCCCATTCACTGGGGGCTTGGGTGCCTGCAGCAGGAAGAGGATCATGGACTTGCCCATTTCTGCCAAGCCACAGAGAGCCTACACTGCCCTATTTCCTGTTCTGGAGCTTCAAACGTGAGGTCACAGGTTTTTTTTTCCCCATTTATTACTTATATAGTACTTGCTCTGTGCCAGGCACTGTTTTTAGTACTCTACAAATAGTAATTTATATGATCTGATTGAATAGGAGGCTATTTTATTTTAATTTTTAAAATATTTATTTATTTATTTATTTATTTGGCTGCACTGGGTCTTAGTTGCGGCATGTGGCATCTTCATTGTGGCATGCGGGCTCTTAGTTGCGACATGTGGGATCTAGTTTCCTGACCAGGGATCGAACCTGGGCCCCCTGCATTGTGAGCTCGGAGTCTTAACCACTGGACACCAGGGAAGTCCCAGGAGGCTATTTTAACGTTGATATTTTTCTGAAGAAAAGCATATTCCCTCTCTAGGTTCTAGCAATGGTGCATTCTTGTTTAGCCATGTTGTCACTCTGCCTCTCTGAACCTCAGTTTCCCTATCTGTAAAATGGGACTAAGAATCTGGGGCTTGTGAGCACTGTCCCATGAGGGCAGATTGTAGAGTTGTTGGGTGAAAATTATAGGGAGATGGATTGTGGCTCAGGGTAAATTAGCTATTCACAAGAGAAATGGACTGCCTCAGGCAGTGGTGAAGCTCCTGTCACTTGAGGCAGTCAAGCAGAAGCAAGCAGTAATAGGGATGGTGTAGAAGATCCTGGAGGCCACCTGCTTTGGGGATTTTCAAATTGTTCTCCAGCAGCAACCCTTCTCACCTGCATTCCCAGGCAATCACAGAATTGGAGCTGCTGAGGAAGAGAGGAGGCTTAATAATATTCACTGAACGAATGAACTGTGGGGGAAGCCAGGGCCCAGCCTGAAGGCTTCTGGGGACACGGTTTGAAAATCCCTGTTTTGTCCACTTGTCTACATTTAGATGAGGAAACCCAGGAGAGGAAGTCTGCCACTGCATTCTGAAAAGAAAGCCCCTCCTGGGGACAGAAACAGAAACACAAACACATTGATAGCACTTGTCTGTGTGTGCAAAGGATGTCTGGAAGGATTCCCAACACTGCCTTCCAGGAAGGGAGCTGAGGTGGGGCAAGGGGGACAATTCTTTACTGTGTATGCTTTTGCTCTTTTTTGATGTTGTAATACATGCAGGTATTATTTATTCTAAAAAGATACCAAATAGATTAATTTTGTTATTCGAAAGAAAGCCTCTTAGGCTGAGAGCCCTGGACCCAGGCTCCCAGGGGACTGGATCAACATTAGGGCCCAGATGGAACCATGGCCAAGCCACAGCCTGGCCCAGCAGCATCTCCCATCCCCTGAGCTGTGTCTGTGACTAAGGCAGTCACATCTTGCCCTCCTGGGCCTCAGACATAGACTGCCTGCCTGGTGGAGGGGGTGCCAGGGCCATCCAGGGTCACGCTCTGCTGTTCTGGGGAGCCCAGAAGTGTCATAGGAAGCCGGTGCCAGAACCACAGCCCCCGCGTTTAGAGGTGCTTCTGCATCCCTGTGTCCTCCAGCTCACAGGCTGCCCCTTCCTGGGGGCTCCCCATTACTCACATTGGGGGCTTACCCTATGATCCAATAGCACCCCCCACAATTCAGGTCAGGGCTTCCCGTGCATTTGCCCTTCAGTCAGGAGAAGGCAGAGCTTTCCGGAGTTGTCCAAAGGAGCCAGTGACCAAGAACTGAAGAGTCACTGACCTACAGCTAAAACCCAAATTCCCTCCCAGGCATGGGCAGGCCTGAGCCAGCCTCACAGACTCCCTGTAGGCCTGTTCTCCTCTGTCACCTCTCCCTGGCCCAGAGCCCACATGCTTATTCCTTCCCTGTGGCCTTTGTGCAGGCTTGGCCCCCTTCTGTTACCCCTCCCCCCACACACGCCAATGCCCATTCCAACGCATCCCCAGCAACCCATGGCGTCATCTCCTGCAGGGAGTCCTCTCTCCCAATCCTGCCCCCTTAGAAGCCAGGGTACTCAGGTTTTGTTCCCTGGGGCAATTCACCACACAGGACTCTGCTGCCCCATAAGAAGGCCTGTTTCCCAAAGGGGGAGAGCAGTCAGAAGGGGCTAAAGTGAGAGATGGGAGACAAGGGGTGTGGAATTCCCCTGGGAAAAGAAAGCCTTTGTCACCCTGGGAATTCTGTCCTCTGGGGACACGGAGAGCTCCCATCCCTGCCTCTGTCCAGGCCCTGCCCTAGCCCAGTAGGGTCCGTGCACTTGGGAAGGAGCACATAAGATTTTTCTGAAACTGAATTCTTTTTAAAAAAAAGAAAAAGAAATTAATGGTGAATGGTGCAGGCCTGGAGCTAGGCATCCAGAGCATCGGTCAGAGGCTACACTTCAGGGTAGCCAAATGGACTTACTGAGTGGATCAGGAAACAGCACACAGGAGAGACTGGATTCCAGCTGGAAGGGGACAGAGGAAGGGGGGCAGGAATGGGCACCCTGAGCCAGGCAGCAGTCCCAGAGCTGCCCCGGGTTACCCATCTGCCTCCATCTAGTCCCCACTGATGCCCAGCTTGCTCTCAGGAGCCCCACACGGACAACTTTACGTACCTCGTTTTCCCAGCCCTCGCCAGCCCAGTACCCTTGAGGAAGAGTAAAGTGGAGGGACCCAAGGGGACCTGGAGCAGCGTGAAGGGCCCTGGAGTCCCCGCGTCAGGAGACACTTTTCCTTCTCTGGCTCTGGCCTCCCCACGAGTAACAGGAGGGTCATAACATCCGCCTGGCCACAATGCCAGCCGAGAAGATCAAAGGAGACGCTGAGCCAATATCCTCTGGCAACCGTGGCGCTCTCTGCCCCAAGGGGGGTTGAGCATCCTCACCACCGTCATCCCATTGGCTCCCTGACCCAAGACAGCCAGGCTGACCCTTCCAAGCCCTATCAAGTGGAGCTCAAATGGCCAAGGTCTGGGTGGAACTAGGTCCCGCTCTGGAAGACTGTGGGAGTCAGGCAGGCAGATGGGGTTGGGAGGGGGGGCCAGGTCCATGGCTCTGAACCTCCAGCAGCTTCAGAAAGACCTGAATCTCCATCCACCCCACTCTGCCATCCTTCCTCAGGGACCCATCACTCCAGTCCACTCACTGGGTCCTCAGAACACCTTTGTGAGCTCAGAGGGATAGAGACCTGGCCCCTTTTAGAGATGAAAAATGGGCCCAGAGAGAGGCAGCTGACTTTCCACAGTCACACAGCATGTCCCATCCTCTTGCATCAGGGAGGATGGGACTTGACTCTTGAAAAACATGAAAGAATGCTCAACATCATTAATCATTAGAGAAATGCAAATCAAAACTACAATGAGATATCATCTCATACCGGTCAGAATGGCCATCATCAAAAAATCTAGAAACAATAAATGCTGGAGAGGGTGTGGAGAAAAGGGAACCCTCTTGCACTGTTGGTGGGAATGTAAATTGATACAGCCACTATGGAGAACAGTATGGAGGTTCCTTAAAAAACTAAAAATAGAACTACCATATGACCCAGCAATCCCACTACTGGGTATATACCCTGAGAAAACCATAATTCAAAAAGAGTCATGTACCAAAATGTTCATTGCAGCTCTATTTACAATAGCCAAGACATGGAAGCAACCTAAGTGTCCATCATCGGATGAATGGATAAAGAAGATGTGGCACATATATACAATGGAATATTACTCAGCCATAAAAAGAAATGAAATTGAGTTATTTGTAGTGAGGTGGATGGAGTTAGAGTCTGTCATACAGAGTGAAGTAAGTCAGAAAGAGAAAAACAAATACCGTATGCTAACACATATATATGGAATCTAAGGAGAAAAAAAAAAAGTCATGAAGAACCTAGTGGCAAGACGGGAATAAAGACACAGACCTACTAGAGAATGGACTTGAGGATATGGGGAGGGGGAAGGGTAAGATGTGACAAAGTGAGAGTGTGGCATGGACATATATACACTACCAAACGTAAAATAGATAGCTAGTGGGAAGCAACTGCATAGCACAGGGAGATCAGCTCTGTGCTTTGTGACCACCTAGAGGGGTGGGATAGGGAGGGTGGGAGGGAGGGAGATGCAAGAGGGAAGAGATATGGGAACATATGTATATGTATAACTGATTCACTTTGTTATAAAGCAGAAACTAACACACCATTGTAAAGCAATTATACTCCAATAAAGATGTTAAAAAAAATAAATCAATCAATAAATCTATCTTGAAACAAAAGAAAAAAAAAAAGAAAAACAGAGACAAGAAAAAGAAGCCAATGCCCTTTTGATTGAGACCAGCAGCCCTGATCTCTCCCTTGAATCCACTGCTCCTTGAATCAGGGAAGAAAGTGAAAACGACACCTCTGCTCCCCACTGAACATTCTGCCAGGGCCGGCCCGGCCCAGCCCACACTGGCCTGGCCCCGAAGTGGACGCCAATCAGCCAGCCTGGGAGCTCTTAGGCCTCTGTGTCCTGGACGAGCCTGGACTCTGGCTCTGCCCGTTTAGGCTAGTCCTCTATTAGGACCAGCCAGAGTCCCCTTTTCTTTTGACAAGGGTCCTAGGCTGTCCCGAGACAAAGTATTCCAGGAGGGCCACACAGGGCCCAGGCTCCTTCCGTCATTTGAGCAGCATGATGAGGGTGTCTGCTTTTCCCTTAGAGCCCAGGTGGCCCAGGTTCTGGGAGACTGGGGCCACCCTATGACCAGCTTCCAAAAGACTGAAGTCACCGAGGGTGGCAGTCATGTTTCTTCCCAGGCCCAGTCCTGACTGTGCTACCAACTCATTGTGTAGCCCTGGGGGCTGACTCCCTTCTCTGAGCCTCATTTTTCCATCCATAAGATGAGAGGAAATGACCTCTGAGGGTTCCCCTGGGTTTGACACTCTATATTTCTATTTGCTCATTGAGCCTGTTCCCTGTCCTGGCTGGGGCACCCTCAGCCCAGCGTGGGGCTGGTGGGACTACTCTGGTTCAGAGAATTCGCCACTGGATGGGGGCACACCATCCTCTGAGACCTCCCTCAGGGCCTGCAGCTATCTAGGCTGTGGAACCCAGCTCCAGGGTGGAGGGGCGAGGAGGTAGGGCAGAAGGCCCCCAGGCGGGGAGGGACACACTTCCTAGCCCTGTCCATGGGTTGGTGGTGGTAGGTGGAGGCGGCATTTAAGTGAACTCAGCCTCAGGGAATATCTTCGTTTACACAATACATGGCTGAAGTCATTTCACAAAAGTTTCACCATAAAAACCCCCATCCACCAGCCAGCCCCTGTCCCCCATGAACACTTGGTGACTGAGCAGCACAGAATTTGCATAAAGGTCCAAGTGACTCATGAAGGCATTTGACCAAGTCACTTCCCCTCTCTGGGTCATTTTCCTAATGTGCAAGCTGCAGGCTGGCTTGGAGGAGCTGGAGGAAGGCAGGCAGGTGGGTGGGCGGGCTTCTAGCTCTCAGGTTCTGTGGTTTCCCATGGTGCCCACCCTGCCCCAGTGTCATGCTGTGTGAAGAACGGCCCAGATGCACCCACCCAGGCCTGGGCTGCACACATCTGCCAACAGCCAAAACACGGCAGCCTCACCCATGTAGCCCAGGGGAGCCTGGGAAGGACCAGCTTGCCCTGTGCCCACAGGGACGGCTGGCGTGGCACAAGTGCTGGCCATGTGCCAAGGCCTGGGCAGCCCCAGACTGAGCCCCATGGCCCTGTCCTCAGCTCAACACACTGACACCAGACCAAATCCTAACCCCAAGTTCACTCTGACCCCTGGTTCACCCTGATCCTGGCACAGACCAGACCCTGACACAGGGAGCCTTTTCACAGATGTGGCCCCCAGCATGAGGTGTACCAGGGAAGAGAACGTGGCTCACCGGAGTGGGATGCGGATGGCGATGTAGCGGTCAATGGCGATGGCCAGGAGGCTGAAGATGGAGCTCTGCGTGAGGACTAGAACGAAGCAGGCGAAAAAGAGGCAGCTGTGGCAGGCGGCACAGAACCCTGTGCTGATGGTTATGGCGAAAGGGATGGCAAGGACCCCCACGGCGATGTCGGCCGCCGCCAGGGATACCACAAAGTAGTTGGTGACGTTCTGCAGATTGCTGTTCAGCCACACAGCCCAGCACACCAGCACGTTGCCCAGGATGGCCAGCACGGCAATGGCCAGCTCCACCATGATGTACACCGAGGATCCCATGTTGGGCACAGCTGCAGATGGGCAGGGTTAGCAAGGACGCAGGCTGGGCCAGCTCACGGTCCATAGCTGCAGCACAGCTGGCCTGCCCAGGCCCTGAGCCCCTTCACAGGAGCCAGGAGCGTCCCTGCCGTTGGGGGGGCCTCCCCAAGGGCTTTTCACAGCCAACTCCGAGTCTTCAGAAACCAGGCCCTCTCCAGGGGCTCTGGCGGCATCTTGGCTCAGCTTAGCTTCAGAGTTCCTGAGGCACCTGCCAAGGGAGAAGCCACGTGAGGAGGTGGACCACTGGCAGGGGCACAGCTGAAGATTCCCAGGGACAGCCCTCAGCCCCAGCTCCCCAACGCCCTCCCCACAGGCCAGGCATCAGCCTGAGGACGACCTACCGTGCCCTGCCTCTGCCACCTGACACAGGGGGCCAGGGATCAACCCCAGTCTGTTTTTCTTCCAGAGGAGCCGAGAACTTTCAGAGTTGAGTCACTTGTGGTCCCCAGGCTCAGCTTCTCAAGCCTTCTGTGGCAGCTCTGCCAGTTTCCTGGGTCCCTGAGCTCACCACTACCCCACGACCCTCCCTCCCAGAAAGGCCTCCTTAACCCCTGGATCTCCCAGGGCCACCCACCGTCTCTCTCAGCCAGCTTCAGTCTGCTCCATCCCCCCGAGAGCACTCCCTGGGGACTACCAGCACCCACCTATGCTGCCCGCATAAGGAACAGGCCCAGAGACCCCAGAGCTCTGATCTGGGAGGATCTGGTGGCGCTCTGGTCCTGTCTCCCACTGCTGGCAGGTAAGCCCTCTTGCCCTCACTGGTGGTGCTGCACAGGGTGTTGGAGCAGGCACAAAGGGAGCCCGCCCCTCAGCAGCCCCCGCCAGCTGACTGCACATCTGGGAGGGGCGGCCGCCTCGCTTCCCCCCTCACTCCCTCCTCCCGCACCTGCTCCCCAGCCTGCTTCTCTGCCTGGCTGGTGCGCTCAGCCAGGCTTGCCTGGGGACTGCGGGCAACAGTGTTTTTCCTTTCTGGGCCTCAGTTTCCCCACTGATACAGTGGGGAGGTTGGACCCCAATAGCCTCTGGGGGCCATTTCAGCTCTCACCCATGATTCTATGAGAAGGGAGTGAACACATTTGAAAGGGCTCCCCCAGTCAAAATGTCATAGAAATGTAAAGAATTAGTGACACCCAGTAGAAGCAGAAGTCTTAGTCTCTCCAGCCCAAACCCCCAGGGATCCCCCTTGAGCTTGTGAAACAGTCTCCATCGCCCTTGCCAGTCCAGGGGCCTCTCCCCATCACCTCTACCTCCCCCTTGTCACACTCACTTGTGCTGCGCAGCAGTGTCCTCCATGCCAAATCCACCCCCTCCTCCAGTCCTGGGCTCTCCTGGGGTCCAGGTGCACATGGATAGTGGCTGCCGCCTGCCCGGGAACAAGAAGCCTGAAGCTGCCTTTCAGGCTCACGTGTGGGCTCAGGGCTGCATCCCCCCTCTCTCTTCCAGGATACAAGGGATCAAGAGGACTGGCAACCTTGGAAGAAGTTTGCTTATTGTCCCTGCCTGTATTCCAAGGGCCAGGCTCCCCCTACCCTGTCCAGGTGATGTAGAGCTGCAATAGATGACCCCAAGTTTCCTTCTAACTCCGATCTGCCTCAGGTGGCAGGAGCTGGGTGGGCACAGAGAGGTACACCAGAGAGGCGTCCCCCATGCCCACTGGGAGGCTTGGAGGGGAGTGCCCAGCCCCAGGAAGCCGGAGAGAGAAGAGGAGGCCGAGCTCCTGAGAACCCAAGGGGTTCCTACAGCCCACGGCTTCTCCCAGGCCTGGCAGGAGCCTGCCTCCAAGGGGCCACGGACAAGTCCCACCGAGCCCCTGCTGTGCACAGGGCACTTGCCAGCCAGCTGCTTACAAAGCATGTCACTGGTGGAGGCGGGGCAGACCAAGTCTCCTGGTGCCATCTCTGGCCACACAGTGTCCCTTGGTGCTCCCGGCCTGCAGCCCAGAGCAGCATTCACCAGGGGCACCCTGACTGCAGAGGCTGTGTGTCCAGGGTCTCGTCCTCGTTCTGCAGGAGTGAAGAGACAGCCCCAGAGCTGCCTCCCATCTGGGGGCCTCCCAGGTTCAGCACCACCAGCAGCGGGCCACTGTCCAGTCAGGCCCAGTGAGCCCCGGGGACCCTCCCTCCTACCACCAGTGAGCCACCCACCCACCTTCCTGGCCTCCTGACAACCCCCTGCCAGCCTTCTTACCCTGGCCTCAGCCTCTCCTGGGGAATCTGCACTGACAGAGACTCAGCCTCTGCCAGTCCAACCAGCCCAGGCTAGAAACCTGACTTGGCCCTAGGCCATCATGCAGATTCAGAGGGTCCTGCCCAGGGTCAGATAAGGTGGGGCCACCAATGATCCACCTGACCCAGATAAGTGCCACGTTTTTGTGGAGCTGAACGTGGACTGTCTGGCCCCACTGCCCGGAGCCCTACTGATGGGGTCACATCATTAGCATCTGCCCTGGATCTGGATGTTGGGCTGACTCCATGTGAGCTGGGATGCCCAGCATGGAAGGGCCTCTGGGGACCCTAACCCAAGCCCTCTGTTTGGTGAGGTTCTCCTGGCAGACTCGGGGCCCCTAAATCCTCGGGGTTTCCCCATCACCTTCTGTACTGTGGGCTCTCAGGCCTCACAGCACCTGGTACCAGCACCCTTCCTGACTAAGCTGAAGGCACCTTCCTACTGTCCAGCAGGCCTGGGGTGCCTTCCCAGTCTCACTGGATACAACAGACCCTCCAGCCCAGGTCAGCCCTGCAAGGAGCCAGACACACCCCTGCCAGCTGGGTCTGGAAGGCTGCCTCCCTGCACACTGGGCTCCCCATCTGCCTTCTACAGCTTTCCTGCAGGCCCTCCAGCAGCTGCCAGCACATCCCGGGTTGAAGCTTGCCTGGCCACACAGGCAACCTGGTTATCTGCCAGACTAGAATCTCCCAGCCCCAAGCAGAGCACATCAGTGGAGCCCAAGGCACCGCGGGGTGGGCAGGGCAGGGAGGTAGCTGGGAGGAGGTTGGAGCTTCCCAGCTGTCAGACCGCAAGTCAGCCCAGGGTTGGGGGCGCCCTAACTTAGGGCCTTTGCCAGAGTTTTGTAGTAAAATGCTTCCATGGTGGCCTGTTTCAAGCTACGAATGAGTCACTGACAGGAACTGGGAATCAACGTGCACAGTCAGCTGGGGAAAACCAGGCTCCAGCCACCACTGAGCCACCAAGCCCTGTGCTCTCCCAGGGCCCACCTGCCTGGACTCCACTCCAGATGCTCTACAATAGTTTGTGCGGCCTGCTTGGGAGCTCAGAAATTGAGGGTGCAGAGGCCTGTGGGTCACCTGTGTTCTCACTGGCCGGCCCCATGAACTTCACTCTACAGATGAGGAAGCTAAGGCCCAAAGAGGCTAATGCCCTCTCAGCCTTACCATGAGCATAAAAGGGTGGAACAGAGCTGGGGGAATGCCCATGAAAAACAGCAGCAGGAAGATTTCCTAGGGCCTCCTGGCCCCTCTCTGCTCTCCTCCCTTCAGAGGCCTCCTAGAGCGAGAGTGACAGGAAGGTTGGAGGCCCGGGGGGCGGGGCCACGATCTGGCAATTTCCTATCCCTCTCTGTTGGCTCTAATTTATCCTTGAGTCATCTGTTGCTAGCCAAGAGGGGAAATGAAATATTAATAATGTAATATTTCCTTGTGATTGTCCCTTGTTGGGGACAGGGCAGAGGGCAGAAGCCATCCCATACAGATAAGAGTTACATGCTGGGGAAGGTGCAAGATAAGCCTCGAAAGGACAACCTCACAGGATTCCCCAGCAGTTAGACTCAAAACTGCCGCTTCTTCCCGCCTTCCTCCTTACCCTCACCAGCCTGGCCACTTTAATTAAAACTCCATTTAATCAAAACCCGCACATTTCCTGGCCCCTTGTACATCAGACTAGCAAGGCTTTCTGTACGCATGCCCACGTGGTGGCTGTACCCCCCAGAGCCTGCTGGATAGAAGTGCCTGCCAACTTCCAGGCAGGACCCTGCACACCTGCTCCTGAGTGCAGCTAAGGGCAATGTACCAAGGCCAGCCTAGCACCTTGGGCCTGTTGCAGCCACAATGGGCCTGTTCCTGGGCTCCAGAATCCCAGCCTGAGAATCCTCCACTACTTTCTCACAGCAGATGTTTCCAAGTACCTACTCTGTGCCAGGCAGCATCCCAGCTGCTAGAGCACAGGGAGCTTTGTGCCACCTGCTGCTGAGCCTGACCCCAACAGGCCCTGAGTCCACAGTGGGGGGCCTTAAGGCAGAGTTGTCCCAGGAGACTGTCCTGAGAGCTGGCTACTACCCAGGTGTGTGGGTCACTCCCCACTTCCAAGACCTCAGCTCCCACTAAGATGAGCCTGCAAACCACAATTTCAAAGCACAGGAGGAAAATTAAGGGCAAGAAAGATAAGCAACAGCAGCCAAAATATGGAGATTAATTCATTCCAGAAGAGATGAAGGTAATATAGTAATCTAATAATGATTTTCAAAGACATTTAGGATCTTCAAAGAGATAAAGGAGTAGTATCCATAAACAAGAATGAGAATTATTGGCAGAACCAAAACAAGAACAGGCAAATATGAACAAGAAATAATATAAAAATCCTGGAAATGAAAAAGAGGGATTGAGGTGAACACAATTGATGTGTCGTCATGTGCATACAGTTTGAGGAGACAGTTGGGGATCTGAAGACCGCACTGTGGAATTCTCACCCAAACCTCAGAGCAGGTAGTTGAGAGAAATGGAAGGTAGATTGAGCAGCAGCACCTCAATGGGAAGGGAACTCAGTGGGAGAGTGGAGAGGTCAACAAGCAAAGGAGAAATAGCTGGACAGGCAGCTCAGCTCTGCTCCAACCACAAGCCCTCCAGTGGCCTTTGGAGTGGCCCAGGCCTGGGCACGAGCCTCCCAAACCCCAGGACCCTGGGACTGGCCAGGCCCCTCTCCGAACCCATCAATGAGATCAGGGCCGTCTCCAGTGTTGCCTGGAGGTGAACATCCACTGTGTCATGGCACCACTTCCCTCCCTCTCTCCCTCCCTGCGGGGTTGCTGGCAGCTCCAACTTCAGGAACCTTGTGAGGACTGGGCCCCAGATACCCTGGCAGGCACCAGTGGTGTCCCTTCCCCCACGGCCCCTGGGGTGTGCAGCTGCTGCTTTCAGAGCCTGGGGGCAGGATGTGGGCAGGACTGGGGCTGAGAGCCTGCTCCCTGCACTGAGCCCAGCCCCCAGAGCAGCCTCCGCATCAGCAGCGCCTGGAGCCGCAGGGCCTCTTTCCCTGCTGGGGGCCCAGAATCCCCCCTTCCACCCCCTCGTGTCCAGGCCAGATGCCAGAGAGGCCACAGGCCCTGCCTCTTCCCAGCCTGACATGGCCACTCACCCCCACGGGCCGCCTCACCTGACTCCCCCCCTCCAAGGGGCCACTCCACACACAAAGTTCTGCGTGCCCACCCTGTGTTGCAAGGAACCCAGATGGGGTCCCACTCCTGCTCCATCCCATACTCCCTGAGACCCTGAACAAGAGGCTTCCCCTCTGCACTGTGGCCCCTCTGGTACAGCAGGCCACAGTGAGACAGTCTCCCCACCCACATGGCTCAGCACCCACACCTCTCTCAAGTGAATCTTCTACTGGCGGGACGACAGGCACTACCATGCCTGAAGAGGTCAAGATGGGGGTGGGCTTTCTAAATGGCCCTGAGAACATAGACCCTAGTGGGCCCGGGGTGGGACCCTGACAGAAGGCTGGCCTGCTGAAGGGGCAGTGCCAGGTGCATAGCCTCAGGAGCTCCCAGAGGGTGGGTATGCTGAGGATGGGAGGCAGGCAGACCCACTTCTGGGGTCCCTGGGACAAAGATGTGATGATGCAGCCCTGGAGGCTGAAAGGAGAGAGCAAGAGGGTCAGCCAGACCAACTCCAGCACAGCCCTGCCACTGCTTCCTGGTCACTCAGTGGCCCCTGGTACCCGGCTCACGGTTTGCAGAGGCCACTGAGGGGCCAGAGGTGAATGCTCTGTGACAGATGGGCAGACACATACCAGCCCTGGGGGCCTCTGGGCAGAAACCACTACCCTGACAGCAGGGAGGCACCAGAGTGGCACTGACTGCCTCTCCATGGTGCACCAAGGCAGCCTTTCTTCTAGGTGACAGCTGGGCTGACGCGAGCATCAACAGAGGTGGGAACCACAGAAAGACCCTGCCCAGCAACTTCTGAAACAGGCTTGTCCTGTGGAAGGGGTTGTGGGCCAGAGGAGTCTGGAAGGGCTCTCAGAGGAGGGGGCATTCATGCTGGATTTGAAGGGTCGGGGAAGAGAGGAAAGGAGATTCCAGGCAAAGGCAACAGTCTGTGCAAGGACCAGAGGCATGCCAGAGAAGGCCTGCGGGGGTCCTGGAAAGCTGAAGCATCCTGCCTTCCCTCCCCCATCTCCCCCCGCAACCCTGCTCCCCCAGCTAGAGTGAGGGCAGCTGAGCTTCCCCTCCATCCAGCCCCTCCAGTCCCCATCAGGAGTCAGGATCCCATGGCTTCCACACTCCAGGGGCCCCTTCCATGATTCTGGGGGCAAGGGCTGGGGGACTTCTGCCACTAAACTGCTCCTTCCCACCACCCAGAGCTCCCAGCCCTGTCCAGGAGGTGAGCAGTCTCTTGGGAGGGCTCCCTGCATCCCAGCTCTGAACTCCTGCCATTCCTCACTTCCCTTCCCCGATCTGGGCCCAGCACAGACTTCCAGGGGCCCACCCTTAGCACCGCACTCCCACTGCTCCCTTCAACCTCCAGACCATGGGGCAAACCCTCCCTTCTGTGGCCGCCAACATTTCCCAGGCCCAGATCCTTCCCTAGGGGCCGGAGCTCATCCTTTTGTCAACTTAGCACCTGACACCAGTGATCTCCTCAGGGTCCCCTGACACACACACCAAAACTTCTTCTCAGCCCATCCTTCAAGCCCTTGCCTTCCCTCTGGCTGCGCTCGCCTTGGCTCTCATGTATACACATCTTTCAGCAGACAAGACTGACCCCCACAAGACACTTGGGGTGGCAGTTCCAGCTCACTCAGAGTCAGGTGGCTCAGGAATCAGGCAGGTTAAATGGGAGCAAGAGTTGCTGAGGGATTTCAGGTCACTGCTTAGGGCCACCAGGAGCTGTGGTCCTACACAGCAGACACTGCCCAGAGCCACCTAGAGGCCCTACATTTTGCAGGGTGTGATGCCAGGTGCTTGCTCCCAATCCAACTCCAGTCCACATGTCCCTCGGCCAACAGCGATCTCTTGTGGTGTCTCCCCCCAGCCCCATAAGGCTAACAGCCTCCCTTCCAGGTTCCCCAGCTCAAGCACAGACCCCGATCTGTCCCCCACAACCAATGCCTGTCTCTCATTTACTCTCCACCACAACCCTGAACGTTAAGCATTGCTTGCACCATCATGCTTGTTTTACAGATGAGAAGGCAGGTTTGCTGGGGCAATGACTGGCCCAGGGCTGCTCAGCAAGTGAATCAAGACTAGAACCCAGGTTTGGGCATGGAAGTCTCTGGTCCGTTGGGTTGCCCCTGAAGCCAGCCATTGCCCTCTTAGGCTGTGGACTCCTGGGGGCAGGACCAGTGTGTGGTCAGAGACCTGCACTTCCCAGGCCAGTGTGAGGAAGGCAACACACAAGTCCACCAAAACCCACCTGGCCCAAAGCTTGTCTCCTGCCAGCCATGTCTGGGCTGCCCTCAGCCTCCCTGAGGCGATGAACAGAGAAGCCAGCTTAGCCCAGAATCTGGTCTGCACTGAGGGGATAGGGAGGGAGGGGCAGTGGCTCAAGAGACACCAGGACCTGGGAGAGCCAGGGAAACCCCAAAGGGCAAAGGTAGAGCAAGGAGGTGTGGACAAGCCTCAGCGAGGAGCTCCCGCCATGGACCAGAACCTGGGAGGGGGCCTGGCCCTTAGGGCAGAGCCTTTCCAGCCCACCCAAGGCATCTAGGACCAGCCCCAGCAGGACTAAGGAGGCAGCCCCTGACGCCACATAGCCTCCCCGGCCCACTGTGCTCCCAAGAACTCTCCATCATGGCCCCCAGGGGCAGCCCCAGCAACACAGAGGTGACATGGAGTGTCTTCTGAGGGTGCAGAGGCCAAGGAGAGGGCAGCCTGAGCTCCAGGTGGGAAAGGAGCACAGGCCCTGTGGGTGGAAGCGGGCCTAGGTGCCGCCTGAGATGGGGAGGGAGAACCGGCACAAGGGGCCGCCCTAGTCCTCCCCCAGGGGTCAGCTCCAGACCAGAGAAAAGGGGGTGGGGGGTAGGGGGTGGGGGGTAGGGGGTGGGGACCCGCCCGGTGGGGACCCGCCCTCCCGCCTCTCTCTTCTCCCCTGCGGAGCCCTCGGCCTCCGCCTTCCTCCCATTGTACAGTCGGGGAAATTGAAGTCTAAAGCACGGTGGCCGCGCCCGCAACGCAGACATCTCTGCTCCGCTGGCCCCGGCCCCTCCTTGATCCCCTGGGCATCCTGCGCCAAGTCCCTCGAGGGCCGCCACCATTCCCGCAATTCCTACGTCGGCTCAGGGCAGCCCGGCGGACGGCCAGGACAGTCCGAGGCGCGCCCCCAACCCCGGCCTCTCCTGGGCCCCCTAAGTCCGGTTCCCGCCACCACTGCCCACCGGACGCGCCCGCGCTCGGCCGACGTTCGACTCCCCCTTTCTCGCCGCGCCCCAGGCGCTCTGACGCCGTCTGCTCACCCAGCCTCCCGGGAACACCTGGACGTTCGGCAGCTCCACCTGTGAAAGTTCTCGTCTGCGGGGTCCGGCCCGCCCTGCTCAGGCCGGCCTCTGCGCCTCGAGCCCAGCCAGGCCAGGGCGCGCCCCGAGGACTCACTGAGTACCCGGGCGGCCCGTGGCCCCGGACGCACCGGCGAGGTTCCCGCCCCTGACGCTGGGGCCGCGCTCTCTCGCCCCTTCCCCTCCCCGCTTACCCTGCGCACTTTCCGGTCCATTTCAGGGCGGCCCAGAGGGTCTGCGCACCGTCCCCCGACCGGGCTTAGGGCGACAGCCGCACCCGAGCCGGCCCTGCACCCGCTGTTCCCGCCGCCGCTGCGGGCAGGGCTCGGACCCCGGCCCACGAACTCGCTCTCAGGTCGGCGGGAAGAGACGGAGCGGCGGGGCAGCTGAAGGAGGGGACCCGTGCCTCCCGCCCTCCAAGTCCAGCAGCCTCCGACGGCCCCACGCTGCCCGGCCGCCCGCCCGGGACCCTGGGGACCCCGGACGCGGGAACCCCGCTGACCTGCTGCTAGCGCGCCGGCTCCCGCCGTCTCGGCGGCCGCTGGGTCTCCAGCTCCGGCCGCGCCGCCCGCGGGCTCCCCCTGCAGGGCGGCTTCCAGACCCGCGCGGTTCTCGCTCCGCCCCGCCGCGTGGGGAAACCGAGGCCAGGTGGCCCCGCCAGGGCGGCCAGCCCACGAGTCCGGCTGATGCCCGCCTCCTGCTCCGGCGCGCCCTCCCAGCTCTCGCGTCCGTTCAGGCCACTTCCCTTCGGACCACACCCCCTCCCCTTCGATGATTCTCTCACCCCTGGGGCCCAGAGCCACACTCCCTCCCCTCCTCCAAGAAGCCCCAGGCTGCCCCTGCCGCTTGGGTCCTCCTGGAACCCTGCTGTCCCTCATCATCGGAGCTGAGCGGGTCGGTACCCCTGTGTCATCCCGGGAAGCGTCCTGTGCCTGCTTCTCCTCAAATCTTTCCATGGCTCCCCAGTTCCTGAAGGAGAAAATTCGGCCTCATACCAGGGACCTCAGGGACACGCCTGCCAGCCCGGTCCACAGCCTTGCTCTCCCTCCCTAAGTCTGGTCCCGCGCTGGTGGGGGTGGAGGGCTGGTACCTCAGCTCAAAGATGCCAATTCCAGTGATCCCTCCAAGAACTCCTCAGCTCTGGTGCCTGGTGAGGTCCTTCTCCCTCCCCAACTGCTCTGAGCAGAGAGGGGGAGTCACCTCCTGCATCCCTGACTAACCTGGAATCTCAGACCCTTGCGCTGGGATTTCATCTTCCTCCCACCCCACAGATCCATGTTGTGGTGATTCCAAATTGGCAACGACCTCACATCCATCCAGCCCCAGTCCGGCCACACAAGGGGACTCCCTTCGACCCTTGAATCTGGACAGAAGTGCAGTAACCCCAGTCCTGTGCACAGCAGGACGAGCCTCTCAGAGGCCAGGGTGTTGGTGGCCAAGGGTTTGCAGGAACCTTGCATTCTCAAACCTCCTGGGACCAGCAGGGTCACGGTGAGGTGGGATGGGGCAGAGAGGGGGTGTTGCTGGCCCCCAGGGTGGAGGCCAGTGGGAGCAGAGGCCGGAGGGAAGGGCGGGTGGGAAGTGGGAGCCTGCACAGGCACTTGGCCAGCTCCTCCATCCCAGGAGCAGAGCCCAAGGTACCAGCCTCCATTGCCTGGCAGCCTCCCCAGCTTGTTGCCGGCCCCATTCAGCCAGCTTGGATCCCCTGCTCCCCGTTTCCCCTGATGTCCAGTGGGACCCCGTCTCCAGGCACAGGGAGGCAGAAAAGGGCATGCTGGGAGGGGCTGGGACTCCGACATGAGAGAAAAACCTGAGACCTCATGGGAAGAGGCACATGAGAATGTTCAAATTGGGAACCTCCCCGTCCTGATTTCCAACCTCGTCAGCTGCCTTGCCCCCACCCTCCAGTCCAGGCTGTGGTTCAGCCCCAGCTGGCTCTGCCGTCCTCCCCCGCACTCACCTCCACTGAGGGCAATCAGGACCTCGGCTGGGCTTGCCTTGGTTGCCTCACCTGTAAAATGGGACTGTCGCCTTCCTGCCCTGCCTCCTCCTTAGCTGTGCCAGTCAGACCATGAGGAACCTGGGGAGGTGCTGCCCCACTGGGGGACCCTCCCCCCAGGCCCTTGGCTTCCCTCCCTTGCTTCTGGGCCATTACATGGGACAAACTCCTACAGCTGGGACAAAACCCTCCTGCCAACATCTGTTGGGCCCGTATTCACTCAAGTCCTCACTCAACAGACATGCAGGGAACAGCTTGAGAGTCACCAGGGGCCCAGACGGGACTATGGGGGTTCATAGGGCAGAGACCAACACTCAGCCAATACTGGGGTCACTCTTGTCCCCTAGTCCCCAGCATGGGTCCCCATGAAGCTCTCCCCTGCCATTTCCATTCTGGGGCCCAATGGCTGTCCTGCTGAGACCTCCCCAGGTGTGGCCTGGCCATGCACACACCTGCCCCCACAATGGCTACATCCAGCGCCCAGGGGCTGAAGGCTTCATTTCTGTAGCTGGCCCTCAGGGCCAGGGTGCCAAAGCCCTTAGAGTTCACTCATGGGGCCCAGTGGGAAGTGCCTCCTCGGTGTGGGTGCCCCAGGCCTAGGGTGGTCAGCAGGATCTAGCTTGTCTCCAGCCCTGGAGCCAGCTCCCTAGGCCCTGGAACCCACCTGGCCTCGAAGCAGCATGGTCCCCAGCCTTGCTCTACAGCAGCCCCTGTTAGAGATGGGAGGGGGTGGGGGGGTGTGCTCCAATGGTCTTGTGTCATTTGCCAGGTGCCTTTGTCCAGCTCCCCAGTGAAGCCATTGCCCAGAGAGCACATGACAGGAAACAGGCACATGGGAGGGCTGTTCACAAACTCTGCCTCCCCCATGGAGCGGATGTGCTCCTCCAGGCCCTCCTGGGGGACCCTCTGCTGCCCCGCTCCCCAAGCCAGCGAGCCCCTTGCCCTTGGCCTTGAGAGTCCTTCTCAGGTGCCAGGCTCGCGGAGCCCTGCAGGCCTGAGGCAGCACCTAGGGTGATGGGCTCAGGGATGCCCTGGCCGGCCCCATCTACTTACTACCTGCGGGCCCTTGGTTTCCCTGCCCAGCCTCAAGACAAGCTGTGAAGGCTGTGGGCACCCACCCTTCCTTCCCTCCAGGCCCAGGCAGGCCAGGCAGGGGGCCAGCTGGGCTCTCCCGCTCCAGAATTCCGTTCTCAGACTCCCACCCCCAACCTACTCCCGCGGGCTCTTTGTTCCTATCCAGGATGCACCTGGGTGGCCTCTGGCCCGATTGTTTGCTCTGGGGCCAGCTGGGCCAGAGAAAGAAGGCCAGACCCAGGATGAAGCACCCAGTGGGTGCCGGGGCCAGTGTCCCTGGGAACCGCCAGGCCACCCTGAGGTACTCACCAACTTCTCCTCTAAAGGAGCGGGCACCACACGCTTCCTGGGGCTCTGGGATTGAGGAAGTGGGGGGACCTCACGGGACTCCAGTTTATGCTCAGACTAAGGCCCCCAAAAAGCAGAATCATATGAGGAAGCTCCCCAGCCACCCGCAGCCAGGCAGCTGCAGGACCACCCCATCCTCCAGCCCAGTCCTGGGAAGATGCTTCAGCCCACGATGACGTCTGGTGTCACACGGCAACCCTGCTGGGAACCCTGTGCCTCTGAGTTGATCTGGATGCATCCCTGTGGATATGGAAACTGAGGCCCAGGTGGGAGTGGGGCCTTGTCCTGGACAATGGTGGCAGGGACAGCCCCTGGCATGCGAGACTTGTCACTCACCAACCTAAGAATGGCCCTAAGCCAGGGCCCCAGGCACCCACACAGCAGCAGCTGCCAGAACATGAAAGCCACCCCTTGCCACTCCCAGGACCCCTGCCTCAGACCTCACCAGGCACCTCCCTCCCCGCTTCACAGAGAGCCTGGGAGCACGGTCCAAGGGGGACCCTTCCTGGGGTGACCATATTGCAGAGGTGGGAAGAGCCCCAGCCCCTCACAGGTGTTGGTGGCAGACCTGGGGGAGACCTGGGTGTCCCTGCTTCCTGCCTGATGGGTGCTGGTAATGTTCCACCCCGTACTCCTCCCCAGCCCTTCTGGTTCTGCCACCTAAGATTCCAGACCTTGCGGTATCTCCCTCCTTGGAACCCTGGACCCCCGCCCCTACCCCCGCCCCCCCATAATGCAGACATCACCATCCAAGGCCCCTGCCCTGGGCCTGGCACAGCTGGGGTGGCACAGACTGCAGGCCATGTCCAGTCACCCTCTGCCCCTCCCCACAAGCCCCCCAGCTCCTGGCCCTTCCTCCACACCCAGCCTGCTCTCCCAAGTACTCCCCGCCAAGGGGGCGGGTCGAGCCCAGGGAGCGTGGAGCCCTGTCCTCTGTGCACCCATGCTGCCTCCTGCACCAATGACCAGGGCAGCCCAGTGAAGTCCTGGCCTGCTGGGGCTGGCACCCTGGCCAGCACTATCCCAGCAACCTGGGGCCTGACGAGAAACCGCCCCTCACCCCGACACAGCACGGGGCCTGCAGGCACCAGAGTCCTGATGTCTGTCCCTGTCCCCCACTAAGGGACCACCTCAGACAGAACCTGGCCAACCCTGGGCCGCAGGAGTGCTGTGCTGTGGGAGGGAAGCCAGGCCTCCCCAAGCCCAAGAGGACGCTCCCCAGTCTGCCCAGCCACGCCGGAGAGGCTCTGGAGGTGAGGAGTCGGTCTGCTCCTGAGGCAGCTGGCACAGCAGGCAGAAGTGTTCTGGGGAGGGACCCCACCCTGCGGGGCAGCAGCTAAAACAGCAGCGCTTCCCCCACTGCCCAGGGTCCCGGGTGGGGTCCCCCACTCCTGCCGCCACATGCAGGGCCCACAGGCCTGTGTCTCAGAGCCTGTGGCCTTGGCTGGACGACCTCCCTGCAGCAGCCAAGGGAGGGAGCTCAGCGTCTTTGGCCCCGGCCACATAGCCCTGGCCACACAGCTGCTGAGTGGGGAGAAGCCGGAGCCGTGCCCCGTCCTGCGCTCCGGAAGCCAGGCCACCGCTCTTGGACACACACACCTCCACTCAGCTGGCGGCTCTGGGCCTCCCGGGGAGCGAATCAGTTACCAGATGAAACCCTGATCCTGGGGAGGGGGTCGCAGGCCTGGGAGGAGCGCCCAGGTCTGCCAGTGTGAACAGGAGAGGACGCCACGGCCTCTGCACGTGACCTGTGTCACGTGCAACGTGATGAGGTGCAGTGCTGTTCCCGGCTGTGCTGTGTGGAGTCACTGTCATTCCACACAAGATGCCCAGGAAGAAAGGCTTGATTGGTTGGGTGCCTGTGAGTGGTATAATTATTGATTTTTTTTCTCTATAATTTTATACATTCTCAAAATTATCTCCAAGAAGACACATTTCTAAAAAAACCCAGAAAACCTCAAGGCACCCTCCCCAACCCAGAGCAGCACATGTCTGGGCCACAGGTGGGGGGTGTGGGGGCAGCTCAGGCGGTGCTTCTGGGGCCTGGTGCCCATTACAGAACCTCCGCGGTCACAAGGCCGCCCAGGCCGCATGGCTCACCTGGGCCATCCCACCCCAGATGCAGGCAGATGGCCAAAGCCTCCCCTGCCCCACCCCACTCAGGCCCCCCGGCGACGTCTCCTGGCCTGTGGGCTCAGGCGCCCTCCCTGCCACAGCCAGTCCCCGGAGGTGGCGAGGGTCCTGTTTACAGCGACCCAGAAAAGCCCAAGCCTGATGTGTCACGACAATTTTAATACATTCAAGAACATTTAATAGAACAAAAACTTAACAGTATCATCAGTCAGCAGAAGCTTGTGGTCGAGAGAAAACCAACACTGGTCCTTTTGCAGTAAAGCTTGTGCTTGAAGGGAGGAGGCAGGATGTCTTCCTGGAGACTTCACAGCAACTGCCACTGGACCCGAAGCACATCACAGCACCACTTCTAGGAACACAGGACCGTCCAGGGTCACCCCTTAAAGCCAACAGTACAAGGATCCTACCAGGAAAAGCAAAATGTCTTGCTTCTGGAACCTTCTCAGTTGTGAATCCATGTGGAAATCGTGGGCAGCCCGGCCACACGGCGTGTTGTCAGAGAGGTGGCTGGGCACCCAGGAAGCCCTCCCTGCAGCCCCCTCTGCCCCGTCACCAACCCCGGGGCCCGAGGCTGGGCAACACCAGCCCCTCAGCAGTGGCCATGCTCCTCCAGAGGACACCGGTGACCCCCCCCACCCCCAGGGCCTGCAGCAGGAGCCACCAGGGACAGCGGTGTGAACTGCAGACCCAGGAAAGTCTCCACTGGCCAAAACAGCCACCTCAACATAATAAATAGGCAAAAACGTGGCCGCAGATCAGGCACACAGGCCGCCATAAGGGCAGATGAGAGAAAAACCAAGTGGAGAGACACTGAAAAGCAACGACTCTCCCCTGACAGTCACTCAGCTGACAGCACAGGTGCCCAACAGGGCAGCAGATGCAAGGACAGAGCCTGTCAGGGAGGAGGGGTCTCCTGTGTGCTCTGGGCTGGGCGCTGCTCTGCAGCTGAAAACAGGCGTTTCACCAGGAGCCTCCCCGGGGGTGGCAGCCAGTGACCTGGGCCAGCGGGCTGCACGTACAGCCTGTCTCACAGCCGCCCTCTGCCCTGGGCTGTCGACTCGTCCGACCCCTGGTCTTGAACCTCCTGCTCACGCATGGAGCCGCAGCCTCCAGGCTGGCTGGGCGGCCTCCCCGAGCCCCCGCCTCGCATTCTGTGGGGGCAATGGCTGCTCTTCCTCCTGCTTATTTGTGTTCTGGAAGTGCAGGTCTCGAAACTGTTTGAACCAACAGCGGCTCCCTGTTCCCAAGAAGGGCTGAGGGTTGTCATCTGGATGGCGGCGGCAGCCTCGCCTGCAGAGCTAAGGCACTTTCTTCCACCCCAGCCAGAAGGGTCACTTCCGAGCGACTCAGGGACTGAAATCACACCATCCGGGCCCCTTGACTTGTTCAGCTTTTCCTCCTGTTTCTTGCAACGTCGGTTCTGGCTTTCATCACCTTATGTCCGGATTTTGTTTTATCGTTACACTTACCAAAACAATTTAACTTTGGTACTAAGAGAACAAGAGCCATTTCCCCCCAGTATTGCTCATAAGAAAAAAAAGAGAACTCCTTAGGAAAGATTCCTTTGTCTGGAACCCTGAGGTTGGTGCTGGGTTTCTGAGCCCCTGGAGCTGGAGATTGGCAGAGCCTGAGGACGGGGGGCACGGTCCGTATCGCCGGCGAGGATGCCCTGTCACACAGGAGGGGAGCAGGGGCCTATCAGGTACCCATTCCCCCCACCCTGCCCCGGTTCTCAGGGGCGAGCAGTTGAGGTGCTGCAAGAAGCTTTCACAACCTAGGGAGCTGCCCGCGCACGAGTCCCCTTCCCTAGGTTGGACTGTGAGTGAGCCTTTCCTCCCGCCCCAGTGCTAATGGTTCCCCAATCTCTCCAGCAGGTCAGCGTGTGCGTGGGGCCCTGGCCGCAGAGGCCAGGTGGAAGAGCCTGGCCCAAGCGCGGGCCACACAGGCCGAGTCCCCCGCCTGCCGGGGGCGGGGCTCACACGCTGCGGGGCGGCCAGGGGCAGAGTGAAGGGCGCTGGGTCCGGGGTGACCGTGGGGCCTCGGGTGCTCAGGTCTCAAAGTACTTGTAGATGGCCGTCACGTAGAGCATCACGTTCTGCCAGTCCGGCCGCTCGGTCCCAACCATCTCGTTAATGTCCTGACAGAGGAGAAGAGGCTGGTTAGAGCCCTGGTTGCCTCCCAGCCACAGTACCAAGGGCTCTGGAGGTGGCGGCCTCCCTCATGGGACTTCTGTCCGAGTCTCACTGCACAGGTCAGCGGCCAAGTACCCAGGAAGCTCCTCGCCCTGGGCATAGGCAATGTCCAAGCCTCCCGCCCTGCCCAGGGCTGCCCCTCAAGGCTGGAAGGGGCTGGTCTCCTCTGGGGGAGGGGGAGTTGGGCCCTCCTCCCCACCCCTGCCTCTCCTCGCTAACCCCTCCGGTGTCACCTCTGAGTGTCCTTCCCACCAGGCACAGCCTGCCCCACGGTGGGCGACCCCCTGAAGCCCCGGAAGCCACAGTTCTCTGTGTCCTATGTGGCCCCCGTGGTCGGGGAGACATCAGCTGATGCTGCCAGGAAGTGGGCGGGGGACCCTGGGCTCTGAGACATGCCCGGGAGGCCCCCAAGAAAGACCCGCTGTCCTTGCAGGGCACTGCTCCCAGGGGTCCCATGGGTGCGCGACACAAATGAGCACCAGAGCCAATGGGATGGGGAGAAAGAACACATGTATGTTCAGTGTAAGAATCTCAACAGAAAGTTTTCAGGGTGGGGAAACTGCCTGCTTATATATCAGAATTTTACACATGGTGTAAAATATCCAGATAATGAGAAATATTTCAACGACTGTAACTTCTCTCTCTTTATATACGATTGAATAGAAGCCACTCAGAAACACGTATTTCTGTGAATTCAGAAGACATATTTATGGAACTCTACAAAAACACTCTTGCAGGGTAAAGATGAGTGCAAATATGTCTTCAAAGCTATCGGCTGTCACAAGGCAGGGTGATGGGTATCCTCGGGGTGGGAGGTGGCACTGGGCGTTCCTGACCTGGCCCTGTGGGGTCCTTCACTCTGTGGACCCCCGAGCTGTGCAACACCCCCGTCACGTTAATTTCATCAGCGTCTCTGGGTGTGGAAGTCTCTGGCTTTGCATTTGGATGAGGTATTTTCTCCCTGGAAGTCAGACTTGGTGACGAGGCAGGAGCCCCCATGGAAACACGTCTGTCCTGAGCTACTGCAGCCCAGAGCACAGCCCTGACCCCAGGGCTCCTCTGCCTCCCTTCCCGCCCTTGAGAAGCACTCTGGGGCCTTGCCCTGCCCTCCTCTGCCTCTACTTTGACACCCGAGGCAGATCTGCTGGCATGTGCTTTTGACAGCGAAACGTGACCACCCCCCACTCAGGGCGCTTCCTTGGGACACTTGACGGGAGGCATAAAGAGCGCCGGCAGGGGACCATCTGCACCCCACCCGCAGGACGTCCTTGCGGCTGGTGCAGAGCCCGCAGGGGCCCCGGTCCCCACCCAGCAGCCTCCTGGTCACCAGGCCTCCCAGGGGTCTCTCCTCAGGGGACGGGGGCTCACCAGTGTGGACTTGATGCCGACACTCTCGGCAGCCTGGAAGGCCAGGGTGAAGTTCCTCCGCTGGAAAAGAAACCGTGTGACGGGTGCATGAGCGGGGCCGGGGAGGGCGGCCCGACCAGCCCAGTCCACACCCGTGCCCGCCGCCCCGCCCCTCTGGTGACCAGCTGCGGAGTGACCCCCACACACTTGTTCTTTCCTCTCCGCACAGGAGGGTCACTTTTCACACATCAGCTCTGAGCCGCCCAGCACCCCCAAAGCTAATAAGCAACACCTGTGAAACTGTTTCCTCCCCGTGGGGGTCTTCAAAGGTCATCTGAAGGACAGGAGGGGCCAATGGGGGTGCACACCAGAGGGCTTGGGCCTGGGTCCTCTCCCAGTGCCCGTCTGGGCAGGGCTGCACCGTGAGCCGGTCATGGCTGGACGTGGGGAAGGTGGCCTGGTGTGGGTGGCGCTGCCCAGACCACTCTCCTCAAGAAGCCCTGACCCTCAATGTCGTTACCCAGAGAGGCCACTGGGGTGTGCGAGGAGCCAGCAGCTTGCCACCCCCCCCACCACCATGGAGGGCTCTCTCCCCTCCTCGCCCACCTGCCCTCCATGGCCTCACCTTATCTTGGCTGTTGAGCTCCTGGTAGGGAATGTGGGCGGGCAAGTACGTGTGCAGGAGAGCACAGAAGGCCAGCCCGTCGTTCCAGCTGCTGCTAAAGTTGGTGATGTCGATATTCTGCAGGAAAAGAAAGAAAACACGTGAGCAACACACACCGCGGGCTTCTCAGGAGATGGCCGAGGGGGGCGGAGGCCCCCAGGCCCAGCACGCTGAGCCTCTGCAGGAAGCACGGCAGGCTGGGGGGCTGGGGGCCGGGCCCAGGACCAGCTGGTGTCAGTGACCAGCCCCCACCCTGCACACCAGATCGCTGCAACCACAGCAGCAGAAATTTGAGCCACCCAAACCCTGGCCTGGGAGGACACAGCCCTGGGGGCTGGGGGCTCCGCCTCTGGGGCACCGGGGAGCAGCAGCGCTGTGTTAGGAAGAGCTGTGGTCCAGCCTCCTCCCCAACATTTGCAGGGCATCACAAGCCCTGCACTCTGAGGACCAGCTGCCAGCCTGCACTCCGCGCCAATGACGTGGGGGGTGGGTGGGGCTCCCACAGTGCATCTCCGAGAACCACCTCGACTCTTTGAAGGGGCACCTACTCCATATTCAAATTAAACTGTTCACAACTACAGAAGAAACACGTCATTCAGAGTATTTTATTATATGATAAAGCAATTCAGCTAGAAAGTAGCCTTTACCTTTATTTGCAAGAATCCTTTTGAAGCTGAAACTCCACAATGAAATTTGGAAATTCACACGCTTTATGAAAATGCCACAAACTGAAAAAGAGAGCACCCCAACCCCCAGCACCTCCTGCTTCATGTCTTACTGCTGTTTCATGCAGCCTTCAAATGCACGAGTCCGCTTCCTGGGTGACTGTGCTCCAGGCGGTAGTCCGCACTCCCCGGGAGCAGCGGCCAAAGAACAACAACGCTATTCACCTCCGTAGGGAGTTCTACAAAGCCTGCCCGCCTGACCCCCTTACAAACCATTAGGTCCTGACACCAAGTAGGGCCCAGGGACAAAGGGCGGGTGGGGCTCTCCTGACAAAAGCAGCAGGTAGTGTGGACACAAACTCTGTCACCAAAAGGAAGCATCTAGCCCTGACTGCAGGCACCCAGGACGCTGCCCTCTGGGGACTGCTCAACCATGACCCTCTGAAGGGCAGCAGCTCTGGGGGCAGTGATCCCAGAGGTCACTCCCTAGTGGCCGCCAATCTGGCCTGGAGGGCTTGTCCATAAACTGTGGTGAAGAAAGTGATCAGGTTAAGGTGCAAAGGGGCGCAAATCTGCTGACAGCCCCAGGGAAAGGTGGCGGTAAGGTGTGGTGGCCGTGGGCTGTCTGACGCGGCCACCTAAGGGCAGTGCCAGCCACTCAGTGACATCACCGCCCCCCTAAGATGAGGCCTGGGCAGCCCCTGCCTCACTGGTCCCCACACTTGTGACCATGAAGACACCGCCCCGACAGGCTGGCTGCCCTCACAGGCCTCTGCTCTGGCAACAACCACAGTTACGGCCATGGCTAACCTGCCCCTTTGATGTCATCGGGATCTCAGGAAGCAGCCAGCGGGGGCGCTTCAGCCCCACCTGAGAGGAAGCTAGGACCAGGGAAGGAAGTCACCTGTCCAAGGTGTGGGGATGGTGGCTGGGAGGACAGGGCCGGGAACCCTGGTCCCCAGCATCCTCCGGGCCGTGTGTCGCTTTAATTCTCATAAACCCCAGAAGCGTTTTTCCATGAGGAGGCTCAGGTCGCAGATGATTCCTGTGGGATTATTCCTCCCAGTCATCAGGGCCAAACGCCCTGACAAAAGAGCCAGGACAGCGTGGGCAGCAGGGAAGGAGCTTCTTCACGACGTGTCACAGCTCCGCACGGGGCTGAGTGTAGCTGAGGCTCCGACCCCTGCCCGCGGGTCACATGCACGCCTGGAGGAAAACAAATCTCTACTTCCTGCCACCAGGCCTGATCTGGCGGAGCCGCCTACGTGCCTGGCCTCACCGGCCTAAGGCAAAAGCCCCGGCACCAGAGAAAGCGGCTGTGCCCCAGCTTCCAGCTGTGGGAACCCGGCCATCCAGCTTCCTCCAAACAGACCAGACCCCCAGCCTGGACCCCGCAGTCAGAGCAGCACCTCGTGAATGAGGCACCCCGGGGAGACAGCGGGCCTGGGGCCCCAAGACAACGATGACCAACTTCCAAATCAAAGCAACCAAAACCCAGACCACTGCCCTGCCCCCTGCGAGATGGAGGGGCCCGGCCAGTGCGGCCCCGACCCATCCAAAGATGCTGGGGAAGCAGCCAGGCCCTGACACAGGGGTGGGCGGGGATGCGGGGAGGCCTGCACCCTCTGCTCCCATCTCACCATCTACTTCAGTGTTTTTCATGTTCGGGGCTGAAAAATCAAACTATTGATACTATGAAATAACACAGACGGCACACAGAAAAGCACGGAGACAGCAAGGCTCTCTCCAAAGCTGAAAAGCACAGGGAAGGTGGGATGTTCCCAGCCTCCTGTCTGTGCTCTGGTCCCCACGGCTGTCACAGCGTATTAATAAAGGGACAGGATCCATAGAAAGAAATAAATGCGCGGAAAGGTACAAAAACTGTATGAAATTGCCAGAGAAATGGCCGTTCCCACGGGAGCCACCCCCTCCCACTACCGACTGTGCCCAAACAGGGACCACAGGGAGCTCTAGGCCCCAGGGGTGAGCAGCAGTGGGCAGGGGACCCGGGCCCCACCCCATCCGGTTTCCTGAAGAAGAGCGCAGATAACAAGCTCCTGCAAAATCATTCAACACCCAAGGCGGGAGGGATGGCGGCGCTACGACTGCTCATCGCAAAGCAACTCAAACGCCACGGGGACGTGCAGGGACCGTCTCTGCAGGCCTGTGAGGACACCAGAGCCGCAGCCCTCCAGGGTGGTGCAGGAGACCTTGGCCTTGGAGGGAGCCAGAGTGCTGACCCCCAGCGAGACACCCTCAGGCCTGCAGGCAGGGGCCCGGGTATGAGCCATCTGGGGCTGAGCTGGGAGCAGGCGACATCAGGGTGGCGGGTCGGGAGGGGAAGTGAGGGCTACAGAGGCTCCGGAGAAAAGCAAACTGGACTTGGGGAATGACTGGCTGTGAGGAAGGAGAGAGCCTGCAGTCTGTGCCGGCAGAACTGGACAGCAGGGCCCTCCAGTGATGCATGGCTCACTGGGGGGAGGTACTCCCAACAATTAAGTCTGTGGCACCCAGGGAGGTGCCTGGTGCTGACACGAGGGTCTGCAGCTGGGGACGCAGTGTAGGGGGGTCGCCGGGGGTGGCCGGAGCGGACAGTGCGCAGGAGGGAGGCCTCAGACCAAGCCCCTCAGTATAAGCGTCAGGCAGAGGAGAACCGCCTTCAACGGGACACAGGGGAAGGCCCAACAGGCGGGACAAACCAGAAGCCAAAGGAAGAAGCGTCAGAACTGGGAGGGGTCAACAGCATCAGTGCTGCCAGAAAGCCCGCTGAACAAGGCAGCACTCGGGGCGCCATGGGTCACAGTGAGCAGGTCGCCAGAGGAGGAGCGCCACACACCACAGCACAGGGCACATCATCTGCACAGCCTCGCAACTCTCACAGATAGACCCCTTCACGTATTTCCTTCACAAAGTTGTCTAGAAATGGAATTTCTGTTTTCAGAAAGTGGTACTTCCAGTGAAGAGGAAGGTCCTTGACTATGAGACCCGTCTTCCAGTGCGTTTCTCTCTGAAGCAGCTGCAGGGTCAAGGACCTTCCACCCTATGGGCCCTGACACCACAGCTCTGCAGGTGGCCGGCTGACCCCTTTACAAAAAATACTCGTAGAGCCAAAACTGGTGCTTTTTGAGGGGAACATGCACACTAACGGGAGGACTTTCTTCTCACTGTTCACAGGCAACGCCAAGCTCTCTAAGAATGAAACAGTTTTCTTTTAAAATAGAGACACATAGTAATTATAATACAAGTTGCTAATTAATGAATTCAGATTTCGCATTTAGCTTTCAGGTGTCTTCAGGGCTTTGCTACTGCACAAGATAAGTCTAAGTTTGGACAAAAACAAGAGGGTTACGGGATGGGCCAGAGCAAAAATTCAAAAAAGCCTTGAGGGACTTCCCTGGTGGCGCAGCGGTTAAGAATCCACCTCCCAATGCAGGGGACACGGGTTTGAGCCCTGGTCCGGGAAGATCCCACATGCCGCGGAGCAACTAAGCCCGTGCACCACAACTACTGAGCCTGTGGTTCTAGAGCCCGCGAGCCACAACTACTGAAGCCCACGCGCCTAGAGCCAGTGCTCCGCAATAAAGAGAAGCCACCACAATGAGAAGCCCGCGCACTGCAACAGTAGCCCCCTCTCGCCGCAACTAGAGAAAGCCCGCGCACAGCAGCAAAGACCCAACGCAGCCAAAAAATAAATAAATAAATAAATAAATAAATTTACTTAAAAAAAAAAAGCTTTTGAGCACAGACTCAAATGAGGTGCTTCACCCCATTTTCCTTCCATCCAGGAAGGGCCGACGGTGATCTGTAGGCAGATAGCTGTGGCCTGTGCACAGGGCCCTCAGCTGCCCTCTTCATCTCACCAGAGCTCAGACTCCCCTGGCCCCCGCTGCCCTCGGCGGGCAGCTCCCCGAGCTGGGACATGTGCCCTCCCCGCTCCTGCGCCCTTAGATGCGGCCTGTCCCTGCCTGTGGCGGCAGGTGAGTCCCGCCTCTGTGCATCGAGGGTTGAGGGCTGGAGTCTGAGAGCCAAGAAGTTACACAAATCTCCACAAAAAAAGATTAAAAATAGGTCATAAAACCTAAAACCTAAAACTTAAAATGTTTTAATGTGTCTGAAGTTTAATTAAGGGCCATAAAATGCACCCCCAAATACCACATAGTTGTTAAGGTTCTGATCTATTTAAGGAAATGCCATTTTTGGGGGCATAAGGCAAAGGGCCAAAACCCATGATTCATCTCTGCAACACTAACGGCACCACTTCCTCTGCCGTCTCAGCCGCCGTGGTGGGATCCCCCCATGACCGTGACCGTGACCGAGTACACCGCCCGCCTTCGGGAGGCAGGACAGAGCCACAGACAAACCCCTGTCCACGGGGCCTCGAGGCCTCAGCCCTGGGCCGAGGGGCAGGGTTTGGAGGGTGTTAGGGAATCTGGTTGAGGGGGGGGGGGATGCAGTGCCTAGAAGAGAGGGAAAAGCCACCAGGAGGCCGGTTTTAGCGCTCCGGGAGGGACTGTTAGCAGGAGGCCCCAGAGGCCCCGGGAGGAACACGCAGCACCCTGCTGGTGCCGGGGTGCCCGCGCTGGCCGCACATCTGAGGTGCTGCCTGGGGCCTCCACGCTGTCTCCTGTTTGAAGTTGAGCCAGGCTCTGCTCCAGGTCAGGGGAGGGGAGAGGAGAGGAGGGGGGAGGTGGCAGGGGTCTGGGGAGAGTCTGAGGCCCGCTCGTCGCGGTGTCCATGTCAGGACGTGTGTAAAGTGGGAGGAAGGAAGGAAGGACGCCAGGGCAGGCAGCCCAGGGGGCCAGCGACCTCGGAGACAGGCCTGCATCTTGTGCCCTGTGGGGGGAGGGTTCCAATAAGGGCCTCAGAATCACGGGCAAAACCTTTTCAAGGTGACACCTCTCAGCCATCCGCCGGAGAGGCTGATCCGGCCAGTCTGGGCACCATTCTCTGTAAAGTTCCCCAGATGCCCTGAGTGTGCAGCCAGGAGGCAGGACCACCGACCCGAAGACCAAAGGCAGCTGGAAACGTGATGGACGGGACATCCCAGCACGAGGCCTGGCCGGGCCTGCTGGACCTCACTCAGGACCCTGTGCACTGGGGAACCAAGCCAGGATCAAGCACTGGACGGAACCTTCCTGACCAGACTGGACATAAGGCAACCAAACAGCCGATGGAGGAGCCTGTCTGAAAAGAGGAATTCCTGGGACAGACGGAGCGAGACCAGCACTGTTGGGCGACCGCGATCAGCAGCGGTAGCGAGCCGGCCCCCTTCCCCTCTACCTGGACGGACGGACACAACTCCACATGAGGGGCTTCTGCCGGAAATCTGAGCTGGAATCAGATCCAGCCTCGAATCTACTACCAGTTTATACCAGGGACAGCACTGCAGGGCTGTCAACACCAAACCTAAAATGCAGACGCTCCACAGGACACAGTTCCTTCCAAAGACAAACTGAAAGGAAACAAAAAGAGGGATGGGAGTTTTAAGATTAAAACAGACTTAAAAGAGGCATATTATCCAAACGCAACGTGTGAACCTTATTTGGATCTTAAGTCAAGCAAATCAACAGTAAAACTGACCATGATTCAATTGGGAAGTCTGACTTCTGTCCAAATACGTGGTGACATTAAATGGCTGGGACCACCAGGCAGGGGTGGGAGAGCAAGGACTGTGCGCTGACCACCTGGGCCTGGGCGGTGTACTGAGTGTCCTTTTACTATTCTCACAGCTTTAGTGTGTATTTGAAAATTTCCATGAAAACCAAACAAACCTACAACTCAATGACAGACAAACAACCCAATGGCCCCAATATGAAAATGGGCAGAGGATCTGAACAGACATTTCTCCAAAGTCGACGGACAATGGCCAGCAGCACAAGAGAAGATGCTCAACGCTGTTGGTCACCAGGGAATTGCAAATCAGAACTAGGCTGAGCTACCACCTCACGCCGCCAGGATGAACAGTACTCGGAAAACTGGAAACAACAGAGGCTGGTGAGGATGTGGAGAAACCAGAGGTCCTGTACTTGCTGCTGGGAACGTAAGACAGCGCAGCTGCTGCGGAGCAGTGTGACGATTCCTGGTCACTTACACGTAGAATCACTGTGTGCCCCAGTGAGGCCACTCCTTGGGGACAAACCGAGAAGACCTGAAGATGGCATGGACACAAATCCCCCACACGAGTGCCCACAGCAGCACAGGAGTCCGAAGGTGAAAGCAACACAAACGTCTACCAACCAGAAAATGGATAAACAAAACGGGCAGCATCCCCATGATGGGGTGTTTTCGAGCCACAGAAAGGAACGATACATGCTACAAAGTGGATGAATCTGGAAACATTACGCTGAGTGAAAGTGAGACACAAAGGCCACAAATTATATAACTCCATTTATATGAAACACCCAAAATAGTGAAATCCAGAGACAGAAAGCAGATGTGTGGTTGTCAGGGGCTGGGGCCCAGTTCTGGATGAGAAGTTCTGGAACTAGAAGGTGCTGACGGACACGCAACAATGCGAATGTACTTAATGCCACTCAACTGTAGACGTAAAAATGGCTAAGATGGTACGTTTTATATTATGTGTATTTTACTACAATTTTAAAAATTGTCTGATGTTCGGAAGTAGCTTATGCTCAGTAAGTCTGTACACCAGGTAGGCCTCACGAGCAACTAACTTACCCACAAGTGTTTACTGAAGAAGTTACAGCTCACGTGCAATGACTCACGAGTGCATTTTATGGGAATTTACTATGGTCCTGCTCTAAAATTTTTTAATTTCTTAAAAACAAACAGTTAAAGGTAGGGTATCAGTCTGCTTCCTTTACCACCAGGACACACCAAGCACTCTGCTAACTCAAAAGGGACCTGACCCACCGCCCATCCCGGGGATGGCTGTCCAGTGTCCTGGGAGGGAAGGGGCCGCACTGACCTGCAGTGACACTGCCTGACGTGCTCAGGGTGCGAGCACATATCCAGGAAGCAGCTCCAACTACGCTGAAGCTCCACAGAGTCCAAGGTAGAACCATGCACCACAGGCTTAATGTGCTGTAATAGCTCTTTTTAGTCAAACGAACCTATTTTGAGGGGACACTTCATGTCACTCTAAGGGACTGGATTGATGTCCCCACATTTCCCATAAACCCCTCCTAAAGGAAACTTTTTGTGTTGGACCACACAGGACCCATGAGGTCTGCTGTCTGAAAATTCAGGAAACGGCCACCAGGCAGGGACGGTCGGCAAGAGCCCCTGGTGAGGTCAGTTAAGTCACGAGCACTGGGCAAATCTGAGCAGTTTTATTAGCAGCTTAGGAACTAACTCTGCCTTTTCTAGACTGCGTCTAGCTCTGGCAGGGTTATTCCTCACTAAAATGCAATTTCAACCGAAGGAGACACAGTACTCCCAGCTGCACCTTCCCTGTGTGTGCTCCGGGGGAGCTTGGGCATAGAGGGAGAAGGGTGGCTGGCCCCAGCCCCAGCGGCCCAGGGAAGCGTTTGAGGAGGAGAAGGAGCGCTCCCCAACTGCCCAGGACGGCCTCTTTCAGGGTATTCTTGGGACCGAGGTCACCAGTCTTGTACTCAGGCTCTGAAACATGGATGCAGGGCACTCCGGGCGCTGCGGCCTCGAGGGCCGCCCGACACGAGCAGCTCCGACTCGTGGGAGCCCCTGTTCAAAGGCCTTCTCCGAGGAAGGGCCCTCAGTCTAGCTGGAGCTCCTGCGGCAGCTCTCAAGGCTCACTCTCCCCCGGCTTATGTCTCAGTTGATGCCTTCTACCGAGCTGAAGGCTCCCTCTCTGCAGAGTAGGAGGCATCATGGGTTTAGGGTCCCAGGGACCTGGGGCCACTCCTTACAAGGTACAGGGCTGTGGGCACACAGTTTAACTTGGAGGAGTCTCAACTTTCTCATACACAAAATGGGGAAAAGACCCAATTACGAGGATTTAATAAAGTGCCGGCTAGAGCTCGCAGGTCTCGCTCGGCCCCTCATCCGGCCTCCCGAGGCAGTGCTGACCGCCTTCCATGACACAGACGGGCACAGTCCAGGGAGGCCCCGCTGGGTCTGAGTCCCTCTCCTCTAGTCAACACCCAGCCCCTGGGGACCCCTATTTGCGCCGGACATGAAAACTGACAGCTCCGTGAGCGGCCTGTCTCTGTCGTGGGACCACAGTGCCTACGGCCCGAACAGCACCAAGCAACCGGTTCTCTGCTCGGGCTGCAGCTCCACGAGCGGCTGTTCTCCACTAAGTGCCGAGCAGAACCCTGGGCTGCTTGCAAGGCCCTCCGCAGAGGCTGCTCCAGAGCTGTCTTAAGAGCACTCTGAAGGGAAGGAGAGAAAATCCAGGAAAAAAGGCCTGAGGATCTGAAAGCTTCAGTGTAGCAATGGGCTTTAAAAAAAAAAAGTTTCAGTTTCTAAACATGAGGGCTGCTGAAAATAAGACAACACTTTATAAAGCATAAAGGACAGACACAGAGTGCACCTAGACTCGTTCAAACACCTTACACTTGAAAAATGTAATTTATGCAGAAAAGGAAACTACCACACAGAGACTGCAGCACAGTATTAATCCGTCAGAGCAAAAGCGTGGACACAGCACTGCTGGGACCCCGGCAGGGAGGGTGCCCGTGGGGACACACCGCCACCCTCCCAGCCCTCAGAACACCTTTGGAGGCACTGAGACAGAAGGAGAGCCTAGCCTGGGAGGACCACGGACAAGTCTTCCCGTTTCTGAAATTGCAGGGAACGCGTCTGTCTGACCCAGGACACCAGGATGCCCAGGGGCCAGGCAGCCCGCACGTGAAGGGGCCGTGAGGGGAGGAAATGATCCCAGGACAGAGCCGCTCAACACAGCACGCTCACCTCAAGATGAACTCACTTCACTGCCTCCAGCAGGAACTGCTGCTTTCAAATCTGTCAGTGGATTTGTTTCTACACCTACCAGGTACCGTTCTGGCAGAGGGAAAATGGCAAAACATCTAAAATAGGGAACACAGACAGCTGTGGCACCACCCTCTTGTACTTCTCTCCAAAGTCCCAGCTCGATGGTTTACTTACCTGCCCTTGAGGGCAACAAGCAGAGGGAAGTGGGAAAACGCTTCTCTCTGGACCCCTGGTGGAGGAGCGTGACTCCCCCTTGTCCGTCCCGCTGGGGCCCTGTGCGTGGCGCTGGGCTCCTGAACCCCTGGCTCCTTACTTTTCTGGTTTTCTTTTGCATACAAGTTGGTTTCTTGGTATAAAACATGTTAGGATGCAGCCAGAGAGAGAGAGTTGAGGGCCATGAGGAGGGATACGGTGTCGGTAGAAGTCTGAAGGCCGCTCATGCCTGGAGCCTTCGTGGCACAGTAGTGCACGCTTGTGATCACAAATCTGAGTCATACAAAAGGCGGTCTTATGCCTAGGAAAAGGCATAATTTTAAAAGGCCTGGAAATATTATGTTTCAAAAATAATGTTGGAAGTTCCTTGAGGGCAAAGGTCATGCTCTAGATGGCATTACATCCCTCCTTGTATTCAATGACCTTGTGACGGACACTTCACCAAGAAGGTACATGAATGTATCACAAATAAGCACATGGAAAGACACCCAACACCATTAGTTCACAGGCACCTGCAAAACCAAAACCATACACCTACGAGAGGACAGAGGCCGACTGGCCAGGACAGGAAGGAATGAGGGCCCTTGTGCACGTGGGGGAGCAGAGGGGGTGTAGCCACTTGGGAAGACAGTCTGGCAGCTTCTTAAAGAGTTACACCTATACCGACCACATGACCCAGCCAACCACTTTCAGATGCCTCTACAAACGCCTGCACCAAATGTTCACGGGAGCTTTCCTCACAACAAGCAACAACTGGAACCAGACAAATGTCCACCAACAGCCAAATGGATAACAAATTATGACATATTCATAAAACGGACTACTCTTCAGGAATAAAAGGAAATGAATTATTGATATATACAACAATATAAATGAATCTCAAAATAATTATGCTCAGTGAGAGAAGCCAGACCCCTCCCCAAATTGCACACACTATGATTCCATTTATACAAAATTATAAAAAATGCAAACCCTGCAGGGACAGCAGGACGACCGGCATGCAAAGGCGCCTGAGGAAGCTTCCGAGGAGGTGGAGATGCTCATCTCACATGGGGACGGTTTCACAGGTGTGTTTCATCAAGTTGTAAAATGTAAATATGTGCAGCAGTAGTGTCCATTTTGTACTGTACAGAAACTCCAAACCACTGCTATGCATCACAGTGCTGTGGGTCTACTATACTTCAAAAACGAACAAACACACAGAAAAACAGATCAGATTTGTGGTCACCAGAGGTAAGGGTGGGGGAGGGGGAATTGGAGGGTACAAACTTCCAGTTTCAAGATAAATAAATACTAGGGACGGAACATAAACATGATAAATAGAATTAACATTGCTGTATGTTATATATGAAAGTTGAGAGAGTAAGTCCTAAGAGTTCTCAACACAAAAATATTTTTCCCTTTTACTTTATATCTATACAAGATGATGGACGTTCACTGAATTTATTGTGGTCATCGTTTCATGACGTACGTAAGTCAAATCATTATGCTCTACACCTTAAATCTATACAGTGCCGTATGTCAATTCTACCTCAATAAAACTGGAAGAAAAAATATATGTAGTAATAACATATGTCAATTCTACCTCAATACATTTGTTTAAAAAAAAAAGGGCATCCCAAAGCCACAAACACATTCAGATTTAGGTACTACACAGGCTCTCTCAGTTTTTAATCTTTTCCTCTTATTCCTGGTGTTTTGGAGTTTTATAACTGAATGCAGTGCAGGGTTAAACCATGGCAGAACCCGCCCCAGGCCAGTGACTTACGGGAGGTGCTGTCTGCTGGACACCCAGGGTGGGCTCCAGCGAACCCCAGGGCACCTCTGCTTGCACAGCGGGAATCCTTCACCTCTTCACTGACTGTCACTGCTCCACCCAGGCTCCCTCTCACCTGTGAGCCAGTGTTTTTAAAAATCATTACCAGGTTCTGCCAGGTTCACGTCACATTATTAGCGTCTCTACTTCCTTAAATAAGACAAAGCCATCTCTGTGGCAACCTGGACTCTTGAGAAACAGCCTGATGGTATTTCTGCCCTGCATCCTCTTCAGAGCCTCACTGCCCATCAGGAGGTGGGGTCTACTTCCCTCCCCTGGAGCCAGGCAGGCCTCTGCCCCCAGGTCATGAAAGGCAAGGGGCCGGTACCTGTCCCTCTCTTGGGACCTTTGCCCTTGGATCGCGGCCAGCACGCTGTGAGGAAGCCCTGGCCACAGGGAGAGGTTGCACGGAGGTTTCCGGTCACAGCACCAGTGACAGTCTCAACCACCAGAGGAGGCGTGAGGGCGGGAGCCTGCGATGGAGCAGAGGTGAACCGCGCCTGCTGTGCCCTACCCACCGTACGTGTATGAGCCAAGTCAACGCCACGCTTACTGTAAGTCACCCACTCTTGGTGTGGTGCCTGTTACATAGCAGGAGATTACAGACCAGCCTCCTTTCTCCTGGGTCTGAAGAGCCCAAATGGAAAGGAAACCAGGTTCTCTTTCCTCTTCCCTACAGAATCTAATGGTTAATTACCCTTTCCATAGTTATATGTGTACCATGAGGCAGCAATGGAGCATCTTCACAAATAACCTGCTTCTACAAATGAAGAGGTCACCCTGAATTTCCCGAATGACCTCAGGCTAAACTCATTTGTGAAAACCCAGAGCATTATGTACGTAATGAAATTAACCCGTCAAATCTCAACTCCTCTGTGGACTTCACATCGTTATGCTGGCAACCCATCCAAAGTCAATGAAGCACAAGAAGAAAAAAAAGGCTTCTCACGATGTAAGGGAGTAAAGACTATGCATGCTACCACAGATGATACATAAAGATTATGTGACCCAGACAATTTAATGATTCTGCTTTTAGCAAAATAATTAAGCAGCTCTTGAAAATGTTACTTTTCTGATTTATCTTCTATTTCTCGGCATTACTCATATAATAAAAAGACCTACTTACTGGAAACTTACTGGAGTCTGGGGCACTGCTGGGGAAGCAGGACAGCTTGGTAGGAAGAGCCTGGGGCTGGGTGTCGGGAGACCCTACAGCAAGAGCTCAGGCTGCAAGCACCCTGCTGGCTTGCAGCTTCCTCCCTATGGAATGGAAGCCCCATCTTCACGATTTCTAGGGGCCGTCTCAAGTCTGACTTTCTCCAACTTCTGAGAATGGAATTTTGGATGCTGATTCCGATGAAGCACTTCAAACTTTATCTAAGCAAATACACTCCTGAGACAAGTATCTTAAAGCTAACTAAGAGCGCTGGTGACCAAACCGTCGACCACACTCAGCAGGCTTCTCTCTGTCCTCATGGGAGTTACACGGGAAGAAGGAAGGGCAGAGGAGCAGGACCCTGAGTCACAGAGTCTGTGACTCCGCAGAAACTGTGGAAACTCCGTGGACCCCTCCCACCTCTGCACTTGCACAAGCCCATCCTGTTGGTGACGTCACAGCAGGCATATCTGAGAGGCTGTTGCTTCTGTGTACTGACCACAGCTCCACCCGGCAGCTGGAAGGTCAGCTCTACTGAACATCTTCCCGAATGTATGGACCCCGAATGTGGCTCTGAAAGACGTTCCCAATCAGAAAGGCGAGAATCAGTGTTTAAGAACCAGAGCTGTGTGTGATTCCCACACCCTCTCACCTGCGTAGGAAAACCTAACTGGTGTCACAGGGGGAAACCTGACTGAGTAGCGTCACCTACCTCACACTAAAACAATGATCAAACTAATTTATCTCAATGTTACTAAGCAATTAATATAAAAATTATAGCCCTGACATTTCTGGAAATAGAGGTTAACAGTTGCTGTCAAATCATGTTTAAACAGAACACAAGAAGTACATCGTGATTCTGGGAAAACGTTGTTTCCCAGCTGCTATGTTTGGCACTAAGAGGAATCCCTGAAAACAGGAAGCAGTCCTCGCACTCCACTGTGACTGCCGTGCAGAGCACGGCCTGAGCTGCGCGCGCTCTGCTCCCAGGGGCGCCTGGTGGACAAGTGACCTTGCTCAGCTGCTGCAAGCTTTCTGGATGGAGACGGCGTGTCATCAGGTCAGAGGACAATTAGACTAGCAGCTTTAATCGCTTCACTGGAGAGAACCTGTGAGTGTATGCAAGTCCACATAAAGAACGGGTGGGACCACAAATCTGGCCATTCTTTTTCCCTTTGTTCAAGTATTTTAAACCCCTGGAACACAGTGATATTTACAAACAATAAGATCTTTCTGTATGGGAACTTAGTTTCCATGCAAAGTGACAATGTAAAACAAAAAAATTTAGACTTCCAACCTAGATCTGATTCAGATCAAAACCCTTATCTACTGCCTGCACCTTTTTTATTTTTAACTCTGGGAAGCCGTCCCTGTGGCCTGAGACTCCAGATACAGCAGAGGAAATCAAACCAACTCTAAGCTTTGCTCTGAGGTTCAGGGATCCTGAATGCATTCTTTCAACTGTACCCTATCCACTGGCAGAGCCCCTAGCTTTCCTAACCTTCCCGTTCTGCCCTCCCCCATCCCAGCACTAACTCCAATCCCAAAGAGAGGATGCTAGGAAGGTGGAAGGGGAGAGAGAGAAGGGAGGATGGGGAAAGTGGCACTTGTAGCGTCTTCCCGAGAGAGACTGAAGACCTCCTTAAAAAGGGAGGGGAGTATCCACAGCAGTAACGTTCCACCCGCACCCTCAGACAGACCAGGGGAGGAGGGGTTGTGTGTAGGAGCTGCTTTCTTCCCCGGCCCCTCCCAGCATGCAGTGACCAAGAAGCATCAAAAGGAACCTGGGTCTCTGGGGCCAATCTCTCCCGGGGATGAAGGCTGCCTTTACAGCTTCCAAGCAGTGGCCTGGGGAGGGTGCAGCACCGGCGCCCGGGCCGTATGGGCAGACACCAGCACGCTCCCCGTGGACACGGCACACGGCCCAAGGAGGGAACTTCCTTTCTCCTACTTTCTACAGACCGTCTACTATTTCAAAGGAGCTGGGAAGGACCAAGCTATTTTTATCTGGCCATTCATTCTCACTCTACTCTCTTCAACCCACAGGGACACACAATTCTGGGAGAATTTGTTGCTGCTTACTGAAAAAGGGTCAGGAAATAAAGAAGAATCCCAAAAGGAAGCACGCTAGGAGACTCCAGCTGTGGTGGAGCAGAGGCCGACAAATCCTCTCCTAAAAAAAACATGGAACTGGACAAACCGGTCAAAAATAATCATTTCAGGACTCTGGAAATCAATCAAAGGAAATAAATTAAGAAGCATTATTCATGAAAAGGGACTAAAACTTCCGGTAAGAACAGTAAGTCTGTGGCTCTCTCACCAGAAGCTGCCCTCATTACTGCTCTTCTTTTAGGTTTTTTAAAAAATAGCACTGTATAAAGGAATAATTATAACACTGTACTATTGGGTTTATAACACAAATCTAATATATATTGACAATCACAGCACAAAGGAAGAGCGAGGAAATGGGGCTACACTGGAGCTATATTTTACCAAATTAAGTCAGAAAAACCTTAAGTAAACTCTGATAAGATGTACATTGTAATCCCTAGAGTAATCGTTAGGAAAATAACTTAAAAAAGAGCAATATGGTAATACTCAGCTATATGCTACCTATCAGAAACACACTAGAAAAATATACACCATGCTAAATGTAATCAAAATAAAGCCAGAGTGGGTGTATCAGACAAAGGAGACTTCAGAGCAAAGAATATCATCAGGGATAAAGAAGGTCATTTCATAATGACAGAGGTCAATTTCTCATCCTTAACATTTATGTACCTAATAACAGTTTCAAAATACACAAAGCAGAAACTATTAGCACTGCAAGGAGACAGAAAATCCACAACTTCAAGTCAACACATTCCAATAACCCCTCACTCAACAGCTGACAGAGCAAGGACACAAAGTAGCTGAAGGTACAGAACACGATGACAACACTCTCAACCAACAGGGTCTAACTGACATTTAAAGAACATTGTTTCCAACAACAGCAGAAGAGTATTTTTAAAAATTATATACCATGTTCTGGGCCACAAAATGAGTCTCGAAAAATTTTAAAGAGATTCAAGTTACAGAGAGTATGTTCTCTGACCACAATGGATTGAAGTTAGAAATCAATAACAGAAAGATCTCTGGAAAATCCTTAAGTGTTTGGAAACTAAATAACATACTTCTATATGACCCATGGGTCAAAGAAGAAATCAAAAGGGAAATTAAATTAGTAAGTATTTTGAACTGAATGAAAAAGAATATACCATATATCAAAGTTTGTGGGATACCACTAAAGTAGTAAGTACTTTGGCGGAAATTTCTAGCAATAAGCATCTATAGCAGAAAAAACCTTCAAATCAAGACAACAACTTCTACCTTAAGAAACTAAAGAAGAGCAAATAAAACCCAAGGTAAGCAGAAGAAAGAAAATAAAAAGACCAGAGTACAGATCAATGAAACAGAAAAACAAAAGCAATAAAGAAAATAAATAAAATTAGGGACTTCCCTGGTGGTGCAGTGGTTAAGAATCCGCCTGCCAGCACGGGGGACATGGGTTCAAGCCCTGGTCTGGGAAGATCCCACATTCTGTGGAGCAACTAAGCCTGTGCACCACAGCTCCTGAGCCTGTGCTCTAGAGTCTGCGAGCCACAACTACTGAGCCCACGTGCCACAACTACTGAGCCTGCGTGCCTAGAGCATGTGCTCTGCAACAAGAGAAGCCGCCGCAATGAGAAGCCCGCACACCGCAACAAAGAGTAGCCCCTGCTTGCCACAACTAGAGAAAGCCTGTGTGCAGCAATGAAGACCCAATGCAGCCAAAAATAAATAAATAAATAAATAAAATTTAAAACTGGTTCATTGAGAAGGTAAATTTGATAAACCTTTAGCTAGATTAATCAGGAAACAAGAGAGAATATACAAACTGCAATATCAGGGATCAGAGCAGAGACAACATTTCAGATTCTACAAATATCTAAAAGATAATAAGGGAATATTATGATCAACTTTATGGCAATAAATTCAACAACTCAGATGAAATGGACAGATTCCTTGAAAGACTCAAACAACCAAAGCTCACTCAAGAAGAAACAGATAACCTGAATAACCCCAGAGTTACTAAAGAAATTGGATTTGTCATTAAAAACTTTCCCACAAAGAAACCCCCAGACCCAGGTGGCTTCACCGGGGAATTCTACCAAACATTTAAGTAGGAAATAATACCGATTGTACATAAACTTTTCCAGAAAAATAAAGAAGAGAGACTTTTTTTTTTTTTTTAATTTATTTTTATTTATTTATTTTTGGCTGTTTTGGGTCTTCGTTTCTGTGCGAGGGCTTTCTCTAGTTGCGGCGAGCAGGGGCCACTCTTCATCGCGGTGCGTGGGCCTCTTACTATCGCGACCTCTCTTGTTGAGGAGCACAGGCTTCAGACGTGCAGGCTCAGTAATTGTGGCTCACGGGCCCAGCTGCTCCGTGGCATGTGGGATCTTCCCAGACCAGGGCTCGAACCCGTGTCCCCTGCATTAGCAGGCAGATTCTCAACCACTGCGCCACCAGGGAAGCCCAAGAAGAGAGACTTCTTACTAACTCATTCTGTGAGGTCAACATTACCCTGATACCAAATCCTGCTAAAGACATAAAGAAAACCGCAGACCAATATCCTCATAAACATAGATGCAAAAATTCTAAACAAAATTTTAGCAAATCAACAAGACAGAAAAAGGATAATACGTCATAACCAAGTGGAGTCTATCCCAGGAATACAAGGTTGGTTTACTACTTTTTAAAAAATAAATCACCTTAAACAACTGGAAGATCAAAGAAGTCACAAGGAAAATTAGAAAATAATTAAAGACAATTGAGGGACTTGCCTGGTGGTGCAGTGGATAAGACTCCACGCTCCCAATGCAGGGGGCCCGGGTTCGATCCCTGGTCAGGGAACTAGATCCCACATGCGTGCGCAACTAAGAGATCGCATGCCACAACTAAGGAGCCTGCGAGCTGCAACTAAGGAGCCTGCCCGCCACAACTAAGACCCAGTGCAACTAAATAAATTAAAAGACTCAGTTAAAAAAAAAAAAAAAAAAGAAACTCTGGCCCCCGGATTAGATAAAAAAAAAAAGACAATTGAAAATTAAAACACAACATACTAAAACTAAAACTTATGGGACACAGCAAAAGCAGTGTTGGGGGAAAATTTATAGCTATAAACTCTTAAATGTTCAGAAATAAGAAAGAACTCAAATCAACAAACCAACTAACTTTACATCTTAAGGAACTAGAAAAAGAAAAACAAATTAAACCCAAAAGCTAACAGAAGGAAGGAAATAATAAAGATTAGAACAGAGATAAACAAAATAAAGAATAGAAAACAGAGAAAAATCAGTAAAACCAAAAGTTGGTTCTTTGAAAAGATGAACAAAATTGATAAACCTTTAGCTAGAAAGACTAAGAAAAGGAGAGAAAACTCAAATTACTAAGATGAGAAAGTAGGGGTATTACTATTGATTCTACAAAAATAAAAAGGATTATAAGAGAGTACTATGAATAACTGTTCACCAGTAAATTGGATAACCCAGATGAAATAGACAAACTCCTAGAAACACAAAACCTATCAAGGCTGAATTATGAAGGAATAGGAAATCTGAACAGACCTTTAACTAGTAAGAAGATTGAATCAGTAATCAAAAACCCCCCAACAAAGAAAAGCCCTGGAATGGATGGCTTCACAGGTGAATTCTACCAAACATTTAAAGAAGAAATAACACCAATCCTCCTCAAAACTTTTCCAAAAATTGAAGAGGAGGAAACACTTCCTAACGCATTCTATGGGGCCAACACTACTCTGATACCAAAGCCAGACAGAGACACTGTAAGAAAACAAAACTACAGAGAAATATCCCTTATGAACAATGATGTAAAAATCCTCAACAAAATACTAGCAAACCAAATTCAGTAGCATATTAAAAGGATCATACGCCATGACCAAGTGGGATTTATTTTTGGAATTCAAGGATAGTTCAACACATGAAAATCAATGAATGAAATATACCAAATGGACAGAATGAAGGAAAAAAAACACATGATCATCTCAGTTGATGCAGAAATGGCATTTGACAAAATCTGGCATCTAATTCCTGACTAAAAAACAAAAACAAACAAAAAAACCTCTCAGCAACCAAGGAATAGAAGGGAGCTTAAGGCCATCAACAAAACCTGGAGCTAATGGTACACTTAATGGTAAAAGACTGAATGCCTTCCCCCTAAGATAGGTATCAGCAAACTATGACCCTCTTGCCTATTTTGACTAAAATATAGGCACGCTTATTTATTTATGTATTGACTTATGGCTAATTTCAAGGTACAATGGCAGAGTTGAATAGTTGCAACAGAGACCTGTGACCCACAGAGTCTAAAATATTTACTGTTAGGCCTTTAAGTAAAACTCTACTGACCCCTGGCCTAAGACCAGTAACAAGACAGGGATATCTGCTTCCATCATTTCTATTCAATATTGTACTGTAGTTTCTAGCCAGTACAATAAGGAAAGAAAAAGGAATAAAAGGCATCTAGATTATAAAGGAAGAATTAAAACTGTCTTTAGTCGCAGATGGCAAAATTGTCTATGTAGAAAATATGATGGAATTCATATTTTTTCCATTTTTCATAAGTACTAGTTACCTAGTACTTATAACCCAGAAAGCCTCCTGTGACCTCCTAAAGGTTAACCATTATTCTGACACATATTAGACTAATCTTGCCAACTTCTGGGGTTTCAAGCAACCCAAGATTGTTAACAACCTCATACATGTCTTTTTTTTTTTTTTTCATACATGTCTTTTGATGAATGCATGTACACACTTCGGTTGAGATATACCTGAGAGTGAAACTGCTTGCTCATATGATATATGAATATTCAACTTCAGTAGATACTTCCAAATAGTTCTCCAAAATGGCTGGAACATTTTCCAACCCCATCAGCAATGTCTAAGTGTTCTTATTCTGCTTCCTTCCCAACACTAGGCATGATCAGCTTTTTGAATGAGCCATTCTGTGTCTAATCTGCTGTAGCATCACCTCATTGTGGTTTTAATTTGTATTTCCCTGATGATTAATGACGCTGAGCATTTTTTCAGCTGTTTATTACTGGCCATTGGATATCCTTTTTTATGAAGTGCTTGTGAAGTCTTCCAATTGGGTAGTACAAGTCCTCCAGCTTTGTTTTCCAAGACTGCCCGGGCTATCTATCCAAGTGGGTTTCCATATAAATGTTAATCAGCTGGTCAATTTCCATTAAAAAAATAAAGAAAACCCTGCTGATATTCTGATTGGGATTACATTTACTTTATAGATTATCTGCTCATTCCAATCAATGAACTTATTAGCACATCATGCCATTTACTTAGGTCTTCTCTAACTTCTTACAATGATATTTTATATTCTTCTGTTCTATACAGCTTGCATTAGATTCATTCCTATGTACTTGATTTTTAAAATGCTAATAAAAATGAAATCTTTAAAAAATTTTTGTTTGATTCTTATGTTTATATCTGCATCTTTGTTAGATTTTCTACATCATAATTGTGTCTGTAAATAAACAGTTTTGTATCTTTCTTTTCAATCATTACACTTTTTATTTCTTTTTCTGCCTTACTGACCTAGCTAGGACTTTCAGTACAACATTGAAGAGAAGTGAGAGCAGTCTTCTTGCTTTCCTCATCTCTGGCAGAAAGCTCTTGATGTCACAATTAAGACTGATGTCTTGTCTACTATTTTTTTCTAGATACCTTTTATCAGAGTAAGGAAAGCAGCTTCTATTCCTAATTTGTTAGAAATTTGTTCCTTTAAAAAAAATTAAACAGTGAAACAGCTGCTGAATTTTATCAAATGCTTTTTCTGCATCTACTGATCATATCTATCCTTTCATTTTGAGAACTTGCTCTGAAGGATTTTAATTCTTTGAAATTTTTTGAGACTTGCTACATAAGGCTCAGCATATGGCCCATTTTGATCAACATTCTGTGGCCAACTGGAAGGAATGGGCAATCTGCAGTTGTCTGGTGCAGCATTTTATAGCTGTCAGTCAGGACAAATTGGTTAATTGCGTTACTCCAATCTTCTATAGCTTTACTAAACTTCTGTTTGCTTCTTCTACTAGTTACTGAGAGAGGTGTGTTAAAACCTCCAAATATGACTGAGAGACTGTCTTTTTCTCCTTTCAGTTCTGTCAGTTTTGCTTTATGTTCTTTGGGGCTATGTTATCAGGCACATATGAGTTTAGGATATAAGTGCCCGTGAAATCTTCTTACTGGGCAATGTAAGTCTTCCAACTCTGTTTCCCAAGACTGCCCTGACTACTGCAGTTGTTGCTATTTTTGTTTTGATCCTTTTATCATAATGAAGTGCCATCTTTAACTTCAGTAATGTTTCCTTTTTTAAAAAAAATTAATTAATTAATTTACTTTTGGCTGCGCTGGGTCTTCGTTGCTGCACGTGGGCTTTCTCCAGTTGCGGCAAGCGGGGGCTACTCTCTTCGTTGCGGTGCGTGGCTTCTCATTGCGGTGGCTTCTCTTGTTGCAGAGCATGGGCTCTAGGTGCACAGGCTTCAGTAGTTGTAGCATGCGGGCTCAGTAGTTGTGACTGGTGGGCTCTAGAGTGCAGGCTCAGTAGTTGTGGCGCACAGGCTTAGTTGCTCCGCGGCATGTGGGATCTTCCCGGACCAGGGCTCGAACCCATGTCTGCTGCATTGGCAGGCAGATTCTTAACCACTGCACCACCAGGGAAATCCCTAGTAATATTTCTTTCTGTGACAAGTACTTTGTCTGATGTTAGTATAGATCTCCCAACTTTTGATTAGTGCTTGCATAGTATCTTTCCCATTCTTTTATCTTCTTCAGTCTTTCCAGTTAAAGGATGGTTCTTATATGCAAAACAGCATTGGGTTTGTTTTTTATAATCTGAAAATCTCAGTCTTTTAGCTGTAATACTCAGTCCATGTATGTATAATGCAACTGTAATATACCTGGGTTTAAATTTACTTCTGTACCCTTATGCTCTGCTCCTTTTCTCTCCTTTCCTGCCTTCTTTTGGATTAATCGAGTATTTATTATTACTCCATTTCCCCCTCTATTAGCCTCTTAATTTTCCATTTTTTATTATTGTTTTAGTTGTTACCAATGTATAATTTCTAGCAGTCACATTAAAACAGTAAAAAGACATATAATATTAATACGTTTTATTCAATCTAATATATTAAAATATGATCATTTCAATATGTATCAATATTTTTAAATGGGTTGTTTTACATCCTTTTTTCCCCATACTAAGTCTTCAAAATCTGATGTGTGTTTTATAATCACAGCACATCTCAATTTGGACTGGCCACATTTGAAGTGCTCAATAATCACATGCAGCCAATGGCCACTGTATCAGACAGTGCAGCCCTAGAGACTTATGGTATGTGACCCTTAACTCACTAATATCTACCATAAATTCAGAATTTTATAACTTTCTGGACAATACAAGGACCTTACAACATGTTAATGACATTTACTTTTCTACCAACCTCTTGAGCCATTTTTGTTTTATATTTTAAACCTAAATACATCGTTAAACAAGACATTTTTATTATACTGCAGAGTCAATATTCATTTATACTTACCCATACACTTATTTCTCCCATTGCTCTTTATTCCTTCCTATAATTTTGTTTCCCTATGGGATTATTTTCCTTCTGCTGAAAGAATTTCCCTTTTTCTTTCAGAGTGGGCCTGTTGGTGATAAATTCTGTTTTTGTCCATCTATGGAGAAGTTGCCAGTCTTATCAGTACTCTTCTGAAGCTACTACTTTTTCTCTCTCTTTTATGATTTTTCTCATTGACTTTCATTTTTGGCAGTTTTAGTAGGACACTCCTGTCCTTCCCTCTCCTCCTAGGACTCCAACTACACACGTATTAAATCTTCTACTGTGTCCCACATCTATGACACCTTCTTACGTATTTTTCAACCTTTCATCTCTCAGTGCTTCACTGTGGATATTTTTAACTGATCAACCCTACAATTCACAAATTTGCATTGTATCTAGCGTGTTGTTAAGTGCATGTATTGGAATTCCTAATTTCAGCTATTGTATTTTTTTAGTTCTAAAATTTCCATCTGATTCTATTTTATAGATTCCATTTCTCTGGTAAAATTTTCTTTCTCTTCATCTATTTTCTTGAACACATTAATCAGTTATTTTAAAGGCCTAATCTAAGTATCTGGATCACCTAAAGTTTCTCCCTATATTACTCATTATTTCCCTTGATTTTCAGTCATTTGATCATGTTTACTGGCACGACTGGTATTTCTGATGGACTGCAAGACACTGGGTATCAGAATATAAGGGGCTGGATGGTGCCACCTCCCTGCAGAAAGGTTTTAAGTTTCTTCTGGCAGCTGATCACCTCGATGTAGCAGGTGAAAGTTCTGATGCTGAATTTCAAGCTGGCCTTTTCCAGTCAACCTTTATCTGTAAGGCACAGTTCTTTTGAGGGCTCTACTGAACTCCCAGGATGTTTGCCAGGGTCACTCCCCCTTGGCTGGTCTTGAACTTTTGGTTTTTATCTTCCTGGTACCAGGAGAACAAAAGCTGTGCTGAAGTCTCTATCCTCTCAGCAGCAGATTTCTGCTGAAGTTCTCCAGGTCCACCTCCATGCATCTTAGCATGCGACAAATACCTTGAGGACAAGAGCTAAGTCAAATGTTGAGTTCACTACTCTGAGACTGTCTTCTCCCTGGGATTTAGGACCCTCAAATCTCTGTTGCCTTAGTATAGCTCCAAATTCAGATTTTAGTTTCCCTCCTCAGTGACTCTCAAACAAGCTCTGGACCACTGCTTTCTGTTTGGTCTCTGACCCATGCCAAGAGCTGGCAAATGCTCCAAGGGTTGAAAAAGGCAGTGTAAACAGAAGCTCAACTCAGTGTGATCTCTTTCTCCCTGCAATCTTGGCTCCTGCCAAATTTGTCCCAGCTGCCTTCATTAGTCCCCAGTGCCTTCACAGACATATATATATATATATTTGCATTTTAAACAGAACAGTTCTCAGCAGAGTTTGATCTGATAACCTATCATAACCACACACAGAAGTCCATATTGAGTTTTAATTACTAATGCATATTTCACTGACTAGTCCACAAGCTTCCAGAAACAGGAACTACTTTTCTATTTCCTGATTTCTGCTTCAATGCCCAGCACACTACCTGGCACAGAGCTTTAGTATGTATTTGATAAGTTAATTTCTATATTAGGAAATATTGCTAGAAAGCAAGTAAAGCATAGCACATAAAAACATCACTTTTAAACCATTCAAGTCCATCAATTCTTCTGATTCCATTAGCCTCCACTAAGAAATGTACAATCTTTCCTTCTTTGGCCCAAGCACTAATGAGCAAATCCCTCAATAAAACTGTGCATTCTTAATGTTTATTTGAGATTACATTACCTCAGGCAGTACTAAAAGCTTTTGCCCATTTATTAAAACTATTTTGTACTAGATTAAGTGATTTCATTATCTTTTGGATTAACTAATCCATCTCTAGGCCTGGTATTTTATCAGAAAACAATGAGATTTCAAAGTAAAGCTCTCTTAAATTAACCTTTAGAGGCTCCTTGATTGTATTCAATTAGGTTTTCCCAGAACAAGAAAACAACAGTACAACAGAAGCTGTTAAATATAAAATTTAGAACCAAAGAAAAGTATACTGAAAGTACGAGTTATATTCCTTATTACCTGGTTAGTCTCATAACATCAATCTTACATTGTTACTCCCTAAAGAAACAGTCAAAGAACTGGAGTAGCTGCCTCTGGGAAGCAGAATTTACAGAGGTGATAGTATAGGGCAGCGGAGCATCACTTCTCTCCATAAGCACTAAAGAACTACTAGAGGTATCTACATATTTAAATTAATTTTAAAACACAGTTGTAGGGCTTCCCTGGTGGCTCAGTGGTTAAGAATCCGTCTGCCAATGCAGGGGACACGGATTCGAGCCCTGGTCTGGGAAGATCCCACGTGCTGCGGAGCAACTAAGCCCACACGCCACAACTACTGAGCCTGTGCTCTAGAGCCTGCGAACCACAACTACTGAGCCTGCGTGCCACAACTACTGAAGCCCGTGCGTGCGCTTAGAGCCTGTGCTCCGCAACAAGAGAAGCCACCACAATGAGAAGCCCACACACCGCAACGAAGAGTAGGCCCCGCTCGCCACAACTAGAGAATGCCCGTGTTCAGCAACGAAGACCCAATGCAGCCAAAAATAAACAAATTAAAAAAAAATTAAAAAATAAAAAAAACCCCACAATTGTATACAAGCTGAGGCACTGATTAAAAAAGAAGAAAGACTCAATCCTTAAAGCAATAGTTCTGAAGGCTGTCTGTGATACCACAGACTCATGGCTCAGCCTTGAGGGAGTCATTGATCCTGGCAGGGGTTCAGGCCCACATCTGTAAACCTGACAGTTAACTTAGATCGTCAAGTCCCCTTCAAGGGTAATATTCTAGCATTCTAAAGCTTCAGTGAATAATTGGTGGCAGCGCGCAATTTAAAAGAGAAAAAATGTATTTGTCAGATAAAAGGCCAACTCACAAGGGCTTGTTTTGTAATGGATGGTTAATGAAATTACAGTGATTAGTACAATTATTTTAGGATGACTCTTAAGAGAGTTAGCGGAAGATGATATGAGTATTAGGGAATCTATCTCTGTTGATTAGACAGTTCCTACGACATAAAGCACGCGCAGTCCCAGCACTAACGATGCACTTGGGGCCTGAGAGTGCAGAATGTGCTAAGTGTCACGTAACAGCTCCTGCTCTAGTGAGCCAGTCCAGTGTCACAGCCTGCCCTCTCCTGCTGATTGTGGGAAGTCAGAGACCAAAGACTGGTCCCACACTGCTGGCTTCAAGGAGGGGTAAGCTCATCCATACTTACAGCTCGATAAGGAAAGGGCTCTGGCACTTCTTACGTGGCTCTTGACAAATTAAGAGCTCTATCAGATATATCTTTCAGCTTAAAAAGATTATGCATATAAAATTATGTCCAATTTTAACTCACAGACCTTGAAATAAAAGAACCAGCATCCTATCTACTTTTAAACAGCAAAACAGATACCAGTCTCACAGGAAACAAAAGCCAGACAAACAAAAAAGCCATACATAGACATCATTACAAAAGTGTCCACAGGAAGTAAGGAAGGGGGGAAACGGGTTTGTAGCACAGACTGCCCAATGTATAAAAAGGTTTTTCTTTATGTATGGCTAACCATTCTGTTTTGCATTATATTTCCCCTTGCATTTTAAGTACCCAGTAAACAAAAAAAAATTAAAATTATTAATTGAGGATCTTAAGGAATTGATTTGTGGTTTTTTTTTTTAACTTAATACAATGTACCTTAAAACCACAGAATCAGAGAATTTAAATGGAGGGAACCAAGAGACATTAGTTAAATCATTGACTTAATGCTTGAATTACCTCAATCAACTTGGTTACTTAATTTTTAATCAACTTGCTACATGGCAAAATGCCATAATCAAGGGGGAGGTACTTTCTAATTATCTAAAATTACTCAATTTAAGGGTAATGGTCTAGGAAAATTTAAAGCTTATGTTACAAGATGACATGCAACAACATAGAAAAATAATACTTTTAAAATCTGTTAAACGCATAGCATATGCTGGAAATGTGCACAACTGCCTCACTTAAGCTTCCATTTTACAGAGGAGGAAACTGAGGCCCAGAGAGGCTAAGTAATTTACAAAAGGTCACACAGTAAGAGGCAGAGCTGACATTCAAACCTTACCTGACACTCAAGTCCAAGGGCTTAATCACGACTCTATGTGTGATTCTCACAGCATGGTCTATGGATCAAGTGCAATGCCTGTAAAAATGCAGATTCCAGAGTCTCCCAACGCACCTCTCGAATTATAAATCTTGAGGGTTGGTTCTCAGGAATCTGCACTTTTCCCACAATCTTCACAGGTTTTTGCATACAAGCCTGAGAACCACTGTTCTAAAAATGAACCTCCAAGGTATCCCGTGACATTCAACATATAGGTTCAGACAGTCATTCAGCTCTGCCATGTGCAGGGCCTTCTGCTGGACGCTGGGAAAGACAGGCCCTTCTAAGGAGCTCACAGTCTAGAAAGGAAGACACACACACAGACTGACAACTTCAGTATCCTTGGGATATATCACGTGGGGTTCTGTAACACAGGGAAAATGAATTACAAAGACCGCCCCCCCACCCCCCCCAAAAAAAAGCCCTGATATACAGAAAGCACTCTGCCCTGGACTGGGTTCAAGTCAAGGAAGAACTAGGCTCCCGGGGCTCTGGGAGGAGGGGGTGCACATTAGGGATGAACCCTTGCGGGGGCGGAGCAGGGCAAAGGCAACGTTGCACAGATGCTGACTTCGAAGCTGAAGGAGCAGACACTCCCCAGATGGAGGGGGTGAAGTGACAGGATGGGGGGCACCAGTGGCCAAGGTGTGATTGTGGAGAAGCCGATAAGACTACACAGGGGCCAGATCAACTGTAAGGGGTCTTGTTCTCCACACCAAGGATTTGAGGCTTTAACCAAATGGCAAAGGAGAAGCAGCTTAAAGAGAAATAACCAGATCACAATTTCAAACCACTTTGGCAGCCAAGTAAAAGACAGACAGGAGGGTGAGAAAATTACTTATGTCCATGCAAAGCCTTCGTACGCAGTGTGCACAGCAGCATCGTATGTAACGGCCATGACAACCAGACGGCGTCAGCAGATGATGGGACGACAACAGGTGGTCCACAAAGTGGAATACTGTTCAGTCGTAAAAGGAGTGACACGTGGAGAACATGCTACAACATAGGTGAACTGTGAAAACATTATGCTCAATGAAAGAGGCAGCCACAGAGGACCGCACGCTGTGTAATTCCAGTGCCATGAAGTGCCCAGAACAGGCACGTCTATGGAGACAGGAAGTAGATCCGTGGCTGCCTACAGCAAATGGGGAGGGACTGCTAACAGGTACAAGATTTCTCTTCAGATTGATGAAAATTCTCTAAAACTAATTGTGGTGATGGTTGCACAACTCTGTGAAGACACTAAAATGTACATTTTTAAATGGGTGAACTGTTATCTTACGTGAAGTACAGCCCAATAAAAAATGATGTTAAAGAAGAAAATGTAAAGGGTTGGGCAATACTGATTTATGCTCGAGATTTCAGTCCTTGATCAAACTGGGAGCCACAGCATTGATGTTCTTGCCACTTGGCAAAGCTGAGAGCATCAGTTTTACCCCCGCTTTCAGGTATGGAGGACTGAAGTCTTTTAGGATGGAGTTTTATGTCTGGCATCTTTCACTTAGCATAATATTTTTTTTTTCTTAAATTTATTTATTTATTTATTTATTTTGGCTATGTTGGGTCTTCGTTTCTGAGCGAGGGCTTTCTCCAGTTGCGGCGAGCGGGGCCCACTCTTCATCGCGGTGCGCGAGCCTCTCACTGTCGCAGCCTCTCCCGTTGCGGAGCACAGGCTCCAGACGTGCAGGCTCAGTAGTTGTGGCTCACGGGCTTAGTTGCCCCGCGGCATGTGGGATCTTCCCAGACCAGGGCTCGAACCCGTGTCCCCTGCATTGGCAGGCAGATTCTCAACCACTGCGCCACCAGGGAAGCCCAGCATAATATTTTTAAGATTCATCCACTTTGTAGCATGTATAAAAACTTCTAATCCATGAACAAAGGATCTTTCCATTTACTTAGATTTTAATTTCTTTCACAATGTTTGTAGTTTCCAGTGTACAAGCCTTGTGCCCCCTTGGTTAAATTTATTTCTAAGTCTTTTATTCTTTTTAAAAAATTTTTATTTTATATTGGAGTATAGTTGATTAACAATGTTGTGTTAGTTTCAGGTGTAAAGTGATTCAGTCATACATATACATGTATCTATTCTTTTTCAAACTGTTTTCCCATTTAGGTTATTACAGAATATTGAGCAGGGTTCCCTGTGCTATACAGTAGGTCCATGCTGGTTATCTATTTTAAATATAGCAGTGTTTACACGTCAGTCCCAAACTCCCAGTCTATCTCTCCCTCCCACCCTTCCCCCCTGGTAATGTAGGTTTGTTTTCTAAGTCTGTGAGTTTGTTTCTGTTTTGTAGTAAGTTCATTTGTACCATTTTTTAAGATTCCACATATAAGCGACACCATATATTTGTCTTTCTCTGACTTACTTCACTAAGTATGATAACCTCCAGGTCCATCCACGTTGCTGCGAACAGCATTATTTCACTCTTTTTAATGGCTGAGTAACATGCAATTGTACATACGTAGCACATCTTCTTTACCCACTCATCTGTTGATGGACACCTAGGTTGCCTCCATGTCTCAGCAACTGTAAACAGCGCTGCAATGAACACTGGGGTGCATGTATCCTTCCGAACCATGCTTTTCTCCGGATATGTTATTATTATTATTTTTGGCCTCACCTCGCAGAACACAGGATCTTAGTTCCCCCACCAGGGACCAGGGATCGAACCCATGCCCGCTGCGGTGGAAGTGAGGAGTCTTAACCACTGGACCCTCAGGCAATTCCCCCGGATATATTATTCTTTATGATGCTATTATAAATGGAAATGTTGTCTTATGTTCATTTTCAGAGTTTCACTGCTAGTATAGAGAAATTCAACTGCTTTTTATATTGACCTTGTATCCTGTAAATCTGCTGGATTTGTTTAGTAGCTCCAAAGGTGTTTATGTGAATTCTTGAAGGTTTTCTAGATAGCAATCATGTCATCTGCAAATAGACATAGTTTTACTTCTTCCTTTTCAATGCCTTTTTTTCTTTCTCTTGCCCAGCTGCCCTAGCGAGAACTTCCAATAAAATGTCAATAGAAATGGTGAGAGTGGGCATCCTTTCCTGTTCCTGATCTTGGTGGGGAAGCACCTAGTCTTTTACCATTAAGTACGATGGTAGCTGTGGGTTTTCACAGATACCCTTTATAAGGTTGAGAAAGTTCCCTTCTATTCCTAGTTTGTTGAGTGTTTTTTTTTATCATGAATGGGTTTTGAATTTTGTCAAACACTTTTTCTGCATCCACTGAGATGATTTTGTGGTTTCTCCCCTTTATTCCACAACATGGTGTGTTACTTTAAGTTTCACATGTTGAACCAACTTTGCATTCCTGGGATAAATCCGACTTGGTCATGGTGCACAATTCCTTTTATTTGCTGCTGGATTCTGTTTGTCCGTATTTTATTGAGGATTTTTGCATAAGAAATATTGGTCTGTAGTTTTCTTGTGATGTCTTTTTCTGGCTTTGTTATCAGGGTAATACTGGCCTCACAGAATGAATTAGGAAATGTTCTCTATTCTATTTTTGGAAGAGTTTGAGAAAGACTGCTGTTAATTCTTCTTTTAAACGTTTGGTAGAATTTACCAGTGAAGCCATCAGGCCCTGGGCTTTTCTTTGTTGAAAGTTTTTGATTACTAATTCTGTTTCTTTAGTTGCTATAGGTCTACTCAGATTTTCTTTCTTTTTTTTTTAAAGTTTTTTTTTTTTGATGTGGACCATTTTTAAAGTCTTTATTGAATTTTTTGGTTACAATACTGCTTCTGTTTTATGTTTTGTTTTTTTGGCGGCGAGGCATATGGGATCTTAGCTCCCCGACCAGGGATCGAAACCATACCCCCTGCGCTGGAAGGTGAAGTCTTTAACCACTGGACCACCAGGGAAGTTCCAGATTTTCTTTCTTCTTGAGTTAATTTTTTTAAATTAATTAATTAATTAATTAATATTTTTGGCTGCATTGGGTCTTCATTGCTGCGTGCGTGCTTTCTCTAGTTGCAGTAAGTGGGGGCTACTCTTTGTTGCAGTGCGCTGGCTTCTCATTTCAGTGGCTTCTCTTGTTGCAGAGCACAGGCTCTAGGCACGCGGGTCTCAGTAGTTGCGGCACATGGGCTCAGTAGTTGTGGCGCACGGGCTTAGTTGCTCCACGGCATGTGGGATCTTCCAGACCAGGGCTCGAACCCGTGTCCCCTGCATTGGCAGGCGGATTCTTAACCACTGTGCCACCAGGCAAGTCCTTGAGTTAATTTTTATAGTTTGTGTATTTTGAGGTATTTGTCAAATTCATCTACGTTAAACAATTTGTTGGTATACTGTTCACAGTATTCCCTTTTAATCCTTTTCATTTCTATAAGGTCATTAGTAACGTCCTCTCCTTTATTCCTGATTCTAGTAATTTTAGTCTCCTTTTTTTTTTTCCTTTGTCAATCTCGGTAAAGATCTGTAGATTTGCTGATCTTTTCAAAGAACAAACTTCTGGTGTCACTGATGTTCTCTACTGATTCTTCTATCTCCTTTATTTCTGCTCTGACCTTTATTACTTCCTTCCTCTGACTGCTTTAGGCTTAGTCTGCTCTTCTTTTTCTACTTTCTTCAGGTTGACGGTTAGATCACTGATTTGAGATTTTTCTTCTTCTTCTTCTTCTTCTTCTTTTTTTTTATCTTTTGGCCACACCGCACAGCGTGTGGGATCTTAGTACCCCGACCAGGGATCAAACCTGCACCCCCTGCACTGGAAGAGCGGGGTCTTAACCACTGGACCGTGAGGGAAGTCCTGAGATTCTTCTTCTTTATAAAGGTAGGTGTTCACAGCTATAAATTTCCCTGAGAGCTGCTTTTCAGCACCTCCCATAGTTTTGTTATGTTATGTTGTGAATTTTCCTTCAGTTATTAATTTCTAATTTCATTCCATTATGATCAGAAAAGATACTCTGTGAAATTTCAATCTTTTAAAATTTATCGAGATTTGTTTTATTACTCAACATACAGCCTATCCTGAATGTTCTACATGCACCTGAGAAGAATACATATTTTGCTGTTGTTGGGTAGAGTGTTCAACAGATGTCTCACAGGTCTAATTAGTATACAGTTCATGTATATAGTACATGGTTCAAATCTTGTATGTCCATGCTAGGTTTTTCTATCTAGCTGTATCCCAATCATTTACTTCTTTTTTTTTGGGGGGGGGGGGGCTAAGCAATTATTTTTTAAGTGTACAGTTCAGTGGCATTAAGTACATTCACATGGTTATATAACCATCACCGGCATCCATTTCCAGAACTTTCTTCATCTTGCAAACTGAAACTCTGTACCCTTTAAACAATAAATCCCCATTACCCCCTGCCCCCAGCCCCTGGCAACCACCACTCTACTTTCAGTCTCTATGAATGTGACTATTCTACGGAGTTCATATAAGTGGAATCCTATAATATTTGTACTTCTGTGTATGGCCCATTTCATTTAGCATAATGTCATGGAAGCAACCTGAATATCCATCGACAGATGAATGGATAAAGATGCGGTACATATATATGATGGAATACTACTCAGCCATAAAAAAGAATGAAATAATGCTATTTGCAGCAACATGGATATAGAGATTATCATATTAAGTGAAGTACATCAGAGACAAGTATCATATGATATAACTTATGTGTGGAATCTAAAAAAATGATACAAATGAACTTATTTACAAAACAGAAACAGACTCACAGACATAAAAAAACAAACTTACTGTTACCAGAGGGGATAGTGTGTGTGTGTGTGTGTGTGTGTGTGTGTGTGTGTGTGTGTGTGTGTGTTGGGGGGGGATAAATTAGGAGTTTGGGATTAGCAGATACTAACTACTATATATAAAATAGATAAACAACAAGGTCCTGCTACATAGCAAGGGGAACCATATTCAATGTCTCGTAGTAACCTATAATGGAAAAGAATCTGAAAAAGAATAGAAATATATATATATGTATAAATGAATCACTTTGTTATACACCTGAAACTAACACATCATAAATTAACTACACTTCAGTTTTTAAAAAAAGGTTAATAAACAAAAGAGAGAGAGACTGACAGGGCAAGAAAGGAGAGGCTATAAAACAGTCCAGATGAGAAATGACAGGGCACAAAGACAGCCCAGCAGGAAGGGGAAAAAGCTAAGAGAAAACTTTAAACATACCAATGATAAGTAAAATCTTAATTTAAAGTAAAATAAATATATTTTCACTCTTAGTCCAGATGAGGCCTTAACAAAAGCAATTAACTGGGACTTAAATGAGAAAGTGCTACAACAGCTGAACAAGAGTATTGTAAAGGTTAGCTACTCTGGAAAGGTAAGAAACTTATTTCATCCAAGGGATACTCCGCCACGTTCAGGGTAGACTTGGAACCCAGTGCAGGACTCATCACTGCTCAGGTGAGCTGCGCTGTCAGCACCTGGTGTGGCAGCTGCTCCCCTGGGGCAAAAGAACCATGGGGCTACCTGATAGCCTTCGGTTTTCTTCTGACACCATTTCAGCAAGGCGTTCCTCTTGGATCCTCCATATTCTCTTGCCAATGCCGAGAGAGGGTCCTTCCTTTCTTCCCTGATAAGTGAAAATAAGGAACCCAAGTTGAAATATTTCTTATTTGAGCACCCTTCTAAACCAGAAATCCAACAAACACAACAGAACATTTGAACACAACAAACACACACTCGGAGGCATCCAATGGCAAGATGTACCTTCACCCGCTGGATTTTGCCTGTCAATTTTTATGGGTCTCACAGACCCACCACCGTCAGGGGGCTCTGCCATCTGCAGGGGGCTCTACTCATTATCCACACGGAAACTGGCAAAGATTCAGCACCGCTGAATCTTGGGTTCCTTATTTTCACTTAGGGAAGAGAGGAAGGACCCTCTCTCGGCACAGCACCACTGTGCCAGGCCATGTGCATGTGCTGGGCAGGGCGTGGTGAGCAACACAGAGACCCTGCCTCTCAAGGAACTTCAGAGTTTACTACGGGACAGACCAACTACAGAAGCTTGGGGGGGGGGGGGAAAATCAATGGCTATACATTACTCATTTCTTAAAATTATATGGAGGGTACTTTAGGGCACTGTCAACTGCCTTGGAGGCAGAAAAAATATCCTACCTCAGACCAGACACTGAATCAAAAAAGATTTTGTGATCACCCTGGCAATGGAGCAGGGGAGGCATACAACCGACTCCTCCAGTACCCAATCCTTCCTTCCAAGAACTATTCTAGAAGCAGAACAGAATACCAAGGAGCACCTGGAGAGAGAGTGCTCTGTAAAACAACCTGTTTCTTGACAAGCAGCACACTCTTAAAAGCCTGGTCTAATTTTTAGTGATGACTGCACAAGTGGAGATTCTAGCCCTACGACCCATACACTTAACAGTCCAGTAACTGTCCTAGAGGTTATGATGTTACAGGTGGCTTACTATTATTCTGTCCATATTCATCCTGCAAAGTATGGTAGGAAATCAAAGAGCACACATGTAGAACTGAAGCTTTTTCAAGTTAGAGGTGCACTGAAATAGCACCAATTTTTATTTAGAACCAAAAGTAAAATATGAAAATATTTCAACTTGCAGTTAGACTGCTGTCTTGAAGAAATATACTTTTATGTTCGTGTACCTGCCCACCAGATTGCTGCCCTGGTTTAAAGGGTTCAAAGAAGTTTGTTATAACACCACTGATCACAGGAAATGAGAATGAAGATAAAGGTGAGATATATGAATGAAAACAAAAGGGCAAGCCAAAAAAAAAAAAAACAAACCCCTATTATGCTCAAAATAAAAGTAACTACTACAATCACTGTGAAAGGTTTCCTCTATTTCACACAGGCCATTTTGTTATAGAAACAGCTTAAAAAGCATCAAAGACGAGTAAAGTCTATGGGCACAATGAGAAGCTGCAGCAAAGAGCCTCCTAGAGCAGAGGGTGCTCTCCTGTAACATCTTCACTGTAAGATAAGGAAACTAAGGCCAGGAGACACCTTGTGGAGGCTCACAACTTCTAAGTGGGGGACCAGGAAGAGTGGGGGCCCTGCCCACCAGCGCGGACAGTGCTCCCCCGGGCTTGGCCAGGGCGGCATGAGCCGCACTCTCCACTGTACCCGACCTGCCTGATCCGCACTGAGTATGGGACCACTCTTCTAAGAGGTCGGTCCCCGAGGCAGGGTTTTAAAAGTGAGCATATCATTTGAGTTTGAGACACCAAATATTCCACTTTTACTCAAACTTCTAAGTCAGTATACGGTAAAGTTCTGAAGCCCACTCCCATCCCTCTTTCAGTTCGTGTTCAGCCTTCCTGCAAACTCACTGGAGTCACTGACCCTACCAGTAACGCTCACCTTCCTCCCCGTCCACCACCCTCAAGGCCTCGCTCGAGTTCCCCTCTTCCAGCCTCCCCAACACTCTATCCACACCCTGTTTTCACTAAACTTACTTTTGTACTCAGCTGTTCTCTACTTGAAAAAACCAAAACCAAAAAACCCCACAAAAAAACAAAATCAAAAACACCAGCTGCTTGGGGAAAATAATTCTCTCTTTTACTTTGCTTTACTTTTTTACTTTCATATCATCTTTCCCAATTCTAGGCATAGAAGACTAGATCAGAAAACACTAAATAACACATAAAGAATGAAAATACATCAGTGCTCGAATGCCGTTACTTTATAACCTGATCATTTAATTTCAAAAGGCCAGGAACGGCAGGCATGAAATGCACCAATGCTAACTGTCCTCTACCTTATCCGGCTTCGAGTGGTGGGGGTCACGGAGGCCGTGGGGGAGGAGGACAGGGACAGCTGTGGCGACGTGGCACCCATGGCCATGAGTGAGGCAGGAGATGCGCCCTCAGGTGCAGAGACGTCTCGCTTCATCTCTTCACTGCTTCGTCTGGACACTGAGTGTAAGAAACAGCCATTATGCAATTTATAGCAAAAACATTTTAAGCTGAGTTCTTGAGACATCTTCTTCAGCAGGTCCCCAAAAGAGCAGAAATTATCATACAGGAGGAAAAACTAACATTCTCTTTAACTTACTGATAACTTGAAAGGTTTTTTTTTTTCCATTTAAAAAAACTGTAGGGGGCTTCCCTGGTGGTGCAGTGGTTGAGAATCTGCCTGCCAATGCAGGGGACACGGGTTCGAGCCCTGGTCTGGGAAGATCCCACATGCCGCGGAGCAACTAGGCCCGTGAGCCACAACTACTGAGCCTGCGCGTCTGGAGCCTGTGCTCCGCAACAAGAGAGGCCGCGATAGTGAGAGGCCCGTGCACTGCAATGAAGAGTGGCCCCCGCTCGCTGCAACTAGAGAAAGCCCTCACACAGAAACAAAGACCCAACACAGTCAAAGATAAAAATAAATTAAAAACAACAACAACAAAAAAAACTGTAAAAAAGGTACAGTTGTTGAAATATGCACAGAAGCCCACATTCCCTGAAGGCAAGGAGTGTGTCTCATCCACCCTTAACACTCAAAGCACCCACCTGGCCCACAGTGAGTCCCCCACAAACCTGCGTTCAACTACAAACACGACCAAAGCCAAAGGCTAACGAAAGCAACATTCACTCTCAACCAAAATCAACACAGCCCTTCTGAACGTGGCCAAAAACACTGCTGAAGAGACAGAAAGGAAAGATACTTTGTTACAGGGCCACACAATTCTGGGTCAAGACTTTTTTTTTTTGGCTGCCTTGGATCTTCGTTGCTGCGCGTGGGCTCTCTCTAGTTGCGGCGAGCGGGGGCTACTCTTTGTTGTGGTGCACGGGCTTCTCATTGCAATGGCTTCTCTTGTTGCAGAGCAAGGGCTCTAGGCGTGCGGGCTTCAGTAGTTGAGGCACATGGGCTTAGTTGCTCCACAGCATGTGGGATCTTCCTGGACCAGGGATCAAACCCATGTCCCCTGCATTGGCAGGCGGATTCTTAACCACTGCGCCACCAGGGAAGTCCCAAGCCACGTTTTAAAAAACATGAATCAACGAAACAGAAAAGCAAAAGGTGTCGTGTCAAGTCAACTACCGAGAGATAAGAACAATCAGGAAAGTCCTATTTTGAAAGTGTAAGGCACTACGCCTTGCTGGAATTACGAAAGTCCTGAGAACTGGGAGGAGGAAGCAGCCATTGCAGCCGTTGAAAACGGAGCCACAACAGAAGCGGCTTTCTGGCCACGATGACATGAGACGCGAGACAAGGTTCCTGACCTCAGAGTCTCTCACCTCAGATGATGCTGGATGCGAGGGAGCCATTATTGCATCATCCCGGGCTGGCTGTAATGCAATCGTGCCAAACACCACTAATTTCCCCCGGATGACTGGAACTGCCCCCTTTCATTGGCTAAACTTCTCTTGATGATTTTAGGATAGCCACAGCAGACTATAACTCAGCATCAGCTAAGCGGTGCATTTAAAGATCAAGAGGAGACATGCTTTCTCCTATTACAAGATCTTATCAGAATGATGCACTTGCATATTTGACATAATTTTATAATTATTCTGCCTTTTCCTTTCAATGTCAGATCTCTGTATGCCTTAAATCAGCAGTTTCTTTGAAGTGGTATGCTAGGAAATTGGATGAGAACACCTTTGATAATTTTATATCAAACAGAGGAAGAAGACTGAGAAAGAATCAGAAGAACTCTGTTACAGGAAAAGGCTCAGGATCTGGGCTTCGGGGGTGGTGATTTTGGCTGGACTTCCCACTGATTTAAAGACCCAGCTAAGATGTACAAAAACTGTACTAACTTAAATCCACATACAAGTGGGACATTAACCACAGGAGGCAGGGTTATAGGAATCTCTCCTTTCCTGGTCCAATTTCTAGTTGAGCTATTAAGGGTTAAAAAATGGCCACAAGGGGAAAATAATATGAACACTGATAAATTGAAGAGTTAGCTCTAGGAGACCGAAAAAGTAAGCCCATCAAATTCATCATTGTAAAATGGCTATAACACTAGAAAAATCTGGCTTCTGGAGAATTTTTGGTGTGCTCTGAAATAACTCTTCAAAAACAGTCATGACACATCTTGGGATAAATATTTTAACCTTTCACAGCTACGCAACTTTGTATGAACCTATATTTTCAGTATATCTTCTAACCCACTCTAGGCACTTAATGAACACTTGTTAAGTGAATGGAACTATCTAGCTCTTATTTTTAATTTTTGAAACCAGGGCCACGAAATGTGATTTCTATGAAATGTGTAAGATACAATAGGGGAAATTCAGAGTGAAAAACAATCAACTAAAGAGCTAAAGAGGCAAGTAAGGTTAAATAAACCTAAAGAGAAAGTACTCGGTACCATCACTAAAACTTCTGGAAGAATCTTTTTAAAAGAAATTTCAGATAAAAAGTATTACCTGAGATGGTCTTGGCACTTTCCATGGCAGGTACTCTCGGCAGAGAAGCAGGTCGGCTGGTCGAAGATGTTCTTAGTAGATGCTCTACACAGGGTGGAAAGTGTCACAGTAAAGAGACCTGACCCTGAACTTCAAGAGGTAAAGGTAGCAGGAAGGTGAGTTTTGCTCCCTTTGCCCCTGAGGCTCATTCATCCCTCCTTCCCATCCAGGGCACCTCAACGGCTCCCCAGAGACAGAGTCCCTTATACAAAACAACTCCCGTAGACAAGGACCAAGGGAAAACATCTCATTCAACTTTTATTTCTAGGGATGAGACATGCAACACAGATGAACACTTCTAAACCACCGACTGCTACTTACCTCTGATGCAATTCAACCAAAATTCCAAGATCCCCCACTGCATCTAGGTCTAAAAGTACAAACTAAATCAAAGCCTTGCCCTGTGTGCCTACAGTTAGTGCAGGAGCCATACGTGTCTACAACCAGAAACAAGTCAGGATGGAAACTGGAATAAGAGAATGATAAAGCACTATCAAGCCACAGAGAGGGATTTCTCTGGTGGCACAGTGGTTAAGACTCTGCGCTCCCAACGCAGGGGCCCGGGTTCGATCCTTGGCCCGGGAACTAGATCCCACTTGCATGCCGCAACTAAGAGTTCACAACTAAGGAGCCGGCAAGCTGCAACTAAGACCCGGTACAACCAACCAAATAAATAAATAAATAAAAAGAAAATATCTATCAAGCCACAGAGGTAGAAGCCATTTGCTTCGACTTCAGGCATCGGGAAGCCTTCAGCAGCATAATGACATGAATTTGTCTGTCAGACGGCTGGCTTCACTAGTGGAGAACAGGGCTGGGGAACAGTATTCAGCCAGACAACATTCAGAGCAGAGGTAGAAGGACATTCAAGTTAGAGGATAATAAATCCCAGCGTGGGTGAACCATGGGGCAGGTGGGGAACAGAGAGGGCAGCAGGGGGATAGCTCTAAAGCAGGGATGTGGCTAACTGACAAGAGCCTCACTGCCTGGCATGTGGACTTCAGTCTGAGGGCAGCGAGGACCCTCAGGAGGGACACAACCAGATCCTGCCTCCCCGTCAAGGGCACAGCTCCGCCTGTTCTCGCTGAACACAGGCTGGGTTGGAGTCTCTGCAGTCCCCCGATCCCTGGCACAGTGGTTCCCTCACCCCCTCAGCCCGGCCAAATTCACCAGCCTTTGGGCCCAGTGTGACACCCCTTCCTCAGCACCTGCTCCCCACAATGGGTGCCCCAGACACAGGCCAGCCCGCGAGGCTGTCACCTGGCCAGGACAAGCCCAGCGAGGCTGTCACCAGGCCAGGACAACAAGCAAGGAAGGCTGGACGTGTTCTGCCTGGTCCGGTGTGTCAGGGACATGTGATGGGGCTGGGCTGAGTGAAGACAGTTAGTCCTGTCTGAGAGCAAACACACTCGATGGGGAAAGGCGGGACCAACCAGACACCAGTCAAACAGCCCCATCAGCACTTCGTTTTAAGAATTAACAATTTAAAAAATACTCCCTCTCAGAATATCATGATGTCAAAAGTAATGGCCTATCACGGTATCTTTCAAGGAGAGCACATCTTTCATGCCAAAATGTGTTTTCTAAGCGTGTGAGGACTGTGTGGTTGTGATCACACAGCACTCTGGAGGGACGCTCCAGAAGACAGGACTCACACAGCCCACAGCCACTATGCCTTTCTTTTCTTTTTTTTTTTAATTTTATTTATTTATTTATTTATGGCTGTGTTGGGTCTTCGTTTCTGTGCGAGGGCTTTCTCCAGTTGCGGCAAGTGGGGGCCACTCTTCATCGCGGTGCACGGGCCTCTCACTATCGCGGCCTCTCTTGTTGCGGAGCACAGGCTCCAGACGCGCAGGCTCAGTAATTGTGGCTCACGGGCCTAGTTGCTCCGCGGCATGTGGGATCTTCCCAGACCAGGGCTCAAACCCGTGTCCCCTGCATTGGCAGGCAGATTCTCAACCACTGTGCCACCAGGGAAGCCCACTACGCCTTTCTTATCCTGAACCAACAAAGCCTCGGTGCAGAGCCCACCAGCAAGCATCGGTCAAAATTCTGAACCCCGTGGTGCTTGCACTCATCTTCACAGGAAGAGTACATTATGCACAAAGACTGACAGACAAAGCAAAGTTCGTGGAACATGGAAAGAGTAGGAAATAGGAGTCAACATTTTAAATTTAGTCCAAATGTCCACTTCACAGTTACGAGACTGGTCATGTCCCTGAAGGCTTCATCTCCCAAAGAACACAGCACATGAGGAGAGTGAGGACAGGTTATAGAGACACACGGGTCAGAACAAGGAGGGTGCCAGCTGAGAGCAAGCAGGAGGCGCCCCATCTCCATCTCTGCCACTGGGCACATGGAAGGCACGCGACTGAGGCACGGTGCACGGACCTGCCGCCCACCCAGTGCAGCCTGCTCTCGCTGCATGTCTAAGGATCCAAATCCGTCTCAACTCAGTAGACAGTCCCTGGCACAGGCCAACGCTGCTCTTCTGAGAAGGTACAAAAAGGCACTGTTCGGAGGCACCTTCCAATGGGCACAGCGCTGCCTGCCGCTCCAGGTGGTGTTCTCACTGTTGCCCACGACACCAGCCACGGAACGAGCACATGCCCCTCTGCTGCTGCAGCAGCGGCTAGATTACAGCTTCACGTCAAACTGCCGGCGAATCCCTCTTTGGGAAATAAGATAAGTCTGTCACAATCAGATGTGGCAGGCAGGAGAGAGCTGACGTTACAGTAATCAGGTCTACTCTATTGCCATATGGAGCTATTCTTGTCTTTAATCCATTCATTAAACAAAAACCACTTGGGTGTCCATGACTTGCCAGGCACTGGACATGATGCAAAGGTCAGAGAAAGGAGGAAAGAAGGCAGCAACTTGCCCTCCTGGAACTCGGAGTCTACAGCGGAAGCCAGACATTTAAAAAATCGCTGCACGTGAGGGATGCAGGAAAGAAGCAGTACAAGGGGCTCTGGGAACACAGCAGGGGACGTGACCTGCTCTTGAGAGGAGGTCCGGAAAGGCCTCCTCGGGAAACGACATCTCAGTTAAGACTAGAACGATAATTAATAGCTTTTATACAGGCAAAGGAGAGCGTGTTCCCAGCACAGTGTTCAGCAGACATCAAAGGAAATCTAGGACAGCAGTGCTGTGAGGGCTGGCGAGGCTGGAAGGTCAAAGCAGGCCAGGCTGAAGAGTGTGGCCTTCACCCACTGGCAACATGGAGCCAGTGACGGTGTCTCGGGTGGACATTCTTCCAGCTGCAGGGGGTGGGAGGGCAACAGTGCATGCAGGGTGATGAGTTATACCCAGAGCAGAGAGCAGAGAGCCTGGGCCCAGGTGGTACCAGGGGAGATGGGAGAAGTACACGGATTCAAGGGCTCTTCAATGAGGCAGAATCAACAGACTTGCTGACCACCTGGAAATGGTGGAGAGAGAAAAGAGGTTCCACATACAGAGATAAGAGAGAAGAAGAGGACTCTGGGAGGGAAAGAGATGAGGACACATGCAATTTGAGGACCCAATGAGATATCCAGGGAAAGATGTGGAGTGCAGGTTTGATCCCTGGTTGGGGAGCTAAGATCCCACATGCCTCGGGGCCAAAAAACCAAAGCATAAAACAGAAGCAATATTGTAACAAATAAAGACTTTAAAAATACTCCACATCAAAAAATCTTTAAAAAAGAAATAAAGAAATAAAGAAATAAAAATAAAAATAGGAGACTAAGGATTTCCCTGGCGGTCCAGTGGTTAGGACTCTGCGCTTTCACTACAAGGGGCACGGGTTCGATCCCCGGTTGGGGAACTAAGATCCTGCAAGCTGCGTGGTGTGGCCAAAAAAAATACAATAAAATTAAAAATTAAAAAAAAAAAAAAAAAAAGACTCTTTAAAAAAATAAAAATAGGAGCCTAAATACCCAACTTCTGCTCATTGGGGAGTAGTTCCAAACGGACCAATGTTCCTGCTGAAAATAACTGTGACATCTTGAAAACATACAAACATCAACTACTTAAAAGCACTGAAGAGAAACTAAAAGCAGGCAGAAAATGAAAGAAATCTGCATTTGGAAGGAACTGGTGGGTGAGTTTCCTAGTTTTATGACTATAGGTGTGAGTGTAGGCCCCAGCTGAGGCCATACAGGGCAGATGAAATTTGGTAGAAAACCCAGGGTCTTGGACTTCCCTGGTAGCGCAGTGGTTAAGAATCCGCCTGCCAATGCAGGGGACACGGGTTTGATCCCTGGTCCGGGAAGATCCCACATGCCGCGGAGCAATTAAGCCCGCATGCCACAACTACTGAAGCCCGTGCGCCTAGAGCCTGTGCTCCACAACAAGAGAAGCCACCGCAATGAGAAGACCGTGCACCGCAACCAAGGGTAGCAGCCCCCGCTCACGCAACTAGAGAAAGCCCACACACAGCAACGAAGACCCAATGCAGCCAAAAACAAACAAATAAATAAATAAATTTATATTAAAAAACAAAACAAAACAAAACAAAAACCCAGGGTCTTATCACTGCCTTGAAGAAGCAGAGGAGATATCTCAGGACAACCAAAGCTGCTGGAAAGCAAGGGGGTTGGGGAAATACCAGAAAGGAAAGAGTCACAAATTTTGTATATAAACTCTGCTCGTATCCCACTGACCTCTGAAATCCACAAGCACTCAGATTCCAAGGAGTTGAATTAAGGAAAAATAGCTGAACAGGTATTTCAACTGAAGGAAAGAGGTTAGAGTTTGAGGTGAACCAAGTTAACTGCTTGCTAACAAAAACCAATTTTCTGCAGAGGAACAAGACAGAATTCAGAATCTCTACAATGTGTGATTCACACTGCCCAAAATACAATCCAAAATTACTAGACATACAAAGAAAAAGAAAAAAGTGACTCATACTCAAAAAAGAAATGGAAACCCACCCAAAGATGACTTATATGTTGGAATTAGCAGAAAAGCATTTAAAGCAGCTACTGCAAATATGTTCAACATTATAAAGGAAAATATGTTCTCAACAAATGAATAGGAAATCTCAGCTGAAACTGCTGAGACAGTATGAGACATGCCCTTCCTGAGACGCAATGCAAAGGACAGCTTAAAGCTGAAATTAGGGCAGACACAGAAAAATCCTCTGGAGCACCCGCCCCACTCTAAACACAAAGTATCACCAGAGCAACTGGAAGCCTGCTGTACACTGAGGACATCACAGCAACAACAAAACTCAAACCCAGCCCAGCTCCTGAGCAGATTAACTCAAGCTCCCACATTAAACACCTAGAAGGAAAGAGGTGCCCATGTCAAGGCATAAAACTGCTGTCCTACACAAGATTCCCAGCTTTCGACAATTATAAAATATACAAAAAGCAAGAAAAAACAATACATTCAGCTCACTGCATCAAGACAGCAAGTAATCAATAAACCAGACTTGGACATGGCACAGATGCTGCAACTATCTGACAGGTCATTTAAAATAACTATGATTAATTATGCTAAAGCCTTGGTGGAAATAGCAGACAACATGCAACAGTTACAATTTCCTATTTGATTTTCACTTATAGTTTCCACCTCTCTGCTGAAATTAGACAAATAAAACTGTGAGAACCACACCTCTGGTTCTCAACTGGGGCAGTTTTGCCAACATACCAATGTCTTGAGGCATTTTTGGTTGTCACAACTAGGGGAGTGGGGTGCTACTAGGACCTTACCAGCTAGTGGGTAGAGGTCAGGGATGCTGCCAAACATCTTACAATGCAGCGAACAGATAATGAATTTTATGTATATACTTAAAAAAAAAAAATCAACCGGAATTGTGGGTGGGGGGGAATGAAATGCAAACTGTGATAAAACTAATCTAACTGTATTACAAAAGCATGACCTAACCACAACGAGAGAGAGGTGAAAAAAGGAGCTGACTTAAGTAACTGTGAGAAGAATCTTGTTTCGAATGGAGACTCTCAGGCTAAACACAAAAAGAACTGTACACAAACACTGCACTCTGGTACATTTGCTTCTCACAGGGTACGGTTTAGCAATTTTGAAACTACTGTACATGTATAAACTCATGACTTTTGATAGAGAAATAATCATCACATGTGTACGTATGGGTTGGTGCACCTACATACAGTCTTCCTGGCTCTGTCCAGAGAGGAGCTGGAGGAGGTGAAACCTCAGCAGTAATGGGTATGCCTCGCACCCAGATCTTGTTTTCTAAATATTACTGATTCCACAGCTGGTGCAGGGAAAAAACAAGCCTGGATCATCTGTGGTGCCCCAAAGTAAGAAAGTGCTTTGGCACTTTGGTGGGGTGGGGGATGAAAAGAGCTCCCAATGGCCAAAGTTGGAATAACATGAGCAGCAAAATAAATAATAGTAATAGACTAACCCAAAGAATAAAATAAATATCCACGAGTCCATACTAACACAAATAAGGGCTATAAATACAACAATAAGTATAATAATATAACACAAATGATTCCTTACAGGAAGAATGAGGAAATAGAAAATCACCGCTAGAGCACAGTACTAACTGCTGCAGGCAAAATGCACAAACAGATGCTAAAATCAGTGAGAGGAAGTTTAAGCAGGAATAGGATATTTATTATTCACTAGCAGACAACCGCTTCAACCAAGTGATCCAGGTCACGTCACCAGTAACAGGACACATCAACATCACGTGCCCCTGACGTGATGCACGTAGACGGGCACATCACCTTGTGCTGCCCTTCCCAGCAGTACGTAACCTCAGCCTAAGCAGGAGAAAACATCAGACCAGCCCATTCTGAGAGACATTCTAAAAAATAACTGACCAGTACTCTTTAAAGTGTCAAGGTTCTAAAAGACAGAGAGAGGGACAAGCTGCTGCAGAAGGGTGGAGACTCAAGGAGGTAAGACAACTCAGTGCAAACTGGGGTCCTGCGTTTGATCCTGGAACAGAAAAGGGACAGCAGTGGAACAGTCGGTGAGATCCAGAGACGGCACTTCAGTTAATAACATTTCCACGATATTGCTTTCCTACTTTTGATAACTGTTCTATGGTTATGTAGGTTGTCCACATAAGGGAAGCTGGGTGAAGGATTTTTTTTTTTTTTTTTTTTTTTTGGCCTTGTGGCTTGCGGGATCTTAGTTCCCTGACCAGGGATCGAACCTGTGCCCCCTGCAACGGAAGTGTGGAGTCTTAACCACTGGACCGCCAGGGAAGTCCCTGCGTGAAGGATTTAAGAGAAGTCTAATACTTCTGTAACTCTTCTGCAAGTCTAAACTTATCTCAAAACGAAGAGTTGAGAGACAGAACACCTTAAACAAATAGTGCAATGCATGTTTATTGCAACAAGGTACTGACTGCAACTTACCTTGAAACACATTTAAAAAAGATGAACTGAAGGAAAGATAGAAGGATGGATAAATATGTGATAAAGCGAATATAGCAAAGTGCCACAGAATCGAGGTAGTGAGATGCGGATACATGACTTCTTTCCACTTTTCTGTATGCTTGAAATTTTATATAATAATATGGAGAAAATATGGGAGCCTAGGTGGTTTGGTTTATCAAGACAAATATTAAGAACTACAAGGAAGGAAAGACCTTCGGAAGTGAACAGATACCCATTAGGCTGTGAATACAGGAGGGTAGGATTTCTATCTGAATTTCTCCTCGAAATTTCCCAGCTAGGGCTGGATCTAGGGCTGGGCCAGAATCTGACTTAGATCTACCCTTTGGAGAATGCAAATTGCTGTGAAACTTTTTAATAAAAGGTTCTTTTTATTTTAATTTAAAACAAAGATTTGGCTTTCTAGTAAAACCTCCTAACTTTGTATCACATTTATTACATGTACCTTCACCATAAATCAATTTTTCAAAATACTGAATTTTTAAAAAGGTTTACATCTCTATCCTCAACACAATTTAGACAGATGATCACAGCAAGAATCTCTTTACAGAACATGACTATCCTTGGACTAATCAGCTTTCTCGGATCCCTGTACATCTGAGCTGATGACACCAACACGACACTCAGGTCCCACTGACGCTGGGCAACCCCAGACTCCCCAGCCATCTGCATCGCCCAGCCGAGGTCTCTGCTTGCACTGGGCCTTCTAAGATCACTGTGCAAGGGGACAGTGGGGACAGTGAAGACCCTCCCAACTGCCTGTATCCATGTACCTGCTTAGGCTACAAACACCAACTCACATCCTATCTACAAAGATTCACCTGTCATGACTCAGACCACTGAATTCAACTGCCAACAATACCAACAAAAGAGCATTTGATTAGTCCATTTATAGTAAGATCTCTGGTCTAAAACATTTTCCTGCAACTGACATACAAGCATGATGAAAAACAGAAAAAAACCACACCTTTTATAAAATACTTAACTGGAAAAACCAACAAATTATCCAATTTAAGTATAGTAGAACAAGAGGCAGCACTTTTCAAGTTTTCAGGAATGAAGCCATTGAAATTTTCAACCTGAAAATCACAGGCTGTGTTGTGTGACTTCGGCCAGGACAGAAGAGACAATCAGGGGAGAAAAGGACCTCCAGCAGAGCTCAGAACTACTCTCTTAACCGGCATGGAGAACCACGGTGGCTTTTTATGACCTAGAATCATTTGGTTGTTCTTAGTTTTGTAAGTGGTTTCTTTCCCTAGTGAATGTTTAAGATAGAATGTTACACTATCAACAAATTCTCAGATACAAATTCACCCAAGTGTATTTCCCTCTCTCTTGTATTTGCAGTTTCAACTAAGCCCAGTTAAGGCACCAGAACAGACAGAAGTGGAGAATGTGGCCGGCACTTGCAGGCAGACCGCACACACAATGTGCCCAATGGTGTTTATCATTTGACCATTACCAGTAATAAAAAGAAGAGAGCCAAAAAGAGGTCTAATTCGGCAGAGCCTCAGAGACGCCTAACACATTTTGTCTGTGTCTTCAATAACCTTGGCCCGCAGACCTTCCACACCCACTTTTCACCCACAAAGCCAGGGTAAGAGCAAAACTAAATGGTAATCTCTGCCCAGTTTCCCAAACTTGTCCCTTCCTAAGAATCACTTGGGGTGCTTGTGAAAATGAAGTTTCCAAGCTCCCTTCCTGGAGAGTCCATGTCAGCAGATCTGAGATGAAGCCCAGGATTCCACATTTTACCAAGTGACTCAGGTAAATCTTATCAACAGGTAAGTTTGAGAAACACCAATGGTGCTGGCAAGGTTTCCCCAGTAAACCTTGTGCTGCCGTGGGCCGATCAAGGTAAGTGGGGAAGGTAGCCTTGAAAGGGGAGAAGGCCCCTTCAGACATAGTAACAGAGTGAGTACAGACAGGAGAGAGAGGCCCCGGGCACAGCACCCCTCACAGGCCAGGCAGGAGGACTGAGCACAGGAGACGGAGAAGGAGACGCAGAGTGGGCGTGAAGGACACCAGAAGAACATCCAGGGGTGGGCGGGCTCAACACGGCCAGATGCTGCCCACAGCCACTGACACTGTGGACCACAGCAGCTTGGGTGGACAGGAGAGGGTACAAAGCTGACCACAGGGGTAAGAGAGCCTTGGAAGAGGGAGCCAAGGCCCTGAGCTAGATGTTCACGATGACCCCGACTTACACAAGGAAACAGCATCCAAGAGGTCAGCAGCAGGACCCGTGACCACACACACAATCCCCGGATCCATCTGGGGGCCAGGGCGGGAACTCGGCACAGATGTAAAGGGAGACTTTAAACCATCCACACTTGTTCCCTTAGCAGGAGGACCTTCCGAGGGGAGAAAAGAACTCAGGCCACAGCTGACGCAGGAACCAGAAGCTGAAGCCGGGATGGAAGGCAAGTCTGCAGGGGCAGTGGCAACAGCACCATCCTGGGCTCCACCATCCCCCCTGTACGCAAACTGCCCACTGAACCCCATGCCTGGCACCCCCCGGAGCCCACGGAGCCAGTCCTCTGCTTCTCTCTCCCCCACACCCGTCCAAACTGCACAGTCTCAGCCCCAGAGCCTGACTCCCACACCAGGAGCGCAGGAGGGGCCCAGCCTGCCCAGCCAGGAGGGGCCTGGGCTCCAGAAGGTGTCACACCTGCTGGGCGTCTCCACACCCACCCCAACCAAGTGTGCCTTTCCCAGCACCTGGCCCAACGCCCAAAACCGTTTTTCCAAAGCACTTCAGCACCACACGTAGGGAGGCAGTGGGGGAGGAGAAGGACCCCTGACCTCAAAAGGCAGAAGCCTTGGGCTCGGGTGCTGGGGCCGCCATAAAGAGCCGCGTGGAAATGGCACTCACTGAACCCCAGCTTTCAGAGGCTCACTTTCCTTTCACAAGTGACGCAGAGCACAAAGGCCAAAGGAATGGGCTCTGGAGCCAGGCTATCCGGGTCTACTGTTCCTTAACTTAAATGTCAACCTGTGTTTATGAGTTATTTAACTGTTTGAAGCCTCATTTTTCGCATCTATAAAATGGGGATAACTATACACGCCCCAAGAAGAATTGTAAAAACAGGGCCTGGCAACAGTGTGGACTCCCTGTCACCCTCATGACACTATGAGAGTCATCTTCCAAGATGCATCTATTAACAACCAGTCTCCTCATCTGTAATTAAGACGTGTTATTAGTAAACCTGTGATAAAGATGTATATCAGACTGGTAGAAATAATGTCAAGAACAAAAGAAAAACAAGTTAGCCCCAAAAGTCAGATGAATAAAAAAAGTAACAACAAAAGTGAAATACTGCACACGAGATGTACCTTGAACAGGAATTTCCCCATAGTTTGGTCTCTTATCTGACAGGGCTGTCAGGGGTTTGGATGTAGAGATTGGTCCACTTATGGAATGTCTCTGAAATCGTAAGACAAACAGTGTCCAAATTAGGTTAAATTAGAGCTGGGTTTCACAGAGTAAATATTGCAGAGAGTAAATATTTAGTTACAAATTTGCATAATTCCTTCCACACTGTTACAGTAAGACTGAAAAAAACACACACACTCTCAGAGGCATATAATGTGATCAGTATACTATTTTAAAATGAACACAGAAAGATCCCACATGCCCCTCACTCGCCAATCAGCAAAATCCGGATGTGCTCCTTTAGTACTTGGATTGGCCATTCATGCCCCAGTACCAAGTGGATCTCACTCTGTCACCTCCTCACTAAGTCTCCAACACCGCTGCCGGGCACAACCTGGCACCTTAACTCAGCACCGGCTTGGTCACAGGCCTCCTCCCCTCCGGTCTCATACATACACGTACCTACCAAATACTTGAACCCTCTCGGCGCTCCTGAGCCACTTCCTGCCACCTCTGTGTGATGCCCCAACACCACCAACTACTCACTCCTGCCCGCAAGGACACGCTGTTCACCAGCTCTGGGCTTGTCCTCATGTTTCTTTCCTCAGCTCTCCCAGCCCTTTTTTATCCAGCTGAATTCTGACTACTCATTCCATAGTCCCAGCAGCAATGTGTGAGAGGGCCAGCCTCCGCACACCCTCACCAACACTTGATACTGGCAGTCTTCATTTTAGCCATCCCAAAGGTGCGTACTGAGATCTCATGATGGATTTAACTTGCGTTTCCCTGATGACTACGATGTTGAGCAACTTCTCATGTGTTTATTGGCCATTTGTGTATCTTCTCTTGGGAAGGGACTTTTCAACTCTTTTGTCCGTTATTTATTGGGTTGTCTTGAACCAAGACGACAAAGGAGTCTTCTCTGAATACAAGATTTTGACAGATAAATGAATTGCAAATATATTCTCCCCAGTCTTGTCTGTCATGTTCTTAATGTCTTTCAGAGAAGTTTAAAATTTTGATGCCCAAGCTGTTAATTTTCTTTTATAGTTCATTTTTTTGTGTGTCCTAAGTAAGAAATCTTTGCCTTGTCGAAGGTCATGAAGACTTTCTCTAATGTTTTCACGTAGAAGTTCTGTAGTTTTAGCTTTTACACTTAAGTCTATAGTCATTTTCAATTTTTATGAATGCCATGAGGTAAAGGTTTTTTTTTTCTTTTTTTTTCCATATGGATATCTAGTTGTTCTGGAATCCTGTTGAAAAGATTATCCCTCTCCCACTGAATTACCCTGGCACCTTTGTTGAAAATCAGCTGACCTATTTCTGGATTCTCTATCTATTCTACTGATCTAAACTTATGTCAGAACCACACTGTCTTGATTACTCTAAGTGCTAACATCAAGTAGTGGAAGTCCTCCAAATTTGTTTCTTTTTCCCCCCCAAATGCTTTGGATATTCAGGGTCTTTTAAATCTCCACATAAATTTTAAATTATACTATCAATTTCTACAAAACAGCGTGCTGGGATTGTAAGTTGGATGAGTTGAATCTACAGCTCGATGTGAGGGAGAACTGCAAGATCCTAACAAGACTGCATCTTCCAACGCATGAACATGATGTATCTTTCCATTTATTACGCCTTTAACTTCTCTCAGCATTATTTTATAGTTTTCACTACAAGGCCTTGCACAATATTTTATTCAATGTATCGCTAAGTATTTCAATTTCCAATTGTTCACTGGACTGACTGAATCTAGGAGATAGCAAGAGGAGTCCTCCAGACAGAAGCGAGTTTTCTCACCACCTTATCTTGTAAGGGACAGCTCATCACTTCTGCCACATTCTGTTCATGAGAAGCAAGTCACGAAGCCCAGCCAACCCTCAGAAGGAGCAGATGACACAAGAGCACAGCAGCAGGAGGCATGGATCACTGGTAAGCAGTTCAGAGACTGCCTCTCCCGTTACTAATGGATCTCCTTGGACCTTTTGAGGTTGTTTTTAAGGTCATTTAGGGCAGATCTAGAATAGTGTTTACTCTAGGGCTATTTAGTTCCACTTCACAGAGTGGTCACTGAGGTCTCTAATGAATGCTCCAAGTATTCAAAGAGGTTTTTCCACAGTGGCCAGTAGGAACTCAAATGATCCCTGCTCTGTGTAAACTATGGGAAGCATCTATCTGCCAGATCCCCACTAACTGATCTTTCCTGCAAAATCGTTCTTGCCCAGCCTTGCAGGGTTCAACCCATGTCTATGCATGTGCAGACTGGCACTCAGCAAGGACTCAAAGGGAGGCCTCTGCAGAGCTCTAGACCTTTTCTGCGTGGCTCTCTCCTCCCAGGCACCCTGCCCCCAAATCCCAGCCCTTGTTCTCCCTGGACATTGATCTGTGTCTCCTCGGATCCAGCTGGCATTCCCTTCCTTGCTCCGTGTGGGTTCATCCTCCCTGCTCACCATCTGGAAAAGCGTGGGCCACAGTAGGACTTGGCTCATTCTTAACTTTTCTCCAGAGATTTCAGTCCTGCACCACCTGTCCTACCACGTATGAATGTAACTGCTTCCTACATTTTGTCCAGCCTTCTAGCTGTCTGTGGTGGCAGAATAATCCAGCCTTTGACTCCCTCACAGCCAGAAGTGGAATTCCCACTCATGGAGTTTTGAAAAACTAACAATCCTAATCTTAGACCCCATTCCCCAGGGATTCTTGTTCACTGGGATGAGGCCTGGGAATCTATGTGTTTAAAAATTTCCACATGACTTTTGTGCACAATTAGGTTTGAGAAGAACTGTACTAACTAATCAAGTACTAAAAAGCTACTGAATGTGGCTTGTAATTACTAGTTTTTTTTCCAAGTTAGAGAGATGACACTTTTTACCTCTTGTAAAGTTTACAGAGTGACGCCATGAACATTAAATTTCAACTGACAAACACTATTTAGAGAAACTTCACCTTATATCTTGAGCCTTCATCTGCTTTCATTTATATCTTCAACTTTTTTTTTTTTAAATGTTATTTTTGATTCTGTTTTTCTTTCTTTTATTAAATATTTATTTATTTATTTGGTTGCGCCGGGTCTTAGTTGCGGCAGGCAGGCTCCTTAGTTGCAACATGCATGTGGGATCTAGTTCCCTGACCAGGGATTGAACCCAGGCCCCCTGCACTGGGAGCATGGAGCCTTATCCACTGCACCACTGGGGAAGTCCTATCTATCTATCTATCTATCTATTTATTTATTTGGCTGCGCTGGGTCTTCATTGCTGTGTGTGGGCTTTCTCTAGCTGCGTCGAGCAGGGGCTACTCTTCATTGCGGTGTGTGAGCTTCTCACTGTGGTGGCTTCTCTTGTTGAGGAGTATGGGCTCTAGGTGCGTGGGCTTCAGTACTTGTGGCACATGGGCTCAGTAGTTGTGGCTCACGGGCTTAGGTACTCCACGGCACGTAGGATCTTCCCAGACCAGGCATCGAACCTGTGTCCCCTGCATTGGCAGGCAGATTCTAACCACTGCACCAGCAGGGAAGTCCCTCTTCATGTCTTTAGAAAGTTTGATTAATCAAGTATATAAAAAGCTCATTATAGACAGAATATGGAATTCCCTTTGCCTTCCTTTCAAATTAAGAGTATAACATCTTCTACATAAACGTAAATGCAAAGCCACAACTTGCAACATTACAAATGCAGAGGGACAGCACTTCTACCCTAAACTTTACAAGGGAAAAGGTTAAAAAGTTCACTCACAAAATACACAGCCAGTAGTTAACACCTACAAAAGTCTCCACTCAGAGAAAATGTTCTCAAACCCAAACTTTTAGGGAAGAGGTGCAGCCAAGCCTACCCTAGATCACAGGGGACTGGGTTTTAGGCTACTCTCACCTACGTGGAGAAACTCCACCTCAGCTACTGTCCCCAAAGTGGCTCACAGCAAGGGCACAGTGAGAGGGCCTCCTGAGCTCGACAGTCACACCACCTGCCCTACTTCTGGTCTGCACTCCCACAGTGGCAAGAAGGGCACCTGTGACACTTGTTCGTGATGAGTCAGCAATGCCCTTGGGCCAGGCTGCTACAAAACAGCCCAGAAAGAGCCACACTGCTCTGGATTCACGCCTGTGCAGACCCCTCCCACTCTGACTCTGAACCTGGGCTGGCCTACAACTTGCTTAGACCAAAATAATGGGATGGAAGAGACACAGTCCAGGTTCCCAGCCAGGTCTTAAAGGGCTTTGCTAACTCCTGCTTCTAGTCTCTTGGAGCCTGAGACACCAGGCCATGAAGGAGCCTGAGAGGAAGACCACGTGAAGAGGGCGGCCCAGCCACCCTGCTGAGCCCAAGCCCAGCCCACCCTCCAGCTGAGTGCAGCTGCAGGGGTGAGCCCAGGCAAAGCCAGAGAAATGCGAAAAATAGTAAAATTGCTGTTTTAAGCCACTAAGTTTTGGGTGATCTGCAGCGCAGCAGGGGCTGAGACATGCCAACTATACAGCTGACCCTTGAACACGGGTTTGAACTGTGCAGGTCAACCTACATGTGTGTTTTTTCAATAGTAAATAGTCCAGGTACTACACAACTTGCAGCTGGGAATCCGCAGACGTGGAAGTGCAGACACGGAGGGCTGACCATACATTATACGTGGATTTCTACCTATGCAGAGGGTCAGTGCCCCTAACCCCCCGTTGTTCGAGGGTTGACTGTATATTCTACTTAGAAAGTTATCTTAGTGTAGGGGTTAAAAACATCGTGTCTGAAGTCACGCCACCCAGGCTCAAGTCCCAGCTCTAACACTTCATTGTATGACCCTCAGCAAGCTGCTTAGCCCTTCTGGGCCTCAGTTTCCAGATATGAAAACTAGGGATAAGAATAATACCTAACAGCCAATACAGGTGTCATGAGGATTAAATGAGTTAACATTATAAAGCATTGGGAACAATGTAGAACATATAATAAGTGTTCAGTAGTTGTTAGCTATCACTATTAGAGAATTTCAGAAGAATAACATACTTGACATTAACATAATTTATCTTAACTAGGGAATTTCACAGCATCCTAGGAAAACAATCGCAACTGTATCCCTCAAGAGGCAGCCATTTGCCCCCCGTGCCATAGTGTAGGTGACTTTGAAAAGGACAAGCTTTCAGAAGCTGGGACCCCCAGAGCCTCCACGGTCACAGGCACTTACCTGCATGGGGGAGACGGCTGCCGCAGGGGGTGTTTTCATGGGACTTGGACTCAGAGGCGTTCGAGGAATTGCAGCTGTAGCAGGGCTGGGGACTAGAAAAACAACACACACACAAGTAAATAATGAACACAACAAGGTGCAGTGCAAGTTTTCATAACTGCTCTCCCCTTAAGGGTTCACCCCATGAACCAGAGCTCGCAGCTCCCCTGGGAACGGGAGACGCCTCACCTCCTCAACTCACGGCTGCTCCCTGCAGCCGTCCTGCCGTCAGGCGGACTGTCTGTTCCTGAGACTACCTGTGTTTATTTCCAGCCCTGACTATACCAGTCATTTCACTTTTGCTATTTAATTACATGGTTAAGTGCTCCATAAACCAAGGAAATCAAAATACAAAAGCCCCAGGATGAGCGTTTCTGCAACTGCATCAGATGAGAAGCCTGGCGTGCAGTTCGCGGCATATTAAATGAAGGAACGCCGGGCTCTGCTCATCTTCCCTCACCTCCTCCTGAGGAGCTCATCACTTCCCTCCACACAGATTTTCACACGTATTTCATTTAGTGCAATTAAATGTGTGTAATTGTCCGCTCACATGTCAGTCTCCCTCTCTAGACTGAACTGTTCAAAAGTAGGATCCTGGGAATTCCCTGGCAGTCCAGTGGTTAGGACTCAGCACCTTTGCTGCCGGGGCTCAGATTCGATCCCTAGTGAGGGAACTAAGATCCCGCAAGCCGCATGGCGCAGCCAGAAAAAAAAAAATTAAATTAAAAAATAAAGAGGAGGCCACTGAATGAGCAATGGATGGTGCACCCCCAGTGATGGAGAGCAGAGCAGGTGTGGGTGCGGGAGGCCAGACCAAGAGGCCTCGCTTATGGGTCAATGTCAAGGTAAGGAAGGAGGATTGAAGGAAGAAGGAAGATTCCGAGATTTCTGGCTTAAGTGACTGGGTGGAATGGTGCTGCCATACACATGGGGAAAGACGGAAGTTAAGGGACAAGATCTGGTTTTGGACGTGAGAAGATGTCTGGTAGACGCCTGGGTGTCAGTGTCAAGTAGCATCTGAAAACACTGGGCCTGAGGAGTTCAGAGTAAGGGAGAGGGCTGAAGTCCCACATCTGGAAGTTCTCAGGCACGGAGAAGACACACATGCATGGGGTAAGGCCCAAGTCTGACTCCGAGATCTCTGAGGCTGAACAGATCCCAAATCTCCTGTTAAAATCCACCTTGCAGGAAGACTAACTCACTAACATCATATGAAATGTGATGAGATTCAGAGTAAGATGGTAAAGAACATCAACTAGAACAGAGAACATGTGGTACATGAACACGATCGCCCGCTAGGGCACGATGGATGTTACCTTGAGATGCACTGTCGAATGACTTGATGAGGGTTTTCACCGTAGGGGTCGGCTCTGAGGAAGTCGAGGACCTTCTACTCAGCCCCATCCCCTGCCTCAGGGCTGCCAAGTCTCTCTCAACAGCATTCATGTAGTTATACACCCGGCCACGCTCCTCCTCTTGCCTGAAAACAATACTGAAATCAGGGCATTTTTGTATATATACTAGAAAATATACATTTCCCCTTCCCAACTGAGAACTATTAAAAAGTATCAGTTAAAAACAAGAAAATAGTATCAGTTGAGCTAAGTAAATTACCTGGTCTAATATTCTTATTTGTTTGGTGAATTCCAGGAAATGATACTAAAATTTTTATATCAGGTTATCCTAACTAGGTTAAGTAACCATTAGTTTCCATTTTCATTTGTGTTAAGTGTAAGGTGAGAACATCAGTAATCAATTAGCAGTAAAATGGGAGGTGGGCTCAGAACTGGGGACTGTAAGGTTCTGTGCTGTGGAGAAGGCCCTTCCCAGGGGAGTGAGTCTGGGAATTCACAGCACATGCAGACAATTGATACCTGCTCTATCTAACATGCCATGCATAGGCATGGAAATACAAAGAAATGAAATCAAAGCCCATACTCTTAAATTTTTTTTAAAAATGGTATAGTCACCAAATAGAATTTCTACAAAGGGGGAGGGGGGAAAGCCTGGACCCATATTGGTAACATGAATCTCCTACATGTTCAGTGTGAGTCAACTAAAAATATCAATTCCACTTCATTTCTGGAAAGCTCTCATTCACTGAGCAAACACTAAAGTTTACATCTGGAAAGAGATTTCAGCTGCAGAGTTTGCATGTGTCATATAACTACAAGCCAGTTCATACTGTACAAAAATTAAGCCAGTCCTTAGGAAAATTTGTCTTTGGTGGTGGCCATTTGGCTGTTATGACAGAGTTTTTTTGCCAAAATGCCTCATGCTTGGAAGTTTTAATAAAGAATGTACAATAGCCATTATCCAACTTTTTGGTCTTAGAGCCCTTTTCCACTCTTAAAAACTATTGAGGACCCCAAAGAGCTTTTGTTTATGTGGGTTACAGAGATTGACATTTACCATATTAAATATTTTAAATATTTAACTCATCTAAAAATAAAAATAAACTCAGGGCTTATTAACATAATTAACATATTCTTATGAAAAACAACTATGTTTTACAAAACAAAAAAATTAATAAGAAGAATAGTAATGTTTTTATTTTTTAAATTTTTTTAAAAAAAATATTTATTTATTTATTTGGCTGCACCGGGTCTTAGTTGCAGCATGTGGGATATAGTTCCCTGACCAGGGATCGAACCTGGGCCCCCTGCATTGGGAGCGTGGAGTCTTAGCCACTGGACCAGCAGGGAAGTCCCCAAAATAGCAGTGTTTTAACATTTCCGTACATCTCTTTAATGTTTGGCTTAATAGAAGACTGTCAGATTCTCATTTCTTCTGTATTCAATCTATTGTGACATGAAAAAAAGCAGGCCTCACACAGATATGTAGTTGGAAAAGGGAATAATATATATATATATTTTTTTTCTTTTAATAAATTTATTTTATTTATTTATTTTTTGGGCTGCACTGGGTCTTCGTTGCTGCGCACGGGCTTTCTCTAGTTGCGGCGAGCAGGGGCTACTCTTCATTGCGGTGCGCGTGCTTCTCATTGCAGTGGCTTCTCTTGTTGCGGAGCACGGGCTCTAGGCATGCGGGCTTCAGTAGTTGTGGCTCACAGACTCTAGAGCACAGGCTCAGTAGTTGTGGTGCACGGGCTTAGCTGCTCCACGGCATGTGGGATCTTCCCGGACCAAGGATCAAACCCGTGTCTCCTGTACTGGCAGGTGGATTCCTAACCACTGTGCCACCAGGGAACTCCAGGGAAGAATATTTTTATGATATTAAAACAGATAACTATGGCTATTCTTCTTTGATAAACACTAAAACACAGTAAGTGGTAGTAACTTATAAGTTAGTTAAAATGTGTAACCTGAAACCATATGAATGAAATTTTCCTACTCTGTCCATCTCGCGCTTTTAACGCATATGGATCCTCTACCCACACAGGATTGGGTGACATCATGCCCTGGTCATACGGAAAATACTGGTTCACAGAGTTACACAGATTTTCCAAGTGTCGATGCCTGTCATTAAACAATTTATTCTTTAAAAGTCTCTTGTTAATATCACTAGGGATCTCATCAGGAAACTCTTTATGGGAAGCTGCTGAGCTTGCAATGGCAGACACAAGTTTTCCAAAATCCTAACATTCACTTAAAAGCCCATGTTTTATCACTGGTACCAAACACTGTTAGTTGCTTTCCTTGAAGTGACAGGCTCCCTTAATCATTTTCAAGAAATATCCACCAAACACTTAAGTCTGAATACCAATAGCTTGTGTCAGTCATTCTCAAGTAAAAATCTTCACTCCATGAAAAATGAAAACAGCACAAACTACAGTGGCACGCAATGCTCTCTTCCAGACCGCCGCACACCTGGGCACACAGCTGAAGACGCAGCAGCAGCTCTTTACGCGACTTCCCACCCATCTCATAGGACCTTAAAAAGAATACAATAGGGGACTTCCCTGGCGGTCCAGTGGTTAAGACTTCACCTTCCAATGCAGGGGGTGCGGGTTCAATCCCTGGTCAGGGAGCTACGATCCCATATGCCTCACGGCCAAAAAACCAAAACATAAAACAGAAGCAATACTGTAACAAATTCGATAAAGACTTTCAAAAAAAAAAATGGTCCACATCGAAAAAAAAATCTTAAAAAAAAAAAGAATATACTCAAGAATATACTCAAGGAATATACTCAAGACAGAGTGATGTTACTAATTTACTGCTTCACCAAGGACATCTGTAAGGGAAACCTGCATTTTGAAAATGAGAGTGGCTGGTGGGGAAGAGCACAATGACCACGAGTACGATTTGGTGCCAAGGCCTTGATCCATCAACAATTGCTGTCCACCATCTGTGCAAAAAGTCAACACAGTGAAGAGGGCAAACAGCACGTCAGCATTATTATGAAAACAGTTTGACCTCGAAGAGCCCCTGAAAGGGCCCTGGGGACCCCTGGGCCTGCAGACCTCACTCTGAGAAGTGCTGCTCTACACAATGCTACTTGTCTCGGGGGCACATCCTTTAAGTATGTGTCTCAAACACTGACAGGCTCTCGGGAGCCAGTGGAACAAGTCTCTCAGAGTAGAATTTCAGTCACTTGGGTTACCTTTCAAATGGAGCATTTCTATTCATTCAATGGTACAAAGGAGGAAGGGTAATGTACTAGTGGAGAAATAATAATCTTCCAACTCATTCCTCTGTGTTCTGCTTATTAAAGAAGCCAAAGAAAAATGGTTTAACAATACTTCCCACTGGGCATCCATTAGACCTAGGCAACAATAAAATAAAACAGCTTTTCCAAGTTGGCCTGTTAAATATTTTTCTAAATTTTTTACCTAGGGCTGCTTAAGAATTGTTCAAAGTAATGAATAATCAAATTCTTCACAATAACCTCAAACTCTACTGATACTTAATAAAAATCTCAAAAACCACTCTCCCCCGCTCACAGATAGAATCTCACTAGGAACTCAGAGCACATCATCTAAGACTTTTTACGGGTTTCCAAAGAGCTCTATGTTAAATGGGAAAAATACCCGTGGGTATTAAGCATAAGACAACTCCTCAAGCAAGCGGTGGAGAGAAATCAGCCTGCATTCTTCACTCGGGTCTCTAAAATACCCGCTAATGGACACTGGCCGTGGCCCTGAGCGCCATCTAGGGGTGTCTCACTTCAACCCTACAACAACTCTGTGACACAAGCAGGACTGTGTCCATTGCAGAGACAAGCAAACTGAGGTCCTGAGCGAGCCCTCACACCCAGCAGAGGCAGAGCTGCACGGGGCCGAGTCTGTCTGCCTCCAGGGTCCACATCCTCCGTGAGTACAACCCAAAGAAGAGCAACGGGCTGGGACGGGGGACAGAGGACTGACTGGCGGGAACCACAATGGACCACATGCCAGCGGCCACTCCAACCCCTCCAGCGTTGTTGACTACGGACACTGACAGCTCGGAAAGGCCACAGAGACCACACTACTTTACAGGGGTCACAAAGTGAGGCCAGAAAAGGTGAGTTCCACTGGACCCAAACTCAGTCACACCAGTGTCAAGCCTATGTTCTTTCCATAAAACCACATCACAGAACCGTGACTCAGGTGCTCCCTATTGAAACATAAGTACACAGCTGGTTTCTCAAAACATACTTGCGTGACTTTATTTCCTCCAATTCTTTTGTGAGTTTCTCATTTTTTTCTTGAGCCTCATGTAATCGGCGCTTCAGATCACCAATCTCCTCTTGGGCTTCAGATTTAATGTCATTTGCGATGACCACCGCCGTCTGGAGATCAGCCTGAAACTGCCGCCATTCTGCTGATTCTTCCTACATTAAAAAACTAAACTTTTATTTCCAAAAGAGAGCAGTAAAGACTTATTTTAAAGCAATAAAATGTGTTTATGATTAGATTGCTGTAATGCACTCTCTCAAATGATGACTAATTTCTTTTAAATCCCAGAGAACTGCTATTACCTATTTCTAACAGAAAACGTAATTATTTTTAGTGAACGTGTTCTCAGTGAGGAAAAGAGTTTCCAGCTGATCTGCCTACTGAGGCATCAGGCACTCAGGGTGCTCAGTATTAACAATGATAATGTCAAGCCTCCCTTTCTCATGGCAGGTATCAAAGTTAGTCTTACGAAAATAAACACAGCATCCAAAATGTACCTCTGAAAAGCTCTAGAAGGTAGATAAATGGTGTGTGAACCATACTGAAAGATTTTACAGGGAAAAACTATAAATATCCTGACATCAAAAACTAACAGGAAAAAAAAAAATCAAAAGTAAAGGAAAAGGAAGAGGAAGCCAGAAGAAAAACACTGAATTTAATCTAGGCAGACAAAAAATCACACAAAGAGAGGAGCTGAGGACCTGTACAGCCTGCTGCTTCCCGCAGCCTCCGTGGCCGGGCGTGCTCCCCAGAGCAGCCCCTCTCCCAGAGCTACAGCTGCTGACTGGGCCCAGTGCCCATCACCCCAAGGCAGCCTGAGCAACTGAGGCACAACCCAAACTACGAGTCCAGCTTTCCTGACCCTCTGCAACAAAGCATCTCTGCCGTCGGCAGGCTGATCAAATCCACAGAAGACAGAAGACTGACAAGAAAGCAGTTTAGTTTGGGACGCTTCATAATCCAGAGCTAATAAACTTTCTTTCCAAAATGTAACACTCGCTTCCTAAATCCCTCTTTCTAAAGTTACCACTCATAAATTACTAGTACAATCTTGCAACCAGAATCTAGCACCAGTCCCACTCTGAAGTGACAGGCAGTAGCTTTCTGCCCAAATTCCAGTGGGCTCAGTATTGTAACAGTATCTGAAGCTTCAGATGAAGGAGAGTGGGGTCAACCACACCAAAGTGCTCAACTTTCAGAAAACCGTGCTTTCTCATGAGATAGTATGTGAAGATTTATCCTACCCGAAGTCGCCTGTGGAGTGTCTTGATTTCTCTTTCCATGTCATGTTTTTGGTCCTGGAGTTTTTTAACTGTATCTGAAAAGACCACAAAAGTTTAAATATTTATTCTTACAACTGTGTTCGAAAGGAATAATATAAAGGGAGGAGGTACTTAAATATGACATTCAGAAAGTCATCCTGCCCAAAGACTTTTTATTTTTAATACAAAACTTTAAAAGGAAAAAGGAATGTCCAACCCAAGTATAAACCAGTATTACTTTGTAAGGAAAATATCAAATTTAAATCACAACTTCTGGATGACTTCCTTCCTCAGCGTCTTAATTCTGAAACAAAAAGTTAAGTAAAATCAATTGTTAGAAACACACACACACTGTTGGCTCATAACCAATCAAAACAACACTGACTGCAATTAAAATGGGAGATTTTAATCAAAAGGGTTATAAATCTAAAGTATTTTTGCAAGCATCACTTACTTTACATGCTGGAATAAATTCCAGAAAAGTGGTGAATTAGTAAAATGTTTACAAACTTAATTATTTAGTAACTTGGGGGAGGTGCTATTTAATTCTATGCAAAGTCTTTCACAAAATAAAGGATTAAGTAAATCAATTCCTCAAATTATTTCTAGCATAATACGAATTTCCTTCCAACAATGTCATGCACTTTGAACATCTGATGAGCACCACTAATATGCAAAGGCCGATCTAGACAGAGTGGGGCTGCAAAGATGAAGACACAGCCAAGGCCAGTCCCCTGGGATCCAGAAATGTACAGGGAAGTCCCCTTCTATTTGGAGGTTCTGCTCAAAAACCCCTGCATCAGGGGAAATGCCTGGGGAGGGCGCCATGCTGGTGCTGCTGCCCAGCGCCTCCCCACGGCTGGTCACTCCGACAGCTCAGGAACCCATCACTGTCTCTCTGGTTAAGCACCAGAGCAGGCACTTACACCTGGTGACAAACACTCTGACTTCACCGACGCCCCCTTGCAGCAGAGCCCTGTCCTTTCTGTGTTCCGACTCTGCCTTACACAGCCTTGTTGCTGCCACTGCCAACAGGGGTGCGTTTCTTCACCCAGAGGCTGAGCACACCTCAGAGCCAGGAGCCACATGCCGAGGTCGCAGCCCCAGCACAGGTAGGCCTGTAGAGTAGAGCAAGTGTATAAATACACAAGCTAATGGAAGCAAAAGAGAAAGCAATCCTAAGGTCATTACCTAGCATCAAGTGTTTCAATATACCATTGCCAGAACGTAACTGTTTATTGTCAGGGATGTCAAACCATGGACACTGGTGTTTCTGAGTAAACATTCCCCCTACTCCTTACACGTAGCAGAGGGAACCCAGGCACAGCCAACACCTGTGTGCAACAACATGTACCCAAAACACCTCTTAGGCTGTTAGCTTCCAATCAAGACCCTGAAGTATGAGCAGGCTGATGCTTTTTCTGAGACTGCTCCGCGTCTTCTTCCTCCCAGTTCCACGAGGAACGTGCTCTGCTGAAACCTTAATTCAATGTTGATACATTTGTGTTCTGACATTTTTAAAAGGCATGAATTCACTTCAGTAACAATATAAAGTCTAGAATATTTATAACAATTATATGTGTAATGATTACTATAAATACATAATAATATGTTTTCTAAAGCTGAATAAAAAAATAAATGAGGGGCTTCCTTGGTGGTGCAGTGGTTAAGAATCCGCCTGCCAATGCAGGAGACACGGGTTCGATCCCTGGTCCAGGAAGATCCCACATGCGCAGAGCAACTAAGCCCGTGTACCACAACTACTGAGCCTATGCTCTAGAGCCCACGACTCACAGCTACTGAGCCTGAGTGCTGCAACTACTGGAGCCCAGGAGCCTAGAGTCCGTGCTCCACAACAAGAGAAGCCACCATGATGAGAAGCCCGAGCACCGCAATGAAGAGTAGCCCCTGCTTGCTGCAACTTGAGAGCCCGCGTGCAGCAACAAAGACCCAAAAGCAGCCAAAAATAAAATAAATAATAAATCAAATAAAAAAATAAATAAATGAGGACTTCCCTGGTGACACAGTGGTTAAGAATCCGCCTGCCAATGCAGGGGACACGGGTTTGAGCCCTGGTCCAGGAAGATCCCACATGCCGCAGAGCAACTAAGCCCCTGTGCCACAACTACTGAGCCTGCGCTCTAGAGCTCACGAGCCACAACTACTGAGCCCGCATGCTGCAACTACTGAAGCCCGTGCGCCTAGAGCCTGTGCTCCGCAACAAGAGAAGCCACCGCGACGAGAAGCCCACGCAGCACGATGAAGAGTAGCCTCCACTCACTGCAGCTAGAGAAAGCCCGCACGCAGCAACCAAGACCCAATGCAGCCAAAAAAATAATAATAATACATACATTTTAAAAAGATTAAAAAAATTTTTTTTAATTAAAAAATGAGGTAAAACATGGGTGAAAAAAAATGGCCATTTTTGGTAGCTAGTAGTCAATTTCCTCCCATTCATCACCCCAAAATTATTCCAGAAAGTTAGGGCCTATGAAATAAAAAGTTAATTAATTACTTTTACTCAGTAATACAACAAACTGCTCATAAGTACCTACTTTGTATCAGACTTTTTTACAAGGTGCATGAGATATAAGGGAAAGGAAAAAAGGTACAGTTCCTACCCTTTTAGAGACAGAAAAGAGGATGTTTTCATATGCAAAGGATTAAACTTTAAAAGTCTATCTCTATACAAGCTGCTTCAGACCACATTTAACCTGGTAACTTAAGGGGCAAACGGGCCATCCAATTTGGCTGAGGGCAAAGTGGACAAGCAGGTGAGTGAGTGAGTCCAATACCCTGACCCGAACCTCCAGAGGAAAGGATGACTCTGGAACCAGCAGGGAACTTGGCTCTGTATGACCTACAGGTAGATGAAATCAGGGTCTTGGTGATATTACCAGACATAGACAAGGAATAAGGACAGAAGCTAAAATATTTCTAGTGTGGAAAACACTAGGGGTTACACCTTTCATTTACACTATATTTATGTACAAAAAATATTTTATAATTAAAACAAGCAAACAAAAAAATGTGTAATTTCTCCTCTGCTGAAAATCCTTTGCCTTTTCTTCTGGTCACAAAGGACCTATCTAGGTAACTTACATGAGACAGATGACAGCAAATCTTGCTGCAGCCCACTTTAACATCTGGTGCCTTGATTCCCAGGTGACATTTTAAGCCACATGGCTATCTTAGACTGATCATAAAATCCCAAATTTCATTCATTTTGTTCTTATCCTTTTTTCACCAACCTCTACACTCATGGCCACAGAATTCACATGATCACTACTCTCAAAGGACATTCTTTTACCCTCAGCACTACGTATTTATTGTTGGCATGTCTTCTTTTAAACAGAAGGGAAGCTGGCAGCCAGTGGGCATATTCAGGCCGAATAAAGCGCACTACAAGTGTCTCCAGGGAATTTGATTTAAACTTTACAAAGCATTAAAAGTGACAACAAGCTTTTCCTCCCTGGAAACAAAGGCGTCTATGCTCCAGTTCTCGCTGTGAAGAGGCTTAGCAAACGGCCGCCTCTCCCAGTGACCAGTCACACATGGCTGCTTAGCCTGCAACTCTGGGGCCTCTAAAGGCAGTTTCCTTCCTCAAAGCTTTAAGTGTGAGAGACACTGCCATCTATTGTCTTCAACTCAAATGCAACATTAAATTCTATCAAAGAACAGAAGAACTACTATGACCTCATTTTTTAAATTATAAATTATAACTCAATTTTACAATGTTATCTTTATTCTAGAAATCAGGTAAATTTCTATTCTCATTGTTATTAGTCCAACTTTGCTCTGAACAATTCTGGGCACTGCCCTGCCCATTTAATAATGGGGTTCATAATCTTTTTCACCACCAAGACCTATCATCACCAACAAAACCAGAACCATCAACCAGGCCTCCATGCTGGTTCCAGTTACAGGCCCATCACTCCTGAGGGTGTCACTGGGCAGCTACCACGGCACAGGATCTACCTACGACCCTTGGGGTGTAAAGTAATGAAAGTTCCACCAACCTTTCCTGCCCTCTGAATCCCAGAAAACCCTTAGGGTACAGATACCCGAGTACTCAAGTCAGGCTCCTGCATCTGGTCAAGCACCTCCAATTGCCATCAGGTACAATTTGTAGAGGAAGGGAAAGGACCAGAGGAACCTATCAGTTAAAGCTCCACACCTCAGGGGCAGGGGAACAGGGCAGGTGGTGTATCCAGCTACCAGACAACAGCTTTACTCCCAAACCAGAACTCCTGATGCAGGAAGAGGACACACATGAGTTTCAAATAAACCATTTACTATTTTTATTTGTCTTTATTTTATTTTTTTAATTTTTTGGCCGCACTGCATGGCATGTGGGATCTTAGTTCCCAGACCAGGGATCAAGCCCGTGCCCCCTGCAGTGGAAGCAGTCTTAACCACTGGACCACCAGGGAAGTCCCTGTCTCTGTTTTTTAATTTTTATTTTATTCATTTTTATCCCCCTCCAAAAAAGTGAATATAACTTTTACCCCTTGATTCTAAAAGTAATGCACACTCACAGTAACAAGTCTGGAAAACAGAAAATGGTGACAAAAATAAGATTACCTAGCATTTACATTTGGCATATATCTTTCCAGATTCCATGTATGTGTGTATTATTTTTAAAGAAAAATGAAATTATACTATTTATACTGCTTCACAAGCCCTTCCACTAAGCAGTAGATACTGGACACCTTTATCAATAAATACAGACCTGCAGCACCATTTTGATGGCCATGATAGTATTCTATCAATTGGATATATCATGATTTGTCTCAGCAACCTCCTATTAATGAACAGCCAGAAGGGTTCCAATTTTTGTTATAAACACTATAAATGACTTTACAGTTTTTCAGATGTTACTTGAAGACACATTTCTAGAAGTAGAAGAAGTGATGAAGGACCATTTGAAACTATCAACAGGATCCAAGTCAATCCATTAGAAGGTTCTAGCTCAAGAATACAGAATTTTTTTTGAGAAGTCACCAAGTTAGAGAATTTATGGTACAGAATACACTGAAATCGGTATTTCTTAGGGAACACCATTATGCCTGGCTACAATCTCAGTGTAATGTTGTATTTAAAACTTTTATGGTTTTAATTACAGAAGTAATATACTCAGCTCATCCTCTATGGGACTTGCCTTATTTTGTGCACACATTTCTCCATGCCTCGTTTATCTTGGCTGGTGAAAGAGCAGCCACAGTAGGGATGTGCTGTGCACATGGGTTATTAACTAGATCTCGACTTCTGAAAATACAGGTAGCTTCCAAGTTTCTGTGGTAACCAGCAACTCTGCAGCAAACATCCACATCTATGTATACATTTGCAAACTTGTAAGAATGCTTCTGAAGAGCAGGTTTCTGGAAGTGGATTGCTAAATTACTGTTGTACTTGAAAAATTTTGATCAATACTCCAAAAAAGCTGCAGTATATGAGAGGACCCTTTCTCCTCTCTTACACGTTAGCAATCTTTTCAATTTTTCACACCTGCATCTTGTTTTGAGTTTCTTTGCTTTTTTAAAAGTCAAGCATCTTTTTGTGTCTTTTTCTGACTTATCCATTCATACACTTGATTTAGCTAATGGGTTATTCTAGTCTTATTGATGTACAGAATCTCTTTACATATTTGACATGCATTATAAATATTTCTCCCTATGTCACTTATTTCTGGCACTTTGCTGAACTGAAAATTTCAATTATACATAGTCAAATATGAGACTTTTTTCCATTAAGGCTTCCAAGTATTCTACCTTCCACGCTTTTCTCATCACAGAATTACACAGCTTTCCTCTATTTCCTTATGCTCCTTCTCTAATCTCAAGCCACCCTTGCTCACCACTGTCGCTAATGTTCCATGTATCAGGATGTCAGGCCCTAGCCCCAATCTTGGGAACTACAGAGGGCAGGAAAAGGGCAGGACTTAACTGCAAGCATGCACAGAGCATTACTATGCAGACACTAAGTGGTTGATAAGGTCGCAACTGAGCCAGACCTGAGGTCTCGCTGGTGTCACTACTCGGAATACCAGTCAGCTTTGGTTTGCTGGGCAAGTTATTACCTTTATTTTTGGGGATTCAGTTGAGCTGCTTCTTTCTGCTGTTTCTCCCTTAAGCTCTTCTAAGGTGTTAAATGTCTAATAAGTCCTGGTTGGTCTTTCTTACTTGCAAAGAATGATCAGCATCAGTGACTCCTGCATGCTTCTCAACAGAACAAATGGCTAAAGGCTCTGCTGATGACACGAGCCTGCAGGGTGGGTGGGTGGGTGGGGCCCTCTGGATGTACAAGATGGAACGGGCGGCTTCTGCTGAGGCAACAGGTGTATGTGGAACGGGCGGCTTCTGCTGAGGCAACAGGTGTATGTGTGTGTGTATCCGTTTCACTGCTGGGCCGAGCTGCCTTTCCCTCTGGGTGGTCTTCTCTTTAAGACAACAGGGCAGGCTGCAGTTACTTCTGGCACAGTGTGAAGGTTGTGCTGGGAGTCCCTGGCACCATATTCCCACCTTACTTAGAGGTGAGCGCAGCAGCAGCCTGGGGGCAAACACCAGAGACAGCCCCGACAGAGGAGGGGGCGGTACAGCGCAGCAATCCCTTACACTGTGGCCTGAAACCGCTGCTGGCCCCGGGGCCCTACGATCCCTGATGTGGAGGTTTCACTGCCCCCATCCCCAGGGCTCTGCTGGGAACATTATTACTCAAGAGCTTTAGTGTTCTCCTAAACTGCAGAATGTTCTATTCTGATTGATTTCTCCATAGCCAATTCCATCAGCTTTATATAAAGTATTCCAGAAATTACCCCAAATTGCTGACCTACTGATAGGACCCTTCCCCTGTTTTCTATCTTTGCTCAAGCTCATTGTAATTTTTATAGCTCTCCCGCCATGTCACTTGGACTTTGGAAGGGAAAGGAAGTATGTATGACCTCAGGCCATCATCTTGAACTGGAAGTCTTAACAGTAGTTACTGAGTGACTTTTTACATCAAATCTTTCCAGCTCAGATGCTGCTGAGAAGTACCGCAGGCCAGGTCTACACAGTACGGCACTGATGTTCTCTGGGAGGCCGCCTGGACTCCCAACTACATGATACACCCCTGTGATACTGTCCCACAGATATCACTGATACTCTATTCATTTTTTCCAATCTTTTTTCTCTCTGGATAATGTCTACTGATTGGTTTTCAAGTTCACTGGCTCTTCTGTATCTCTAATTTGTTGTTTAAATGACTCTGTAACTTGCTATATTAGCTGTTTAATTTTCTAGTTCCAGAACACCTAATAGGTTCTTTTTTTTACAGTTTTTATTTCTCTGTGGAGATCTGCTATTTGTTTGTCATGACAAGCATATTTTCCTCTACACCCTGAGTACAGTTACAATAGCTGTTTTAAAATCCTGTCCATTAATTCCAAAGTCAGAATCGCTTTGAGGTAAATGAGGAGTGACTGCCAATGGGTGCAGGATTTCTTTTGGGGGTGATAAAAAAGTTCTAAAATTGACTATGGTGATGGTTTCATCCACAGAAGAAAATCTCAATTTCCCAATTAATAGTATTCTCTGTCATTGAGTCCCCTATACCAAGTGCTGACTTAGCATCAATCCCAAATGCCAGAATTCTCTAGGAAAAAAATTAACTCCTATCAGACTACAGAGATGTAACAACAAATTATAATGCAAGAAACTTGTTTGGATCCCAGTCCCTGTAAAAAAACTATAAAGGACATTTTGGGGACAACTGGGAAAATCTGCACGTGGGGTATTAGATGATGCTAAGAAATTACGACTAATTTTACTAGATGTGATAACGGCACTGTGGTTTCAAGGAGGATGTTTAGAAGGTGCATGCTGAAATATTTAGAAGTTAAGTATCATGAAGTCCACAGCTCACTGCCAACTGGTTCAGTTAAACACACACATACAGAAGGCAAACACTGCAAAATGCTACCAACATCCAGGCAGGAGGTGCTAACTACCACACTACTCTCACAGTATTTCTATATATTTCAACTTTTCATTTCAAAAAACTGGGGAGAGAAACTACATGGCTTAAAAAAAAATTTATTAAGGCTTTTCAGCCATTTTATGATTAAAATCCATACAATGTCAATGTAACTTTTATTTTGGCAATGATATGGAAAATTTTGTCCCAGGAATCCTTATCACCTAACAGTTTTCTAGCTATTACCCCAATTACCACAAGGTGTCACTCTTTCCATATTCAAATCAAACGGTTTGCAAGGGAAAAAGGCTGTTATTATCAGTACAAAATGGAAAACACACTGAACCCCCAAGTTAATCTGAAAAACTTTAGAACCTCTTATATTTAGGAAGTAAAATTAGATAACTTGCTCAGTTCAGAGACAATGAAATACAGATTAGATATAAATGTTAAACTAAAAGTTTTTAAAGCTTTAGATGAAAAAGTTCATCACTATGTAAGAAATACAATCCCACAATCCACTACTTCAGTATCCAGATACCCTGGAATATTCCAAATGACCCTGAGGTCAACCTACAGATGCTGGGTCAACTAGCCAGAGCTCAGAACTGCCACCAGACACATTTAGGGCTCCTGCAAATGACCGTCTCTTTCCTGGAAATATCAGTAGTTCAAACCTCCCCTCCACCCCACCTCTGCATCCACAGCACAGGGGCTCTGGCTACTGTACTGACACGCTGTATCTGCCTGTCAATCCTCTGTCAGAAAATAAATAGTAAACCATCAGTGCTCAAAGCAGCAGCATCATGAACCAGAAATTTTAAGAGCTTTAACCAAGGCATCCAAAAAGGTTATTACCTCCATTCTCCCTGTCCCCACCAGGCCATCATTAAAGTGTATTACAACTTAAAATCTGTTAACATTTGAGGAATCTAGATGAAGAATACATAAGAATTTTTTAAATGTATTATTTGGAAATAATTTCAAACTTACAAAAAGGTGCAAGAAGTAACACAAAGAACCAAACACCCATTTACCTCCTTCTCAGATTCGCCTACTGTTAATAGTTTACCATTGGTTTTATCATTTGCTATCTCCTATCCCGGTCCGTCTGCCTCTAATTGTCCCTTTTTCCTGAACCCTTAAGGATATACATCACAGTCTTTCACCCCTGAATATTCAGTGTGTGGTTCCCAAGAATACACAGACACAGCTGGGTTATCAACTTCATAAATTTATACTGACACAATACGTTTACCTAATCTCACACACATTCCAGTTCCGTCACCACACCTTTACAGCAGCTCTCGACAGCACTGGAGCCAGTGCAGGCACAGGGAGCGCACGGGTTGTCCTTTTCCTCAGCCTCCTACAGCCTGGAATTTTCCCTCAGCCTTTGTCTTTTATGACACTGGCATTTTTGAGGATACAGCACCATTCGATCCTGGGCTTTTAGTACAACATTCCTCATTTTTTGTCTGTTTAATGTTTCTTTATGATTAACTGAAGTTATGCCTCAGCCAGAATACAGCCTAGCGATATCCATGTGCCTCTGTCACTTACATGATCACCCGGTCACCCACCCGATCACCGGGTCACAGTGTTGCCCAATTGTTCCACTGTGTAATTTCTGGTTGTTTCTTTTTCCTCACTTGTAACATAATAAACAGTCTGTGGGAAGACATTTTAAGATCATGCAAATTTCTGTACCTCATCAAATTTTCCACACAGAAATGCTTTGCACTATTTTTGCAACTTTTTTTAAAGTCTGAAATAATTACAAGTTTTTTAGAATCTTTTAAAAAGCAAACAAAGCAACTCAAAATCTGAGTTTCAAGTCTACCTGATCATAAAATCTCCATGAAAGGGAGGAATATTAAACAAATAAACAAAAACCTGTGCCTCAGGCATAAGATTATAAAGGATAAATATTTTTTGGTCTCAGTATACTTGCAACCACTAGACATCGACAACAAATGGCTTTTCCTAAGATCTAGAAAGTTAACAGCCCCATTAGCTTCTCACTTAAATGATTTTCCATAATTAAGCAATTTTAAAGAGATGCTTCCACTTAACAGTCCTTTAGGAGCCAAATAGCAGCTGAAAGACTGCCAATGGCCATGGGAAGCTCTTGCCCACACGCGTGTCTGCCGGCCACTGTGCTCCTGCCTTTGAACCCCTGCCCCAGGTAGAGCCACCCCCTGTCACTTTGCTACTTAGAACACAAACTCTTCCCACACATTAAGACGGGTGGGACCTCACTTACTCTCTAAGTCGGAGATGATGAGGTTGTCATGAAGCTTCACCGCCCGGTGCTGTTCTACTTCGTCTTCAAGTTCAAAGATCGTTTCTTTCATGTCACTCCTTTCTGTCTCTTTTTCTTCCAGCTCTGATCTTAATTTTTCTAATGTCATATTCAGATCTTCTATTTGCTTCTTAGCTTCTTCTTGGAAGGCTCTGTATTCATCTTCTACCTGTGCAAAATTGATGGTGCAGATCAGAAAAGTAAGAGTTGTTCTAAGATAAGTCCTAGGACAGAGGCACACCTTGTCTCAGCAGGGAGCTGAGCGTGAGCTGCTCTGCGTGAACAAGAACGACCTGTGTAATAACTGGGTGGAAGGCACTCTCCAGTAACATGGATTTCACACAGTATGCTTAAGCATGATCTGCTGCCACATCACTGACTGAAATTACACTGACATCTCACTGAACTTCACTACATTATTTATGAGGAAATTTTGGAAATTTTCCCTTCTCCAAAGTTTGGACTGAAGGCATGCATCTGATTAATGATTAACATGCTTTCCCACAAAAATGATGTCTGATTTGTGACAGTTTCAAAATCAAATTAAAAATGGAAACAAGAAAGTTCTCTAATACAGTCAGTGTTAGTTCATAGTGGCCCCCAACATACGTGCTCCGACAAATACCACATCTCCTAAACTGTATCTCTGAAAGTTGTCACTTAATAAATTAAGGTTTATATTATTCAAATTTTGAGCAAAGATATACTGTTTCCTACTATAAAAAATTTTTGCACTGAAACAGTAAATAAAATGTAAGCTAGGATAATTAGATAACTCATGCAAATAAACACTACATCAGGGACTTCCCTGGTGGTGCAGTGGTTAAGAATCCACCTGCCAATGCAGTGGACACAGGTTTGATCCATGGTCTGGGAAGATCCTACATGTCGCAGAGCAACTGAGCCTGTGAGCCACAACTACTGAGCCTGTGCTCTAGAGCCTGCAAGCCACAACTACTGAGCCCACGTGCCACAACTACTGAAGCCCGCACGCCTAGAGCCTGTGTTCCGCAACAAGAGAAGCCACCGCCAAGGAGAAGCCTTCGCACTGCAACAAACAGCAGCCCCCGCTCGCCGCAGCAAGAGAAAGCCTGCGCACAGCAACAAAGACCCAACGCAGGCAAAAAAATAAATAAATAAATTTATTTTAAAAAATAATAATAAACACTACATCAGCAACCACGTGGGGCACAGAGCCCTGGCGACTGCCAGCAACCCTGGGCTGCAGTTCTGACTGAGTCCTCCCTATCACACTGCGTGTAAAAGAAGGGGGCTGGACCAATGATCACTAAGGTCCCCACCAGCAACAAACCATGGGCCTCTAAGAAATAGGAGCCTTCACACTCCAAAAGTATTTTTAAATCACAACAGAACTCTACTTGGAAAACTACAACCACAAAAGGATAAGAAGAGGCAGACATTGCTGGTCCCACAGACTGGAATACTGGCTCTCCGTTTTTCTTATGCCAAACTACACTACAGAGGAGGATGTAAAACTGCATGACACACTCCCCTGGGCATACCCAGAACTAGGGACAACTTCTGTTACAACTTCAGTTAGTTGTAGCTCCAGCCCCATCCTCTCACAGGCAGGAAAACAGTAACAAAGTACAAGTGAGTGGAAGTGACGTTATTGTAAGAATACTTTTCACTCCATCCCAATACAAAAAAACCATTCTGAAGCTTAAAAAAATATCTGATTAACAAAAGCTAATGACACACCACCAGGACTGCTGGCTCTCAGTAAGCATGCCATGTACTGCAGCCGCATTACACTGGTCCAGAACATTCTATCTACTTAAACAGTACCTTTGCGATGGTGTCCTGCAATCGATTGGCATCATTCCGGGTGTGAGCCAGATCTTCCTGCAGGCTACTGGCCAGAGTCTCTGCTTTTTCTTTGTCCAACCTGACACTCTCCAGGAGATCCTGAATGTCAGACTTGTCTCCAGAGTTATGGATGGAATACAGCTCTGCCACTTTCTGCTTCTCGTTCTCCAGCTGGGCCTTCAGGCGATTCATCTCGATCTGGTCACTGGCCACTGTGGCTTTGAACTCCTCCAGCGTGGCTGCCAAGGCAGCCTTGCCCTTCTGCTCAGACTCAACGATTCGCTCCATGTGGTGGTTGCGCTCCTTGAGTGCCCCGATCATCTCCTGAGCTTCCTTGTTGTCTTGCTCAGCCATCTTCAAAGTATTGCTTAAATGCTGCTGGACGCCAAGAAGCTGCTCCCGTTCAAAACGGGTGTTCTCAGCTAGATCCATGTAGCGCTGCTCCAGTTCCATGTAGCGTCCACTTTTTACATCTTCGTCAATGACATAGGAAATGTGATGCTCATCTAGAAGGGAGCGGAAATATTCAATCTGTCGGCTGAAGTGTTCCAACTTATCGCTTTGCTGACATAACGACTCCATGAGAATCACCTTCTCCTCTCCGAGCCTTTCGTTTTCGCTGTTCAGCTCCTGGGTGATCTGCTGTAGATCAGCGAGCTCTTGCAGAGTCGCCTGAAGTTCCTCACTCGTACTGTGTTGGTTCTCCTCCATCTGGTGTATCCGTTCCGTCAAACAAGCGACGGACACTTCGCTGGCGTTCCCGCTGCTCCCCTTCCGAGAGCGCTCTATGCTCGGAATGCCTTCTGACTCCGAGGACGACGGTGCGTCCAGGGCGTCATCGCTGGACGTGAGGGGCTGGTACACCTCGCTGCACTCGCTGTCCAGGTTGTCCATAGAGTTACTGTGCTGATGGTCCATGAGGGTGTTCTCATCCTGGCTCAGGAGATCCTCCACTGACCCAGGGGCAGAGCCCTCCACCGAGGAAGTCAGAGTCCCCCCTCCATCGCTCTGGTTACCAGGGGTGATCTCTGGGCTCAGGGACTGATAGCCAAACAGTTTTTCAGAATGGTCTAGCCTCTGCTCCAGGGAGAAGCCCAGTGCGTTCAACCTGTCCTTTAGCATTCTGTTTTCATTTTTCAGCTGGTTGAGCTCCTCGCGGATGGCAGTATTCTGTTCCTGTAACTGCAATAAAGTGGACTCGACGTCAGTGGGCTGGTGAACAATGATGGCTTCCTTCTCGGACTTCTCATCCCCCTCAGGAGGGTCCTCGTTAATGCCCAGCTGAGCACGCATGTCACGGAGTTCATTCCTCAAATGTAAAATCTCCACGTCTTTGGTTTTTGCCAATGTGAGAAGATCCTTCACTTTGGCTTCCAGAGCAGCTTTGTCACTGATCTGATTGTCTGATTTGGACTTGCTCATACGAATGTCGCATTCCGTAGCCGTGCGACTGCGGGAACGTTTAGCCAACGCCATGTCATTAGCCCCCTGACCTGCAGAAGGTAGTTTTTTGCTCTGGTTTAGTCGGGTACGTTCACGTAATCTTTCTCTAGTAGAACTGGATTCTTTATTACCTGTGGAAGTGCTCCGCTTGGTTGAAGAACTCGTGCCTACATGTTTAAGACAAAGAATAGAAGGCAAAAACTTAGCAATAGAAAGGCACATAGTGGGACTTCCCTGGTGGCGCAGTGGTTAAGAATCCGCCTGCCAATGCAGGGGACACAGCTTCGATCCCTGGTCCAGGAAGATCCCACATGCCGCAGAGCAACTAAGCCTGTGCACCACAACTACTGAGCCTGCACTCTAGAGCCCGTGAGCCACAACTACTGAAGCGTGTGCGCCTAGAGCCCATACTCTGCAACAAGAGAAGCCACCACAATGAGAAGCCCATGCACCGAAACGAAGAGTAGCCCCCGCTCCCCGTAACTAGAGAAAGCGTACGCACAGCAACAAAGACCCAACGCAGCCAAAAATTAATTAATTAATTAATTAAAAAAAGAAAGGCACATAGTTATGCCCCAGGTCGAATGAGATATAATCTAAGGATCTATAATCATAATCACACAGTGATTCTGACCTACACTAATTCTGCCTGAGAGTCTGGTTACTGTAAAGTTGTTTCCTCCAAACTGGAAGATCAATCATCTTTTAATTATCAATGAAAAATGAAGTTATATACTGAGTTGTATACCGCAAAGGGGTGAGTTTTATGGAATATGAATTATATCTCAATAAAGCCTTCACATTAAAAAAAAGCTATACACATGAACTTGAATCCCAAACCACGGCTTTCAACAGGTGGCCAGGGACATAGTATCTAGGGCAAGCCAGATGAAGGTGACTCTAGGGATAGCCAGTCAGGTAGCAACCTAACTGCAGAAACAGACAGTGAAGGAAGATTACAGATGACCAGAAGTGAGAGGCAGCCTGTGGACAAACAAAAAACCTAAGCTACATACAATAACCACAAAAACTATGATCAAAGTAAATGCAAAAAATTTTTCACACTATAAAATGCCACATAAATAGTACCAATAACAAGAATTATTAGAATAGACAACATGCACTTATACTTACTACACACACATATTAACACTTCATACACATTAATTTACACAAGCTTCATTATCATCATCCTGTTTTACAGACGAAGAAACCCAAAAAGAGATGTTAAATAATCTGCTGACATCCCACAGGTAATACACGGATGAGCCAAGATTCACACACAGGCAGGCAGTCTAAGCAGTATGCCACTCTGCCTCCCTAAGTATTAGAAAACGATGACGCATCACTGCTAAGTTATAACAGCACGTTCGGCAAATATGCTGCACAAGGCACACCATTACTTAACTGCTAAAATTTTAAACCTGTGCAAACAATTGACATGATCATGTATTTAATATAAAAAGAACAGGAGTATGTTTAAATACCCACAAACACTTAAGGAAATCATTAGACTATTTTTTACTTTGAAAAATAAGTCCTAGACCTGACCAATAAATATTTTTAAAGAACCAACTGGTTCTTTATGCGGCAGGCACCAGGCTAACCAGGTAACGGGGAGTAAAAGGTCTACACGAGGGATGATGATGTGGGAAGAGAGCCACTAATTCTGCCAGGGATCAGGTGTAGAGAAGGGGAGAGAATGCTGGTGGCCACAAGACAGACGAGGGCGAGGTAGTGGAAGCAGCATCATACACAGGAAGGAAAAGTAAGGTCCTACAGTCGATGGAAGCAGCAGGGGAAGGTTTCCATAGGGCCCTGAATGCCAGGGAGAACTTGGTGAGTTGCAGCAACAAACGTTCAATAAATTTTCTTGAGCAGGGAAGAAACACAGAGAAAGACTACTTTGATGGAAATTAAGCTAGAGGATGCGAAGTGAAACATGAGGAAGAAGGAAGAGCAGTAAAACTAAAGGAAGGTCTGCATTCGGGGAGCAAGAGCTAGATCTCCGTAAGAGCAGAGAAGGGATAATAAATCTGTAATAGATTTCAAAGGCAGAAGTAACAGGATTAGGAGGAACAACTGCAAATGGAGGCCAAAAGAGGGAAAAGATGGGGCAACTGATCCGGGGAGGTGATAACTGAGTCCAGCCTTGTGAGGGCAGGAGGCATTGGTCAGCAGGGAACCATGGGTGTGCACCCAGGGAATTCTAAAGGCTAGAACCAGGAGGAGATACTGGTGGGATTAGAGTATTGAATTTCCTTCTTACCACACAAGCTAGAGTGTTAAATGTGGTGACGACCCCAGGCTTGAGGGTGAAAGACTTAAGGTCCAGTCTCTGCTCCATCACCAGCTTTGAGGCCTGGTACAAAATGGGCACCCACTAAGCATTCACTGAGCAAATGAATGCATGGCCCTGAGCAAGATACTTGAGCTTTCTAAGTGTAGCTTGCCATCTCTAAAATGAGACTAATGATAGCCTCTACTTCACAGGGCTGTAGTGAGGATAAAATGGAATAACGCCTCTAAAGCAAAGTAAGGACTTCCACGTTTCCTCCTGGTGATCATATTGCACTGCTATTACAATTAACAGTGGGGCGTGACCTGGAGTGGGCGGAAGAATCCACAGAGGGTCACAGCAGGAGAGATGACAGTAGGCAAACCTGGGCTAGGAAAAAATCCAATACACACAAGAGGGGACAAGAGCCTAAATAATGATAGCAAAAGAAGGTCTGCTATAATTTCTGCCAATTTGCTTTCATACACTTTATTACAAACATATGACCTTAAGTTTATTGGAAGTTTCAAAGTTTTTTTCTGTAAGTGTAAGAAGTAAAATATGATAACATTACTCCTTGGACTACAGAATGAGATCTAGAAACAAACTGCTGCTAGTGAAGGAAGAAAGAATGGTAGGACTGGAATGAATGGATCTAGGCATCAACCATCAGAGGCTGCTAACAACATGGAGCGGGACACGACCAGAAACAATGGGCCTCCTGACGGACAGACAACTATTACCTAGGAAGGAACTGGCGGGGGTAAGAGGAAGGAACCTGAGTCTGTCCCATCAAGGCTCTAAATTCAATGACATTTATAGTAAACAGAGAGAATAAAAGAATAAAATCAAGGACATCATAGGAATGTGACATCAAAATCCAGATCACGGGACTTCCCTGGTGGCACAGTGGTTAAGAATCCGCCTGCCAATGCAGGGGACACTGGTTCGATCCCTGGTCCGGGAAGATCCCACATGCCGCGGAGCAACTAAGCCCGTGTGCCACAACTACTGAAGCCCGCACGCCTAGAGCCCGTGCTCTGCAACGAAGAATGGCCCGCTGCAACTAGAGAAAGCCCGCGTGCAGCAGCAAAGACCCAACGCAGCCAAAAATAAATAAACTAAAAAAATAAATAAATAAATAAATAAATCCAGATCATGGGAGGCAGTTTCATAGTGGTCCAGTGGTTAGGGCTCAGCGCTTTCACTGCCAGGGCCTGGGTTCAATCCCTGGTCGGGGAACTAAGATCCCGTAAGCCACACAGCACGACCCAAGGGTGGGGGGACATCTAGATCATGGGAAACTCTACAGATCAAACAACCAGTTTCCACAAAAATTAAATTGCAAGAAAAAAGTGGGATGAACTCATAGATTTAAAATGAAGATTTAGGGCTTCCCTGGTGGCGCAGTGGTTGAGAATCTGCCTGCCAATGCAGGGGACATGGGTTCGAGCCCTGGCCTGGGAAGATCCCACATGCCGCGGAGCAACTAGGCCCGTGAGCCACAACTACTGAGCCTGCGCGTCTGGAGCCTGTGCCCCGCAACAAGAGAGGCCGCGACAGTGAAAGGCCCGCGCACTGTGATGAAGAGTGGCCCCCGCTCACCACAACTAGAGAAAGCTCTCGCACAGAAATGAAGACCCAACACAGCCAAAAATAAATAAATTAATTAATTATTTTTTTTTAAAAAAAATGAAGATTTAAGAGACACTTCACCAATTACTATATATGGAACTTAAGTGAATCCTGGTAAATCCTGATCCAAACAAATAAGTAAATATATGTATGTAATATTTATAAGACAGTTAGAAATTTAAATACTTACTGGATAATTTATGATTTGAGAAATGATTATTAATTATTTTAAGGACTGATAATGGTATTATGAATATATTTTTAAAAGAATCCTTGTCTTTCAAAGATAATTAAATATTTGTGGATGACATCTGGAATTTGCTTCAAAATAATATGAGGGGGAAGGTGGGTGTCAGGGAGCTAAGAGTGGCCATCAGGTGATAAGGGTGGTGAGTACACAGAGATGAAATACCAGATACTTTTGTGCATGTTTGAAATTTTCTACGATTAGATGGAATTCCCTAAATACCACTGCACTCACCTACTCAAACACAAAGGCAGTGTAACCCTCACACCGAGTGCGCGCATACCTGTGCTACTCTTGGGTCTGTTCTCCATGGTGCTCATGGCAGGGGCGGATGCTGACGGTGCTGCGGAAGGGCAGGTGCTTTTCTTCCCTTTGACACCATTAGTCACAGTCACCCCTCCAGCCATCCCAGCTAAAAGGTCATCACTGCTCTTGGTCTAGAAGCAACAGAAGATAAAAACAAATTGATTAGATGAAGCAAGATTAAATAACATTTTGACACTAAACAAAGCCCTTGACTTTTACGCTGAGTTCAAGAACTCTACAAGGACTTTCTGACAGTTACCAAGCAGCACATCACTCTGTGCTACAGAAACAGAACTTCTTCACTGCTTCATAAATGATCACATACTTCTTTTTTTAATTAATTTTATTAAATCTTCACCCTAGTATATACCTCTTTTTTTCTTTTATAAAGCCATTTTTAATTTTATTTTATTTAGTTATTTAGTTATTTATTTTGGCCGCACCGCACACAGCATGCAGCATCTTAGTTCCCCACCCAGGGATCAAACCTGCGCCCCCTGCATTGGAAGCACGGAGTCTTAACCACTGGACCTCCAGGGAAGTCCCACACATACACTTCTTTTTAAAATATGAAAATCATAATGTACTCAGAGATGTTATGGAAGCCCGGTGTGCCCCCACGTGCCAGATTCAGTGAGAGGGGGGAGAAAGTGCAGACATCCTCCTTGCTACCGCTCATCTAGGATGTGACTCTAGGATAGCGACATCACATGTGCTATCTCAGGAAAGGTCTGTAAGGCCACAGGAAATGCCACCTTGCAGTTTCTAGAGAGAAGCAGTACTGAGGGTCAGGAGGAATCTTCACTGCTCTGAAGTGATGAAATGATGGAGCCAATGTCTAAAAGAAGTTATTCTGAAATCTGTTTTTCTTACCTCTATTTTTTTTTTTGTAGTCTAATTTAAGCCAAAATTGAAAGGAGGGTTGTTGTTGTTTTTTAAGCCTAAGTAATATACAAATAACAAACTAGAGATTTTATGGTTAGAGTAAGGGTTAAATGATCATACTACTCGAGAAAGACCATTTGTAATATTTATTTATGTTTTATGAAGATGATTGAAAAAAATGTGAGCTTTTTAAAAAGAAAACAAGCACTCTGGAGAACTGGATTGGGTATAAAATTGTTACTTAAGAAAAACAGTGAAGAAATCTGATTTTACTTCTCCTAGAAATGAGAGAGAACAAAGAAGAGTTAAAGGTCTGTGGGGGAAAAAAAAAAACCCCTGCTTTTAAATAAAAGAACCAAAAGTTTTGCCCACTAAGGTGAAGGCACAAGTTAACAAGCCAACTTATGTTGTTTCCCATTGAGATAACCACCCTCGGATAATCACAATGAATTCATTTCTACAAATTAAAATGGTTCAAAAACAACTCATCTCTAATCTGAAGCCTCTCCCAGCTCTAAATGTCAGTGACTGTATATGGAGTAGTACCATTAGGTAGGTCAATCTGTCTTACTAAAAAAAAGGCAGAAAGAAGATTAGTGTTTTAAATGAACTGTCAGAATTAAGCTTTGGTAATTTAGGGTTGTCACATTATGAAAAATCTAGATCACATAATAAGGAAGGGGGATATTGCATTAATCATTAAGGATTGTTCATATTCTTTAAGACTAGTTTCTCTTAATAAAACTGGTTATCAAGTATGATGCAAAAATAAATTGTAAATCAAGTTACACTCCCTCCCTGTCAATTTGTACCTCGTCTACTAATCAGTAAATAAACTTAGCATACTCTTACATTTTCAAATCATTTTTTATATTGTTAATAAAAGTTAAAATTAACTTTGAACTAATTTTCCTTCTTCCATAAGTTAAATATTCTTTCCTTCCATAATAATTACATCTGAAGACCACCCTACATACTCCTGTAAAAAGTGGCTGAATTGTCACAGTTCTCTGTTTACAATTTGCCTTTGGGTAATGCCAAAGTTAAACATACATCAGAGCACCAAATCAAAATCTATGCAATTATCACAATAACTAGAATAACACAATATTGTCACATGAATTAACCAAACTGTATATATAGGCACTTGATTTATGACCAAAGAAGCAGTACAGAAAAAATGGAGTTTTCAATAAATGGTGCTAGGTCAACTGTATATTCACAAAGGAAAAAAGATGAATGAGCCCTATTTCACACCATATCAAAAATAAATTCCAAGGCTTTCTATCATTCAAAATCCTGAATGATAAAACAAAAAATTGAAAAATTTGACTACATAAAAATCTTAAGAAAAAATTTAAATTTTTGCATGGACAAAAAAAAATAAGCAAAGTTTAAAAATAAAATCCACACATGAGAAACTGGGTAAGTATACTTGCAATATCTCACAGATAAAGGGCTAATATCCCTAATACACAAAGAACTCTTAAAAATTAAGGGGAAAGAGACCAAAAAACACAAAGAATAGTGGGCAAAATGAACAATCACATACAATCAACTCACACAAATGTACGAAAGAAGGTGATTAGTCAGTCTAACTCATATTAGAAATACAAAGTAAACAACATTGAGATACCACTTCTCACCTCAGACTGGCACAAAAGGAAAAAGTATGACACACTCCTTTGGGAAGGATGTGAGGAAACAGGCACTCTCATAAGTTGTTGGCGAGAATGCAGCTTGATTGACAGAGCCTTACGGAAGGAGTCTGGTGACATCTAACAAAGCTACATACGCCTTTACCTCCTGCCCAGCAATCCCACTTCTAGGAATTTAAACCTGAAGACACACTTCCAATAAGACAAAAATACATTTGCATAAAGTTACTCATTGCAGCATTGTTTTTAGTTGCAAAATACTGGAAACACCTTAAACGCCTGTACATAGGTTAGTAGCTGAATAAACTATATACATCCATACAATGAAATGTTAAACAGAATGAGAAAGACTGCTAAAAAGTGGTGTGAAGAGATTTCTAGAATACATTAAGTGAAAAAAAGCCAAGTGCAAAAGTATATCTAATTATGTCAACTTTTGTGTAAGAAAGCAGAAATACAAAATAAACATCTGCTCATTTATGCAAAAAGAAATATAGAAAAACTAAATTAGACTGCTTACCTCTAAGCAGTGGGTGGAGACAGAGTAAGGAGGATGGGGGGGGCACTTCTCTGACCACATCTCATACAGCTGTGACGCGTGGAACCACGGGAGTGCTTCACGTGTTCACAATGAGTAATTAAACAAACAAGGGTGGGGGGACCCTAAAGTGGAACACGATGGGAACAAATGGACACAACTCCATTTCAAATGAATCATACAACCACATGGGGTTGGGATGGGGGCAATCAAGTATCTTTTGAACACACTATTTTGACCATAAACCCTCAAACTCTCAAGCTAAATACAAAAAAGTATAAATTCTGAATTCCAGCTGGTAGAATTGATTTTTGCAGTGGTAACAGTTAAGCAAATCTGTATTTTCTGTATATTCTAGGAATGAGAAAATAAACAAATCTATTATAGATAACCAATGCCACTGTCAGAGGAAGGGATTACAATTATGGAAAGTGCAAAGGCTACTAGCAACTTTGTGTAGTAACTGGAATTGGAAGTATCAGTGTGAACTCTGAGGTTTTAATGTGTATGGAGAGAAGCAGATACAGAAATTGGTACAGATATGCGTGTACACATGTGTGCGTGCTCCTACCTCTGTCTGCTAAAAGGGCTTAGAAACAATATGTGCAAAAGCCATGAGCACACCTAGCTTCCAGATGGTTTAAATTCTAGTCCCCACTGAAAAGATCAAGGCCTCCTTGAAGACAAGGCTGATTCTACGGCTGGGGCTGGAAAAGCAGGATATTTACTGTGCCAGAAATTAAGAAATTGCTCAGAGAATACGAGGAACATGTCAGAAGGACACGAGAGCCAGCTTGAAGGGACTCCCACCGGCCAAACTGGGGACAATCTGAGCATCAAAATAAATGATGCTAACAGTTTACAGCCCACTGAAGAAGAATCCATGAATCCACACTAATATAAATGAATACACAAATGGGAGAAAAGTAAAAACTCTTCCTTATAGTAGAATGCTGACTAATAAATGTAGAAAGAATGATGGAATTATAAAATTACCACTTAGCAAAAATCATAGTAATAATCATAGTAATAATTGATTCTGGAAAGAATTACTAAAAATTGCTAAAACTAACGTGAAAGTTTGATGAGAGAGAGGATATTTACAGTGTCGAAGTATTTTCGACAAGATAGTTATTTTTACAAAAGGCAACATAGTAACCTGATAGTGGAGGAACCTAGCAGACACCACCTTCACCAAGTTATCATCACCAGGAACACTGACACCACACACCACGTGCCTCTGGAAATGCTGCACCTAGGACGCCCAGCTTCTGTGGGACTCCTGCGGGACCCTGCAGCCCCATCCTACGGAAACACTGACAAACCCAAATGTGGAGGACAGTCAGCCAAACAAACGGGGCTACATGCTTTAGTAAATGTCAAGGTCCTAAAAGACAAAGACTGAGGAACTATTCCAAATTTAAGGAGAATGAAGAACAGCTATATGCAATTCACGACCCTGGACTGAATCCTGGACCAGAAAAAAATTTTTCTTCTTTTTTTGCTAAAGTGGACATTAGCACAATTGGTGAAATTTAACTAAAGTCTACAGATCAGATACTAGCATTTTATCAATGTTCATTTCCAGATGTTATCATTGTACTATGGTTATAAGAGAATGGTCTTCTTTTTTTAGGAAATACACACTGAAATATTCAGCAGTAAAGGAGCATTAGCTCTACAATTTACACTTAAACAGATCAAGAAAAAAATTATGTATTTCTGGGGGCTTCCCTGGTGGCTCAGTGGTTAAGAATCCGCCTGCCAATGGAGGGGACACAGGTTTGAGCCCTGGTCCGGGACGATCCCACATGCCACGGAGCAACTAAGCCCATGTTCCACAACTACTGACCCTGTGCTCTAAGAGTCCGTGAGCCACAACTACTGAGCCCGTGTGCCACAACTACTGAAGCCCACGCGCCTACACCCCGAGCTCTACAACAGGAGAAGCCACCGCAATGAGAAGCCCACGCACCACAATGAAGAGTAGCCCCCACTCACTGCAACTAGAGAAAGCCTGTGCACAGCAACGAAGACCCAACGCAGCCAAATAATTAATTAATTAATTAATTAATTAAAACAGAAAGAAGCAGAAAGAGAAGGCACAGAGTAGGAGAATATATGTACAACGCATATAAATGACAAAGTGTTCACGTCTAGAATAGGTAAAGAACGATAAATCAGTACAAAGAAACACACTGCACCACCTCAGCCACTAGGATGGCTACTATCAAAAAACAGAAAAAACAAGTGCTTGCAAGGATTAGCAAAAGGGGAACCCTTGTGCACTGCTGGTGGGAATATAAAATGGTGCAGGTGCTGTGGAAAACAGTATGGTTGGTCTTCAAAAATTAAAAATCAAACTACCATACAACCCCACAATTCCACTTCTGGGTATATACCCAAAAGAATTGAAAGCAGGGTCTCTAAGAGATATTTGCACACCCGTGTTCACAGCTATTATTCACAATAGCCAAAAGGTAGAAGCAACCCAAGTATCTGCTGATGGAAGCATGGATAAACAAAGTGTGATCTATACATACAGTGGAGTATTATTCAGCCTTAAAAAGGAAGGAAATTCTGCAATATGCTACAACGTAGATGACTCTGAAGACATTTTGCTACGGTAAATAGGCCAGTCACAAAAAGACAAATACTGTGTAATTCTACCCACATGAAGTACTCAGAGTAGTCAGACTCACAGAGACAGAGAGTGGAATGGTGGTTGCCAGGGACTGGGAGGAGGAGATGGGGAGTTAGTGTTCAATGGGGACAGAGTCTCAGTCTGGGAAAATGAAAAAGTTTTGAAGATGGACGGTGGTGACAGTTACTCAGCAGTGTGAATGTACTTAATGCCACAAAACTGTACACTTAACAATGGTTAAGATGACAAATGTTATGTGTGTTTTACCACACATACACACACACACACACACAAAAGTTGAGGAAAAAAAGACACCACAGTAAAAATATAGGCAAGTGATTTGAACAGGCACTTCACATAAGAGAATATCTAAATGTCCACTAAACACTTAAAAATAAGACATAAAAAGCTGCTTAATTTCATTGATAACAATGCAAATGCAAATTAAAGCCACTTTATAACGCCTCTATGAATGTTTACAATGAAAAGAGTAACGTAAGTGCAGGTGAGGATGTGGGGCATCCCAGAGTAACCCCTTTGGGAAATGACTGGTTATCTACCTATGAAAGGTGAACGCCATGCACCCTACAACCCAGCAGTTTCACTCCTGCTTATGGAGTCAACAGAAATGGGTGTACCTGCATATAAAAGACGTGTGTAGGATGTTCATAACAGTACTATGACTAATAGCCCCAAAGGAAACTCCAGATAGATGTCCATCAAGGGCAGAAGAGGTCTATGGCTTGTGGACATTCCACGGTTAGTAATCAGCAAGGAGGAGCTGCTTACACATGAATGTATATACAAAACAGACAGACTCACAGACATAGAAAACAAACTTATGGTTACCAAAGGGGAAGGTGGCAGGGGGGTGGATAAATTAGGAGTACGGGATTAACAGATACACACTACTATACATAAAATAAGCAACAAGGATTTACTACAGCACAGGGAACTATAATCAATATATTGTAAGACCTATAATGGAAAATAATCTAAAAAAATATATAATATAGATGAATCACTTTGTTGTACACCTGAAACTAACGCAATATTGTAAATCAATTATACTTCAATTAAAAAAAAAAAGGGGGGCTTCCCTGGTGGCGCAGTGGTTGAGAATCTGCCTGCCAATGCAGGGGACGCGGGTTCGAGCCCTGGTCTGGGAGGATCCCACATGCCGCGGAGCAACTAGGCCCGTGAGCCACAATTGCTGAGCCTGCGCGTCTGGAGTCTGTGCTCCGCAACAAGAGAGGCCGCGATAATAAGAGACCCGCGCACCGCGATGAAGAGTGGCCCCCACTTGCCACAACTAGAGAAAGCCCTCGCACAGAAACGAAGATCCAACACAGCCATAAATAAATAAATAAATAAATAAATAGATAGATAGATAGATAGATAGATAGATAGATAGATAGATAGATAGATAAATAAAGGGAGGAGCTGCTGCTATAGGCAACAACAGAGATGAATATCATGACCTAAACAGAGTTAAGGAAACCAGACACACATAAAAAGAACTTCATGTCCAAAACATCTTTATAAAGATCCAAAACTGGCAAAATGAATCTTGGGGGCTAGAAGTTAGGGTGGTAGTTACTTCCGGAGAGGAAGGAAAGGGCAGTGATGAAGGGGGCTCAGAGGGGTCGGGGGGGAGGCCACTGAGGTGCAGGCAGGCTCTGCTTCCTGACCTGGCTGGTGGCCCAGGGTACATTCACCCCTCACTAAGCCCAACACAGATGCTTTGTGAACTTCTCTGGGTGTATGTTCTACTTTATCAGAAAAGTAAAAACAAAACAAGAAACAACTCTGCACTTTCCAACTTGCCTTTTACACGAAGGCTCTGATACTTTTTTCTGTTTTAATTTTTGTTACACAGTTCTATAAATACATGTGCATTCCCACATGTAAACATCCCCCATCAGCAACAGTCCAAAAAACGAAATTGATGAAGGAATAGATTTTTAGCCTACTTTTTAATAACAGGTGCAAAACACAAATCATTTGGTAAAAACATACAGATACAAATAATGAAATAATACAACCAAAGAATACAGGCTTCTCCAGGTAAAGTCCAAGTTTCATAGTCTGCATCTCCACCTCATAATTTAAGATTAGTTTAAAATTTCTACCTTCCATGTTTCAGAGATGGATTACTCAGTCAAACTGTGAACTAACTTTTACACTGAAAAGGTATGATCACAAATCATCATTGAGAATCATCAATTATTTAGATAAACCCTAACTTATTATAACTCTCATCTATCAAGTTTTAGAAAAAAGTATCCCCAGGACAATGAAAAAGTGTACTACTTCTAAAGGATTAAGTGTGGACAGCCAGAAAGTGCAGGCATGTAGGAGACCACCTCTACCTGGAAATAACCCTCTCTGCTGGCTGTGACAAAGAAGAATGACCCACACAAAGGCCCAAGCCAGATGTTACAGCTACTCACAGAAATGGGACCAATTTCCTCCAAACATGCTGGGAACAGCCGTAGTGCTTCTTTTCATGTTTACAGAAGCTCCATTCAGACTCAAAAAGGTCCTTCCCTACATCTCACTAGACCTAGCTGCAAACAACATTTGAAATGAGAGGTAAAGAAACACATATCCTTGGGGATTCCCTGGAGGTCCAGTGGTTAGGACTCGGCGCTTTCAATGCCAGGGCTGGGTTCAATCCTTGGTTGCAGCCAAAAAAAGAAACACATATCCCTGTACCCTGCCAAGTGTAAGAAAAGTGTTGGTGTTATGTGAATCCTGCGCAGTGACAGACACCACGTGGGTGTCCACGAGAGTGGATGTGTGGACACGGTGTCTCAATGATTAAAAGCCAAATGCTTCATTTTTCTGGTAATCATCAAGGCTCCATCAGTTACAGAATTCAAGTTGTGGGATGTGACCATATGCTAGAGAAGCACAGTGAAATATGGAAACTTAGAAAAATAAAATAACAAGTTTGTGGGTTCCCTAGGTCCTTTCGCTTTTTCCAATTTTTCTATCATTTTCACTATTTTCTTCTTTCCTTATCTTCTTACTCTAATTTCTATTCAATGACTTTTTCCCCCTCCTTTTTTAAGTAAAAGCACTTGCTCCAGTTGAGGTAAAGTGTTCCCAAATAGTTTCACCTCTTCTATGACCCTCCCCACTCCACACACACACACACACACACACACACACACACGCACACACACAGAACTACTTAAATCAGCCAACTCAGCAAAGCCATGGACAGCTGGCACAGAGCAGGGATACGGTTCTGCCTTACAATGAAGAAGTACTCACTGCTCAAGACTAGGCTGCCATCGACTCAGGATACATGCTTTGGAAGACCTGACATGCTGCTCAGGGCACACTCCGGAGTGAACCTCAGAGACACTGCCTGCCAGCGAGGAGGAGGCAACAAGGCAGGCAGTAGTGCACACCCCGTGCCAACGCTTCAGCCTGCTCCTCCAGCCCCATAAGTCACGGGTCACCCAGGCACACAGGCGCTCCACTCTGAAAACAGGCGAGCAACTGAGTGAACAGCTGGGGCAGAAAATACCAGCTTTCTTACACGAGAGAGAGGCAGCACTGCCACCAAGGAAATTGCTCAGCGTGCTGATTCAGACTAACGGAAGCAGGGCAAAGGTCTACTCCTGGTATCACCCTCCAGGCCGCAGGATGACACCCAGCTGCTCATCAGGGATGTAGCAAGGAGAAAATCTGGTGGCATCTCCAAGCCCACAGAGTAAGTATGCATTCAGTTTCGACAACCCTGGAATAGAAAAACCAGCATTTCCTGCTAGGTCTTTCAACACATATAAGGAAGTCCCTCATCAGCTGCTCCTGTGAGGTGCTTCTTAAAATAATTAAGTCACATCTGTAAAGCCTTTCCTGGACAAAAGGCTTCTGAACAGATTGCGTTTCAGGTATTTCTTCGTTCCTCCCTATCAGACAAGCAAAAACTCTCTCCAGGTTTTCTCCATGGAGTCAAAGTTTCTACCCCAAAACACCAAACCTCAAAACAAGCAAGCAAAGAACAAATAAATGAATTCTGGACTGAGAAAGACTGGAAAAAGACCATGTGCATCTCTGTCCAGTGAACCTAAGACTTGACCAGCAGAAAAATGGCCCAGAGTCATCTCAACACAGACACTGAGAACACCCATGGGAAGCCTGCTACTGTCAGGAATCAATCCTGAGCTGCAGGAAGTTTCCAGAGCTAACCAGGAAAAACCCTACTGCCAGTCCCTTACAAAGCCCTTGCTGTGAGCCAGGCCCTGCGCCATCCTCTTTCCTACACCCTCACTTCCATCCTGACCGCAGCCCTAGGATGTACATGCCCAGCCTGGGCCTGTCTGCTCCCGAAGCCCGGGATCTAACGTACCACTACCTTTTACTAACAAGAACTAAACTAGCCTCTAAAGAAAGGAGTGTAACAAGAAAACTAGTTATGCTCTGACTAAATTAATATCACCCAATTTTGCCTGGGATTAATACTGGATCAGTTGTCAAAAAACAAGTAACAGTTTATGGTAACAGTGTAGGGGGGTGGGTGGGAATAAAAACTCCTGTTCAGGGGTTTCAGGAATGTCATACTGGCCGTCCTTTAAGACCTCACGCACACGCTCTTTTCATTAAGCCTTCTCGGGCAGAAACAATATTTTCCTACTTGAAACTGTTTACGCTACTCTGCTGCTCTCCCAGGGCATCTGACTTTTTTTTCACTTGTATTTTAGTTGTTCGTGCAAGTGACTTGCCTCCATCCTTTCCTCCACAAGCTCCTTGAAGGCAGGCTCTCCCACACCGGCACAGCGATTTGCTCACAAGTAAGCCTGCTACTTGGTTTCGTTCGTAAAGACCAACGAAACACCAATTAAGTCCACCACACCATGAACTCTCTTTGAAGAGGGTGAATCCTAAATAACGTTTATGTGATAAATCAAACATCATATGAAGACTCACTCCTCCTACAATTCGTCACATATTTAAACAAAACCACGTAAATACCTTTGACAACGAAGCTGCTGTTCCAGGCTTTACGAGTTTGCCTCCTGCAGATGCTGAAGAGCTGTTTTCGGGTTTCGTTTTGTCTGCTGTTTGCACTTTGCTTATCCCAGACACCTTAGGCACTGAGCCAACACTCCTGCTTGTTTTCTTCATTCTGGGCTGCCTCTTCGTGATGCATTTACAAGCAAATCTGTGGAGAGAAATGGCATTATACCGAGAACAAAACTGTAAGAAAGCTCTTTAAACATTTGTCTTTGAAGGATCTTACCATGAACTAAATAAAAATGTTTGAAAGTTGGATGTCGCTACAGAAAATAAAGGATGAAAAATTCTTAGACTTATTCATCAGAATGCACCCTGTTTTCAAGGCTTCCTTCTTGAACACTACTAACTTGAAATTATTTTGTGCATTCTAGTTCTCTCAGTAAAAAGAATATCCTACATCTCTTAACGCAACTGGCTAACACACAGTACATTTAGTGAAGCAATAATCATCCTGGCACTTGAGAATGAGCCACTTTGCAGGTCTCTAAGGTGATCACACTTTCCAAATTATCCAGCACAGTCCTAATTTCAAATATTTGTTGTGATATTTCCACATAAACCAGCAAAACAGCCCAGAAACTCCAACATTCAGGATCTAAATATATTTCCCAGTATATCTCTTTTATCAAGAGGAAGCATCAAAATGTCTTATAAGAACATAAGCCTCAATATTTGGTTCAGAAAGTAAGGGCACTCTTTTACACCCTTAAAACCACGACAGCAAACCTTTTGCCTAAGTGGAACAGTCTCGATTTCAAGCTTAGAGGACCTGGAATAACACTGGCCACACACAGAACTACGGCCAGAAAAACCCTTCAACATACCTCTATTAGCTGAGCTAGAAAAGCAGTCTCTACAGTAGTATCATGTTTGGAAAGACACATTGGCCTGGTCTGGGTAAAGTAAATAATACGACTAAAGAAAATGAAAGCCTACTGTGAACGTAAGGAAGTTTATGTACGATGACGCTGAGAAACTACACTGAGCACAAAAAAGAAGTTGGTCTATTTTAGGAAGATTTCTACACACTAATAAAAATAAAGAGAAACTTACAGAATAGCCTTTTGGAAAAGAAAAGGCTCATTCCAATAGCTTCAATGAACACTTCACCTAGACTGTGCTTGAACGCTCCAGATTTATCTTGCCTGACGTAACACAAACTGTACCAACTGGTTTGGTGGCAGAACAGTGAGACAGGGCAAAGGGGGCTCCGCTCCACCCTCACCGTGATAAGACCTCGGAGCAAAAAGAACACTGTTATTGACACCAAGCAAAACACAGCGAGACCTCAGTCTCCTCTCCAGACTTCTCCCAACTTCCTGGTTCTTCCTTCCAGAAAATGCTGTACTTGGTGACAATCAAATCACCCGTCTGCTTGCCCTGAAGCCTTCTGCTTTCTACTTCCCTTCCCATTGGAGCACTCAGCCCAGAGTTGGCACTCCCTCTAGTTTAGCTCCACCAAGCTGCTCCTTATAGGTTCCCAGAGGACACTGAAAATGACCAAGACAGACAGGAGCGGCTTCCCACAACACGTGCACCACAGTTATGCTGATCCCTGCCAACCGGCAACTTTGTGCTTTTCTACCTGTAAAATTAAGGAATTAGATTGGACCCATCACTAAGTTGATTTTGTAGAAAAATCAAGTTCCTAAGAATCTTTCCTTCAACGTCTCACTTTCCCTTTGTATTTATCTTTTTTCTAAGTCTCATATCTTGTAAATGGCTCCCCAAAGTTTCTTTCTTCTCTGCTCCAAATTCCACGCCTGCACTCCTTCCTACACCACTCAGACCCTCTCCCATTCTCTGCCTACTCCTCCAGCTGCTGTCAAATTAACTTTTTCTAGACCAGCACAATCCAACAGAACTTACTGCAACTATGAAAATGTTTTATATCCATCTGTGCTATCCGAAATACAGTAGCCACTAGCCACTTGTGGCTACTGAACACTTGAAATGTGGCTAGTGTGACTGAGGAACTCAAATTTAAATTTTATTTAATTTTAGTTTTTTTAAATTTAAAGTTACATGGTAGACACCATACTGGACAATGTAATAGACTGTCCCTTTCCTGCTGCTGTCTCTGTCCCAGAGTTAAAACCTAATGAACTACGACTTCCCTCCCACTAGGGTGGCTATAATAAAAAAGATAGATGGTAACAAATGTTAGAGAGGACGTGGAGTAATTGGAACCCTCAAGCACTGCTGGCACAAATGCAAAATGGTGCAGCCACTTTGGAAGATAGTCTGGCAGTTCCTCAAGTGGTTAAACACAGAGTTACTAGGACTTCCCCGGTGGCACAGTGGTTAAGAATCCGCCTGCTGGGCTTCCCTGGTGGCTCAGTGGTTAAGAATCCGTCTGCCAATGCAGGGGAAACTCAAGCCCTGGTCCAGGAAGATCCCACATGCCATGGAGCAACTAAGCCCATGAGCCACAACTACTGAGCCTACGCTCTAGAGCCCGCGAGCCACAACTACTGAGCCTGCGGACCACAACTACCAAAGCCCACACGCCTAGAGCCCATGCTCTGCAACAAGAGAAGCCACTGCAATGAGGAGCCCACGCAACGCAACGAAGAGTAGCCCCCACTCACCACAACTAGAGAAAGCCTGCGTGCAGCAACGAAGACCCAATGCAGCCAAAAATAAATAAATAAATAAATTTATAAAAAATAATAAAATAAAATAAATACGAATTTTGACACGTAACTGTTCAAGCCAGACTATACTAGGAATAAAACAGTCAGAAATGCACAGCTCTAAGTTGAATCACTGTGAATCTGACAGTTACAAACAGTGTTGACTTGGGCACGAGGTCCTGGCAACTCAGATACATGCCATCTCCATGCACGCTCTCCAGAATGTGATTTTCTAAAAGGGGGAACCACGCTTGGTGTGACGGCTCATCTTATGTCAACCTGACTGAGCCGCAGGGCGCCCACACATTTTGTCAAACAGTATTCTGGGTGTGAGGGTGTTTCTGATTGAGATTAATGATTGAATTCATACGCTGGGTGAAGCAGGTGTTCTCCCTAATGTGGGCGGGCCTCATCCAACTAATCGAAGACCTGAATAGAACAAAAAGGCTGGAGTCCGAGGGGACTCTTCCTGACTGACTTCTTGAGTTGGGATGTCAGTCTTTTCCTGGCTTTGGACTCCAACTCTCAGACTGGAACTTAGGCTAGTGGCTCTCCGGGGGCCCCAGTCTACCAACTGCAGATCTTGGGACTCCTCAGCCCCCATATGCATGTGAGCCAACTCCTTATAATAAGGTTGGTTCCGTCCTATTGGTTCCATCTCTCTGGAGAACCCTAATATACTTCATAGCTGAGAACAAAACAATTTCTCCTCAGTGTCTACAGTAACTGCAACCCTGGAAAATTCCATATATACCAAAAAGTATGTTAAAAAAATGCTTTCTTTGTGTAAGATGGAATAAGATTCTAGGCTCAGTCATAAACAGGTTTTTTTTTATCCACATAAATTATTCAGAAAGATATTCCAAAGTTTTGCAGATCTCAGGATAAGTTTCCATTCTGCAGAACTGTCACTTCATTGAGTCTAGAATTCCCGGGCCCCTACTTATTAAATATCAACAGTCTCTACCAACCATTGAGGCAGTCAAAAAAGCTTCCACAATTTTCTAAAATGACCCCTATTAAGGACAAGGATCCTCCAAAACAGGTGGTAATTCACCAGACCTTGGCCCCCCTCACCAGGTTAAGGAGCAGGAATTGTTGGTCCAGACCCTCCCTGGAGCCCCAGGCCTGGGAGAGATGCAGAGTGGAGGGAGAGGACAACACAGCATGCAGCACTTCCAGGGTCTAAAAGCTTCGAAAGGAGTGCGATGGAAGTTACCACTACACCTCCCCGGCCTGCACGAGGGTGTCACATAGGCACCCACCACCACCTCTAGTCCAGTGAAATCAAGGTGTGGGGGGGAATAAAAAGTAGCTCTCCTCACAAAAACAGGATGGATGCTGTCTCTCTACATACGCTAAGAATAATCTCAAATAACAATAATCCAAGGAGTGTGTCACATGTATTTCTCAAATAATATTTCTTAAGATATTAAATATTTCTGAAAACAAAAACATTGAAATATATGCACTGCTCCCCAAATAGGGAAAGACGCTGAAGGCTGCGAGCCCCTCCCACGGACAGGCATCATGCCCCAGCTGCGCCACACCCAGCACAGGTCCCTGAATCTCCACAGGTGGGCGCTGATGATGTAACTCTCCCTGGGTCAACCATTCTTTAGTGACAGTAGTCTCAATCCAAACCCCACACCCTGCCCGCCAATCCATAGGGCCTCCAATGCAACCATACACAAGCACTTCCTCAGAAACCGGCAATTTTTATCTCAATGAAGATTTCACAAGAGATGAACAAAATGTAACAACACTAAAATTATACTGCTCAATCTGCCCCTTCTAGACTTACCTACTTGTCCTATCGGTCAGTGCTGGTACTCCTGACCAATATTTTTCATTTTGAAGGTGCTAATTACCATGTTATTTAATATAAAATCTACCTTTTGGATAGATTTTAGAAAACTTATTACCAGGTCTAAATCAGTATGTATTATGTTACAGCTCTAAAAGTAAAAACCTTAGCTATAATCATATTCATTTATAGAGAGCTGCTACTTTTTTATTTAAAATAATTGTTAGGCAAGGGCAGAGACACAACTGCTCTCATTTACACAAATAAGCTTGCATTCAGTGAGAAGGCTGCAATCTGGGTGGCTGGACCTCTTACCAGGATGTCCCAGTACAGGATTTACAGCTCTAGGAGCCCTGCCTAAAGCTAATTACACAGCCGCAGCCACACAGGAAGCTTGAGTTTCCTTTACATGTATAAGGAGATCACATAAGGAAAACAAAGGGCCATCTCTTACCTTCCACATATGGCAGGTAAAATACTATCTAAAAATCAAACCACAGACTCTTAAAAATGGAAAATATCTTGGAGGTCCCTTATAGGAAACCCCACATGCAGCACCACTGACAAAAAATGGAGCATACTGACTACTAAGGTAGGAAGCAAGTCATTACTTGCTTAACAGTTACTGAACACTTATTTTGTGCCAAGACGAGCCAAACGCCAATTCTCTGGGAAGCTAGTGAAACAAGGATAAATAGATGGACATCCTAAGCTGATTAAGACAAAAATACCTACTTTCCAGGGGCTCACAGTCTAGGGGAAGAATGAGGTGCATAAGTGAACAGGTCTCCATCCTTGATGAATCTATTGCAAACATGAGGGACATACATGTACAAGGTATGGTGGGAGCAGGGGGACATCGTCCCTGGTTCTGCCCTTGCAGAACAGGAAGGGAGGTACAGGTCAGAGGTGTAAGAAAGCACGGGGCCCCTGAAGACCTGGGCCTGCTCAAACAGAGAAACGTCACAGTGACGACCAGCGGGGAAGGGCTTCGGTCTGACACACAGCACTGAGGGCTGAAGGCAGTGCCGCCCTGATTGGATGTGTCCTTCCTAAAGAGAAACCTGGTGCTGCAGAGGATGGACTGAAGGACACCATATGGGGGCTCGGGGAGAGGGGCCAGAAGGGCATCTCCTTCCCTGTAACTCCTTTCCTCTGACCTGAATCTGAGCGCCACACTCAAAACAAAAGTACCCTCAGCCCACAGCTCTCCCAGGATCTGAGGACCAGCACAGTGCTTTGATAAGTCTGCCCTTCCCCCACGTCGGTCTGAGAGTCTCCAGCCCCTATTCCAGACTTCACACACCTGTGCCATTGGCACAGACAGGAGGAGGACCTGGTCTGCAAGCAGAGTCCAGCCGACTATTACTTTCTCCATCTAGACACTGAACTTCTCAACTTCATCTAAGAAAAAACCCTGTTTGGCCAGGAGCTACCAGAGGCTCCTCCTGAGTTCATGGTTACCTAATACTACAAAGCCTCTTTCACACAAACTGCTGCTAAGCTGCTTTTCTCTTTTTTTCCGATAACATTTTATTATGAAAATTTCAAACACACAGAAATGTTGAAGAAACTGAACAGTAAATACTCCACTTTTCTCCGTTTCATAGCTGTGTAATTTATATTCTGAAAAAGTTTACACCTATCTGTTAAAATTATCATTTGGTCAAATTCAGCTTAAGGTCAAGCCTTTGAGATATTTTTAAATTCTGACTTCAATTTAAAACCCATTAGTTCTTCTCTAAAAAGCACTGTCTTCAATCTTAAGTCACTTGTCCAACCAGGATCCTCACCTACAATAAAAGGCTGAATTCTAAGGAATCTTGAAGGTACCTCCTGACTCCAAAATCCTTCTAATACACCTCACGCAGCTGATGGTGATGTTACAGGTAGAGAACAGAGCGGTGAACAGGCTCTGTGATGTGTCACCAGACCCCCACCCAATCCCGGGCCTCAAAACATCAGCACAGCACTGAACTTCAAGTCAGGAGAGCTGGGTTCACACTCCAGCTTTGCCACACAAACTGTGACTGCAGGCAAATCACTTCATCACTTCGTATGTTTGCAAATGTTTCCTCTCCTATAAAGAGGAGTTGATAAAACCTAATTTATAGTTATTGTACAAAATAATATGTGTAGACCAACAAAGAGAACAAAAATCCCAACACACTCATTCCAGAAGTTTTTTCACCAGGGCTCAAAGGTCAGAAAAATGGTACAACAATCCAAGATCAGGGATGGCAATTTCTTTCAGTGATTCAGAAACTCCACCCTCCCCAACCATCCACCCATGAAAAGCACACCAATCAAGTTTCAGAAATAATGCCAAGAGGACCTTAAGAATTTATCTTAACTGTCATTATATTGCAACAAGAAGGCTCCTCCCTGAGCGGAGGAGAAGACAGATTGTCCTGGAAACCACAAAGGAGCTCTGAGGCCATCCCTCACCAAGAAGCACCTTCAGCCCTGGCACAGTGCCGGACAGGAGCTCTTGGTGTTAACTACAGGTGTGGTCCCTAATCCTCCCACCTGTAGACACACAAGGATCCTGATTGGTCACCACTTCTTCCTTTGAACTCCTCTATGCACCTCCTATTCACCTCCAAGTAGAATCATTTGTCCCCTCTGTTACACTAAATGTATTGCTATTTAAAACTATTTAAATAGAATTGTGGGGACTTCCTGGCGGTCCAGCAGTTAAGACTCTGGGCTTCCACTGCAGGGGGCACGGGTTGATCCCTGGTCATCAGGGAACTAAGATCCCACATACTGGGTGGAGCAGCCAGAAAAAAAAAAAAGGAATTGTTATTTAATTGATAACTTTTAAATCCACTGTGCTTATTTACAGTATCTGGAGACTGCCCCACCCACCATGCCTGTTCAAATCTGTATCCCTCGGCAAGTTACTTAACCTCTCTGAAATCTCAGTTTCCTCATATGTAAAATGGGCTGGAAATAATACTCCCTTCCTTATAAGGATTTTGGGAGGATTAAATGAAATAATGAACCTAAAGTGTTTAGCAGGGTGGCCCACAGTAATGATGGCATAAATGTGAGCTATCGTAATCTATAACAACACACTGCATGCCCCAAGTATGACTAATGCTTTATTTAAATAAAAGCAGCAACTCAAAAGACACTGTCAGAGAAACCCTCCATAAGGAATGACTAAAGATTATTTTTACTCACTACTTCATTAAATTATACACTGTGGCACACAGATGTCAACAAACAACATTTGCTTCTGGTTCTTTCCCACTGAAAATTACATATCAGGAAACACTGAAAATATACGGTAGGGAGTTCCCTGGAACGCTAATCAGGAGACCTGGATTGTGGTCTCAGGCCTGGCATGCCTGCGTGACCCTGAGCAAGTCATGCTAACTCTGTGAGCCTTGTTTATAGGCGAGGAGGATGGATTAGGATCACTCAAAAATTCAAATATTCTATTTTACAATTTATACCTCAAGAACCAGGAATCAAAACTTTTTTAAAAAAGGAAATTGCTTATTAGCTATGATGTTTTTATGTTTTTGTTATATATTGATAATATCCCACTAAAATTCAAAAAAAGGTTTCAACCAAAGCAACCTAAATACATTTATCTCTTATTTCACAAACTCCATATTCAAAATGTAGGGATCATATTAAAATTTTAAATTAAGAAGAGACTAAAACACTGAGAAGGAATCACACTGTCAAGGGAAAACTGAAATTTAGCAAACTAAATTGGAGTGTGGGGCTTCCCTGGTGGCGCAGTGGTTAAGAATCCACCTGCCAATTCCAGGGACACAGGTTTGAGCCCTGGTCCGGGAAGATCCCACATGCCTCAGAGCAACTAAGCCCATGCGCCACAACTACTGAACTGCGTGCCACAACTACTGAAGCCTGTGCGCCTAGAGCCCGTGCTCCACAACAAGAGAAGCCACCACAATGAGAAGGCTGCGCACCTCAACGAAGAGTAGCCCCCGCTCGCTGCAACTAGAGAAAGCCTGTGCACAGCAACAAAGACCCAGCACAGCCAAAAATAAATAAATAAAATAAAATAAATTTAAATAAATAAATAAGAGTCTGTAAGTAAAAGTTGCTACTAAATGGATCAAAACCAATAACCAAAACCAACTGACAAAATCGTGAGTTCTACAAAACCAAACAAAACGTTGAAAAGAAATTCAATGAGAAATGTTTTAATTAAATAAATCATAATGCAATAGACTTCTTATACTGAATTCCTCAACATACACATTTTTTTTAAACTTTCTTATTGTGAATTGCAACACACAACCAGATAGTGCATTTAAAGGTGTACATTTTAAAGACAGACTTGGAGTGGACTCCACTGAAAAAGGCAAGGCTTACTCAGACAAAAGCCTGAGCTTTGCCAGGTCAAAACACCGCACATGTGCAAGTGGGCGTGTATTCAAGGTGCAAGAGACAGAGACATGAAGGAGAGAGGCCAGGGAGATGCCTTCGGGCATGTGATTCTGTGCTTAGCCTGAATCTAAATACAAAAGTCCATTACTGCTCAAAATACTTCCATGCTTACTGACTAAGGAGCTGACTGGCAATTTTTAAAAGCTTATTTTTTATGTCCATTTTTAATTGAAGTATAGTTGCTGTACAACATTATTTAAGTTACAGACGTACAATAGTGATTCACAAGTTTTAAAAGTTATACTCCATTTATAGTTATAAAATGTTGGCTATACTTCCCATATTGTACAATATATCCTTGCAGCTTATTTTATACCTAACAGTTTGTACCTCTTACCCCACTACCCCCATACTGCCCCTCCCCCATCCCTCTCCCCACTGCTAATCAGTGCTTTGTTCTCTATTATCTGTCTTTTAAATGTTTATTTTTTATTATAACATGATGTTTTCTCATTTTTAAGATGGATTTTACTTCATGCCTAAAATTAGGGTGTGATTATCAACTAATGCGCACATTTAATATGGTGGTTCTACCTGCTCCCAGAAGCCAATGATGCAAACTCTGGCACTGAGGAAAGGCGGCCTTCAGAGGGACCTCTCCTCCACTTCCACCTCCAGCCCCAAGTGTGCACTCCCCTCCAAACACCCTTGCGGCCACAGAAGAAGGAAAAGGAAAAAGCAGTTCCTCTCCAACTACCACCCCTTCCCGTCACAGCTACCTCCTCTCTGCCTGGCGACGCTGGGTGAAGGGAGCCTGGGGGCAAATCTACAGGAGAAAGTGCCCAAGTGGACACTGAAGTCGACCAGAAGGAGGAGATGGCAAGCAGGGCCAACACAGCTCCAAGTGGAAGGACGGGGCAAAGTCAGACCTCACTGGAAAGGGACAAAAAATTGAGTAGGAGATGAAGGAAGAACGTTTCAAAAATTTGGCTTTGTGAAGGGCACACAGTCAGAGGGTAATGAGGAGGGTGAGACACTTTGCTGATGTTGCTATTGTGTAAATGCCAGAGCAAGCTGCCTGGGGGAGGGCGGTGCTGCCCAGCACTAGCACATTTGATTCGAAACCACCCTACGTGCCTCGAAAGGAGGAAGAAACTGAGGCTACAGGAGTAAGGAGTTTGCCCAAAGTCTGAACTCTTTTCACTAAACCACAACTACTGATAGACAGGATACTAGAAAAAAAGAGTTAATTATCAGCAACAAAAATCCAAAAGCGCAATTCTATTTCCCTTTGTTTTGGCCACAGAAAAACCCACTCATACTAATTTATGATTTCTCTCTATTACTCTGCAAGATTTAACACAAGGAAATATTTAGAAACAACTAGAAGCTCCCTGCATTTTTCAGACTTAGAACCATAAGTCTTCTCCTTCTTACTGCTTTGAAAAAAATAACAACAACAACAAAAAAACCCTAATCTTATATACTAGGACCTCTTTAGATCCATTTCTGGAGATCTTTTTAATACAAGTCGCTAAAGGGCCGTTAAACTACTGCTGATACTTAACATTCCAGACAAGTGACAAGGCTGGAAAAGGACAGCCTAAAAGAATTTCTGGCTATAGTACACAAATGGTTTTTCCAGATTTAGTCCAAAACAAATTGGTTCCCAAAGTTCAAACTCCCAGAATGCAAGAAATTTTGAGTCTCCTCTCCCTCTTCAGCCATATTTACAAAAAGAAAATGTTTATTCATGACCCCTCCAAACCATGGCTTTATGCTCAGATTTCTGGCAGGCAGTTACAAAATTGCACAATACTGTATTCATTAAATTAACTGTCGGCCATATTTTTAATTAAAAATATCAATTCAATATATTTGTACATTTATAACAAACTGTGATCTGAAATACAAAATGAAACATTTTCTTTTATTTTACTAATCATTCAAATGTAACAATGTAATAAACCCTTTAATAATAAGCTAAAAATTTTAGATTTGAGAAATGTTTTGCCAATGGCACAAAGAAAGTCTTTCCAAACTAAACAAGTTAAAATAAATTAGAATTTGAATTCAGTGTAATAAAAATTGAAATCTTTTTTCAATAAGCACTTCACTGATTAGATAACATGAAAATCAATAAAAAATACTAAGGAGTACTTTTTTCTTATATCTACTGAGTATAAGGTAAGTGGTCTCAACAGTGGGTAATTTTGCCCTCTAGGGGACATTTGGCACCGTCAGTAGACATTTTTGGTTGTCACAACTGGGTGAGAGGCCAGGGATGCTGCTAAACATCCTACAATGCACAGGATACTCCTCGCAACAAAGAACTATAGGGCCCCAAAAATCAATAGTGTCAAGGCTGAAAAACTCTGGCGTGAAAAGATTGGTTTAAACTGAGGAGGGAAGGGAGATGTTCGTCTTTCTGCAGCAGACTATAAATACAGTCTCATCTGCACAGACATTGTGTTGAGCTGAGAAAGCCAACTCAAAAGAATTGACTGAAAGAGCAGGGAACGTGTATGACATGGGGCCTATTACACCCTTGATTTCCATCCACATTTTCTGGGAAAGGACAGACAGCTCAAAGAAGGCTCTCTCTGATCTCCCAGAATGAAATGTAAGGAGAGTCACAGGGACTCACTGCTGACCTGCACCTCCTTCTGTGGTGTCCTAGCTAGCTGCCTGGCGGACCGACAATCCCAAATGGATGGTGAAAATCCACTGTTCTCCAGTCCATCTGAAACCTCACTGGCAAGAGGGAAAGCAGGGAACTAAACCCTGAGGGCCCCCTGCATGCCAAGCACTGTGCTGGGGATTCCACACACACAGCATTTCATTCAACCCTCCTTCACCTCGAGAGGTGAGGATGACCTCAGAGCAACCGTGAAAAGGATCACCTGAGCCTCCCACAGCTCAGACGCAAGGGTAGGGGTCTGAACAGGTCTGACTCCAGATGCCCCACGACGGCACCACAGCAGGGTAGCTCCCTAGGCTGTCTTCCTCAATCTCAGGTGCGGCCTGCACAGTGAGACACTGAGCTACGGTAGAGACTCGTCCCGGCCCCCCAATGCAGGTCCTGGCTGACAGCATCCCCTCGTCTCCGTGCCCACCACCCCTGCCAGCCCTGCTCCAGCTCCTTCTGTGTCAGGGAAGAATCAAAGCCTGGCGACCCGAATCCCGCTCCCCCCCGCCCCCACCTCTCCAGGTGCCTGCCTACCTGCCTCAGGCCAAACGCCTGGCTCCCACCCTCTCCCTATCCCTTGTCTGATGCAGCCACGCTCTTTCCAACACCTACACTTCCACTCGGCCTTCCCGCCCCAAGAGCCCCTTACGGTCTTCTCCCACGTCACGCCAAGACTCTGTCTCCAGGCACTGCGACCACAGCACCCACCTCACTGTATTTCATCCCAGCAACATTTGAGACATACTTAGACTAAAAAATATTCGCTCTTTACCCTAAATTCAAATGTAGGTGGGCGTCCTGTATCTTACCTGGCAACCCTAGGCCCTGCACACAGACCGGCCAACAGGGAGCAAAGGGCAGCGCCAGCGCTGGGAGAGGAGGGAGCAGAACACGGGGACGAGACACAAGGTGAACTGGGACGAGAACGATGGGCAGAAGCTACACAGAGAACAGCAAGAACACTAAGCCCGAACCGCAGAGCTCAACAGTCAATCCTCCACAAAACGGCCCGATCCAGAACTCCAAAGCCACTCTCCAGGGCTCCCTCCAGCAGCCGGGGTCTAGAGCAGCACGTTTCTTTCATGAAACCAGACCCCTGTGCCGGGCCCTTTGCCCGCTTCGCGCAGCTCCCTCCCACAGGCGCGTTATTCCCCCAAGTCCAGTGTCCACTGGTTGAAAACCCCTCCTCCTTCAAAGCTATCTTGGAGGACAAGCAGCTCAAGTCCCTCGAAGCCCAGCTCAGAGGACCTGGGTCACACGAAGCCCCGCCCCCAGACTGTCCCTCCAGCACCATCAACACGCCCTCAGGGCAGCCACGTGGAGGCTTCTCGGCCTCACCAGGACCGCAAGGTGCATAGGGGAGGTGAGGCAGGGCCAGTGCCAAAGGCATCATTTAAGAACTACACAGAGAAGGGAACCAAACACCCGACAGGCAGACAAAATCGGAGCTAGGATGCGAAGAGCCCAAGCCACTGCTGAAAGGACAAGCGTGCCAGAAGGAAATCCTGGAAGCACTCTCGAGACACCTGTTACCCAGTTCATAGCCTGTCACACCACATCCTGCAACTGGGGGTAGAACTTCTACTCACTTATCAGTGGCAGGATGAGGATGTAAGAGGAAAAAAGAGGAAAACCATGGCAAGCACTTCCTTCTGAGTTCCAGATGTCATGGTGCACCCATATCTGTGAAAATGCCGAGACTCACCATATAACTCAATTACACTGACTTTGCTGTTGCCAATTTAGGATCATGCTGTTTGTCTTTACTGCGTGAGTAATGTATTACAAAGTCCAAGCACCGAACTTAATTAGGTGTCAGAACTTCAATACAATGCAACCAACAGGGTATCAAGAAAATAGAATGTGTAAAATAAATGTTTCTTCCTAATGCTTCATTCTAATTTTTAACAAGTAGAATTTCAGAGCAATGTTACCTGATTTAGCAAACTCTGAGCTTCAGTAACAGGTTACTAGTAACATATTAAGAGTAATAGAGACTTCCCTGGTGGTTCATTGGAAGGTGGTCCAGTGGTCCACCTTCCAATGCAGGGGATGCAGGTTGGATCCCTGGTCTGGGAACTATGATCCCACATGCCACCGGGCAACTAAGCCCGTGGGCCACAACTAGAGAACTTGCGCACCACAGCTAGAGAGCCCACGTGATGCAAACTACAGAGCCCATGTGCTCTGGAACCTGCGCACCACAGCTAGAGAAGAGAAAACTCACACACCACAACTAGAGAGAAGCCCATGCGCAGCAACAAAAAGATCCCACATGCGTCAATGAAGATCCCACGTGCCGCAACTAAGACCCAACGCAGCCAAAATAAATAAATAAATAAATTTAAAATCTTAAAAAAAAAAATAATAGACTCTCATACATACAGCACAGCAGCTCACCCCAAACTCAGCAGATGGGGGTCTTCAGATTCTAATCCTTCAAAACTATTTCTTAGGTTTAAAACATTACCCCCAAAATTACCAAATCCTGTCTCTGAGAACATTGCCTACCTAATCTGATTTACTGCAAATGAGTAATTTAACTATTTCAGCTTTAAAAACAACCATCCTGGGCTTCCATGGTGGCTCAGCGGTTAAGAATCCACCTGCCAATGCAGGGGACATGGGTTTGAGCCCTGGCCCGGGAAGATCCCACATGCCGTGGAGCAACTAAGCCCGTGCGCCACAACTACCGAGCCTGTGCTCTAGAGCCCATGAGCCACAACTACTGAGCCCGCGTGTCACAACTATTGAAGCCCACGCGCCCCGAGAGCCCGTGCTCTGCAACAAGAGAAGCCACTGCAATGAGAAGCCCGCGCACCGCAACGAAGAGTAGCCCCCACTCGCCGCAACTGGAGAAAGCCCATGCGGAACAACGAAGACCCAACGCAGCCATTAATTAATTAATTAATTAATTGAAAAAGAAAAAAAGACACAATGCAGGCAAAAATAAATTGAAAACAAACAAACAAACAACCATCCCTTCTAAGGACTGCAAAACACAAACAGATTTTTGTAAGAGAGAGAAGAGCAGCATTGTTCTGGGCCATAACACTAAACACAGAGCACGGTGCCAGAAGGCAGATCTCCAACTAGCAGCCTGGGACACTGCGGCTGTGCACTCAGGAATTCACAGTCTAGTGGAAAGAACCCAGATTATTCCGGTAGAACCTGGGTTCAAGTGCCAGCTCCACCACTTACTAGTTATGTGGCTCTGGGCATGTTACTCACGTCCAAACTTCAGTCCTTGCACCTCTAGGTGGAGGCTAAGAGCTCCTACACAGGACTGCTACAGGACCCACACCAAACAGCACACTGCTATCCTCCCTACACCACAGAGGTGAGTTCCCTGTACCCTAACTTCTTACTTCTTCTTTCCAACTCCTCACACCATCAGCAGAAAAGAAGAGCTCTCTCCCTCCCAGGACAATCCCCAGGGCTGCTCTGCTCTGCTCCATCTTCCAGACAACTAAAAACTCCACGGTCCACTCCAGGTGTGTGCCACCCGCTCTGGGGCCTAACCACTGCTGCTGTCACCCCCTGGGGTCTAACTCAGCACGGCCTTCCTTTGCCTTCCTCGTTCAGTGGGTCACTAACTTGCACTTGCCCTTCCTCTGTCCCTGGTGTCCAGCCCTCTCCTCACTCGCTCCCTCGCCCAGTGTGAGTCTCCCCACCGGCCTTTCATCACACCTCCTGGCTGACACACATCTCTCTCTGAGCCTTTCTGCATGCTTTCAATCCCTTCTATCCTTCCATCTTTCTTCTTTTTGAATTGTTTTTTAAGATGGGGTTTTTGTAAAAGAGTCTTTATTAATTAAATTAGAAAATAACAGAAAAAACTCTGGGCCTGGCTTCCCAGGCCCTCTAATCAGTCCTCTCTGCTTCCTGTTTCCCTATGACGGAGGACAGACAGCAAACTACAGTCCATGGGCCAAATCCGGCTCATCACTTGTTTTTGTACAGTCCACAAACTAAGAATATTTCTTGCATTTTTAAATGGTTGGGGAGAAAAAAAATCAAGAGTATTTTGTGACATCAAAAACTATACAAAATTCCAGTTCTTAGATACACTAAGAAAATTTTATTGAAACACAGGTATACTCATTCATTCATGTATTTCTATGGCTACTTCTGTGCTGATTAGTTGCAACAGAGACTATATGGCCTGCAAAGTCAAAAACATTTACTACCTGGATCTGGAAAAAGCCTGTCAGTCTCTCAGTCTCTACTGAGACTATAATGATATGCCTTCCCCTCCTCTCGGTTGACTTTGACTTTCTTCTTCTTTTCTTTTTTTTTTTTTTTGGCCGCGCCATAGAGTCTTAACCACTGGAGTGCCAGGGAAGTCCCTTTGTTTTTTTGGGGGTTGACTTTCATATAGAACTACAGGTGACTAAATTCCCCACCTCAGGAATGTTTTCCCCTTTTCCAAATCCTAACCATTACCAGCAGCTTATGTGGAAGCAGGTAAGCAAAACATTCCTTGTTACTATACAGATTGAGGCCTTGGTGATGCTGTCCCCGTGTGTACAAGGGACGGCTGATGACCCCTTATTCACTTCCAATCTTTCACAGCGGGCTGGCAGGCTAGCAGCTAGGAAAGAGAGCATGCAATATAGGGTACTGAAAGAAATGCTCAAGGAAGCCATGGGAATAATGTGTCTGTCCTGTACCACAATGTCATCATTTACGTGTTACCAGTATAGGTGAAAGTCAAAAAGATACCAACACAAAACAGCAGAATTTCAAAAAGAAATCAGGAAGAAAAAGCTGATGAGGGGCAGAAGGGGATGAGGAGAAAACTGACAACTTAGAGACTCTCACAAACTGTGGTTAGTGGAAAACTGTGGAGACCCTAGCATTAAAGGGGCAGGCAGCCCTCCCCCGGAGGCCAAAGCAGCCTAAGAAGGAAGGTCCCTATGAAGCTGGAACCTCAGCTCATCGGGTGTCCTCACCCCCTCAAGCTGCCACGCTACATAAGGTGGCCTAACCCCAGGGATCACTACCTCCTTGCACACCATCTGGGAACAAATAAGAAATAAGAAACCTGGAATGCATTCTCTGTGACTAGTCTCAGATAGGAAACCCTGACCTTTTGAAGGCAAGATGCTTTCGCCTCAAATTTTTTTCAACTTTACCGAGATATAATTGATAAATAAAACTGTAACACATTTAAAATGTACATCATGGCGACTGATGTACATATACATTGTAAAAGGATTCCCACCACCTAGTTAATTAATACGTCACCTCACATATTTATCTTTTGTTCGTGTGTGTGAGCAGCAGATTTTGGAAGGGTGCAGGTGCTGTCAAAGGTTAGAATCTGATCCTATTGTCCACAAGTTCCCGGGAAGAGGAAAACTCTGAAAGACAGACTCTGGAAGACTTGCTTCTGTAGCAGAAGAGGGAATTTGGGCTTAAAGTGTCCCCACAGCACAGCAGGGCTCTTCCAAGGGCAACAATACAGTCCTGAGCTGAAATAAATCATCTGATTTACACTGTCTGGATCCAGGAAGACAGGAGTCCCAGGTAGACTGTCCTCCTCAGAGGAGCTGGTAGGGTACTGTGTGCAGTTCTAGAACCACACTGTGAGGAGAAAATCTAATAACCAGCCTGTCTTCAGTCCAGAGAGCTCTGAAAACTCAAGTAAGTGAGACTTTCAACTCGGTAAGTGAAAATAGTCGTTTTCAAACTTCAAAAGGTCCAGAAGGCAGGAATAGGACTAGAGAGTGAAAGTTATCAAGCGACAGATTCCAAGGCAACTAATAATCAGCGATGTCCCTACACCAACCGAGCGGCCTTAAAACTGGTTGGGTCCTCCCCTCGCCGAAGGCACTCAAGCAGGGCCGGGAGGACTGCTCGTCATCAGACACCAGCTGAATGTTCGGCTCCTGCACTAACTTCGGTTAGCTAGATACTTGAACAGTCACAACGCTTCAGCTCTCAGGGCTCCAGGTAACAGTGGTGCAACGTCAACTGTTATTTAAAGAGCATCACATTGAACTTACACGGGGGAATTTGCTGGGCTCACTTTCTCACTTGCCTGTTTCCTGAGGGAATCTCTTTCTCAGGGCAGCCACCAGCCACCCCCATCACCTGAAATGTCCCAAGCTTGCTTCTGATGCAGCATGGCACATATATCTAAGCTCCAGTATCCTGACAATTAAAAAAAAAAAAAAAAAGTATGTAGACAAGAGACAAAGAAACCAGTAACTGCTATGAAAAAATTAATCAGCTGTTTGAGAGGTAACAGGTCATTCTTCCTCTTGACCTCACTATGCTCTGAAGCTTCACCTGCAAAGATGTTCAGAGACTGAGAACCCTTCGCAGAAGTCACTCTCTGGCGTCAATACAGACCCTGCTGCTGCTGACCACCCTCTCCCCACCTGCAGGACTCCCTGGCCGGACAAGGTGCAGCACCTATGCAATCACATGTGACGAGGAATGAAACAGCATAGGAACCTTGGGTAGTTATCCCTGAGGATAATGAACCTTGGGTGAGAAAGTAAACACTGCGTTAGCGTTTCAGCAGAGACTCTCATATTTGCATAATAAATGCCCCCCTTAGCCTACAGGATATACTCTTCAATTTTTATTTCCCGCTTAAAAAAAATCACTACAGAAATTAGTATTGGAAAAAATTATAAATTCCAAATTCATACTTCACTGTCACTTTATTTAAAATAATGTGTATACTGCATATGTGAGAAAAACGAACCAATCAAACAAAATCATCATTAACTACTATCAAGTGACCATCCCATATTTAAAACTTGCCTCTGAGTGGCTTAAGGGAGAAGAGGAATGAAATTAGGAAGAGAAGAGAGGGGGCCCAGCCAAGCGCTCAGGCAAGAAAGGGTGTAGGAGGAGGCAAAGAAGAGGACCTCAGTAAGACCAGGCAGGCATCAAGGTCAGTCCCCCAGCCATCGTCCTATGACACCCCCACAGCCTTTGTCACTAGTTGCAATTCTTGGGCAGTTTTTCATACGTGGAGCCAAATGTCAGTGCAACTATAACTACCATTTACTAGGGAACCTGCCAGAGCAGCACAAAATAAGTCCAGCCCTCTTTCCATGTGAAAGCTCTTCAAATATTTCAATTATAAGAGAAACAATGCCCTACATAGTCTTCTATTCTCCAGGCTAAATGGCACTGTCGTTCCTTCAACCATATGGCAAATGCATTCCAGTTGAAAGGCAGCATATTACAGCGAAAAGAACATAGGACTTTTAGTCAGAAAACTGGGCTCAAGTCCAAGCTTGGCCCCTGGTTAACTCTGTATTCTTAACCTCGTTTCCTCATTTATAAAATTAAGGAAAATAACTACCTTAAGCTGTATGGTGAGAGGACCATATTTAATGAAAGGTACACATGAAATGTATGCTTTTTCAGCCATGCTGCCATGGATGCTCATTAGATTCCACAGTACTAATAACCTAAACCTCATAAACCTTATGAATTAAATTAGTTTTATAAATAAAGTTTTGGAACCCAACCCAACTAAGCACATGTGTGGTGGGGGAGGACAGCGAGAAGCAAAGGCAGGAGAGGAGGTGACTAAGATCCCTGTACTGCTAGACAGTATGCTGGTTGGCATTTATATTCTACACTAGACCTTCAGAAATATTACTTTAATATAAACTTGCAGGTTGTGTTTTGTTCTGAATTTTTATAAACGAACATTAGTAACTGAATTGCCCAAAAAAGTTTTCTGCAAAATAATGTTTCATTCATTAGAGTGACATTCTGATTATTAATAGATGACTAGCATTCCATCATGATGGAGCTGGTCTGGATGAGCAAGACTTTGACCTGGATGGGTAACATGAAGGGTGAATAACCGTGTGTCTAAAATGTGCATTTCTAACTTCATTTCAAAGTCAAATATAAAAAAACAAAATCAGAACCGAAATTCTTATTTTAACTGCATTACCACTAGGGCCAACATAGAAGGGTTAGTGCAGGCCAAACTAGGCTGCATATCAATATAAATCTGCCCTTATTGGGAGGGAATTCCCTCCAGGCCTAACCACACTAGATGACCCAGATTATTTTCCCTAAGCATCACCATGAATAATTTAAAGTAGGCTTTACTGGAGGGACAATCTCAATAATTCATAGGGCAATATAACAAACACAGAAAAGTTCAGGAAGAAAACAAGAGTCTTGACTGGGCCCAGAAGTTTTGCCATGTCCCCCAAAAGTACTCTCAACTGCATCCATCAGAAACCTCCAGCACATATATCTCACCTGGTTTTGGGGGAACGATGTCTATTACTTGTCAACAGAATAAGAGGATTTGGATACAATTTATAAATGTGCAAACTTTGCTACCAAGGACTCATATGTGGATCTCCTAGAACTCCATATCCACATTAACCAATTGGGTCTTTTTTTTTTTTCCTTTTTTTTATTTTATGAAAATGTTTCTACTTTCTCCTGCAAGATTATTAATACTAATACTGACTTAAAGTAACTTGTAACAACATTTAGGGCAATCTAGCCTTTGGTACTTCATATACACTACTCAGAAAGCCCCCACAGACTCAAACTGCAATGGTAAAACCCTAGGCTATGCTACTTGTTTATTTCCTGACTTTCCACCCCTGCCCCTATTAGACAGTAAACTCTAAGGGTGCAGGGCGTTTTGTCTGTTTTGTTCATGCTGTTGCCTCAGAGCCTAGAACAGTGCCTGGTCCATCATAGCCTTTTATTATCTGCTGAATTGAATGAATAAACAGTATATTTATACTATGGAATATTACTATGAAGCCATTAATCACAATGAGTCAGAATGATACCAGCTGATTTAATGGACTTTCCAGAAGTATTAAGTGAGGAAAACAAAAAGCAGAAGTGCCAAAAATATCCCATGTTTTAAAAAGTATGCCCTGAAAACCCATACATTGATCAGGAAGTGGAGAACTTAGAACCTGACACACTGCTGGAGGGACTGTAAGATGGAGCAGCTTTGAAAAACAGTTGGTGGTTCCTCAAAAAGTTTAACATTGCTACCATATGACCCAGTGATTCCACTTCTACGTATACACCTAAGAGAACAGAAAACATCTGTCCACACAAAAACTTGTACATGAATGTTCACAGCAGCATTATTCATAATATCCAAAAGTGGAATAAACTAGGGACTTCCCTGGTGGTCCAGTGGTTAAGACGCTGTACTTCCAATGCAGGGGTGCGGGTTCAGTCCCTGGTTGGGGAACTAAAATCCCACATGCTGTGTGGCCAAAAAATTAAAAAAAAAAAGAAAAGAAAAGTGGAATAAACTAAATGTCCATCAACTAATGAATAGATAACAAAATATGGACTATTATTTAGCCATAAAAGGAATGAAGTACTAATGAATGCTACAACACGGATAACCCTTAGAAACATTATGCTAAATGAAAAAAACCACACAAAAGGCCACATATTGTCTGATTCCATTTACATCCAGAACAGACAAGTCCAGAGAAAGTAGATTAGTGATTGCCAGGGGCTTGGGGGAGTGGAGAATGGGGAGTGACTGTTGCTGGGTACAAGGTTTCTTCCTGAGGTGATGAAAATGTTCTGGAATTAGAGAGTGGTGCTCAATGCACAACTCTGCGAATGTACTAAAAACCACTGAGGTGTGCAATTCAAAAAGCATGGCAACCTAAATGTCGATCAACACAGGAATGGATAAAGAAGATGTAGTACATATATACAATGGAATATTACTCAGCCATAAAAAAGAACAAAATCATTCCATCTGCAGCAACATGGATGGACCTAGAGACTGTCATACTGAGAGAAGTAAGTCAGACAGAGAAAGACAAATATTATATGATATTGCTTATATGTGGAATCTAAAAAAAGGGAACAAAATGAACTTATCTACAAAACAGAAATAGAGTTACAGATGTAGAAAACAAACTTATGGTTACTAGAGGGTCAGGGGGGAGAGATAAATTGGAAGATTGGGTTTGACATATACACACTACTATGTATAAAACATTGATAGATAACTAATAAGGACCTACTGTATAGCACAGGGAATTCTACTCAGTACTCTGTAATAGCCTATGTGGGAGGGGAATCTGAAAAGGAGTGGATATATGTGTATATATAGCTGATTCACTTTGCTGTACACCTGAAACTAACACAACATTGTAAATCAACTGTACTCTAGGGACTTCCCAGGTGGTCCAGTGGTTAAGAATCCATCTTCCAATGCAGGGGACACGGGTTCCATCCCTGGTTGGGGAACTAAGATCTCACAAGCCTCAGGGCAACTGAGCCTGCACGCCGCCAACTACTGAGCCCACGCGCCACAACTAGAGAGAAGCCCATGCACCACAACTAGAGAGAAGCCCGCACGCCGCAACTAAAGATCCCACATGCCACAACTAAGACTGGATGCAGCCAAAAATAAATTAAAAAAAAAACTATACTCCAATAAAAATTTAAATAAACAAATAAATAAATTTGACTCATTTAAGTTGGAAAACAACAAAAAGGATGAACTTTATGGTATATGAATTATACCTCAATAAAGCTGTTATTTTTAAAAACCATACATCTTTGCAAATGAATACATGAATGAATATATGCATACATGATTCTTGTATTCAAATGAATACATGAACGATGAAGAGTGGTATGAAAGGTTGACATTCCTGGTGGTGGAGTTCGGGGGAGGGGAGAGTGAGGTGGGGAGAGGAGACAAGTGTTGAGGCAAGAAGGAAGAGATAAACAAAAAAAGACTAAAAAATCCAAGGCTGGTGGCCTTGAGTGGCAGGGGCCGGGCAAAGTTGAGTAAGTACGCAATGAGGTAAGCTTGAGGAATAAAAATGAGGGGGACTTCCCTGGCAGTCCAGTGGTTAGGACTCAGTGCTTTCACTGCAGAGGGCCCAGGGTTCAATCCCTGGCCAGGGAACTAAGATCCTGCAAGCCTTGCGGCTCGGCCAAAAAAAAAAAAAAAAAAGAATAAAAATGAGGGAACTAGGGTTTAAAAATCCAGCAGGTAATTTGTAACAGGGCAGAGAAAGCACACTGGACTAAGTGTAATGATGTGACGGAGTTTGCAGAAATGCAGAAGCCAGAAAGGGAAAAGGGCAAGAACACGGGACAGAAGATTTAAGACTGACCCTAACCAGGGACTTCCCTGGCAGTCCAGTGGTTAGGACTCGGTGCTTTCACTGCTGGAGCCTGGGTTCAATCCCTGGTCAGGGAACTAAGGTCCAGCAAGCCACCAGGCCAGGGCTGGGGGGTTGGGGCGGGAGGCTGGGGGAGACTGACCCAAACCCACCAAGGTTTAAAATGTGCAAGGAGAAGACTCAATAGCTCCTGCTCAAGAACTCTTGGGCCTGGTGGGGTAGAACAAACTATGACCAGGAGACGCTTCCAGGGAAAGAAGGGAGCGGGACTCAGGACACTGGCGTCTCCTACATGGGAGGACAGGGGCATCTCTCGGAAGAAAGTGTCCAGTTGTGACTGTTCTGGAAAAAAGCAGCCCCAACAAACTGCTTCAGGACTTCCCAGGGGACGAGGTGCCCCTGGAAAATGGCTGAGTTGGGACTTTCCCCAAGAACATGAGAAGTGAGAGAGGAAGAAAGGGACAACTTTCATTTTTAACAAGTATTTCTTGACAAGTCCTAACACTGCCATCAGTTTCTTTGCCTCTTTCCCAAGCTTAATCAGGGTCTTTTTTTTTTTTCCTTTTGTACAAACTCAGTTCTTTTGAAAAGAAGTGTAATACGGGGCTTTTTTTTTTTCAAGAGACAAAGTATTTTTCCCCTTTAACATTTCTGTTTTCCCTGGGCTATATGCACAAGAGACGAACTTGAAATTTAATATCTTCATCTCTTAAAACTTTACCATCCAAAAACAACAACAACAAAAACCACCACCACCAAGATGGAAGGTATACAAGGGGAAAAAGGGAAACAACATGAAACAAATGCACATTCCTTCCAGAGCCCGGAACAAAGGTGATATAATAGACATCACAGACAGAGTCTCCTCCGTCAAGAAATTAGATTTTAATTAGACACTAAGACACAATTATATGGACTTTGCAAGTTGGTGTGCATGGCTGGGAGGTGTCTCAGGGGTGGCAAGGCCAAGTGGACCTGGAGTGAAAAGCTCCTCAGGGGCAGGGACTAAGTGACCCACTTCCTCAGGACCCATGCCTGACAAACTACTCACCCAGCAGATGCAACGACACGCACCCCGCTCTGCACTGCGGTGTCCCAGCTGGTGGAGAAGAGCAGACAAAACCAGGGAGCCAAATCCTAACTGGACAGGGTGCTGGACAAGCCTGCAGGAGACAGGATAAGGGATGCCTTTCAGGCCAGGTCCTATCTGAGCTGAGTTTTGAAGGATGAAGTGAGAGAAAAGCTTTTCAGCAGAGGAGACTGGAGAGAGCTCCAAGGACCAAGAGCTCAACAAAGCACGTAAAAGGAGGTGGGGGCAGGACGAGAATGGCAGCCTGAGCCCAGTGACACCAAGCTAAGGATTGGTAGATCTGATTGTAAAGATAGTGGGAGCCATTGAAGGATTTTAAATTGTGCAGAGAGCAGGGCAGTAACCGTGAACAGATTAACATTTTAGAAAGAAAGGCAGGGGCAAACCTCAGGATTTAACCAAAAAATAAAGACAAGAACTACAATGAAGATGTGCAAAAAGGTCAGGAAAAACATTTAACAGATCTGCATTCTCTTCCTCTGGACAAATGTCCTTTACAGAGTTTCCATGTTATCCTTTGAAAATGGAGAACTCAGGTGGGTGAGAGCAGTCAGTCCTCCCAATGTGAACATGAGTATTTGAAGAATTACAGATTGCATTATTAATTTTAATTTGAGACACTTTTAAAACGTATGCTTGACACACATTATATATTGTAGTTTTGTAAGTACAAAAGAAAATTTACAACAACTCTAAATCTAAATCTAGTAAGATTTTTTAAATCTTTAAAAATTTTTAAGATTTCACAGACACAATGGTCATCTGTTACATTCACTTTGGAACCGGACAGGGTGCTGGACAGCCACTTCTCCCCTCAGCGTATCTGAAATATAATCTGTAAGCCTAATTTCTTGATGGTCATGGTGTTTCACAGCAAAAGACTGGGGCCACAATACTAAAAGGTTTCGGAGCTGACAGAGAATCCCCACAGGGGTTCTTTACCTCAGCAGCCAGTCTATTCAATACTAACAATTCCAACCACCAGGAGGAATTTCCCTGCCTAGGCTTATACACACACAAAAATATCCTGACATTTTATATCTGGTAGGAAAGGATGATCAGAAGTATCTTTAATACCAAGCAAATTCAACAGAGCCTTCTTAGTTGCCTGTGGATTGGGACAAATGACCACAAAGTAACTCATATTTACTCTTAAAAAGTAATCTATATTTTAATCTTCTCAGCAGCAAAAGCCCCAGGAACTTTTTCACTAAACTCCCTTATAACAACAGCAAAACAATAGATTCTACGTTCTCTTTATTTCTAAAAATACCTTATTGTGATAAGAAAACCAACCTGTAGTTGCCATTTATTACAATCTCATTTACCACCATTTACTATCACCATCATGTCATAGAAGATGCTTTAATTTTAATATCAAGAAAATGACATTTTTTAGAAAGGGAAGTCCTAGTTGAATAAATTTAGTTTTATGAAAAACTCCTTATATTGTCCTCGTTTTTCTTAATACTCTGAAGCCCACTCAACAGTTCATTTCAGGGGTCTGACCAAGAGTCTCCGAGATTGGTTCTCACCAGCTTTACAACACCACCTGGTCTTTGACAAGGGACCACAATGTCATGGAACTGGTGAGAAGGCCCAGTTCTACCCCTGGCTGAAGAGGACTAAGTAGGCAAAGATCCATTAAACATTAAAATTGGCAACTCAAGCTCCTTTCCATCTCCACCCCCAAACCCCACACTTTACAGATGGGGAAATGAAGCCCAGAAAGGAAAACCGACTTGCCCAAAGCCATAAAGCCAAGAGAATTTAACTCACCTACTGACACCCTGACACTGTTCCTCTACTGAGGTGGAGAGTTTGCGTAATGACTATGTACAAGTTAGCCATGTGATTTAAATATGTATATGGTCATACAGCAAATCTTAATGTATTATGAAAACCCATCCTTAATAATAATTTTGAACCAAAGCAATACTATCATCTGAGTCATCTAAAATATAAGATGTACTTTATAAAGTCAGTTATAAAGAGAACCTCTGCTTCAGAGAAATCCCGTCTCAAGAGGACACACTGCAGATACACAACCCCAAAAGTTCAAGTTTAAAACAGAAATTTTGATACAAACCTCACCTTAACCAAAACTGCTATAATCACTTCCCACTCACTATGATGCTGAACTGCACACTTAGATATCTGGACTGCTGACAAGGTGCAGAGTGATAAAGCTTTTCTATGGCACAATATTCACTTTCTTTTCTTTTTAAAAAAAATTTATTTATTTTATTTATTTATTTTTGGCTGTGTTGGGTCTTCGTTGCTGCGCGTGGGCTTTCTCTAGTTGTGGTACGCAGGCTTCTCACTGCGGTGGCTTCTCTTGTTGCAGAGCACGGGATCTAGGTGCACCGGCTTCAGTAGTTGTGGCTCGAGGGCTCTAGAGCACAGGCTCAGTAGTTGTGGCACAAGGGCTTAGTTGCTCTGCGGCATGTGGGATCTTCCCGGACCAGAGCTCGAACCCATGTCCCCTGCATTGGCAGGCAGATTCTTAACCACTGCGCCACCAGGGAACCCCTCACTTTCTTACTGAAAATGAATGTCAAGAAAATCCCTACATACGTAGAGTATGCACAGGTAATTAAAAAGCATTCTCCAGCTATCTCAAGATGCTTGGAGTACACTCATTCAAAGGAGAAAAGGAGACATCTTTCAAGAGGAAAAAATTACTGGATCAGCTATCTCTTTACAGAAAAAAACCTTACCTAGGTCAATACCCTACTTCTCCTTACCCTTCTGCATCGATGTGTCTATTTGATAACCTACCCATATTATAGTGATGTCTGCTGGTATCTACCAAGCCCCAGGCTCTGATTTCATCTCAAGATGCAGCCCCCGGGGTGACAGCAAACATTTTTTAGTCTCTTGCATCTGTTGCAAACTTACAAAACATTATCAGTGGCTTAAGATGATTTTTTTTTTTTTAATACAACAGACATTTCCCCCTGTGATCAATACAGGACGGCAAATTTATGGGAATTTTCCCTGGGTCCTCCCGTGCTTGCCGGCGAATTACCAAGGGCATTAACGAATCAAGATTCTCTGCGCTTGAATGATCACAGGAGTTACTTGGTTTTGTAAATGGGCCGAAACTGAGTGGAAACTGATTTCTTTTCCAGCCATCTCCAGCGGAGCTGCCCAGAAACGAACTCTGATGTCTTAAACGTAACCACTGAAGCCATACATGACCACACTGCGGGAAAGGCAGAATTTCCTCGGCAGAACACAAGATTATTCACATCCAACCTGATGCAATTAACCAGGTCTGGAGAAAAAAGGATACTCCTCCTGCTCCGGGCTGACCCCGCCGGCGGAGCTGCGCGCGGGTGGGGGCGCGGCCCGGCGGAAGCAGAGCCCGCAGGAGGCCCGGGTCGGCCGCCCGCCGCGTCCTCGGGCCCGGGGATGGAGGCCGGGGACTAAAGGACTGGGGGCCAGGGGCTATGGGGCGGCGGCCCCAGCCTCTCCTGGGGCACGAGGAGAGGAGACCGGTGGGCGCGGCCGCAGAACCAGCCGGGCCCCAAGCAGCCGGGACGCCTGCCGGCCGGGGTCGCGGCTTGGGCTGCCCGGGGGCCCGCGAGGGGATGGCGCAGGCGCGCGCCGGGCGGGGGGCCCGGGAGGGGACGGCGCAGGCGCGGGCCGCCGGGGTCTGCGGGGCCGCCGGGGCCTGGCCGCGCGGGCGGCGCTGAGGAGAAGGACGCTCCCGCCGCGCACACTCAGGGCACCTGGCCCCGGCTCTTACCGCGCGGCGCCGCCTCGCTTGCTCGCTGGCTCCGGGCTGGGGCCGGGCGGCGAGCTCGCCCGGTGGCGCGGCCCGAATCCGTTGAGTCCGGCCTCAGGGAAGCAGCCAACCCCGCGGCGCCGTTCGCCCGGCCCGCCCAGCCTCCCTCGCGGCCCACGCCCCCAACCCGCCCCTTGTCCGTCCCACACGGCCGCCGAAGACTGCGCAGGCGCGGCGCCTGCCCCGCCTACATCCGCCGCCGCGCAGGCGTCTACAGCACAGCCCACTCGGCTCGCGTCCCTCCCGGCTCTGGATCGCGCAGGCGCCGTATCATCCGGCCGGCCACAGAAAGTCCTCAGTCAGGCAGTGCGCGTGCGTCAGGCTTCCTGCTCGAGCTCTGGCTGGCGGATGCTCCTGGAGGATGCACTGGGCACTGCCGAGTGATGTGTTCACGCTCCATCATCCCAAAGGCTCGGCTTCGCCCAGAGGTCCACCGTTCATGCTCGGCTTAGCCAAGAGGTCCAACATTCAGGGACGTATCTATAGCGTGCCAAGGACGGCGCTGTGCTTGAGCTAGACAGTGGTGGGAAAACACAGAAGCCCTGCCCTCCCGGTACTCCCCGGAGATTTTGGGGGAGATAGGATGCAGGTTTTAAAAAAAAGCACAACTTTTTTTTTTAAATTAATTAATTAATTAATTTCTGTCTGCATTTGGTCTTCGTTGCCCCGCGCGGGCTTTCTCTAATTGTGGCGAGTGGGGGCTACTCTTCATTGCAGTGCGTGGGCTTCTCATTGCGGTGGCTTCTCTTGTGGAGCACGGGCTCTAGGTGCGCGAGCTTTAGTAGTTGTGGCACGTGGGCTCAGTAGTTGTGGCTCGCAGGCTCTAGAGAACAGGCTCAGTAGTTGTAGCGCACAGGCTTAGTTGCTCCGTGGCACGTGGGATCTTCCTGGACCAGGGCTGGAACCCGTGTCCCATGCATTGGCAGGCGGGTTCTTAACCACTGCGCCACGAGCGAAGCCCCAACATTTCTTTATTGGTCCTAAGTCTAGACAGAATTTCGTTTTCTTCCTGTGTCATTTTTACTGAGTTATATTTTTGCAGGAAAGTGTCTTTTGTTAATGTTTTCCAAATCATTGGCATAACGTTGTTGATGTAATTCTCTGATGGTTTTTGTTATAATCATTGTTTCTTTTTGTTTCTGAATAAATTTCTAATATATTTACATACTTCAAAATTCAGAAAGCACCTTCTCAACCCTGTCTCCATTGCTGTAGTTCCTCTTCCCAGCTGCAACTAAATGTATTCAGTTTCTTGATAAAAATATTTTTTGACTATAAACAAATATCCAAAATAAGCAGATTGGTTCTTTTTGCTTCCTTTTTTTTTTTTTTTTTACACAAATGGTAGTCTACTATACATAATGATCTGTACCTTTCTTTTTAAAACCGGAATAGCCATGATGGTTTAATAGTCTGGAGATAATCAATCATTCAACATTTGTGTAGGACTTAGGTCATGGTCCTCATCACCAGACAGCCTGGGTCTGAATCCGGGCTTCATCACTTACTAACCACTTGTCTTTGCATTTCAGTTTCTTCATCTACAAAATGGGAGCTGTTATGGGTTGGGGGGATTAAGTGGGATAAGGCATGAAGGGAGCTTAGCATGATGCCCAGCACCCAGTAAACACCTGGTGACTGTGAAGGGCATTCATGTTGCATCTGTTTCAGCATTTACAGTTCAAACAGGACTCAACATCATTTAGATCTTCACGCCAGCCCTGTAAGAACTGCATGGAGGACAAGAGATACTTTTTTTATATTAAAGTGCACAAAATAAATATACAACTCAATGAAATACAAAAAAGTGAAGGTCAAGAAAAAGAACTTGAGGGACTTCCCTGGTGGCACAGTGGTTAAGAATCCGCCTGCCAATGCAGGGGACATGGGTTCAAGCCCTGGTCCGGGAAGATCCCACATGCCGTGGAGCAGCTGAGCCTGTGCGCTACCACAATGAGAAGCCCACCCATAGCAACGAAGACACAATGCAGACAAAAATAAGTAAATAAAATGAATAAATTTTAAAAAGTAACATAAAAAGAAAAGAAAGAAGGGAGAGTACAAGAAATGTGAAAGAGAAGGGGGAAAAGGAGGAGGAGGAAAGAAAGTAGTAGTACAATTCGGATTCCATCTTCTAGCTGTCCAGACAAATTATAAAACTACAATAGTTTAAAGATATTGATACAGGAAAAACAAATAAAATGGTAGAAAAAAAAAAGAAAAAAGAAAAAGAACTTGAGCAGTTTGCCAAGTCCCTCCTCTCCCCTGCCAACACTACATCCTCCCCAAATGTAACCACATTCTGACATCTAACTCAGGATGAATGTGGGCTGATTTTGAACTTTAAATAAATGGAATTGTATTGTATTGATTTCCTAGGGCTGCTGTAACAAATTACCACAACCTTGGTGGCTTAAACCAAAAGAAATGTATCATCTCACAGCTCTAGAGGCTGGAAGTCCAACATCTAGGTGTCAGCATCTCTGAGTCTCCTCAGAAGGCCCTGGGGGAGGATCCATCCCTTGCCTCTTCTACCTTCTGCCAGCTGCCTGCATTTCTTGATGTTCCTCTGCTTGTGGCTGCATCATTCCGATCTCTGCCTTGGTCTATGGCCTTCTCTGTGTTTGTGTGAAATCCCCCTTTGACTCTTATATAAGGACACTCATGATGGCGTTTAGGGCCCACCTGGATAATCCAGGATAACCCCCCATCTCATGATCCTTAATTTATCACATCTGCAAAGACCCTTTTTCCAAATAAGGTAACATTTATAGGTCCCAGGGAAAGACTGGATATCTTTAGGGGGCATTATTCAGCCTACAGCAAGTATCTTTTTGTGTCTACCCTCTTTCACGCAACATGAATTCTGTGAGATTCATCCATCTTGTTGCATGCATCTGTGGCATGCAAAATGAATATCATTTTGGTTGCTGTGTAGTATTGCACTGTATGAATTTACCATTCCATGGTTTATCCATTCTATTGATGGACATTTGGGTTGTCTCCAGTTGTGAGCTATTTGTGGAATGAAAATTGGATTAAGCAAAAAAAGATTCCTGGAGTCTCCAGTGGGAAGCTATAGGCATCCTTGGTACACACCCTTCTAGGTTATCTGATTCTGATTCTGTGGGGGCTTTGGGCCTTATATTGTCTTTGAGCTCTTTTGCAATATTGTAGAAAATTGACAGCAACGCAAATAATTCTTGTCCAGGGACAACCCTCCCCCACAGTGGAAGAACCAGTTTTGCCTCCAAGTTCATTTCAATATTTCTGTTCTATATATGTGTCTGACCTTGGAGTTCTCCTTTGAACTGATGGTAACATCTTACTGGTTCCCTCATTTAATGAATGAGTTAAGTAAACTCTTTGATATCTGTTTATTTTATATTTGTATAAGAGTCATGATTTTACCTTTTTAAAACATTACCCTTTAACATTAGGAATAAAGTTCCTATGAACGTCTTTATACACAGCGAAGTACTTTTAATGAACCAAAACTACTAACCTAGATTTTCTGCCATTGAAATTCCAAAGCAAAAACGCCATTTTCCACCAAGCAGGAGGCTGCTGACACTTCCTGAATAGGAACCAGGTCTGCTGAACCGCACCCGTGCAGGGTTGGGTGGGTGGGTGGGTGGGAGAGGGTACAAAGATGGTTTTGACCAGGTCCCTAGGCTCTGAGAGCCTTCTCTGCCTGGGACAGCAGTGTAACCTGGTCCTAAATCAGGTGAGATGCTGCTAAAGTGTCCCGGAGGGATCAGCAGGATTCTGGGAGGAGGTGGCATTTGAGGAGGATTTGAGGCAGAGAGCGCCTCCCCCACTAGACCTCGGAATTGGGCTTCTATAATGTGGACAGGGGCCGGTCACTGCAGCTTTAGGACAGGGAAGTGACATGCTGTGAGATCTTCTTGAGGAAGACGGCCCTCGTGGCACATGCAGGACGGGGAGGGTGACCCTGAGAGTCGAGACCTGGGGAGGCTGGAGGCCTGACATGGCGATGGGGTCAGAGGAGAGGACACAGATCAGAGGGTGGGGTGCATGGAACTGTCCAGACTTCAGCCTCAGCGCTGGGTGGTCCCATCAGCCTTACCACACCTCGGTCCCTTCTCCTCGGCTTGTCAGGACTGGAGGGGCAGAAAGAGCAGGCAATTTGGGCAGCTGCGGGCCAGGAGCAAGAAGGGACCTGGCGAGGTGCCCAGAGCATTTATCACTGTGTAGCCCTTCCCAGGGCCCAGCCTCCACGGGCCACAACCACCAAGTGGCAGGATTTGGGACACTGTGATGATCAGCCTCAGAGGCTGACACTTCCCCCCCTGGTCAGGCCCCGCCAGCCCTGCAGTGCTGGGGTCTCATCTCACCCACTGAGATGGGTGGAGCGCTGCAGCCCGGAACCCCCTTGAGCTCTGTGCCTCTGGTTTCCTGGTGACCCCCTCAGCTCACCCTGACGCTCACCCCCGACACTGACTGTTCCACTCAGGCCCAGCTGCTCTGTCTGCACCACAGCTGGAGGAGCCAAACAGGCAGGGTCCGCAGGCCAAGTTTTAATCAGAAAACAACTGTCCCCAGCCGTTAGCACATCATCAGCTCCGAGTGCCAGGACATCAGCTTGGGATTCTTGACATGCCTCTCTTGGAGCCAGGGGTGCGCCGAGTCCCAGGAGAAGTTCAGCTGTCAGCTGAGCAAAGATGTGTCTGCAGACAGAGGTGGGCTGCTCACCCTGAGAGGGACTCAGGTACCCAGCAGCCATGGTCTGAACCCCAGGAGACTCCTTGGGATGCCCAGCTGGCTTGCAGGTGATCCAGAAGAGACACAGAAAGGACACCAACTCAGGACAGGTGTCCCCCCTTCCTCACAGCCCACAGAGATCAGAGATCATGAAACCCTCTTGTTTCACAGTCAGAGAAACTGATGCCAGCAAGAAGGGAACCCATGTACCAGGTCTGCTGGTCTCTGGACTTGAGCCCAAACTCTGGCCGGGACAGCTGTGTGACCTCGAGTAGGGCCCTCAAATTCTCTGTACTTCCAGTTCTTTTGTGAACAATGGCAATTCTCCCACACCGGTCAGGGATGCTGGGGAACTAAATAATACGTCCCCACCCCAATAAGTGCCCCCCTGGACACCGTGCTTCTCTGCACACGGCAATCACACGGCTAGTAAACAGTAATGTCTATGGCCCCAGAGACTGTAAGCGTCCCAAGGGCAGGGCCTGGCATGTGGCAAGGGCTCTGGAAATGCTTCTTCTGTCATCTCTCAACTCTAGGTCCCCAACCACAGAAAGCAGTCACCCTTGTGCAGCCTCCTGGTTCAACTCCATGGGGCCCTCAGGAAACAATGGCATATCGTGGTGGGGACACGGAAGACAAGGGATGATGAGCTGGATAAAGGGATTCCGCCCAAATGTGCCTGAGGCTTAACTAGCGCTCCTCAGCCTGTGTGTGCCCCTTCCCAGTGTCAGAGTGAGCAAGTCCCCATTTTACAGGTGAGGAGGGAGTTCCCTGGCAATCTCGCGCTTTCACTGCTGTGGGCCTGGTCGGGTTCAATCCCTGGTCGGGGAACTAGATCCCACAAGCTGTGCAGCGCAGCCAAAAAAAAAAAATTACAGGTGAGGCTCTGGGAGCTGCATGAGTTGCCCAAGCCTTGGCCTCTGGACCCTGGGCCTTCTCCCTCAGCCGCTGGTGCCCCCCCTTGCAAACTAGTCTCCCGAGAATCCTGCACACATCCCAAGGCTCCGAACATGCCCATGTCTCCTCTTTGAGAATCGAGAATCATCTTCAGGACTCACAGCCCCCAACCTTTCTTTTTTTGGCCAGCACCCAGGCAGTGGCTGTGGTTGGGTCGCCAGAGGAGCCACGGGCCAAGTGTGAACTGGAAGAGATTCCAGTTGACTTGAGGAGGAGGAGGAGGAGGGGGATGGAAAGGAGTTGGTGTGCAGACTGAGCCCTTGGTGACCTGGCTGAACTGGCCAGAGGCCCTGAGAAGGCCTGTCTTGGGACGTGTGGCCTGTGAGGTCCAGCCGGGCACTTGGTGCATCTCATCTGGGGACACGCAGAGGAGCAGCCTCGGTCCCCCAGAATGTGCTCATCCATGAGGTTCACTGGTGTGGCCCGGACAAGGAGGGTGATAGCCCCCTGCCCTCGGTGTGATCAGTCAACCACCCTGGGACCCTTTAAGAGGGTCGTTAACCTGGAGCAGCATGGGGAGGACTCGAGTTCCACGCTTGGCTCCACATCCAGGGGTCAGAATAACCAAAGGCCACTGTATTAGTGGACTCAGGCCGCCATAACAATAAATCACAGACCAGGGGCTTAAACAGACATTGATTTTTCTCAAGATCAATGTGCCATCCGGGTTGGTTCCTCCTGAGGCCTCTACTGCAGCTGAGCCCCTTCTCTCTGTGTCCTCATACGGCCTTTCCTCTGTGAGAAGTGGAGAGAGATCTCTGGTGGCTCTTCCTTTTTTTTTTTCAGCCGTGCTGCGTGGCTTGTGGGATCTTAGTTCCCCGACCCAGGGCCCTCAGCAGGGAAAGCGCACAGTCCTAACCACTGGGCCACCAGGGAAGTCCCTCTCTTCCCCTTCTTATAAGGCCACCAGTCATATCAGATTAGGGCTCCACCCTTATGACCTCATTTAACCTTAATTACCTTCCTAAAGGTAATCTCTGAACATGGTCACACTAGGTGTTAGGGCTTCAACATGTGAATTTGGGGGACACAATTCAGTTCATAACTACCGTGGAGCAGTGGAGTCTAGAAAACCCTGGGGGCCAGAAAGGAGCACAGGGAGGGTGTGGACAATGCCAGCTGGTGGAAGAGGAATTTACCACCCTCTAGTACCCCAGCATGGCACCACCTGGAGGCGGGGTTAGCATGAGATGGCTTGGGTGGGCTAGAAACTCAGAGGCTAGAGGCCAGCCTGCCAGGGTGGACAGGCTCCTGCAGCCGCTGCCCACTGACCAGTAGCCCCAGGAGTCTCTTCCTGGCCGTCACCAGATGAAAGGGCCCTGCTTGGAAAATGCAGATCAGGAGTGCTTATCTAATGAAGAACACAGACAAAAGTCACAGAGGCCGTAGCCTGTTCCAACTAACTTCTGATCGCCACCCCGACATTGGAAACGTTATTTTCAGAAAATAGAAGAAACAGCAGCCATTCCCCTCTCCCCATTGCTTCTCCCTCCTTCTGGCCCAGTGACAGTGGGGAGGCTGGGCTTATGGGGGCTGGGGAGCCCCAGAGGGAACCAGGGCAGTGCCACCCAGCAAGGCAGTTTTTAAGTGGTGGTTTTATTTAAACAAGCAGCTGCAGCATCTGTTTCCCTCCGCATGGGTCCCGGTTTCCCACGCTGGCCCTGGGGCCAGGCCTTGGGTTTGGGAGGCCCACGCCCAGGGGTCATTCAAGCCCTCGAGCCCCGGGGAAGCCCCACGTCTGGGGCGGCCACCATCCTGGTGCCCCCTCTTCCCGGGGCTGCTCAGCTGGCAGTGGCTCAGGACCTGAGCCCATGTAGACCATGCTCCTCAGGCCCCTTTCTTGGCCAGAATCCCCTTTGAACCTCCCCATCCCCAGCTGCTGGGCTCGTTTCCACCAAGTGACTGAAAACCCCAAGGGAGAGTTTCTGGTCAGGTCGCCCGGTTCCACCCACAGGAGGGGAACGGAAAGGAGTCGGTGTGTGGACTGAGCCCTTGGTGACTTGGCGGAACTGGCCAGAGAGGCCCTGAGAAGGCCTGTCTTGGGACACGTGGCCTATGAGGTCCGGCCGGGCACTTGGTGCATCTCATTTGGCGACATGCAGAGGAGCAGCCTCAGTCCCCCAAGCAGCTGGTTTCCTTCCCAACCTAGACACATCTGAGACGCACCAGGGCTCCATCTTCCAGGAAACCGTTTACGTGGCTGCCTGTTTGTCATGCCCTGTCTGGCTTCCCACCCTGGGAGAGCTGTGGTGACGCAGGGCTCTCTCCCCTGGTCTGACAGCTCCCTCACCCAGAGGTGACCCTCAGGCCCGATCCTGCCCATTGACCCATGGCAGCTGCTCTGGGAGGCCATTTGGGCCTCTTCAAGAGCTGGTGTGTCTGTCGCCCCCTCACTTTTTCTGTTTATTTTTCCGGAGCCGTTTGTGACAGCCCACCATTAGCTTCATCATGGAAATGCTTCCGTTTAAGGCAACTGGGGCATCCTTTTTTGGGGGGGGGCAGGTATACAAGCTCTTCTGAGATTTCTACACAAAATCCTGCCCTCCTTTATCTGACCAGGGTACGTGTGTGACGCTGGGCCTCGGCACAGGGCCTGCTCAGCTGGCCATGTCCAGTCCAGCAGAAAGTGAGCCAGCCTATAGGGATCAAGACACAAAGTTCCCAGCCTCTGTTCTTCAACCAACTCTGGGACACCGGGTGTGTGGGGAGGCCTTCGCGCACCTGTTTACCCACCAACCAAGTAAAGGGATTGGATTAAGAGGCCTCTGAGGGTCTTTGAGGTGTAAGACCTCAAATTCCATAGCAGTGAACGGTCTTGCTCCCTGGGCCATGCCACTGGCCTGGGCTTGGCTGGACACAGCACCTGCTCTCAGGAACATGGCGACAGTCAGCTTGCCCCCAAAATCAACTCCTAGTAAGAGAGATGCAATGGGGCTTTTTCTTTTTTTAGAACAGATTTTCAAATAGGAAGGTAGGGATAGAGAGAGCTAAGTAGCCTTTTAGGGGCCAAATACTTGGAGGAGGGCCAGTGGCAGCCCTTTCCTTATCAGCAGGTGTCAGGTGGGCAGATGGCATGGTGTACATGAAGACCCTGGGGGAGCCTCGGGGTGATGGCTGACAGGCACCGAGCACGGCAATAGGGGTCCGAGTGGGTGTGGCCCCAGCTCGTCCCAAGCTGCATCAGCAGAGCCCACCTTGCACACCCCTCTCCACCTGGGTGTGGCTTCCCTGTAAGCTGGGTGGCTTTTTCTGTGGGCAAGGCTGGTGACGGCTAAGAGTGACCCATGTCCCGTCTGCTGGCAACAGAAAGGCTGCACCTGGCAGCACCACCGGAAACCACAGAGGCTGAGGGGCTCGTGCAGGGCTAGGCTCTGTGGGGCTGGAGCCCTCCCTGCCCCTGGACTTGGCACGGCTGGTGTCCCCTCTGCCATTCGTCCCAAACCAGACGGCCCCATGCTCAGCGGGGCGACTGCCTGTGGGCAAGTGGGTGCCCTGGGCCTGGCCTGTCCCCAGCAGTGCCCACTACCCTCAGGGAGGCCTCCTTGACACCCACCTCTCCACTCCACCTGCTTCTTCTTCCAGCTCCAATGCCCACCCTCAGCCCCAACCCAGTGGCTCCGGGGATGCTCCCAGAGGCTCTGATCACGGTGTTTATTTCTACTGCAGCCATCACCACTGACACAAGTCGTCTTGGGGAACTTTAATGAAAGTGGCAGCTTTCCTTTCCCCTGTGGTGGTACAGACACGGCCGAGCTCAAACTCAGACAGGCGGCTGCGGAGAGACTGCCTGCCACCCACAGCCCGAGGCTGGGCTGCCCTCTGCTCAGGCTCCAGACCCAGACCTAGGGCCCAGACGGCGAGCCATCACTTCTCGTTGCCAAGTCCAGCGGCTGAGCCTTGTGGAAGGTCACGTCTGGCCTCCAGGCAATCACCTGCCCACCGGCTTTGCCGACCCTCAGGCCTGAGTGTCAGACGGACGACAGGGGCGCCCAGCGACCCAAAGCGACCGCCACCACTGAGGCTCGGCAAAGGAGTGCTTGGACAGCTGAACAAGAAAGAGTGGTCATTCCATCACTAAACACCACGCATCCTACATAAATAAAAAGCAAACAGAGGAAGGAGATGGGGGGAGGGAACGAAAATTGGCACAGACACTGAGAGATTGCTTTCCAGTTTCAATGCGACAGACGCAAATCATGAGACTCCAGGGAAAAAGAAACCGGGGCCAGGTCTAGCTTTTCTAAGTAAAGTGTGTTTCCCCTGTAGAGCCAGACGGGGATGGGAAGCCAGGCCAGAAGAGGCCAGGGACTGGAGGCCTGGGAAACCCATGGATCCCAGAGACATGCAAAGCACAGAGGACCCTGCTCCCCGCCCTCATCCCCCAGGAGAGCAGCACTGCTTTAAAACGGTGGGTCTGCTCTCCTCACGAGAAAAAAGTACAACTAAATAAATACAACATGCAGACTTAAGACCTTCGAGTGACTTCTTTTTCCGTCCCTGCCTCGGCAGGTCCGCGAGCAGAGGGTAGAGTGGGGGGGGGGGGCACGTGGCCCCCTGTGTGCCGCGACCTTGGGCAGGAGCTGCCCGCTGACACACCAGCTGAGCCTTCCCACCCCGCCAGGGACACGGGAAGGGTCCTGGACAGTGCCACCTGTTACTGGTCTAATCGCGTGACAAGCAAACGCCTTTTCCTGAGTCATGCCACCACTTCCCTCCTCCGGTTCAGCTACATCCTCTCTTCCTGCAAGTCCAGCATGGAAGTTTCTTCTCTCCTCGCCCCCATCCCTTTTTTAAAAAAAGTGATGCAATTCTTCACAGACTTGTTTCTTCAAAATACTTAGTGGTTTCCCCAGTTCTCTTTCCTCCAAGTCAGATGGTCAGGAGGGTTACCAGGCACATCCTGGCTTCCGCACAGGTGTGTGGAGCATGGGGGGCTCTGTCTCTCCACCTGCTTCGGGATGGGAGCCCCTACCCTCGGCCCAGCCTGTTCCTAATCCCCGCCCCCCAATTCCAGATGCTCAGAAGACTTCAGAAATGGCTCCTGATGGAAACAGAGCTGGCGCTCAGAGGAAGACGAGATGCCGCTGGGACACAGATTGTCCACAGAGTACATTCTAACATCTTATTAGGAATCTGAATCTGTTAGGAAAAAAATTAGAAACTATGTATAAAACTTAAAAATATTCAAGTATCAAAAGGCTATTCAGATCAAAGTTTAAAACAAGCTGTCGGTAAGCTGCCGCCGCCCAGAGGAAAGCTTTACAAAAGTTTGCTGAGTGTGTGTAGCAAAGAGCGAGGAATGAAGCGATCGGGGTGGGGCGGGGGTGGGGTGGGGCGGCGGGACATGATTAGGGGAAGGGAGATTTGGGGGCAGATGGGCCACAGGCTGGAGGAGGCCAGAGATCAAGGCCTTTCTGAGCTGATGAGGAGAGTGCGTGCCCGGCGGGACAGTCGGGATGGTGAACAGGATCACTCTCCCTAGACAACCAGCCATAAAGTGCACAGCCTGGGCCTCCCTCCCCTGGTGCCCGGTCCTGGACGTTACGCAGCTCCGCAGGGAGCTGCCTTCCGAGGGGCACGTGATCAGCAAAAACAAAGCAACAGGATAGAACAGGAAGAAGACCCATTTCTGCACAAATTCTTCTAGAAAGAAAGAAGAAAGGAGGTGAAAGGGGTCAAGCACTACACAGTGTAGATTTAGCTTTTCAAACCCTGTTACAAACAGGAGTCGAATTTCTAAGTCTGGGAAATCGAAACGCCCCCACCCACGCTGGACAGGGCCTGGCCCCTGGGCACGAAGCAGCAGCAGTATTTATTCAAGACACGATACCGAGGGAATCTGCTCCTGTTCCCTTCTCCCTGGAGAGGGTGCATCTCGACAGGTGATCCAGTAGAAATCTTTGAACTCTCATAAGTTAAATTCGTAAAAACCACTCCCTTTGCCTGGTCCCGCCCAGGCCCGTGACCGGAGACACGAGGGCTGGCTTGGGGCGCCCTCTGGTGGTGGCGTAGAAAACCACAGTTTGAGGCCAGCCCAGGGTTCTCAGGCCCCACCGGAGGGGGGCCTGGAACTGTCCAGGCAACTTGGCCTTTTGCCTTGGGTAGTTGTCTCTTGGCAGCAGCCTGGCCCTGGGGGGTGGCCTAATGACTCCTCTAGAAGGTTCGGTTCCCGCTCTGTGGATTGCCCGTTTCCCTAGGAGGTTCCCAGGCCGTTCTGCCGGCATCTTGGAGGTGGAGTTGGGCCTTTAGACTTCGGTGGAGAAGAGGATGCTCTGTCTCTTGCTGTCTGGGGCAGGAATGGCCTCCAGCTGCAGGAAGTACAGCAGCACCTGGACCTGCCGGGCAGAGCAGGAGGGGACAGCGGCTCAGAGAAGAGGCCTTTCCAGCAGAGCCCAGGGCCTGGCGACCGAGGGCCCTCCTGGTGACACAAGCCCCTCACAGCAAGAGATCTGGTTGCCCCTGAAGGACGGCCAGGTGGGGCGGGCCCTGAGAAACCCCACAAAGGTGCAGAGGAAAAAGCAGTGGCCTGGGTCCTCCCCACTCCTCCCTGTCTCGTGGCCCTGGACAAGTCCCTCTCCAAACCTCGGACACCCATCCTGCACAACTCGGTGGGAACCACCGGCAGGATGCAGGAGGGGGCAGACAGAGGCCACCTGTGTCAGGCCGGGTGGCAACGGCCATCGTACCTGGGACATGACCTCCAGGGACCAGCTGTCGGTCATGGAGATGGGTTGGCTGGGGTTGGCAGGGAGCTTGCTCTCCTTGTCTGAGGGCCGGAGCAGCGTGGGGCCGAACACCGTGGCGAGGTTGTGCAGGGACATCTTGTTCACTGTCTCCTTTTCTGCCACCCTGCGGAGGGCCGAGGCAGAAGAGCGGGTGCTGCTGTGACACCACTTTGAGGATGGAGGTGGGCGGGGACCCAGGCCACCCCGGGAGGAAGGGCTCAGCCCCAGCTGTGCAGAAAGCAGACCCCACCCTGGCTCTTCTGGGTCAGAGGGGCCCGGGATGAAGAGCGTTCAAGGCCACCAGGTGGTGGGGCCGGTTCCGGGATGGATGTGGGGCGGTGGTGGGGCCGGTTCTGGGATGGATGAGGGGCGGTGGTGGTGGTGATCCGAGCACACCATTCGCCGTGGCAGAGAGGGATGGGGGTGGCAGTGGCTCTGGTACCCAGAGGGGATAACCACAGACTGGGGCAGGTGTAGAGAGAAGGCCCTGGGTTGCTGGGGAGTCTGACACCGGGGAGACAGCGGAGAATGGAGGACCCCCTCCCATTGCTGCCCTGGGGTTCCCGGAGCCCTGAGCCTCCACATAGGAGCTGGGGTTACCTTTTCAGGTGGTCCAGAAGGAAGAGGAATGTCAGCAGGTTGGCCTCCGGGAGTGACAGCAGCAGGTTAAGCATGCAGCTCTCCTTTGCCACGGGGTCTGAGAGAGCTGCAGGGGGCGGGGGGGCGGTTATTTCTCAGGGTCACAGCATGGGCTGGAGGCCTCTCCCAGGGCCCGTGTCGGAGGGCACAGGACAGCCCAGGGCCGTCACCGTCCTGCCTCACACAGCACTGGCCCCCACTGAGGATGCTGTGGTGGGAGCTGGGGTGGGGAGCCAGCCACCCTGGACGCCTTTTCTGAATCTCAAAGGGGTCAATGGCACCAAAGGGACCAGCGGCAGGAGGCGCCGGGCACAGCTGCCCTCCTGGCACACTCGGCCGTTCCCGCCTTCTGTTCGGAAGAGCCCAAGGCAGGGGAAGCCGGGCTTGGAATAAAGCAGGAAGAGTGACAAGCAGGAGGGCCGCGAGGCCCCAAGGCCCCCTCATCACATCACCCTGTGCACTCAGGGGGCCAGGTCCTCTGTTGAACGGCCCTGGAGGGAGGTGCGGAGGCCGCAGCTGCCCCATGCGCCAGTGCCCCCCACCCTCCAGGTGGACTAGGGGTCAGGTCGGGCTTGAAGCCCTGCTTGACGGGGCCAGGATCTAGGGTAGGTGAGGAGGACAGTGGCCTCCAGGACCCCGCACCCAGGCGTGTCCACAGCAGCGCCAGCTGCTGCAGCCTCTCGGGTGACTTGGAGGGACCGGGACAGCGGGCAGCCCGCTGAGGATGGGCAGAGGCCTCTCGGGACCGGCCTGGTTCTCAGTCCCAAGCCACATGCAGGGTTTGGGCTGAAACTCGGGTTCCCTCACCTCGCCCCTGACCCCCCTCACTCACCGATGCCCTCGGCGAAGTTGGGGTAGAACTCGTCGGTAAAGAGGGGCTCAGGCAGCTCTCGGAAGTAGAGCTTCAGCGTCCCGGCAATGGCATTCACGTCCATCTCGCTCATCATCACTGACACGTCCTTGTTGTCTGGGGAGAGTGCAGATGTGGAACAAGGCCCACAATGGACCCCGAGTCGCTTCTACCCTCTGAGCCACAGGCTGGGCCCATACTGGCCACCCAAAGGGAGCTGTAACTGTGGCTGGGCCCACACGTCCAGGGCTCCAGGCCAGGCTGAAGTCCCGGCTCTGCCCCCTTCCACTTCCAGGACCCTCTGGGGTCTCGTGTCCTTATCTGGCAATTGGGGCAGTTCCACCGGCTTCTCTGCAGCCAGACGCACTGACCCCTGGGCTTTGGTTGGCACCTCTTTTCCACTCCCGGCCAGGGGCAAGCAGGCGGAGCCCCGGTGCGAGATGGGGCCGTCCCCACGGAAGCCCCTGGTCTAACTCCGCAAGAGCCACGCCCGTGTGGTCAGGATGGGTTAAGAACTGGCTTGTGCAGAACCTCCTCCCACAGCGCCATTTCCTTCTCGTTGTGACATAAACGGGCACCCCAGGATCTTGGCTTGGGCACTGTGCCCACACCACCATCCCGCACTGCCCAGCCCGACACTCACTGACGTCAAAAGCCGCCTTCAGTGCCTGGATGTCGGTGGCCACTCCGGACACGCGGTAGATGCCCACTTCCTCCATGCCCCGGCGTTCGATCTCCTCCACGCACTGGCGCACGATGTAGGGCACCTTGGAACGCTCCCTCCTGCAGGGGAGGGGACGCCCTCAGTGCCTGGCAGCCCCTCAGTGGGGCTGATCCCCGCACCTCTCTGTACACCTGAAGCACCCAGGTTTGGGCACACCCAGAGCCTTCTGTGTGTTCTCCCTCTGTTCTGAGATCTCACGATTATCACTGCTTATATCTTATCGGGGCCTTTCCAACAGCTCCAGATGGCTGGACACCCTACAAGTCACACACGACCTTTGAGGGACAGTCAGGAGGCTTTTCTAAGTGAGGTCAGCCACTGGAAGTCAGCTAAAAGATCCCAGGCCCTGGGTTAACAGGTGACTGCAAGGGTCCTGGAAAGCGGTCTGGTCTCTGAGTCGGGTCAGGGGACCCGATCTCAGCCCTGCCCCTTACCTGCTGTGCGAGAGAAAAATCCTGACCCCTTCAGGCCTGGGGCAGAGGTGAGCCCTAAGCCCAGCAGGCAGCCCGGCCAGAGGACCAGCTCCATGGGGCTGCCTCACGCCCGTGCTCAGACTCCTGATTCTACACTTTTCTCTTCCACGTCCTAACAACGGACAATTCCAGCAGCTCCAGGCAGGACGCCGGGGTAAGAGCACTTCAAACACAGGAGACTTGCTGTCTGGAGGGTCAGCTTCAGTCTAGTTTAGTGACTGCATTCGGGAGCCCAGCAAAGCTCTGTCCCTAGACACTCTCACAAGCAGTGCTTCTCTGGGGTACCTGCTGACGGTGCTCTCTGCTCCCTCCCTGAGCCACCCGGAGGTGCTGGGGGGGGACGGCTGGGGTGCAGCAGGGAGCAGTGTTTGGACACAAAAGGTGTCCAGGGAGCATCTGACGCAGGTCCCCTGCCTGACGACCAGCGAGGTCAGGGCCCGGCCAGATTCCAAATCGGGGAAGCGAATGGATTCTGGGAGGAGGCGGCCTGTGTCCCTGAGAACTGCCCTCAAACCTACACACAAGCTTCTCCTGGCAACTGACCCGTGACAAAGGGGCAGGGTTTCCATCATTGAACAGGAGGCCTGATCGTGACAAATTCCGAGTGAGGGAAGAAAACCCTGCCAAGCGCAGCTCCACGGGCAGCACGGGAAGGGGGTGGGACACCCCTGAGCTTACGGGGACACCTTTCATGGTAAACACGGGAGGCAGCTGAGCACAGTGCTCCAAGGGCCTGGGAGGCGTCCCCGTGCAGTGACCGTGCACAGAGCAGGAGACCCACACCTGCTCTTTCCTCCAGAAACACCTGGGGAGGGGGCGCCCTCGGTCCTTGGGGACAAGAGACGCATGAGCCCCAACCCCTCACCACTCACTTGGTGACCACTGCGATCTTGACTCCGAAGACGCCCGTCTGTTTTCGGGAAGGCATCCTCTTCAAGCTGAACTCTCTGCTGGTGAACTTGACTGACAACTTCACTTCAATCTGCAGGTGGAGGGGACACGATCCTCTCACCCTCCTGGTCCTCACAGCCTGTGTTCCCAGGGGCCCCGGGATCTCAGCAATTCTTTCCACCCCCCACCCCCCGGGGCGAGCAGGGTAAGGTCCAGGTGGGGGGTGGCCCCTAGTCCAACTCAGCAAGAGCCAGGAATGGTCAGGGTGATCTAAGGACCAGCTTCTGCAGAACCTCCCCCAACGACCCCATTGCTTCTCTTTCTTATATAATTCTAACAACAACAACAAAACACTAGAGAAAAAGTATAGAGAATAATATAACAAAAAGATGAATTATCTATCAAATGGTAACATTTTGTCCTACATGCCCAGACCTTTTTTGGTGTGTGGTACTAGTTTTTCTTTTTAAGGTCTAAATCCTTCTGGGGCAGAGTGGCATGGACATATATACACTACCAAACGTAAAATAGATGGCTAGTGGGAGGCAGCCGCATAGCACAGGGAGATCAGCTCGGTGCTTTGTGACCATGTAGAGGGGTGGGATAGGGAGGGTGGGAGGGAGGGAGACGCAAGAGGGAGGAGATATGGGAACATGTGTATATGTATAACTGATTCACTTTGTTATAAAGCAGAAACTAACACACCATTGTAAAGCAATTATACTCCAATAAAGATGTTAAAAAAAAAATCCTTCTGGGGCACTGAAGGCTAACCAGGGGTCTTAGTTTCTACGGGCAGACCCCAGGGTCAAGGCCCTGTCTGTCCCCATGATGCCACTGGATTGCCATCTGAGGAGGGATGCTCAGTGCCTGGCGGGTGACTGCACTCCAGCCACCAGGCGGACTCCTGCCTGCACACAGTGATCCTGCCCCACGGTGCCTCTGCCTCCTCCAGCCACATCCCCCCTCAGACACCAGCTCAGGCTCAGCCTCCTTCCGACTGTTTTGGAAGAGACCGGGACCACCCCAGCCTTCGGCAGGAAGCGGGTGCCAACACAGCCCCATGGGTACATACCCCATTCATGGCGATGATGGTCCGCTGCCACTCTCTGTCCTGCAGGGCCTGGGGGTCCAGCTGAAAGCAAGGGGTCACGATTATCAGATGCCCTGGGGTCTGTGCAGAGGCCTGGCCGGGCAGCAGCCCAAGCCTGCTACTTCTCCATGTCTAAGTCGAATCGGAGCCAGACCCTGGCCGGCACCTCTATCCAGAGACCAAGAGGGGTCCTGAGAGAGGAGAGGACCTGCTAGAAGCCCCCGGCACCTCAGAGCCCTCCTGCCCCCAGACCTTCGCTGCCTGTAGCCTAGGCTTGCCCCCGGGATGTCAGCAACAGCTCGGGCCCTGTACCCTGCTCCTCTGGTCCCTTCCTAATGGGAGCTAACATCAGTGCTGGCAGCCCTGCCGTCCTGCTCCCTGCCCCCACCCCCGGCATCAGAGGTGCTTCATGCAGCTCGGAGGAGGCTGACAGTCGATTTAGACACACTTTGGGAAGCCCGATTTCAACAGCATCTTCCTGGGGGTATGTCATCCAAGAGCTGGGGACACTGTCCCGAGCTCTGGCTGTGGGAGCCCGTGCAGGCGGGGTCTCCAGTCCAGGCCGGGCCCATGGCTCAGAGTCAGGCCCAGAAGGACCCGGAGCCCAGCTCCAAATCACGCCACTGGCGAGGGGGCTGGACAAAGGCTCCCTGCAGCCCCTCTCGCTTCTATCCCATAGAGCGCTGTCCGAGCGCTGGTCCTCGGGACCCTGCTGTTTAGTGTCACCTGACTGTGCTGCTGTAAGATGCCCTGACCTTCCTGGTCAGGGTGCGTGTCCCCTGTCCACAAGGGCTCCATTTCCCCTGCTCTGGGGAGCACATGTTCTATACCAGCGGGTTGGGCTGGACGAATAAGCACCTGGGAGCTCTTGTTAAAGAAATACCTCCCCAGTCTCCGCAGAACTGACGGCAGCACAACCAAAAACTGCCCAGGTGATTCTGGTGTGAAGCCAGGTCAGGGAGCCACCATCCAACACCACATAACCTGGCACTCCTTGCACGGTGCCCCGGGATTTCATCGCTTGCTTTGGGTGATGGTTCATTTCTGCTACTAGAAAGCTGCTTAAGAGCAGGACCACACTTCATGATTGCTGCCCACGCGTGCACCCCACCCCAACATACGGCGGTACTGCGCACAGTGTGCTCAGGACAGCCATCACCTGTTTATCCACTGCAAGGGACCCGAGAGGAGACAGCCACCTGGGCCATGTGCAGGGGAGGCAGCTGGAAAGCGAAGCCCCGAAGCCCTACCTCTCAGGTGTGTGCACCCAGGCCCTCCCCCTGCCCCGGCTCGGCACAGAGGTCATCACAGGCACTCCTGGGGGTGAGCCTTCCTCACCTCCCCTCTAGATCCTACTGGGTACCATTCGCAAGGATCTGAAATGCATGGACAGACTGACACAGACAAACAGAGGGAGGCAGAGCATCTCCCTCCTGGGCCGTGTGGTGACAGGTTCTCCTTCTCTTCCAGGAGGGTCTCGGGAGCCACACTCCTGGGCCGTGGGGACCCCACCCTGAGGGGCAGGTCTGTGAGCAGAGAGCAGTCACAGAACACTCCCACACAGTGCTTCCCGACACCCAGCTGGGGTCACACCTCCTCCGGGGGAGGGTGCGTGCAGGGGGGTGACACCAGGGCCCTCACAGCTCTGGGGCCAGTGGAGCTCCCAGCTCTCAACCAGACCAGGTGTGGCGGGAGAGAAGGATGCACACTGCTGGTCCCTCACCCCCAACTCCCGTGTCCTGGCCGCCCAGGAGGGAAGGGGGCAGGCACGGTTCTTCCTGCTCCCAAGGAAAGGGACAGTTTCCCTCCACCGCTGGCAGTTGTAAACAGGGAGACATGGCAGCAGAAAGATACCTTTCCTTTCCCTCCAAAGAACGGTAATCACTAAGCCCCTCTCCCCTCCCCTCTTCCCAGGACAGAGACTGGCACACACAGCCCAGCCCCAGCCGACCAGCAGAGGGACAGGGAGGGGAACAGAGCCCGACACCGGACGGCAGGGACCCTGCCTGGCACCACCCACCCAGGAATCCCCGGCCCACCCGCAGGCCCACCTTGCTCTTGCACACGAGGCTTCGGATGTGTGTCCACAGGGCGGTGCCGCAAGCACACAGGTGCTTTTCGACAGAGGCCACCCGTCTCCGGCCTGCCCGGCTGGGGTGGAGGTACCGCAGGAAGCCCTGCAGGGCGGCTGCACACGGCGTCTCTCGCATCCTCAGCCCTGCTGCTTGAGGGGCTGGCAGCAGGGCAGGGGTGTGATGGACAGAAGCGCAATGGACAGGAGCGTGGCAGGGCAGGAGCACGATGGGCAGCAGTGCGGCGAGCTCCCGGCCTCCTCCACCTTTTGACCAGGCTTCTCGGGAAGCCCCGCCCCTGCAGTCTAGCCAAGGTAAAAGTTTCCCATCACCCCTGAGTTCTACTTTTTGTTTGTATGGGAAAAACACCCCCACCAGCAGCCTATTGGTTTTGGGAATTCCGATGCGTCATGATTTTCTCCGAAGCCCAGAAAAGCCAAGCTTCCTTCTCAAGTGGCTGGTTTCCTGTTGGTGACTTTGGAGGCACTGAGTAACCTGTGTCTGCCTGGCCAGTCTGCTTCAGGGCAGACGTGCTCAGGGGACCCCCGGGGACCCCCCCCCACCACCACCTCCCCGCAGCCAGTGACCCCATCACGGCAGGCACTGCCGGGGCTGGACTCGGGTGGGAGAACACCCCACAGCCCCCAGAGCACAGCCAGTCGGCCCAGTGACAAGGGGGTTTGGTGCCACCATCCTCCCCCAGCACCGACGTCCAGCCCCACCTCCACCAGGCCCCAGAGGCCGGGGCACGCACTAGCCCCCAGAGTGCAGACCTGGGCCACGGCGCTGCCCGGGCGGCTCCAGTGGGAAGACAGTCCCCAGGCTGGCTGGGCTCCAACAAACAAAGCGTGCTGAGCAGAGCGGAAGCAGCATGAGAATAACACAATGATGAGGCCGCGGCTCGGTTCCGTCCAGCCCCAAACAACACTCAAGGCTAGCACGCTCTCTCCTGGGCTATTGAAAGCACAGGGAAGTAAACAAGTGGGGACCATGGAGGGGAGAGGACTGGAAAACGGCAGTCGAAGGAAAACCCAGGGCCGCCTCACACCCGTCTTCCCAGGAGGAAGGTCCAGGTCCCCGTTTATCTCTCCTAGGGCTGGGCAAGGGGGGTCTCTGAGGAACAAATGTGGGCGGTAAGCCTGGTGGACGGTTGCCCCAAGGTCTGCCTGGAAGACAGCCCTGTGCGACTGGCCAGGGAGGCGGTGAGGATGGGGCAGGTGCTGAGGACCAGGCACTGCCCTGCCTGCTCTGTAGCAGACACGGCCAAACGGGTCACCGATGGACAACCCCGGGGCATCTTCTCACCCACCCCAGCTTGGGCGGTGGCAGGACCTGTCCAAAAAGGAAATGCTGTTCCCTCCTCACCAGCCTCATTGGAGACTGTAGTTTCCTCCGGGAAACTGTCAACATCCAGGACGGTCCAGCGGGGCCTCCCCAGCCCTCCCGACTGAGCCCCACGTGTCTGCACTGTAACCCACTCCCTGGAGTGGTCCCTAAGAGGGGACCAGAGACTCCGCCCACGAGGGGAATCTGCTCTCCTGCTTCTCCTCTCACTAGTCTATTCTCAGGAGCTCTATCCTCTACATCTTTAACTCCTTCCTGCCCTTCCCTGACCCCAACCAGGCCACAGCGCCACCCAAAAAGACAAAGGACAGCGCCAATCAAAAAGACAGATGGCAACAAGGGTCAGGGAGGATGTGGAGAAACAGGAGCCCTCGGACACCACCACGGGGACGTGAGCTGCTGTGGCCTTCCTGGAAAAGCATGGCAGCTCCTCACAAAGTTAACCTTGGCTGCCTGACCTGGCAATTCCCCTCCTGGGTCTCCACACAGGAAGGAGGAAAACATCTGTTAACACACAGACCGTGCACACATTCATGGAGCATTAACCATCACAAGCCCAAGCTGGAAACAACCCAAGTATCCATCAACTGGTGAATAGATGGATAAACAAAACGTGGCGTGTGGATACACGGATGAGATGTGGTCCAGCCAAAAAAGGAATAAAGTAAAAGCTCTATGACGGGGGTGACCCTCAAAAACATTTTGCTAAGTGGAGGAAGTCAGTCACGAAGACCACGTCATGGAGTATGGTTCTGTTTATAGGAAACATGCAGAATGAGCAAATCTATAGACAAAAAGCGGGTCAGCCCGGGCCTGGGGGTGGGAACAGGGAAAGGGTTTTGGGTGGATGGAAACATTCTCAAACAGGATTGTTGGTGATGGTTGTACAATGCTGGAAGTTACTGAAGATCACTGACTTACCTACTTTAAAGGGATGCTGTATGGTATGTCAGTTAACGAAAAAAAGATACTGGTTCCCAAACTGGACCACAATAGAGCCAAGGAGGGACTGGGTCCCAGCACCACTCTCCCCACAGTGGCAGAGATATGCTTCTTCAGGACAAATCCCAGGGAATCCGTACAAGGATGTGCTCTTGTGGTTTTACATGTTCACAACTTTTACAGTTGAACATCTAAAATCTTCCTCAAATGTTTGTGAAAAGCAATCACCACCCATTTTACAACACAGTCTCACCCCATTCATCTCTGACCAAACCCCCCCAACCGCACCTCCATCCCCAGGCGCATAGCGGCCCTGACACGGTGAACGGCCATGTGGACAGAATGTGGATGGTCCTGAGATGATCCTGATGGCAGGTGTAACTCGGGGACTTTGTGACAGGATCAGCTGCCCCCTCCCCATCTCCTTCCTGCCTGACGGGTCTCCAGGGCTCTTATCCACACTTTGGCTGGTGTGTATCTCTCCTGCTAGAATGCAAGCGCCCCGAGGACAGGGCCTCCTCTGTTTCATTCACTGTGGTATCTCTGTGCCCAGACATACATGCATATAATACGTAATGTAAACATGTACATACACAGTGTTGTGCAACCATCCTCACTGTCCATCTCCAGAACCTGCTCATCTTCCCAAACAGAAACTGCCTCATTAAGCAATAACTCTCTGTCCACCCCCACCCCCACAGTGGCCTCTATTCTACTTTCTGCCTCCATGAATTTGACTACCCTGGGTACCTCATTCAAGTGGAATCAGACAGTATTTGTCCTTTTGTGACTGGCTTATTTCACTGAGCAGAAGGTCCTCAAGGTTCATCCATGTTGTAGTGTGTGTCAGAACATCCTTCCCTTTTTATGGCTGCATACTATTCCACAGTATGGTCACGCCACATTTTGTTTATCTACTCACCAGCAGCTGGTGGATGCTTGGGTTCTTTCCAGTTTGAGGCTGTCATGGTCTGTGCTGCTGAGAACATGTGTGTACAAGTCTTGGTGGCACTTCCACATCTGGTGATGTTGCCAGGCACTCCCCTGGGCTCCTGGGGCACAATGGCCCAGAACTGGTGGTCGAATGGGGAGACTGACTGAGAGTGGGTATACCTCACAGCTTGGTGATGGCTGGAGTGTGGGTGCCAGGACGCCCCAAAAGGGGCACAGTCGGACCCCCTGGCCCATACCCAGTCCGGGTACAAGCTTCCCGGCTGAAGGAGAAGTCTGGGAAACCGTGTCCCACCCCGAGCCGGCCCCGAGCTGTAGTCTCAAATAAAGCGAGGGTCAAGCCAGACACCCGAGGCCCCAGTCTCGCCCATGAGGCTCACATAAGACATAAACATTAAAAAAAAAAAATCACTTCTGATGCTCCCATCAGAACCTGAGTTGTGAGCCGAGCAAGACACACACAAGAACAAGGGAAATGGGAGAAGGCAAAATTCTAGGACGTGATATAAAGAAGAGACAGGACATTGCACAGGGAAGTGAGAGAAGGAAAACTGAAGGAAGAAATTCACAACAGCGTGAGGCTCCACTTTCCCTGGGCTTTGCTGACCCTGGTGATGCCCCCCGCTCCCTACCCAGGACACGTTGGGGCACTGGGGCCCAGCGACTGGCCCAGCGACTCCTCAGATCACGGCACCCCGTACATCCCCATGAATCTGGCTGCTCTTGGAGCTTAGGATGTGGTCATCTCTACCCAGGGAACCAGTCCCTGAAGCTCCAGACGCAATGACCCTCAGTGAAGGCGTCTGTCCTGACTCCTCCCTCCTCTGACATAACTGCAACATCAAGGCCACCGGCTGCCCCAGGCAGGGCCTGCTCCGGCTCGAGGCCCGTCTGCAGCATCCTCCTTTCTGAGCTCTGGACCGTGAAGCCTGGGGGCAGCTGTCTTCTTGTCCTCGGGCTCCCCGGGGCCTGGCACACAGAGGCCGTCGATCACTAGGGTGGCACAGCGGGCTCCTGGGGTCTGAGGACAGACAGCTCGCTGAGCCTCAGATCTGGCTTGAAGAGGGAGCTCACTGGGTCCTCTACACCTGCCCGCAACGACCCCGGGGCCACGTCCCCACTGGACAGCCTGTCCCTCTTCCTTCCTCGTCACTGGCTGATGCTCTGAGCTAGCCAGCTCACGCACCCTGGGTTCTGGAGGGAGAGTCCCCCACCCTCCTCTCGCGGGGCCTCCGTCTCTCAGGGAGGGAAGCGGGACCTGGCAACTCAACCAGGACAGTCACCTGAAGAGCAGGGGCCGAAACCCGAGAGTCCAGCCAGCGGTTCCTGAACCCACCACTCACCAACACCAACAGGGGGGTAAAAACACATGGATCCAGAACCCTAACCTGGGGGACTGGGACCTAGCTCCCCAGATGATACTGACACCTCTGGCCCAGGCAGGTGTGTCCGATTTCCATCCCTGGCCCCTTGGGGCCCGCTGACCCCTGGCTGGCTCCCACTTCTCCATGGCCCCCCTCGGACACTCTGGGGTGCTGCACTTTCCCCCCCTCATGGGAAGGGCTCTCCACTCAGCTTCCGAGTTAAGGTGTGTACATGGGGCAGGGAGCACCTGGGGGATGTAGGCATGCGCCGCCCCCCCAACCCCGCAGCAGGACATGCAGGGCCACACACCCCTCGCACGTGGCCCGGCTCGGAGGGCACCTGGATTTACTGGGAAAAGCCCCAACTCAGGAAGGCTGGGCCCCGGGAGTCATGGACGCCCTCACCGAGGTGGACCCCCCATAGGAAAAAGGCATCCGTGGGGGAGGGGGAGGGAGAAAGAGGCCTGGCTGGGGTCCCAGGGTGTCGCTGGCATGACCACCCTCCCCTGACTTCCTTTCTTCTTCTTCCTGAGGATCCTGATTCATAAACAAGGTCCCCCCTGGCCGCCTACAGCCTGAGTCACAAATGCCCCTCCTGCCCCTCTGGGATCCCCCCCAGGGTGATGATGGCTCAAGGGTGGGGTTTCCCACCGTGTCTCCCAGGGAAGCAGAGATGAGGGGGCGGAGCCAAAGCCAGCCTTTTCCACTAACAACAGTGACGACAAATAATAATAATAGCAGCAGCTGACACTGAAGGCCCCCACGCACAGCTCCATGACTCCCACCCATTTACAGGTGAGGAAACGAGTTTGCGCAGACACAGCTATGACTCACCCCAGGTCCCAGGAGGTGCAGTGGGGCTGGGGGACTTGACAGTCTCTCCTTGGCTCAAATCTACAGGCTTCTCAGAGCTGCTTTCCAACTACAAGCATCCCTCATTTTTCTGTGCTCTGCAGATACTGTGTTTATACAAACTGAAGGTTTGTGGCAACCCTGCATTGTTAGATGCTGCTTGGCATATTTCAGCAATAAAGTATTTTTTAATTAAGGTACTTACATTGTTTTTTCAGACATAATGCTATTGCACACTTAGACTTCAGTACAGTGTAAACATAATCTTTATACACACTGGGAAACCAGAAAATTCACTTGACTTGCTTTACTGCAGTATATCTGAGGTATGCCTGTAGGTCTTGTCCCTGGGGCATGTCCTCAAGAGGCCAAATTTAGCAAGAATCCTGCTAAGTCAGTTTAGCAAGAATCCCCCATCCTCGCTCAATATCTAACCAACCTCGACATCTGACCAAGCTACTCATTCCCCACCGTTCCCTGGTGATGTCTGATCACCTGGGCCTGTCTTTAGCAAGAATCCCATTAGGTCGGCTTAGCCAGAGCCCCCTTGGCCCTGGTGTTATTTTACTACTCTACCATTATTGATGTTCTCAGTCATTTTCCATCTGCTCCCTGTCCCCCGGGGCGGTAAATTCCCACCTTTCCTTGTTGTTTTCAGAGCTGAGCCCCATCTCTCTCCTATTTCGACAGCCTCCTGGAATGAAGTCCGCCTTGCTGGTTTAACAAGGCCATGAATGTATTTTTTAACAGGGTCCACCCCTCCCCTGCTCCCATCTCACATCTGGGTCCTACTGTAAGGAGGACTGTCTGAGGAGCTCAAAGCACCATGGATGGGGAAGTGCAGGCTGGGATCAGACACTGGGAGCAGCAGGGACTCGGGGAGACGCCCCTCACCAGCCCCCTAACCTCACCGCTCACGTCTTCCCCAGATGGGGCAGGCACTCACCTGGTACCCCCTGACTGTCGGAGAACGCAAGTGTGAGCATAAGGAAATGTTTTGTTTACATCAAAATGTATCAAGGCAGAGGGTTTCCAAAGACAGCTTGACTCAGTAAAGGAGGAAAACGAGTGTCAGTTCTTTTCTCTTTTCCTTTCTGAGACCCTCGGTTACCCAGCAGCAGTGCTTAGAGGCCCCAGTTCAAAGCCCACCACCCCTGGGACCCCAGCCGTGGAGGGTGCAGATGACTGGCGTCAAAGGTTGGAGGAACCGGGGCCAAGAAAAGGAGCCGGGCACCAGCCTGTCAGCTCATCGTAGGCTGTGCAAGATGCGTGTGGGTGAGGGACGCCAGGGCTGGGGGCAGGTGCAGACACGGAGGGGAGTGGGAGGGAGCAAAGGGAGCCAGCCATCCTCGAGCAGCAGAGGTGACGACTAAGGACCAGAGTGATGACCGGCATGAGGCAGGTGCCTAAACACGGCGGCGCTCAAAGGCATCCTGCTCAGGGCATTCACAGAACAGCACCGTTTGGGGACCGCCCCAGCATCCATCAAGAACAAAACGGCCCAGCAGTGCGGTTGGAATCCATGGGATTCCACGTAAAGCCAGGAGGGTGGACAAGATCTATGTGGAAACACAAGGCTGGGTCTCAAGATCACTGCAGGGAGTCAATGCACGTGAGCCGCAAGGCAGTAAATATCAGGCAGCACCCACAGGTGCCAAGCTCACGCAGGGTGGCCCTGGTGGAGGGAGGGACCTGGCTGGCCACAGGTCCCTGGTTGGGACGCCAGAAGTGGGATGACTGATAAATCCTGGCCTGCCTTTCTGCTTTTCCACCCAGAAGCCCAGCTCTAAACCAAGACCCTAAAACTAGCCCAATGGAACCCTGGGCTGACGGGGAGCAAGGAGGGACCATCCCCTTCTCAGCCAGGATCGAAGCCACAGGCAGGTCTCAGGTCCAGGACAGCCGCCAAGCGACCCTGGACCAGGAGCCGGCCTTCGTGGACCATCCCCGCCCAAGAGGGGCCACGAGTCCTGCCTTCCCTGTGCCGGGCGAGGCTGCTGCCCTGCTCCCCAACACGCACCCCAACCTCAGTGGGCTCACTAGAGTGTCGTCCCGGACTGGTGTCCCCTCCCACCCTGGGCCGTCTCCACCTTAGGAGAGCCCAGCCCCAGGTGTCATTGGCTTCCTCTCCCTGTGTCTTTGTCTTGCCCTGTGGCGCCAGCTGGTGGGTGGGTGAGGGGAGCAGAACAGGGTGATCAGAGGGGCGTTTTTGCTTTCAGACCTGTTCTCAACGTACAGGGGTCCCTGGAGACCCTGAGCCATCAAATTCCCTAATAAGCTTCCAAGGTGGGGAAGCCAGCAGCGTGCACCTCCCAGGAAGCCAGCCAGCTGGAGTGGTGACTCCCAGACTTGCCAACAGAGATGACGAACTACCCAGGGATGAGTCACCCTTTCTCCTGTCATTCCTGCTGTGAGGATCTTCACTTCCTGCCCCAGGGAAGGGAGGCGGGACTTCCTGGAGAGCCCTGTCCTCTGACTGGCACCTGGAATGTCCAACCACTCCCCCACCAGGAGGCCTCATCCAGGGGTCCCGGGGCACCAGGGGGAGTGGGGAACAGTCAGGGCCCACCTCCAGGGCAGGGCAGGGAGGAACCCGCTTAGCTGGGTCCAGTAAGATGCCCCGTAAGGAAAGAGGGTACCGGGGCTTTCTCCATGGGCGGCAGAACCGTGCAGGTGAGGCTGCAAGAAGCGCAAGGCAGGTGGTGCAGCTCCTGTCTGCCAAGCAGTGCGAGAGCTGGGGGGTGGGGGTGGGGTGCTTCCAGGGCCTGGGTAAACTGGAAGGACTGAGGGCCCGAATGGCTTGGACCCCTCGCTGGTCTTGTACAGACACTCCTGGCCCACCAGGGGCTCCTATGACAACTCCAGGGGGGGACCTGTGCCCCAGGAGGGATGCAGCTGCACCCCCTGGAATCTGAGTCTAGAAGCCAGAGAGGGGATGTCAGGGAGGTAGACTCAGACTCTCATGCTTTTCCAAGAAGAGGAAGCTCCTAATTGCCAATTGCAGCCCAGGGCACCAACTCAGCGGCCTGCCTTGGGGTCTTCCGGAAGCCATGGAGGCACTGCAGCCCCACTGGAAAAACAGGTGGATCTGAAATTCCTTTGGGGACGAGACGGGGCATGACAGACACTCAGATAGAGGGGCAGAAAAGGACCCACGAAGGTGCCAGCCCAGGTCTCCCACAGCGGATGATTCAGAGCCAGGCCTGCCTCACCCCCATCTCAGTGTCCCTGAGTGTCAAGTGGGGAAGAACACAGAGCATCTGGAGCTGGGGTGAGTGTGTCCAGGGCCGGGGGACGACTACATGGCAGTGGTGGGGGCAGACAGGACCCTGCAGGGAGCAGAGGGCGGCAGCCTCACCTGTACCTGGCCCTTCCCCATGATCCTGTCTGCACTCTCGCCGTCCTCCTTGGTGATCTTGCTTTTGTTGTAACACTTCTCGTAGCACAGTATCCTCAAGGTCTGTGAGCCTTCCAGCTCGATCTCAAACTCCTGTGGCCCCGAGAGAGAAGGAAAGCCCCGAGTTAATTGGGGGGTCCCCGGCGAGTGGGGGTCAGTGCTGCCGGCTGAAGGGGCCTCTGAACCGCGGCTCCTGCACAGACAGCTCCCGAGCTGCCCCGGGAGGCCCCGCGTCGAGACTCTCCTCACTTTCGTCCCGCGATGCAGACCCTCGGAAGCCACTTCCCTGTGAGCATCACACCGTGGCCCAGTCTGGATGCTTCTGGAAGCTCTGAGCGCCTCTCAAACCTAATCCAAGCTCCTTAAGCCAGCATCTCACAGCGTGGTCCCCGCACCACCTGCACCAGAAGCTCTGGGGTGCTGGTTACAAATGCAGACACTCTGTGGGCTTTGGGGCATGTGTCCTCGGAGGTTCACCAGTTACGACAAGTGCCCCACTCTGCTGAGTCAATAGTCGGGGGGGGAGGACAGGGACAGGGGGACACGGAAAATCTCTGTCCTTTCTGCTCAGTTTTGCTGTGGACCTAAAGCTGCTCTACAAATAAAGCCTATTTGAAAGGGGGGGAAAAAAAATCGATCCAGGGAGGCAACCTAGGCGAGAGAGGGACCTGGGAGGAAAGAATTCTCCCGTAGGTTTTCAAGGTGTCTACTTTCTCCTCCATCACCCCTATGAAACCTTCAGTAACTGCTGCATTTCACACCAGTGCTTTTGCAGGCATGGGTTCTTGCTGGGGAAGCAGCAGGGAGGGGAGAGCAAATATTTCTGAGCCTGAATAGGGGTAGGGAGGGTGTGTATGCCCAGAACCTGTGAGACCCTGGATAATCCATACACACACAGCCAGGGTGGCCGCCGGGTGGCCTGATGCTCTGAAGCTCCCCCCACCCCATGATCGGTCCCTCGAGCCCCGAGGGCTGCCTCACACCAGAACCCTCTGCATAGTATCCAGAGCCCTGCCCTTGTCGCCTCTGCTGGGTCACGGCCCTCTCGCTCTCCGCAAAGCCTCCTTCGATGGATCCACCTGGCTGTGATCCCCCCTTGTCACAGCAGACACCAGCCCTTTCCGAATGGGCACCCAGAGCTATAAGGACCAGGTAGTCCATTGGCTCCCCGTGCCCCAGTCCTATGGAGGCGGCACAACTAATAATCACAGGAGTGATGCTGAGAAAAGAGACTGGGGTTCCCTCCAGCCCAGCGAGGCCCCCCCCACACAAGCAGAGCCCCAGCTTCCGGACACTGAGAGGGTCACAGAGCCGAACGCTCATTCCAATTTCTGAGGAAAAACGCCATGGAAACCTCCCAAGGAAACACTGAGCAATAACAAAGGCCTTAGTAACAAGAAGCCCTTCTAAGTTCTTTTTCCAGATGCTTCACCAGCAAAACAAGTTTCTTTGTAACTGGGGGGAGGGGAGTGGAGAATTCTCAGGAACATGGAGATAAAATCTCTATCTCTTGGCATGCCCGGTCCTCCAGGAGATTCCGGGAATGCTGGCACCGTTGCCTGCGGGGAAGCCCTTGGGGGTCACACTCTCTCCCTGAAAGATGTTCCTCCTGATCACCCAGAAGTCGGGCCTCACCTCATTCCAGTTGGGCTCAGCCGTGTCCCTGTAGACGCGTGTCTTGGCTTTATTTACAAAGTAGCCAAAGGAATCCACCTCCAGGGTGCAGTACAGACCTGCAGAAGAGTGACACAGAGAGGGTGACCATGCTGTCCCTTATTACCAATGTTTTTTATAAAAGCAGGTGTTATTTTCTAAATCATAAAAAACAGTCTTGGTTTTATTTTTGTCTTGTTTTTTTTGGCCGCACAGCATGGCATGTGGGATCTTAGTTCCCCGACCAGGGATCGAACCTGTGCCCCCTGCAGTGGAAGTGCGGAGTCTCACCCACTGGACTGCCAGGGAAGCCCTTGGTTTTCTTTTTAAAACAAGACACCAAACCAGTGGCCGGCAAGGTTAGCAGCACCTCACAACAGTGTGCAGGGAACCGGCACCTCTCAGAACATTCGCTCCCCTGCTCACTGACAGCAGCTCGGTGCTGGGAGAAAAGTGGGTGCAGGGGCGTGGCGCCCATCAGTGTACTAATAAAGTTAGTACAGGGTAAAATGAAAAAGTATTTGTATTCAGACTTATTCACCTCTAGTTAGTGAGAATTTATTCAATAGTTATTGTGTTCCATTCTTTTTTGTTAAAAAATGTCTTTACTGAGGTATGAATTGTATACCTTAAAGTTTACCCACTTTAAGTGACCAATTCAATGCTTTTTGGTAAGTTTACAGAGTGGTGTAATCACTACCACTATCCAATTGTAGCACATTTCCATCACCCCTAAAAGATCTCTTATGCCCATTTCTCCCATTCAACCACAAATCTGTAAATTTGTTTTTTATGTCTATCTGAATCTCTTGCTCATTTTTTAAAAACGGGGTTGTCTCAAGCATTGCGTTGTAAGAGTTCTCTATATATTCTGGATACAAAGCCCTGATCATATATACACAGTTTGTAAATATCTTCTATCTTGTGACTCATCAGGGATTTCTTGTTTGGTTTTGTAGCAACGGTGGGAAGGTCAGCAGAACGGTGCCTGCCCTGTGTCCTCCTCCGAGGGACCCTGAGAACTTGGTGCCAGGCTGACAGGTGAGCGTGTGCTGTACCTGGGCTGAAATGCAACCAGCCCTCACCACTCTGACAGCTCAAGTGGTTGGGAGAGGTGCCCCCCCTCTGCTGGCCAGGGTCAGGGTGCTGGCCCTCAGCCTCCTGGCTTCCTAGCAACCTAGGCAGCGTTTTCTGTCTATAGCAAACCCCAGCCCCTGCAATTGCAGGACTCGCCTGCAGGGGGCAGCTCCCCAGCTCGCAGGGTCTGAGCCAGGCGCCGGCAACGGCAGGGTCCACCCCAGGGAAAGCAACCCCACACCCAGTGGGCGTCAGCCAGCACCGCACCTCCCGGCGGTCAGCTGCTTCTCTGGTCCCCGCACCCTTCGGCTCAGTGTCCGGCCGCCTTCCTCCCCAACCCAGCTGCTTACTAGAACTCTGCTTAAAGCCAGTGGCGGAGTGGACGATGACATTCAGGAACCCGTACAGCCCAGGAGATTCATCATCTGTGCGAGAGACCAGAGAGGTGAGCATCCGTCCTCCTGGGAGAAGCAGGCAGGTGACAGGTTCTGCTTCAAGGTGACCCTCATGGGGGCCCATGTGACTGTCACTTGCTTAGCAGGGGACAAGGCAATGTCAGGAGCAGAAACACACCCATCGTGGCCTCTGTCTCGGGGACCTTAGGATCTAGTTGGGTTCACAACTCGGGCAAACCAGGGACCGAGAAGAGACGTGACAGGTTCTCGGGACAGGAGAGGGGTCGGGGAGCATGCCACGTGGATGGGGTGTGTGTGCCTGAGTGTACAAAGCATACCCCTGTGTGTGGCTGCATGTGCATGAGTGTGTGTAACAGTGAACGCAAGATGCAGCACAACCACAGGTGGGGGCGGGCGGCACCAGGCTGAGTGGTGGGCGGGGGGACGGGGAGCGGGACCCAGAGCACAGAGGGCCTGAGGAGCGGCTCGGGACTTGGGGCCAAGTCATAGGTCTTCTCAGCCACCCGGTGGCCGCCACCTGGGAGCGACCACCCCTAACCCATCCCGTCCACACCCTGGAGAGGCTGACAGGCCCTCAGGAGCACACCCAGCCTTGGAATGGACGTCTCTGGTCCCAGGATGGCACTAACAGCAGAAAGGGACAGCGGCCTGGGGGGCACAGCCCACCTTCTTTGTTGATGGTCAGTGGGATGCTGTGGACGGTCTGAAGCTTGACGCATGAGTTGGTCAGCATCTGCAGCTCCACGGACGTCAGGGAGAAACTCTTGAAACCTGAGATGGGGGCAAAGGCGCACCAACTGGTGAGTCTGCCCGGCTCTCGGACTCCCCAGGACCCCCATGGGGTGTTCTCAGACGTCCCCCCACTGGGTCCTCAGCACACCCTGGTTAGGAGGACCACAGGGGCCACCTGCTCCCAGGCAGGAGCCGGTAAGGGGCAGGTGAGGCATGGCCCCGGGGGGACCAGGCTAGGCTCAGAGGGTGGGAGGAATCTTTGCACAACGCTCACAAACACAGGGCCGCCCACCACCTTGGCACGACCTCAAGGCGGTTGCGAGGGGGTGATCTGGGGCACCTTCCTGTGGGGCTATGTCCCCTGCGCCCCCTCCTCTCCACCAGGTGGGGAAAGGGGATTATTTCTGAGCAGACAAAACATGCTGTAAATGGTCTGGGCCCCTGGTTACAACAGGACACCTGGGACAGGAACTCTGGCAGGGCCCCAGGCACTGGCCATCAGAGTCACCAGGAGCGCCCGTCCTGCCCCCGGAGGCCAGTGGCACTGGGGTCTCAGCACAGGCATGAATGACAACCCTGGGGGGACAGGCGCTCAGGACAGGGCAGAGGCGTGCGGAGCCCCCAACCTACCTTGGGGGGCACACAGGGCACACGCGGAAACTTTTTAGCAAGGATGGCTCGGGAATCCCAAACCGTATGGCTGGGGGCGGAGGAGGGAACCGGCAGCTGCAGCCCCAGGACCTGGGGCAGGGTCTGCCATCCCACCCTGAAGGCTGCCAGGCAGGACGGGGCAGCTCTGAGCTGAGCAGAAGGAAAGAACTGCTAATGGAGGGAAGCGCCCAAAGAAGGGGCCATCCAGAGGGGAGTAGGCGCCCTGTCCTGACAGCGGTCAAGCACAGGGGAGCAGGGCCAGCACAGTGTGGCTGCCCAGGTGGGCCCAGTCGAGGGCCGTATGGCATCAGCATCTGCTGGGGTGTGTGGCAGGCCTGGGGGGAGGCAAGGCGGGTGGGCCACGTGCGTGGCAGCCTCGGAAAGGCAGCAGGGGTGCAGGGGGGCCCCCGGGGGCAGGCAGGGAATTCAGAGTAGGGAGGTCCAGAATGCAGGCGGGAATTCAGAGAAGGCCAGAGGAGGGGAAGGGGGTTCATGGGAGGAGGTCAGAGGGCAGGCAGGGGGGCACAGAGGGCAGGGGGCCCTATCAGGACAGCCCCTCCCCCATTATTTCCCGTATTAGGGCTCCACGGCACATCTCACTTGGATAAGAGTTCCACTGTCCCTTGGGGAAAACAAGGTTTGAGACCATGGGAGGTGACCATCCAGCCCTGACGCTCCTGAGCCCACGTCCTGGGCGCAAAGGCCACTCACATTTCTTCTGCTGCTCCCGGATGTTCTCCCTCCACTCGGCCCGCTCATAGTCGGATGAGATCAGGAACGTGTAACTCTGGGCGGGGGGAGAGCACACCCGTTATCTCCACCCCGGCTGAGCGGGCGCCCAGTGGATCCAGGGCTCCGTCCTGGTCACCGCGTGGAGCCCGCAGCACGCCCACAGGAGGCACGAGCATCTCCGTGCTGCAGGCCGGCCGAGCTGGGGCGGCTGTGCTCACAGCACTGCTCGTCCCTCCCTGCACCCTCCGCCCCTCCTGCTGCGCCTGGGTCAGGGCGTGACGAATCAGAGTGTAGGGCCACCCAGGTCACCAGGTGGGACCTGCAGAGGGGAGGGCTGATGCCCACAAGCCGGGCCCATGACGCAGAGGCAAGGCTCCCGCAAAGCCCACCGGCTGCCCCCCACCGGCTGCCCCCTGACAAGTGCGTGATGCCCATGGAGGGAAAGGTCCCGGCTACAGAGGCAGCAGAAGCCACTCAGGAGAGAAGCTGTCTCTCTGGCCCAAGAGGTCCCGGACAGCATTCCTGCACCGAGGGCTGGGTCTGCACAAACCTGCAAGCCCCCCGCCCTATTGAGACTCCCTGGAGACCCCACCACCTCCCAGCCATGGGGGCTCCGGCCCAAAGCCCCAGCGAGTGGCCTGTGTGCCACGCTGGGCGCTCACCTTGCCGTTGCGGCTGTGCACGCGGAAGGCCATGCTGGGGGACATGAGCAAGAGCAGCGACTCCTGCTCTGAGAGCTTCTTCCTCAGCCTCTCGATGGCCTTGCTGCCCTTGTTCGCTCTCTGTGGGGAGAGGGCACGGTCACGTTTCCAGCTCTGGCCCAGCGCGGCCCGCTCCCGCTCTGCCTGCCCCACCACCCCTGATGCTTGGTCGGTGGAGGACGGGAGACCGTCTGGCGGCCCAGCGTGGACAGGGTCTCGGCCACAGCGTCCAGGCCCGGCATAGGCTGCCGGACGTGCTCAGCCCATCCTTCTTAAGGGATTAAGTTCTTCCTCTCACAAACCTCCCTTTTTTCACTTGCTCCAAACTTAGACAATGTGAAGGGGCCTGTCGTGACCCCAAAGGCCCCTCCCTGCTCCCGGATCTGCCACATTTCAGCATCAGGTCCCCCGGGAGTGACTGCGAGGGTCCTGATGGAGGGTGACATGCACCCCCAGGACCTGGCTGGGAGAATCCTCCCTGCCGCGTGTCGTGTTCCTCCCTCCTGAAGCCCTCTGTCCCCGGGGGAGGCTGTGCTGCCTGCCACTAGGCAGAGGGCACGGCTCGGATGGGTGAGTGGTGGCAGAGAGCTTGACAGCCCCGCGGATGCAGCCCTGGCTCCCCTCTGCCTCGGGACACTCTGCCATGGGGGCCACGGGTCCGTCGGGACGAATAAACAACCCAGAGTTCACGCCGGTCCTGGGGCTCCTGTGCTTTCCTCATCCTGCGGGGTTTGCAGTACAGAAGGCTGGGTAGGGTGAGGGCTGAGAAGGACCCCTGTCCTGCTGCACCCACCTCAGCTGGGTGTCCCTGAACATCAACCTTCTGGGGACCCACTTTGTCTTTGGCCACCGTGAGGCACCCGCTCTGGCCTGGGCTGACCCTACAGGCGAGGGGTTCATCCTCACTGCTCCTCCAGAACACTGTTCTTCTCCAGAAACAACCAGGGGCCTGCTGGGTGCAGTCCAGAACCCCTGGAGGGGCCGTGTTTCCCCCCAGCCTGGGATTCGCTCCGGATCAGGGCAGTTATAAGAGGGACAGAGGGGCACCTCCCCCCACCCCATCCTGGAAGGCTCCATGCCTGATGGGAGGCCTGGCACTGAGAGGGCTCACTGGGGTCCCAGCAGGTCCCAGAGACCAGCAGTGGGGTCAGATGCCCTGCAGAACTCGCCCGCCTGCCAGCCTGAGGGGATGCTGCCCACTCGAGCTGCAGAGCCTGGCCTGGCACCACCCCCCCAGCCCCACCTTCTCTCTCTGGATGTCACTCTTGATCTGGGAGATCTTGATCTTCATGGCATCCAGCTCCTCATCCAGCACCAGGGGGATGTTGGGTGCGGCCTCCGAGTCATCTACTGTCTGGAAGCTGAGATCCGTGAGCGGGATGTACCATTTGCAGTCGTATTGCTGCGTTTTGCTGGGTGGGGGGAGGGGCAGGTTAACAGGCTGACCACCTTCCTTTGCTTAAGTCACTGCTTTCGACACTGGGGAACCCTAAGTTCATGGCCACGAAGTTTACCTGACCTTCAAACTCTGCTCATGGTCCCTGAGACAGGCTGGGATAAGGCCACAGGCAGACACTGGCGACCCAGCCTCGGTGACCCCTGGGGAGGGGCATTGTGTACGAGTGACCCAGGCCCCACGGGTCTGACAAGCCCTCATCCACCCCACTCTGTGCTGACGGTGGTGGCTCATAGGCTCCCTGACGCGGGAGACCACCTAGGCCGCCAATGACAGTCAGGACAGGACTGCAGACACGTCCAGAGCTGTAGAGTTTGAGGGGCTGCAAATCTATCCGGTGTAATCCCTCCCTCGACAGATGGGCAAACCAAGGCTCTCTTCTGATTAAATCCACTCAGTGTGGTGATGGCAGAATGGGGTGAAGAGCCCAGTTCTGGTTCCTCCCAACGTGACCTTCTTTCCTCCATTCCAGCCACTGCCTCCCCCCTCCGGCCCCCCACTGCTGCAACCTGTGTGGTCTGATCCCTGGGGGTTTGGGTGGGGTCTGCAGGCCAATGCTGAGAATCACTTAGAAGCCACCATGATCTCGGGAAGACAAAATGTAGGGATCACCTAGTGATGGCCTCCGAGGACAGGGGAGGGGCAGCCAGTGCCCATCCCCCACCTGCACCAGACCCTGCAGCCCCCTGACCTGTCTGGGTCACGACATGACAGCCCCCCAGTAGCACCTGAAGTCATAGTCAACAGCCTGGTCACCCACCCAGACCCTGAATGTCTCCAGATTCCTAATGATGAACTTTGACCTTGAGCCTGGCATCACGTCCAGTTGGAGACAGAATGTAGCTTAACAAGAGCAGCCTGGCAACAGGTTACGACCTCTCGAGGCTCACTGGAAAGAACACCAGGTCTCCTCCTATAGAAACCACCCCATACCCCGGGGACCCTCCTCTCAGCTGGGGCCGCACGGTCACTCACCCTCCGCTCTGCTTCTTGAGCTTGGTGCACAGGAGCAGGTCAGTGAAGAGGAAGACGTGCCGCAGCTTGCGGGCCCCCTCCACCAGCTCCACCATGAAGCTGTCCTTCAGCAGCTGCCGGTGCTGCAGGGGCGGGGAGGGTGCTGGTCAGGGCAGGGGTGGCCTGGGCCTCCACTCCCCCCACCTCCAACCCTCACACCCACTTCCCAGCGCTCCTTCCACCTCATCCACCCGCAAACACACACGCCAAACGCCTTGCTCTTTGTTCATCAAAGTTCCCAAGCCCCAGACAGAGTCACGGCCACTGGCCTGGAGGCCGGAGGGAACATTGCAGCCAAGGTGACGGGAGAGCCCCTCTGAGCAGGGCGGCCCATACATCCCCAGGACAGGCCTGGAGACCCAGGCAAGAGGCTGGCCACGTGGAGAGGGGATGTTCTCGTATGGGGACCGTCAAGGCTCAGGTAACAAGAGCTTGGTGCTCGGCCTAGAGGGTAAGGGGGGAGGAGACGGGCCGGGAGAACTCCGAGAGGGGGCGGTCACGCTAAGGGCTGGGCCTGGATCTGAGGGCATCAGGAGGCCGGGCAGGGGTCCCCCAGCTGGGACCCCACATTCTAGTCCTTCTGAGGTCAGTGCCCACTGATAGGCAGGGGCCCACATAGGGGTTTTATACCTCTGATGCCCACCCCTGACCCTGAGGCATCCTCGAAGGAGCAGGGAGACTAGAGGCACCAGTCACCAGCAAGCCCTGTGCCTCTCTGCCCCTGGGGGCTTCATCTGAAAGACAAGGGATGGTCCATGGCTCACAAGTTTCCAGGGCACATGGAGGTAAGTCGGTAATTCAGCTGGCAAACAGTGCCCGCCACCTCATCCGGGCTGGCGCTGTGCTGTGCCGAGGACACAGAGCCAGGATGAGAGGCTGCCCCATGCACACCCCGGGTGTGCTGTGCCAGCACGTGGCCTGTCATTGGATGTGACCCTCCTGCTGTGGGTGAGTCCTCGTGCCCACTTCGAAGATGAGAAGCCTAAGCCTCAGGGAGCTCCACCATCCACCCCAGGCAGCACAGGGAGCGAGCGGGGACGCTCAGGGGTCTGTGCCCAGGAGGAGAGAGACCAGGTGCTCATCGGCGACCCTGCCCGCCTGGCCTCAGGGAAGGACCCCCAGAAAGGGCAACTCCCCACCCCTCTCTGTGATGGCCTGGGAAGGGTCTGGAGGGTCAGGCACACACACCACAGGGGGCAAAGACCCACAGTGTCTCCCTACCCCTGTCACCCCCCGCCCTCAACACCCTCCCCCCCAGCAGGTCTGGGGACCTGGCTCCACTGCCACCTGCCGCCTGAGGTTCTTATCAGGGAGCCTGTGCCTCCCTGAACTCCCCCCATACTCTCAGCAGGAGCCCCCCAGAAGCAAATGCAGCCTGGGCCAGGCCCCCCAACACTCCCACATCACCGTCATGCGCAGCTCGGCTCACAGCAGCCAGCCAGGCCCTGGCACGGAGACTGGATGATTTACATGGGAGCCGCCAGTGCCAACCAGACCATAAGTGGGAGGGCAGGAGGGCTGCCCACGTGCCCAGGTCGTGACCCATCGTCACTGCCCTCCCCCGCCTGCTGTGGGCATAGGCAAGCCCCGCGTCCGCACCCATGGGAAGCACAGAAGCATGTGCACCTGGGGACACGGTCATGCAGCACTGGGGACCTGGGCAGCCTGACTGCGGGGTCTGTGCTGGGGGGCAGGTCCTAGGACACTGAGGTCCTCGAGGAATGCCCCCTCGGCAGGGACACGGCAGATGGTCTTCCAGCCCAGGAGGCAGGACCAAGGGACCTTCTGTGAGGGGGGGACTGAACTCCTTTCTCCACACAAAGGAGCTGAGCTTCTGGCCATTGTCAGCAGAGGGCCCCCAACGTCCAGCTCAGAGGTGGATTCGTCCCCTCTGCCGGCAGGTCAGAATCGTCCAGGGTCCCAGCCCTGATGGAGCCCCCTGCAGGCCCTTCCCCTCCTCCGCCGGGTCCTGCCGCTCACAGGTTCATCCAAAGTCCCACCCCAGCCACCAACTTCATCCTCCAGAGGCCACCAGCGTCACCCTGGCACTTGTGGCAGCCCGTACATCCACCCGTCCGTGTTAGCAGACATGGGCTCAGACAGCAGCCCTGGGGGGCTCTGATGGGTGGACTCAGTTGCCAGGCCCCTCCCCATGTACCCCTGCCTGTGCAAATCCTCATTTTCCAGGAGAAGCCCCCCACCCCATGACGTCCTGGCCTGAGCCTTGCTCTGTGCTGCACCCCGTCTCCGAGGGCCACACGAGGTGCACAGCGCGGGGAGTGGACGGTGTGGCTGTCCTCTGAGCGCAGCAGGACTTTCTCACCACGAGCTTCCCATCGTGGCAGATGTCTTCCCTCCCAAGGAGGCCCCAGGCCTCACTTCTGAACCCCAGCCCACCCTGGTGTCCTGCAGTGGCTCAAACAGAAAACGTGCAGCAGATGGGCAGGAAGGGTCTCCCAGCTCCAGGAAAGCAGGGCCCCCAACCACGATACTGGCAAATCCACGAAGGGAGCCCGGACCCTGGCCCAGGGGTCAGGCCTCATTCTGTCTCTATCTGTAGACCCCAGCCCCCAGCTCTCGAGGACGTCCCAGGCAGGAGTGTGGGTGTGGATCTGCCTGCATCCTGGTCTAGCCGCCATCAATCTCCCTTACTGTGCTCCTGACGGAGAGCCCTGAATGAAGGCGTGTGCGACTCAGACTCCCGATATCAGGGTCACCGGCCTTTCTCCCCCATTCGTGGCTCAGGCACCCAAGCGATTCCCCTCAAGGAGCAGACACCACAGGTCAACAGGACCAGATGCTGGCGGGGACGGGGTGGACGCAGGTAGAAGCCCTGTCTCCGTGAAGCACCGGCCCCTACACACTTCCCACTCAGGCGCCCCGGGACCCACGGGGAAGGAGGCCTGGGATACAGATGCGGGCTCAGGGGCCTGGCTGACAACTGCCAGGCGACATCTGATTTTCCTCAATTCCTGAAGGCAGCTGCTTCCAATGATCCGAAGAGCAAGGAGGCACTTCTCCCCGGGGAACCTAAGTGCAGCGGGAGACACAGGCGCAGACTCAGCACCCACAGAAGGACTCGCACGGCTGCTTCCCAGGAGGGCGGGGCTCTTGTGAAGGAACTGCCTGCGAGAGAGCACGGTGTCCCAGGAGGGGAGACCAAGCAGCATGAACCCGAAGGGGACGGGAGTCTTGACGGAAGCAAATCCCGAGTCTGGTGAGACCGTGTGAACTGCTGACAAGGGAGGCCGAGCACTCAGGTACCACTTCCCACACAGGTGTGGAAGCACAGGGCTGAGAGCAGCCTGCCCGCCAGCCCCGCGTCCTGGCGGGTCAGCCTCGGCGCCGCCGAGCACCTGGCACGCTAACGGGAAGAGGAGTGGCTCCGAGCGGCAGCTACAGTAAGGTTCGCTGCCAGCCCACGTGTTGCTGGGCCTTACGGCTCCTGTCCCTGCACGAGACCCCAGAGGCCGCGGGTCCGCATCCCCTCCCCGCCCCGCGGTGCCGCTTCCAACGAAAGGTGTTCACACTAGACGCCGCCCCTGACTGGCACACCTCTGCCATCTTGCTGCAAGCTGCCTGGCACCGGGCTGGGCCCCTCCCGGGAAGGAGCGGAGGTGGCAGGGGTGGCGTCTGAGCCCCTTTGTTCCACACCCTCTCATCTACGATGTGCAGAGAGATGGAGACCGGGAGGGGCTGTCAGGGAGGGAGGGAGGAGGGGAAGGAGAGCCCTCCTGGCCGAAGAAGTCAACCACGTTCGTTCTCCATCTCCGGCCGCAAACACAAACCACACCCGCCTCCCCTTCATCACCTTTAAAGTCCTTAAACCCACTGTTAACTGTATGTTAATGAAAGAACACTCAAGAGAAACCGAGTGGTCCCCAGGCACACAAATGCCATCCTCCTTCTCACTGGTCTCCTTAGCTGGGGATCCTGATCCGGCAGGGTGTGGGGTGCCCGGGACATAACCCCCCAAGTGAGGCCCGCACCCCTGAAACCACACCCCGATGCCCTGCACACCAGCCTGGGTTCACCCTGCCAGGGTCAAGGGCCCCCAAGTCCAGGCGTTTCTGTGTTGGGCTGAGCTGTGCGGATACAGTGGGCCCCATGCCCACCTCTGCTCGGCCGCCATGCTCACCTCTCCCTTCTTCACGGTCATGGACTGCCGGCGGGGCGTGATCTCCTCGTTAATGCTGGACAGGAAGTTCTGCGAGATGCGGAGGGCGTCTTGCAGCAGCAGGTGGTCGGGGTGGCCAGAGGGGGTGTGTTTCAGCAAGTCCTGCATCGGACGAAGGATGGAGTCAGAGCAGTCCCGGCATCTCTGCCGTGAGAGCCGCAGACGCGCTGGGTGTGACCTGGGGCCGCTTCTCACCATGGCCTGGGCCACGCGGCAGCACTCGTGCGAGCACTGTGCCGGGAGCAGGCCCCTAACGGCGCCCCACAAGCCTATACTGTTTGCACATTGCAGAGAGGGGCTCCACGCTACAGGTCTGGGGCAGGTTTCTCTACCCGGGCCCTGGCGACATGCAGGGCTGGTTTTGGTGGGGGCTGTCCGGGCACTGGAGGATGCTGGCACCATCCCTAGCCTCTGCCCACTCGATGGCAGTGGAGCCCCCTCGTGTGGCTGTGACAAGCAAAAGTGCCCCTTGACATTGTCACAGGTCCCCTGGGGCAGAACCCATCCTGGTCCGCCGGTCCGTGTGAGGTCAGGAGAAAGCCCCTGACCTTCCCGGCTCCTCCTCTTTTAGATCAGAGCCTGAGAATCCTTCTCTACCGCGAATGCACGTAATTTGTGCTCAAAGTCTATGGCTTCCTGGTTCAGAGAAACAAAACCCTCTTAGCTCCCAAATCCTACAGCAAAGAGAACATGGGGAGATGAAATAAGCTCAGGGGAGGCTCTGGTGTTGGGAATCCCAGGCTCCCCCGCCAACCGCTCCTGGTGGCTCTGGCTTCCCCCTGCCAGGCCTGGACTCATCGTGGTGAGGGGACCAAATAAAGGGTCTCCAGGACTCTGATGGGCCACCGGCCAGAGTCTCCCAAACCGCAAATCTCAGCTTATCTCCCTCCATCCAGGAACTCTTAGTCGGAGGATGGTAAGAAGTTATGAAACGTGCAATGGATGGAAAACCACGCAGCTTAAAACTGAACGAGGCAGAGCTGTTTGGGCCAAAGTGGGACAACTGCCACAATATAACATTAAGGGGTAAAAAGCCACACGTGGAATGGTATGCACAGCACAACACCGTCTGAGTGATTTAGAAAGATGCCACGTGTGTCGGCATAAAGATCCTTGTGGTGGTGGCTCCTTTGTGGGGAGGAAGCAAGACAGGAAATGGACACTTCAAACACTTCTGTGACTTGGTTGTACATTTTTTAAAAAATGCGCAGGTTGGGCTTCCCTGGTGGCGCAGTGGTTAAGAATCCGCCTGCCAATGCAGGGGACACAGGTTTGAGCTCTAGTCCGGGAAGATACTACATGTCGTGGAGCAACTAAGCCCGTGTGCCACAACTACTGAGCCTGCGCTCTAGAGTCCGCAAGCCACAACCACTGAACCCACGTGCCACAACTACTGAAGTCCACGCGCCTAGAGCCCGTGCTCCGCAACCAGAGAAGCCACCGCAATGAGAAGCCCGTGCACCGCAACGAAGAGTAGCCCCCGCTCGCCGCAACTAGAGAGAGCCCGCGCGACAACGAAGACCCAACGTAGCCAAAATAAATAAATAAATTTATTAAAAAAAAAAAAAAGCACATGTAAGACTTGCTCTAAATACAGACGAATAAGGTCACCTGGCAGTAGGATTGGGGGCTTTTTTTCCCCTGCTTTTGTTTCTCAGCATTAAGACGACCACTTAATAATGTGCAAGTGACTCCCCACTGCCTTTAGGAGCAGCCCCGCCAGGTGGGCCTCCCTGCACACCCTCTCTGCACACGCTCTCCCGGCTGGAGAATGTGGTCTGACCACAGCCCCGGGATGCACCTGCCATTGGTGCCCCAACCTGTACTATGTGTCCCCGCCCCCTCCCCCGGGAAGCTTCTCCACCCGCAAGCCTCTGCCCATGTGGGACGGGATGCTCCCTACCTGTTCCCGCTCTGATGAGGCATCTGGAACACCTGGAGAGCCTGCTGCGTTCCCCCCTCCCACCCCCAGGAGCCCAGGGATGGCAGAGGTGCCTCACTTCTGCATCCTCAGTACAGGTGTGTGGCAGAAAAGGGTGCAAGCGGGCAAAATTGACAGACATCAGCGTCAGCCCCAGGACAGAAGCCAAGAACCCCAGGGTGAGGAGGCCCTGGGCCCGAGGGACTCACATGCAGGACCAGTGTGCTCCTCGTGACCCGGTCCACAGGCTTGTAGAGCAGGGCTGTGGAGAGACGAAGGGTGAGAGAAGGCGGACCGCCCACCTGCCCACCCACCCTCACTGCAAGGGTGGAGGTGGGGGCAGCCCCAGCCTCCACATCCCCTGGGAAACCCACATCCCCTCCGCTCAGTGACAAGGTTGAACCCGATGCATTGGAAGGTCGGGAACATGGCTGTGAGTCTTCAGTCTGTGACATCAGTGCCAGGTCCAGGGCTGATCAGAACCCGAGCCTGCGTGGCTGACTCAGCAGCAAGCATTCAAAGGCCTCCGTGTTGACGGCCCTCTGGCCTGGGGTCAGGGAGCTGGCCAGCACTCTGGGGAGGAAGCGCCAGCGCAGATCCCAGGCCGGGGGGTGCGGACCAGCACGCTACTCTCCATGTGGATCCAAGCCTGATGCTGAGATGTGGCTCTTGGTTTTATAAGTGTTTTTGGACCCCTGGACGCCAGCAGCATGGAGCCCCACCGGCCAGGGCCATCCCCGCTTCTCCGTGGTGGGCACAGCCCATCACAGGCACAGGCGTTTCATGTGTTCTCACATGTAGGGTGCAGCTCCGCCCGTAACCCCCACGACTAGTGCAGGGCATGCATTGTTATCCCCATTTTACAGAAACGGGGGAAACCGGCTCAGAAGGCGGTGTAGCTGTGGCCCCGGCCCACGTCTGCTGTTCTCTGTGAGCGTAACTCCTCCCAAGACCCTAACAGCCAGAAACGAGAAGTACCTTGTTGTTCCTGAGCTCACTCTGCTCAGAGGGATGAGGGCAAACACAGGCCCGGGAGCCCGACTACTTGGCCCTGACCCCTGCCCAGCCACTCTGAATCTGCGTTCTACATGGTCCTTTCCACTCTAAACCTGTTTTATCATCTGAAACAAGGGAAGACAAGAGCCTCCTGCAGGGCCGTTGGGACAACACGATGACACTGTAAATGCCCGGCAGTGCCTGCTTTGTGGGCGTCCGATAACTCCCACCTCTTCCTGGTTCTCTGCCCCAGCCCCCACCCCCCACTGGTGGCAACAGGTCCTGACCACGTCCCTCCGCACCCACCACGGCCAGCGCTGCTCCCTCCCCATCCCCCCACCCCCCACTACTGGAAATCTGGAGCAGCAGAGGGGCCAGAGTATGACCCAGCTGGGGGCCCTGGCTGCTCCTGCCTGCTGGCAGCGGCCGCCACCACAGGGGCATGCAGGGGCCTCGGCATGGAGAACTCACTTTCCAGAGAGTTCTTGGTCGTTTGGTCCTTGGCATCCTTGTTGCTTCTGGCTCTCAGGTTCTGCAAAGAGAAAAGCACGTTTTCCACAGGGCAGATGAAGCAGCTCTGATGTGGCAGCGAGTTCACGGTCAGGAACCTTCAGCAGAACTCTCACCCTCCTCTCACCGCTGAGAAGCCCAGATGTGGCAAACCTCAGGGCTGTGTCTGGGCCACAGGCTGCAGAACGGGGCCAACTGAGCACACGCTCGCCCTGGATGACGCTGCTGACATTAGGATCAGAAATTCTCTATTCTAAGGGGCTGTCCTATGCACTCTGGGATGTTGAATAGCATCCTATGGGTGCAGCAGCACCCTCTCCTCCTGCTGTGACAATCTAAAACATCCCCCGGCATTGCTAAGTGTCTCCAGGGGACAAAATCAGTGCTGGTTGAGAACCTCTGACACAGAGGATCCTGCAAAGAAAGGCAACTGGCAACGCCCACCCTGGGTGCACGGATCAGCTTTCTTGGAGCAGTTAAACAACGTGCAGGGGCTGGTGGGTCAGAAAGAAGAGCACTCAGCTTCGGGGAGGCCAGGGCAGGCCGCTGGCATGCACTCTGCCTCCACCCCAGCCTCCCCTCTCCTGACTTTGCAAACGTCCTTGCCCAGGAAGTAAGCAGAGCTTTTTAGTGGGTGGGTCATTTTTCAACACAACCGTGTCAAAGGCACTGCTGATTTGGTCCACGGTACCAAGAGAAATGTGGATAAAAGGTCCCTGTGTGCCTGAAATAGTCTCTGGAAAGAAGCTGTGGTTAATCCCAGTATGAGACTTCTGAGCAAACAAAAAACACAGCACAGGAATGGGAAGGGGCCTGGAGATGGCCCTCGCAACCTCTCAGGCTGTGGGAAACCTCTTGGGACTAGAAAACATAGTGTATTTTAAACTCACGGGGGCCAAACTCACAATGCACCTTGGTGCCTCTCCTGAGAATTTAGCTCCCCTCAATGACTCCTCCATCTGTCTGCCTCAGCAGCTCCCAGAGGGTGGGCGGGGGGGTGAGGGGGCGTGAGAGCTCAAATCTGCAAGAATTAGGTGCCGCTCACATGAGCCAGGGCAGCAGCCCACGCGCCAAGGGCCCCTGGAAGGTGTGATGAACGTGGGCACTTTGAGCATCTCGGGGCTCTGGGAGGCCTGCCTTAAGAAAACTTACAAGTTTGGTTTAACCCCACATTTCCCAAACTGACTAGACTCCGGAAGCCCTTTTCACATGATTCCTGTTACCTACTTATTATCTGGGGAGCTTGAGCTCACAGAACCCATCTCAGGCAACCCCAGTCTGACTGGACACTGCAGCACACCCATTTCTCAGGCCAGTCCTGGGAGACATGAAGGACCACTGCTCCACCCTGCCTGTCCTTGGAGATGGACATCCAGTCTCCATGGCCGAGCTCTGACCCCCCAGAATGCAACTCCCCACACCTCTAAATGGCCTGCTTCTTCTGTGTCCTTTTGGTTCATTTCACTGTCTGTGTGGCTCTAATTTCTCTGGGTCTTTTTTGAAACATGGATGGAAAACCAAAGTGGATACCACCTGATGGTAAAAGTTTCACAGAACCGGCATTTGGCCGCACCGAACCCCGTCCTGCTGCCTGGGCCTGGGCCTCGGCTCAGATTCCCACCTGTGCCTGGTTGATGGGACCACGTGACTCCCGGGTGGTGTGCCACCATCGTTTCCTCCCTCCTCTGTGGACACCTGTCCTGGTGGACGTGAACTTGGCTCCATTTAACCACAGCCTGCTCTTAAAAGATTATGACTCTAATTTGTCAAAGTCACCTGGGACTCGGTGCCAGCATTCCAGCTGTTAGGGGTATGGGGGCTGCTAGTTTAATGAGCTAAAGAGAGGAACAGACCCAATGCTGCAGGCAAACCAGGGCAGCTTCAGAGGGAAGTGCGGAGCCAACCTGAAGCCCTGGGTGCATGTAGCCCGTTACCAGCGGCAACAGGTGGGGAGCAGGGCACCCATGGGCTCTGGGGAACGGTGTGGCACATTATCACCATGGGAGACGCTGGTGCCGGGACCCACAGGCCCCAGCCCCCGTGATAAATTATAAAATAGCACAAATCCCCTGGAACAAAGAAAGCCCAGGTGTAGCAGTCAGGGTACGATCGTATCCCAGCAAGAGACCCTCCCCTGCCTATTTCTAGTTTCCGTTTCTCTTCTTAAAGCTGGGGTTTCACTTGGAGGTCTTCCCACCCAGAATCCTTGTTTGGCGGGGAAGGCAGGTCAGGGCTCTGAGGACTACAGGTCTGGGAAGAAGAAAGTATCACCCAACTGCCACGGGCAGAAGCAGGATGGAGCGGGGCAGGGAGGACCTGGCATGGCCACCAGCCCCCAATGGCCACCTGTCTTCTGCATCCGGGGGGCTCTTCCGAGGTCCCTCGTGCTAACACTCCAGGGCTTGAGGTTTCAGAGCCCCCGGGCCGGTGCGGTGCCCAGCCTGCAGCTTCCTCCCATGCGGGTCGACAGAACGCACACCAGCCCCATCCCCCGGGCCGGCTGCAGACCCCAGAGGAGCAGAGCATGACACCTCCCCACCCGCTCTCCATCCGCAAGGTGCAAAGTCGGCCTCAGGACTCAAGTGTCGAGACCTCTGTTAATGAGGCAGAACTATGGGCATCCCGAACTGCACACAGACAGTGCAAGTCTGTCCGGGGTACCCCAGAGCTGGGCCCTGGCCTCTGGGGAGGCAGGGTGCTCCTCGGGCTGCTCCGTCTGTCTGCTCATGACAACCCACAGGCATCTGGAAACACAGCTGAGGTTCACAACCAGACCTTAGTTTGCTGTGCCTTGTTCTCCCGGGTCACGGTGTGCCAACGACCAGCCCACAGCCCACCCTCAGGAGGTGGAGGGGCGCACCTGTCTGAACAGCGTCACGCGTACCTCAGAGATTTCTGCAAACTGAGCGTTGGCCTGACAGCACTTCTCAGCCGTTTCCATGGCAACTCCGTAGTTGTCCACAAAGGCCCGGTACACACCCAGCTGGCTGGCCTGCAGGGAGGAAGGAAGAGAGTGTGGGACAGGTGTAGGGCAGGTGTGGGACAGGTGCGGGACAGGCGGTCTCCATCCCTCTGGGTAACGGGCTTCTGTGCACAGCTCTGGAGGAAGCCCAGGTGCGGCAGACAGTGCAGGGCTGCAGGAAACTCAGCTCCTCCACGCTGTCACTGCCTCCCACCTGCTTCCCCTCCCCACGCGCTAAGCACGCTTTCTTCTTCCAAAGCGACACGTTGAGAAGTGACTCACAGCCCCGGGGCGGGGGGGAAGCAGTTCTCTTCGTCCTCCCACCCCACTCATTTAAATGGGGCCACCAGCAGCAGCTGAAGTTCCAGGATATCAGTGAACGTGGATGAGCGTCTCCAGCAGGTGGGATGGAGCGGCCCCTTCTCATCCTGGCTGCGGGAGACCTCAGTGGACCCATCCCTGGCCTGAGGGGCCACTGCTCTGCTCCTACCTGATCTCTTCAGACACGCAAGAAACACTCAGTTGAGCCGCCCTTGGAGAAGAGGGGCTCGCGCTGCCCAGACATGAGCCCAGCCCAGACCTGGTGACGGGGCCCAGGTGTCATGCTACACACCTGGCAGGTGGGAGACCTCTGCTGCCAGGTGCAAGGCGAGAGGTGTTTGTTTGTCCTGTTCTCAACCAAAGGCATTAATAGAGTGTCTCCTCACTCGGCCTCCTGCTCCAACACTCAGTTGAGTAAAGACTTCCATGGTTGGGGGGAGGGGTCCTGTGTGCAGCCACCACCATCGCTGGGCCCCAGGTCACCTCCAGAGGCAGCAGGGAAACCCCGGCCTGGGGTGTAAGGGCAGAAGCCGTGACCTGCTGGCCAGGCCTCCCACTGCAGCCAACCAGGAGCGGGAGGCCTGAGGCTTTTGCTGCTGATCCTGGTGTTCGGTCTGCATCGAACCTAAATTTTATTTCTACGTGCATTTGCATTTATATTGAATTTTATGTTTCTTCAGATGGCAATCCCAGATGCCCTTGGCACTGTCTGGTCTTCTGGACTCGCTCCTTGAGGGGGCTGCGTGCGGGCCTGGGGGCGCGAGAGAAAAAGCAGCAGCTGGAGAAGGCCCTGCCCGGCCCCGCTGATTACCTGGACGAGTCGCTGCATTCCAGACGCCAGGTTCCCTGCCATCCGGTTGGACCCAGAGCCCTGCCTTCTCCCCCTCACCCTCACTCACTGAGCGTCTCCCACAAAAACAAAGGCCCTGCTTGAGGCACTGTCACCTCGAATCATTCAGACACAGCGCAGCCGGCTAGCAGGAGACACACGATGAATAAGTAAAGCAACAAGTAATATGGCAGATGGCTGAAGGCAGAGCAGGCGAGGAGAACAGCGGGGCTGCTTTAGATACTGTGGTCAGGGCGGTCTCTCTAAAGAGGCAACGGCTCAGCCAAGTCCTGAGGGGATATCACTGTTGAACTGTGTCCCCTCAAAATGCATATGTTGGAAGCCCTAACCCTGAGCACCTCAGAATGTGACTGTATTTGGAGATGGACCTAAAGAAGTGATTGGGCAAAAATGAAGCCATTCAAGTGGGCCCTGATCCAATCTGACTAGGGGCGTTATGAGAAGAAAAGATTAGGACACAGACAGAGGGACAACCACGTGAGGACACAGAGATGACGGCCTCTACGCACCGAGAAGAGCGGTCTCGGGAGAAACCAGCCCTGCTCACACCTGGATCTCAGACTTCTAGCCTCCAGAAATGGGAGATAGATCTCTGTTGTTTGAGCCACCTGGACTGTAGCAGCCTTAGTAAACTAACACAGGGTCTTTGGGAGGAGAACCCCTTTCATTACCTCTCCTGCCCCCTCTTCCAGGAGCTCACATCTTCCAAGTGGTTTTTGAGAAGTTCCAAGCAATTCATGCACTAATCAGAACCCGAGCTGCACCAATAAACCAATGGAGATCACATGCCCTCCGATGTGAGGCACCGACAGGACACAGCATCACTGCAGTGGTTTTTTTTTCTCTTCCTGCCAGAAGCGCAGAACCTGAATCTATTCCTGAAGAAACATCAGACCCAAACTAGAATGCATCCTTCAGAAAAATGTCAAGGTTGTGGAAGACCAGCAGAGGTTGAGAAACTGGTACAGATGGAAAGAAACTAAGGAGACCTGACAACCACGTACATCTCGCGACCTGGACTGCATCCCGACTCCGAAGGAAAATGGCTACAAAGAACACGATGGCTAACTTGGGAGAGATTTGTAGAAGCATTGCATATTAAATAATAATATCACTCAACTGTGAACCGTCCTCCGATGGAGGACTGTCCTGTGGGTTGTGGAAGAGCATGTCCTTAGCAAATACACGATGAAGTATTTAGGGGTAAAAGGGCAGAGGGATCTGCATTTTATTCTCAAACTATTCAGCATGTGTGCGTGTGTGTGTGTGTGGGGGGGGGTGTATACAAAGGAGAGAGAAAGAGATAAAGATTAAGCAAATGTGGCAAAATGTTACAATCAGTGCAAAATGTTACAATTGGTATATCCGGCGCACACCCAGTTCTTTGTGCTATTCTTGCAACAATTCAGGAAGTTTGAAATCATTAGAAACAAAAAACCGGAGCTGATAAAAATTCAGCCAGAAACAAAGCCCCTAGATGGGTAGCAATAACCCACAGCCCCACAGGAACGGGAGTCAAGGCACCGTCAGGACAGGGCTTCCTAGCTACCAGGTGTGGCTCATGAGTTCCCAGGTGGCAGAGGTACCAGGGCTGGGGCATCACAGGCTCCTCGGGTCCTAAGACTCTCCTAGCTGGGGAGCCTGACCCCGCTGTGCTGATCTGAAAGGGACGGGGACGGTCTCTGTCTGTCCTTGGGGAGACCCAGCGCCCGGCCCCGGCGGCACACACGTGAACATGCAGCACGTGGTTCCTGGGGCTCCACTTCCCACGGCAGCCCCACCTCTCTCCCCACGTCTTTGCGCTGCAACATCTGATACGTGAAGGTAGTTCAAGGACACCAGGGAAACCAGAGGAAACTTTCCAAATTCTGGTGTTCATCAGACTATTAATTTTTTTTTTTTTCAGTTTCCGAGTGACTTCAGAGTGTTATTTGGGGAAGAGTGTGGTTGCAGTTTCTGCCCACAACACAATTCTTCAAAGATGTGGGCTTCAACGATGGGGAGCACCTGCGTCAAAACACAGCCTTCCACTCTCTGGCCACGGGAAAGGGGTCCCGGGCGGGAAAATCTGCAGCCCGGGGCGGTGGCCAACAGGAAAGCCACACCCGGGCGGAACGCCAGAGCCCAGTATGAGCCAAGACAGGCCGGCGGTGGGCCAGCTGGGCGTCTGGGCGGCCAGGAGGGTTGGGGGCTGGTGGTCTTTCACCGCGTGCTCTGGGCACTTAGAGAGGGCCAGGTGACCTTGGCCACCCCACCCCCAGAAGACCGGCTTTCCTCGGGAGGGAGAACACTCCAGGGAAAGAGCACAGGAGGCCCGGGCAACCCTTTAATCAGGATTAGGGGTCCTCAGAGGTGGAATCCCGGTCACCCAGGCCTACCCAGCACCCGCCTTCGAGGGCGTCTCAGGATGGGGGCTCACAGTGCTGGGAGGTGGCCTCTTTGCTGCCCCTTATATAGAGACATGCCCCACCAGCCTCCACCTAAAGAGACTGGCTCCCCCTTTAGACCCACAGAGGTGGGGGCTCCTCACACATGAACCTCACACCTTGGAAGACAAACATCGATCCGGCAGCTCCATCTGAGAGTTTTCTCCATCATCCTCAGGTCCCTCAACCACCCCTTCTGCTGGGACAAGTTCTACGTTACCCATGTCTCAGTTCAGTGTTCACCCGAGCCTGGTCCCTTCCGGGGGTGGCCTCGCCAGTGCCAAGGGGTCCACCAAACCGCTTCATCTGATTACTAGATTTTCCCAATCCCGTTGACTTTTTAAAAGCTGAATCCTTGGCTCCTCGTGAGCCCCGAGGTCAGCAAATGGCCAGAGAAGGTCCCTGACCTGCCCCCACGGCCGCCTCTCCCTCCCTCTAACCAGGGACCCAGAGCTACGTATGCCGAATGGACTCCCAGCCAGTTTTTGGCCCACTGAGCCCTTGCAGAAACCCTTGTTCTGTCATCCAGCACCACCCACCCTCCAGTATTATGCCCCTGAAGGCAGGGCAAAGCACTCTTCCTGGAGGCAGACAGACCAGGGGTACCGTCTGGGCAGGTGACCTCCTGCCCCTCGGCCTCCTCACTTGCATGGGGTGGAGACGGGACCTGCCTGGTGGGGCTGCCTCAGCTCAGGTGAGACAGGGCACCCGCAGGCCCCTTTGAGCCCCCTGATCAGAGCTGAACCCACTACCCGGGGACCAGATGGCCTCATGGTCCCTCGGTTCACAGCCTGGCATGGCCATCCCCAGGTACAAACCAGCCCTCCTGCCTTCCTCCAGCCTGTCCACAGGACGCGTCCTGATTCCTGCAAGGCTCCAGGGAGCTGCTGTCACAGTCGCTAGCATTAAACGTGCCTCCAGGTCCCCAAAATGGCTGCGGCGGGAGCTGGGGCCACACGGAAGGCCTGTTCTCACCACTTCCTCAGCCAGGGACCCCCTGGGGACCCAAGGGCTCCCTGACTTTTATTGACCAGCCTTCCCTCCCCAAACCACTTTTTAAAAAAAAAATTCTTGATTAATTCAAGAGCCTTTAATTCATAGAACTGCAAAAATGAAATAAAGTACAACAAACCCCCGCTGTCCCCACCTGTGCTTGCCCCTCCAGGCTCTGCCTGCCCCAGTCCCCCTGCCCAGAGTCTGAGTCCTGTTCCCAGGGCAGCGGCTTCTTTGTGGTCTAGAGGGGACCAGTCTGGAGACTGGGAACCTTGAGTAAAACTGAGCGGACCCGGAAAGGACCAGAGATGGCATTGGGGCCAGCAGAGGGAGGGAAGCCTTGCTTTCACGCGGGGTCCAGCAGTGGTGCTGTGGCGGCGCCCCCTCCCCGCAGCCCCCCCTTCGGCATCCCAGGCAGTAAGATGTGTCCCAGACTCTCCCTCCCCATCGTGCCCTCAGCAGCCTCACCCGCAGGTGGCACCAGGCTCAGGGAGAGGCCTGGCCCCCGCCCGTCCCCCCGTCACCCCCAGGAGGCTGCCGGTCCCCGCTCCGGGTCACTCACCAGCTTCTGGAATAGGTCGCCCACGCGCTGCTGGTGGCTCCACTGCTGCAGGCGGGGGAGGAGCCCGTCGTAGAACTCCTTGTGGATCTCATAGAGCTCAGGCACTTTGAAGAAGATGGTCTCGATCTGCTGGCTCGTCAGCACCGGCTGAGAGGTGGTGGCAGCAGCCTTCAGAGGTTTCATGGGCTGAAAGAGGGCACAGGTGACTGGTGGGGCAGCACAGATGTCAGGTCTCGCCACTTGTCAAGTGCACTGTGGTCACGTGACATACATGCTTTTATTTTTAAAATTCCATTAACAATAAAAATTTAAAGCCAGCTTGGTTTGGTACCCGAGTCTTTCACTGGCATCCACTGCCCCTTGGGGAGGCCCAACCTCCACAGAGGTGGCATGTCCTGCCTGCCCACAGGTGTGTCGAGGATCCTGGAAGGGTGGGCTGCTCCCAGGCTGACCTGGGACCTGGGACGCGTGAGCAGAGCTCGCCAGGGCCCATCCTGCCCGCTTAGCCCCTGCACCCTCCTCACCAGCAGCAGCGCCTCCAGGTGACTCAGGTAAGTCTCCTCGCTAGCCAGGATTCCAGACAGGACCCATTTCCTCATCTCCGAGCCCTTTTCCAAGTCCAGCTCACTCTGCAGGAGAAACAGACAAAAATCAGACCCGGGGTAGGGTGCTTGAGGCGGCCCCTCTCAGAGAGGAAGCTGGCTTGCCAACCTGAGGACAAGCTTCCCAAGAAGGTTCCAGGTGGGATTAAATTAGGAAGGCACGGGAGTCCTGGCATGTCAGCTCGACTGTGGTCACTGCAAATTCTGGATGGTCATCCAGCTAAGCCGAAGGCCACCCTTGGTCTTGACCCCAGGAAACGGGCAGTTTGGAGCTGAGCAGGGTGGGCAAGGCCTCTCTCCACACCTTCTACCCGTGACCAAGGAGTGGCTGTCCTGGAAGAGGCTGAGCCCAGGGGGCGTCGGGCCCCCCACACGGCCACCCCGACTCCTTCCACGGCTCCCCTCTCCTCTCCTGGTATCTGCCTCGCCGGCCTCTGTGCCACTGCCACCTGACCCTTGGACCAACCAGGCCCAGGCAGCACCGCCTCCCTCCCAGCCACAGTGGTGGGGCTGGGGGCTGTGGCCACCTGCCCAAGGGAAACCCCATCCCCTGGGTTCAGGGTCTTTGTCCCTTGAACCTGCTCTTCTGAGCCTGCTTTCCAGACTCTGGACCCGCATACATGTGGGCTACGGCAAGGTCCCCTCTCCCTACTACTAAACGCCCCTCCTATATGTGGGGTGATGCTCGGCTGCCTTTGCCTCAGAAGCACAGAGCTGATGCGCCCCTGGATGCAGATGCAGGGGGTAGGGTCCAAGAGGCTGGCAGACCACATTCCACCCCTACTTGTGATGGTGTTACGGGGGCGATGTGTCCCTGGTGCCCGAGAATGTTACTGTGTGCAGAGAAAGGGTCTTTAGAGAAGTAATCAAGTTAAAATGAGGTCATTAGGGTGGGCCCTAGTCCAAAATGACTGGTATCCTTCTAAGAAGAGACTAGGCGATCAAAAGGTACAAACTTCCAGTTATAAAATAAATAAGCCCTGGGGATGTAATGAACAGCATGGTGACTATAGTTAATGATACTGTATCGTATACATGAAAGTTGCTGAAAGAATAGATCTTAAGAGTTCTCATCACAAGAAAACAAATTTGTAATCGTGTGGTGATGGATGTTGACTTATGGTTAGCGATCATTTTACAATATACACATATATTGAATCGTTATGTTGTACACCTACAACGAATATGTTATATGTCAATGCCTCAATATAAAAAAGAACAAGAGAAGGAGATTAGGACACAGACACACAGAGCGGGAAGACACAGGGAGAAGACGGGCATCTCTAAGCCAAGGAGAGAGGCCCCGGGAAAAACCAACCCTGCTGACTTCCAGCCTCCACAACTGGGATAAATCAACCTCTGTTTTTTAAGCCACACGGTCTGTGGTACTTTATTACAGATGCCCAGGAAACTAAAAGAGATGATGCTGTTTTCATCGACTTCCTGGCCACAGCCCTCACTTGCTCCTGGACCACCAACAAGGCAAGCCGGTGTCAGGTTGGCCGTACCCATGGCCTGTGCTCCACCAGGCTGAGGCTGCCCTCCCTCTGCCCGGCCTGTGCTGACCGGCCTCACTGTAGTCTGAGGGAGGCGCCAGACGGCTGGGGCCCTGTGTCCAGAGAAGGGGATGTAACAGCCCTGTGCTTTCCGTCATTGGTTTCCCAGCCTGTGGGTGAATGGGAGACAGCTGTGTGTGCACACATGGGGGACAGCCATCAGATTTTTGGCTTAGAGCCACTCCGGGGAAAGGACACCCACGTCCCACACCACAGCCCCCGTCCAGGCCATACTGGGCAGCGGCTCCAAGAATGGGAGCCTCTGGGGCACAGCGCCCGGAACACACAGGTGCTCCACGAAGACTCACAGAATAAACCAACCAATGAGAGGATCCAGAACCGCTGGCTGGGCCCTGGCTTGGCCGCATCTTTACGAAGCTCCAAGGGCCCCTCCAGGGAACCCCTGTCCGTGAGACAAGCGGGTCCTGGGGTCTAGGACCATCCATGCAGCCTGCTCTGGGCCCCCAGTGCCACCACCATCAGCACAGATGTGCAGGGTGGAGGGATCCCATCATCTCCTCTCACCTCAGACCACAGAGGCCACGTCGCGAGCGGAGGCGCCTCGGGGAAGCAAGCTCCCAGCGGACCGTGCACGTGCCTCCCAGCGGGTCCAGGGTGAAGGCTCGTGCGCCCGGGAACAACCCCACTACTGTGAGCACGGCCAGTGGGGCTGCTCCCACCGCCGCGGCCTGGAGAGCCGGGCGGAAAAGGCACGTAGGCAGGACAGCGCCCCGTCCAGCTCTCTGTTCCAAAGGGTGCAGCCAGCTTAAGGGAACGTCTGGGCGGGGGCGAGGGCACCTCTCCTCAGACTACAACCTTCTTCTGAGCCTCAAACGGGCCAGTGGCAGCAGACAAGGACGGCTCGGCTCAGCTTGGACACTGGCCCACCCCACTCGGAGGAGAGAGGGTGGAGGGGAAGTGCAGAAGAGAGAGCAAAGGCCAGGGCGGGGACCAGCGATGTTTACGACCCCACCTCGGCACGTGCCTGCGCTGGGAAGGGCGCGTGAATGCACCCAGTCCAGACGGGAGACCGAGGGAGGAAGCTGGAGGAAAAGGGCGAGTGGAAGAAGGAAGGAAGGAGGCCTCCTCTCACTGCTGCCCGGGAGGGGAGAGGGCAAGGCAACACAACCCTGAGGCTAAAAGAACAAATAAAAAATAAAAAATGAACTGGGTGTGGCAAAACAAGGTAGGGAAGCTGAGGGAGGGACCCAGGGGAACAGAACTGCCACCCACCAGCCAGCTGCCAGGCCCACCCCCACCCTGGGGCCTGGGGTGATTGGGGCGCAGAACCTGGGCCGTGAGGGCTGGGCTGCTCCTGGCTGGGATGTGGTGGTCAGCACAGCTGCAGAACAAAGGACACCGCCTCCCCGCAGGATGGCAGCCGGGGGTGATGCCCAGACCCTCATCCTTATCCTGACACTCGCTGGCTGGCATTGCATAGTCATGGGTCCAGGGGAAACACAGACAAGACTGGCAGGCACCTCTGAGAATGACCAGGGATGGAGAATGTCACTGACGCTCAGCGCTGGGACAGCCTCGGTCACCAGGATCTACCCTACATGGCCACCTGCATCCTTTCCACAGTGCCCCAGGCAAGGGGGGGGGCCTGGCCTCTGCTGACCCCTTACCCACCCCTGGGGACGGGTATGCATGGAGCTGACCTGCACCCCAGGAGGCCACCAAGCCCCCAAGTTGCCATGGAGTCCCCAGGAAGGTCCTCCTGACAGCTCACCGCTCAAAGGACCCAAGTTCGGCAGCCGGGGATGAGCCCCACCCGGGAAGGTAGGGACGGAGAGGGATGAGCAGGGATCCCTCCCCTGGCTGATGGGGATGAGGCAGCTGTGACCTCAAGACCACCATGCTTTCTGTGGGTGCTAGAAAGTGACAGCTGCATCGTCTTCAAACCCATAATCAAAGATGAAAGAAGGAAGTCTCACTGCAGAGCTGACGGGGGACCCAGAAAGTCAGGGCTGTGCCTGTCTCCAGGGGAGTGAAGGGTGCACACCCTGGGGCTCCAAGCACCTAACCATGGGGCTTCTGGAACAAAACAGTGCAGCCCTCCTCTGATCAGGTCCCCATCTCACCCAGGTGCTTCCTGACACCTCTCTGGGCCAGGTGGCCTGCTGGGGACTGGAGCCCCCAGGCCTGGCAAGCAGGTGCAGCCTCTTGCCTTGTGTGTAACGTGAGAAATGCCTGTGGGCTCCGCGAGGCAGGAGGGGGTGAGCACCTGGATCTGGACAGGCTCCACAGCAGATAAGCCCCTCAACTGGGGGCTAAAAGGTGGGGGCAGAACCCCAAGTCAGTGTGGCAGGGGTCTGAGGGCAGGAGCCCAGGGAGAGGTAGGTGGGCATCCAGCCGCAAAGGGCCTGGGGCACAGGGAGGGCAGAGCAGCCTCCTCAAGGGGCCTGAAGTAGAGCAAGGTCATGCGGGGGGAAGACAGTCCTCAGGGACCATAGATGGACAGGGACGACTGTCCCAAGTTCAGGGCTCAGCCGTAAGGATGCTTGTCTGTACCAAGTGACACCCACAACGCAGGAAGAAAGGGGATGCATCAAAAAAAGGCAAGGCAGTTGAGGGAAAGACTGTCAGCTGAGGGGTGGGGAAGGCTTCAGATCTGGTAGCTGTGTGGCCTCAAGCAAGTCACTTTGCCTCTCTGAACCTCAGTCTCCTCGTCTGTAAAATGGTGAAACTGGCTGTTTGGTAAGAAGCTGCACGAGGGAGGTAGGCATTACACATGGGCTCCCCTCCCACCCCCGTTTCAGGATGAGAAGCCTGCCCAGCACGGCGGTCTTCAGAAATCACAAAAGCAAAAGAAAGAAGTAGCTCTGCAGCTAAGGCGCCAGCCCAGCGGAGAGGCCACTGCAGTGAAAAGATATGCTTCCAGCCACAGGGAAAAGCAGAGTCCTCTCACTCTTTCTCTCTCTTTTTTTTTGCTGCGCTATGCAGCATGCAGGATCTTAGTTTCCCGACCAGGGATCAAACCTGTGCCCCCTGCAGTGGAAGCACAGAGTCTTAACCACTGGACCACCAGGGAAGTCCCTCGCTCTCATTTTTAAACTCAGAGTGGAGATTACCCAGAAACAAGCTAAGCAGAAGGGGGAAGGTGTCTGTCCTCAGGGACAGTGGGACCAGAAAGACAGAGGTGCCCCAAGGACAGCACCCTCTCAGCCCAAAAGGAAAGATCCTGACAGGTCAAAGGGGTGCCCAGCTGGGCCCTAATGCACCTCAGAAGTGCCCGCCTGAGCCGTGGGACCGCTGGGAGCGTGAGGACACTGAGCCAGGCTGGGCTGGCACACCAGCTCCGCCACCACCCCAGCCGTGTGCCCACGAGAGAGGCACCTGCAGGATGTGCCAGCTTGCACTCGCCATGGACCTCGGGGCCTCAGTTCTCCATCTGTAGAGTGGAGGTGACGGCGGGATCATTAATGACAATGAGACCTCAGGAGAAAGACCCTGGAAAGTGGATGAGTCATCTCAGCATCTCCTCTGGCAAAAGGGGGCCAGTGCTCTGGGTGCGGACACCACCCTGCTCGGGCCACCACCCCAGTTGCCGCTGCTTTAGACGGCAGCCGAGTTCTGGGCCTCAGCACGGGTTGCCTGCCTCGTCCATGCCCCGCCGACAGAGCCCCACAATCCCCCAGCTCATGCTTCCAGCAGGCGGTCCCCATGCACCAGATGGGGGAATAAGGGCTTTAGTAACTGACTTCCGACTGTTGGCTGCCCCATGACCCACTTGCTACTGCTGGCACCCGCCCTCCCACCCCGGGACTCACCACTTTGGTGGACTCCGGTGCGTCCCGGCTGCCCCTGCCCTTGCTGCCGAGGTGGGGCGAGGAGGAGGGTGAGTCATCCACGTAGGGCAGCCCGTCCTGCTGCCGGCGCTGCTCCTCGGCCCGGTCCGTGGCACAGCTGTACCCCGGCGGCGTCCCGAATGGTGCATCTACGTTGCAGAGAAGCAGCCTGTGTTAGAGCCAGGAGAGGGGCTCCATGCCCCACCGGTCACCTACAGGCGTGGAACAGGGGCCTCAGGTAGGCTGATCTCACCTTCACAACTGACTGGCCAAAGACGGCAGCGCGAGGAGGGCACGAAGCAGCAGCCCCCTCGTCAGGCGACACGAGGCTGGGCTTTCGATAGCTGTGGGGCAGCGGGAGGGGGCCCTGAAAGGTGGACCCCAAATGCCAGTGTCTTGCTGTCAGGGACATCCTTTTACCTTGTCTGTGGGATCCGACCTGATCCTGCTGACCTAGGTGCAGGGCCAGGAAACAGGATGCAGGCCTCTCCCAGCCAGTGTCCCTGTGAGCACAGAGAGCGGCTTATGCTACAGCAGGCTCCCTATTTGGGGGTACCTAGTTATAGAGCTAACACCTTCCTACAGGCACCTGACGGCAGTCAGCCCCATCCCAGGCCAAACCACAAAGCCCACACGTGCTTCCAAGCCCTTGGCCCTTTGGTAGCTCTGTTCCCAGAACTGTTCTAATTCAGGGGACCCCCTCACTGGGACATCAACTTACAATGGCCCAGCCTGTTCCAAATCTCACATGAGGGCCACTTCTCGACTCCTTCCAAAGGGCACCTGGGATTTCCAAGAGGTCATCCCAACTGGGTTAAGTCACGTCACTGTGACTCACCTGCAAGCAGCCCAAGGCTACAGCACAGGTGGCCTCCGGGGCGGTCAGTCACCAGTTTACAACAACTGCCACCACCAAACACTGCCCAGGCCAGGTGGGCACAGGGCCCAGCACAGGGCCACTCTCGGGCTTCCAGAGCCTGAAACGGGGCTGTTCTCACTTCCTTCCACGTGGGCAGCCGGGAGGAGCCACGGCTGGACTGGCTGCAGGCTAAGACCGGCCACCGAGCTGCGGGCGCCCACACGGCCAAAGTCCCAGCTCCCTCCCACGCATCTGCCTCACCCCATTCCTCCACCTCCGGTCCCAGCTGGTCACACGCCTTCTAACAGGTGTCCTTAGCCCTGGCTACAGGGCAGCGTCACCTGGGGAGCTTTGAAAACATAACATAGGCGGGCCCAACACAGACCGAGTCAGACGCCCGGGGTGGCCTGGGCCCTGGTGGCTGTAAAAGATTCCCATGGGACTCCAGCAGACAGCCAGGGCAGAGATCCTGCACTACCCCCACCCGGCCTGGCACTGAGCTGGTTGCCATGCCGATCCACCTGGGTCCCTGGTGTCTGCACTCAGGTGCCAGCCGCAAAGGCCAGGCTGGGTTCTGCCTGTGTGTGTGTCCACAGGAGGGTCCCAGCAGAGGCTAGTTCTGGGGTGAGTGTAGCAGGAGGACCCCAAGAGCTGCACAGAGGCACCCTGGTACCTCTTAATCCCATGGACCCTTAATCCACGGACCATCATAGGGGCTTTAGTTACCAAGATCGTTGTGTTGGGTTATCACCCACAGACCCCCTGGACTTTGGGTTTTGTATTGTCCTTGCAGGACAGTCCAAGGCCATGGTCAAGTTCTGCCTCCTCCTCCTGAGGATTTGCAAAGGCACTTAACTAGCTTTCACTCAGCATCCCCAAGGACAGCTGGGGAGGGGTCAACTGTATTAAAAAACACAAAACCCTGTTAATGCAGAATCCTAATTCTGTACCCCACCCTCCAAAACAGGTCTGACTCCAGCTTCCACTTCCTTCTGGGAATCACAGGTTTGTCTGCTTGTTTAAATAAAATAAACACGAGGCCTTCTTTTCCTAAATTACAGCAACCCCTACTCGAAACTTGCCAACCACGGGAGCTGCTTCCCACAGCAGCTGGGCACGGGCGGAAGGCTTCAGCTGTCAGGGCCTCACTCCCCGTGAACCTGAATGGTCCCCCTGGGCCACGGGGCTCTCTGCTCTGGCCCTGCAACCTGGGACTCATCCTCCAGGTGGGGCAGGTGGGCAGCTCTAAGCCGTGGTGGGAATGTCTCAGAAGCGAGAGGCTCTGGTCTTGTCCAGGAGGCTGCACACCTGAGATGGTGCGGTTCACTTAAGCCATCCATGTCTCAGTTTTGCTGACTTAAAATTGGGCCCGTGAACTCGACAATGGATAGAGGTCCCCTCAGCTCTAAAACATCACTGTCACTCTTTAGGGCGGCCGGCCGTGCCCTCCCCACCTCCTTCAACAGGTCCCATCCTCTGCCCCCAACTCCTCCTCTGGGCCCGGCTTTTCCATTAGCTCAGAATTACCAGCCTCCACATATCCTAAGAACCTTTGAACTGTTTTTTAAAAAATAACAATCATAAAAAGTCAACATATTCTTTATCGCCTGGAAGAACACTGAGCATGCCACCTGATTTCCAGGCCCGTGACTGCGCTGAGCTCATGACCAAGGTCAAATCAACACTGAGTCTCCAGTAAGAACTTCAGGGTCAGGCTCAGGGCCCCAAGGCTCACCCCAAGAACTGCAAGAATTCATGTTTGTGAAACCACGTGCTGGTTCCACGATATCCGGGCTAAAACCTGGTGCAAAGCCAAGTCATCCCCCCCACCCCGTGAGGGTCTGCTGGCCCGTGTCCAGGGGGACCATCGGCTCCGATGTGGATGCTTCACCCCCACCAGGTGAGACTGAGGGGCCAGGTTTGCAGCCAGATGCCATGGGGTCGTGAGGAGGCTCCCTGGCAACTAAAAACCCAGCCGTATTCCCTCTGCACACACCTCCCCAAACCGACGTCTGAGGAACTGATGCTTTTAAGCCTGAGTTCTGGATGGCTGGCCACCCCTCCTGCATCCCACCTGAGGGCTCAGCCCACTGTCCAGCTCATCTGGACTCAGCACCCCTCATTTCACTGACCCCCCAAGATTGCTCCGATGCAAGTGTGACGGGCGGGAAGAAAGCCCTCAGTTGCCTCCTCCCGCTTCTAACCAGCACACAGGGACCTGCCTTCCTCTCACCCTGCGGGTTTTCATACCAGAGGTCCCCACACCACAGGGGTCCCCCTCCTCTTGAGCACAAGGTGCATTATTTGGGGATTTGGAAAGCCACTGTCTCCCCAGAACCAGAGCAAAGTGAGAGAGAGGACTTGCTCTCCCCTCCTCTGCCAGCAACACCCAGCGGGAAAACCTCTCTGGGCCTGGCCACCTGGTGACACGGTGGCCGCAGAGGCCAGGCACTTCCTGCAAAGTTCTACCCAAAGCTGAAGCCAAACACAGGAAAGAAGCGGGCATGGGCCTGGGATCCCATGCCTTCTAGAGGCTCAGCAAGATGAAGGCGGCTCAACCCAATGCTCAGAGCCAGAGGGGAAGGGGGAAAGGGAGGGAGGGGGGAGGGGAGGGGAGGGAGTGGAGAGGGCTGCGAGGCTGAGTCACAGCTCCCGGCTTAGTGTGGAAAAAGGTTTGCACAGTGAAATCTGAAACCTCCTCTCCAGGCAAGTCGGCTCAGCAGCCTCCAGCCAAGCACTCTGCAAATCTAAAATCCATCCTCCGATGCAAGGAAAAAAGGCAGCCCCCACCCCCCTCCAAAAAAGCAGAAGGAATTGGGTCAGTTCGGGGGGCGGGGTGTCCCCAGTCAGTGCCCAGGTCACATCCCCTTCTTTTTTTTTTTTTTTTTTTAGTTTAAATTTTATTTCCTGCCCCCAAACATCCATTAAGCGCCCAGGAGAAGGAAAAGGGGATGTGACTAGCAATAGAGATAAATTTTCTTCACAACAATGGCCATGGCAAGCTTAGGCACTTTTGGTGAAATCTCTCTGGGAAGTACTGGCAGAGGAATAAAAGGCAAACTGACACAGAAGTATTGCTTGGTGTGCATTTCCAGGCTCTGCCTTCTTTCTCATCTCTTGGTGGCAGGCGGAGGAAGAGGAGAAAAGGTTAAACTTTTTTATAAACCGGCAGAATAAGCTTATAACATCCTCTCACTATCTCTGCATAGGTTCTAGTCTCTGCAGCATTATATAAGCTTTGCCCAAAGTAATGAACAGTTGAAAGTCAAATGTAATACTTCACCAAACAACTTAAAAATGCTTGCACACCGGAAAGGATTAAGTTGCAGAGAACACAAATGGACCCAGAGCAACCTTTGCCAAAAGAGAATATTGTGCTAAATGTACAGCCATAGCTCTTTTCCATATGAAGAAACAGTCAGAAGGATAAAAGAACTTGGTCAAAATCACACAAGTAAGTAGGACAGAATCTGGTCTGTCTGTCCCAAGGGTTGTGTTCTTTAACCACCAGGCTAGCTTTTCTCAAATCTGATTCATGCATAGAATAACTATACACCTCTGTTTGCCTTGAATATTCCCTGTTTATACGTATGCCTGCTGCAGTTTTTAACATTGCCCACTTTGACTCCCAAAAGCAACCGAGAATACACAATAATTTGGTCACTTTATCCATGGACCACTGTGGTGGGACTGCCCAGGAAGCTTATTAAAAGTGCAGCTTCCTGAGCCCTACTCCAGATCTAGATAAGTTTTCTGAGGGTTGGCTCAAGAATCCAGGTACAAGTCTTTTTAAGTGGTTTTGTGGAACCCCCCAGGTGAGTCTCTCGCTCTCTTAAGTTAATAAACCATTTATTCTGCCTCCCACAGATGCCCAGCCAGGTCCTGTTAAGGTAGGAGTCCCCGCACCACATCAGAGGGATGCTCCCAGCCAAGTAATCTCTGGAGCCTTGGAGAATCTGAATGGTCTCATGCTGGCCCACCTGCCATGACAAACCTCCTCCAGAGCATTCCCCTTCACATTTTACCTTCTACCACTCCCAAAGGCAGTCTGCTCCAATGAGGCCTGACTTCGTCTGTCCTAACGTGCACCCGCTGATTCAAGCAGTTTAGGAATACAAGGTGCTGTGGTTCTCAACCAGGGTGGCCCAACCTCTAAAATAGTAGTCCAAGCAGTCTCTACCTCCTGGGCACATCCCCTCTGCAACAGCCCCAGTAAAAGAATGTCCCATCCTTGCTTTTTCAAGGTCGGCAACAGGGAGTCCCCTCCTAAAGAAGGTTCTCTCTCATTGCCACACTCTCAAAGGCTGCCCCCAATGTGGTTCCTTCCTGTGGGCCTGATCAGGCTAAGGGCAGAGTTGTCTCTTTCCTTCTCTGAGTCGGACCAAATCGTCTTAGTAACACCTCTTCACAGTGGTGACCATGTGTTTCACGGGGGCTGCTGCTGAGCCTTTATCTCATCCTTTCATGGTGGAGAGAGAGAGGATTATAATGATTTTTACTTCTAGGGGAGAGGGGAGTGTAATGATTATGTTGTCATTTTGTATTATGTCCTTTTGTCATGAATTTGTTTTGAATTTCATATTAAAATGGGCCCACCATTCCCACATTGTGAGGTCATTCAGCACCCTCATTTTGCACCTTTAACATCTCTCTCAGTATCACTTGGAAATGTCTGAAATGGCATGAGCTTGTCCTCACATTCCTATCAGCTGTAAATCCGGAGCCCCAACATGAACCTAACCATTGAGCAGAACACCTCTCCACTACCTGTGTAACACTGGGTAGGCCCCTTAACCTCTTGGTTTTCTTCAGTCCTCAGTTGTGAAAATGTGAGGGTTCTATGAATTTATATTTGGGGCGGGACAAGGTCGAGGAGAGTGTGTCTTTGCTTTTATTCTTCCAATCTGGAATGTCCTCCCTCTCTTCCCCATGGGTCCAAATCTCACTTGTCCTTCAGGCCCACTGCCAAGGAGCCTTCCCTGATTCCCCAGTCCACACAAATCTCTGCCTCTTAGGGTCAGTGCCATACAACCTAGCTGTCTCTTATGTTAATCTTGCCTCTCAAGCCAATCTCAGAATGTGGGTCTCTCTTGCCCTCCTGGGGCCCCTGGGGCTGTGCCAGCCCACCGGTGTGCCCCACGTGGGGTGTCTACTACACTAGGGCATGGGTGGGGAGGCCCAGGTGTGAGGGGCCAGGCAGAGTACCTCTGCCTCCACCCTACTCTCCTCCACAAAACTGCCCCTCCTCCTGAAGCCTGCCCCTCAAGTCACAGCTTCCTTATATGACCTCACTGGGTAATGATGACCTCACAGGCCTTCTCACAGTTTCCATGGCAAGGTAACTATGCCAACGTGCTGCCCTCAGAGAAATTTCCCTGCCAGTTCTCCACCAGATACCAATCTCTTTGGTTGTCTGAGAGAGAATGTCTGACCGGATCTTCTATATTTACTGTAACCTGTCCTCTGTTCCCTGGGAGGGCAGTGCAGCAGGTACACTGAGACCGGGCATCTGTACAGGAGGCATGGTGTACACACAACCTCCCCTGGCTGCCACATGTTCCTGTGGGGCTTGCCCACCACATACACCTGAGCACTTTCCCAGCTGTAAGTAATACCAGTGATCTGGGACACCTTCAGGGACCCACAGTGCTCACTGCTGAGGACAAGTGAAAGGTCATCCCTGGACAAGTGTGCAGGATGGTTCTGATCTTTATAAATGTAGCCTTCCCCTTTGGGCTACAGGATGCTTCCATTCAGAACCTTTCCTGATTGGCCTCTTAGCAAAAGACAAGTGCATTTTTGTTGGCAAATGGTAAATGGAGCAGTTTGAGGAAGAGGGCCACTCTTGAAACACACCTTCAAACCCAGGCACCTCTGTGCTGTCATGTAGACATCTATATCGGTGCCCTCAAACACATCCCATCCTGAGCTGCTGAGTACTAGGGGAGAGGGTGGTGCCATATTGATGGGAAGACCGGAAGAACCAAGAGGGGTGTTGAAGTGCTAATGAGACTGGAGGGCTGAGGAGATGGTGTCCCAGGAGGCTGGGTTGATGTGAGCCTAGACTTGGTACCCAGAACGCGGTTCTGAGTCTCCTGATCACTCTGCCTCTGTATTTGGCCTTGTTCTAATCTAGATAAAAGTATCAGAGGGCTAGAGTTCAGTGTGGTTGAAACAGGCAGTATAAATGGGGCCCAAGAGGGGTTGCCAAGGTGGGAGGGGTTCTTAACCAATTTATATTAGATTATTTTTTTCCAAACCTTGAAAGACATTTCCATTAAAGCCTCAGAAGTGACAGACTGCAAGAAATGTTTTCTCTGTTGTGGAAGGGAGAGATGGAGAGGATCATGATTGCAATTACTTTCGGGTTCTACTGTTTTCCCTGGAAACGGTGAAGAGACTTCCTCATGTGCTGCAGCCGTAGGCTCTAGGAATTGCTTTTGCAGCCAGTGTCCCTTCTTTAGGGACTCATAGAGGTGATGGGCCAAGGCTGTGTTTTGGATGTCAAGTAGATTGAAGGTCTTCAGCCAGAAACTGGGAGAGACAGGAGAGAGGGAAATTCTGGCAGGAGACTGTGTACAGCAGAAGTGACTGATCAGTTCTGATTTTCTTTGCAGCAGCAGTGGCTCCCATTTCTCCTCCTATACCTGGTCACTACTGTGTCCTCAACCGAGGGTGTGGAGAAACGCAGTTGGGCTGGCATGGGGAGACATACTGCCTGGTTGGTGGCTACCGGGCCTACGGGGATGTTCCTTTGGCCACACCAGCAAAGGTGGAACCAGAGAAGCCAGTCCCCAGACATGCTCCCAAGAGAAAGCACACTCCGGAAAAGTCGGACGAAGATCTGGGTTGCCCCAGACCCAAAATCCGGCGATTGCAGCATGGTTCCAGGAGGTGGACCCCACAGAATCTTGCTTGGTGAGCCATTCTGAAGAGAGGGCAATGGTTTAACTGCCTAAGGCAGCGAATGCCTCTTCCTGCAGTGACCCACCCCGTCCCCCCACTGCCCACTGCCACAGATTAGAACCTGCGTCGTTCTGTTTGAGCCTTCCTCAGCCAGGAGCCTCCTTCCACACTAAATGGCCATAAGCAAGGAGTCTCAGAAACTGAGGTTTGAAATGAGAGTCTGCCCTAACATCCCAGGGCTGAAGCTGGCCTGGAAGAAAACGTGATGTTCCTCTGCTCAATCCTCAGGGGCCCCTTTGTGAGCTGAAGAAAGAAAAGTCTGCACTCTGCGAGCCGAGGAGGATGCAGGAGCAGAGACAGGGTGCAGAGAAGCCTTAGCAGTCTACCACATGGGATCCTGCCCTGAGCCATTGTCAGCGGCCATGCTGGGTTTTTTGAAACTGAAAGCAGCAATCTGTGGCTTCCCAAAGAGCCTCCTGCCTGGGGTCTCAGGAGGCAGGATAGAGAGACCCAGGAAGACCTGCTCCCTGAAGCAAGAACAGGATGGAGAGTCAAGCAGCACGCACCCTGCCCCGAGGTTCACATGCTCCTTAATTCCCAGCCCTTTCTGTCCCCAGTGGGGTCCCTTACTGCTCAATAAAGTGTTGTTCTGTAACAGATTTCTAGGGTCGCCAGTGCTCAGACTTAGGTCACTACCCCTGTGCTAGGCACTCCTGCTACCCAGGAAAGCTTCCAAAGGCGGAACAGCTCCAGGGGTGCCAGGGATCGGAGCAAAAACTTGAGAGGCTGGGGATCACATCCCCTTCTTACACCTCGAGGACGACACTGGTTTAAAAAAATCCTTCAAATAATTAAACATAGAATTCCTATATGATCTAGCAATCCCACTTCTGGGTATATACTCAAAGGAATTGAAAGCAGGGACACGAACAGATATTTGCACACCCAAGTTCACAGCAGCACTATTCACATGAGCCAAATGGTGGAAGCAACCCACCTGCCCATCGATGGGTGACAGATAAACAAAACGTGGTCTATCCATATATCCATACAATGGAATATCACTCGGCCTTAGAAAGGAAGGACATTCCAATACCTGTTTGCAGCGTGGATGAATCCTGAGGATGCCATGTTAAGTGAAATGGGCCGGTCACAGAAAGACAAATTTACTCTATGACTGCACTTATATGAGGTCCCTAAACAGTCAAATTCATAGACACAGAACGTGGAACGGTGGTTACCGGGGGCTGGGGGTAGAAGAGAATGGAGTTATTTTTTAATGGGGACAGAGTTTGGTTCAGGAAGATGAAAAGAGTCCTGGAGATGGATGGTGGGGATGGCTGCACAACAATGTGAATGTACTTAATGCCACTGAACGGCACACTTATAATGATTAAAGTGGTCCACTTTATGTTACGTACATGACACATTCCTAAGCCCCTCCCACCAGTGGCAATGGTGGGGTGGCGGTACCGGGGGAGCGGACGAGGGCGGCTTCCCTTAATCTCTAGCAGCCCCTCGGCAATCACATCTAAAATACGCACAAAATAAGCATAGAATTGAAACTTCCAAGGGTGTGCTCCCTGAGAGAGGGCTGGGTGATGGCCACCCAGGCTCCAGGACACCCTCCCACCTGTGTATTTGTTGAGCAATAAAGACAATAGGGAAGCCTGGGCTTTCTCTGTAAACGCAGCCTCAAGGGCAGCCCCTGCCATCACGCTGCCCACCCGTCAACTTGGCAGAGCCGCACGCCGGGTCCGAGCCGCCCCTCTCCTCTGAGTTTACACACCCCTTCCCGGGCCTCTTCCCTGTCCACCTGCACTCTCTCCAGCCAGGCTGGATGAGATCCCCGCCAGCCGGGCTCCTGAGGTCAGAGGAGGACCTGGCCCATCGCAGATCCGCGCCTGCACCTCCCGGACGCTGTCCTCCCTGCCCTGGCAGAGCCACGCCACACCAGCCCAGAAAGCGCCACCTGCCCCTGGACCAGCCTCAGTCCCTCAGCCCCCCACAGGGCCCCCAGGAGCCTCGACACGCCCCTCCCCATTTCTGCTTTTGCACTTCAGGGAGCGAGAACCCCTCCGAGGCCTCTGCCGGGCCCTGCGGGACCCCCGCTGCAGGACTCCCATGAAACGTGTGCCCGGACCACTGGCTGCTCACCTCCTGGGGGCAGCCGAGCAGGGGGCCCCTCCCGGACCCGAGGTGCCTGGAGGGTCCCCAGTTCCCGCCTCGGCTGCCTTGCTGCTGCGAGATCCCAGCCCTGTCCCACCCTCAGGTCAACGTGCCCTCCCCACCCCGTGAGTCTGGAGCAGGCCCTCAGGAGGAGCAAAGGTTACGCTCTCAGCCCTCCCTGCCCAGAACAGACAAGGGACGAGGAGAGAGGCCTGGCGAGCAGGGAGTGGCTCGCTGATAAATACGCATGGGGTCAAGAGGACACAACAGGGGACTTCCCTGTCGGTCCAGCGGTTAAGACTCTGTGCTTCCACTGCAGGGGGCATGGGTTCGATCTGGGAACTAAGATTTTATAAGCTGCGTGGCGCAGCCAAAGAAAAAAAAAGAAGAACAGGAAAAGGGGCACCGGGAACTCGGGTGGGGCGACAGGAAGACCCCGGCAGCGGGTGGTCTCCATCCCCATTTACACCGCCAGCAGAGGCTGGGCCATATTTATTCACAAAGTTAAAAGCAGATCAAATACTGGCTTCCTTCCGGCGTCTCAGCCAGCTGCAGCGTGAGGCAGCCCTGGAGCCCTCACCACATCGCATCGTGTCTGCAGAAGCCCCCTTCCCGGCTCCCGCCCTCCTCTCCCGGTCCCGCACCCCTTCCTGGTCCCAGGGCAGCAGCACAGTGGTGCTGGTGGTGCAGTGCTGGGTACTTTCACAGACAGCAGCTCACATCCTTGGGGGGTGTCCTGCCAGGTAGGCATCGTCCCTCTGGGAGAGGCTCAGAAAACTGGGCGGGGAGGGAGGTCCAGGTCTCACCAAAGGACCCACAGGCTCCACGGGACACAGCTGGCTCTGGACGCCACACTCATCCTGAGCTTTGAGCCCTCCTCCTCCTGCTGCCCTGTGTGCTGAGAGCAGATTCCATCTGTGGGATGAGCCACTGGTCCTGGGGCTCGGTGTCCAAGGCTGGCTCCTTTATTTGTAGCAGAACTTGGGTACAGTCAGAGGATGTTTGTGGTGCTACAGGGAAGTAAGTTCCCCAAACAGTGGAAAACCCTCAAATCTCTGATGTAGCAAGTGGGTATTTTTGCCAAATACCTGCTGACCTTTGCCCGGCACAGCCTCTGGGCCAGGCACAGGGCTGGCCACCCACCCACATCATCTCCTTGAATCCACCCCCATCCCCTTAGGGGGCAGGAACTTCCAGATGCCCATTTTTCAGACAGGGAAACTGAGTCTCCGAGAGAAAAACTACACCCAGGTCCGCCGTGTGACCTGCCCAGTTCGGTCACCTTCCAAACACATTTCAAAGCGAAGACATTTTTAAAAAGCCGAACTGATAACCGTATGACTCAGCAATTACCCTCCTGAGGTATGTAACTCAAAGAGATGAAAACAGGTATTCAAACCAAAACTTGTACCAGAATGTTCAAAGAGCACTCTCTTTTGCAATATTTCAAAATAGTCAAAAGGTAAAACAACACAACTACCCCTCAACTGATGAATGGATTGGGAGGGATAAATCAGAAGCCTAGGGTGAACACACACACCACTACATATAAGACAGATAACCGACAAGGACCTACTGTATGACACAGGGAACTCTACTCAATAGTCTGTGATAATCTATATGAGAAAATAATTTAAAAAAGAATATATGTACATGTATAACTGAATCATTTTGCTATACACCTGAAGCTAACACAACACTGTAAGTCAACTATATTCCAATAAAATAAAACAAAAAAAACTGATGAATGGATAAACACATTGATATACCAAAGTGGTCTATCCATACAAGGGAATATTATTCAGCCTTAGAAAGGAAGTATTTACACAGGCTTCAGCATGGATGAATCTCCCAAACATTATGCCAAGAAGGCAGCCCCCAAAGACCACATACTGCCTGATCCCATTTATATGAAATGTCCAGAATAGGCACATCCATAGAGACAGAAAGCAGGTACCTAATGAGTATGGGGCTTCCTTTTGGGGTGATGAAAATGTTTGGGGGGACTCCCCTGGTGGTCCAGTGGGTAAGACTCCGCACTCCCAATGCAGGGGGCCCAGGTTTGATCCCTGGTTGGGGAACTAGATCCTGCATGCCGCAACTAAGAGTCAGCATGCCGAAACTAAACCTGGCGCAGCCAAAAAATAAATAAATATTAAAAAAAAAAAAGAAAATGTTTGCGAACTAGATAGAGGCGGTGGTTGCACAACATTGTGAATAAACTAAGTGCCAGTGAGTGGTTCACTTGAAAATGTTTAGTTTTCTGTTGTATAATTTCATCTCAATACAAAACAGAACAAAACGGACCTGTTTTTCTCTTAAACAGGGACCTCAGAACGTAATCCAGCCATTTCCTGAAGACCCGGAGCATCGTTCCAGACAGAGGTCAGTACGGCCTGGCACTGTAACCCCAGGCCACCCACGGGCAGTGAGAGGCTGCCGCGCTTTCTGAGATATCTGGGTGGTTCTTCTGTTTTCTCCTCCACCGTCAGGCTGGCAGCCGTTCCTTCCTGCAACTACACCACGTGGGTCAAAATCCTTTCCATCGACACATCCCCCATCCAGTCAGCCGCTGCATCCTGGTGAGAGCCTGCCTTCAGAGCCCGTGGTTCTGTGGGAGGAGGGGCAGAGAGGGCACTCCAGGAACCAGGACCTCTCAGTCTTCATGCCGCCACCCCGACAATGACATCACCAGGCCAGCATGGCAAGTCCCAACTGCCCGGGCAGGGGGAGCTCACAATTCACACCAGCGTGTGCCACACAGAAGGCCCCGAGGCTGGTTAAGTCCCCACAAGAGGTTGGAAAATGCAGTCGGGAGGGGCCTGAGCCCCACTCGCCAGGCAGCCCCAGGTGCCCAGGCTGAGCTCTTGGGGTGATGGCCCGACAGCTCCCACGGCCCCTCCCACCCAGGGTTTGGGTTCCAGCTGGGTGGAGCTTGAATCGCCTGAAGGTCAACTCTGCCGAGGACTTTCAGCACTAAAGCCCGAGTGCCCCCAGTGTGGGCAGACGAGGACCCTCCCCAATCAGCATCTAGAACATTATCAACGGACTCTCTTCTGTCTCCAAGGACCCACCTGTGCCTTCCGCTCCCAGATCCTCGGGAAGGGAAAGATCACTTATGCTCTGGGCCTGGGCCTGAGCCAGCTGGTGCCGGGAGGGGGAGGGGCGGGCGGAGGCTGCAGCACCAGCTGGGAGGAGCTGCAGCCCTCGGGCTAGGATGATGTGACTGTTACTCTGCACAGCCTGACTCTGACCACGGCAGCAGTTTGGCCTCAGACAATGAAACTAATGTATGTACTGAGCACCCAATACTCAGCCAAGACGTAGGGCACCCATGAGTCATGCTGGGCACGGTGCCAGGCACGCGATGGCGGGCACCACAGACCCAGCCCCTGCCCCTGGGGGCTGCAGAACCCCAGGAGTCACGTGACGCATGCATCATGGCAAGGCCATCGATGAGGGGCAGCTGGACCCTCAGGCGGGCAGCAGAGACTGTCTCCCCGAGGAAGTCACCATGGAGTGAGGGGGCAGACGCTAGTTCCCCCAGAACGCAAGGCAGGAAGGACAGAAGAGGAGGAGGCCGTGTGAGGATGGGGGCAGAGGCTGGAATGATGTGGCCACAAGCCAAGGAGTCCGCGGGGCCACCAGAGCTGGACACGGCCCAGCCCCACCTTCACGTTGGACTTACTTCTGCCTCCAGAACCGGAGAGCACACACAGTTGTTGTTTAAGCCACAGTTTGTGATAATTTGTTACGGCAGCCACAGGACACTGACACAGACATAGCCCATGGCTTGGAAGTGGTGCCACGGAGTCAGAAAAGAGACGGCCGACCCGAGAGATCCAGAAGGGCTTTACGGAGGCGAGGTCCACATGAGACAGAAGAACGACTGGGCCTTCAGCCAGCAGAGACGCCCAATGGAGGGGGTCAGGGCCTCCAGGGTCCCGCATGTGGGAGGCTGGGAGGGTGACGTGCTGGGAGCTAGAGGAGAGGCGGCAGGAGTCCTCCTGGGGAGGCTGTGGGCTGCGGGCCAAGGACTCGGGCTTCATTTAGGAAGAATCAGGGGCCTCGAAGGTCTGGAGCAAGAGTGGGGCCCGGGAGCCAGTGACACTGGCAGTATGTCTGAGTGTGGCGCTGGAGGTGGGACCGGCCGGAGGCTTCTGTGACGGTCACTCCAGGTGAACCGGTAGAGGGCCCAGCTTCAGTGGGAACAGAGAGCAAGACATGGACACACAACAGACAGGGCCAGACCGAGGGGCTTGGATGGAGGGAGGAACAGTGAAGGGGACGCTGAGTTCCCAGTGCCTGAGGCCAAGACCTCAGGGAAGGAGGTGGGAGGGGCGCAGTGGTGAAGGCAGCAGGATGGCACCTGCAAGAGGGCAGCGCCGGGCACAGGACCGTGGTCTAGGAGTGGAGGGGAAGCCATCAGCGTGGTCCCTCCTTGCTGGCCCAGGTGCCCGGCCAGGAGCCAGGTCATGGTCACTGCATGGCTATGCCCCCATCCCCCAGCCCATTCCCACTCCAAGGAGGAAACACGGAGGGTAGGAAAGAAAAGATGGCAGGAGGGAAGGGCTCCCTATCTGGTGAACATCACATGGAGCCCAGGCCAGGGCCCAGCCACGGGCAGGAGGACCCACCTTCCCCACTTCCGCCTCGGCACTGCCCCTCCTGCAGGAAGCCTGGGGAGGGTCCAGAGAGGAGGTACGTGTACACCGCGTTCACAGCAGCATCATTCGCAACGGCTGAAAGGTGGGGTCAACCCACGTGTCCATCGGCAGAGGAATGGATAAGCCAAATGCGGTCCAGCGATAAAATGGAACATCACTCAGCCTTAAAAAAGAAGGAAGTTCTGCTCTATGTGAGAGGCATGGATGAGCCTTGAGGACACTATGTAAGTGAAATAAGCCAGTCACAAAGGACAGATGCTATAGGGTCCACTTGTCTGAAGACATTGGTTTGCTCAGGCTGCCATAACAAGATCCCACATACTGAGTGGCTTAAACAACAAAAACTTATTTTCTCCCAGTTCTGGGAGCTGAAGTGTGAGATGGGGCGCCAGCTGGGTTGGTTCTAGGGTAAGCTCTCTTCCTGTTGTGCAGATGGATGAGTTCTGGCTGAGTCCTCATCCGGCCTTGTCTGGTTGCATGTTCGTGGACACAGTGAGCGTAGCTCACTACTACCATTTTGGGTTAGGGCTTCAACAGATGAACTTTAGGGGGACATCAGTCCACAACCTGTGAGGTACCCAGGTCAGGTAAATTCACAGAGACACAAAGTAGAATGGTGGTGCCAGGGGCTGGGGGAGGGGGAAGTGGGGAGTGACTGTTATAATAAGGACAGAATTTCTGTTTGGGAAGATGAAAAAGTTCTGGAGATGGATGGTGGTGATGGTTGTACAACAACGTGAATGTACTTAACACCACTGAACTATACACTAAAAGATGGTTAAGGTGGTAAATTTTATGTTGTGTATATTTTAACACACACACGCACACACACACACACAAATGATCACCCAGGTTTGGAGATTTAAGAAACAAACAAACAAAAGAAGGGCAGTGTTACGGGTTGCACTGTGCCCCCCAGATTCATATGCTGAAGTCCTAACCCCAGTACATCAGAGTGTGACCTTCTCTGGAGACAGGGCCTTTTCCAAGTTGAAATGAGGTCATTAGGTTGGGCACAATCACAACATGATCGTGTCCTTGCAAAAAGGGGAAATTTGGAGACAAAATGGCACACAGAGAGAACGCCCCATGAACAGGAGGACGGCTGTCTACAAACCAAGGAGGGCTCGGCACACCTCCACCCTCCCAGCGCACAGGGGGCTGCGGCCCTGGCCTTGAGATTCCGCATTTTGTTTCTAGGCCCCAACTGTACCTATTCCACCCACCTCCCCACACAGAGAGGACCGGGCGCTCTGGCCCTCTCTTCCTGCAGCATGAGCCCTGGGCTCACCCCCTCTTCCTCCCCTGTCCACCAAGCGAGGCCTGGACCTGCCTTTCCCAAGGGCAGAGGCCCTGGCACCCAGCTCCACGAGCAGCTAAGGGGGAGTGACCAGAGTACCCTTATCTCGGCCACCGGCCCGGAGGGCCCGTTTATCTCTCCTTTCCACGCGGTTGAAAGGAAGCTGGTGCTGAAGGGGTGCATGAAGGCACCGACTCCACAACAGGAAGATGGCGTGGGCACGGGTCCCTCGGCACCAGCCACCTCACATGGTCACCCTTGCTGCCCAGGGACACACCTCTGGCCCCCCGGGCTCTCCTGTCCGGAGGGCTGCCTCAGAGGTGGCATTTGTACTGCTGACTTGATTAACTGTTCTTAGAGCTCTCAGTAGACTGGACAAGGGGACATTCAGGGTGACCTGCCTGCAGCACCAGGGTCCAGGTGGGGCCAGCTGCTGGCAGTGCCCGGGGTAGACACCGTTTCTTCCAGAGCTCAGCTTCCACCCCTGCCTCCGCGAGGGTCAGAGGTCCCGAAATCTGAGCCACCTGTGAGCAGGGGAGGGCAGAGGCCGAGAGGGGAGCCCACTCCCCACCTGCCGCCTACTGTGGTGCTGTGTCTGCCCGGAGCCCCTTCGCTCATCAGGGCAGGAGGGACTCCCTCCCGGACCTGGGCAGAGCAGCCCCCAATGAGCCCAGAGCGGGAGTGGGTGGGGGGAGGTGGGGAGGAGCCTGGAGCCAAGTGCTCTCTGGTCCTCTTGGCACCATGGTGCGGGGACAGTCTCGGAGACCTCACTGCAGAGCCGGCATTGGGGCAGCTGGCCCGGCTGCTGCGGGGAGGATGTGCCCGAGTGTGTCTGGAGTGGAACTGAGGTCAGCTCCCCCGAGACGTGTGTGAAGCAGTGAAAGAAGCAGTTTGGGGTTGTGCCTTTCCTGTGCCTTGGCCGCCCCCTTCCACGTACATACAGGGGACTCCGGCCATGGGGGACCTGGACCAAAGGCATCACCGGAGCCCAGAGCAGTGCAGGTGGTGATTATTTGGGGGCTTCCTCTCTGTGCAGCTCCAGGACCACTCACTCGGTGGCCCCACCCTGCTTCTCTGACCCCACCGACGGCAGGCTGGCCAGGTGCAGGGCGTGGGCTCTGCCAAAGCAAAGACAGCCGGCCGGAGACCAGACTGCGGGGCCCCTGCTTGGGGCTCCCACACCCGGGGACTCGGAGGGCATGGGCTGAGTGCCCTCCTGCTCAGTCTGTGCTGGAGGCTGATCAGGGCTTTGATTTTGGGGAAATCCCTGTGGGTCTGGATGAGGCCAGGGTGACCCAGGGCTTGGCCCTCATTTTCAACCTCTGGCATCACCTGCTCCAGCAGATCAGGGGGTGGGGGAGAACCGTAGGCCTAAGGAGTCCACAGTGAGTGACTGCCGGCCCCCAGCCTTCCTGAGTCCCAGCTCCCCCCTCTGAGGGCAGCCATTACCCAAGGCTCATCTACCTTTCTGGCCTCTGCCATCAGGAAGCTTGGGGGCCAGCTGGCACAGTTCATGCACCCCAGGGACCTCAAACACTCTTTGGACCTTCATTTTTGTTTTCTTCACATGGTCTTATTTCACAGTTTAATTTCTGAGAGCTGCCTCAGTCCTTTTGAAAACAGGCAAATAAAACCTACAAAAACACACGCTCCACCCAGCCTGGCAAGCTCCCTGGCCCACATCCTGCTCTCCTTCCTTGGGACCTGGAGGCCCTGGTGCAGTGCGAGCCCCTCCTCTGGGAGGGGCAGGGTGGGGCGTCTCCCGAGAAACCCTACAAACCTCCTCCTTAGGCTCCATAAGTGATTCATTTCCTACAAGTGTCCTGTGCTGTCTTCCAGCACAATCTCTGTTCTATATGAATCAAGATTCTGGCTCACACTTTCTGCCATGACTGATGTGAGTTTCCCCTTTAGAAATATTCTTCCTACAGGGCCCAAAGTCATTCTTCTATAAGAGTGAGTGAGTGTGAGTGTGTGTGTGTGTGTGTGTGTGTTTTACCTCTGCTGCATGTGAAGGGAGCTAATACATTCTTTTTGTCTTATGGTGTGTCACCTGTGCTGATGGGTTCTTGGCAGAGTTGAAGGAAGAGTCTCCCAAGCTGCATAACAAATTTCTAGGTCTATGGTGATGGCAAGAAACAGCCAGGTTATGAAACTGAGGAGAGGAAGGTGGTGGGGACTTCTCCCAGTTACTGGGGCTGGGGTCAGCAAACTATGGCTCAATCCAGACCACGGCTTGCTTTCGTAAATAAAGTTTTACTGGAACACAGCATGCTCATTGGTCTCTGCAAGACATACAGCTGCGTTCGCGCTGTGATGACGAGGTTGCGTAGTTGTGACAGATACCACATGGCTTGCAAAGCTGAAAATGTTTACTAGCTGGCTCTTTGCAGAAACAAGGTAGCTGACCCCTGGTTTAGGATAAAAAGCAGAGGTGGAGAGGCCCCAGAATAATGGCTCTAGCTAAAGAGAGTCTCTTCTCGGCAGTTTTATCTTTTAAAATAGATTTAATATGAAAATGCCAGCCCCCTCATTTCCACCTGAAAGGGGCCAGAAAAACTGGGTCATGAGATCTAGGTCTGGGTGGAGCTGACGTTAAACTTGGCTTGGGGACCAGGCCCAGGATCGGCCAGTGGTGATCTGGAGGCAGCTGTGTATGTGCTTCCGTGACAGGGAGTTGCCTGCTGTGAACACAGCTTCACCTTGAGCTTGAAAAAGTCCCCTCAAAGTCAAAACCACGCAAATCCTGAGCTGCCCGAACACACTGAGTGATTGAAAGACTACAAAGTAGAGCCTTGAAGAAAGCAGGTGAAGATGTGGCTTTGGACGGCCTGCAGCCTTGGACTAAAGGTGCCACTTGCTGTTGGCATTCTCCACTCTGCACAGTGTGCCCGGTGGCAGTAGGCGCTGTCATTATGCTCAACCTCAGCAAGGCCCAGCCGTGTAGCTCCCCTGACCACAGAGGTGAGGAGGGAGCCGCCGGGGCGTGTTGCCCTGTGGTCCAGCCTCGCGGAGAGAAAGGGGAGTTAGCCAGCATTTGAGCTGCCTGGCGGACAGAAGGAAGAACATTTTGACTGCAAGCATGGTTAAACATGGAAAAGCTGTCAGAGGAGTGTGAGAAATTCCCATCTGGGGAGGGCTCTGGGAAGGGTAAACCATATGCCTGGTGACTGGCATTGGCCTCGTTGGCCCCCGGAAGAAAACCTTTCCTCCTCTCTGATTCAGCAGCTCTCTCCCCCCCAGGTCCCCCCCGCAAATCGTTGGCTCATCAGATCCCAGCAGCACAGAGCCCGTGAGAACGTCCAAGGCCCTGAGTTACTGGAGGTTTCTTTTCTGGGATGGTTCTTGAACTGAAGAAATCTCCCAGGAGGCGGGACCATCTCACGAGGTCCTGGTGCCTGCTGTGCTGAGCCTCCGTCAGGCCAGCCCCAGGGTGGCCTTGTCAGCCCTGGAGTGGTTATGGGCATGGGCGTGGGGGTGGGGGTCCCAGCAGGTTCCATTGAGAGGAACCCAGACTCTGTTCATCAATGGTAACAAATGTCCCACTCTGGTGGGGGGAGGGGGCGTTGATATGGCGGCAGCTGTGCCTGCGTGGGGGCAGGGGGCATATGGGAAATCTCTGGACCTTCCTCTCAAAGTGCAGTGAACCTAAAACTGCTCTAAAAGAAATAAAGTTTAAAAAAAAGCAAACAACAACAACAAAGAAGTCACTGCCAGGACGTCCCTCAAGTCCTGAGATTCCTACCCCATCCTCCTGTTCCTATCTGCCTTTCAGAGCCCCTGGATGGCTATTTCATGTGACTTGTCCAGAAATTTTAGCTGGGGCGAGTGGGAAGGTTAGTGCGCTTTTCTCCACCTCCCCTGGAACTGGGAGTTCACACTTCTGCCTTTGACTCTCCTCCTTTGTGTGTGGAGGTACTCCCTGGATTGAGCTCCCGGGAGCTCTCCTGCAGCCCCTCCTGAAACCCCCGAGCCTGGCCCAGCTGACACTTGCACTGCAGATTCAGGCCGGCCCTCGGGGGAGCCCCGTGCCCCTAACAACCAGGACTGTGTCCAGCTTGTGATGCTGGGAGCCCCTCTCTGCCTCCCTGGTTTCCTCGGCCGCATGCCCTGGTTGGGCCTGTCCCTGCCCTGCTGCAGGACCCTCTGTGGATTTCTGAGGCCTGACTCAGAGGTCCTCACAGGGTGGCCACAGCTGCACGTTAAAGTTCCTGCCCACATTTCCAGGGGGAGAAAGGCTTCAGGCCACCTGTGCATGGAGACCTTTGCCAACATGGGGATTCCCGGGACCGGGAGATGCCAGAAGTTGTCCTGCGAGCCAGCCCTGCCTTCCCAGCAGCCCCACAGCCAGCTGTCACCCACCCCTGCAGTTGTTCCAGACGCATAGCGGTCCTCCGTGGCATGTGCCCCCCGTGGTATGGGGTTCCTGCTTCTCTGTGGTGGGGGCCATGGGTGGAGCAGGGAGCACAGTGTCCAGGACCATCTGGAGGGGCAGAGGGTGTCAGGTGGTGATCGTTCCTCTCTGTGTCTGTTTTCCCATCGTCAGATGGGAGTGATTTGAGGAATTTGTAGGGCTATGCTGGGATTTGCAGTGAGGTCTGTAACAGCCTGGCATGTGGTAGGTGCCTCGGAAAGGAGGGGTTTTGCATCCGATATGATTTCCCTAACATGATTTCCCTAGAGGGCCGGGCAGGGCACGTGGAGGGAGGCTGAGTTGGTTGTGCTCTCCCCGCCACCGCCCGCTGGCGTAAGGAGCAAGCCTGGAATCCAGCAGGAACGCGCCATGCGTTCTTCCCCGGATACTCTAGCCACCTGCCCCATCTGGCCGGGCCCGTGCAGCACATGGGCCCTTGAGTTATGCCCCCACCCATGCCCATTCCCACATTTTTGTCCCGTTTTCAGCAGGAGGATCGGACACCAGGCTAGAACAGCAGGTGGGGGAGGGATGTCCCAGAGGAGTAAGTCTTTGGCATCTCCCACCCTCTTCCTCAGCCCTTTCCGGTTCCCCCTGTGGCCCTGCCTTGCCCGCCTGCTCCCTGGGGCGCCCTCAGCGGGTCCGAAGGCCATTCATCCCCTGCACGCCACCCTGTCCATCTTCTCCAGCCTCCCCTCCCAGGGACTTGCTCTCCACCTATTAACTCAGACCTCAGCGTGAGCCCCTAAATTTTATGTTGCTCTCCAGCAGTTGGAAGCCTTGAGACCCAGTGCTCAGCCAAGGACAGTGTGCTGATCTCGAGTCCTGGCCCAGCTGGGCTGAGCACCCAGGCCCCAAAGGCCCCTGGGCAGGCACCTTCCAGGATGCTGTCTTGCCAAGAGCACTGCCCAGCACCTCCCCCTCAGGACGTGCGGCCAGCAGACCAGCTGAATCCTCTTTTTATTGATGAGAAGCCAGGGGCCCAGAGAGACATAGTAAATTGCCAAGGTCACCCAGCTGGGCAGTAGTGGGGCTGGGCTGGAGCCAAGCGCTGCTCTGCCCTGCAGGTTGAGTTCTGCCCCAAGCCAACCGGCATGGAGGTGGCCATCCTGCCACCTGGAAAGGTTGGTGCCTTGGGGCAAACGGGGCCTGACCAGGTTGGAGGTCGCTCATCAGCTCTGTGTCCCTGTGGCTAGTCAGCGAGCCCACCTGATGTGCCTGTGGGCACATGTGGCCCCTCAGCCTTGAGGAGAGATGGCCAGGAGGGGGACACAATTGCTGCTATGCTATAAGGATGTGGGGAGGCTTCCTTAACGAGGTCCTGCCATCGGGGGCCAGACCAAGGGGCTTCTGTCCTGCATCGGTCTGGTGACCACAAGTGGGAGCTGCCGGTCTAAGAAGCTGGGTTAGGTTCCCTTTGGTGGGTGCACGTGCCTCACACATGTGCACACATAAGAACGCACACAGATGCACATGCACACACTCACGCACACACAGACACTTCTTTGCAAGGAAGGGGAGAACGTGGAGGGACGGAGATCCGCTCAGAGGGTTTCAGCCTGGACTTAGTCCAGAGCCTCAGAGAGAAGAATCTTTCTGGACTCTCAGGATCTGGTGGGAAATCTCCCGTGGGGCTCCTCTGCACCTGTCGTGGTCTCCCAGGCCCCTGACGTCCTCGAGCAGAGTGTCTGCGTTTGAGCATCCTGAGGGCCCGCGTGCACCCCGGCTCCCGCTTGAATGCTTGATTCTTGAAATGTGCATGGAGCAGCCCGTGCAGGTGTTTCCATGCCGTCCCCGCCGGCCCCCTCCTGGCGCTGGCAGTTCCCTGCCTGGTGCTGACAGGCTGTTCTTGTTTGAAAACAGAGAAGACACCATCGCTGCCTTTCTTCCCCTTTCCCAACACATGAGGCTGCGTTGGGTGCTGGTTCTGCATGTGCAAGTGGTGGGCAGCGCGCCCCCTCCCCATCAGTGCTTCCCCTCTGGGTCCCCAGGAAGCACGGTGACCTCACCTGCTGTGCAAGGTGTGCCAGCCTGGACCATGGACACGTGGGGTCCCCGGGCAGATGCTGGAGGCTCTCCCTTTGTCACTAACCTAAAAAATCACTTCCGGTTTTTGTGATTCAGAAGTGAGCCCAGCCCCTCACCCCTCAGATGTCCTGAAACCCAGCTGGGTCCTCCAGTGGCCGTCAACCGGGGAGGGGCGGTGGGGGCGATCCGTGCGAGCACTTTTGCAGAGACTAGCACATAGCCAAACTCTTGGAGAAGGTGGACGGCACTTGTACCCCATTGTCTTATCAGCCTGTTGCCTTGTGGGTCCAGCACCCCCGTGGGCTGGTGGTTACGTGTGGGTGTGGTTTGTTTCTTTTGATCTGGCCCTGGGTTGGTGAGTGAGTGGGGTGGGGGAGAGTGCCTCCACAAATGGCCCCTGTGTCCTGATGGTCAGTGGTCTGAGGAAGGACAGGACTCGGATGAGTGTGTAAGGAGGGTTCTAGCATCTGGACGCAGGTTGTGAAGCGGGTAGAAAGTTGAAGGGGCTCATGCACGGTGGGTGGGAGAAAGAACCTGGGGGAGTGACCCTTGGCGGGTGAGGGGGTCAGATTTTTCAGGGGGGGCATCTCGGAGTGCCTTCCCCCCTGAAGGCCAAGGGGCTGCACCCGTGGGGGCTGACTCCCCAGGGCTGAAGGGCATAGTGGCTAGAGGCTGGCTTGTCACCCCCGCTCTGAGGCCTCTCATGTGACACTTCGCTGGGCACTGGCCAGCCCAGGTGCTTGCCAGGTTTTAATGCCCCCCAGAGAAAGGCCGGTCCCACCACACAGGTTCCTTGAGCTCCGCCGTCCAGTTCCATGTGGCTCGGGGCATGGCCGTCTCCTCCCCAGGATGCGCCGTGGCTGAGTAGCTAGGAAGCCAGGGGATGCATGTCTGCACTGCCGCTGCAGTGCTAATGCACGCGGCCTCTCTGGAAGGGGTGGGAGGGGGCTGCTGGCTCGAGTACAGCCATCCAGATAGACCAGCTCCACCGTCTGATTGCCCTGGGTGACATTCCCCAGCCCCCAGCCAACAGCAGAGCGTCTCAGCCTGGAGTAAGGTGAGACCTGGAGACATACACCTGCATGGCTGGGACTAATTCTGAGTCTCAGAAATGCTTTAGAAAGCGTGTAATGTGGGGAGGGTCCTTGTGGGCAGAGCCCTGGGAATAAGCAGTCGGGCTCCTTCATGGTGACGGAAAGGGGACTGACACCTGTTGGGTGCCTGCTGTGTGCCATGCGCTGCATGGGCGTGTGACCTGATTGGTCTCCACTGTTCTCCTGTGCAGGGGGATGGCAGTGCCCGGTCTGGAAGGACAGAGACATCAGGTCAGTGACCTGAGGCAGTGGACTGGGGCCCAGGAGTCGGGCTTGTTTTCTCCAGGCCTGTTCGGGAAGCCCGAGCTCAGATTCTGTGCCTTTAACAGTACCCGCAGGAATTGCTAGCCTGTGGCGTGCGTGCTTGGGGGGTGATCTGGCTGAGCCAAGCTGGTGTTCTACCACACGGATATTTCTGGGAGAAGCGCCAGGTTCAGAGCTGGTGTCAGGTACCCCCGGGAGCCCTTCTGGATGCCTTGTCCTCCCTGGATAACACAATTCTTGAGTGAAGGGCCTCTTCCTAGTGGATCTACACCTGATGGGCCCAGAGCCTCCTGCTGCGTGGTGGTCCATGCTGCCCTGTCTGCGGATTGTGTCTCTCTGGAGGACTCGTTTTCCCCAGGAGGTGTTCAGAACCAATACCCCAGGCCCCATGGGAACCTGCTCTCCTGGTGGCCTGCGGGTGGCCAGTTGGAGCCCTAAGTGGGGGTCTGGCAGCTGTGCCCACTGGGGGCAGCATGACCAGTCCCATTTCCTCCCACGGGCCAGGGCAGCAGGACAGGAGCCTGGCCGACTGTGGAGTGAGCCATGGGGCTTGAGCAGGCTGTCACACCGCAATGACAACTGGGATTATCACTGGAGGTGGTAACTCCCACATGACAGTTTCAAGTTTCAGGTCAAGAGCTGAGGCTAGTCCTCCGTCTCCTCTCACATCTGGACAGAGATCCTCGCCAGTTTACTCCCCTCCTGGTTCCTCAGCTGTTTTCGAGACCCTGAGCCTCAAGGGGTGGGGAAGCACCTCGTGTCCAGGACACTGGGGGGCCGCACCTTCCAGGTGGGTGGCTCTGAGATGGTGGCTTTCAGAGTGGACCAGAGGGACAGGATCACCGGGCCACCGACCCACGGCGGCCCGACAGGTGCCACGGGCCCTGCTGACACATGGCTCCCAGCCCCGGGAAGAACCTTCCCAGCAGCCCCATGAGAGTGGGCCCCGTCCCATTTCCCAGAGTGGAGACCTCAGCCTGGCGTGGACGTAGAGGGCAGCACCGAGGGTGCAGTCGGGCAGGAGAACGTGGTGTGGTTTTCTGGGACAGTGCCAGCAGCCGTCGCAGGCTGGACCACGTGAACAGCCGAGGCTTCTAATAATTACGATAAATGATGCTTGTGCTTCTCGACGCGTCCCCCTCTGGCAGGGGAACCCCGGGGCCTGCTTGTCATCCCAGGGGTGCGTGGGTGGGCTGTCACTATCTCCACTTTACTGGTGGGAACGTAAAGAGATGAAACAAGTCCTCCGGTCTGCAGTGACCCCGGCTTGTCTGTTGTCTCTCTTTTCCGAAGGGATGATTGGAGGTCAGGTGGGGGGAGGCTGGGAACAGATGGCGTTATGTTCCCTTTTCCAAATGTGTGAGTCCAGGATGCGCGAGTTCCTGGCACTCCCAGGATTCCTGGGCAGAGAAGGTTTTCCAGAGGGAAAATGAGACTTTGAGACCCTGCACCTCCAGATCTGTTCCTTAGCCTCTGACATCTGCTCACATCCGATACATCTCAAATTCTGGTGTAAAATACCAGATTAGCACTGCCTTGCCCCAGCCCACTCTGGGTTCAGTCCCAGGGTGTCTGAAATTGGGGATCCAGCTCAGGGTGTGGCTGGACCCATGAGGCTCCAGGAGGTAGCCTTGGCCAGGGAGACCTGCCTGTGTGGACCCCGCTTTGCAACTCAACTTGCCAGCTCTGGGGCTCAGGACACATGGCTTCCACTTGTAAACCTTCAGCTTTTCTCTGAAAACAAGGTGCCAACGGCTCTCTTGAGAAGACGCTAGGATGCTCACTGGTTTGAGGCAGTGCACCTGGCCAGTACCTGTTGCCACTGCTGTGTGTTGCCTTCCAGGGGTCTCAGAGCCCTTGCGGATGCACCGCCACACGCAGGATTGTGCACGTGCTCTCGTTTCATGTTCTCAGAGGCATGTGAGGGAGTGGGCGTCCTCATCTATGAGATGAGGCTCAGAGACGCCTGTGTGGATGGGCCAGAGCCCAGCCCCGGGCCGCTGCTCCTCTCCCCCGCCATGGGCTGCATGGGCACAGAAACATGCACGCACAAGCTTACTCACGTGCATGTGCTCACAGACGTGTGCACACCCACACCCTCGTGCACACATTCAGACTCCCTTGGTTGATCCCTCGTCCCACTGCTAGATGACGCCGCTTCCCCTGCTCTATTAAGAGATGCCGTCCAGAGACTCAGAGGGACCAAGGTGAGGGCAGGAGTTCCGCCCAGGTACCCACCCGACCTCTGCCCGAGAGGGAGGTTCAGGCTCTTGAAACCAGCATCCCAGGCCCCGATGACCCAGCTTCGGCCTCTCTGTTCTGCCCGAGAGGGAGGCTCAGGCTCTTGAAACCAGTGTCCCAGGCACCGATGACCCGGCTTCGGCCTCTGTGTTCTGCTCGGGGCCTTTAGCTGCCCCCTCCCACCCAGGCACGTCTTCCTGCGCCCTTTGCCAAATCCCACCCTCCCTTACCCTGCTCCACGAGATCTCCACCCTTCAGCCCGTGCTGGAACAATCCCCCTGCTCTGAACTTTCACAGCACTTAGCATCTGTGCAATTTACTGACAGTCACAGAACGTTTCCCACCATCTGCTGAGAACTATCACTTTACTTCTCATTTTAATTCTCAAATATTTGTGTTCCACCTCCCACTTAGGCTGGAAACTGCCCGTGTCAAACTTGTCTGTGCCTCACTGTGCCTTGGAGGGGGCCCAAGACGAGACAGGCAGGTCTCCCTTCACTCTGCAAACATTAACTGAGCCCCTACTACGTGCTCCGCGTTGCTCTGGGCAATGGGGATGCGAGAGTGAACACAGCAGGCTGTGACTGCAGGCCTCGGGGAGCTTGCTCTGGAGGGAGACCAACAGGAGGGACGGGTGTGGGAACCCTGGACAAGTGTCACTTTTTATAATAAAGATGACTCCCCCATCCCCAAAGCTGCCTGTCGAAGGCAGAGAAACCAGTGAACCCAACCGGGAAAACAAAAGCTACATTCGCCAATAGTGGGGGATCTGTCCTGAGTCTTAAGAAATAAAGTTTCCTTCACCCTGGAAGTGAGATCCCTAAAGACCTGAGGGAGCTGGGACCTTCCTTAAGAAGCACTGAGCAACGTGGGTGCCCTTATCTGGCCTCTGCCTTCGGCAGGCATGTGGGTAAAAGGGGCTACCTGTTCCCCTCCCCCCAGGTCCTACAGGATCCCCAGCCCCTTGGTCTGAACCCATCACCTGGGACCCCTTCTGTGATGACATCTCCCAACCGCCCTGGAGTGAGGTGTGTGTGCAGAAGCAGGAGACCCACCACCTACACCACTGCCAGAAGGAACTGGGGTGGAGGTGAGAAGGTGGGAAGCAGCGTGAGGACCGGGCAGGGGGAGCCGGAAATGGCCCACCCAGGGCTCCTCTGTGAAGCAAAGGTACCTCCGCTCTCCCTGGGGAGGGTCAGCCTTAGGGAAGAGCATCAGAAACCTGCCATCTCCACCTGGGGTGTGAGCAGGTCATTTTACATCCACATCTTGATTGTCCAATTTGTAAGAAAGGGAGTAAATTATGGATATGAAATCCTCCTACACTGGGAAGAATGAAGTATTGCAGCCAAAGCAATTCTGGTTCACTGTCAAGGCAGCTGGAACCAGGAGACAATAACGTGACGTGAGCCCATTAGAGTGAGACGCTCAACCCAAGGAGGCCTGGTCTGTGCAGACCCTGCCCCACCGCCAACAGATGGGCCCTACCATCAATGGGCAGTGACGGTGGTAACAGGAGGCCTCCACGCTCCAGGTGGCAAGGCGGTGCACAAATAAGCACTGGAGAGCCTGGACAGGCATGAGGAGGCATGAATGAGGGGCCGGGACAGGGCAGAGGAGGGAGCGGGGTCCAGGGGCAGAGAGGGACGTGGGGTGGGACAAAGGAGGGTTGTGAAGAAAGTAGCATCAGAGCTGGGCCCGGGAGGACAGATGGATCTGGGCAGGTGGAGACATGGCGGAGCATGGAATTCCAGGCGAAGAGATGGGGTTTGGGAGGCATGCAAGGGAGTAGGATCTCAGTGCTGGTGGGGAGGAGGGAGCTCTGCTCCGAGGGCAGCTCCCACGAGGCTGGGGAAGCGGAGTGCAGGTGTCCTGCAGGCCTGCCTGCCTGGGAAGCGCAGAGGCTGCGGCTCTGGGAAGACAATCTGGTGTGTACACGGGCTGGAAGGACGGATCACAGTCACGGTGGGGGTCAGGCCTGCCCGCTGGGCTCTGTGTGGGGCTGGTTTGGAGCACAGTCGGGAGCAGCCGGGTAGGAGCCTTGCTGCTAAGATAGCATCTAATGTCAGGGATGGACCTGGAAGACGCCCTCCGCCCACTGAGCATCTTCGACTTTTTGCTGACTCGCTGGATCTCCAGCCTTGAGAAACCCTGGCCGCTGGAAGATGCTCCCCGCCGCCCCGCCTGCTGCTGGTTTACACTCTCTGCTCCTCCACTTTCTCCCCTCCCCCCGGATTATTTTTAAAAGATTAGATTTCCTGTTTTCACTGTGGAGCTGGCCTGGCCCTCTGTCCATCCACGGCCGTCACTACCGGCAGGGCAGGGGCAGGGCAGGAGCGGGCATGCTGCAGGCCCTTCCCATGAGCCAGCTCCTCGCCCTGCACCCGCTGGGCCCTGTAAACACCACGTCCTCCCAAGCCGGGCCGGCGGCGATCTCTCCCACGGGCCAGGGGCCTCTTAATGGAACAAGTAAATGGGTGATTCATCCTAGCTGCTGACAGCCACTCACCCTCGGAGCTGGCTCACTCCAGCGTGGATAAAACAGCCCTCTCCACCTCTTCTCCCTTCCCCTCCCCTCCCCCAGCGCTGGGGCCTGGGCCACCACCTGGATGTCCTGGGCTGAAAGCAAAGGATCCCCACTATGAGAACCAGGGTCCACCATGCCTGTCCAGTCCCTTGTGGCTTGAATTGCCAGCACACCGTCAGGCTGGTCCTCAGCCACCACTGCCCCAGACAAGTTTCAGGGCTCACAACCAGATCCACTGTGCTGCAGAGAAGACCAGATCCCTCCTTGTGGTCATCCCTGAGACCAGGAGGGCCTGAGGCAGTGCCTTCCCAGCTGTCCGGACCCTATGGTGGCCCCCAAGGTGGGAGCCAAGCTGGGACGATGTACGGGAGGGGGGAGTGTCAACTAGGTTCATCTGCCTTATATCCTGGGGGTCTCACAAATTCTGGCTAAGGATTCTGCAGCTGTTAAAGAAAAAGTTGAAAAACAGTGGGTCAGGGAAAAGAACTCAGTTTCTGGGTGATTCCTCCCAGCTGGGCACCAGGCCCTGTTCTGGGTCACCTCCCGGAATCCTTACAGGGTTCCTGGGGGACGGGGTGGGGGTGGTGAGGAGACAGAAGCTCCAAGGCTGGCCACCTGCAGCAGCAGCAGCAGACCTCAATGCTCACCCAGCTCTGAGGGCTCCCCCCTGCCCCCGACCCACCTGGGGAGCCAGGGCACCAGCAGGGCCCGAAGATCAGGCCAGAGGGGGTGGCCAGTGGGGTCCTGAGGGCCTGGGTGCCCAGGAGGAAGAGAACAGTGAGCACAGGAATGCCAAGAAGGGGGCAGGTCCCCATGCAACAGGGGGGGATTTTCTCTGATCAGAGGAGGGTTAATCCACAGCCTGAGTTTCCCCTGGAGCAAAGCCCATGAGCTCCGGGCAGGTCCAGACCGCTTCCCTGCTCCCGGGGCACAGTTGTGCAAGACCCAACTTTTCTCCATGAGGCAGAGATTCAGGAACCTGGGCCACGGCTCTCTCTCCAGCAGGATCTCCCACCCACCGACCGGCCACGGCCCAGAGCCCAGGCTGCGTGGGAACGCCCTTCCTCCCTCCAGTCCTCACGACCGTCCCATGCGTAGGCGGAGTGCGGTTTCCCGTGCATTTATTTGCTTAACTTATTATTTTGAAACACTTTCAAACTCACACAAAACTTGAAAGCAAAGTACAAAGAACCATTTGTTTAGGACAGCAATGACCTAAAAAGGGAAGCCGGGAGGACAGACAAATACACCTCCTGCCCACACTGTCCTCAGACAACAGGGGCCCCGCGATGCCCCCTCATCCTATGAGGATGCTCAGCTGGTGCTGGCTGGGGCCACGCCTGCCTCTTGGAGGTGGTCAACCAACACCTCCAGTGGCCTGGGTCCCTTCGTGCTGCCTAAGGCCCATCCACCCCCTGTCCAGGTGACAAGGCACAATGGCGCCCACTTACTATCTTCTTCCCAGAGTCCAGGCCCCAGTGTCCTGCACCAGCCAAGACTGCACGTCTAGGGGACCTAACAGTTGGGCTCCCCACGCCATCATTCTCAAGCCAGGCACCCAATGGTTGGCGTGCAGAGAATTTTATTTTAAGCCTATTACATAAACATGGCAGTAGCAAGACTCTAAAGGAAGAACTCACCCACATCCTCACCTCCTTGACCAATCACCTTGGTTCATTTTCCCACAATCCCAGAAGTCCCTCTCCTGTGACCACGTAACTAAAACCCCAGAGAAGGCAGCATAACCAGGGCACCAGGAATCACACCCATCTGTGTCCACGCACTGTGGCCATGGGATGCTGCTACCCCTCCTGTCAAGAGGCAGAATCGAGTCCTAGTTCTCCACCGCCCTGGACCAGGGCTGGCCCTGGGACCTGCTTTGACCAATATGACAGAGGTGATGGGGTTTGAGTTCCACAGCCCAGACCTCAAGAGGCCTTGCAGCTTCTGCCTTTGTCTTTGGAACCCAGGCTCCGTGTGAAGGCGCTAAGGCTGGAATGAGGGCTGATCACAGGGAGAGAGAGGTCCCAGCCTTCCACTGTCCCCACCAGGTGACCACCCACCAATACACACACAGAGTCACAAGAGATTAAATCATGCTCTTTTAAGCCACTCAGTTTGGGGATGGTTTGTTACACAGCAAGAGATGACAGATACAAATCCTAACACACACAGCTCTGTGTGTCACTCTTTCTACTTAGGAGCTTGAACCACGTGGCTACATAATCTTCATTGTTACCATGTGCTGATTACATCATAGTCCCCCCAGCTAATGTAACCCCTTTCCTATTGCGGGACTAGTTTTAGTTTATTTCCAGCTTTCCACTGTTATGAACACAATGAATCAGCTCGTATAATAATACCAAAAGGAAAAGGGAAAAAAAAGTCCTATTTCCTTAGGAAAATCTAGGGTGGGATTCCTGGGTCTCTGCTTATAAACATGTTAATGACTCCTAAACAATGTAGACACTGAGAATTCAGAGAAAGGGGCTGGGAATAAACTCGGCTTTGCAGAAACCAGGCATCTGTATTCTGAAGCTAGGCCAGCTCAGCCAGATTTCCTGAACCTGGCAAAATTCAAGGGAATCTGGTTATTCTAGAAAATGACCCAGGTTTCCAGGAAAGGGCCAATGCCTGAAGTCTCAGTCACTGCCTGATTCCTTGACTCCCTGGTCCCATAGCTTCCTTACACATCCCCATCGCCTGAAGGCAGGCTCCTCGCCTCCAATTCCTGAACTGCTGACTGCAGGGCAGGACCACAGTCCACCCCAGGGCTGAGCCCACACTGTCAGTGCTGCTGGGAAGAAGGCACCTGCCCACCCCATTCCACTCAGGAAGCTAAGTGTCAAAACCAAACAGGGACAGGTGTCCCTGTCCCACCACTACACTGACTTTGTCACTGACTGGCTCGGGGGAGGCGGATCACCCAGAAAACCACTCCATCATCTCCCCGGAACCTGATCGGAGGTTTGCCACATCCCAGGAGCGGCTGGCTCAAGTTTCCTTGGCAGAGAAAGTGGCTGGAAACGGCGGTGGGACTTGCCACCAGAAACACCCCTTTCCAAGAACTCCTGCCCTGTTCATCAGCCACCTGCTACATCCCAGAGGGCTGTGCTCAGGAAAACGGTGCCCTCTCCCATCCCCCATCAACAGCAGCTGAGTGGTGCCCTGGGTGCTCCTGCAGGCGGGTCCTGGTTGCAAGGAATCAAGAGTAAAAGCATTACAGCCACGTTCACAGCAGCCAAACGTAGACACAACCCAAGGGTCCACCGATGGATGAATAGATAAGCAAAACGTGGTCCCTCCACACAAAGGAACATTATTCAGCCTTAAAAAGGAAGGACATTCTGACACAATGTGGATGAACCCTGAAGACCTTATGCTGAGTGAAATAAGCCAGACACAAAAGGCCAAGTACTGTAGTATTCTACTTCTGTGAGGTGCATGGAGCAGTCAAATCCATAGAGACAGAAAGTAGAAGGGGGGTGCCAGGGGTGGGAGGGGAGGGGGGAGTTAGTGTTTAACGGGGACAGAGTTTCAGGAGGAAGGTGAAAAGTTCTGGAGTTGGACAGTGTTGATGGTTGCACGACAATGCGAACGTACTTCATGCCACTAAGGTGTCGCTTAAATTTTTTATCACAATTTTAAATGAAGAAGAAAAGCAAAGTTCTGTGACAGACAGAAGTCTTGTCTTTAACCCCTTCCAAATGCAGGTTTGGACAACACAGGCTCACACCCAGGCTCTGAGCCAGAGCGCCCCCTCACCTCACCCCACATCTGCTGACGAAACGAGCTGGTCATTCTGGGGACCGAGTCCGTTTCTCTGCTCCAAGAAGGAAGCTGTGCCAGGCTCCTGCCCGGCCGACTCCACCTTGGAGAAGACACAGGACACCGACCTCCATGAAGAACCTGCCCCCAGACCCTCGGCCGCCACCCCCGGGACAGCACACACTTGGGTCCTCAGAGCCACGTGGAGACCGCCAGGCCAGGAGGGGTGGGAGGCCGAGCGGGGCTGGGCTCAGCTAGCGGGGACCCTTTTCATCTGTTTCATGTACTGAGGTGTCATATAAAATGTCATTTGAAAAGAAGGGCTGTGCTCCTAGAACAAAACCGAAGCATTTGAAAAATCACCGCTTGGAAATGGACTCTGGGCGTTTCCAACTCTGATGGAAAAAGGCAGCTTGTCATCTTCCACGGCGGTCTCTTAAAAAAAAAAAACAAACCCACATGTCCAGCCAGCTGATGAAGCAGCCAACATCCTCCCCACTCTCTGTCATAACAACAATAAAACGAGAATAACAAGTGTTATGAAGCACCGAGGCGCACCGGCAGCCGGGCTAAGTGCTTTTCTCGTGTGCACCGTCTCACTGGACCTTCACACAAGCCCCCGAGCGCATGACTGCTCTGACTTCTGGTTTACAGATGAGGAAACGTAACCATCCTTCTTGCATTCTCAGACACGGATTTTCCGAAAAGAAATATTTTTTTTTGGCCACACCACGCGGCCAGGGATCAAACCTGTGCCCCCTGCAGTGGAAGCGCAGGGCCCTAACCACTGGACCGCCAGGGAAGTCCCCCGAAGATTTCGACGTGACAAAGTGGGATCTCTTGCTCTTCCCTGCCTCTCACGATGCTAACTGGCAGCGTGGCCTTCCTGCTCAGCGGCCACCGACGGAGTGTCAGGTGAATGCAATGACCAGTGATGTCCCCAGCTCTGTGCCCCTTGAAGGAGGGGCTCTCCACACCCCTCAGCCCAGCCCCTGCCTCACCCAGACCCCAGGGCTGGGGAGCTGGGTCAGCAGTGCTGCCACCTACAGCCTGGCCAGTGCCCACCTGGGCCTGGGACCTTCCCACTGAGCCCAGGGCCGTGAGGGTCCTGAGGGCTGCAGGGGTCAGTGCATCTCCTCCGGGATGGCTGCCCTGCTACAGCCAGGCCCCACCCAGACTAGCAAGGGGACCGCGGGCAGATGAGCCCACACGTGGGAGGCTCTCGCAGGGCCTCCCCAGGATGCTGCTCCGGGGGTGGGGGAGCCTGGAAGTCTCGAGAGAGAGCACTGTCCTTTCTCGTGCCTTCTGTAGCCCCCACCCTCCCAGCGATGGAGAGAAAGCCCGCTGGCCCTCACTTCTCTGAGTCCTCTGTAGACGAGACACTGATTTATGAGCAAATAATTCATCCCTCGGTCTGAGTAAGACTCGGCGCTAGGCGTGCAGCTTGCAGCTGCCACGGCTCTTGGCCCGAGAGCAGGTGCATCCAGCTTGCTCTTCAAACAAGGGGATAAACCAAAGCACAGTCATAAACGCCCATGTCTGTCAGAATCAGAGCCCGTGGAGGTCGTGAGGTGGGGGGGGATGCTCACGGGAGGGCCCGGTCCACGGACACATGTCTACGCCGCCGCCCGGTGCCAGAAGCCTCCGCGTCCCCAGAGTAAAAACTGTGCTCCTGTGGGAGAGCCCAGCCCCCAGGGGCTTATTCTAGGCTGGCGCACCTGCAGCGACAGCTCTGAGAAGTTTCCAGAAGCCCGCGTGCTCCCTGCTGAGGCCTGGGGCCCTGGACAATGGGCGTCCCTGTAGGTACCAAATACCACAGCGTTCCCAGGGACACGTGTCAGCAGTCACAGGCCGAGGACAATGGGCAGCAAAGGGATCCAACTGTGATCACAGCCCACCCTGCAGGTCTTTCTCCTGCACAGCTGGGTGTCTGCCAAACCCAGCAGCGGTCCTCCAGCCACAGCCGGGCAGCTTTCCTCCTGCCTCAGCCCCCTCCCAGAGGCCGGGACAATCCGGCAGCAAAAACGACAAAGGGGACTCAGCAGCTGGATTCACGGGGAAGAGAGAGGCACCCAGGAAGCTGCAGGCCCCTCTCGGAGGTTGAAGGGTCAGACCTCCCATCCACCTGCCCACTCTGGGATCCAAACCCTTGGGGGTGGCCGAGGACGGAGGAGCAGGGACCCCAGTTATGGGGAAGGGGAGCCAGGAGAAAAAGGGGTTTGTTCCCTGGTACCCTGCAGGGAGCAGCCCCAAACCCAGAGAGAAAGGCCTGGGCTTGGGGAGGAGCTGGGCACATATTATGAGGAGCAGCTCCTCACCCTCCAGCTGCCCTCCCAGGATGCGGGGTGGCCTGGAAGACAGGTCTTCCAAAAGAAACCATAAAAAAGGGTGGTGCCCACCAAAAGCCACATTTCGTAGAACTCATTTGTATGAAATGTCCAGAAAAGGCAAATCCACACAGAGAGAAAGCAGTGTCAGGGCTAAGGGGAGGAGTGGGGAGAGACCACTCATGGGTGTGGGGTTACTTTGGGGGTGATGACAAGGTTCTGGGACTAGAAAGTGATGGTGGCTGCATCACTCAATCTGTGGATCTATAAAGGCCACTGAACGGTACACATGCAGCAGGGGAACTAGACGGGATGTAAGTTACATCTTAGTAAAGCTGTTAGAACAGAACAGAAAGGAAAAGGAACAGTCCACCCATCAGTTGATGAAAAAATGTCTCAGGAACAAGAGGAAACAAGGTATCACACAACCACCTGGATGAGTCACAAGTGCCCTCCCGAAGTAAAAGGAGCTGGATCCAAAAGGCTCCACACTGTAGGATTCCATTTATTCCACATTCAGGAAAAGGCAAAACCAGAGGGAGAGAAAGCACATCAGTGGTTTCCAGGGGCTGCAGGTGGGGTGGGAGAGGTGTATACAAGAGACACAGTGATAGAAGTTTCTGGGGTGATAGAGCTTTTGGGGGTGATAGCAATTTCTGGGGTGACGGACCTCTTATGTATCTTGATTGTGGTTACACCACTCTGCCATCACTCACAGAACAGTACACCTAAAAGAGTGACTTTTACTGTCTGTGAATTACATTTCAATGCACATATACCTCTACTGACATCATAGCATCTTTTGAATCTTTGGCATTTTTTAAAAAGAACAGGTAACTTATATGTTTTTTTTTTTTTTAACCCTCAGCTCAAAATTTCATTTTCCTAACATGGACAAAATTTCCTGTAATTGGAAATCTGTCAAAAGAGAAAAGGGAACTGATTGAAAAACAAACAGGTGAAAAGAAAAATTTGTAACTATGTGTGGTAACAGGTGTTAACTAAACTTACTGCAATAATCATTTTGCAACATATACATATTATCAAGTCATTACATCGTACAGCTAAAACAAATACAATGTTAAATGCCAAATATATCTCAATAAAAATGAATAAACAAACCAAACAGCTGAAGGGGGAGGCAAACAAATGTAAAATTCTGATGCTAAAAAAAAAAAAAAGACCACTGAATTTGGAGACTCATGTTCACGGCAGCATGATTTCACAACACCCAAAAGTGGAGGCAACCCAAGTATCCATCCACAGATGAATGGATAAACAAAATGTGGTCCATCCGTACAATGGAATATATAAAATTTAGCCTTCAAAAGGAAGGAAATTCTGACACATGCTACAACATGGATGAGCCTCAAGGACATTATGCTCAGGACAAAAGGACAAATACTGTAGGATTCCACTCACATGAGGTCCCTAGAGGAGTCAGATGCATGGAAACTGAAAGGGGCCGGGGGAGGGAGTTTGGGGGGCGGGGGGCATTAGTGTTAATGGGGACAGAGCTTCAGTTCAGGAAGATGAAAAGTTCTGGAGACGAATGGTGGAGACGGTTGCACAACAGCATGAATATACTTAATGCCATTGAGCTGTGCACTTATAAATGGTTAACACAGTCAATTTTATGTTATGTGTATTTTACCACAATTAAACAAACAAACAACCCCCAACGACTCTTTCCCACTGTCCTAAGTGACCATGAGCTCTAGGGCAGGCGAGCCCCTGGCATCGCAGCCCCAGCCATGGCCTTCACGCAGCCACAGACCCGCCACACCATGCAGACACACGCCAGGCGGGGAGGGGGGGCCTGGAGGAGAAAGGGCTGCTTGTCTCTGCCCTTCCAGCCGCAGGTGTGCAGTGCAGACACCCCGGCCCGGAGGAGCCAAGTGAAGCGCAAAGGTCCACCAACACTGAGGCTCCAGCGCGTCTGCTCTGCAGGCAGACACAAAACTCCACAATGTCTGGACCGCTGCTCCCCAACAGGAGTCCGTGAGCCAAGAAGCCAAAGCAAAGCTGAGTGCAGGTAAGCCACCTGCTCGGCCCAAGCGAGGCTGGCAGCCGCCCAGCTGGGGAGGAGTTCTGTCCAGAAGGAGCCCCGGAACCCACAGTGACCCGGGCGGGGCACCGAGCAAGGCCCGTGGCTGCAGGGTGGCTCTCCCACCCCATACTCACCCCATCCTCCATGCAGGTGTCACTGGGGGGTTTCTCTGGCCCAGGGTGGGAGGCACACCAGATCTCCCCACCTCATCACCAGCCGGTCCCTTATCCCAAAGCCATGCTCCAGCCGTCCCAAGCCTTGCAGAACCCTGCTGTCCCACTCCTCCAGGGCTCTGTGCACAGGCCGCCTCCGCCTGAAATGCCCCCTCTCCCCATCCCCCACAACGGCCTAACACTCTCCTTTTCAGTGGGGTCCATTCAAGACCCAACCAAATGGCCGCTCCCTCCATGATGCCCTCTGTGAGCTAACCCAGCAGAGTTACCCCTTCTTGGTGCCCACCTGGTACTGACCTCCATCGCAGCCCCCATTTATCAGTGTCTATGAGCTCCTTGGGGTCATGGACTGTGTCGAGGCCAAAGCATGGAGTCTGGACCCCAGCAGGTGCTACACAAACTTCAGATGAACAAATAGGCGGATGGTTGGATGACAGATGGATGGACGATGAGTAAATGGATGCATGGATATTTGGATGGTAGAAGGATGATGGATGGATGGATGGAGCTATGGAATAAATGTTTGTGTCCCCCTAAAATGCGTATGTCGGAACCTAATCCCCCGTGCGATGGTGCCTTTGGAGGTGATTCAATCATGAGGGTGGAACCTTCATGAATGGGATTAGTGTCCTTATAAAAGAGACCCCAGAGAAATCCACCACTCTTTCTGCCATGTGAGGACACAGTGAGAAGACAGCCGTCTATGAACTGGGAAGTAGTGGACCTTCACCACACGCTGAATCTCCTGGCACCCTCGTCGTGGACTTTCAGCCTCCAAGAAATAAATTTCTGTTGTTTATAAACCACCCAGTCTATGGTACTCTGGTATAACAGCCCGAATGGACTATGGCAGATGGTTGGATGGATGGAGAGATGGATGGAGGGATGGATGATGGATGGAGGGATGGATGATGGATGGATGGAGGGATGGATGGATGGAGGGATGGATGATAGATGGAGTGGCTCAAGTACAGCTTGGCTTTCCCGGAACATCTGCTACTAGGGAACAGATGAGTTAGATTCGACTCACACATATGTGGAGCTTGAGAAAGATTCAGGATTCCAACACCCTGTTCTCTCAAGCTGGAGGGTTCTCTTTTATAACTTTGATCAATAAATGACTATTTTCTTAACTTTTTATTACAGGAAATTGCCAGCACATACAAAATCGAGAGTACAGTATCACGAATACCATTCCTGTCACCCAGCTTCAACCGTCATGAACCCACGGGCAGCCTGGTTTCAGGGGATAAACATTCGGAAGCAGCAGGATGCGGGGGAGAGGCAGGGCGCTGTTGGTGACCGCTCCCCACCCCTGCTTCCCACCCCCGCAACTTCCTGGGGGAAGGAGGCCTCACGGGGACAGGAGGACTGACCCTACCTGCCTCACAAGGGCTCCCGAGCACAGAGGAGAGACACCCACACGCGGCTCCGTCATCTCATTTCACAATCACCAGGAATCAGGAGGCAGCGCACTGCAGGACAGCGGTCAGCAAGCTCTGGCCCACGGGCCAAACCCAGCCTGTCACTACCCGTTTGTGTGACCCAGGATCTGAGAATGGATCTTATAACGATTTTTAAGTGATTACATTTTAAGTGGTTATATAAGTACCTACCTAATAGTCTCAATTTTGCCTCTCAGCCACAAAGCCTAAATTAGCTATTATCTGGCCCTTTAAGGAAAGGCTGGCCACCCCAATACCGCAGAGAGAAGAGCAGAGGCTCACATAACCATGCTTGGTTCAAATCCAGGCTCTGTCATGGAACCTTCTGACCAGTCTAAGCTTCTGCCAATGGCCGTACCACCCAGCTCTCTGCAGGGTGGAGTGGGGCTCAGATCCCAGAAGGCACACGGGATTCTATTACAAAGCGCAAAGCCAAACCCAAGTGCAAAGTTCCAGTAAAAGGAGGGGTCCTCTCTCCTGCAAGACCGCCAGAGAGGGAATGCCAGCCACTCTGGGGGTCCCTGGGAGTCCCAGTCGAGCTCACCAAACAAGAAGTCCTGAAGGAAAGCACGGACTTCTGCTGAGGCATCTGAGCCCCACGGCAGTGCAGACGGTCAGCACGGTCTCCTTCTCCTCCTCGTGTCCTCCAGACTGACCAACCCATCCCCGGGGGTGGCCAGCCCGGGCACAAGACAGTCCTTGCTCTGGCAGACACTGAGGATGCTCAGAAAGTAACAGGGACTAGACAGAGAGCTTCCCCTCAGACTCCAATCCCAGGTGGGGCCTGGGAGGCAGCAGGCTGCTTGAGGACTGGCCATCTGTGATGCAGGAAAACAGTGGCCCCAAGGTACCAGAAGTCCCCCATCCCCACGGCACAGAGATGTTGCAGGTAGAGCCTTGCATGCAAGCCCCGCTGTCTCAGGGTTGGCCTCAGCACAAGCGTTCCTGACCACGCAGGGTTGTGTTCTGGCCGGCAAGACATCAGTTGGCACCTCCAGGCTTCCCGCTGCCAACCACCTGCCTGGATACCACCACCTCTGCCCGGGCAGACGCCCTCCACACTGCCCTCACCCTCTCTCACATTGAGGCTGGGCCCCCCCCCCCCCCAGCTGTCCACGCTATGCCTTTCAGCACGCTACGCAGGTGACACCTGCACAGCCTGAGCATCTGTGCCCGCCCTGGGGGCCGACCCTAGGGCTGGCCAGTGGGCAGTAAGGGAGATAAATCAACCAGCAAAGAAGCACCCTGGTTCCCATTAAATGTACACGCAGAGCCAAATCCACCCCCTGGCTCACCGCGGGCTCCCTGGACCCGTCACTGCAGGCAGCCAGACCCAATTGGGGTCTTACGGGAAGACTGCTTCGGGACACCTGCCAGTAAGGTTTTCCAAGTGACTTGCTGGCAACTCAGAGCAACATGACTTAATTTTATTTGGAATCACAAAACTAAAGAGATCTTAAAGATGCTACCGTGCAGCTTCCTCATTTATGGGGTGGGGGGTCGGGGGGAGTCAGGGGCCCACAGGGTTTAAGTGATTTACGCAGAATCAGAACAGCAGCTGATGGCACAGCCAAGACAGGCACCAGAGAGGAGGGAGCAAGTGAGAGCCCCAGCTCTATAGCTCACAAGCTGTGATGGTTAAAACTCCAGAAGTGCTGGCTCTCAGCTGCAGCGAGCACTTAAATATAAGACAGATCATCCACAGTGGAAGACAACTCACCAGCATGGAAAAGAGTCCATCCCTCTCTTTTCCTCCCCAAGGCCATTATACCACGTTGCCCACCCTCCAGATATGACCTTCCTGTATGTACCTGCCCCGCCTACAGCCTACACAACCACACAACCTGCACAACCACACAACCTACACAACTACACAGCCTACACAACCACACAGCCTACACAACTACACAGCCTACAGGCTCCAAGTCCTCAGGCACAGGGAGGTGTTTGACCTGACAAGCCCAACAGCGTCCTGCTGCCCTGGCCCGGCTTCTTCCAGCTTCTGCAGCCTGAGTGCAACCACGTACTACCTTCTGTAAAATCCCTTTTCATCACAGTGTTTGGCTTCCTTGGAGCTTCCCTTAAGGCACGTAGGAACTCCAGGGGCCAGAACTAACTGGACAATGCTGTCTAGCTGACTCAATCCACGGCCAGGATGCATGCAAGGGAGGCTGAAGTGCTTTTCAGTTTCGATTACAAGCAGCCCAGAGCAGCAATAAGATAGCAGCTTCTATGCTAAACAAGGAGACAGTGAGTTCCTTCCCTGCCAAGGACCACGGAGCTGACAAAGGACTGTCACATAGCTGGTAGCCTCAGAGATCTTCCCAAATGAGAGACGGGACTGGTGTGGCCCCAGCTCTGAGCCTCTCTTGATCCAGAGTGCTTGGGGAGCACCAAAGAATCAGGAGTTATAGTGAGACCCAGCTTGGCAAGAAAGAAGTCAGAGGACAGCAGAGGATTCATTGCAAAACCACAGGTAAACTGGAACAGCGTTTCTGGAAGGTAATCTGGTGGCAGATATCAAGTGTCTTAAAACCACCCACACCCCGACTAAATCCACTGACAGATGCTCACCCTCAAGGAGGGAGCGGAAATGCAAATGGAAACACATGTAAAAAGACGAGATGCTCACTGACTAATGAATGTCACTGAATTGTACTTAAAACAAAACGTGGTTTAAGTACAAAACAATGGGATAAGTATTTAGCCTTAAAAAAGGAGGAAACTCTTGACACATACTACAACATGGATGAACCTCGAAGACATTATGCTCAATGACATAAGACGTTTATAGTGATACTGTATGAGTCCACTTCTGTGAGGTCCCTGTAGCAGTCAAATTCAGAGACAGAAAGTGGATGGTGGTGCCAGGGGCCGGGGGAGGGAGGGGGCGTTATTGCTTAAAGGACACAGATTTCAGTTTTGCAAGATGAAAAGAATTCTGGAGATGACGGTGGTGATGGCTGCACAACAATGTAATGTACTTACTATCACTGATCTATGGACTAAAAAATGCTTAAAATGGTAAGTTTTATGCTTATGTATACATACACACACAAAAACATAATGTTAAAAAGTTAATAATGCAATATACCAAAGCCCATCAAATTGTACATTCTAAATGGGCAAATTGTATGTTATGTGAATTATATCTCAATAAAGCTTCATTAAAAAGAAAAGATGTTCGCTGAAACATTATAATAACAAGCTACATTTAATAAACGTTAAATGTCCAACAAAATTCATTAAAATTAGATCAATTAAGCTATAACTCTATTACAAATAATAATGTAGACTTTAAAAATAATGTTTACAAAATATTCAGTAAAACAAGAAAATGCTCACGCTAATTGACAAAAACAGGACCCCCAGTGCAGCTAGATCTCAGCTACATAAAACAATCAGAGATATGATTTTATGTAAAGTCGGGAAGAAAAGAAAACCTCCCTTAACACTAAGCAGAAATGTGTTTCCCTGAAGCTTCTAACCATTAGTAACAGACCAGCCTCCCAGGTATGACCCTAAAGAAATCTACTCCCTCTTCCACATGACAACTGTTCAAGACACATAGCTAGTGCTCATGGACTCCGGAGGTGGACAATTCTCAAGCCTGGCTGCAGAGGAGATCTCCCAGGGAGATTTACAGAAATCCAGGTTGGCTCGGAGGAGGAAATCAGATATCCGTGTAGAAAGTGCTTATGAAGAGTGGAGGCCTCTGGGAGCTGGGAGCCACTGACAGGCAGCAAGAAAACAGGGACCTCAGTCCTACAACCACCAGGAACTGATTCTGCCAACAACCTGGGCTGGTGAGGGAATGTGGAGCCCCAGATGGGAATGCAGCCCCTGCCGACACTTTGCAGACTTTGGAGACCCTGAGCAGGAGACCCAGCTAAGCCATGCTGGACTGTTGACCCAGGGAAACTGATATTGATAAACAAAAACAAGAAGAACCTCACAAATCAGACTTGCCAGGAGTGACCAGCTGTGGGGATGTGTGTGATTTTTCTAACTACAGCAGAGGCGGTCCATGTGGGCAACCAGGACAGAGACACTGCCTTCAACCTCCACCAGGTCAAATGCCCCCCAGTTCCTCCTGAGTCTTTGGGCTCAGTGGCACCGAGCAGAGTAAAGCTACAGCCTGGACACGTCCAAGGACACCGGGAAGGACCTGGGCCCCTAGATGTCACATGCTGTCCCGCTGACCCATAGGAGGCCCCAGTCAAATGAACCCCCCGGACCCTTCCCAAGTGAACCACAGCCCAGCCCAGCCTTTAAAAAGCCCCCTGAAAATAGCTGTGAAAGGGAAAAGCCAAGGGACAGTACAAGGGTCCTGACCCACTGCTCCGGCGTGGTCTACACACCCCCGAGCCCTATGGGGCCGGCGTGGGTGTCCCCGATGACAGAGTGAGCTCCCCCAAGAAAGCCTCGCCTTGGCCTTTGACGTCCAAGGTCTTATTTACTGTCATGCCCCATCATGCCTGCCTTGGAATTCAATAAACATAAAGTGACTCTCCTCCCTTAGGACCGGCTCTGATCCACTCACATACTTGAGGGGGCCCAGTGCTTTGGGGCCAGAGAGAAAGGGGGAAGAGGGGGAGAGAGAGAGAGAAGGAGGGAGAGACAGAGAGAGACAGACACTTTCTGTTCTCCTCCCAGACGTCCCCCCTACTCTTGGGGCACCCAGCAGGGCACTCAGGCTCTGGCAGCCATGCCCCTGCCTGCCGCACTCCATCAGCCGACTGGGATGGTTTCCCACCTGCCACCTGCAGAATCAGTGTCCCAGCCCAGCGATTAGAATAAAGGGCCTCTCTCAGGCAGCCAGCAGCCGGGTCTCAGCCCTCTGACTTTCCCTGCTACCCTACCGGGGTTTCTGCACCCCAAGACTGCAGACATAGCAGGGATTAACAGCACAGGGCCCACGGGGCAGGGGAAGCTGGGAGGTGACAAGCAGCGCGCGGACCGGGTCTCCAATACTTCCCTACCCCGCCTTCTGGAGTCTCGCTGGCCCCTCCGCAGAGAAGAGTCTGCTCTAGAGCGACTTGCACCATCTGGGTGCTGACAAAATACCACAGGAGGGGTACCCAGACTGATGTTCATCATCACACCCTGGAGCTTTAGAGCTGAATTCTGATAGTGGCTGCCCAGGTGCCTCGGGGGTTGGGGGGGAGGGGGCCCATCTGACTGCCCCCAGCAAGATGCTATCCCACAGGGCCTCCCAGCGGGCTCCCACAGGCATGGCCGTCTCGGATCCAGACCATCCCCACCAGCCCGCGGGGCCCCAAAGCAGACACTTCCACCCATGTTCCTAGGGTAGAAAGTGGAAAGCTTTCAGAAGTCAACATTCATAAGTGAGTTACATTTTTTGGTCTAAGATTTGAGCAGATACGAATCCTGCTTTTGCACATGCCGGCTTGCACACACACCCAGAGGCTGAGCCGCCATGCCGAGCATCACCTAAGAGAGTTCACAGGTCACGTCGCAGGGCCTTCCAGTCAATTGGACAACGGCTCTGAGCCCAGCACGGGGACCCCCGCGCCTCGGAGAGGACAGGAGAGGGGGGCACCAGCGTGGTTGGCCCAGCCTGCACGTCCCCGCTCACAGCACAGCCACTCCACGAGACTGGGGAGGGCCAGGGATGAAGACTGCCCCATCTATTCAACCACGAGCCTGCAGGTTCCCCCAGCTCCTCACCTAAAGCCTCAGACAGCTCAGCTATGGGGATCCCTGCTGCTCCTCCTCAGGGACCCCTGTGAGGGATGGTGCTGTGCAAGACGCAGCCCGCTCCCCAAGCACCATGTGCCTCCCCACTGAGCAGAGGCCTCGGTCAGCTTGGCCTGGTCGTGGTCCTGCTGTCCAACCACCACCGAGGCCTGAGGGAGAAACGGTGAAGACATCACGCTGAGTGAGACAAGCCAGACGCAAGAGGACAAGGGCCACGCGAGTCCACTTCTGAGAGGCCCCACAGCAGATCCACAGACGGCGGGTCGCTGGGGGTGCCAGGGGCTAGGGAGGGGGAGGGGGGAGTTACTGCTTGATGGGGGCAGAGTCTCATTTTGGGAAAAGGTTCTGGAGATGGTGGTGGTGATGGTGGCACGACAATGTGAATGTATCGGGTTGGCCAAAAAGTTCGTTTGGGTTTCTCCTTACGATGGTATGGAACACCCAAATGAACTTTTTGGCCAACCGAATACTTGATGTCGCTGAGCTGGACACTGAAAATGGTTCAGACGCTCCATGGGGCCCAGCTGTCCTGTGTCCCCTTCCACACGACGCAGGGCAGCACCCTCTGCTTGGCGGAGCCCTGGGCAGCCCACACAGCAGCCTGAGTGCACCGAGCGTGAGCCACTCTCGTGGCTTCCTGTCTTCCTCCTCTGCTTCTCACTGAAGTAAGAAAGTCTGTGGTTCTTACTTTCTCTCTTACAGCCTCACAATCACTAAAAACGAGAACCAAGTGGTTCTAAGCTTTCCCTCTACAAACTTGGGGGTGGGGGGGCCCTATGAGAAAAATCAAGCCGTCTCTCTCTCCCTGCAGCTCCTACCTTCCCAGGCCCCCAGGAACACTGCAAGAAGACCCCATTCCACCCCACAGGGGCGTGCGCGGCCCCAGGTGCCCTGGGCCGACGGAACAGCCCACTAGGTGAAGCAGCTGGCTCTCCTTTGGGGCCACGATGCAGAAAAATACACACATACTGTACTTTTAAGACCTAAGAACTCCACTCAGCCCAGGAGGACACATTAGGAGAGGGAACAGAGCGGGAGGAGGCGCCCGGCAGACCCCGGGGTCCTCCTGGAGCTGAGCCCAGTGGGTGAAAAGGCCTGCACCTACTGAATTATGCATTTCTCCTTTAAAATCGCTTGCTAAGTGGTGTTCAATCAACTGACATTAGATGCCTGAGGGGGTGACTCTGTGAGACCAGAGAGGGGGCCAGATCCCGGGGGCCACCATCCTGGGCACTCAGGCTCCCACCAAGCCCCCAAGGAGGGGGTGTCCTCTCCAGCTGACAGAACCAAGTCCCTGCACAAAGCCACATGCTGGATCTCAGGCATGTCCAGGTCTCCTACCTTCAAGGTCTGCATTCTTTCCCCAGACTATGTGGACATATGTTCCAGAAGGCTACCCTTGGTATGTGTACATGTGTTACCCGCAGAAACTCTCTTCCTGCCCCCCTGGCAGACCAACTAACCCCGGCAGCACTTTTTTTTTTTTTTGGCTGCGTTGTGTCTTCATTGCTGCATGCGGGCTTTCTCTAGTTGCAGCGAGTGGGGGCTGCTCTTCGTTGCGGTGCGCGGGCTTCTCACTGCGGTGGCTTCTCTTGCTGCGGAGCACAGGCTCTAGGCGTGTGGGCTTCAGTAGTTGTGGCACGCGGGCTCTAGAGCGCAGGCTCAGTAGTTGTGGCACACGGGCTTAGCTGCTTCACGGCATGTGGGATCTTCCCGGACCAGGGATCGAACCCGTGTCCCCTGCACTGGCAGGCGGATTCTTAACCACTGCGCCACCAGGGAAGTCCCCCGGCAGCTGGGGCAGCAGGGCCCTCCCACTCCCTCCAGTGTCTCCACATGGTCTCCCAGCCACTGACAGCTCCTTCCTAGTGCTCCCTGGGCCATGCGCTGACCCCTCTGTGCACATGGCCGGCCACCTCTGTCACCTTTTCCCAGACAGCCCCTGCCCCTCTGCACCTCCCAGGACTGCCCACAGCAGAGCCTGTCAGCACCATGACCCTGCCCCAGTGCCCTGACTGCTGAAGGGAAAAGGCAGATGGACAGGCAGTGTCCTTCCAACACGTCTGTCCTCTTGGGCGCTTTGCCACCTGACCTGCTGGAGGAATCTGAGCCAGGTGCCCCAGGAGGATGTACAGGGTTACAACATTTTCCGGGAGGTTTTTTTTGTTTGCCAAACAACTGATCAGGTCCCCTCCACCTCTGGGGAGGTCACTCGGTGCCCACTCTCATGCGAGAGGCATCACCCCCCAGCCTAGCAGAGAGGACAGCACCGGCCCCTCCACCAACGGCCTGACCTTGGGCGGGTGTGTATGTCTCACACCCCCTCAGACCCAACCTGACGACAGCGTATAATCTCACTCCAGCCACTTCATAAGAATGTTCCGAGGGCACGAGAAACAGCCTCCACCAAAGTCATGTTTACTTCCCAAGTCAGGCATCGCAGTCCCCGCCCCCGCCCCACATTGGCAGGCCCGTCTCCCCCGGGCACCGCCACCACCACGTCCCTGTTTTGCAAGGTGGCAGTGGCCAGGGGGCACCAGAATCCAAGACAGCTGATTAGCAGGCTCCAGGCCGGGGATTCAGGAAGCTCTTGGGATTGACTGAGAGGAGCCCAAACCTCAGCAAAGAAGGAAAAATAACCTCCAGGACATCTCCAAAGCTAACAAGCTTCCTTGCTGGGGCACCTGTGTCATCAGGCTCCCCAGAATCAATGCCGATTATTATATGGGGGAAAGCGGAGTGGGGCTCAAACAGGAAGGGGCCGGACCAAACAGAAACCTCAGAGATGGGGGTCTCATTCCATCCGTGACCCACAAACACCACGGCACCCAAGACACAAGACATCAAGGTAGGTGTTTGTCTAGAGGATCTCACCACCCTGAAGAAGAAAGCCGGACAGACACAGGATTCACAGGAAATAGCTGCAAACATACAGCTAAAGAAAGACACACAGTCAGAGAAGATGCAAGGACATTACAAAGGTTTTGTTTGTCTGCACTGGTTTTTTAAAGACAAGGCGCATGGAAAGAAGCCTTTCCACAAACCCGTGAATAAAGGCAAGAGAGAATTTCCAGGAGACAGTGCTTGGCACTTAGTAGATGCTCAATAAATACCTCTGAGTGCCAGAACGGGGGACAGGTGGTTGCCTTAATAAAGGAAACGTAGGTACAAACCAGAGTAAAGAAGACGTGGAAAAATTGTGTTAATAAATTTTAAAGAAAAAAAGTTAAAGGGACTTCCTTGGCGGTCCAGTGGTTAGGACTCAGCACTTTCACTACCGTGGCCCCAGGTTCAATCCCTGGTCCAGGAATTGAGGTCCCATAAGTCGTGAGGCCAAATAAAAAAGAAAGAAAAGAAAAAGAATGGAAGGAAAGGATCTTAGCAACGACAGGGTCCAATCCCTAATGTTTTAGATGAGGAGAGAGATGTGGCCACGTGAAGTGTTAGGACGTGGTTCTCCTGACACCCGGCCGGGTGGTCTTGGCCCACCAGGCTGCCCAGCGCCGCATGGTGCTCCACCTGAACTCCTCCTAAGACCCGGCTGGTGAGCACAACACACACACCATCTCTCTGCTGCCCAATCAGGGACTCACTGAGTGCTGGGGGCCAAACTGTGTCCCCCTGAAATTCACCCGTCGAGGTCCTAGTCTCCAGCACCTCAGAACGTGACTGTATTTGGAGATGAGTTTCTCAAGAGGTGATTAAGTTATAATGGGGTCATCAGGGTGGGGCCTATCCAATCTGAATCATGTCCTTATAAGAAGAGATTTTAGACACACACAGAGCCACCAGGGGTCCACGGGCACAGAGGGAACACCATGTGAAGGGGAGGACCATCTACAAGCCAAGGAGAGGCCTCCGAGGAAACCAATCCTGCCAGCAGCTTGATCCTGGACTCCCAGCCTCCAGAATTGCAGGGAAAATAGATTTCTGTTGTTGAAGCCCCCAGTCTGTGGCATTTTGCCCCAGAACGCTAACATACTGGGCTGCTTCAAACACATAGGTGTGAAAGCCAAGGAAACATCGTCATGGCTAACAGGTGTTTTCCTGAAGAGAAGACACCTATGAAGGACCAGAGATGGGGCATCAAAGATGAACGCTACCCAGCAACTTCAAAACCCTAACTGAGTGAAACAGGCCAGATGCAGAAGGACAAATATTACATGATTCCACTCACATGAGGTACGTGAAACAAGTAAATTCACAGAAAATAGACCGAAAGTAGAGCAGTGGTTGCCAGGGGCTGGGGGTGGAGGAAAGGTGAGTTATTGCGTAATGGATACAGAGTTTCTGGTAGGAATGATGGAAAGTTCTAGAGATAGTTATGGTTACACAACAGCATGAATATACAGAATGCCACTGAACACGGAAAAAAGGTGAAAATGCCACGTTTTGCTACATATATTTTACCACAATAAAGAAAAACCTATCACATGTTACATAAGTAAGTTATTTTAATTAAAGTTATTATATTTTTTCAAGAACAAGGAAAAAATCCTACACGAGCCACAGGGATTATAATTCTAGTCGGGGTCAAGACCCCCATGGGGTTCAGAGTTAATTAAATCTGCCACCACCTTCTCCTGAGCCTTGATCTGAAAAGCAGCCTCAGTCAAAACTCAGTCCTGTTGTCTGGCAACTGGAGAAGATGCCCAACCGTTCACCGTGAATGTGGAACCCTCTGAAACCACAGGGCAGGCTGGACCACGGGATTCCCAGCCAGGGAGGGGAGGCGGCTATTGAAGCCAGAAGCAACAGGGAGGAATGGGGGGGCACCTACCCCTGGACCCACACGAATCTACACTCCCAGCTCCTGCTTCAGTGAAAGGTCCAGAATGCTTCCTTCTGTTCCCAAAACATTAAAGTCATCCTTCCCAAGCTGGAGAATCCTTGTAAAATTGGATCTACATTCCGTTTCCACTCTGGTGATGATTTAAATGGTCTCGGACTCTGCCTCTGTCCCCCGGGAGGAGCCTGCACTCAACTTGGAGGTGGCGGCAGGCTCTGGTCTAGAGATGCCGGTGGAGCCCAGGCCAGGCCTGGGTGACCTTTTCCTGCCCCACAGTTACTCACGCTCGTCGCCGGTCCATTCAACCACCCAAGGGAAAAACAAAGCTGCGATCATTCTGATGATAACATGTCACCAGAATCCAAAGGGCAAATTAAGCTGCTTAACAGAAATGTGAAACAACAGGGCAGCCACTTGCAGGAGCACCCAGGAAGAAACACAAGATCTAGGGTCCCATCTCACAAGGGACACATGGGGCTGGGGGTGCCTCAGACCTAAAAGAGGAAAGGTCCTTGGTTGTGTGGCCTCTCTCAGGAAAGGGTGGCCAAAGTCCTCGAAAGGAGTTTAAGGGACAGGGGTGGACACAGCTAAGACGCTTCCCAATGATCAGCCACCTTCCCATCTTCCCGACCCGGCCCCCTGGCTGTGGAAAGGAGGACAGGATCTTGGGGATGTGCTGTGTGTACGGCTCTGAGCTGGGCTCCACGGGAGGCCCAGGAATGAACCAGGGATCCCTGCCTTCAAGACGCACACGTGGCTGTGACACCACATGGATGACATTCGGGGACACGACGCAAAGTGAAATTATCCAGACACGGAGGGACACGTAATGTGTGTGATTCCACTCCTGCGACGAGGCGCCAAGAGTCATGGAATCATAGAGACGGAAAGTAGAGGAGACGGTCCCAGGGGCTGGGGGACGGGGCACTGCTGTTTGATGGGGACAGAGTCGCAGCTCGGGAAGATGAAAAGTCCTGGAGACGGACAGTGGTGATGGTAGCACAACTACGTGAACGTACTTGATGCCACTGATCTGTACACTTAAAAACGGCTAATGTGGGTGAAGATAGTAAATTTTATGTCATATAGTACCACAAAATAAATAAATAAATAAATAAAGGACAAAGCACACAGTCCAGAGTCACAGAAGCCTCTGCTCCACTGCTCCTCAGGGGCAGACGGCAGCCTCCACCCCCTGCCCCTAGACAAGGCCCCTCTCCAATGCAGCTATTTCCAGAAGTTTCCCTGATGGCATGCCCTCTGAACACATAAGTGATGTGTGTGTTCCTGTCTCCCATTAACTTGTAAGCTCCCAGAGGGCAAGGACCACACTCTCTCCTATGCAGCCCGTCCTGTAAGAGGGACAGGCTTGCACACAGCAGAGCTCGCAGCCGGTGGGCCCTGGGTGTGCGGAGCTCGAAGGACCCCTAGACACCCCCACTCGCATTTTTCAGGCATGTGTGGGGCAGTGGGAAGAACATTGGCTCTGCATTCCCGCGGGGCCTGGAGGCCCAGCTCTGCCACTTCCTGGTTGCATCCTTACCTGCAGATGTGGAGCAGGTGGGGTGATGGAGAGCCCACAGGGGGCCCTGCCTGAAGCATGCTGTCACCATGCCTGGCGCACAGCGGCTGGTGGTCATTTCAGCTCCTTTCCTCAACTCGGAAATACGGGAGTAAAGAGGCTCTGAAGCTACTAGGGCCAGGGCCCCATGTCGGCGGCTGCTGTTGCGTCAGAGAAATTAGGTGACTTCCACTCCCTCCCACAGCGATTTTCCTCATTGTCACATTTCAGAGGCGCAGCCCTGGCCAGCAGGCATCTAAAGAACATAGCTAAATAGGACAGAGACAGACGGCCGGGCCAATGGGTCCCTCCTTCCCCTCCAGCCACAACGCTCAGAGGAACGTGCTGGGTACTGAATTTACAGGCTCCCGGAGCTAAAACCACCAAGAGTTTCAAAACCTAACAGGAGAGAGAACGTGGGACCTTGAGGACTTTCAGAGAAGGATCCAGAAAGTGCTAAGAGTGGAGTCCAAGCTGTCAAATTAACTCCTCGGCTGGGAACCTACCCAGCGTTACCCACGGAGCCGGGTTCCCCTGTGTGCAGGGGCTGAGAGGCAGGCGAGGAGCTGTGAGCTTGGGGAGACGGCCCGCAGGGAGGGCCCCGAAACACACCCCCTCCAACAGGGCCCCGGTCCCTGGAGACTCTGAATTCCCCCAGCAAGACATCATGGTTTCAGGTTGTAGGTCTCCACGAAAACGCCTCATTTTCTGCTTTATTAACGACGTTCTCCCACACCCTGGCGGGCGCCGAGGACCAGTTCAAGCTGGCTCGCTCAGCCGACAGCTGGCCAGACGGGGCTGGTGCCCAGCGACCACAGGGCAATCCTCCAGACCCTGGAGGAGCTGACGTGCCTGCAAAGCAGGCTTCTAAATACTACGGCCTCCCCCCAACCCGTCCCACGAGGGACTCAGGGGATGCGGCTGGGTCAGGCCACAGATCCCGACGACACACCACAGCCCACCCCAGCAGCAGATGAAGTCAGCAACTAGATGTGCCTAAAACAAACAGGACGGGGCACTGATCGCAAAGAGGCCACTCCACAGAGCCAAAAATAGCCTCACTTGTTTCAAGAGGATGCTGACCAACGAAGCACATACAACTCCATCAGCAGAGAAAGAAAAATCAATGGAGCAGAAAACTGGATCAGCCCAACAGGGACCAGGACTCTGAGAGACTCCCGACTGCCTCACCCCCACCCCCCCCAAATCCCTCTCCTTACTCCAATCACGAAATGTGCCTGGATCTCAAAACCCAGTCCCATCACCCCTGCGCCTCACGGTATTTGTACTCAAATGTGTACACGTACTATATACACAAATCCCATAGGTTTAATCTCAGGGCCAGGAGTCAGACCGTGGACTAGGAGCACAAAATGAGCATCAGTGGGCAGGGAAGACGAGGAGGCAAGAGCACACTGATGGATCAGAAAATGTAGCTAGGGTAAGATGCACAGAGGTGAGTAATGATGGGTGATGACTCTCATCAAAACTGGGCAGATCAAAACGGGCGTGGCCCTGCTTCAGCCCTGGATAAAATCTTCACCCTGTGGATCTTCAGTGGCCCACTGAGTCAGAACTGTCCGTCACCTCACTTCCTCTTCATTCCTATTTTCACCTGCTCTGACTAGCAAGCGAACCTGACACTCCTATGGCCTGGGAGCAGCTGGCACCTCTTGGGTTCCCCAAACATGTCATATAACTCTTCCAGGACAGGTGGCGGGGATTGCCCAAGACACGGATCAATCCCGGCTAAAAGCATCCATCCAAGCAGCAGAGATGACCCACTCTTTATACCATCCCTACTGCTCGGGTGGGGGGAATCAGAAGGCAAGGAGATGACTGCCCAGGGCATCCTGGTCCCAACCCACAGAGAGTACTCTCACAGGAAGCACAGAGCTCTAGACCCAAAGGAAGGAGCCACCGACCGTCCCACACACCACCCCTCCCACCCCAATCCCATTCCAAACACTGGGAATCTGCCTTCAGGAGGAAGGCGGGATGTAGTTTGTTCAGGCTCATCATTAAGAATCCTTCCAGTCCACAACAGTATTTGAAAATCACTCCAAAAACTATCCACCTTTTCCTCCCCGCATTCCCTACTGCTCAGTGGTTTCCAGCCAGGGGCAGGTGTGCCCACCAGGGTGGTAGAGGTACCCACCTGCGTCTCCATGGAAGGTGCCATCTTGAAGCAGCCTGCTGGACAAGCTGTCCCCATCGCTGGGCCAGATCTGCCCCGTCTTGCGGACGCCCACGATGGTGGCCTCGGACACGACCACCGGTCCCTGCCGGTGCCGCTTCTGGCACTGGGGCGTGGGGGGGCTGCTGCTGTCGAAGGATTGCTGGGAGTTCTGCGAGGGTGAGCGGCTCTTGTCCCGGAACGTGCGGTAGGTGGTGGGGCTTGGGGACACGCGGCTGGACTGGCCCGAGGAGAAGTCCTCCTCGCTGGACGTGAGGTTCTCGTTGGAGCTGCAGTCCGGGGTGTAGCCGCCTCCGCTGTCCTCAAAGCTCCGAGGGGAGTAGGACCTCCGGGGCCAGGTAAGGCGCTTCTCCTGCTCCGAGGTGCTCTGGCTGCGCTGGAGCGAGCCCTTGCCCTCCCCTTCCACCATCATGCCCCCGACATAGATGCTCTGGTAGGGCTGGTACTCCAGGGGCGGCCAGGGGGGCCTGCCGCCGCCATTGGCGTTGATCAGGTTGTCCTTCAGGAAGCGCGGGTTCAGCTCCACGTCCTCAAAGTCGCCGTCGAGGCCGCAACTGCTCTCGGAGAGGCGCCCGCGGTAGGAGGGCCTGGGCGGGTCCCCAGGGCCGGGCCCAGCGCCCTGCTGGGACTTCTTGCGCTCCATCTGCATGGCCTGGCTGCCCAGGGAGCTTATGCGGTCCGACACGTCTTTGTCGTTGACCTTCACCAGGCCGCGCTCGTGGTGGAACTCGACGTTCACGTAGAAGGGTTTCTCAGCGTCCGCCGCCGCCGGCTGGACGGGGCCCTTGCGGATCCTCTCGAAATTGGAACGCAGGGCCGCCACGCTGGTGGGGGGCCCGCGGTCGTCGCGGTCCGCGGGAGCGGAGGCCCCGGGCCTGCGCGTGGCCGCGGGCCTGGCCTTGCCCGGGGAGCCCTTCCCGTCGAGCCGGGCCTCGGGCTCGTCGGCGGTCGGCGGGTCGGCGCAGTCCGCCGGCGCGGGCTGGGGGCGCGGCGCGCGGGGCTCGGCGGCGCCGTCGGGGGGCTGCGCCGCGCGCCGGAAGCCCCAGCGCTGTCGGTCGTAGCTCTTCTTCTCCTTGGCCAGCAGCGTCTGCAGGTAGATCATGCGGAAGCGCTCCTGGTTCACCTCCTGCTCCAGGCGCCGGATGGAGGCCTTGCAGCGCTCCAGCTCCTGCTCAATGTCGCCCACCGAGCGCAGCTCCATGCGTGGCGGCTCCGAGTCCGGGAACTGCGCCTTCCACGCCTCGGCGAAGCCCACCGGGTCCACCATGGCGCGGCCGGCCTCACCTGCGCCGCCCGGCTGCCGCGGGGCCCGGCTCAGCGGCGGCGCGACGGCCTTGCCAGGCCCGGCCCGGGGCGCCGGGCGGCCCCCATGCCCCCGGCGGGGCAGCGGTGGCGGCAGCTGGCGAACAATGCCCGCCCCCTCCCGGGCGGCAGGTGAGGCTGCGGTCAGGCTCCCCGCGCGCGGGGCGGGGCGAGGGGCGGGCGCGCGAGCGCGGGGGAAGGGCGCGGGGCTGCGCGCGCCGCTATTGTGTGCGGGGTTCCCGGCGCGCGCAGGGTGGGTGCTACCTCCGCTAAGCCGGGCCCACTAGCCCATGGCCGCCGCCGGCGCGCTGCTCTCCTCGGGCTCCCGCGCCCTCGCCCAGCCGCCGCCGCCTCCCCGCATTGCGCTTGGCCCGCTCGCTCACGCCGCACTCGCGCCCGGCCCGCACTCGGTGCCGCAGGAAGGGGAGGGCCGGGGGGCGGTGGCCGCGGCGCGGCGGACCGAGCGGGAGGGCCTCTTAAAGGGGCCGCTCCCCCGCCCAGCCGTGGCCCTGCCAGCGTCCCCGCGCCTGGGAAAACCGAGGCCCGGACGGCGAGTTCTGCATTCCTGGGACAGGAAACCCTGGGTCCGCATTGCCCCCCAGCCCGGCAGCCCCTCACCGGCGTCACGGCTGAGCGCGCCCCTAGCGGACAGGTCACCCAGCGGTGCCAACGGGCCTCCAGCGCTGGGGTCCTGGGGTGGGTGATGAAGCAACATCTGCCACACGGGACTGTCACAGAGATAATCAATAGGAATTTCTCCCCAGGTCACTCAACACCCATGTCTCCCTTCCTGCGGTCCTGGGCCAGGTGTTTGCCTGACTCAGAACTTATCTCTGTAATCTGCCTCTGAAGGGGTCGCCAGCCTCCACTGGGACGCGCAGGGCTGGGCGGAAGACAGCATAGCCCAGGCGGGCAGCGAAACAAAATTTGTTCTCGTCCCCCAGGGAAGCCCAGAGATCTTAGACACACAGCACCCTGGAGGGAGTCCAAGGGGCGCCAAGTGAAAATACCCCAATCAGCCTGCTGGGTGAGGGGATACGGAAACAGGATTTGTCGACCAGAGAACCCGGCTTGAGTCCTGACCGCCTCTGCCCCTCTGTGCCTGCTTCCTGGGCGTTGAAATGAGAACCAGGATACCTCCCCACCCCGCTCCCAGACCCCCGCGCTGTTGTCCCTGCACGGATGTGAGGGGTTGTCTTGCCTTCCCCGCAGTTCCAGTGCCACCCAGAGTGGATACCCTGACATCTAACCTAGAGGAACAGAGCCCAGGGCCGGCCTGTTTGTGACCTTGGCAATTCCCTTCCCCTCTCTGAGCCCAAGTTTTGTCCTCATATGTCAGATGTTGTGAGCACCATGTGTAAGGCAACCAGATAGGGCAAACATAAAGCATGTGCTGTTCCTTCCATGATTGCCTTTAATGTTGGTGCCCTGGGAGACTGGCAGGAAAACCCTGGGGGCAGGACTGGCAGACACTTCCAGGCACAGCTCACTGCCGCCCCCTGCAGGCTCTCCACCCTCCTGCTGTCACCCCTCCCAGGCCCCATGTCCCCTCCCACCCCTCTGCAAGGCCAACAGGGCCCTTGTAAAGCCTGTTTTGCAGGTGAGGAAACAGGGGTTGATGCCCTGACTTTGTGGCCAGCAATGCGAGGCGGAAATCCCAGCAGTGCTCACATCCTGAGGACCTCTTCTTCAAAACGGGTATAATAAATCCTGACCTCCCAGGGCATGGCACACAGCAGCTCAGCATCAGTATTAGTTGCCTTCCTTGGATGACCTGCTCCCATCACCCAGGGAGTGGGTCCGACAGGACTAGAACCCAGGCCTCCAAAACCCCATTCCCTGGCTGTCAGCAAGGAGAATCCCAAAAGCACAAACATTTTTTCCCCCTTGCTGACAGGGTCTCTCAGTTTCTAGGGGGAATTGTGGGCTCATCAGGGACATTATCATTAAACACCTGGGAAAGAAAAGGATACTTTGCGGGGGGGGGGGGTGGCTTCATCCATCAGTGAGGTGTCCCTTTCTCTGGTTTGCAGGCCCCAACTGAGCCCCACCTTAAATATTGTACACATAAGCAAGCTCATATCAGAAACTCTGACGCTGTTTGGTTTGGGTTTGCAAGCTCTGTTCTCTTGGTAGAGCAAGTGGCTTGTTGGGCACAAGGACACTGCAACATAGTGGCTATCTCCCCATGGGACAGCTTGTTCTGGCCCCAAGGACACTCCTCCCATCCTCTGAGGCTTCCCTGAAAGCACTCCCACCCTGGGTCTCTGGTCCTTCCCCGAAGAGCTTTCTTATTCCTCCCTCCTGAGGAAGGGAAGAATGAGGAGGAAAGTGGGGTCCATGTATATAACACTCTGTAATCCCCCATTTGGTGTCTGTCCCCAGCTAGATCTAAACTTCTAAGAACAGAGATCTGTCTGTCTTGTTCCCCAGTGAACCCCCAGTGCTTACGACATAGTAGGTGCTCAGCCAGTGCTGGCCCCGGGTGGGAGCGCAGAGCCCAGGGAGGAAAGGGTGAGGCAGGCAGAGCCAGGCCACAGCAGAGGTGTGTGGGCCTTGAGGGCGGGCATCCAGGAGGAGGCAGAGGTCAGGGGAAGGCTGGCCGGCGAGCTGGTCCTAAAGATGGGGACAGACAGGCAAAGATGGGGAGAGTTCAGAGTTCTGGGTGTGTCTGAGGAACAGCTGGGTTAGGGGGTGAGGCTGGTGTGGGCTGCAGGATGTCACATCAGGGGTTTCGCACCCGTGAAAACCATCACCACAATCACCACCACTCCCAATAGATGGGTTTTTTTTTTCATCTAAAAACTAAAATGGAACAGGAAAGTGGGATTGTTGGTGATGTCCCCTCCTCAACTTCCTTCATTTTCTGGGATATGGTTTTGTGGCTCTATAATTCATTTCACAGTCTCTCTCTCTCTCTCTCTCTCTCACACACACACACACACACACACACACACACACACACACACACTCGTACCCTCAGCAGCAGCTCTAGTGGTCCTTGAACCCAGACCAATGTTCCGGCAACCCCTCCCCGAGGCTATCCGGTCCCTTTGCTGGAAGGAGCGGCTGGGACTCAATGGCCCCCTCTGCTGGACAGAACGCAGAACTTCCGATGCCTCAGAACCCTGGGGATGGAAACAACCCCAATGTCCGTCATGGGAATATCACAGTGGAATATTATATGACCATGAAAGAAAATGCAGCACCAATACATGCTAAACATTGATGAACCTTGAAAAAATTTATGCCAAGTGAAAGAAACCAGTCATAAAGGGCCACATATTGTATGACTCCATTTACATGAAATGTCCAGAATAGACAAATCTATAGAAACAGAAAGTAGGTTGGTGGTCACCTGGGGATAGGGGATGGGAGGAATGGGGAGTGACTGCTAATGGTCTCACACAACAATAAGTGGGGACCATATTTTGCTCCTTCCCTGCCTTGTCTGTACCCTCCTCCCCACCCGCTTTGGGGGCAGAGGCTAGAGGGCTCCCTCCAAACGGGATATGGCCACATGACCCCCATCTGTCATCTGTCATCCGTCAGCCCCAGAGAGCTGCGGGCAAGATCAGAAAATGGGGGCGATCGATACAGCTGTTCTCTAGCCCTGCTTGTTGCTCTGTGCCAGATGGTGCCTGGCGGGGTGCCTCTTCCAGGTTACCAGCCCCGGCCCAGAGTGGGTAGCCGGGGTCTCTGAGGGACTTCCCTGGCCAAGGGCTCTGACCAAGTGAGCTGTGGGCCTTTCCTCCCAGGCCCCCTTGTCTGTAACTCCACCACCTTCTGCAGAATCAATTCTGGATGAAGCCCTGCAGTGGGGGGCATCCCGGCCGAGTGCCCAGGCTGCCATTTCCAGCTTCACAGAGAAGAAGGGGCTGGGACAAGATGAGCTGGTTCCTGAAGGCACGGCCAGTGACATGGTGCAGGCTGTGGCTTCCAGTGGCCAGAGGCCCAGAGCACCCTCAGGCCAGGGGTGCCATCCACCTGTTGGGGATCAGGGAGCAGAAGGAAGGGTCTGCAAACAGCAGCCTGGGGACAGGCCGCACTACCCTGCTCCCTCCTGGGGCGCAGGCTCAGACAGGTGGCTGTTGGCCCTGAATTCTGGGAGGCGTCTGGATGAGGGGGTGGAGCCTGGAAGGAGGCCGTGGGACAGCCACGCTCCCTGTCTGCCCGACATATGGGAGGTGACAGGGGAGGCCACAGCAGATGGCAGAGGAGCCCAGGGGCTGCTGGGAGAGTCTCGTCTCAGGGCCTCTTTGGGTGACGTGCGCCCAGGGCCCCCTGCCCCCATCTCCGGGAGCCCCGAAGGCTCAGAAGATGAGGGCCCTCTCTGAGCTGTTGCTGCTTCTGAAAGCTCCCCCCCCCACCCCACCTCTCGTCCCCACCCTGGGCCTCCTGGGTCCCCGAGTCCCCTCTGTAGTCCCCAGGCCAGGAACGCCTGTCACCCTGGCCTCTCCCAGGTTCTTACCTGTGTGAGAGTGTGAGTGGAGCAGGTCCCCTGCCCATCACCATGCTCCATTACCTACATCTCAGGTGACCTCAGGTGTCCAGCTTAGGCTGCCCGGGTCCCTCAGGAGAGCGCAGTCCCTCTGGGAGTGGCTCCCATCCCATCGTCAGGCCGAAGTGGGCATTGGGTGGATCCGAGGCCCCCTGTTCCCTCCAGAGGTCACAGCAGTGTCGGGGAAGGGGGAGGCTCCCGCTTGCCAGGAGGCCGAGACCCCCACCCTGCTCTGGGTCACTACAGAGACTGGTCCCGTGGCTGTGGGGCTGGGGAAGGACCGACTAAAATCACGGGGCTCAGGGAGCAGGGTGTGATGGGGAGCGACTGATTAGCTCATTAGCTCTGCTGTGGACCCTGAGGAGGACCAGGTGTGGGACCTGGAGTGGGATTCCCACTGGGATCAGACTGCAAGCTGGCGTGGGAGGCGGAGACAGAGGAGGGACCAGGAATGCGGAGGAGAAGTGCTCAGCTGCATCCTGTCACCTGGGCTCTGTGCTCAGGCTCCTCTCCAGTCAGGTGGGGACAGGAGGTCCTGATACCCAGCCCACAGGGTCACTGGGATGAAAGGGGCTTCTTCCCCCTCCACTGAGTGCTCAGTAAATGGGGGTTCTGGCTACTCCCCCAAGAGGCTGGATGGCCCCATTCCTGGGTGGCCCCTGCTATGGGCCAGAATTCCCACCTCCAGTGGACTGGAGGCAGTGGTGGTGCCTGCATGCGACTCCTTCCCCAGGCCTGCACGGTTTTCCCTGGAATCTTCTGTGTCTGGCTCTCACCAAGCTCCTCCCAGGAACAGACCTTACGCTTGAGCCCCTACAGCCCTCACTGGCTGCTGCCTGACTTCAGGAGCCTCTGAGTGAGCAGTGGGCACATCCGCCTCTGGCCACCGAGGAGGGCCAAGCACAGCACTGTCCCCAGGAGGTTTAAGAAGAGGCATCTTGGTGAGAGTGAACGTGTCTGCCGGGAGACTCAGCGGGATTCCTGTCTCCCTACTACATCTAGGTGAGCACCTGCCGGGGGCCTTTTGTCTAGGAGATGCTGGGGAGATGAGGTCACAGGGTTGCTGCCCTGGCTCTTAGGGTCCCACAAGGTGGTGGAGGGGGGGCTGGGGGAGAAGCCCAAACATGGACACCACACCCAGAAGTAACAAGTGCTGCGGGAGCCATGCGGGCTCCAGGAAGTCCTCCCAGAGAAGGGGTGCCTGAGCTGCCGGGCACAGAAGAGGCCTGGCACCTGCAAAGACTAGTGATCACGGGGGAAGGCTGAAGCACAGGGGCCTGCAGGGTGGGCTGGGGCGGCCACTGAGGGGCCTCGAGTGCCGGGGTGAAAGAAGCGAAGGAGGGGAAGGGGTCCGGGATGGCTCTGACGCTCTCGCATGAGGCCCTGGGTCTCCGCCCCAGAAATTTAAGTGCTTGTAGAGGATGTCTTTGTGGACTCATGGTATCAGTGGAACCACAGCAAAGTGGCTCTGCCACTTCAGAAGAAACACCGAACAGTTGGGCACACACAGGGCAACAGGAGGAGAGTTTCACAAAGGGCCATTTGGAGGGGGTGGGTGCACATGAGACAGTGGTCCTGGCTCGGGGGCTAGTGACAGTAGGGTGCATTACCGCCCCCCCGGTCCTGGGGCCTAGAGGGGTGGGGGACGGAGCCGGGGGGGTGCCAGCCCACCTGACCAGGGTCTGCCATCCTGACGCTGTCTGTGGTGTGCCCCAAACCCGGTCCTGGTGCACCCTGAGACAGCCTGCCCCTCAAAACTGGGTCTGGTGGGCCAGCCCACCAAAGGCCCAGCAAGGCCTCTGTGGGGAATCCCGAGTGTGCAAAGCTATAACTATGAGGATGGTCACTTCAGTTAAAAAAAAGCTAAAAGCTGGACACAAGCCAACTGTCCCACGGCCGGGCAGGGTGAATGGACTCTGGCCCATCTGCATGAAGGCAAACCTGCAGCTGCTAAAGGGACACGCAGGCTCGCTCTGGCAGTTCCTCGGAATGCGGCCTGCCCTGTGGGCGTGGGGAGAGGTCACTCTGGTTTAACAGCAAACAAGGCGCCGAGGTCATGGCCGTGCTGTGTAGGAACAGGAGTCCTACCCGCTGCAGACGAGGCTTACGTCGGGGACCACAGGGACTGTCACTGCATGCAGAGCTCTGTGCTGTCTCGTTTCACAATAAGCACATATGCCATTCCTTTAGGAGTGATTTATATAAAGAAGTATCTTCTATCTATAAAAAAGGAGAGCTAAAAGTGTGGTGAAGGGGGAATGAACAGAAGCTGCCGAGTCTCCCGGCGGCTAACCACCTGGCTGCCCGAGAAATGCTCACCATCTCCGAGAAACAGGCGGGAGCCAGACGTGCCACCTGCCTATGGCCATGGAGGGCAGGACTGGGGGGCACACACCCAGGGCTGGGGAGAGTGGGGTGGGTGGGGGCTCAGTAGCCCCTGAGGAGGAGCAACACGAGGGCATGGAGAGGGCTGGGCGCTCTGGGCGGGAGCTGGGGAGGGGAGGCCTGGGTGCTCCTGCCCTATCCGGGTTGCAGCAGACAGGGAGCCTTGACTTCAGCAAGTCCCGCTCGCCTGGACCACCGAGATGAGGAGGATTCCGAGGCCGACCCAGGAAAGTGGGGAAGAGGCCCGAGGGGATGCTGACTGTGCCCAGGGCGAGTGCCGTGGGCCTGGGGGCACGTGTCTGTGCCTGTGGTGCTGAGCCTCCCGGGGCCGGGGGGCTGTTGGGTGACTCTGTAAGTGCAACTGGCCTTCCAGATGACAGCCTCAGTGCCCCCACCAGCTGGGCAGCCACTGGGGGCCTTCCCTGGCTCCCGACCCGCTAAAGAGAAGAGGCAGAGCCCTGGGGCTCAGCACGGTGGGTGTTCCATGTCACCCTCCAGGTCACTGGAGGCACTGCCCACACGCATGCAGGCAGTGGAGGCCTCTGACGCAGGCTCAGCTAACAGCAACCTGGGCTGGAGGGCCTCTTGCTGTCCTGGGTCTCGGGTGGGTGTCCCTCCATCCCTGTAATGAGGGGAGAAGTCACCTGGCATCAACCAGGCACCTGCAGCTGATGGGGGTGGGCGTCTGAGCTGGCAGGTGGGCAGGGAGGCTGCAGGCTGGAGGTCAGAGGGATGGGGGAAGGGGCAGCCAGGAGCCAAGAGCAGAGGGCGACAAGCCAAGGGAATGGTTGAGTCTTGGGCCGGAGGGTGGTGGACGCGTTTTTCAGGCCGCAAGCCTCTCCCCAGCCTGGCCCATCACCTGCACGTACGGATGATGTCCCCGTCGCCGACCTGCGGCCGGGCACTGCTCCTCCGCTCCAGGTCCTGCAGCACCGAGTGCTCGAAGGCCAGGGCGGCCACGCGGCTGAAAAACGCCTTCACGTTCTCCCCTGTGGGCATGGGACAGCCATGACTCCGGCCACCTCTGCCCCTGCCCATGGATGCAGTGGGGGGTGGGGGAGCCAGCGGTGCGGGAGCCAGGACAGCCCCCCGCTGTGCAGAGGATGGGCTCCCCACCCTGGCCACCTGCCCTGGCCACTCCTGAAAATCTCTGAGCCTTGGTTTCCCGGCATCTACTCTTCCAATCAATTGCTACTGAGCACCCGTGGGCCAGGCACCGAGCCGTGTGGGCCTGCTTTCCTGTAACCTTTGAGCACCTCTCCAGTGGGCAGCCATGAGGATTAGAGCCACTGGCCCCCATGTGGGACCTTTGTGCCTCCTCTGCCAGGAGGACAAGACCACCCATCTGGGCACAGGGCCGGGCCCAGCCCCCGACACACATGCTGCCCTTGTGCAGTTAACAACCTATACCACCGCACAGGGCAGTCCTTCTTGGCCCATAGGGAGCTCTCAGGGAACATGCTGTTACTCCAATAAGAGGGCGGGTTCTCACAGCCTCAGGGACACCGTCAGGAAGGAGCAGAGGGAACTGGACATGGGGGCTGCCACCTTTTTGTGTTGGGCTGGAGGTGGTACTTCCACTCGCACTCCTGCTGCCTCACCCAACCCCTGGGCAGGTGTCCACGGTGGCCCCTCGCCCAGGGTAAGGACTCCCAGGTGTAATTCCCGAGTCCCCACAGCCTTGGGGCCTTCTGTGCCCCAGGCACTGAAAGTTATTTCATTTCATCCCCCCAACAACCTGTTTTCAAAATCTGTTCCTTGCTTCTCTGCATTTTCTCATTTTTCCTCAGTGAATCATATGGCTTTTATCATTTAAAACACGTTTTTCCATTAAAAATAAAACGAGATTGACAGCAACACCCCACTTCCCAGATGAGGATGATGAGGCTCAGAGGCGTTGGGGGCCGGGGTAAGCAGTGCCCGTGGGCGAGGGCAGCTCAGGGCCCGGAGACCCAGCGAGGCTGGGGCAGACTGGGTGGGGTTTGGGGGAGGGCTGGAGGGCCGTGAGGGATGTTTGAGTGCCTTCTATGATGACACCTGGGGAAGGGAGGGACAGCCGGTCACTGGCCCCTCCCACCTGTACCAGGACAGGGGCAGGAGGATGGTGTGGTTACAGGTGAGGATGCGTTCCAACCCCAGCCCCACCACTGCCTCCCTGAGACTCTGGACGTGACCTCACAGGGACGGGATGGATGTGCCCCACAGCGGCCGCGGGGGTCTCACTAGAGAACACAGGTGTGCCACTCCTCCCATCCAGGGCAGGGCCCCCCACCCCCGATCACCATGGCGGCAGCCCTGCGCCCACTCACCGGTCTTGGCTGACACGGACCAGTACTCGGCCTGCATCTCGTTGGCCAGGCGCACGGCCTCCGCCTCCGCCTGCTTGCACGCGGCCCCTGACTGGGAGAAGCGGCCCTGCTGACCCAGCTCCCCGGGCCTCGGCACCTGCCCAGAGGTGAGCCCGGCGGTCCCAGGCGAGTCTGAGCGCCAGCGTGCCTCCCTGATGGGACGAGCCCCGAGCACCAGGAACTGAGTGCCCCTGCTTTCAGACTCACGCTTGCAAGTTCCCACCTAGGCACATCCGAGTCACCCTCTGCTCCGTAAGCCCAGGCTGAAGGGGCCGCGTTTCCCGAGGCCGCCCCTGGCCCTGACCCGCTCCGCTCACCAGAAGGTCCTTCTTGGTCCCCACGAGGAACAGGAAGCAGGCGCCTGGTTCATTCTCCCTCAGCGCGTCCTCCAGCCACTGCCTGGAACATGGGGGACAGGAAGAGACGGCACCCCCCCCCAGGGGCCGAGGAAGCCGGGATGGGGTGCAGCCCGGGTCCTCCCAGGGCCGGGGGTTGCATGGAAGGGAGCTTGACCCGAGCTGGCCTCGGGTGGGTGGGGACGCAGGAGCACTGTAGGGGGAGATGAAGGCCCCATCCTGGCCACGGCTCTACCCTCGCCCTGGGTGAGTCCTGCACTGTCACCAACTGGAGTGACCACCCTGGCCTCCCTCACAGGGCTGGAGATGCGGCTGTGAACCCCCAAACAAAAGCAAGGTGAAGGGGCTGTGGTCCATCAGCTGATGAACCCTGGCTCTTTTTTTTTTTAATTAAAAAAAGTTTTTTTTTTTTTGGCCGTGCTGTGCGGCTTTCGGGATCTTAGTTCCCTGACCAGGGATCGAACCTGCACTATGGCGGTGAAAGCATGGAGTCCTAACCATTAGGCCACCAGGGAATTCCCAACCCCCGGCTCTTGCCCAGATCTCTGCCTGAGACAGCAAGTGCCCAGCTGTGTCCCCAGAGACAGGGCCCAGGCAAGGTGAATATGCCAGGCCCCTCGCCACAAATTAGTAAGGCTTTCAAGATGACAACAGCAGAGCACTGAAGCCAGCGTGCGCCATTCTGCACTGGCCACAGGCCCAGCTGGCCCTGCCTTCTGCTGTAGCTGCAGATCTTGAAGGATAAAAAGGCAGCCAACAGTCATCGGCCCGTGGGTGGCAGGTGCTGACCAGCGAGCTTGGTCACCTGTACCCACTGTCAGGGGCCCAGCTCATGGCCCAGGTTTAGGGAGCCCTCCAGGCAGCTTTCTGGGCCCAAGGGTCCCACGGGGGCTGCAGAGCCCCAGACTTGCCTGGTGTGCTCCAGGGTCTGCATGTCAGTGAGGTCAAAGGCCGTGATGATCACTGCATGGGGTGGAGGGGGGAGCCAGGAGCCGGTCAGTGACGGGGGGGGCAAACACGGCGTGACAAGGGGGCTCCCGCGGAAAGATGGGGATGACGGAGGCTGGGAGGGAGACACCCATGGCTGCCCTGGGGACCCAGCCCCCCACTCTGATCCACACCCAGCGGCCCAGCCACAGGGGGCTCCAGGGAGGCAAGGTGAGCCCCTGTGTTCAAATCTCCCCTCTGCCTCTTACGGCTGAGGGAGTGCGGGTGAAGCCTTGACGCTGAGAGCCTCAGCCTTCATCTGTGACATGGTGAGGACCACAGCTACCTCTAGCTCTCAGGGTAGCTCTGAAGACTAAGCTGGAGCAGCTGTTTTAAAGCTCTTGGTCCAGGGCCTGACGTGGGGCAGACTTTCCCCCACTGGCAGCTATGGTCGTGCGGGCGATTAGCAACGACCAGCTTCAGGGGAACAATATCTGAGGAGCAGGGTGGGCAGGAAATTGGGAGATGCAGCCCCCTCCCCCCAGCTCCTCTCATCACTGCCCTGTCTGGTCCCCTGTGCCCTGGGTGGGCCCATGTGGAGAGCATTCCAGAGGGCCTGCTCTCTTCTGGCCCCAGGGGTGTGAGCAGGGCTGGACGTGGGCCTCCCTCTGCACCTTGGCTGAAGGCTGCAGGAGGCCTACCCACGCGCCCTGCCCTGGCAGAGGGGCTGAGAAGTGAAGGAGGAAGCTGATGGTGGTGGTGACCGTGGCCAGGCTGCTGTCTGCAGGGCTGTGCCAGGCGCCTCACGCCTTATTCCCAGGGGGTGTCATCCCCCCGAGAAGAGAGGCCACAGCAGACGTGGCAGAGCTGTTATTCCAATCCATAGCCAAGGTGCTCGTGGTTTCCTGTTTTTGCTTTTTTCAAACCTTAGTGAAAATGTGACTTTTAACACCAGTGTTGAGTGGACCTAACTGTACCTCATCATCTGAGTCCAGTTTGGATGCCTCGGACCGCTTGCTCTTACCTCTCACTGAAACCCTTTCTCTCTTCTTCCTGGTCAGAGGAGGGGGCTTATGCTGCCACTGCCTGCCGACCGGGAGGCCTGCCCAGGGCTGGGGCGCCCTCAACAAGGATGTGGTGGGCGAGGAGCCCCGTTGGCCCCCACCTGGGGGCCCACCCCCACTCCTCCCCTCCAGCCAAGCCCCGCGCCCCTGCTCCTGAGTTGACTCTGCTCTTCTTTCTGGGGTCTCTGCACAAGCACTCCCCGCTCTGAGCATCTTTCTGAGCTGAAACTGGGGCTGAGACTTTCAGGTAGCACCCACCACCATGGATCCCTAAAGCGCGTGGCTGCCGAGGCTGGCCTGGGCCTGGCTGGAAGACAAGGACCGGCCCCGTGTTTCCTCAGTGGCTCTCAGAGGACAGATTTGGTGCCTGCACAGAAGACCTGGGCTTCTCGCTGTGCGCCCGGCAGGGAATTCACGGGGAGCCCCTGCTGCACATGGTTGAGGCCCCACTGTTGCCGTCACCCGGCTGCTCACCCTGGGCACCCCGGTAGTAGGCAGACGCGATGCACTTGAACTTCTCCTGTCCTGCTGTGTCCCAGCTGTGCCGTGACCGAGAGGGAGGGGGAGAGAGAGAGAGGGAGAGAGAGAGAAAAAGGGAAAGGGAGAGGTGGCAGGTTAAGTCATTGATCACAGTGGCTGCAGCCAGCAGGCTTGTGGGGCCCTGGGCCGGAGACCCACGCGCCCGCACCAGCTGCATGGGTGTCACGAAGTGCCTGCTGCCAGCCAGCCAGCCCCACCCCCAACTCCTTATGATTCCTTCCTTGGGCGCCCATGGGGAACCCCCTCTCTGGATGCACTGTGCTCATAGGGGAGGGGCACGGCCTTAGCAGTTCCACTGCCCAGATGAATGGAGCTGTAGCTCAGTCCCTTCCGACTGTGCCATAAAAAAGAGAATGTGCTCCCTGATGTGGCTGCTCTCAAGATGTGAAAGTCCACCTGTAGAGGCGACCCCGGGAATGGGACTGGGGCTCTGCCACTTGCTCATGTGTGACTGGGGTGTGGCTCCACCTTCCCCATGGCAGTGGAGGGGACGCTCAGCTCCCTGGGTGGGGTGCGTTGTCTAACAAGGACATGGTTTGCTTCTCTGATCAGTTAGCTCTGGCTCTCTGGAGGAGCTGAGCCCTGGCTCCATGGGAAAAAATGCAACAATTGATTAATGATGTCTGCCATGGGCACAGTAAAGATAGAGGAAGTTACCTGCTGAGATCTACTTGCCCTGGTTTAGAACAAGGCTGGAGGTCAAAATGCAGGGCTGAGTCTGAAAATCCACCCTTTTTAAAAATCAGCACATCAAACTTTAAGTTTTCTCAGTAAACTAACAAGTAGACAAGCCATGAACAAGACACCAATAATCTGAAATGTTTCCAAGTGATCCAGCATGATGCAGAACTGTTTGGCTCTTTCATTAATTCATTCACATTTCCACTTCTGAAGAATACTCTGGGTGGGAGCTGGGAGGGTGGCCTGGCGGTGGGGCCAGTTGGTTGGCTGGCAATGGCCTCAGTGTAGGACAAGGAGAGGCCGAGCCGGGAGAGCCCCCTGCTTCCTCCTGGGCCCTCTAATTAGACACAGCTGCCCCCAGCAGCTTGTGCTGCTTCACTCTCCTGCCTCCTCATCCCCTCGGTCCTGCAGCCCTGTGTCTTCACAGCCTCTTCTGCTCTGGTCTGACCCTGTACACCCCCTTGGGCGAGATTTGGTGGTACCATCTGCTCCAGGACTGCACTGGGGCTGGTCTCAGAGGAGCGGGCACTGTCTCGAAACATTAGGAGCTGAAGTCCACAAGGGGGCGAGCTCCACCGCGATCACCGCGATCACCGCGATCCCAGGCCCAGCCCGGGGCATGGAGGCCCGAGGAGTGAATCCAGGGAGCAGGGGTGAGCACCAGGGACAGCGCAGGAGGAGGGGACCAGACGGAGGCCCAGGGAATGCCAGCAGGGGCAGCCACGCAGGAGAGGGCCGGGCTGGAGACCAGCAGGTGCCGGAGGAGAGTGGCTCTGGTGGGAAAGCATGAGGCTGGGGGGAGACCCTGGGCTATTCTGAGGGAAACTAGAGGGGAGGGGCCGAAGCCGGGGGGTGGGGGGTGTGTGTGTCCCTGAGAGGCCAAGGCGTGGGGTCTGGCAGGGAGGAGACAGACACAGACAGAGGGAGAGAGACGGGGGAGCGTCAGGCCCCAGTAAGGCCTGTGGACCGTGTGGCCTCCGCTAGAGCCCAGCACGCAGGGAACGGTTTTGGCCCCGTTTTCCAGGTGGGAACAGAGGCTGGAGGGCTGAAGTGACTTGCCGTAGGCCGTGCTGCTGGCTTGGCAAGTGGGATCACAGAGGGCCCGCGGGGAGCACCAGGGGAGGCTGGGGGCGGGCACATCAGGCTGCAGGGACTGGGGCAGCAGAGAGCCCAGCTTCACAAAACTGCCCGGGGCTTCCTGCCCGCTCGCCGAGGCCTTCCCCGGGGTCTCCCCGGCGTCTCCGCGAAGCCCTCCACAACCATATGATGGGAAACGCGCGAGGCACGGTGACTTACATCTGGAGGCTGAAGGGGATCCCGGCGACCTCAAAGCGCTCCATCTCAAAGTCCACCCCGATGGTGGCCTTGTAGTCATGGTTGAAAACATTCTTGCAGAACCTGTGGGGGCCGAGGAAGCCATCAGAGGCCGCGTGTGGAGGTTTCACTCCTGACAGTGAAAGTCCGCCCTCAGGGAAGACCAGGCAGTGACGGCTATGGAGACGGGCCACAGAGACAGGCCATGGGCAACGGAGCTGCCAGTGGGAACTCTGTGGGGAGAGAGGCTGCGGCAGCAGGAGACCAACAAGTGGATCAAGGCAGTGAAAAGTATCGCGTCTGCTGGCAGGGAGGGCAGGGAGGGGAGCCTGTGGCCCCGGGGATGGTGTGGCCAACGCCAGGCTCCTAGGACGCCGCACTCCCCGCGGACCCACCATCTCCCGGATTTCTTGCACCCCCTCCCAGCAGCCACATGGTCTCCACTACGACATGTGACGGAGCCTCCCGGGCCGGTGGCGCACCTGTGGATGAGGCTGGTCTTGCCCACGTAGAGGTCGCCGACCACAACCACCTTGGAGAGTTTGAGCCTGTGAGGAGTACGGCGCGGTGCTCTCAGGCACGGTCACGAGAGCATCTTCACGCACACGGGCCCCTCCTTCCCTGCGTTCCCCACTCGTGATGGGGACAGGTCACCTGTGACACACTCTGGGATGTCTGTCCCCCTCGCTGGCCCTCAGAGGGGAGGGCAGGAGGACCTGCATTTGTTCTGGGGACTCTGTACCCCTGACCCCACTGGGTCCACGTCCCTGCCGTGAGAATCACAAATGGGCACCATGGGAGGCTGAGTCTTGGGCTGAGGGAGCAGCGGGAAGAGCCCCAGGTGGGGCTGTGTCCAAGTTGGGCCACCTGCTCCAGAACTAGCTGCTGCCTGGGAGCAGAGTAGACACTGCCCCTCCCTCGAAGACGTGGCCAGGTGAGCTGCACCAAGTCACCAGGTGACACAGAGGTGCCCTCTTGCTGTCTGCAGGTGGAGGAGGCTGGTGGTTTGGGCGTGACCTGCAGTCCCAGGAATGCTGATGTGCAAGTGCAGGACACACACAGAGGGAGGGGTGGCTGCTCTAGGTGAGCAGGGTCCCCCCTCCCCAGGGAGCCTGAGAACCGTAGAGCCATGGCCCAGGCGTGCAGACCTGAGTCCACGACATGCCCCCAGCCTGCCTGGCCCTGGAACGCCCTCCAGGGTGGTGGTGGTGTCCTGGCAGGCACACAGCCCCAGGCCCTGTACCCCTGCCTGCGTCCCCTACCTCGGCGCTGCATCTGCACTGCTAGTTCTATATGTGTGTGTGTGTGTGTGTGTGTGTGTGTGTGTGTGTGTGTGTGTGTGTGTGTGTGCACGCGTCTGGTGTTTTGTTTTGTTTTGTTTTTGGCCACACCCGCGAGGCTTGCGGGATCTTTGTTCCCTGACCAGGGATCGAACCCAGGCCCCGGCAGTGAAAGCACCGAGTCCTAACCACTGGACCGCCAGGGAATTCCCTGCGCCACTAGTTCTGGAGCAGGTGGCCCTGACTCTGCTTCTCAGGAGGAGTAAAGGTGCTGCCGCAGGGCCACTGGGTTCCCCTGTGCCCCAGTTTCCTGGCCTCCCAGCACTGAGTGTGGGGAAGGGTTGGGAGCTCCTTGGTGGGAAGCCCCTGGTGTGGAACCAGCACTCCCCCAGCAGCTGCCGCCATGCTCAGCCCGTGACCATGGCCACCTCGGCCATCCTGGCCTCACTGTCCCCATGTGACTTTTGAGCTCAGCCTTCTCCCTGAGCAGACCATGGGCCCCTCAGGATGCAGGGCGGAAGCAGGACCCCGCACCTGTTTGCTAAGAAGGTGTGACCATGGCAGGACACCTGTGCCGCAGTGCCAGGCGCCCTGAGGCAGGGACGGGGCACATACGTGCCTCTCCTTCCTGCGTGTGGCCTGGCGAGGAACCCAGCGCGGAGTTCAGGAGCACGGTGCGGGGGGCACCCGCTCCGCCTGGGCGAGGGGGCAGGTGTGGTGGGGACTCAGAGGAGACCCCGGGGACCCAACACTAAGTCTGAGGCCTGAAGGGCAGGAAATGCTTCTGGAGGAAACAGCCGTGCTCAGACCTCGGTGTCGGCCTCACTGAGGGGGGAGCTGTTCCTGCAGCAGGTGCGGCAGGTAAAGCCGGATAAATGGCTGATGCTCCTCAGGCCTGTACGGGGTGGCGGCGCCCGCGTGGTCTGTGTACGAGGCTCACATGTGCATCCACACACTCACACGTGCGCTCGGTCCTCCCCACCCTTCCCTGGCCAAGCCGGCACTCACCCGACGGTCCCCGTATTCCTGTGCTGGCAAGCAGCGCTGACCTGCCCGTGGAAGTGCTCCCGGAGCTGCAGGCAGGCGGCGGGCGTGTACCACTGGAAACAAGACAGACAGACAAAGAGACAGACAGGTGGGCACATCACCCTGTAAAGCTCGCCAAGCGGGCAGCAGGTGTGACTTACTTCCCAGAGCTCCCTCCTTCCTGAGCCTCTGTCACATCCGTCCTCTACCTTGTCAGCGACTCCTAAGACTCCAGGGTCTTGTGAGCCCCGAGGAGGAGCAGTGGGACCAGGACACACCAGGGAGCCCAGGCGGGCATCCAGAGAGCTGTGTCCCGCTGGGGACAGCTGTGCCCTTGCTGTGGGTGTATCAACCCTCTGCCCGCTCTGGGCCTCTTCCAGTGAGAGGAGGGGTGGGCTGTAAGGGCCCTTTTAGCGCCAAGATCCTCCTACACCTTCTATGGATCTCTGATGCCATTTTTGTTTTAAAAATATGTATATCTGTGCATGGAAAATGTCCTGGAAGGCACTTTCACCTTCCACATTTTTCAGAAGGCAGAACCGGGTAGTGGTCTAAGAGCAGGGCCCCTGTGTCCACCCTCAGCTGCTGTGTGACCCTGGGTAGTTGCCTCATGTCTCTGAATTTCAATTTCTGCATCTGGAAAACCTCAGGGACTTGGGGGCATAAAACGAGGTTATATTTGTGAAGCCACCAGCGCAGAGCTGGTCTGGCACATACATACTAAGTGCTCAGCAAAGACGCCATGACACTTATCGAATGCAGGTTTGTTCTATAATTAGAAAAAATGATATTAAACAAATGAAAGGTGACCATTACGTTTTGCGGTCAGATTGGCCAAGGCGAAGTGTGGGGCATGGCCAGGATGTGGGAGCAGGCCATGCTGGAGACGGCTGCTGTGCTCTGCTGTGGTCGCTGGGCCACCCCTCTGTCCTTCAGGGCCCCTGTGGCTCTGCCCTGGTCCACCTGCCCTCTCGGCTCTGTGTGACCAAGGCAGCAGGGACGGCGAAGGAGCTTGGCCAAGGGTGAGGGTGGGACCTCACAGAGCCCATGTCCTCATCTGTAAGGTGGGGACACCCCTCACGGCACCTCTTGGTCTGCTCACTGGAGGAGCAAGTGGGCAGTGCAAACGAGCACTCAGCCCAGGGCCCCCAGCCACGCGAAGATGTGTGGCCACCTCTCGGGAAAGCTGGCTGCTTTTCCGTCCACTTCCGTGTCAGTGTCAAGCTGGGAGCCGGCCAAGACACGGCGGTCAGTAGAGGGGTCCCAGCACTTGGGACAGATTGGAGAAGTGTGCTAGGGAAGGCTGGCAGGAAGTGCACAGAGGGAAACCAAGGCACATGGGGTGAAGGAAGGACTGGCCCCACCTGACCACGAATTGCTCGGGTCTGAAGTGCTGTGGCCCTGGAGTGTGGGATGAACTTGGCCACAGGCAGTTGGGGGAGAATCTCACCTTCTGTGGAAGCAGGGATGCCCTAGCCTGCCTCCCAAGGTGGGGAAACGTCAGAGCTCTGGAGTCGGCCACGGTCGGGTCAAGTCTGTGCTCCCCCACACTCAGCTGTGTGACCTCAGGCAGTCCTCCCTACCTCTCTGAGCCTCATCCCACTTTGTAATTGGGGTCCTTCATCCCATGAGACCTGGACTGTTTTGTGCCAATCACGCTTCCCTTCCTTTGGCTTTTTAACCCCAGTCCCCATCATCCCCAGTCACCACTGTCAAGTTCAGAAGAGAAGCAGCTGCCTGGGCCTCTGATGAGATGGAAAATCCTGGGGGCACTGTCCACGGGTCTAAGGCACCGAGGCTTTCTCTGTGCATGTTGGAGACAGAACTCGGGGTGGGGGGGAAGGCAGGAGAGGGGGAAGAGGAATGACTGCGGACCCCAAATACCCAGAGCCTACCCTCCTTCCCCCACCGGCCTGGGCACAGATTTCAAGACTCAAAAGAGAGGATTTCTCCCCCCACACACAGCGCCAACCACTGATGGCAGGATCTTAAGCATCCTTCCAGATACCCTGCACGTAGAAGCAAACACGTGCATTTCTTTTCTCCTGCTCCTTTTCTCACACGTGGTGCTCAACAACTTACTTTGGCTCTCATTGTGCATCAGCCCCTGAGAGGGGCTCATGCCTCCCAGAGTCTGTGTCAAGAAGCAGCATTTTGCTGTCTAAGTGGCCCCCTCTCGAGGACATTATGTTGTGTCTGACCTTCTACTTTACAAATTGCTGCAGTGCCTGGCCCTGAGTGGCTGGAGCAGAGGGTAGGCAGGAGCATCTGCAGTGCTGGGAGACATTATCCCGCTGCCCCCTTGGGAGGCTGTGTGGATTTGCATCCCCTGCTGTGATTAATAATGGATTATAATACAGATGGAAGAGAGCTGTGAGTTTCCAGCAAGGACAGAAAGCAGAATGGTAAGGGGTGAGAACTTTGGATTTGGTGTCAGGAAACTGGAGTGCTGTTTGATAATGTCATAATTAAAATGAGAAAAACAGTGACCACACTTGGGCAAGGGAGCGCCCTTTTACCATGAGCCAGACATCCAATGTGAGAGGAATTATTCTTCTGTACCAGCGGCTCTGAGAGGCTGAGTAACTTGCCCGCGGTCACACAGCTTAATGACATGCAGGATTCACACCCAGGACAGTCTGACTGCAAAGTCTGTGCCCTTAACATCCATGCCACACTGCCTCCTGGTGTCACCTTTCACTTGCTGGCCCACCTTGGGCAAGTCAATGCCAAGCTTCTCAAGAAGTCTGCTTGCTGAGTCCCTGGGGTCTGTCAGTGAGGGACTGACCTCCCCGATTCACCTGCTTTGTTTCCAGTGGTGAGTGAGGTGGGGAAAGCCGGATGAGGGCATGGTGTCCGGAGAGCAGTGCACATATCAAGGGCTGGCCTAACGCCTCCCTACCTTAGGGAAGCTGGTGATGATGCGGTCCTGGCTCACAGTGGGCCCCAAAGGCGTCACAGAGGACCTCATCCTTCCAGGTAGTCCTGTGGCCCCAACAGGGGGAAGAGAGTTAGGGAGCTGTGCAAATCCCTGGGGACTCCCCCAAAGTTGATGCCTAACGTTGCAGTAGCTTTGAAAACAGGTCCAACCCTCCTTCTCTGTCAGGAATGTCAGGATGCCAGGGGTCATCTCTCCAATCTGCAGGCAGTGTGTGTTGGGGCACAGGGGCGGGTACCAGGCCTGCCACCCGGCCTGGGAGTCGAGGAGACCTGAGTCTCCTGCCCAATGTCCACCAGGAGTGGCCCCTCCCTGAGCTCAGCTCTGGGCTGAGTGAGGGAGCACAGTCGCCAGGTTGTGCACACAGCCCGGGCAGAGGAAGTAGAGGGGGGAGGGGTCCCCTGCTCCTGCCCCTTAAGGGATGAAGACTCTGGGTATGCAGGGCCCTCAGGGTTCAGCCCACAGGCCTTTCCCAGAACCACCCCAGCCGGCACCGGGCCCCTCCCGCCTATTCCACAGCCCCGGCTCCTTCTCCCTCCCGCCCCCTCCCCACTGGGTGGCCTTGACCGAGAGAGGCCTGTGGTCCTCCGCATCGGACCGTCTCTCCCCAGACCAGCACTGGGGGCCCGGGGTGTGCGGTCAGGAAACGAGGAGGCCCGGGGCCCAGGCCGCTTTCAGGTTATGCAGTGGGAGGTGGGCGGGGGATCACGCGGGCGGGAGAGGGTGAGTCCGAAGGGGCGGCTGACTCACCTGCGGCGGCTGCAGAGGCTCCTGACGCTGCCTAGTCCGGAGGGTCCAGTGGCCGCGATCACCATGGCAACGAGCACCACGCGGGACAGGCTGGCGTCTGACGAATCCGGGACGTCGGGGATGGGGCTTACAGCCAAAAGTGTTCCGCCAGCGCCTTGCTCCGCGATCACTATAGCAACCAGAGCCTCGCGGGAGACTCCGGGACGCGGCCCGAGCGCCGGTGATCACCATGGCAACAAGGGCGGGGCCTGGTGGGCGGGGCCAGGGCGGCCAGGGGCGGGCCTGGGCGGGGCTGACCGTGGAGAGACTTGCGTACCTGGCCTCCCTGATGTCACCATGGCTGGGAAGGGGTGGTGGTTCAAACGTGGAGGGAATTATGTGAAGTGTTTAAGTACTTATTTTCATAATATAGCAAATGTGATCTTCTTCTTGTTATGTAAATATTTCGTGTTTTTCTTGTTATCTGGTAGGGAGGGATCTCCAGGATCCCTTGACTTCTTTCCGTCACATCCCGTGTCTGATCTATCAGTAAATCCTGTAGGTTCTACCCTGAAAATTTGTCCAGTATCTTCTCTCTCCCTCCTACTTCCTCTGATCTCACCATGGTCCCAACCATCATCATCTTCTCTCCCCTTAACTGGTCTCCCTGCTTCCACCCTTGCTTCTATCCTATTCCCAGTTCAGCAGCCCCCAGGGATCCCTTGTTAAAACACAGATCCGATCATGTCAGTCCTCAGCTCCAAACCCTCCAGTGCCTCCTCACCGCTCTTAGATGAATAAAGTCTTTACAATAGCCCAAGAGGCCCCATGTGATTTGCCCCATTTATTCTCTTAGCGCATCTCCTACTGCTTCCCACTCCCCCCCCCCCCCCCCCCCACATGCTCCACTGGCCTCCTTGCTGTTCCTCCAACACACCAGGCACCGGGGTGTTTGCATCAGCTGTCTCCTAGGCCTGGAAGGCTCTGTCCCCAGATAGCCACATTGCTCAGATGTCACCTCTAGATGAGGCATCCTATTTACAACTGCTGCATCCTTCCAACCCCTTATTCTGCTCTATTTCTCCCAGGGACTTAGTATTTTCTAACACATTATATAACTTGCTGTTTATGTTGATTGTCTGTCTTCCTCCACTGAGCGCAATGAGAGCAGGGGTTCTTGTGTATAGTCCACCCGATTTATTGCATCAGCCAAACAGTGCCTGCACATAAGCAGGCATGGAGTGAATGTTAAATGAGTGAACAAATATTGCATTTACAAAAAGAAGGTGAACACTGTTTGAAGTATGCTACCATTACATTAAAAGGTAAATGAATTGTATTTACTCTTATAAATTTAGTTTATCAGTGGAAAGATTCCAGTGGTTGCCATAGATAAGGACGATCTGTTGGCTGGGGACCAAGGAGGGAGGGAGACAATATACTTTCATACTTTTTGGATTTTCTTCTATGTGCATATATCACCTATTCGGTAAATAATTCAAATGAAAATAAACATTTTGGAACAGAGAGAATACAATAATATCCCCCGTCTCGGCCCTTCTGGGTTAGCCCTGATGTATTTCGGTGTGCTTCGTACCTTTCCCACAGACACCTCCTCCTCTCTGCAATCATGGCACAAGAAAAGGCTCTTGCTGTAGCATTGGCATTTGATCGCCCTGCAGTGACAAGGAATGGACACGCCTTCCATTTCCTGACCTTCATCTGCATAGTTCTGAACCTAATGATGCCTGAATATCATATGCCTTGGCTTCTAGAGCTCACGCTACAACATTAATTTCCATAATTAATGGCTGTTTAAAGGCTGACCTGAGTCACTGAGTTTCTGTGAGCTAGTTTCTGTTTGCAGAGAGAGGCACGTGGGGCTAGATGGCTTCCAGAGGCATTTGTGAGACGGTAACCACAGAAATGAGATGGTAGCTTTGGAGAGGAGGACCGTGTATGGGACAAGGGAAGGGGATGCAGACACTGATAATGTTCTAATGGTGAATTCACAGGTGCTTATTATATTTTTATGTCTCACAAATTAACATATATGCTACATAGAATGTTATGTGTGTGTTTGCAAAAATAATAAAAAGGAGATTGAAAAACAGAAAATTGAAGGACGATTTTACAGAAAGACTCTCTGTAACCAAATCCTGAGAGATCTGGGATTCCCAGCTTTGAGAATCTACTTGATTCAGCTCCCTGATTTCACAGGCAAGGAAAAGAAGGCTCACACATTCCAAAGGATTTGCTTCGTGAGTTAGAACTAGATTTGGAACCCAGATTTCCTAAATCCCAGCCCAATGCTCTCCACACCACCTTCGTAAAAGCTAGGATGCTCTAGGTTAGACAACCCTTCACCACTTGGTCCTTTGAAGGACAGCAGTAGGGGCAGACAACCACATCACAAAATGGGGTCCATGGCACACAGATCGAAGTCAGTTACCTTCGTTTCAGAGTTAACTGTGCTGGAGGCCAAAGCTTGGTGTCTTTGTTAGTGAGTTTCACTGCTAAGGGCTGAGGCGTCAGGGTGAGCTTCCCTGAGTTGCTCAACTTCCTCCTCAGTTTACTCTGGTATAAAATGGACCTGACTATGTACTTCAATGGTTTGTTGTGAGGATCACACAAGATGGTGAAAGTGCTTTGATTATGAAGCTTGACTCAAATCCATTAACCATTCACTCCTTCTACACTTACTGAAAGGCCTCCTGGTATATTTCTGGCACTGGGGAGGCAAGGAACCTGGACCGAAGTGGCCTCCACCCTCAGGGAAGTCTGTTGGGGGAAACAGACAAGCAAGTAGAGAATAAGAAGAGGGAAGTGTGCCAGTGGGGTAATTAAGCTATAGGATCACTCGCTAATTTGGAGTTGGGGAGAAGGTCGGCTTCCTGGTGGAAGAGTACACCAAGTTGTGTCCTGAAGAACAAAGAAGTGGATAGTGTTACAAGCAGCCCAGCTGCAGGAAAGAGTTAGCCATTTGGGGGATTAAGAAATAATCCAGCATGTGTGGAGGAGGCCATCACCCAGGGCCTTGAGCAGTAGCCTAGGAGTCTGGGCTCTGTCCTGAGACCAGTGGGGAGCCCTGGGAGGGTTTGGTGTACGTGGTGGCTGGCTCTGGCTTACTTTCAAGAACAACTGCTCTGGTCAGCAGTGCATTGAGTCCACTGCAGGGGCCGACCTGTGTCGTCACCAGCCAGTCGGCCTGCCGAGGAAGGAGCCTGGACCAGGGCTAAGCAGTCCTGGGATCAGGCCTGAGTGATTCAGCAGAAGCTACTGAACCTCTTTGAGGTTCCTGTCCGTAAAATGGAGAATGTTATCACCTCACAGGTTTACTCTGAGAATTAACAGCGTGCCAAGTGCCCAGTACAGAGAAAGGCGCACACAGACACTTCCCTTCTGCACTACAAACAAAGCTGAGCCGCCTTTGTTCCCCACAGTAACCCTGTAAAATATCACCACCCCCACTTTACTGCCGGCCCTGGCCTGGGGATGTTCGCGCCTGCGCGGTGGGCGCCGAGTGTGCAAGAGCTGCGTGGCCGACGCCGCTCCGGGTCGCCTGGCAACCGGGTCGCCTGGCAACGGGCGTGCGCTACAGAACCTTGCGCGCTGAAGCAGGTGAGTCTGTGGCGGCCGACAGGGCCCAGGGGACAGGGGTCCCCAGACCCACCCAGTCATGATCAACAGGCCCCGTGCCCTCCCACCCCAAGGCAGCCCATACCCCTTAGATGAGGGTAGGCCCCTGTCCCTGGCGCCCACCGTTTCCTGAGAGGGGAGCCCCGATCCCAAATGGCCGGGCCCCCTCTCCTGTTCCAGCCCGGCCCCCTCTCCTCCTTCCCTAGTCACCAGTTGCCCGGAATCAGAGTCCGGTTCACCTCTCTTAGTGGAGTCGATTCCCACAGGCTGGGGCTTGTCACTGCCACTAAACGCGGTCACAACCACCATCAGCTTAATAATAACTCAGCCAAAGTATCTGGAGCCCTGGTGAGCCAGGCTCAAGAGTCTCAGCGAATATGGCAGCTTGGCGGGGGTCGGGGGTTGGGGTGGGGGTGGGTGCTATTATCATCTCCCTTTTGAGCTGCAGAAAGACACAGAGGAAATAACTTGTTAAGGGCCACCCACTGGCTTGGGTCTGGAGCCCATTCTTAACTACTAAGCCACACTGCCTACAGTTGCTCAAAGTGTGTGTGTAATAAAAATAAATCACACTTTAACCTTATTTCCTTCTCTATGGATGTGCCGGAAGCATCCAACTGTGGGTCCCTGATGGGTGAATGTGCTAGACCCAGATTTGAACATTGGTTCCTATCCTAGTTTGTGACCTCCACAGCTCATTGTCCCTAAACCTCAGTTTCCTCCTTCATAAAATGTGGGTAATAGAAGTCCCCTCCTCCTGGGGTAGCTGAGTTGGATATTAGGTATTGCTGGCACAAGATAAGCACTGAATGGAGCTGATACAGTGTTTGCTTATTTGGCTTAGTTTGTGTTTTCAATGCCTTTGTCCCAAGGCCCAGCCTATAAAGTATCGGGAGAACTCTGAAGTTTGCAGTTAGGGCTGCCACTTCACTGTGAAGTTTGGGCTTCACTGTGACCTTGAACAAATCCCTTCATTGCTCTCACTCTCAGCTTGCTCATCTGTAAAATGGAAGTAAAAATACCAAATCACAGTAGCAATGATGACAACTTTTGGGTTCTTTTAATCAGTGGTTTCTGCAGAGCTTCACTTTGAAAGCTACAGAGTCGCCCTGTGCAGGAGTGGGAGGCGTGGGAAGATGGCCCACGCCCAGATCTCCAAGTACCTGCCCCCTGACATCAACCCCACCCAGGCTGCCATTGCCTACGGCTGCCGGGCGCTGCCCAAGCTGAACGAGGAGCTGCAGTCGGAGGACCTGTTGACAAGGCAGAAAGCCCTCATGGCCCTGTGTGACCTCATGCACGACCCTGAGCACGTCTACACGGCCATCCGCATAGGTGAGCGTGGCACAGCCCAAGTGACCACGACTGGGGTCTGGATGGACAGACACAGAGCAGCTTGAGGTGGCCCCTTCACAGCATCCCTCCCAGCTGGTCAGTCCATCTTCAACTGGACACCACCAGTGGTCAGCCCCCTCTGCTATGACTCAACCCGGTGGCCACACATCCACCAAATAGGCCTTTATCTGTCTCATCCGCAAGGCTGTCACAGAAGATAGGCACTGGCCCTACTGAAACCACACATACACGGGGACCTGTGTCCATTGTGTCCCACTCTCTTAATTACCCACATAAGAGTTGAGTTGATTTTAGTGGCACAGTCACACCTGTCCCAGATCAGGCCCACGATGAGTGAACTGCCGCCTCTCCCACCAGCCTTATCTGAAGGGCTAGTTTAATCCCAGAGATGGTGGCAGCGGTCCCAGTCTGGCCTCCTATGCCGGGTGGAGCTTCAATAATAAAGGTTGCTATTTAACGAGCCCGACTCTGGGCCAGCACTGCTATACGTGCAGTGCCCGTGTTATCTTAGTCCTCGTAGCACTGGCCCTGGGAGGGAAGGAACCTCCTCAACCCACAGAGAAGAAAATGGAGGCTCAGAGAGAAGCAGTGTGAGGCTAGGGTTGCCCCATAAGTAAATAAGGCAAGATATTCAGGTGCTCAGTCTGGCTTCCTGAGGTGTAACCCTTTCAAGGGTACACGACTAGTGGGTGACAAGGTTGGAATTTGACTTCCAGTCTCTCCAAATGCAAAGGGCATTTTCTGAACCCCGTGGAGGACTGGGAAGAGGTGTGCAGAGATTCACGAGGGGGGTTGGATGACAGGGTCCTGGGGGATGAGCCTTTCTAGCACCCAGAGCCCCCGCCAGTGGCTCTGAATCACTCCATCACCCACACGATGCCCTCACACCCCCAAACAGTAGAGCCCTGGTGCTCTCATTCTGGACATCAGCTCACTTGTCGACTTCTAGGTTAGCTGGTTTCTGAGCTTGGTGAATGTTCAGAGGTTTTTCTGCCCGTAGGCTGCCTGGAGAGCCTGAAAGCTTTGCTGAAGGACACCAACGACCTGGTGCGCATCAAGACCACTGAGGTGCTCTATGTCATGGCCACCCACAACGTGGGCAGGTGGGCAGCTGCGTCTGGGTATCAATGTCACGCTTTGGAGCCACACCCCTCCCCTGGGTGGCACGCCCTTGAACGACCTTGAATGAGCTGCTCGCGGGGCAGGGAGTTAAATGAGTTCATGCACGTGAAGTGTCAGCCCCGTGGTGGCTTGGGTGGCCCCGGGCACTCTCTCTCTGGTTCCCTCTCCCCACCGATGGGCGGTCTTTGGGAACTCACACACCCGCTTGCTCAGGGCCACCACCAGATGGCCGCCTCAGCCCCTCGGTCCCCTCGACCCCCCAGCTCCCCGTCTCTTCTCTGGGTTCTGATGTCAGGTCCCTGGGAGGCGGGTGGCCAGCCCAATCCCTGCGCCGTCCTGGCCCAACAGGTCGCTATGAACTGGATGCGTGTGGGGAGGTGGTGACACAGTGAGCGCCCCAGTTCACAGGTGTGGCACCAAACAGGGCAGACTGGTGCCCGGGAGGACGGAGGAGTGGGCTCGAACCTGGCATCTGCAGGCCGCCCTTTCCTGCTCTGACCTGGCAAGGCTCTTGGTCGAGTCTCACTGTTCTCATCTAAGACAGATCCGGCAAAGTGCTTTCTCTCATTCTTCCTGTTCCTTTTTCCTCTTTCCGGACCCGATTTGGACATTAGAAGTAACCCCAGGGAGGGTGACGGAGGCTGAGAGGAGGGATGCTTGAAGTTTGGGGATTACAGGAAACTATGAGCCCAGTGACGGTGACCGTAGGTCTGTTTATCCTCATAGGAGGTGTGGGGGGTGGTTCCTGGCTGTAGCCACTTTAGCAGGGGGGACTCGGTGCAGAAACCGTCACCGACTGAGGACCTGATGTGACTGGCACACTGTTCTCCAATGTCCCTCCCAGCACCACCGCAAGGGGCGGGGAGGAGCCCGGAGCAGGCAGCTGGTGTGCCCAGGGTCCAGGATTCCAAGACCCAGCTCACTCCAGCACACCACGCTGGACAAAGGGCAGAAGTGACCGGGGCCGACTTCTGAAGTCCGCCGGGCTCAATGGTCATCTCACCCCTCGAGCCCTGAGTAACTGCCCATGTTGAAACCTCCTGCCTCCCTGGACCCACACAAGGAGTGACGGGAAGCGGATGAGCGTGGAAGCCAGGGGCCTGGCCTCTTGTCACCTTGGGGAGTTACAGCTTACAGAGCTGACTTACCAGCAGGGTGACTCGGAGTGGGCGCCTGGGCGCTGCGTGAAGAGGCCCAGACACCTCACACCGGGGGTCAGGGAAGGCCCCTGCAATTTGGGGGTCCCACTGTGATTTCCTTCTCCCAGAACGACTCATACAGACCTCACGGCAGAGCACAGTCAGGCACTTCCTGTGTGCTAGGCACTGGGCCAGGCCCCGCTCTGAGTTCTCATTTAGTTCTGACCCCAGCCTCGAGAGCTGCAGCCTTGAAGCCGTCACCAGACGTGACTGGGCCCAGCAGTTAGTTGGTTAATCAGAAGGAATGGTTAAAAAGCCAGGATTGGAAGAAATTGTATCTTCCCTTCAAACAGTTCATCTTAACCCCAAACCCCTAAACGATTAGGCAGCCACCAATCCCTGTGTGCCTCTCCTCTTCTTGGCTGTGGAATGAACAGCCACTCCACTGGAGTGGAGAGCGCCACTGGATGGAGCTTCCCATCATTTTTTTTGCTTAAACCAGCACCTGTAACATCATGGAGCTTTGATTCTTTAAAGTAGAGCAAGCACTCAGACACTAATGAAGTAATCTGCATGCAAAACCCTTCTAGAATCTTTACAATCATCTCACTATTTTTTTTTATAAATTTATTTATTTATTTTTGGCTGCATTGGGTCTTTGTTGCTGCTCATGGGCTTTCTCTAGTTGTGGCGAGCGGGGGCTACTCTTCGTTGCAGTGCGCAGGCTTCTCGTTGTGGTGGCTTCTCTTGTTGCGGAGCACGGGCTCTAGGTGTGCAGGCTTCAGTGGTTGTGGCACGTGGGCTTCAGTAGTTGTGGCTCGCGGGCTCTAGAGCACAGGCTCAGTAGTTGTGGCGCACAGGCTTAGTTGTTCCACGGCATGTGGGATCTTCCCGGACCAGGGCTTGAACCCATGTCCCCTGCATTGGCAGGTGGATTCTTAACCACTGTGCCACCAGGGAAGCCCTATTTATTTATTTTATTTTTTTAGACACTGACTTTGGAGTCTTCCCAAAGCATTCACCTTTGTTTTCATAAGGAAATCAAAACAAAAACAAAAACCACCAACTCTTCTTCCATTGAATTGGCTTACCTGCTATTCAATGAATCTATATCATTATAACAAGAAGCAAAACAGGCCTGCGTGGGTCTGGAGGCACGTGGCTGCCCTGGACAGTCCGCAGGTGTGTGCCCGGCAGGTGGAGAAAGGCGGTCAGCTCAGCCCGGCTGCTCAGGGGAGGTCGGTTATGCGCTTCTGTTGCCTGGAGTCGTCCTGCACCACTCAGGCCGCACTGCTCTCACCCGACTTGAGGGCCACCCCCAGCCTGCGCCTTCTCTCCGGAGGCCACAGGAATGCGGTCCCATCCAGCTGGCACGGGCTTAGGTTCCAGGGGGACGGGAGGGCAGGCAACCGCCTCTAGGTTCTTATTGGATCCTCTCCTGGCACGTTCGTTGTGTCTAAATCCCACTTCTCTTCCCCAGAGATGGCTTTTTAGAGCATGACGTCATCCACGCCCTGTCCTTCCTGCTGAGCGACCCCCAATCAGCCTGCCGGGAGAACCTGCACCTGGCCTTCAAGCACCTGGCGCAGCTGCCTGCAGGTAGGCTCACCGTGGGCGCTTGCGTGGCCCTCGGCCTCCTCTCCCAGTCAGGCGCCTGCCGTGCCGATCACAGTTTAGAGCATATTTTTTAAAAAGCTATGCTTTTATTAAGGTACCCTATACATGTTAAAAAGGCACACGTCATACGTGAACGCTTGATTAACTTGTACTAAGTGAACCTGCCACTTCCGGGCACTGCTACCCAGATCAAGAAATGTGCGGAGTATGGCCAGCACCTGCCCCTCCCAGTCACCACGCCTCACCCAAACGTAAACAGGCTGATTTGTCTTCAGTTTATAAGACCATGGGTTAGTTTGTGCCTCTTTAAACTTTACATAAGTGGAAACATACAGTCTGTAATATTTTGTTTCTAGCTTCTTTGTGTCTGTTGTGCGTTGTGTATTACTGATTTTTGCCGATTTGCTCTGGAGTGTGGTATGCACACTATATGAGGGCGCTACGGTTTGTTTATCCCGTCTGTTGCTGATGGCCATTTGAACTGTTTCTAGTGTGTGGCAGCTGAGAACACAGTGGTCGCTAACATTCTTACAAATGTCTTTCGATGGATGGACATGTGTATGCATTTCTTTTGAGATATGCCTTGGAGAGAATTGCTGGGCACAGGGCAACTTTATGTCCAGCTTTAGAAGGTACTACAAATGGCTTCCTAAAAGAGTTTCGCCAATTTACGCTCCCACCAGTAGTGAATGAGGGTCCCAGGCGTTCTGTATCCGCACCCACACTTGATCTTTTGGCTATGATGGTGGGTGTGTGCTTGCGTCTCACTTTGGTTTTCATTTGTATTTCCCTGGTGATAAGAGCCCCGTAAATGTCCTCTTGTGAGAAGCACCAGAGCACGTTTTTAAGGGTGAAAGACCCCACCCCCTGGCTCACCGTCCCCTTCAGCTGACTGCTCCTGCTAATTTGATGCTGAGTCCAGGGTAATGGCCACCCGCTGACTGACCGCAGCTGGAGGGTTGAGATTCGTGTCAGGTTGACACCCATCCTGTCACAAGACACAATGAGCATTTTAAAATGAGGGACTCATTCCAAGAGGCAGGATATCAGGCCTTAAAGGGGGTTCCTTAAGGCCGACACGGGCCTTAAGATGTCCTGGGCCAGGAGTCGGACAGACCAGGTCCCTCTGCCGTCCCCTCATTCCCCGTGTGCCCCTAGACAGGCTGCTTCCCCATCTGGGACGTTGAGGCTGATGGGACACCACCCCCCCCAGAGGCCTGAAGTGAGGACCAGGCGGGAACACTCCCCGAATCAGGGCCCAGAGAGAAATGACTAAGGGGACAGGTGCAGAGAGGCAGGTTGAGCAAAGCCCTGGGAGCTGGGGTTGCTGACCGGCCGGGACCATGCCCTCCTCTAGCTGGGCTGGGCTGGGTGTGCCAGGCCGGACAGCAGAACCCCGGGTGGTCTTTTTAAAAGACCACCCTATCGCTGGCCCTATCCCATGTCACCTGGTGGGCCCTGCCCACATCTTCCTTGAATGCACCTTGGCTGGTTCTCCTGGGCGACCATGGTTGAGGGCCCCTGGGATATCGGGGCGTCTCCATAAAGGACCAGTTCTGGGGCTGAGCTCCACGGATGCCTCTGCTCAGCACTCAGGAACATTCCTTCTCGGGGTGTGGAGAGAGGGGACTTGCCATTTCTCACTCAAGGCTCTTAAAATTATTGTGACCTGTGTAAGCGTTCAGGGGAAGAGAGAGATGATGATAACGAACATCAGGAACCATCACCAGATTTGCTAAATCTTAACATTCAACCATATTTCATATTTGCTTGAGATTTTTGCTTAAAAAAAATACAGCCCCCTGTGAACCTCCCCCACCCAGCACCCTTTCTCCTGCCCTCCCTGGAGCCACCAGTAGTGAGTGACTTCATCCCCAACACATGTCTTTGTATTATTCCCTGGCGGTCCAGCGGTTAGGATTCTGCGCTTCCACTGAAGGGGGCATAGGTGTAATTATATATAGATCTTGCCTTGCACGTTTTAAAAACTCTCTAAATGTATTTTGCTGTACTTGAAAAACCTAATGCTATCATTGGGAATGTACCCATGTGTGTCACGGGCTCCATTTCCTGATTATAACCCCAGCCTGCCCATCCCTTGTTTGAACGTGTGTACTTACATTCAGTGAACTTACTCCAGTCCGGCGGACCTGCATGTGCTGGTTTTCCCCAGGACTTCCCCAGAGAAGGGCATCATGGGGCCGGAGATCACAATTGCTTCCCAGCCGGGAGAGCCCATCGTGCTCCCTCCCGGCAGCCTGGCCGAGTGCTGAGCTGCGTAGCTGTCGCTGTCCTATGGCTCTGCCATCCCCCAAGGCTGGGAAGGGGCGTCTTCTCTCTGCCTAGCACCGCCTCCATCTCCTCTCCTGCCCAGGGCCTCCCAGGAGCCTGAGCCCATTCTGCTGAGTTGTTTTTTCCATTTCTCATTGATTTGAGGGAGTGCTTCGTTTATCCGAGATTCTCTTTGCTGGTCACACATATTGCAAATATCACTTCCCAGGCTATCTGCGTGGCTTTTCTCTGTTTGTTTATTCATTGGTCCAGCAGTTTTTCATTTGAATAGTAGTGAGTTTCATCAATCTTTTCCTTTGTGACTTTTTTCTCTTTTTGTGGTGTTGTTTAAGAGAATTTGGTGCTAAGAGCTCATGGAGGTATCCTGCCATATTTTCTTCTAAAAGTGAAAGAATTTTGCTTTCCACACTCAGTCCAAGAAGGTACCTGGGCCAGCCCAACACTGTCTTCATTACAAAAGCTCTAGGTATTCTGGGTTCTGGTGGACAGGCTGGAATCCGCAAGCACTAGGCTTACCATGGGGAGCAGGGGGGTGTAGTTTGCACTTTATCGCAGGATTTATCACAGGATTTCCTGGGTGCTGTTCGTTGTCCGTGCCCAGAGGGAGGCCTGGGACACTCTGGGGAGGGGTAGGTAGCAGTGGGCGGGGTGGGGGTGGGTAGCTGGAGGGAGGGAGGGGGACATGCAGTGTGGTAGGCGCCCCAGGAGGACCATCTGAGGGGGCCCTGAGCACAGTGGCTCCTGGGTTGGCCCGTGCAGCCGTGTCCTGGGGGTGTCCTCGCTGGGCCTGTGGGTGGGGGTCTGGGTGGGTGAAGGCATCTACTTCTGGGGCTGCGCTCTTACCAGCGTGGGGCCTCGGGCACTACTGAAGCCCATCGGGAGCAACAGGTCACAGGGGGCCGGCGGCTCTTCTGGGACGGTCTGCATGCAGGGCGCAGCGGCTCTCGTGCTGGTGGTCATGGGTCTGGGTTCTCTATCCACGGCCACGACCAGAAGGACCCTCTGCACCTGGTGGAGTGCTGGGCACGTGGCTGGCACTCAACAAATACTGGTTGTTTAGCAGTTTCTATGCAGGATTTTAAAGGACGATTTGTCGGCTGTTTTCCTGCTGCACTTCACGCCCATGTGTTGGGGTATCTGTGGGGACGAGGTCTTTCCTGGGTCCTGGCGCGCCCGGCCAGGTCCAGCTGGCTGCGTGGTTTCCCAGAGTGGCCAGCAGGGGGCGCCGCAGGACCAGCCACCACCCAGCAGGGCTGCTCCGGCTCTCAGGCCTGGGCCTGCTTGTCAGGAGAGGAGAAATCGTGGGGCAAATGCCAGGCGCCCCGTCTTCCAGGCCCTGAGTGGCCGGCCGCCAGGAATGCTGGAGGAACCCGTCTCCTCCCTGTGGGGACACAGCATCCTGTAGGAGAGGGCTCCAGGCTGACACCCAGGATTCTCCTGTAACTGGATTTGGGGGCCCCCTGGAAGTGTCCCCAACCCCTCAGGCCCTCTGATGGTGGTCTCAGGCTCTGCCTGGCACACACAGTGCTGGGCGCTGAGAGCCGCCGGCAGCTCCACTGTCCCGCTGTCCCGACCCGTTCATGTGCAGCTGGGCTGCGGACAGAGGCAGGTGCCCTCCCTGCCCAGAGGAGAGAGCCAGGGCTGGGCGGGGAGGTGGCGGGGGCATTCCTGGCATCCCGCCATCACCATTGGGGGCTGGAGAGAGATGGGGGCACTGCGTCCATGGGAGCACAGGGTGAGGGGTGGACATCCTCAGCCTGACAGCCTGATAGCCCTTGGCGGACAGTAGCCCCCCGCTCCCCACCCAGACTTAGCAAAGCACGAGGCCCCCCAGCGGTGACCCTGCCCCTCTGGCAAGGGGACCCTCTCCCCTCAGGGCCATCCTCCACCAACTCTGGCCCCCTCTCCCCGTCCCCTCTGCTGGGCCTGGGCTTGCAGCTAATGCCGTGTCTGTGGACCTCTCTGGATGCAGCTTAGCACGTGCCTCCCCCGTGCCAGGCACTGCTCAGGCAGCAGCAGGGGAAGGAGGCGGGTCAGACGGTGCGAACACCCCTTCCTGCCTCACCCTGGCCTGGGCGCTCTTCCATGGCCTGGGGTGCTGGGCCCCGAGGGGATGATGGGTCTTGGGCCGTGAGGATGGGGACGGTCCTGTCAGCAGAGGGATCAGCTGGTGAGAGGAAGAACCGGAGCAGATAAAGACTGAGGGGGAGGGGGTGAGGGGACCACTGTCCCAGGGAAGCCTCCTCCCCTCCTTGAACACGTCTGGGCAGGAGGCAGAATCCTTCCATTTCCCTCTCACTGTGTATTTTTAGTTAAAGATGCTCACGCTGAGATTACTGCTCTTTTCACAGTTGGCATTAAAGTGCAAAATAAGTCTCAAAGATCTTAAGTCACAGGTTATTTCTTATACAAAAGCCCCCTTGGGTTTTCGCTGTTTGGTGATGTGGGAAGGTGTGAAGGGGACCCCCACTTGGGCTCAGGGGTGGGGGGAACAAAAGCCAGGTCCGTGTGTCTGAGTGCTGTGTACCTGCACACGTGTGTGTCTGTCTGTATCCCTCCCTTGGGGCTTCATGCCCGGTCCTGGGTTTGAGGCGGCGACATGGGGTAGCTCTGTGCCCCCGTGGGCTCCTGCCCTGGCCATCCAGGTGCAGAGCTGGGCGAGGACCCAGGTGTCGGGAGGCACCGGCCCCCTCTGCTCCTCCTGGGGAGGATGGCTCCACTGCTCCCTGACCTCTTGACCTTGGGCATCTTTCCTCATCTGTAAAATGGCTCACCACTGACACCCTGCCGCAGGGATGAGTGTGAAATAAGATAGTCTGTAAGGAGCCTGGTGCAATGTGAACAAAATTCCTTGACTAGTGTTTTCCATCCCTTGGCCCCCTAACCACACTGGCTAGTCAGCCAACGGTGGGCCGGCGGGGCCCCTCCTCCAAACACCCTGCAGGCTCGCCGTTCACTGCCAGGGGCTCTCAGCACCCTCCAAGCCCACTGGGCATCTCTTCTGCTCTGTGGGGATGATTCTGACCCTAGTGGAGGTGTCTTTAGGGTTGGGGGAAGTCCAGGTGATGGTGCAGCCTGGGCTGGTGCCATCGTTACCCCCAAACCTCAGCCCCTTGGGACACACAGGCCTGGCAGATCTCCCTCTTTTGCAGCGTCTTTCTACTCTTGGGGTTGTTTGTTCTTGACATTCATTTCAAAACGGTTTTTCCTAAACATGTGGAGGGAGGGGGGAGAGAAAAAGGAACCTCAGTACGGACGGTGTCCCCGCCACCCTCCTGCACGCTGTCTACACACACAGCACTCGGGACGAGGCTTGGCTCATTCAGGATATTTTATTTTCGTAAAGTAGACAATCTCGGACTTTCGTGCGATCACCAGCTCCTCTTTCCCTCTCGACATCCCTTAAAGTCCTTGGCTGTGACTCCTCACACCAACCTTGGGCTCAGGGTACCAAAGGCCGAGAGGAGGTTTGGCAAGGGCTCTGGCGGCGCCTTCGTGTTTGCACGCGGCCCTCAGCCAAGGTAATCCACGTGGCGGTGGCGGTGGCAGTGCTGCGGGCCCTGGGCAGGAAGGGCCTCCCTCAGGCTGCGAGGCGGCCGAGCCTTCACAGGAGTCGAGGCTGCCCTCTGGCCTCCCTTTCCTCCACTTGCAGAAAAGCCACAGGTAATTTACTCTTTAAATACCAAGACATTTAGCTATTGTTCGTTCGCTCCTGGGTGAAGGACCTTCTTTAAATACATCACATTTATTTTCTGAAAGAAAAACGAAGCGGAAACCGCACCAGTAACAAGAGGACGCTGCACGGGCTTATGTACAACTTGGCGCCGAGGCTGCTGCCGGGCGCAGAGGGACAGACTCGTCCAGGTAACAATTTTACACTCAGCAAAGCCAGACACAAAAAAGGACCACCCGAAAAAAAAAAATAGGTTTTGAAAATCTGCATTTAAAAAAGAATACTCAACTGCATTGGAAGTTTTCTGTATTTCTGCGAAACACCACGAGATTTGGCCAAAAAAAAAAAAAAAAAAAAAAAGACGTCAGAGGAGAAAAACCAGGTTTCGGTTTATAAAACGTCCGACTCGTAGAAGAAAAGCTGGCGCCCAGCTGGCCTGGTCTGAGACAAGTTGCGCCACGCGTGTCACCATGTGGAGTTTTGCTGCATATTCCGAAGCGGTTTAAAAAGAGCTGTGAGTGGCCAGAGGGCTGGTCAGTGCTGTCGCAGGCCTGGTGCCCGGTCCTAGCGCGTACGTGGGGCGGCGTGGCCCCTGCTCTGAGTCGCCTCCCAGGGAGCCGGCCGCCCCTCCCTGTGGTCCCTCGGACCCCCATGCAGAGTGGGGCCACGTCGGGAAGGCAGGGTGATGTGGCAGGAGGGGCTCGGGGTGGACTTGGTGACAGCTCCTCAAGTCTTCATGGGACCTCAGCCACGTGGGGAGCCTGCTGTCTGCAGAGCGTGCACGTGTGTGTGTGCGTGTGTGTGTGTGCGCAAGTGTGTCTACTTACCTAGCGATCTATCCGTACATATTCATGTTTGCGGAAACGTGGGGGCCGAGGAGGCGGGGCGGGGGACACGCTCCGGGCCCCCGTTTTCTGCCCCCGTGCTGGTCACCAGCGCGAGTGGGGGTGTGATACCCCAGTTTCGCCACAGCCGACGCTGGCTCCTCAGCAGAGGCCGATGTACTTGAGGTTGTTCTGGATGATGACGTCGGTCACGGCGTCAAACACGAACTGGATGTTACTGGTGTCGGTGGCACAGGTGAAGTGGGAGTAGATCTCCTTGGTCTCCTTGTTGCGGTTCAGGTCCTCGAACTGCCGCTGGATGTAGACGGCGGCCTCCTCGTAGGTGTTCTGGCCGCTGTACTCAGGGAAGCACACGGTGAGTGGGATGCGCCGGATCTTCTGCGCCAGCAGGTCCTTCTTGTTGAGGAAGAGGATGAGGGAGGTACTGACGAACCAGTTGTTGTTGCAGATGGAGTCAAAGAGGCGCAGGCTCTCCGCCATCCGGCTCTGGGGGGGGAGGGGGGGCGGTCAGCACGGCCCGGCCCTGCCAGGCCCAAGAGCACCCTCCCCGCCGGGCCCCAGCTGGTCCTGTGCCCTCCGACCCCACTGGCCCCCTCTGGCCCCCGCGGTCACTGACAGCACGTGGCTTCGGGGCTGCCTGCACGGGCAAGCCCCCCTCCCATGGGGGCACTGTCGCCGCATCCCCCGCAGGCAGTGTGTGGGCAGCCTCCCCAGCAGTCAGCTCCGCCTGCTGAGGTTTGGCTGGCCCCGTGCCTCCATCCTGCCAGGCGGGGCATCAGTCCTCACTGGAGTCCGCGAGGGGGAGGCCTGTGTTCACGAAAGCAAGGGGGCAGGGCAGAGCTGGGCAGGCCTGGCCCCTGCCGGCGGTGTGCTCACTCAAGGCCACATGGAGGATCCCATGGCCGCGCCGCCCCCACCAGCACAGAGGACGCGAGGACGGTGGCCAGGAGGCACCGTGACCACAGAGCGTGGCCCTGGCCCTCTCCACCTCCCCTTGAGGACCGTGACCCTGCTGTGGAGCCTCTGGGTTTTCAAGGAACCCAGGGCCCTCGTCTGACTCCCATGCACAACTGACCATCCTACTTCTAAAAGGACTCCTGCTGCTGGTGAAAGCTGCCCCGTGTTTGAAAATAAAATGAATGAGATGAGCGTCCCAAGTGTGGGGCCAGTGTAGATCGGAGGCATCGGATTTAAGGACTTTTCTGATGATGTGGTAACAACAGGGAAGCAGCAGCTGGTGCTGATGGGTGGACACGGGCACCGGCCTGCTCCACCCTCACACCTTCCTATCCCCATTCTACAGATAAAGAAACTGAGGCCTGGAGAGGCAGGAAATGTGCTCTAAGTCCCACGGCCGGAAGCTCTAGGCTTGCTGCTCCTCCGAGGTGGACGGGCAGTGCTTCTGGCCCCAGGGTGGTGGTGCCCGGGGGAGGCCCCACGAAGCCCTGCTCTCCCAGAGACCCTGCCTTCTCTGAGATACACGGTCTGACAGCATCAGTGCTGAGAAAGAACCCCCCCCTCCCAACCACGTAGACATTGCCTCAGGGTCCTGCACTCCACCGGGGAGGGCCCGTTTCCAAAATCCATCCTGTGCCTTCTTTAGAACAAGCTCAGGAATAAGAGAAGCTCTGAAAGTGAGTAGTCTCAGGTCTTGGGTGTGTGTGGGGCGGGGTAAGCCTTCTGCAGAGAGAAACAGGATGCAGGACCCCCAGGTGTGCCTGGAGGAGCGGACGACGTTCCACACGCAGTTAAGTGGTGGTCCAGGAACGTCACATTCTACAGGGTAGTAACTGGCGCTTACGGATTCCCGGAAGCTGCGCGGTAGGGACCAGCGGAGCTGTCATATCTCATGGGAATGATGTCATAATCAGGTGCTGTGCTTCTGACCCCAGATTTCACATCAGATAAATAATAGATGTGGCCATTAGCATGTATTCATTAATCCACTGAGCAGACACTTGCTGAGCAGGCTCTGAGGGCCACCAGCAGGTCCCAGATCTCGTGCCGGTGACGGGGCCCCAGAGACGAGAGGCCAGTGGCCAGGCCAGGCCCTGGGTGTGGAGTGGGGTTCAAGGGTGGGTGGGCAAGTGTGGAGTGGGGCCAGGCAGGGGTGCTAGGATGGGCATCTGCAGAGGCCTGGGCCTGCCTCCCTGGACCCTGCTGGGTCACTGGGGGTGAGAGCCGGGTGCCTCCCGCATCCAGGCCAGCTGCTCCTGCTGAAACAGTGCACGTGTGCCGAGAAGGGTCGGTCCTCCAGGGCGTGTGGGGGTGGGAAGAGCTCAGCTGCCATGTCCTGCGTAGAGCAGGCCCCAGGGCCCCGACAGGCTGCGTCTGCCCTTTCTGCTCAGCGCACCCCAGGCTGACTTCAGACCCCAGGGGCCGGCCCCTCTACCCCACAGACGTCCCTCCAAGCCTCGCCAGGCAACAGAGGGCAGAGGAGGCCGGCAGGACGGGCACTGCTATGCGGCCTGAGCAGGACAGACAGACGCCCCTTGTGTCCGGCCCTTGCCCACGCCTGGGGCTCCTCTTGCTCTCCAGGCAGGTGGGGCTCAGGTTTCCCTGTTCCCTCCCTCTCCCTTGGGACAAACTGTGGGGACCCACACGGGCCATCCTTTAGGCGGGCAGCGCTCAGGGAGCCCGTGGGAGGCACTGCCTGGCCGGGCTGGACAAACACAGGAGCCTGGGAGCTCCACCTGCCCTCCCCCAAAGCCGCTGGGTGAGCACGGCGAAGGGGGCACTGTGCCCCGGGACCCACCACACAGAGGTCCCTCAGCCAGGAGAGGAGCCAGCCCAGAAGGCACTGGGGGGGCAGGGGGAGCCGGAGCCCCTTGGTGCTACCACCACTGCTGTGCAGGCTCCTGGAGCCGGAGCAGGAGCCCGAGTACGGGCGTGCGGGCCGAGCAGCAGGCTGACACCTGAATCACAGATCACTGAGAAAGGAACGTGCTGTTTTGAGCTGTTAACTCTGGAAACTGTGAGAAGCTCGCACAAGAGTGTGCGTACGGGAGGAAGGCGCACGGGGCAGGGCCTCCCCCAGGGCCCCCTCCCCATTCCGCCCGCCCTCCGTGGCCTCAGCCCCGACTCCTCTTCCCAGCCCCGCACCCTGGCGCCCCCTCCTGCCGCACACATCTGGGGTGCTCTGGCACCAGGATGGAATCCCAGTCCCTCGGTCTGCATTCGGGGCCTCCCTGGTCCTGAGGGTGTGCTCAGCCTGGGGGCCAGCTGTGGCCCCGTTCTCCCCAACGCCTCCCTGGCACCCGGTTCTGACTCCACCCACTTGGTGCTGTGGGTCACAGGGTTGGGCCCCGTCCTCGTGTGGTCCACTGGGCCCTGGGGTGAATGAAGCTGGGGCAGCTTTGGAGTCACCGGACTCTGCCCATCATGCCTTGTCTTGCCATGACTTCCACCAGCCTGACACAAACATCCTCTCGCTGCAAGCCGGGGAGGCCCCCCACCTCACACAGGGGATGGGGCCCTGGACAGGTGACTCCCAGGGCTGGGTGAGGACTCTGTGTCTGCACCAACCCCAGCACTCCCCCAGCAGGAGGCCCTCCACGCCCTCAGCTCTGCAGCTGCTCCTCCCAGGAGAAAATACCCCACGACTGCTCACCTGCAATGCCACCCAGGGCTCTGGTGCCCACCCAGCTCTCTCCAGGAGCTGCTCACAGTGAGACACATCGTGTACAGAGATGACACGGAGCAGATGATTCCCGTCAGAGGCCTGGGCAGCGGTGGCGATCCCATGCTCGGGAAGGGGCAGGAACCAGTGATTTGTAACAGCGCACGTCAGACCCTGGGAAGCAGCTGGACAGTCCCCAGGGTGGCGCACAAGTCATTTCTCAGCCATTTGCAGAGAAAGCTCCTGCTTGGACACGTCCGAATATACTCAACCTCACCGAACAGACTGGACTTTCCCCAGGGGGCTACAGCTGGTGACCCCCCTCTAAGGGGCTTCCAGCTTGCTGGTCGGAGACTGGAACCTTTGCTAAGTGCCGAGCTCAGTGGTGGAGGACTTTACCCTGCGCACGACTGCCACACGACAGCACCCGTGGTGGCCTGGACCAGACCGGCTCCTGGAACATCCTGAGGAGGCTGGGGGCTGGGGTGCGAAGGGGAGCCTCAGCCCTGGTCCCCCATGAAGGCTCCCCTGAGTCACGAAAGGGCAGGTGTCCCTGTTATGGGTACAGATTTGGGGCCTGGGGTTTGCTCTCAACACCAGGGCTCGCTGCACCTTGGACAAGTCCTTTCTCCTCTCCCGGCCTCAGTGTCCTCATCTGTAAAATGGGGACGATCACGGCACCCAGCACCAGGACTGCTGCGGGAGCAACACAGTGTTGCTTTGAGAGGAACCAGGTTTGCTGGGCCTCGGCCTGCGGCTGCCTTCCCAACAGACGCTCTGCATGCTACTCAATGCCGGCGCCCTGGCGTCCTCATCTCCTCTTGTCCAAGACCTGCCTCCCTCCCCACCGGCACAGAGCCTCTGTGGGACGTGGGAGGGAGAGGGAGGGGGCTGGACTCTGCAGACCCAGCTCAGCTGCCATCCTGAGCCCCCAGGGCCACCAGCACCTCCCTCCAGGCTGCTGGCTCCCAGCTCTGCCTGGCTCCTCTGCTCTGGGGGCTCCGTAACTGCTCAGCCTGGAGAGCCAATGGCTGCCCAGACCCTGTGACACACACTCAGCCCCTCGCTCACTGTTGCAGGGGCACAGGACAGCACCAAGTGCCAGGCGAGCACCCGTTTCCCTGATTTAATAGGCCAAGAGGGCTGCCTTTGGCTTCCTTGCGGCTGGCTGGGGGGCACTGGCCGCGAATGTGGACACCCAAGTCCAGCCCTGCACTCTACAAAAGGGGAGCACGGGTCCCCCAGTGGGCAAGGGGGCCACCCAAACGCTGCCTGCTCGGCTCGCCCTGGGCACAGCAGAAGCTCCAGTCCCAGACCTCATAAAGTACTGGTGATGTCAAGGTTTCAGCCCTTCCCAGAACCGGTCCAAACCCCGGGGCCCGGGAGACCCGGAAACCCCAGCCCGCCGGCACGCCAACAACCTTCACTGCTAGGCCTGCATCCCCCGCCCCTCCTCAGCCTCCGTGGGCAGAGGCGCTCCAGGTGCCCTTCTAGGTGTGAGGGGGATGGAGGAGAGGTGAGCTTGTGGAGTGGCCAACGAGGGTCAGAACCCCTGCTCTGCCAGCCGCCAGCTCTTGTTTGCTCTGAGCCTCAGTTTCCCCACCTGTAAAGCATGGTCTGTTAGGGATCCTGCTCACGAGGCCGGGGGCTAAAACTTGACACTTCTGGAAAGCTGAGTCTCCATGCCGGGCACCAGTGACCAGAGCGGCCATCACGGCATGATTCAGAGATAAAAGGGGAGGTGGCCTGGAGCAGGGGGCCCTGTGAGGCTAGGATGAGGCCAACAAGAGGCCAGCCACGGCCGAGGCCTGGGGCCGCAGCGGGCAGCCGGCAGGGGGAAAAGGATGCAGCGGGGCTGGGCCTTGGTGCTGGCTCGGCTGCTTGGGGCTCAGAGCCCAGGGAGGCTCTGTCCCGCCCTGGGACTCAGGTTTCTCGTCCCTAACACGAGTTCTCAGTTCCGTTTCGGTCTGGGAAGCCCAGGTCTGCCTGTTGTAGGAGCGCTTGGAGTGTTTGTTCTTGGGAACTGTGAATTTAGCTTTTCACGCTGGAAGCAGAGCTGGGAGGCTGGGCTGCGGACATGAATGAGCTCCATTCACCACGATGGTGCCAGCCCTGAGGCCCAGCCACCAGGCCCGGCCTGGGCAACAGTGCCAGGCTCCAAGGGCGCCGAGGGCGGGACCGGGCAGTGAAGCCTCCTGGCAGCACCCTGGCTGCATGGGCCAAGGGGGAGGGTCCAGCTGGGGCTGGATATGGAGCTGGCACCTTCACAAAGTAACAGCCAAGCCTCTGCTCCCTCTGTGGTGGCATGGCTCGACGGGCGTGGAGGAGTGGCTGACCCAGCAAGCGGCACATCCCAGCAGGCAGTCTGGGGTCCGTCCTCTGTGCAGCGCTGACTGTCCTCCCCACCTCCACTGCCCGGGAGGCAGGTGAGGCCCAGAGCCCTGTGCTCTGGGCCTGGTGGGTGGGAGGAGCCCCCGAGACCTCCCTGGCCCACCCTGAGCCCTGCCGGGGGATCCGGGCTTGGACATCCCCAGCCTTCTCCAGCGGGGAGAGGGCGAGTGGGCCCCACCGTCACACCCAGGTCCCGAGGTCCGGGCAGGTGCACAGGGGTCGGGGTGGAGGGGCCTATGTTAGATGCACCTGCAACTGTGGAAAGGTGTGAAGACAGGATTGTGCCTCCAGAGTAAAACCCCTCCAAGGATGGCACTGGTCGCTCAGGGAAATAGCTTATTCTTTGTCACCAAAGAAGTGGGGGGACTGGTCTTTGGGGGTGAGAGAGGGGTGAGTGTCTTCATCTTCATGCAAAGCTGCAGAGAAGTCTAGTGCGGCCTGGGGGTGCTCAGGGGGCCCTGCTGGGAGGTGCCTTGGGCTCTGCAGGGGAGAGGCCGGGCCCAGCCCGCAGGCTGCCCAGTGGCTTGAAGCCCTGAGCTCCCCCGCTCGTCCACCGAGGGTCCTTATCTTTCCGGAGCTTATTTCCCTTTTGGGTTCCAGCTTGTCTCGGGTCGTGGGGGTGGCTCAGGGGAGCAAGGCCCTGGCTTGCGTCTGCCCTTAGGCTGCAGGATGCAGGCAGGAGGGCTCCCCGGGAACAGGGTGGGGTGGCAAGAAGCAGAGCAACAGTCCCAGACTGAGCTGGAGGCCTCGGGCAGCGAGGCAGCATGGCCCCGCTGTCCTGGCAGGAGCCCAGTGCGGAGCCGGTGCAGGAGATGACTCAGACTTCCACTCACGCCCGCAGGGATGGGAATGGGACGCTCGGGCCTCCCCAGGCAGCCCTGGCTCCCCACTGTCGCCAGAATCTGCGTTTCTCCACCCCCCCACCCCCGCCCCCAGTATCGCGTCCCTCATTGGAAGTGTTTGCGGGAGGGCAGGGCCTGTGTGCTTGACTCACCCAGGCCTGGACGGAGTCACTACAGCCCCATGCAGACAAGAGAGCAAATGTGGTGGTGGTCCAGTGCCCACAGGGAGATGCAGGCAAGAAGGCCTCAGAGCTGCCCTCTGCACTGGCCGGCGCAGGAGTAGGGCAGCCCCTTGGGCCCTTGCCAACACTGAGAGTCTGTGACAGCAGCTGCCACCCAGGGCAGCTGCTCCCCTCCCTTGGTTGAGCTTATACTCAGACACTCAGCATGCAGTTTCCATGGCAACTGGGGAGGAAGCCTCCACCCTCGGCCTCGCACAGCAACACAGACCGAAGGCAGAAGACGCTCCATCTTTTTAGCTGGGCCAGGTGTCCCTCTCCACAGGGGCACGCAAGAGGGGAGGTCCTTCTGGCACCTGCTCCTGCCTGCAGTGCCCTGGGTGGGTGGGTGGGATTCCCAGTGGGAGGGGTGGGGTGGGATTGTTACCGAAGGATGGTGCCTTGCCCTCGACAGCTGCCCCTGGAGGCTCTGGGCCTTGCTCCTCCTCTGCGTGGAGGCTGCTGTGATGTCCAGAGGTCCAGCCCTCTGCTCCTCTCAGAGCAGTGGCTGTGAGGGCTCCTCCCCACATCCCCATTTATGGATGTGGGAATGGGGGCTGCGAGGCCCAGCCTGGCCTGCCCAGGCCCCTCTGCCCCAAGGAGAGCTTCTGACGGCCACAGCCACCACTTGGTCCTTGCCATCCCCATCCGGCTCCTGGCCTCAGGCAACGGGGGGGTGCCTGGGGACAGAGCTGGATGACCGGGGTCACGTGCAGACCAACCTGGTTAGCGCTCCCCACTTCTTCCTCCCACAAGCCTAAGTGCTGGCCGCGCCCGACTGGAGAATTGGATTAATGAGGCTAATGGATCAATGAGCCCCTGACTGTCTCCGGGGCTCGTCTGCACGGGTGGCACAGAGTGGGTGGTGCCGCAGCCTGTGCGGGGGCAACAGGGCGAGCCGGGGGTGCTGCCGCCCGCCCCCTTCTCTCTCTGGGGTGGGCAGTGTTCCCCCTCGGCTGCCCAGGGTCAGTGCACCCATTCCCCAAGTCTGGGCCCTCAAGCCCACGAAGCCACACTGCCCCTGTACCCTGTGGGCCCTCGGGACACCCAGGCCAAGATCGACTGGCACGGCCCTGCCACACAGGCAGCTCACTCCCCACGCCCCTCCCGCCGCCGCCCTCCCCTCCACCAGGCACAGCCACGGCGCTCCTCGGCACCCCTTCCCCCTTCCAGTCCCTCAGCGTGTTCCTACCCCACCCTCTCGTGTCCCTGGGACCTCAGAGGCCTCCCAGTGCAGGCCCTGATCCCCTGCTCTGACCCTTGGCACCAGACGCCCACTCAAACCAGTCCCACCCCCCCATCTTCTGTCTGACCCCCTTTCTCCCTGGCTCACTTCAGCTTTAGGGCTCCCTGGGTGATGTGAGTGGGACAGGCTGAAAGGGGTGGGGGCCTGAGTGAGGAGCCCTGAGGCAGCCCCACCCCAAGCCCCCATGGCTGCCTCGGTTGGCCTTGGACTTGACCTCACCCAAGAGTCTCAGGTCCTGCCAACCAGGAGATGGCAGTTATTCTGGCCTGTCGTGAAGTGAGTCACAGGAGAAACGTGGTCGACAGGCAGTGACAGGAAGCTGGGGGCCCAGCATCCCTACCACCGAGCACCAGCGTCCGAGATCCAAGCCTGGCCTCTCCCGGCACCTTTCCCTGGACGTCAAGCAGTCACTCTCAGAAACACAGAGAGAAGCAAGGGGCAGTCCTGGCTTAAGAGAACTGAGGCCCTAGGAGCGGACACACGTGCACTGACCACCCAGTGCCAAGCCAGCAAGCTGGGGCAGGTGGCATGGAGGGAGGGCACTGTCTGGCTGCCTCTGCCAGGGGAGGCAGTATCCAGGAGTGGGCACGACCCCCCCACAGAGGCCGGGGTCCCGGAGTTGGGCCATGGGCTCTACCTGCATCTGTCCAGTTGACGGCACCTGGAATCTCCTTCCCACCTCTCCCTGCCTCTGCTGCGTGTCTCTGCAACCTGGGGTCACTTCGCTGCCCTGTGCATAGCCCTCCAGCAGCTGCTCCCATCCCAGCGGGGTGACCCGGCACCTTCTACCTGGCCCCAACTCATTCCCGCGTGAGGCCTTCACCAGCCTGTCCTCCCCTGGGTCCCGGCGGAGGGGTGGGCTCTCAAGGCCGTCCCTGAGCCTCCCCGAAGTAGCCAGTCACCAGCTGGAATCCTTCTGTTGATTTGCTGTGGCTTTGAGCACCACGACCCGGTCTGCGGGGGCTGCTCTCTCCAGTGCCCGGCAGGGTGAGTGGTCTGCTGGCCGCAGGGCCACGGCAGGCAGGGCTGGATGGTGCGGGATGTAGGTGGTCGGCAAGGCGGCCGTGTGCAGGGGCTACAGTGAGAGGACGCCGGGCGCCGCGTGTCCTGCCTGTCCAGGTGGTCGGACCTGGTCACTGGGGAGGGGCTCGCCTGCGCCCCCAGCCTCCCCTCCCCTCCCACCAGGACCCTGACACTTGGCAGGACTGGGCCTCCCCCGCTCCCCGCAGCAGGCTCCGTGCTGTCCTGGCCCTTCGCTGGCAGTGGCCTGTGTCCCTTCTCGCCTCAGCGCCGTCGTGAAGCAAAACGAGGGGAAAAAGGGTTTATAGGCAGGTGCCCTTCTGGCTTTAAAACCATCAGGAACCCCCTGACCTGCCGGGGACGAAGGCTCGGGGTTCATCTTCCTCCCCCAAACCCCGGGGTTCGTGCAACGGCCCCAGGACCAACTCCACTGTGTGTCCCCGTCGGTGCCCCGCCTCCTGCTCCCCTGACCCCTGGCCTCCGCTGCCACCTGCAGACGGGCAGCCCGAGGCCGCGGGAGTCGCGGCCAGAGTGGGGATTAGCCAGCAGCACAGAGGGATTAGCACTCGGGGTGGTGCACCTCGCGCCCCACATTCCTGGTGCTCACGGCCCTTGGCCCCCCTCCCCAGGGACGAGAAGGGGGCTCAGCAAAGGGCCACCGCCACTCCCCTCCCAGGGGGCGGCTTGCTGCAGCCCAGGTGGGGGCAGGAGGAGGCTCAGCCCTGCAGGCCTTGGGCCAGTGACAGATGGGGCTTCACTGGGGTGGGAGTGTGTTCCAACGGGTCCAGAAGTCAGAAGCACCATTTGCCTGTCCCCTGCCCCCCATCAAGTGACAACTGTGACGCTCATAGTAACAGCGCTGGCCAGGCCTGCCACTTCAAACAGTAGGGCTGTTTAAACAAGATAACAGGCTGCGGGGAAGCTGTGCTCGGGCCCTAATGGCCTGAAACCCATCCTGAACCTGCCAGAAACAGCGGAAGCTCAGCCTCGGGCCACCTCGCCTGACGCCACCCGTCCCCGCTCCATGCTCAGCACCCACCTTCTCCAGGCAGCTTGTTTGCTGGTCCCCAGTCTCCCAAGTATACGGCTCAGAGGGGGCTCGGGTGACCCAGAATAGTAGCAAGTGTGGCAGCCCGTCTGGGGGGCTTAGAGGTTTGTGTGCAGAGTCTGCGACAGCACCTGAGGCCCAGCCTCTTTCCCCTGCCCTCATCCTCCCACCCGGACATCTGCCCCCGGAGAGGAAGGACCGCGCCCTGGGCCCCACCGTTTCCCCACGGTGCCCGGCACAGGACTGGGACCAGGGTGCCTCGGGACAAGTGTGCTCCACTGAGCCCCCCTCCTTCCACTGACACAGCCATGCTGGCCTCGGCGCGCTGCGAGTCCTCAGGAGCCAGACAGCCCAGATGGACCACAGGTGGCCACATGATGACCCTGGGGCCACACAGGCAGGTCACTGCCCCACCCCAGCACCAAAACACGCTCATGCCCTGGCTGGGGGCTTTGCCCACCTGACCGAGCTGTCCCCTGCGAGTCTGTGTGGCCAGCTGGCCCCTGCACCCCAAACACACATCATTCTTCTGCTCTCTGTTCTCACTGAGTCTCAGAATCAATGACTGACAGGATCTCAGAGCCAGAAAGGACCATTCCTGATCCCACAGGTGTCCAGTAGAGCCCCGGGCAGGTGTGACGAGGGCAGTGGGCATCTCGTAACTTTGGATGGGGGGGGACTGAGTTAGAATTGACTCCCAGATGCCCAAGGCCACACTTGGAGCACTTGCTCTGCAAGGCCTGGAGCTCCTGTGTCCTGCTCCCAGCTCCCCATGTCATGCCCAGGCCCAGGGAGGAAGGGTGGCAGCCTAGGATGAGGTCCGGGCTCTGGGTCCTGCCTGCTCTCACCTCATCCGCCCACCTCCCACCTCCCCCCCCCCCACCGCTACCGCCCCCCCTCAACCGCTACCGCCCCCCCTCAACCGCTACCGCCCCCCCTCAACCGCTACCGCCCCCAGGGAGGATGCCTCTTCCTAAGCCCCAGTCCTTCCAGTCCTTTTCAGCTTCAGCTGAAATGAGAACTGCTTTCTATTTGTTTTTGTGTTAAATCTTGCTGGCTTGATCCAAGCCCCCCTGCTGTCAGTCACTGACGGGAAATTAGCAAACAGCATGATGCAGGTGCGTGCAGGCCTGGCCCGGCTTGCAGACCATCACTGCCACCACAGGAGGGAACGGCAGTGCAAACAGCCCCTCCTGGGACCAGATTGAGGACCCCCTGGGCCCCAACACCCTTGCCTAACACTGTTCAGCAAGGTGGAGCTTCTGCACCCCTGGGCACAGCCCTGGGCCACCCCTCCTGGAGGAAAAGCTGGAGAGCCATGGGCAGCAGGTGGCCAGTTCCTGCAGGGACATGAGAAGCTGGGGACAGGGCTGGGGGGCGGGTAGACATCTCAGTTGGGAACCTCTGCTTGTGGCCCAACAAGATGGATTTCAAAAATGCTCATCCTTAGGAAGTAATATTTGGGCTATTACTGCCCTAACCCTGGCTTCTCCATCAGCAGGGGGTTGGGGCTGGGCAAGGGCAGTCTTACGGGGTCTCAGCCCCATTGAGAAACTGATCAAAGTGACAGAGCCTCTCCCAGGAAGGATGCCTACATGTGCTGGTGCAGCCATACAATCGGGACACGGTTTAGGGAATTCGCAGGACCCTAGGACCACGGCAGGGCCCTCGAGCCTGGGAATGCTGCTCCTGCCTGTGGGGGCAGCTGGCGCTTTATCCTGCCCTTGACGCTGTCACTGTGGCTGACATACCCCACACCCTGCTAGGTGCTCGGTGGCTGACAGCGTTCTCCCGGTGCTCGCCCTGGCCAGCACGGTCCAAGCCTCTCAGCCCCCTTTTCAGGTGAGGCAGGGGGATGAAGAAGCTGGGTGGGGCCCTGTTTCTGGTTTCCAAGCCCTTGTCTTCGTGTCACTGCCTCTTGAGTGGGTCCTCGAAACCTCACCCCCCTCCATCTGTGACCACCCGTATCACCCCCAGGGCTGGGCCAGCCCATCCCCCCAGACTGGCAGTGTGGCAGGAGATACCGGGCCATGGGGTCACAGCAGCTGTGCCTGGGGACAGAGCACTGGGCAGGATCAGGAACAACGTTCGGGGGAAGGGAGTGCCAGAGGCCGGCTGGTCAGCGGGTCATGGCTGTGGTCTCACTGAATCCAGGCTGGAGTCACACGCAGTGTCTCCATCCATGTCCTCCACAACCACTGGGGACAGTAGGTCTCCCACCCCCATGGGCTCCTTGCTGTCCAGAAGAGACCTCCTGCCCTCCCTGGGCCCCACACCACTGCAGCAGGGGCTGGGATGCCCCGGGAGGAACATGTGCTGTGTCAGGGCTGGTGGTGCCCAACGCCAGGTCCCCTGGTCAGCTGCGCTACAAAAGGCCAGCCTGCTAGGTCAGGGCATCAGAGGAGAGCGTGGTGACAGTTCTGCCCAGCGCCTCCTCTGTCCTGATTCAGTGTGGTCTCTGGCCTCGGTGATGCCGCATCCTGATGCCCCAGGCTGTGCTGGGGGTGGGACTTGGCACCGGGACCTCGCCCAGGTGGCCCAGCTCTCCATGGCCCCCCAAAACCCCTCGGTCCCGAGAGGCACTTGCAGCCTGGCCCTGGGAAGCCTGAGCAGGACTGGGGAGTGGGGGGCTGGGTGGTTGTCTCTTGTGAGAAGAAAAGGAAATGGCAGGAGGGCACTGTGTTCCCTGCAGGCCTGCGTGATTCCCACAGCCTTCCCAGCCACCAAACCAGGCAGGGTGGCCCAGGCCACAGGGGAGGCCACGGGGCTGACCAGGGTCTAAGCTCCACTGCTGGGCATCCCCCTCCATCAGAGCGCCAGCCCCGGAGTCCCAGGCCCTGCGGGCACCAAGCAGTCACCTGGCAGATGTCAAAACTGCATCCTGTCCTTGAGCCGTGGATCTGTCGTCTGGCTTTGCAGACAAGGGAGCCATGACTGGACCAGCTTGCCCAGCTGAGGCCGCACAGGACTGGGGCTGCACGTGGCTGGCCCCCTCTCGCCTCCTGAGGTCCTGTCTTTGGGCAGATGAGGCTGAAACAGGAGCCGAGGGGGCGTCCCTGGAGCCAGCAGGCAGTAAACAAAGGGCCCAGGTGGGAAGCCGCCCAAGAACTACAGGTTGCCCCAGTCAGCTGTTCCAGACTGTTCTTTCCCCAGCGGCTGGTAGTTGGCTACAGAGCTGGTTTCCTGGAGCCTGAGACACAGGCCCAGAGGCTATGGCTTCTGGGGAACGTGGAGCTGGGCCATGCGGCTTGGAGGCTCTGGGCCTCCTCAGCCAGGATGCCGAGAGCCTTCCCAGGTCACCGAAGGCCTGAAAAGGTGTGTGGGGCTGTGGCCTGGGGCTGGCCTCAGCGGAAACCTCAGGACGTGAGGCCCAGGGCCTCTGGGTGACTGTGGTTTTATTCATGAAATTAGAGCAAATACATGAGCTGATGAGACACCAACTAGGGGTGATGAAGACAAGGTCAGGGTGAGCTGTGGCCCAGGTTCCCGGGCCAGCCTGAGTTTGGTCTCTGGATCTGAGGACGTGTGTCCAGTGGGGAGCCACGTGCAGGGAACAGGGCCACCTTCTGCTCCATCCGGGGGGCCCCCCTCAGATGACCATGCCCCTTGCCCTAGATGACTGTATTCAGATCTACCAAAACACTAGACTGTCAGAGCCAGAGGGACCTGGGTTGGGGGGAGCAGTCCCCGAGTTTTGTCAGCACAGAAGCCTTTCTCAGTGTTGTTCAGGGCCAGTTGTCTGTGCTGGTTACCGAGGGTCCCCCAGTGGTCTCAGCCAGCTCCCTGGAGCCTGTTCTTGCTAAGTGGAGAAGGTGTTTTTCAGTTCTCAGATTATAGAAATCCCTTAAAACAATAATAATCTGCGTCTTAAAACCCCTCTGGGTTCTGACGTGTGCGTAAGGAGTGGGGCTAATGCGCTCAAGAAATTAATTAACCCGCTGGCCTGGGCGCTGAGCGGGATGTGGGCTGGGGAGGTCCCTCTGCCCTGAAGCTCCTGGTAAGTGCGGGATACAGACGTTCCGCGGGGTGCAGGGACATTGAGAAGAGCCGATCACCTGGCAGAGAGGATGTGCGCAGACGTGGGAGCTGCAGAGGCCCCGACGAGCCCTGACAGCAACGTCTACCCCAGGCAGTGCTGGGGGTGGGATTTGGCACCCGGGACCTCGCCCAGCTGGCCCAGCTCTCCATGGCCCCCCCAAACCCCTCGGTCCTGCCTCTGTGGGCCGCCTCCACAGGCCCCACGACCCAGGCTGGATGCGCAAGGTCGAGCCCAGATTACCATCCCCACCCAATCCGTCCAGGCCCTGCTCCTGATGTCTGCTCCCTTCTCCCCTGCAAGGTGGTCTCTGGGGCAGGAGGCTCCCCGGGGTTCTCTGGACCCAGAGAACTGCTGCACTGGGGTGCCTCGGGGCTGACCACAGCCAGCATGGGGCCAGCAGATGTGGGCACTGGGGGAGCCACTCTGGCCTCCAGGGGTTGTTCAATGTGGTCCCCATGTGACCTCAGGGGAGGAAGGGCCACAGTCGCCTCTGTCCCTCACTGCTTCCTGAACAAGCCCCATGGGACTTGTCCTCAGGCGGGGACCCCGGGAGGCCCAGCTGGAGCAGATTCGCACGTGAGTCCAACATGCTGACAGAGACATGGCAGAACCACCCGGCTCCAGGCTGCTCCCCTATGCAGAGGCTTGATTCTCGTGAATCTGCCCGGGGAGAGCGTGGAGCCATCTGGCAAACGATCATTCGCAAGCAGGACGAACGTGAACAGAAAAGACAGGTGTGGTCACAGGGCCAGAGCAGGGAGGCGCTGAGGGGTCACAGAGGAGGCTGACAGAGCTCTTTAAAAGGATGCAGACAGTGAACGCTGTAATTCACCGATGAATGAGCCTGACGGGCAGGCCCTTCCAGCCAGGGTTCAGGGGTCACCGGCTGCAGGAGGCTGGTGAATGTTTAACATCTGGCCGGGGTGGGGGCCGGCTGTAGAGGCTGCCAATTTCCATGGTGTCATTACTCTCACCTGGCTGATTTTAAGCTACCAACATGATGTCAAACAGCTCACAAACTTCTTAAAAACGGAAAAATTGGCACTTGTGAGCTGGTGCCGGCCAGCCACAGCCCTCCAGTGGATGGGTGTGCAGCGCAGGTGGGGGCCAGCGCTGCCCACACAGCGCCAATGGCGCCTGCCTGCTCCCTCCCAGGGCTGGTCCGCGACCTGGCAAGAGGCTGACCCCAACCCACCTATGGGGGAAGGACCGCAGCCTCAGATCCGAGGGACACATGGACACCCCCATGCAGATTCCACCAGGGCACGTGGCAAAGGCTGTCGTGTGGGAGAGGTGGAGCGTGGAGGGGGTGGGGGGGCGCGTCCCACCTGCTCCACTGTGTCCAGTGACAGCCTGTGACTGGGGTGGGGGGGCGCTCCAGTGACGCGGCAGGAGGTGGCCACCATGGAGGGGCGGGCACACAAGGATCCCAGGGTGAGGAGCGGGGCTGGAGGGAGGCCACACTGAGCGGCAGGTGGCCTACCTGTCCTTCCGTCCTTCTGTCTGGCTGACCTCTGATGGAGGACCTATTCCGGGCACGAGCTGAGCACAAAGGGAGCAGGAAGCAGGAGCCCTCGGGAATGCCCAGTGTGACAGGGCAGGGAGAACGGAGGAAGTCGCCGTAGAGAGGGGCCTCGTGCTCGGCTGCCCTGGGAGCAGGGGAGGGCCGGCTGCGGCTGCTGCCTCTCCACCCGCCCCCCCCTCCCCCACGCGAGGCCCAGGGCCCACAGAGGGGAGGACCACATGGCCTCAGCCCCCTTAGGGCTGAGACAAGGGCCAGGCAGTGGAGCGAGGACCCCGGCTAGTGCCACGGCCGGAGGAGCCCGCACAGAGGTGGGCACTGTTCACAAGCGCCAGCAGCGGCTCCGGGCCACCAACGATCCGGCTGTAAGTGCACACCTGGCCCCCTCGAGCCGCCACACGTCTCCAACGCTTGGGAGGGGTAACAGGCCACAGAGAAAAAGGGCTGGGCTGAGCTTGGAGGGGGACGCCAGCGGGGGGAGCGCTCGGGGCCAGCTGAGCCCTGTGCCCGCTGCACCCGGTGTGAGAGGCACCGTGGTGGCCCTGCCGGGGGCCTGGCCCTCTAGCTGCCTTTGCCTCCTGGCTCTGGTCCAGGAGGCCTCTGCTGTCCCAGGGGCAGCGTGGTTTGCAGAGGTCAAAGGTACATTTGGCTCTGGCACATCACGAGACCAGAAGGAGCTGCTGGGGAAACCAGTGTCTGGTGGGGGAGGCTGGCGGCCTCTGGCGGGTCAACGGCACGCTTCTCTGGCTCTGTCCCAAGTCCCCACAGCACGGTTCCTGGAACTATGTCCTCCACCGGGTCGGGAGCAGGAGGCAGAGTGGGGACCTGCTCTGCTGGAGCTCCCTGTGGTCCTGCCACTGACAGGGTGGGGGCTGCTGGGCCAGTGCCAACCCTGATGGCCACTCAAGTCCCCCGAACCCTGCTCACTGCCCCCACCCTGGAACCCATGATGAGTGATCTCTGGGCCTCAGTGTCCTCATCTGCAAAGCTGGCTGGTTAAGGGCACTAAAGCGTACGTCAGGTCCCTTCCTAATCTAAGCCGGGTATCATCCACGTCTCGCATCTCCCACTTGTAACCACGTTCTTTGCACAAATGCCACCCCCTCTGTCACCAGCAGGTGACGGTCAGTTTTGCCGCAGACCCAGGCAGCACCATTTTGTGACACAGTGCCGTTCATTGTGTCACTGAAACATGCTCCCTTTTTGGGCGGAATGACAAAGCACACTATTTGTAGGACAGCCTGGAGCAGCCCCCCTCCTCGGGCACACTGCACACACACGTCAAGGCCTGCGGCTGCACACCCAGCAGGTGCACAGCAGGTATACAGCAGGCACACGGCAGGTATACAGCAGGCGCACGGCAGGCCTGCTGACAGCTTCACCAGGAAAGGCAGCGAGCGAGCCGCTGAGGGTGTTCCCGTGAGAACACTGACACCTCATAGCCGCCTCGTCCTCCCCTTCTGAAGGACCCCCCACCATGCAGAGGCCATGGGTCCATCAGCAGGTGCACTGGGCTGAGGCTGGTTGGCAGGTTGACAGCAGGGTGCTGGGGTCCCGCCTGCCAGGTACTAAAGTGGGGGGGGGGGGCGGCTCAGGGGCTGCCGTGTGGGGTGGGCGCCCAGGCGGGCCATGGCTGAGTTCCTCATCTTTCTTTACCCTGGGAAGAGTCCACGAGCCAGGCGGAGAAGGAAGTGGCTCCCCAAAGGGTGGGTGGGGCAGGGCGGCCTGCCTTGGCCCCAGGCAGCAGGTGTGGCTCGGGGAGGGCCCATGGCTGCGTGAGCTCGGACTGTGACCTGTCCTCCCACCTGTGATGGGGACCCCGGGCATGGCTGCCGTCCCACAGGACCCGCCAGGTGATGCGTGACTGGGCTGTGCTCTGGCCTCCTGTGCTGCCTGGACAGCCCCGCATGGGGACAGTGAAGGCCCCCTGGTGTCTGCAGGACTGCACGGGGGGACGGGCCCCAGGCAGGCCAAGTACCCATTAAATCCTCCTGGGATGAGGGCCCGGAATTGTCACCAAGGCTGAGCACAGCTTCTGGGATCTGCTGGTTGCCATGGTCCACAGACGCCTGGAATCTGCCCCCTGCCCAGGGGCTGCCCTGCACGTGCCGCAGATCTCCATGCCCTCTGCGCCCAGCAGTCCTGACGTCACCCTTGGCAACGTGCTGACGCAGAGGCCAGCGGGCAAGTGGGGGTGGGGCAGGGACTCCTCTGCCAGGTGCAGGGAGTGGGAGGGGGGGTGGAAGGAAGTCGCAGGCGCTGAGCGGGGAGGAGCTCCGAGGAGCCGTGTCCGGAGCCTGGCACCAGGCCCCGGGAGCCTCTGGTTTCTCCTGGCCACCTGGCCTCTGCCAGGGCCCTTGGAAAGGAGAAAAGGGGTGGCAGCCAAGTCCCAGCCCCTCTGCAGCGCTCGCCTCCCCCAAGCACGGAGAGGCGGGCTGGGCTCTCCCCAGGTGGCAGCCAGACCACCTTGCGGGCCAGCGGCGGTAGGACTCACGGCTGGTATTGTCTCTGCTCAGCAGAGTTTGTTCTTCATCGAGACACTGCTGGTAGAGCATGAAAGGTCAGAACCACTTGGAATCCAGTGAATTTCCAGCCTTGCTTGAGCTTCTCATCAAGAATCTCCTTTTCTGGTGAACAACCACCTCCTCAGGCCTGCCGAGTCCAGGCGGTGGGCAGGCAGGGGGCGCGGGCCTGGCCGCTGGCCTCTCCCCTCAGGAAATGCTGTGATGGCCCCAGAGCCTGGCTGCCTTCAGGAGGACGTGTGGGCCTCACAGAGAAACCCCCCCGGGGCCGCCTGTCCACCCCGTCGTCCACATGACCCAGCCAGGCGGCTACTTGCTCGCATACGACGGGGCCACCGTAATGAGCGACGGTGATGGAGGGGTGCGCGGGCAGTGGGTGGGGGGTGACGCCTGACATGAGACCTGGAGGACAGGGCAAGCGGGCAAGAGACGAGGGGCAGGGGACAGGGTGGCCACGTGCTAAAGGCTGGAGAGCTCGGAGCACGTGGGAGTGAGCCGAGCCCGCGAGGCCAGAGCAGAGAGGAGAGGGGCTGTGGGCCGCGGGGACAGTGGGCGGAGCTGGGAGGGCCTCAGGCAGAAGCCCTGGCCTGGGGCCCGTCTTTGAGGACACTTGGGCCACTTGGGCCGCCAACCCATCGACAGGCTCAGAGCAGGAAGGGCAGCCAGATGCCTCCATGAAACACGGGACCCACGCGGGGACCAGGCTCCCTGCCCCCATGACCCGGCACACCTGTGGGCGCAGACACGGTGGGCAGGACATGCCAGCGGACAGTCTGGGAGCCTGCCCAGCACCGAGGGAATTCACCACGCCCGTCCTGGAGATGACAAATGTGGCCCCCGGAGGCCTCCGAGCACAGGCCACCACCAGCCTCAGGACACAGCCAAAAACAGGCAGGCACCCGGAGAGCGAGACGGCTGGAGCCCAGGTGGCCGCAGACCTGCCCAGGCACCCCGCTTCGCTTCAGGGCCTGGTCAGCCCCAAGCCCTCTGCCCACAGTGAAGCAACACCGAGGAGCCTGACCTCGCTCCTCCGCTGCCCAGACCACACGTGGCCCTCAAGTGGGGGCGGGCGGAAGAGGGACGAGACTCTGGGGGACAGTGTTGGGAGCAAGATGGGCTGGCCCACAGGGAGTTGCAGACTGTCCAGGCCCCTGCCGCTGGCACACGGCTCCGCCTCCTGTCTCCATGGCCTCCTACAGCTGCTCCCCCTTCTCCACCAGGCTGGGCCTCCGTGCAAACCTGAAGAGTGCTGCATACCCTTCTCTATTCAAAAAGCCAGTCAGGTGCCCAGCACAGTGGCCACTACCTGCAGCCGCCTGCAGAGTTCCTGGGGCTGCAGCCCAAAATTAGGACTCCCTGCTGAACCCAATGAATAAAGCTGGCATCTGCCTAAAAAGACCGGGTGTCCCTTCCTCGCATCGCCCCATCCCCTTGTCCCCTCATTTCCCAGCATGAAGGATCCCCCTCATGAACATCATTACCCCTTCCCCTGGGTCCCTGCCAGCTTGCCACCTCCCCGAGCCCCTGGCACCCAGCCCAACACCACTTACAGCTCCTTTGCAGACTCCCTGTTTGCCCCCATGTCCCCCACCCTCAGGATCAAAGACCTCTTAAGGGCAGACGCCAGGTCTTTGCTCGGTGATCCCGCCTGGCACAGACCCTCTGCTGTGGGGCAGCCCCAGCCACACCCATCCCTATCTGGCTGAGCGGCCTCCACCACCACCGCTCCTGGGTGCCCTGGGAGACTGCAGCGCCCGTGCCTGGGCCTCCTGCCTCGGTTGGGCCTGCAGTGCACTGCCCACCCTTTTCTTGCCAGAGGCCTAGCTCCCACCTGCCAGCAGCTCCCCGCAAGCCTCCACTGGCTCAGCACCGGGTCCAGGTTGCCCCTCGGCACCTCTTGCACTGCACCCACCTCTGGGGTCTCCCTGCCACATGACTCTGAGCTCCCAGCCCACAAGGTGTTTCTCAGCCTGGGAAGAGGGCCTGAAGGAATTACCACCCCTACCTGACCCCTGGGGATTAAACCTCAGAAAAGGTTCTTAACCCTGTGGCTGACAGACTCTCAGGACCCGGACGGGGTTGCGGCGCTGAGGTTCCTGGGACGGAGCACGGTGCCCAGCTGGTGGGAGCTGCTGCATTTACTGAACTGCCACACGGACCAACAACTGGATGCCCGGCCTGCGCCGTGTCCTGTAGGGCAGCCAGCCTGTCTCCTGCCTCCAGGGTCACTCCCCGTGCACCTGGCCACACTCGACCTCACCTGCAGCAAAGCCCCTCGCGGTGCCAGTTTCCCCTCCTCCCCACCCCCAGGCGGCCAACATGCTCTGGGAGCCGAGGAGCAGGCCCTGCTCAGCAGAGAGCTGGCCCTCTGCACCCCAAGAGCATCAGGCATGGGGTGTGCGGTCTGCTCGCAGCACCTAGGTGAGGCCACCTGGGCTCGTGAGCACCATGAGGGCAGTGCTGTCTGCAGCCAGTGAGGGTGGCATAGCACAGAGGGTATCCCTGCCCGGTGGAACCCAAGGTGGGGTTAGAGTGGAGTTGGGGGCCCCCCAGCTGGGGTGGCCACCGAGAGCTGCCCTCCAGGCAGACGTCCTGACGGCAGGCGCTACCCCGAGGTCCTCGCTGGAGCTGCCCTGGCTCCCCTTGGACAGCAGCCACTCCCCTCCCTCCCTGGACACAGCCAGGATCCCACCGGCTCCCGCGCAGCAGCAACGAGCAGAAGAAGAGCCCAGTCACTCACTCACCGTCTGGTTGTCCTCGTAGAGCTTCAGGTCGTAGCCACTAAGCTCCACGCAAAAGATGATGGCGGTGACGCCCTCGAAGCAGTGGATCCACTTTTTGCGCTCTGACCTCTGCCCGCCCACGTCCACCATCTTGAAGGTGAGCTCCTTGAAGGTGAACTTGTTCTCCACGATGCCCGTGGTCATGTCCCGGGAGCGCAGGATGTCCTCCACGGTGGGCACGTAGTCGGGCGCGGCGATGCGCTCCAGGTCATTCAGGTAGTAGGCCGCGTTGTCCTCCAGGTGGTACTCGCTGGAGCGGCCGAAGCAGGCCTGCGCCCCGGGGTCGGCCCACAGCCGCCGCATGACACCCAGCAGCTCAGGTGTGATCTCGCCCTTGCTCTCGGCGGGGCCCGTCAGTGCGAACAGCTGTACGGCGTCGTAGGCGCGGTCAGGGTTGTGGAAGTCGATCTTGAGCGCGGCCAGGGCACGGATGATGCGGGTCAGTGAGTCAATGGCGTTGTAGATAATGAGCGGCTTGTACTCCTTGCAGGCCTCCAGGTTGAAGCCGCCGCTGTGGATGATCTTCATCTGCTTCACAATGGTGCTCTTGCCCGAGTTGCTGGTGCCCAGCAAGAGCAGCTTGATCTCGCGGCGCTGCCGCTGGCTCTCCGAACGCAGGTGGCGGTCAATTCGCCGGGACCGCCGTGCTGCCTCTTTCTCCTCTGAGCTTTGCCGACATCCCATGGTCCGGCAGCGGCGGGCCCAGATGTGGAGCACAGGATGGGGCGCCTCTCCTGGTGGCCACCAAGCGGGGGAGCTGAGACTTGAGGCAGGTGCGCCCAGTGGATGGGAGCCGGTGCCCTGGAGCGCTCAGCGTGGGTGGGGGGGCAAGGCCATGCCCCGTTGCAGCCCTTGCCCCGGCGCCTCCTCTCCAGCTGGCATGGCTCTTGCGCTGCGGGAGGCGGCTGAGCCCTCCCTCAGGGACACTCCACCTCCCAGGGCCACCGCGGGGCCAGATGCGCCACAGTCATTCCCTGTCCTCCTGACGGTGGGAAGCCGTCTGGTCGCTGGTTGCTGGGGTGATGCTGCCGAGTGTGGCTAGAGGGCCGGCTGCCAGTAAGGATGTCGCGGGTTCTCCCTGCGGTCCCCCTGCCTCGGGCATCCGCCTTCACCTGCCAACAAGAGAACAGCATGAGTCTCCTCCCACCGCAGGCTGGGTGGGCAGGGAAGCCCTGGACAGCGGGAAGCGGCCTGGGGAATGATGAATCAGAGCCCCCCCCTGCCCCCCCAGTGGAGCTCAAACCCCAGCAAAACATGCCTGGCCGCCACCCTGCACCCCTCCCGCCAGTCAGCTGGCTTGAAGCCGGCGCTCAAGGAAAGGGTGCCCACAGCTAGGCCAGGACCAGGCCTGAGGGTCTTCAGAGGGGAGAGAGCCCAGTGCCCCGCCACTCTGCCCTGCCCACCCGGACCCGGCGACCTCACCCTCGCCAAGCCTCAGACCTCCATCTGGTGGTGGTTAGGACTCCATGTGGTGGTTCCGCACCCTCTCCTGCAGCTGCTGGCGCTGCACCCACATGTTTACCATGAGGTCCCAGACCAGGGTAACTGGGTGCTACCGACTCTTACCACCTCCCGGGAGTGGGGTCATTCCTGCTCTCTCCAGGGCAGGGGCTCTCAAATGGGCAGGGCGGTGGCCAGGTGTGGGCGGCAGGACAAGCTAGAGCAACGCAAGGGCATCGGGAAACAGCAAGTCCAGGGCAAGGCAGGGGCGGCCCAGAGGCTCCCTGGTCCCAGGCCAAGCCTTTCAGGTCCCCTGCCCCCACTGGTCAATAAGGAGCAGCTGTGCTCACACCTGGTGCAGGGCCTCAGCACCCGCTCTCTGCCAGCCCCCTGCTGACCCAGGAAGTCTGCATGCTCCTCCCAGGGCTCCCCCGACCACCTGCAGCAGCTGGGCCGGGCCCATCCCACCAGGGCATCCCCAAAGCTCAGGCTCTGCCCACGCCTGGGAGCCCAGGACGGCACCCCCCTCACCCCATCCACACAGCCTCTGTCCCTGCCTGGCTGCCTGCCCCCTGCAGCAGCCCCATCTTGCCATGGCCAGCATCCACCCCCTAATGCCCCTGTTCCCCCCACAGCAGGCCCTGGGTGGGAAGGACCCCGAGTCTTGTCCATGTCCCCCTACCTGCCCGTCACTCTCCCAGATGCCTCCATGCCTGTCAGTCCCCGCCATCCTGCCCTGGAGCTGACCCCAAGCCTGTTCTCTCCCTGGGCTCCCCCTGCCGCTCGGGGGGACACTGATGCACCCCACTGCTCTCAGGGTGGTGAGTGTCAGCCCAGCTGTGTGGCCGGGCCCATGACCCCCGTCTCAGAGCCTATCCGTCACTGATCACAGCACACCCAGAGCTGGTCCCCAAGAGGTAAAGTGGCCGGCAGAGACCCTGGTACCCAGCCAGTGCTCCCCCCACCCCCATCCCCATCACCTGTGAGCGCCCCCCCATTCTGCCGCCTGGGCCTCTACCCCGTCCCGCCCCACCCTCCACGGCAGCACTTGGGCCCGGCACACAGCAGGTGCCCAGTCGGCAAGGGGGGAGGGGTTTAGCCTTGGGGCGCTGAGTGTCTCCTGCTTCGCCGCAGCCCCACAGCCCACGGTGGGGGATGTACCAGGAGACGTCTCTGCTGAGAGCAGCGACTAAACGGCTGGTCATTCAGCACGGCCCCAGCAAGGATGGCGATCATGCTTAGAACAGAGGCCCCGAGATGACCCCCCTCTGGGCACGGGGTGGGTGCTCTCGAGCGACTGTCGTAGGACGATGCATACAGGACGCAGGCAGCACATGCACCCACAGGCATGTGCCCCCCAACACACACGTGCGTGCATGTACTGTGTGAGTAGAGGTCTGCGAAGTTATTTTCCAAGCAGCAATGAGCTCTATGTTGTGAAATTACAAGGGATTTGTGCATTTTACCATGTTGCCTATACTTCTCTTGTGAACTGTGTCATAAGAAAGGTTTATAGACAAGAGTCCCGCCAGGGACTTGCCCTGGACCATACGTATGTACGACAGGGACTCAGTGGTTGCTCCCTGTTCCCTGCTGATGACCCGGCCCTGCCCTCGGCCAGCAGCCCCGGACATGTGGCTCCAGCCCAGCGTCTGCCCAGGGCCCCCGGTGCCCAGCCTCCTGAAGGCGATGCTGGCTACACTGGGGGAACCCCATGGTTGTCATTTCCGTTTTTCTCAATTTTGTGTCTTAAAGTCTCAGGTACAGGCAGGCCCCAAGTGACCAATTCTCCCTCAGCTGATCAGCGACAGGGACAAAGATCACCCAAGAGAGCAGGTCCCTCCCGTTGTCTGGGGCCCCCAGAGACAAGCAGGCCCCCAGGCGCTGGGCCTCCCTGTGGTGAGCCCTCTCTCGGGACATGGTTTAACCCAGGCAGGCGACACGGCACGGGGTCCAGCGGGCCAGTCCCCTGCCTCCGTGCAAGGCTGCACCTGAACAGACCACCATCGGCCGCGTCCTCGCAAGCGCCGCACATGACCCCCCGCACCCAACCCCATGCAGCCTGGGGAGCCCGCCCTCCACCTGGCTCTGGCATGGGACCCCTGCCTGCTCCTCACGGGCCAGCTCAGGCCCTCGTGGCCCACCAGCGGGCACCCCACCTCTCCCCACCACGCCCGCCCCTTCTCTGGTCCCTCCCACCAGACTGAGGCCCTTACCAAACACCACATACAAAAATTAACTTAAAATGGATAAAAGACCTAAAACTGTAAGACTCTTAGGAAAAAGCATAGGGCAAAAGCTGCCTGACACTGGGTTTAGCATTGATGATTTCTTGGATAAGATGCCAAAGGTACAGGCAACAAAAGAAAAAACAAACTGGATTTCATGAAAATTTTAAACTTTTGTGCACCAAAAGACGGTATCAGCAGGTAAAGAGGCAATCCACGGAATGTTAGAAAACACCTGCAAATTGTATACCTAATAAGGAATTAATATCTAGAATATAAGGACAACTCCTAAAATTCAACAAAAAACCCAACCTGATTCAAAACTGGGCAATGGACTTGAATGGACATTTATCCAGTGAAGATATATGAATGGCCAATAAGAACATGAAAAGATGTTCATCACTAATTACTAGAGAAATGCAAACCAAAACCACACTAAGATACCATCTCACACCTATAAGGATAGCTACTATTGAAAAAATCTCAGAAAACAGTGAATACTGACGAGACATGAAGAAATTAGAACCCTTGCACACTGTTGGTGGGAAGGTAAAATGGCGCAGCTACCATAGAAAACAGTATGGAGGTTTCTCACAAAAATAAAAACAGATCTACCACATGATCCAGTAATTCCACCTCTGGGTACATACCCAAAAGAATTGAAAGCAGAGTCTCAAAGCAATTTTTGTACACCGATGTTCATAACAGCATTATCCACAATAGCTAAGAAGCAGAAGCAACTTAAGTGTCCACTGACAGACAAATGGACAAACAAAATGTGATAAAAACATACAAAGGAATGTTATTCAGCCTTAAAAAGGAAGGACATTCTGACACCTGCCACAACATGGATGAGCCTTGAGGACATTATGCTCAGTGAAACAGGCCCGGCACAAAAGGACAAATACTGTAGGATTCTAATTACATAAGGTCCTTAGAGCAGTCAAGTTCATAGGGACAGAAAGTAGATGGTGCCAGGGGCTGGAGAGGGGGCTGGGGAGCTGTTGCTTAATAGGGTCAGAGTCTCAGTTTGGGAAGATGAAAAGGTTCTGGAGATGATGGTGGTCATGGTTGCACAACGACGTGAATGTACTTAATGCCACTAAACTGTACCATTTAAAAATGGTTAAAATGGTAAATTTTGTTATTTGTATTTTAACACACCCATGAGAAAAGTGGGGCTGGCCACGTGGTCCTTGACCAGTGCAGCCACAGGGCAACGGAGGAGTAAATGGGAATCGTGGCTGGGGGCGACTGTGCGTGTCGGGCCAAGTCTGGGAGCCAACTGCCACCTATGGGGTGGCGGAGCCTGGGGCTGTGCGCGGACACAGGCAGGGAGGTCTGTGAGCAGAGGGACCTCAGGACAGCCCCAACCCCTCGGAGGCTCCTGCCAGTTCCATCTCTTTGGGTCTGGCTGGGCTTTCCTGGACCCCCGAGGACATCCCCAGTCAGCCCAGAGACACAGGGCCAAGGGCAGGAAGACCACATCATTCCCTGGCCAGTAACTGTTCATGGGTCCCCAGGTCCGACACCCAGGACGCCCCACCACAGCGCTGCTGGGTCTGGCTGGAAATCACTGAGGAGTGGGGGAGGGAGAGGTACGGCGGGGGGGGGGGCAGGGGTGCCATGGTGTGACCGAGGAACCAAAGGAAGGCGGGGTGGCCGGACCGAGACAGACGAGAGAGGCACAGGGAGAGAAGTGGGGGCGGGCCGGCCGGGAGGAGCCCATGGCGCAGGTGCACATCCGTGTTGTGGTCGCATGCCTGCAGATCCGTGCCTGCGTCCGTGTGCAGGACGGCACACGTGTGCACACACTGGTCTAGGTAGTGCCTGCGTGCAAGTCCATGTACGTGTAGGGAGGTGCACATGCACGTCTGTGCCACTGCACGTGGCATGTGGGGAGCAGGGGTGCATGTGGAGGAGTCAGGGCTCTGTCACTCACAGTTACTTACTGGGCCGGCTGGCGGTGATGGAGGGGGGGGGGCACTGCTGAAGACCCTTGATGGAGAAGGGTGGGCATCAGACCAAAGGTAGCAAGTGAGCAGTGGTGAGGGAAGGGCCCAGTTCCAGAGAGTGGGGTGGGGGAAGGGGGCCGATGCAGGCTGCACAGGCTGGGGGGCCGGCCTCCGGGAAGGAGGTGGTGAGGAAAGCGGGACTGCAGGTGCAAAGGCCCTGAGACGGGGACATGCCTGGCATCAGAGGGACAGCACGGATGCTAGGGGCTGGCGCCGAGAGTGAGGGGCCGGCCTCTTCCCTGAGTCAGGTGGGAGCCAGCCAAGGTTTGGGTGATGAGTGCTGTGTTGTCTGGGGTGTGAACAGCATCCCTGGGCCGGGAAGGCTCTGCAAGCAGCAGTCCAGGGGATGGGGCTGCGGTTGGGTTCAGGGCGCCCCAGGGTCTGGCCCCAGGGCGGGAGGGGGGCTGTTCTTGGAGAGGGGACGCTGGGGAGAAGCGGCAGGTGCGCCCCTGGCTGGCTCGGTCTACACATATGGACCCACGGGGGCTTCCCAGCACCTGTGGGGAGAAACTGGGTCCTTTGAGGGTCTTGACAAGCTCCATCACAGCCCCTCATAGGCCTCCCGGACTCACTGACCCGCCTACCTGTGGACCCCAAGGCTGCGAGGGCAGGACCCCAAACCCAGAGCCCACTCAGCAGCCCTGTGGCTGAAAGTTGCTCTCCTTCCTGTGGTCTCAGGCAGATACTTCCCTTCAAAACCTCCCAGCCCTGCCCCCGACCCCCGACCCTGGACCGTGGCTCACCGCCTGGCAGGCCCAATTGCCCTTCTGTCACACTGCCCTTCCCCAGACATGGCCCTCTCAAGTCTCATGTCACGGAATCTGGTGACGGCCTGTAGCCAGGTGTGGGGACACACTGCTGCCACCTCTCTGGGGCCTTTGCATATCTGGCGCCCTGTACCCTGGACGCCCCCCCATGGTCTGGCCCAGAGCTCCAACCACGTGACACCCGGGTCCGCTGTCACCCTCTTCGCAGCTGTGTCAGGAGCTGGGGCGGAGCAAGGCTGTGGAACGCCAGCCCCTGACCTCACTCCCAGCAGCTCCTCCTGCCCCCACCCCCGACAACGCAGGAAGGGAGCCCAGGGTCAAGGTCACCTAAGGTGTTGCACCCAAGCCAGGCTAAGCCAGAGGGTCTCCAAGGACAGAAGATGGCTTATCGGCTTACTGGCCTGAGAAGGCCTGGACCCGGCGGGTGGGGCACCTTCCTCACAGGTCCCCGCTTCCTCTGAGGGAGACAGAGATGAGACGGGCCCAGCCCCTCACTCTCCAGACCCCCTCCCCACCCCAAGGAAAGCCTGCTCCACGCTGAGCCCTGGGCCACTAGATCAGGGTGTGCTTGAGAGGGGGCGTTTGAGGCCCAAGCAGAGGTCACTCAGGTGGCCAGCTGTGCGGGGGGTGGGGGGAGGACCCCAGGGCCGAGGGCAGCCCAGGTCACAGGGCCAGCAAGGCCGAGTGAGACCACCCACCTGACGCCCCAGCCAGCGAGTCCCCAGCGCCAGAGCGGGGACCAGGGCTGTCTGAGGTCCTGGGCTTTTCCACCCCCAGAGCCTGCCCCTTGCCCCCCGCGGAGCTGGGTGGGGCTGTGACTCAGCACCGCTGTCCCCCCTCCACCTGCAGCTGCTCCTGGGCCCCTGCAGCCTTCTGTAGAGGGGGGGGCCTGCCTGAGTCCCAACGCCCGTGTCCTGTCCACACACGCCTCTGCCGCTGGCCTCCTGGGCCTGAACCACTCAAGTCGTTTCCATCTTCTGAAGAGTGGGTCCCTCTCCCCGCCCTGCAGAACTGCCATCCCCGCATCAGCTCCCTCCCTGTGGCCGTCACCGCTGACCTGTGTCCTCCCCTCTTAAGAAGGACCCGTTTCCCACTGCCCATGCACGCCCGGTGAGCTGGAGCCCAGAGTTCCGCTTTGGGTGGACACTTGAGCCTGAGTGCCAGGCCCCTGTGCGCCCCTTGTTGGGTCTTCTCGAGTCCAGCCTAGACCGGCCCGTGGCACCCAACAGGCCCATGTCCTTTGTCTGCACGCTTCTGACCACCCCCCGCCCCTCTGCTCCCCGCCTCCACCCGCCTGAACTCAAGCTGCGGCCCCACGACGGGCCTTTTACCTCTGGGCGCAACAGCCCCTGCCCGGCCAGCCCGGGCCCGCAGACCCCAAGGGGCCGTTTGCATGTGTCCTCGGACTCAGGGCAGCTGAGGGCTGGGCCTCAGGGAGGGGCCATCCCCGGGGGAGCTGGGCACCGGGGGGCCAGGGAGAGGGCCTGGCTGCACCCTCAGCCGCCGGGGCCCCCCCCCAGGGGGGGCGGCCTGAACCTCTGTCCCGAGAGTACGGCTCCCTGCCTCAGCTTTGCGGGGTGTCCAGAGCTGGGCACGGCACCTCAGGTGTGGAAACTGAGGTTTGGGGAGGGAGCGACTTCCTCGGGGCTGCCTGCGGGGGCCTGCAGGGCTCGGGCCCATGGGTCCTCCGACCCCCAGGACCCCCGGCACCCACAGTACCACTGGTCACCTGCTCTGTCATTTACCCCGTGGTTTTCCTTAAACTGACTTGCGTTTTCACTTAGGCATCTGTGCTTTAAAACTGGCCTCGTGTTCCTGCTTTGAACGGAAAGCCCGAGTCACAGCTCAGACAGTAGGAACCCAGAACAGAAGTGGGGTCGCAGCTGCCAACCAGGGTGTTGCCAGGGAGGCTGTGGCCCTGCTCCTCCTGAACAACGGGATCAGGGTGGGCGGGGGGAGGTCCAAACTGGTATTTTCCCCTTGAAGGAAAAGGACAGAAAGAGAAGAAAGGCTGCCTTACTGGAGGAGGGTGGTGGGGCTGCTGCTCACAGCTGTGGCCTCAGGCCACCTCCATGGTTTGGTGGCCGCCCGGCCCCTGGGATGCAGAAGAGTATACCCGGGCCTGAGCCCCTCCCCGCTGGGACCCCTGGGCGGTGGCGTCAGCGCTGCACCCCACGGCCTCACTCAGGACAGATGCCATCTCTTGTCTCAGAAAAGTGCTCCACCCCTGATCCGCTAGTTCCATCCCATCAGGGCCCCCCCGGCCCTCCCAGTAGGCCATCAGTCGACCCTGGGCCCTGTCTGATCATCACGGTACCCTCGGGGGACAGAGCCTGTGTGTCAGGCTCTGCTCTGAGCTTGGGGACATGGGGTGAGTCTGGGCACCAAGGGGCTTGTGTTCTGGTGGGGGAACTGGTGAAGAGCAGTGCCATGGAGAAGGGGAGAAGGTGTGTGTGGCGGGCGTCCAACTAGTGGGACGGGGGGAGGTCCAAGGAGGTGACGCTGGAGGAGACAGATGACAAGAAGCCACCAGTCATGCGGGGGAGGGGATGGGGCCAGGGTGGGGACAGCTGGGGTGACACTGCCCAAGGGCTCGGCTGGGCAGTGGGGGAGCCTGCCTGGCCTGGGCCCAGCTCAGGGCAGGTCCACCCCAGGAGCGTCCCTCCCACAGTTCCCTAGGGAGCAGCTCAGAGATGGCTGCCCTGGCAGGGACCCCCCCCCCAAGGGCCAGAGGGCAGAAACTGCCCCCCCGGAGACCCCTGTTCTCCCAGGGAGCTGCCACTGGTGGCAGGAGGCGGGCACGGGTTGCATCACCAGCCTGAATCCAGGCATCAGGGAGGATACTGGCACGGGGCTTCCCTGGAAAGGCCCGCAAAGCAAGCGCGGGCCACGCCTCCCTCATACCCTACAGCTCGTGGGCCTGGCCGACATCACACACCGCAGAATCCAACCGCTTTGATGGTTTTTGATAAAACAACACGTACTTCTGGACTAAAAAGCCACACGTTTCGCTCTGAGATGACCCCTGCTTACCTTGATGCCAGTAACACTGGAAGGGGACAGGGACAGGCCACCCTCCCGGAAGCTGCCCTCTGGGCAAAGCCAGCCTCCCTGGTTGCGTCTCCTACCCCCACACCCACAGCGCCCTGCCCGCCCCGCCACCCAGCTGAGAACATCCCCCTGGAGGCCAGCAAGAGCCTCCCTCCTGAGCGACCCCGGCCACTGCAGCACCAGCTGGACTTATCACCTGCCCAGAGTGACCTTGAGCCCAGTGTCTGGCGCCCCTGCTGGGCCGTGGAACCACACCTAACGCAGGACGGCCCTTCCTCAGCCGCTGGCTCCTCCTGCCCGGCCGCACCTGACCCCCGTGCCCCCTCCCCAGGGCCCCAGCTCCATTTCCCTCTGAGCAGGTGCTCAGGAAGATACACGGAACAGAGACACTGCTGGCTTGGGGACCCCGACAGCCACCCCCCAGCCCACTGGACCAGGCTCCGGGTGAGCTTATCCACACACCCCAGCCTGCCTGCCAGACCCACAGTGGGTCTCCCCTTAAAAGCAGCCCCTTTACTTTGCCTCCTCCTTGTTCCCTGCTTATTTTGGAGCCAGAGTCCAAGCAGATGGGAGGAGGACAGGGGCTGGTGGTCAGCGCCCCCAGCAGCAGACAGGCTCCAACAACTGGCTCTGCCCTGGCCAGGCAGCCCCTTGGCCTCAGGACCGCTACAGGTGACAGGAGAGGCCCTTCCCTTGGCCCTGCACTGTCCCATGGCTCTGGACGCCCCAGCCACGTGTGCAGCCTTCCGGCCCACAGCTGCCACGGCCGACCCGACGAGATGTCATAGCATCGCCTGAGGAACACTGACTCAGGAGGAAACCAGGCCAGAGATTTCTCCAGGCCTGGAGTAAATAAATAAACAACACCGGAAGGTTCCACACTCAAGGGGAAGGAGGTGCACTCACCAAGAGCCTGGCCCTAGGTTTCCGCAGCCAAGGGAACTGCTGACTGTCACTCAGGCCCCTGGGCTGGGTGGGGACTGATTTTCCTGTGCTCTGCCTCTGTGCGTGGCCCCCCATGATCCCAGCCCCTGCCCTGGCCAACCCCAGGTGGCAGGTGGGACCCTCTCTGGCGAGGGCTCTATAGGCTCCCTTCCCTCACAGCTCCTTTCTTGTTTTTTCTCACCTGGAAGGTGAGCACCACCTCCGTCCAGCCCCTTTTCCTTCCATGCCCTTCTCACCGCCTCCTTCCCCAGCCTCCTAATCACACGCAGACCTGCAGGCTGCAGGATCTCAGTCTCCAGGCCAGTGTGGCTCAAAAACGTCAGATGCCTAGCCCACTCCCAGGTTCAAGGAAGGGCCCAGAACATGCACACTGTCCAGCCCCGTGGGTCCTCTCGAGGCCGGCGGCTGCCCCAGGTCACTCTCAGCGGCTGGCCCCGGTCCTCCCCTCTGAGACAGGCCACCCCCGGGAGTGTTCAAGCCCACAGTGGCCTTGACCCTGTCTGGACGGGGTTCTCGAGAAGCAGAGGCTGAGACAGGGATTCTCAGGCACATGATTGGTCGAGGACGCAAGCTGAGGGGGTTGGGTCGCAGGACGGGCCCCATTGGGAACCGGGCGAAGGTGTGGATTCTGCCACCGCTTCGCCTCGCCTCGGCCTGACCGACAGGGAGCTCCGGAGCGTGAATGAAATCAGTGCTGCCCCACTCGGAGGGAAGGGTAGTTCCTGTAAGCAGGCAGTGGAAGGGGAGCTGGGGGCACTGGCTAGCGTGTGCCCAGCACACCTCCCTCTGTTCCCCCACCCCTTCCTAACAGGCCCAAGGCCTCAGCTCAGGGCTGGGCCTGACCTCAGGGGCCTCTGCCTGGAGCCCGGCCCTCAGCCCCTTCTCTGGACTGCCCCAGCGACCCATCCCACCCCCACACTCTGCTCCTCCCGACGGGGCGGACAGGGGATCCCTGTAAAAACACAAGGCGGAGTCTCTCCTGTGCTCAAAACCTTCCCGCAGCAGGCCAGACATCTATCTCAGTTCGGAGCTGGAGTCCAAGTCCTTCTGTGGCCCCGAGGCTCTGCGACCAGCCCTGACCCCCTGACCCACCCTCATGCTCCCTCCACTCCCCACTCCTGACCCCCAGCCCTCCTGCTGTGCTGTCCTGACAGCTCAGGGCCTCTGCACTGGCTCTTCCCTCCACCGGGAACATCCTCTGTCCAGAGAGCCACTGCATCCGCTCCAGCGGCTCAGGGGTCCCCTCCTCGGAGGCACCCCGCCCATCCTATTTATGACGCCCCAAACACACACAGCATTGTCGCTTTCTAACCTGCTGCTGTGTGACTCGCTTATCATGTTTCCCGCCCCATCATGCTTACAGACGCTGGCTCCACGGGGCAGGGGCTTTACGGGGCAGGGGCTCTGGTCTGTTTGTCACTAATGCGTCCCATGGCCCAGAAGTAAGTGGCAGGAAGCAGGTGCTGATAAATCCACCCCAGCCCTTTGTACTGAGTGAGGGAGGGGCCAACTCAGGGCAGGCAGGGGCCAGCAGGGACTTCTGGGAAGTCTTCTAGCAAGGCCTTTTGGCCTTCCCCTGATGGACACGGTGGTGCGTGGCCCGGACCGACCCTGACTCTGCCCTGCTTCTGAGCCCCCCACCCAGGGAGTCCCCCCATCTGGTGAGCCTATGAGCACTGCGTTTCTGCGGCTGTCACTGAAAGCACGCCCCCATCCGCACCCTGAGGCCCCCTCACAGGCCCCGGCCCCCATCCCTGGCCTCCTGGCCCAGCCCCAGCCGTCCTGCACCAGGGAGGGGGACGTGTCCCAAAGTCCTGGTCCCCCCAGAGCTGGGGCCGCAGCTCACCCTTCTGCCCAGTCCCCAGCAGCCACACCCTCCACCACTCGGCACCAGCCCTCCATCCCTCCATCTCCTGCCCCAGGAGAGCCCAGAACCACCAGCAACAAGACTAATGCACCTGGAGACCGAGGCCACGTGGGGCTGAGCCCAGCCAGGGAGCTGGAGCTGGGATGGTGGGTGCGTCGAGGTCGTGGAGCTTCCTGGAGGCAGAGGGTGGTGCTGGGGGCTCAGGGCGGCCCCGTCTGTGCCTCCCTCCTCCCTGCCACGGGGCAGGGGCAGGGGCAGGGCCAGGGCCAGGGCTGGGGATGTGCATGCGTGCGTGGTGTTAACACAGAGGAAATCGATGCCTGGCACTGGCCCATTGTTTAAGGGAAATGAACAGATTTTGGCCGAGGACAAAGAGAGTTTGATTAATCAGAAATTGGATAATGGAGGCAACACTCTAATTATTTTTCTTCCCAGCATTTTATCGAGAAATATGTTTGCACAGCATATCAGAGGTAACGGAGCGGGTGAGGGGGGCGACCACGTTGGAGGAAAGCCCAGCTCAGGGACAGAGCCACTGCACCCAGAAGCACTGAAGAGGGCCAGATAGTAGGCTGGCTGGCGGTGGCGGTCTCTCTGTGGGGCCACAGGAAGCAAGAGGGGACAGGTGGGCAGGCCAGAGGCCACACACAGTGGGACAGCTGGGGTCACAGAGGATGTGCCATGCAGGGGCAGGGAGGAGGCGTGAGGGCCAGGCCCTCGGTCAGCACAGAGGTAGACGACCTGAGAAAGGTCCTCAGGTGGGGACTGCTCCTTCCCTGGCCTGGCCCCTTCCACACTGCCCTGCCCTGCCCCGCCCACAGCCTCGCTGGCACAGTGGCAGGGCGGGGATGGGGGGGTGCGCAACACCAGCTGGGGTCACGAGGGCCTGCTGGAGCCAGGGTGAGGGCTGCAGGTGTCAAGTCCTTGACAGGGTCTTCAGGGACCCCTCCTGGCAGCTTGGAGCCTTTTCTCATCTTCATCCCTGGTGAAGCCTGGTGACCCATCCTTGGGAGCCTGGGACTCACACCACGGCCCTGCCCGTCACCCACCCCCTCCTCCTGCACTGTCCCCACTCCTACAACACCCAGAGCTGGAACCACACCGGTTAGCACGTTAGCACCGGTTAGCACGGCCAGGGGTTACCTGGTCTCCCGGCTCCAGGCAGGCTTCTCAGGGCTCTAGGCCAAGCAGAGCTGAGCACGAGGCTCAATCACCTGCTCATTCACTCGACCAGGGTATGGAGAGGCTGCCACGGGTAGGAGGATGAGCTGGAGCTGCTGGGCAGGAGGGAGGGCGCGGTGTGTGGGCTCGAGCAGCCCCTGGAAAGAACGGCTAAATCCCGCTTCCTGTACCACTGCAGACACCACTAATCAACCACAACCACTTTCCTCTGAGCCACCACACAGCCTCAGAATCCTTCTCAACACTGCTTTGGGCAGCCCCTCCAGAGTTGGAGTAAGAAATGAAGACTACCTGCACCCTCGACCCAGCCTGATCTGAAGGTGAGGATACAGAGGCCCAGAGTGAAGAGGATTCACTGTGTCTACACTGCAGGTGGAGTAAGCCCAGGTCTCCGGGCTTCCCATTCAGTGTTCTTTGCCCTTCACCGAGCTCCCTGCTGAGCTCATCCTGGAGCACAAGGGCTGTCTGGAAAGGCCACTTGGTCATCTTGTGGTCACTGTGGGCGCCGTGGTCCTTTCCCACCACCAGGATCTCCCCTCGCCTTCCGAGCACACTTTCCCATGGATGCGACTCTAAATGTCATGACCGCACATCTCCCAGACTAACTAGGGCCTCACCGAGTCACACGGCGTCACTGAGGGACCAGTGTCAGCCGGAGGCGTCTGACCCCCGGTGGGGGGACCTGGGCCTGTGACGGCAGCGTGAGAAGCTGGGCAGCCTGCCTGCCTCTGGCTCGTGAGTGAACCAGTCGGGCCTAATGGGCGCCCGGCCAGTGGTTGTCCACCTGCGGGTGGTTTGTGTTTGTCAACCGGCAGGCACACCTCACGGGAGCAGAGGACTGGGCTGGAGCCACAGTTCTCCAACGTGAAGGCTGCAGCCGCCAGGAGGCCTGCTCACCTGCCACGTTCGTGGCCCCCTTTGACAGCCGTTTCCTGGCTCCCTGCTGAGGGCTAGGCCGGGCTCTGGGGGCCAGGTTCTCAGTGATGAACAGCAGACAAAGGTCTTGACCTCACAGAGCTTATGTTCAGGTCCAGGAGAGAGACGGAGAACAAGCACAGACAAAGAAAACAGGCAGCGGTTACACTGGGGTACGTGCAGGAAGGGGCACAGGATCTGTGCGGGTGTGGACACAGGCGCTGTTCCGGACAGAGGCCCCCAACGGGAAAACAGAATTAGGAGGCCTGAGAGCCTCCTCCTGGACACCCCAAGTTGTGTGTGGACCCAGCCTGAGAGCCACTGGTGAGAAGAAAGAGCAGCTGTGATGATGCAGTCCTCCCAGTGGAAAGGACCAGGCCACGGCCAGAACCTTAGCACTGGCCCCAGCGCCACGCCAGCCTCCAGCACAGCAGCCCCACCAGTCAGCCCTCCTGGACCCCTGGGGACCCCAGGGTGGACGGAGGCAGGCTGCCTGCAGGAAGGGGGGGCCACCCGGGCTGCTGAGAAGCCCTCAGGGTCCCTGGACACCCACCCGGGGTCTGGGCCGGCCGGTGCCCACTCAGGAGCCACCCCACCTCCCCGGGTCCCAGTCTCCTCCACCGAGAGGAGAAAACCGAGGTAAAAATAGGCCCCTTCTTGGCGGAACAGGCTGTGAGAGGAGAAAGTGAGCGTCCCTGCCCTCCACAAACGCCTGCCCGGGGGCTCTGGGGGACACGACACATGCGGCCGCTCCCCTCCACCCAACGCCACGACCTGACCGTCACCACTCCCAGGGCAGGGGGCTCGGCAAGGCAGGGGCTCCTTCTGCAGCTGGGCTCTGACTGCCGCCGCACGGCCAGTAGAGGCGGGGGCCGGGGGAGCCTGGGGAGGGTGCGTGCTGGTCAGCAGCTGCTGGAGGGTGCGCTGGGCTCGACAGTCTGCCACCACTTCCCCCCACCCCACCCCCAGCACCGCACCGCGGATTTTAACAGCCTCACTCCTTAGCACTTTCTGATGGATTCTCCGGGGACATCTCTAAAAGAGAGTTATACCTTAATTTAGAAGCAAATAACTCAAAACTCTGTGATGTGGCAGGTTCCTTCAGAAAAGAGACGAACTCAAGGAAACCATTGTGTGTGAGGCCACCCGCCACATGCACCCGCTCCTGTCAACAGGCTGCCCAGCCCTCTACCAGCTGGCTGTGTCTCCTGCCCGAGGGACGGAGGCCGGGGGTCCACGGACAGAGGGGGAGAAGCGCCGCTCACAGAGGCCAGGGTGCAGCCGCCATGGCCCGAGGTGCCCGACACAGCCCACCTGCCCATGGGAGGCAGGTGAAGGGCAGAGTGGTCGCCGGCCCAGGGCACCGTCCTGGCAGCCACCACGACTGGCCTTCCCAGGCGTGCACATGCGCGCCATGCCCAGCCTGACACTCTGCTGTCACTGTCCTGAAATGCTTAATCATTTTTAACAAGGGACCCCCAAATTGTGTAGCCAGTCCTGCCCATGTTGCTTAGCCCCCATGCACCCCAGGCCCACTGCAGGGGACCCACCCTCCCAGGAACACCCTCCTGTGCAGCCCCTGGAATCTCAGCTCAGCTCTGAGCCATGGGGCCCGAGGCCTGGCTCTGCCCCTTCTGGTCCCACCTGCCCTTGATCCCTGAGTGACCTTGCCGGCCCCTGCCCCCCAACTCTTGGTGGGGGGACTCCAGGTCTCCAGTTCCAGCCTGGCTCTCCCCTCTGACTGCCATGTATGCCCACGTCCACCTGGGTCTAACCCAACTCCCGATTCCCCACCTCTCACGATGCGTCTGAGTCTTCCTCCTCGCCAAGGCCAACTCTGTCCTTCCAGAGCGGTCCTTTCCTCTTCTCCATCAGCAGGTCCTTGTTAAGCTAAATCCTGCATCCGACCACTTCTCAGTACCGCTTCTGCTCCCACCCCACTGGGTCAGCAGCCCCTCACCCCGAATGCTGTAGCGGCCCCCATGCCATCTGCCAGACGGGTCCTTTAAAAGCGTAATCCTACCTGACCTGCTCCACAACCCCGCCCCCGCCCCCGCCCCCCATCCCGGGCTCCAGCCACCTGACCTTGGGGGGCAGGGTGGCCTCCAGCTGCAGAAGTGCATTGGCCTCAGGGCCTTTGCACCTGCCATCCTCCCTCCTGGTGCTCTTCGTCGGTCTCACAACTCACCCATGGCCTCTCCATGGTGCTGTGCCAATGGCCCCTCCACACAGGACCCCCACCCCCTTCTGCTTTAGGCTCTTCACGGCCTTTGTCCTGCCTGGCATTCAGCTACTCGGGTGTTTGTCAACCTTCTGGGTCTCAGGGAGCGCCACGGGAATGGGTGCTGTGTGCCCTGCCCCCTGCCGTGTCCCTGCGCCGGGCATGGCCCTAGCCCTTGCAGGTGCTGGTAAAGATCAGCCAAAGGAACGAACGGCTGAGCCGAGCGAACAGGTGAGGTTCCGTTCCCTTGGCTCCCCCGCGAGCCCAGGGATCCAGATGGTCCCTGTGAGTTAGTCCCTGTCAGTTCGCTCCTGGGAGGCACCTCCCCTGCCAGCGTGGATGTGGGGAGGACCGTGCGGGGATGGGCAGGGCACTCTTGGCTCTGTTTGTGGTGAGGATGAGGAGGCTCGTAGAGGATGGGGCTGGGCGGGAGGGGGGTGGTGCGCAGGGCCAGGCCTGACCCAGGTCTTCCGCTGCCTCCACTGGGGCTCCCCGCCTCCACCGCCCCCGAGTCTGCACAAGCTGTCAGGCCACCGCTCTGGGCTCCTACCTGGGCTGACCCTCAGCGTCTGCCCTGATGCCTCTGTCCACTTCCCTGTGCCCTCTGCCCTGCCAGCCCACAGGACTGCCCCTGGGGCTCAGTTACCCCGGGTTTCCTTCCTGAGGGTGCAGTGTGCTAATCTGCCTCCTCCAGGGTTCCTGCAAGCCCAGCCACGGTCGGCAGCAGGGAAAATACCCTACAGCCGCACAGAATTTTGGGTCTTCAGAGGGCCAGCACGGGGCAGTCAGGGCTGCCTTGTCCTCATGACCAGTGGGGAAAGTGCGGCACTCGGTCATTGCATGTGCACACAAGACAGCCACGCGGCTGGGTTGAGGCCAGCCTTCCCTGCCGTTCGCCCCTGCATCCCACCGGCCTCCCTGCAGGGGCCCTGGGCAGCCCTGTCAAGTCCTCCTGCTTACCCAGAAGTTCCTGGAATTGCCCTAGAAGCTCCTAAGAGCCAGTCAGGGTGCTTCTCCTCCTGGGACTCCAGGAGACAGAAGAGCTGAGGAGTTGGGGACAGAACGGGGAATTCATTCCCCGTGTCCCAAATCTGGAGTCTCATAGCAGGCCCCCAGAAAGGGGCCGGGCGACAGCATGGAGCAAGGCAGCTCCATCGTGCTGAGCACGCACCCTCACGAGGGCAGGCAGGGGCCCTGCTCTCCTTGCAGCAAGCTGGGCCTCGGCCAGAAGCCAGTGTGTGGCTGGGGGTGGGTCAGGGAGGGGGCACGCTACACAGATGAGTGACAAACAGCCCCTTCAGAGGGAAAAACCTCCCCGGCAGCGGGCAAGCCAGCAGATCTACAGCAGAAGGTAACACCAGCCTTCCGAGGGGGAGGGACTGTTTTATTCACCTCCATCTCAGAAAATCAGGGTCTGGTATGACACACAAGAGCTTTAAGCCAAATGCCAGCATCTTGTCCATCGACCCTGAAGCACGGGGAATGTTGAAGGCGCACCACTGCATCCGGGCATGGCCAGGCCCTCCCTCACCATCAGCCGCTGCATGGAGACTCCCACGTCTCCACGGTTACTGCTCACGAACGTCCACGCCCCAAAGGGACAGAGCCACCAGCTCAACATCATCCTCCATGCTGGCCAGGAAGGAGGCCAGGGGTTGGTTACCCAGGACCCTGGCCCTGCCTGGAAGGGCGGTCCTAGGCTACGAGCAGCCCTCAGGGTCTTCCCGGCTCTTCTCCAGGCCCACTCGGTTCTGGGTCACGGAGCTGCTCTTTGCACAGGTGAGGAGACTGCGGCCACCACTGAAGCAGGCTCCAGGGTCATCTGTTTCCCCCAGCGGCCCCAGCCCTGGGCAGCCTCCGCCCTTTCCCGCCTGACCTCCTGTGCTCCTGCCAGACTGGACTGCCTGAGCGCCCTCTCTGTGCTTCCGTCCACGCTCTCCCCTCTGCCCGCAATGCCCACCCCAACCGTGACCGTGTCCTTCAAGCTCCAGTTCAAATGTCACTTTGCCCACAGGCCCGTCCGACCCCGGCCCCACTCGGGGCCCCAACACCCACCTTCAGGGCTGGGTTCTCTGAGCAGAGACGCTTCTCCCCCGTGGGGGCGGTGAGTCAGTCCCAGGAGGGCAGGGCCAGTTCACTCCCACCCCAGCACCAGGCCCCGGGGGAGCAACTGCTCAGTAAACATTTGCTTAATTGAATTTGGCCAAGGAGCCTCCTCCAGACTGAGCAGAAGGCAGAGGGACTCGATCCCCAGGGCAGGGAGATCACTTGGGCAGAAAGGGGCGGTCAGGGGACAGATGCCTCCCCAAACGAGCAGATTTCCCCCAAGGCGGGTCCCTCCATCCCCAGACACGGACTCCCCGGCCTGGGCGCCGCCTTCCCATCCTCTTCTCTGGTCACAGAGAACCCCAATTCTCGGCCTCGGCAGAATCCTGCCACCAACGCCCAGAGAGGCTCAGCGCCGCCGTGAAGCCAGAGCCCCTCGGGTCCCCGGCAGGACGCTGAGCCCCGGCCCGAGGCCCTCCCCCCCACCCCAAGCCCCCACCGCCTTTTAAGGGAAAAAATATCGAGCCGGGAACCTATCACAATCGCAGCGGGTCGATACTCGCCTCTCGCTCTAAATGCCTCCGAGGAACCTGCTCGCTGCAAGAGCGGTGACCGAAAACAGCGAGCCGTGCGTCCCCGGGCCCAGGCCTCCGGGGCCCTCGCCTCCGTTTCAGCCAGGGCCACGCGCCGGCGCTCCCGCTGCCCCCCGGGAGACCCCGCCGGGCGCCTCTCCCGCAGGTCGCCGGCCCGGCCCCGCACCAGTGGCAGCCCTGGGCCCCTGCCCGCCTTCCTGGGCCCAGGCGCCCCTCCCAGCACCTGCCTGCCCGCGGCGCCCCTGCCCATCGCGCGGGCACCCCCGCCGCGCCGCCCCCACCAGGCCCGCATCCCGGCCGTCGCGCCCGGCGCCCCCCGCTCGGGCGGGGCCCCGGCACAAAGGCCCGGGCGGAGTTCGGTGCGGGCGGGTTGGCCCCCGGCCGCGCCCCCGGTCCCCAGGTCCGCCGCGTGCCCCGGCCTCGGGGCCGCTCACTCACCTCCGGGCCGCGGCGCGGTGCGTGGCCGAGCTGCTCCGGCGGCGCGGGGCGGGGCGGCGAGCGCGGGCCGCGGCGCCCTCGTTCCGCACGACGCGGGCGGAGGCGCCCGCGCGGGGACGTGACCGGGCCGCGGGCGGCGCACACGCTCCGCCGGCCTGGCTCCCTCCGCCCGCTCTCCCGCGCCGCCCGCGCCGCCGCCCGCGGGTCCGCCCGCCCCGCGCCGCGCCGCCGGCAGGGGGCGGAGCCGCGAGCGCAGCGCGTTGCCGGGCCAACCGCGGGCGGGGAGCCGCGCGCCCGCCGGAGTCCACGCTCAGGGCGCCACAGCTCCGCCACGAGCGCCGGCCCGCCGCCCATTGGGCGCGAGCGGCTGACGGACGCGCCCGCAGACCAATGACGACGGGCAGGGGCGGGGCCTCGGCTCCGCGCGTGCCGGGGTCTGGCAGCCGCTGCCACCGCCGCGGGCACCGGGGTCCCTGCGATCCCGCTGCGCCGAGGCCGGGCGCCCACCCCGCGGGAGGCCGAGCCGGAGAGCAGTGGATGGGCCCGGCCCCGCCCGCCTTCCTGGCCCAAATTCGAACGCTGTCTGCCCTTTCTGAGCTCCGCGACCTTGGACAACTGACTGACCTCTAATGAGCCTGTTTGCAAAGTGGGGCTAGTGGCACCTGCTTCCCTGAGTTGTCGCGACAGTAGGCTAGGACGTGTGAAAGGGCTGTTCAAATCCTAAAGGTTTACGCCGGTGACGTTTTGCAGCGATGGGAGGGGGCATTAGTCATCTTTGCTGCTCGCGCCTGCAGCAGGTAAGGGCTCTTCAGGGTCCCTGGCAATCCTGGCCACGGAAGGTTGCCTTAGAAGGGGGGACAGGAGGGGGGCCCAGGAGCGGTCCCCCAGACCAGAGAGGCGGGAGGGAGCCAGCTCAGTTGAGGCTAGGGTCCCATGGGCGCCTTTGGGAAGCTCACAGAAGGCATTGGTGCTCAGCAAAATGCACCAAAGGGCACCTGCCAACTTCTGCTTTCAATTTCAGGGGGAGCCAATCTGTGGGCCTCAGAGCCAGGAGCCCCTCACTCCTGTGCGTTAAAGACTCAGGCCAGAACCAAGACATTAGTGCCACTCTCTGTCCTTTCCATCACTGTAACCTGAAGTTCTGTGCACCCCAGAGCATCCAGGTAAATGCAGATGTTCCCCGCTAACACTTCCCTATCACCCTACACCTCCATGGTCCTATTACTAGGATCACCCCACTGGTGGGCAGAAGCACTGGAACGGACCGTTGGCAGAGGGAGATAGGGCCAGGCCTGTGGTCAGAAGGCAGGGACCAGCTCTGCCAGCTGGACACTGTGGCATCTCAATGTCATCCCCTAACCTCTCTGAGAGTGTTTCCTCTGCTGTGAAATGGAGACCATTGCACTACATCCCCCAGCGACGTTGCACACCTGTGAAGGTGCTGCCTAAACAGTCAGAGACGGGACAGATGTTGGTTATGGGCATCTTGAGGCGGACCTAGACTAGACCTGGCACATGCTGGCTCGGGGTGGCCCCTGAGGACCAGTGGAAAGTGGCCGACTATAGTGGGCTCCTTTGTGTGCGTGTCCTCCACACCGCCAGGCTGGGTCAGGCTGGGCCTCTGCCCAGAGGTCCACTCAGAGGCCAATGGCCGTGGTAGCAGGAAGGAAACAGGCACAGGCCCTGCCCTGGGGGTGAGTTATTTCACCTGGATGAGAGTATACCCTTGGGTGAGTTATTGAGCCTCAGTTCCCTCTTCTATCAAAAGGAGACAAATATAACAATAGATGGTCCCTAGAGGGTGATTCTGACAGGAGATGCATGTTGACACATGTTCAGAGATGGTGAGGGCAATTGGGGGACCAGGGGTCAGAAGTGAGCTGTTTGCAGGGGCAAACCTAGCTGCAAGCATGGGAAGACCCCGCATAGCAGTCCAGGTGTGAGATGAGGGGCTAGCCCACGGAGGGGCCCGATGGGGCTGGCTGCTGCCCCCTCCCCTGACCCTGGAAGTGAGAGCTCCCCCAGGGTCAAGCAGGGATTGTAAGCCTTCAGCCAGCAAGCATTTACTGACGACCTCCTCTGCGCTCGGCACAGTCCTAGCATTTAGACAGACCCAAGCCTGCCTGCTAGACCCCCTGCACGATAGTACCCCCGTGATGGTTGTGTGAAGCCTGGAGGGGGAGACCCATCAGGGCTCTGTGGCAGGGGGAGCAGGATGGAGGTGCCCATGACCTGGAGCGGGAGGAAGCACGTTCCACGGTGGGGAAGACGCTGGGCATGAAGGAGTGTGAGGCCTGGACGAACCCAGAGGACCAGTGCGGCCAGAGCCGTGAAGATGCCACAAGGCCAGGCTGGGGCGGGGCAGGGAACAGTCGCAGCGGGCTGGTGGCCCTTGTATAGGATTGGGGCGTTGGCCTAAGAACCACTGGAGAGTTTGAAGATTAGCTTTTTAAATTGGAGAAGGAGGATGGCAAGTTTTTGTTTCATGTTTATTTACAGTAGGCCTGGTCCCACAGGGTGCGTCGTTCTAAATGCAGAATCAAGTAAAAATGTCAGCTAGTCAGCCCAGAGAAAATAAGAAAGCAGAGAAGTCAGTCCATGAGGCCGAGTTCAGCCTAGGCGGGGGGATGGCCAGGCAACCTGGTGTCAGTGGACGGCCTTGTGGTGTCTGCAGCCTGAGAGGAGCTGCCCCTGGTGGAGGGGAAAGGGGGGATGGTGGGGGCCAAGGACCACGTTGTGGGGGATGCCGGAGGGAGGGGGGGGTGCTTGCTAAGCACATGGAGGAGCAGCCGGAGAGGTGGAAGCGGGGAGCTGAGGTCCCAGGGCCACGGGGGGAGTATCTCGGGAGGAAAACATGGTCAGCATGTCACGTGCTATTGAGGGGCCGAGTAAGCTGAGGACAGCGAGGGGTCCCCACGAGCAAAGGCAGGCACGGCGGGGGTGGTCAGTGGGGGACACACGAGGCTAAAGCTGGGCAGGCGAGTTGAGATAAGGCATGGTGGGGCCCGGGCGCCAGGCGTGGATGCGTGCTCCCGGGGCTGAGTCCTCACTTGCCGGGAGAACGGGACCAGGAGACCACAGCTCGGCTCCGAGGAAGAAAGGGGGAGGGGGCTCTGGTGATTGAGCCCACCCAGCACCTCACCAACCAGCAGGGAGAGATGGCCGAGGAGGGGCCCTTCGAGGTGGCCCCCAGGAAGTGGCCAAACCTCAACCCCAGGGGTTCCACTCCAGGGGCATAGTGACCCTCAATCCCAGCTGAGCTTTGTGGCCCATCAACCAGCCCACCCTAGCCCAGTAGCCATGCCAGTCTGGGCCCTCCCCAAGCACACCCGAGCCTCACACTGTTGCCCCTCTGCCCCACAAGGCCTGGCTCCCCCAGGCCTCCCTTCCTGCACATCCAGAGCCCCTAGGACCTGGAATTCCTCATCTACATGTGTCAACCCAGGCAGTAATGACCGGTCCCCGGAGACTCTCCCACTGGTCTCCCCACTGCCCGAGGGTGCCCCCTCCTGGCCGGCTCTTCTCCATGCCCCACCTGTCCTGCTCACCCCAACCCGGCCAGCCAGGTCTCAGGCTGTCGGGGGCCTGGTGGGTTTCTCTGATTTGTTTCTTTTTGGGGGCCTGTGCACCACCCCCCCCCAACTAGAACAAGGCTTTGCAGATCTGGGTTAATTATAAATAGCCAGGCCTGCGACTCTCCTTTTAGCTGAAAAGAAGCAAAGTGAACGAGCAGAGAGGCACACCCGGCACGCGTTTTATTTTTAATCTCCCTCTGTCTCAAAATGAACTGGGTCCCGGTGCTCAGCATTTCTAGGAGCAGAGGCCCAGGATGAATGCCGGGGAAAGAAAACCCCGGGCGGCTAAAGGCCTGGCCTCTCCCCATCTGCTGTATGACCTTGGGCACTACAGTTGCCCCTCTGGGCTTTGGTTTCCTCACCAATCGGGGGAGCAGTGGAGGTGATCACCTCCAACTTCCGGCCTTGACTCCCTCCCTCTGCCCTCCTCCCAGCCTGTGCCCATCCTGTTGCTCCCACAGCAGCACATTTCCCTGGGCTTTCCCGGGAAGCCCAGACCCGGGTGCAAGTGAGGCCACCATCGAGCCCTGATTGACAATGCACAAATCCCTCACCCCCTGCCTTTGCTCAGGTGGCCCCCTGTCAGGAACATTATCCCTCCATCGGTCAGCACAGTCCTTCTTGGAAGGTCAAATTGTCACCTCTGCCCTGTGAGCTGGGCAATGGCCGTCCAGGTCATGGCCGAGTGAGACTGTGGCTGGGGCAGGCAGGTAGCCTGGGGGCAGGTGCCTGAGCTGGAACTGGAGCCGGAGCAGGAGGCCCAGATGTGCTGTCTGGTGGTGGCCCGGCCGGAGGGCAGGGCTGAAGGGGAGGGAGGCCTCAGGCGCCCAGGAGAGGTGGCTTCGGGACCACTGACAGGTGTTCTTGCAGGGCAGGGACTGTGCAGCTTTTATGTCTGTATCCTGCTCCTCAGCCCTTACCCCCACCCACAGGCTTGCCTGCAGCTGGAATTCAATGTTGGTGGTATTTGGGAGACTCTCGCTGTGCCAGGCCTGGGTGTCTGGGCACATGGTGACAGTCCCTTACACAGAGCACTTTCCCACCCCCTACTCCACTGATACTGCACAACCCCCTGCCAGGTGGGCTTGTATTAATAATAAGGAAACCAGGTTCAGAGAGGGTAAGTAACTTGTCTAAGGTCACATAGTTGGATGCATTTAGGAGTCCAACCTAGCCTTTTTTTTTTTTTTTTAATCTGTGTATATTAAATCTTAAAAAGCCCAGTACTCCTGAAGCAGCAGGAAACTGCTTTTCCTGTGTTGTGAGCATCCTGAGAACAAATGGACAGAGCTAGCGGCTCCACCGGACACCCCAGTGAGAAGCTGGCTGGGGGCACTGGAGCCTCTGGACATGCTGCCCTGCCTCTCCACCCCCTAACCCCAGGCACCTGCCATTTGATGTCCTCGGGGAGTGAGGGTGGGAGGCTGGGTGGTGTCTTCAAAGAGGAAATCCCTGATGCTAATTGGCACTCAGAGACCTTTAGGCTAATGAACCTGTTTACTTGTCTCTCTAGAGTAAATTAGAGAGTTGAGCTGGGGAGGCGGAAGACAGAGGTGACCGCTGGTGGCACCTCCATGGGGGCTCTGGATGGCTTCACGGTGGGCAGCCTGGGCTGCTGGGGAGGCCGGGGAGAGGGTGGGCTGTCGGGCAGTAGTGACACCTAGAGCGGCAGGGAAGGGCTGCCCTCCCCGGTGCCCACTCTCTTCCTGTGGCGGCCGCTCTGCCAGCAGTTCTGGGCACTTGTGAGCACCCTTGGGCTGCCGCCTGGGCCATCTCTGGGGTCTCCTCTGGGCAGCCAGCCGTGTACTGACCCCCCAGGTGGGAGTAGAGGCTGGAAGGAGTGAGGCAGAACCGTTCACAGTGGAAGGGGGGTGGCTCGCTGCATTTTCTCCCAGCTGTGCCATGTGGAGCCCCCTCCCTGAGGGCCACCAGGCGCCTTTAGACCCCTTGGCCAGACTCTGTGGATTGCCCACCAACTGTGGTTGGGGGCACAGCTCTTTTTACCTAAGATGCCGGCCTGTTCACTCTAAATCTTCTACCTCAGACCCCACTGCAAGCTTTCTTCCTGTCCCCACGGCTGGCCAGGCTGATCTGTGGCTCCAGCATCACAGAGATGTTGCAGATGGGAAGGAGGGAATTGACGGGTCCCCCTGCCCTGTCCCCCATCCTTCTCTCTGCTGCACCATGGTTGGCGGGGGAGGGAGGCTCCCCGTGTGCCTGGGCCCTGCAGAGGAGGCTGCTGCTTCTCAGGCCACTGTTTCAGGCTGGTGCCCCCAGTCACAGGTGACCAAAGGCTGGACCTTTGGGGTCCTCGTGGTTCTCACCCCAGCTAGTCACCCATGGCCACATGCTGGCTGCTCGGGCCCCCTGCCTGGCAGTGGGAGGGGGGGATTTGCAATTTATCTTGTCAAATACCACCCCCCCCCCCCCGCCAACCCTCTGGCTCCCAGCACAGGTGACAGGTGGGAGGTGGCCCATGGCCCACCCTCAGCGCCCGTTCCTGTCCTGCAGGCGCCAAGGGCATTGTCAACAGCAGCCTGATCCCCTCGCTGGTGTGGAAGCTGCAGAGGGAGGAGGAAGGGATCCAGGAGCTCCTCCTGGACACGCTGGCCGCCTGCCTGATGGAGGACGCCACCGAGGCACTGGCCAGCCGGGCGGTGCCCTTCCTGAAGGAGAAGCTCCTGAGCGCCAACAGCAACATCCGCAGCAAAGCCACCCAAGCACTAATCGCAGTCAGGTGAGGCCTGGTCGGGGACAAGGGACGGAGCGGGGAGGGCAGGAGTGGCGCCCCAGGCCCCTGCTTCCCCTCACCTGCTTGTGCCCTGGCGGAAGAGGAGCCCTCCACTGGGGCATCTGCCTGCCCAGGCCTGGGTTTAGCCCTGACAGTCCTGTGTCCCAGGAAGCCCCCACTCCTGGCAAAAACGAGAGGGTTGTCCCCCTCCCATGAGGAAGGCAAACACAGGAGGTGCCATCTGCACACTTAGACCTCCTCCGAGGAAGGTGGTGGCTCCCTTCACAGGTCAGGACGTGGAGCCGCGGGCGTCTAGTCACTAGTGACCCAGTGTCACTGTGATCATAGTCTAAATCCCAGCCTGGAGCCTGAGGATCACAGAGCCTCAGAGCTGCTTTAGCTGTGGCCACCTCCCTTCATTTCACCACCCCTGGCTCCTGGGTCTGGCCTCCTATGGCCCCAGGCCGTGCTCCCAGGTCGTCTGAGTGTCGGGGTGGGACCCACACCTCACACCAGTGCTCCTCTGCACCCTGGCGTGGCCACCAGGGATGGTCTCAACCCAAGTCCTTTCCCCTGGTGTCCCCCTGGGGTGGTCCTGGGCCCTGTCCCCCTCTTCCTCCAAGTGCAGCCACCCAGCTGCCCCCTCTCTGGCCCAGCATCCCCCTGGAGGGCAAGAACCAGATGTGGCAGCACGACGTCATCCCCATCCTGGTGCACCTGCTGAAGGACAAGGAAGAGGAGGTGCAGGCCAATGCAGCTGGGGCCCTCATGTACGTCACAGTGACCACCGAAGGTGAGGCTGCCCGCTGGCTGGGCGTCGGCGCTTACAGGGTTGGGGGTCACTGCAGCCCCCTAGCAAGCTGAGTACTGCCCCTCCCTGGTCCCAGGCTCCGCCCTCTCCTTCCAGGCCACAGAGGGCCCACCGCCTGGGGCCCCTCCCTGTTATTCCCTCTGTTCCATGGTTTTGGAATTCCCGCGTCTGACCCCGGCCCCTTGTGAGCTGAAATTCTGGGGTTGATTCGTTTGCCACTCATGAGTCCGTTATGCTGAGGTCTAAGCAAACACTGGAGCCCTTGCTTCTGCCGTGTTTCCTGATCAATGTTACTTTTCTCAGTGTGGAGGGGGCGAATAGGAGCGTAAGGCTACAACCCCCATGCGGACTCCCAGCAGCCAGGCTTCCATGCTCAGTCACCCGACCTGGGCGGTAGGAAGGGCCTGGGCTGGTTTCCCCACCTGGAGGCTAGGGTCCCCGCAGGACCTCTGAAAGCTGTCTGACCTTCCCATGCCTGTGCCAGCCCCATGCCCTGAGCTTCCCTGCTGATCCACGGAGAACTACCTGGGCCTCTGATTCTCAGTCAGCAGTCTGCAGATCCCCCCAGCGCTGGGACTGCTTGCCACTCCCCAGTTCGTCCTGATGGTGAAATCTGAGACGCACCAGGGGGAGAGGTTGGGGCCTTCCCAGAGTCCACAGCCCGCTTCTGATTGATCATGCGGTCAGGGTGCCGACCCCCAGTGTGGGGCTCCCCGTGAGCGTGGATCTCGCGGGCGTCCTCAGTGCAGTCAGTGTCTTACCTGGGCTTCCTGTAGGAGTGCTTGGAGGGCTGGGGGGCTCTCAGGGAGCCCGGACAACATGGGAATTTGGGGGAGGTGAGGTCACTTCGCTGAGCTAGCACTCCAGTCGAGGAGCCCTGAGCCCCTGCCACAGGCCAGGCTCTGTGCTGGGCGATGGGGACCCAGACGTCTCGGCCTCTGCTGTCTGAGGTTGGCAGGGGCGGCAGAGTGAAGAGTGACCTGGGGGAGACGGTGGGCACAGTACCGGGGCAGAGCGTCCTCTGAGAGGGGAGCTCGCAGGGCAAAAGGGGCTGGCCGGTCTGGCAGCAAAGAGAGTGCTCGGTGCAGGAGAACAGGGGGCAGGGGGTGGAGGCGGGGGCGGCAGCGTGGCGTTTCAGCGGGTGAGGGGGTGGGCAGCAAGTAAGGATTAAGGAGGGGCGTCTCCCCTTCTCATTCGATTGGATTTTAATTTTCAAAAGACCCCTCATGCTGCCTAGAGAGGACTGGGTTGCGGGACAGGTACCTGGTGGTTGGGGAGAAGCCAGCTGGGGAGCTTGTGGGGCCCAGGCTGGGGGCAGGGAGGGTGTGGATCCTGCGTTGGGAGGGCTGGGGGGCGAGGGAGGTGGGCAGGGACCCCCCAGGGACGCCTGGCGTTGGTGCCCTGCAGGGAAGTACGCGGCCCTGGACGCGGAGGCCATCCGTCCGCTGCTGGAGCTACTGCACTCATCCTTGAGCAAGGCGCGCCTCAATGCCATTAAGGTCCTCACCATGCTGGCCGAGGCCCCCGAGGGCCGCAAGCTCCTGCAGTCCCACGTGCCCACCTTACGGGCCCTCGAGGAGGACAGCAGCGCGGCTGTGCAGCGGGCAGCCCAGATCGCCATCAAAGTCATTGAGTGGAAACCCTGAGCCTCTTACCGGCCCCACCTGCTGACTCCACGCCTGAATAAATGCGCTGAATCTCTTTATCTTGGTCTGAATGGCACCTGATGTTTCTGGGGCAGGTCATGTCTCTCCTCTCTCCTGCCAAAGGGGAAATACCCGGCCCAGAAGGACCGGGTCACAGGCTGAACCCAGGGTCCAGGGCCGGGTGCGAGGCATCCCTGCTGTCTGCTGTGGTCGAGTCCCCTGGGAAAGCACAGAGCAGGGCCAAGCATCTAGGGACAAGGTGGGGGCAGGGAGCTGGGTGGGGGAAGGAACAGCTGGTCCAGGCAGCACCGCCTGAGCCGGATGCTCTAGTGAATAGACCCTTGGGGTGTGGCTGGGTGTGGCCCTGCTCACCAGGTCTGCCCCCTCCCCACGTGGGGTGACAGGAAGGAAGGTCACAGGTGCAACCCCAAGTGGGTTCTTGCTGGAGGAGGGTGAGTTGTAAGAGGCCCCCACCCCCGCCCCAGGGATGAGAGCTCAGAGCTCAGGGTAACTCCTTAAGGTCTTCCCCGCAAACAGCTGTGTTCTCCAAAGCCAAGTCACCTGCATAAGCTCGGGCTGGCCTGAGGCCGACCTCCCCCCCAGCCCTCCCCCTGTTGTCTGCCGGGCCCCCCTCTAGGGAGCTCCCACCTGTGCCTCCACCTGCCTTGCTTCTCCTGCAGTGAAACTGGCTAAGGAGGCTGGAGAGCCCTCGGGGGGCGCGGGGGGTTGGAGGGGTAGAGAAGCCAGGCTGCGGGGGGAGGAGGCATGGGGACTCCTTGATCTCCCCGACCCATCCTGTCTGGTGGTCTAGTAGGGTTCTGACCTCTGTTGGAGAAGCTGCAGGAGCGGCTCAGCTTCAGGGCTGGACTCGTTTGGGCTGAGCCGAAGCCTTAATCTCCCCCATGAGGTTTCCGAGGCTCCCTGCCTCACACCAGTTTTCCCTTGTTCCCTTGTTACATCACCAACCAGCAGCCACACTTCCTGAGGGACAGAACCTCCCAGAATAGACGCTACCCGCAGAGCTAGAATCCCCAGGTGAGTGCCTTCTTGTAGTCCTTCCAGGGCCTGGAGCCTTCACTTTCCTAGCAGAAACACAGAGATGTTTGCGTCCTGGGATTCCAGGATTAGCCCAAGCAGCCCCTCTTGTTCTGGGAGGGACCGGCTGCTGGGCCCAGCTGGGGTTTCAGGTTAAATCTCATTCTCAAAAAAGGCCCTGTAAGAGGAAACCTTTCCTCCTTCAGGAAAACAGGGGCTTGAGGGGCTCCACTTCCTCATCCTGCCTCAACCATAGCACGCTGGCTCCACCCTTACCACCTCCCTGAAGGGCTCTGGACTTCTTGCTGCCAAGATCCCGTGCTCTTTGTGCTTGGCCCGAGCAGTAACCCAGGTGCCAGTGCTCCCTTCCTGTGGCGGCTGTCTTGGTCCTCCTCCCAGGGCCCTGGTTGTGCCCTCTTAGTCTCCTCTGCAGAAAGAACCCTCTTTCTTAACCTGACATCTCTGTTTGCTCTCCTGCACAATCTCATCTGCCTGACTTGGGCTTCCTCTACCAGGTTCACTTCTTAGCTAGGCTGGCCCACTGTCTCCTCTCCCCTCAGTCTGAGTCTCTAGCGCCAGCCTCTGTGCTGTGTTCTGGACCTTCCATCCAACTTAATACTTACCCTTAAATGTCTCCAGGCAAAAATTAATACCAGTCTTTCACAAACTAATTTAAAAAAATAGGAGAGGAGGGGACACTTCCCAATTAATTCCATGAAGACAGTATTACCCTGATACCCAAACCAGACAAAGACCTCATAAAGAAAGAAAACTATAGACCTCTATGAATATAGACACAAGAACTCAACCAAATATTAGCAAACCAAATCCAGCCACATGAGAAAATCATTATACACCATGACCAACTGTAATTTATCCCAGGAATGCAAGGTTGGTTTAACACATGAAAATGAATCAATGTAATGTATAAATAAAGAACAGAAACCACATGATCATCTTAATAGATGCAAAAAAAGCACTTGACAAAATCCAACACCCATTCATAAAAAAATCCCAAACTAAAACGAAATCAAAAACTCTCAGCAAAATAGGAAAGAGCAGTATTTCCTCAACATGATAACATCTGCAAAAACTCACTGCTAACATCATACTCAACGATGAGGAGACTGGATGCTTTCCCTCTAAGATCAGGAACAAGACAAGGATGTCTGCGCTCACTACTTCTACTTGACATTGTACTGGAGGTTCTAGCCAGGGCAGTTTAGGCAAGATAATGAAATAAAAGGCATCCAGGTTGGAAAGAAAGAAGTACGCTATTTCTACTTGCACACTACATGATTTTATATATGAAAAATCCCAAGGAAGACACTTAAAAAATATTAGACCTAATAAACGAGTTCAGCAAAGTTGCAGGATTTTCTGTACATGAGCAATGAACAATCTGAAAATGCAATTAAGAAAAGGGATAGGGGACTAAGAGGTAGAAACTCTTATGTATAAAATAAATAAGCTACAAGGATATATTGTACAACAGGAAATATAACCAATATTTTAAAATAACTATAAATGGAGTATGACCTTTAAAAATTGTGAATCACTATGTTGTACACCTGTAACTTATATAATATTGTACATCAACTATATCTCAATTAGAAAAAAACACCTCATTTACAGTAGCATCAAAAAGAATAAAATACCCAGGAATCAATTTAACAAAAGAAGTGCAAAACTTGAGTGCTGAAAACAAAACACTGTTCAAAGAAATTAGAAGACCTAAATAAATGGAAGGACATCCCATGTTCATGAAACAGAGGACTTAACATTGTCAAGACGGCAATAAGTATCTTCATGCAACTCAAACTGCACATGTCCCAAACGGTGCTCCACTTTTCTCCTGCACCTGCTCTCTTCCAGTGTGGCCTGTCTTTGGAATTGGTACACCCTTTGCCCACATGCTCAAGCCAGAGAGTCACTCCTGGGCCCTCCCTCCAGAAGTCTAGTACTCAAGTCCTGTTACTTCTAATTGCTGGCTTCTCTTGATGCTGTTCCCTTGTCTTTTCTTTTTTGCTGCTAACTTGCCTGGATTCCTCTAATAGCCTCCTGGTGGGTGTTCCTGCCGCCCTTTCATCTTCCAACAGCAGCCAGCAAATCTGATCCCATCCCTTCCTGGCTGAAGCTCCCAGGGACTCAGGATCCCAAAGCATCTGAGGCCTGCAGGTCCAGCCCCTGCCCACCCTGCCCTCCCCACCTCCCACAGTTCTGCACTTTGGCCTCCTAACACCCTTGCCTCACCCTGTCTTCCCACATGTCCCTCTGTTATCCAGCTAGCTGACCTCCCGCTTCAGTCACGGGAGGCCTCCTCCCTGCGGGCGCTCCTGCCATGTGCACGTGCACAGAGGGCCCATTTACTCGGTCCCCTGGCTGAGCTCAGTCTCCTTCTCTGTGAAATGTGGTTGATTCTGGTCCTTCCACATGGGGTGGCTCCATGGCTTGAACGTGATGATAACCTGGGCAGGGAAATAGCGGGCCACACTAGGTGCTGGCCATCACCGCTCGTGTTTCATTGTCTACTTCCCTAGACCATGAGCTCTGTCCATGACTGCTTCCCAGCAGTGCTGGCACATAGTAGGCACTCAAAAACGTCAGCTGAAAGACTAAACGAGGGATGGGGGGCTGGTCCCGACTGCACCTTCAGAGTGTGACTTTTGCAATGCTGGGTGGGCCTCCCCCAAATCACTTCAAGGCATCTGAAACTTTTTCTAAAGACCCAAATCATTTATTTTGGTCTAAGAAGAAGGAAGAGGAAGGGGTGGCTTAGGGAGCCTCTCCAGAGACACACTCCAGGAGTGGTCTATACTTGACAACTAAAGGGGATACAGCCCCTGGGCCCAACTCCCAGTAGCAGGCAGACTGGGAGGAACTGGGAAGAGCTCAACAAGGAGGGAAATTTCCTCTCCACCTGCCCTCTAGGGGTGCAGCCAGACAGAGCTGAGCCACAGGGAGGCCTGGTCCTCAGGTAGAGACCGCCTCAGCCCCACCACGGGTCCAGGCAGGAGCCAACGTTTCCATCCACGGCAGCCTTGGCGCCAGCTGGCCTGTGTGGTCATCGGCAGTAGGCACAGCCCCCTGTGGGTGGGACCCTTGGCGTGAGGAGGAGCATCTTTGCCAGCAGCCATACCTTTACAAAGGAGAGAACACAGCAAACGGAGGTGGGTATAGGAAGGAAATAGTGACAGTAAACACAAGCAAAACCCCCAAATATATCTAGAGATAAAAAGCCAAAATTAAATTTAAAGTGAAAGCCAGTGTTTGTGCAGTGGAGCCATCTGGAGAGAATGACTCATCGCACAGAGGACAGACGTGCTCATCTTCGGTCTCTGCCCTCACCAGTGGGCTTCGCCGCCCGTCAGCCCGCAGTGTTGACGCTGTGGGCGCGTTTTCATCAGTGTGATCCTTGGTCCACGTCCGTGGGCCTCCCCGTAGGAAACGTTTCGTCCCCTCGATGATGAGGGCGTTTGCAAGAGGCAGTGGTTCGCCCGCTCCCCAGACGTCCCCGCAGGCTGCCTAGGAGAAGTAGAAGTGGCAGAGCACTGTGAGCGACACCAAGAGGAACCCGCAGACGTCGGGCACTTTTCTCCAGTGGGACATCTCTGGCATGTCTCGGAGCTTTGTTCCTTCCAGCATGTCACGCTTCTCTGTCCCTTCAGACGTGGCACTGTGCTGTGTCCCTTCCGTGTCACCACACTCCATCTTCTGCACGACTGCCTCTTCCGGGGCGAGTCTGGGGCCTGGCAGTGGCTCCAGGCCGCAGAACACGTCCCAGGCCTTCCAGAGGCAGCTCCCGGCCTCCTCAAATACGTCTGGAACAGAGGGAATAGGCACAGGTCAGGAGGCTAAGAGGCCACACACAGGAGGGGGGTCTTTCTAGGGCTCACATCTCAGCGGTGAGGCCAGCAGGAAGGCCAACAGACTGGCTCTAATGCGGAGAACAGTCCTCAGCCGCTGCTGCAGGGCACCTCCCGCCGCCCTCAGAGACACGGGGTTGGGGGGCTCCGGGCGCGGCCTGGGCCATGCTTGCCTTGCACTGGCAGAGCCTTCAGCCGGCCCAGAACCTCGGCCGTCACGGGGCAGGCCCTCCCCGCTGGGCTCTGGAGGGCCCACCCTTCCCGTCTCCAGTACACGCCCAGCACAGCTCTGTAGGTCTAGGGCAAGTGGCTGCTCCTCTGAGGATGGAAGAAGCCCCAATTGCTCTGCTCTCCTCAGCAACCTTGGGGCGTGTCTTCTCCAGGTAGGTACCAGTCTCACGGCCTGGCCCAAAGTAAGGCCCTCTGGGCCCTTGAAAGGGGAATCACTGGTGTTTTCTCCAGGAACGGGGGAAGTCTAGGAATTATGGGCAAGTTTCTATTCACATCTCTGGACCAAATCAGTGAAATGTCTCACCCTGGGGCTTAAATGTCCCTCCGGTGTCTGGTAGTGCAGCCCACGCTGGCCGCTCCCAGGCCTGCTCAGGCGTGGGTCAGCACCACGGCCAGCTCCGCACACACGTGAGCACAGCCGGTCTGGGAATGGATCCCTCTTTGATGATAAGACAAGCACACCTCGGTCTGAGAAGTGTGCGCTGTGACCTGTTCCATGTCTCATCCCCTTGGGCAGCCACCACACCAGCTGTGTGTCCTGAGGCTGGGGCAGCACCAGGGATGGCGGAACCCGTCAGCCAGTGACGGAGGGGCCTGTGTTACAGGGGAGGTGCTGCCGCCAGAGGACCCCAAAGACGCAGATATCTGCTGCGGTGCTGAGAGGTCCTGAGCGGCATATGCTGGCCCTGTCTCTCGGTCTCTCAGATGTCCGGGTCAGCACACCATCACGCAGCTGCCAGGCCCAAAAAGGTTGCTGTACATCAACGGCGACTGATCATGTAAACACAGCCCGAGGGCTGTATGACGGGAGGTGGGACAGACCAGTGGCCAAGAGCACACGCTTTGGAGTCAGACTGCTGTGTTCAAATCCCAGCTCCACCACTGCCTGGTTATCTTTGGAGTCCGGGGCCGACTACTTAACTGTTTGGTGCCTCAGTCCCCCCATCTCTGAAATGGGGATGATAATTGTACCTGTCACACATAGGCATGCTTTCCACAGTGCTTGGCACATCCCAAATGGGCAAAAAGTGTGAGCCACTGTCATCGTGGCATCCACCCACGATTGTGGACGAGGGAGAAGAGGAGCTGGGAGGTGCCCCCAGAACGAGCCCCCGGCACACGTGGCCCCCGACGGGCAGTTCCTCTGTCCCTGAGGGAGAGCAATCCTGGGAGCCCTGTACCCTCCAGGGGCGCGGGGCAGCCTGGCTCAGGAGAGGCCACTCCCCTGCCCTGCAGGTGTCAGGAGAGGGTCCCAGGCCCCTCTGGGCTCTGAACGTTCCTGGCAGGAGTGGAGAGGGGGCCCCAGAACACTGCCTCTCCCCAGGCAGGCCTTCCCTCCCTCCCTCCCCCAAACCCCCAGACTCTCTGCCCCAGACTCAGCGCTAATCTCATTAGGCCTTTATCCCTGTTTGCGTCAGGGCCTCAAGAGGTGCAGGTCGCCCTCCCTGGGGCCCCCGCACTCCGCCTCTGACCCCATCTGCCGAGAGCTTTCCTCTGGGCCTTCTGGGGCCCCCAGGTCCGAGCCTCTCCAGGAACTCTCTCTTCTTGCCCCAGTGAAATCCAGCTGTCCTTGGCGGTGTCCCCAGGCACCCTCTTGGGTGGGGCTGCTCCCTCCTCCTTGCAGAGGCTCCCGCCCACTTCCTAGAATCCCTCTGGGTTTGAATCCCTGTGTGAGGCTCTGTGACCCGCTGTCCCTCCCCTGTCCCCAGTGCCTCCTCCCCTCCTGCTGAGGCACAATGTGATCTGTGTGGCTCGGTGGATCCCTCCCACCCCGGCTGAAACGCTCCTAGATCACCAGACACTTGTGTTTCTCTGCCCCTCACGGACCCTTCCCTCCTCCCCCGGCACCTGCTGACGCCTCCCATCTGGATCTCTCTGGCCCGGACCGCCACACGGATGTCCGAGAGGCATCTCACCCTCGACAAACACCCACAAGGCATCTTTGGGAAAATGAAAGACGGGGCCTCTGCCTGGAAGCATTTCTGGGAGTGGAGACAGCGGGGGTGGGGGCAGGGAGCAGCACAGGCCTCTCCGCTGGCTTTGGGTCTCCCTTCTCACCTGGCCGTGCCTGCGGTGCGGGGCTCTTCCCTTGTGTGTCTTTGTCCAGATCGACCCTTTCCTCTTGGCTGTTCCATAAACTCCAACAGAGGCGGTGTAGCTGGGGGGAGAGCAGGCACATGTCACCACCCAGGACCCTGTCACGCAGGCCTTATGGTGCCACGGCTCGCAGCTGGGCACCGGGGTCTCGAGGGACTGAAAAGGGTCGTTAGACTCTAACAAGGGACAGAAGGAACGCGGGGTGGGGAAAGCAAGGCGCCTGGGAACCCTGGATTTCAGTGCTGGCTCTGGTCCCGTGTGGTTGTGCGGCTGCCCAAAGGTGACCTCAGTGTCTTGGGCTGGATGGTAGGGTAGGAGGCAACATGCTCAGGGCTTCTTCCAGGAACTGAGGGTCTAGGAAGCTGTGCCCTTCAGGGTGGGAGAAGCTGCTCATTACTCCGGTCTGCTGCTTCTGGTGGATGGGCCCGCAGGGTAGACCTGGGAACTGCTTTCCTTCCAGGAGCCCCTCCTGGCTGTCAGAGATGAGCACTCACGCAGCCCAGAGGAGGCCTGACCTGGTTCACCTGGGGTACCCAGATGGCCTGGTCCCTAGGCAAGCTTAGTCGCTCAAGCTCAGCAAGGCATTTACAGATGCAGCAGGGGAGCATCCCTTCCCTTCTAGTCTGTTATTTTGTTCTCTTCCTGAAAACACATACGGAGACTTCGGGAAGTAAAATCCAGCCAATTGCTGTTGCTTTTTTTTTTTTGCTTTTTTTCAGGGTTGGGGTCAGTAGAAGCACAAGTAAGCGAACATTTCCACCAAGTCTCTCCCGGAGCAGGTTTTAATCTATTATACCGGCTTCGGTATATTTGAATCTCAGCACCACCACCCCTCCCACTCCCCCAAACATAGCAGGGATGTGACTGAGCAGCCCCTCCAAGCCCCGCCTCTCGGACTAAGACATCAGTAATGAACCTGCTGCCATGTCAGTGACAGAGACTGGGTTTAGCCTTGAGTTGCTTCCTGGTGATGCTGTACGTCTGCATTTGCCTTCCCCATTACACGACGAGCCCTGTGGACCAGGCCGCTGGGCAGGAAGAACATGGGATCGAGTGTGGTCCCGCTTCCCCTGGTAGCGCCCGGTGTGCAGCACATAGACACTGACCCGAAAGCACGGTTCCCCTTTGCCTCCCTCCCCTCCTCTCCAGAGCACCTGTGCTGCTGGGCAGAAAAAGCACTCAAGCACGTGGCTGCCTGAGAAGCGGGCAAGACCAAAATGTTGAGAATAAAAGAGCAGCAGAAAAGAAGTCAGACAAGTCGACCATTAAGACCCTGAGAGACAGGAGCTTGGGTCCAGCACCCACGGCTTCTCCATGTGCCGGGAGCAGGGCAGGGGACGTGTGGTGGGCGAGCTGTCCTGGGCACTCCTGGCCGTCCTCCCCACTTGCTCCATCCCAGTCCCACGGGGCTCTGTATGCGAGAGAGGAATGGGTCAAAAGGAACTACTGAGCAGAAAGGTGGCCAGAGGGGAGGCGGCCTTCCAAGTTCTCAGCTCTCACCCAGACCCCAGGGCACACGGGTCTCACAGACCCGCCTCCCTTCTGAGCTCCTCCTGCCCTCACCTCGGACACCTAGGACCCTCCCTGCTGCTCTCCGGCTCAGCCAAGCCCCTGGCCTGCTAAGTCTCCTGGCCATGCCCACGTGGCTGACGCGATGGAGTCTGGTCAGGCCCAGCCCTGCTGCTGGCTAGTTTTGGTGTCATGGACAAGTGACTTGACTTCTCTGAGCCCAGGCTTTTTATACTCCAACTGGGGTGACTGACACCTGCCTCCTGGGAGAGGGGAAGTGGCCGGGCAAGGAGAACGAGGCATGCCCAGCCACCAGCCACAGCACTGCCAGCATTACTGTCCCCCCTCCTGCTGGCTTAATCCCTTCTGGGTGGGTGGCAGCCGGGACTGCCCTGATTACATTAATTCACGCTGAGGTTAGCAACCTTAGCATTTCAAGGAAATTTTGTATTTTAAAAACCAAACTTCTCATTCTCAGTGAATACTTAATTGGAGAACTGTTGGAAAGCTTTTTAGTTTAGTTTTTAAGGCAAGGAGGTTATTTGCCTATTTATGACCCATCCGTCCCCCCAACCCCCAGCCCCCCGCCCCCCACCCCGCTTTCAAAAAGAATGCAGGAATTCAGCCACTTTTCTCCAAAGCTGGCAGAGCCAACTTGCGGTTCACAGGGACACTGGGACTGCGGTGGACCCCGGAGCATCCTCACGGCAGCACTTACATGTTTATCCGGAATCGGGTCTGTGAACAAGGAGATCCCCACGACGGTGAAAAGACTGATGGTGAAGAGGATGACGGCAAAGTAGAGGTAGTGCACGCCGCAGATGATCCGAGGGCACCTGTTGTTTGTCGAGCAGCTCCAGGCCCCGTAGGCAAACTCGGACACCATGCGGTAGAAGCCAATCAGAAGTCCACCGGTCAGCCCCCAGAAGGCACCCTGCCAAAGGAGGAGCCCCGAGAGTCGCCTGGGAGGAAGACGGGGGATGAGACAAGCCATCCTCAGCCTCACCTCCTGACCAGTCTAAACTGGTCAGCTAAACTCAGCATAACAAGGGCTTCACATGCCTTGCAGAAGCAGAGTCTTAGCAATGTGAGGAGATGACACCTTCTTGGGCTGAACACAGACCGGAGATGCGTGGACACTCTCTTAGGTCAATCAGAGAACTTAGGAAATACTGGAGACAGTTTTAAGTTAGACGGTGAAGGCACATCTCAAACATAATGTGTCCAAAGAGACCTCAGTCTTGCCTGTTGCTGCAGGGGCACCTCCATCGCCCTGGCAGCTCAGGCAGAAACCGCAGGAGACATCCCTGGCCCCTTTCCTTCCATTCTGCCCTACCACCATTCTGCCCAATCCATCAGCAAATCGTCCCATCGTCTCCACAGTGACCACCTCAATCCCGATCTACCACCTTTTCTCACACAGGTGGAATCCGTACCTGGTGTCCTGCTCACCCGCTGTCCAAGAAGCCGGAGTGACCTCTTCAAAGCATGGATTAGGGAGTGCCCTGACTCTGCTGAAGACCACCGTGGCTTCTCATGGCTGCCCTCAGAAGCAAGTCTCATCTGCTCGAGCTGACCTCACCTGGCTCCGCCCTCTCCCCTGGTCAGTCTACTCTAGCCACTAAGCATGACCTCTTCCTGCATGTCAGGCCTGCCCACCGTGCTCTCAGCCAGGCCTTTGTACTTGCCCTTCTTTCTGCTTGGTTCTCTCTCTAGATCTTGGTGTTTCTGGCTCATCCTTCAGGATTCAGGTTCGAGGTCACTTTCTTAGGAGAAATCTTCTCCCACTATCTTGGCTAATGTCCTTGTGCTCCCCCTGGCCCCAGCACCTACCTTGCTAACCTCCATGATCCTTTTTGACTTTTAAACAGCACTACACCACTCTCAGAAATCTTATCTGCTCATTGGGTATCATCCGTCTCCTCCAACTGGACAGTCCACTCTTTAAGAGTGAGGACTTCGTCTTGGTGCTTGAGCTGCATCTGGAGCCTGTCTCCGGTATGGCTGGGTGTTGGAGGAGGTAGAGGATACAGTGTGTGGGAAGCATCTTGGAGAAAAGCTGAAACCAAAGGCCAGGTGCGGTCCACAGGACCCATTTATTGAAGGAGGCGTGCAGAAAAGTGAAGATCTAGAAACAGATGGGCAGCAGAAGCCAGATGAGGGTGGGAGAGAAGGCCTGGAGAAGTTCTCTAGGTCAAGGAAGGTAGCCACAATATGCTGTAACCTTGGACCAGGGGTAGCTGGAGAGCCACTGACAAGATCCCCAGTTTCCCTTGGTGATAGGCCCCAGTACCGCAAGGGTGGTGACCATTGCTGGTAGGAGGCAGGTTCTCCTGACTGCCTGCTCCTCTGCCCATGCCCTTCCCAAGAGAGCACAGAGAAGAGCATCTCCAGAGCCCAGCAGCCCCCCACCCCACTCTCGGTGCTCAATTGAGTCCTGGTGAGCTAGGCAGAGCAAGAAGCACTAACAGATTGGTCTGGAGGATTGAACACCTGACATGGGCCTGCAGGAAGCACCAGCCAGATGGAGGTGGACAAAGATATTCATGGCAAAGCAAAGAGTCCATGGGAATGAAGAGGGGCCAGAAAAGGCACGAAACAGGCAATCAGCACTGCAAGTGGTTAGCAGTGGCTGGGGCCTAGGGACTGTGTATGGAGAGGGCCAGGGCTGAGAGGCAGGCAGGAGCCAGGTCACAGAGGCACCATGCTCGGGAACTCGTGCAAGGCCCAGCTGCTCAGTGCTGTTAGGAGAAACAGGTCAAGATGTGACTCAAATAATGAATGAAAATATTCTGGCAAACTGTGCTTTCAGTCTTACTGATGAAATGATCAAACCATTAATTGGGATCTTTATTTAGTTTTAAGTGTGGCTGGAGGAGATGGTCTTCATGCAGGGAAGGTGGTAGGAGCTCATGACTGAACATCCCCCTGTGAGTTTGAAATCTCTGAGCAGGAAACATCCATGCACAGAGGCAACAGAAGCATATCTTCCTGTGGCTAGATAAGCATGCAGGAGGATCCCACACACTTTGCACCATCTATGGCGTGGTCGAAAGTGGATTACATTGCAAAGGGAAGAAAACAAATCAGAGCTTGCCTTTCCCCTGCATGCACGAGGGAGCTTGGACCAAAGCTGCCCAGGAGTAAATCATCTCTCAGAAAGCAAATGATGCAACGGTGTCAACTCTTGAAGCACAAGAGACCCTCTCAGGGCAACTTTTGCAAAGACAGGTATGATGTGAAGGCAAGCCCTCACACTGCCATGCCGTGGCCATGCCAACTCCCACCTACCTGCTCAGTGACTCTCTTGCAAAATATGGCAAGCAGGAAGATGGCAGCAATGGGCGGCGTCAGGTAACTTAAAACTGCTTGCATGTATTCAAATAGTTGTTCCCTGTGTGCCATTTGTATAGCAGGGACCCATGCAATGGAGACAGCAAGTAAGATTATAACAAAAAACCTGTAAGTTAAACCAAAAGTCAATGGCAATTTTATGAGTTTCTTGCCTGCCAATAAAATATCTACAAACCATAAACTATTAGCTAGTTTTAATTATTCCTTAGGTTAAATTCAGGTGCCCATTCATAAGTGTGGCAGAGGAGATAGCCATACCCCTAAACACTAATAGGACCATAGGGCTGCCGGCAAAAACCCTTCAACTTCTGCACAAATAAAACTGAGGGTCCATTTGCCTGTTACTGGATCATGGGTAGATTTTCATCACATTTGGAGACTGTGTTGGGATGGTCGTGCTTAAAATATATAATACCTGGAAAATATTAATTTCTTCAGGGGTAACACATTTCTAAAGATTTCAGATGGATTAGTACGGCACCTGATTTTAAAGATTTGCATAAACTCCCTTTAAACCCTTGGTTGTGCGTGTGGGGAAGAATTGCCAAATAGTCCACCAACAAGCAACTGTTGGAAGGCAGAAAAAGCTGAGCAAAGATTTCATTGCCTGCCTATAGCAGGGGAGACAGAAATTGGAGTTTGAATCTCATCAAGTCAGAGGGGCTAGGTAACCACCTCAGGCTTTTCACTGAAACCCCTGAATGTCCATGCCTTAGAAGCAGAGACTATTTCCCAGGACTAAGAACTTGCTATAAGACTAGAGCAAAACTGAAACAGAGTCACCCTAACAAAGTATAAAAACCAGGCCTCCACAACTTTAAGGGGATCAACTAGTAATTTACCTGCATGCTTGAACAAAAACCAATATTCTTCAGAGGAACATGATCCAGAATTTCTATAATGTATTATCTACAATGTTCAATATATAATAAAATTTTCTAGGCATGTGGAGAAGAAAATGTAACCCATAGTCAAGAAAAAAGCAATCAATAGAAACTGACCCCAAGATGGCTCAGATATTAAAATGAGCAGACAAGGACTTCAAAGCAGCTACTGTAGTTATGTTAAAGGACTTAAAGGAAATTACAGTTATAAGTGAACAGATGTGAAATCATGACAGAAAACTGGATACTAGAAAAAATTTAAAAAGGAACCAAATAGAAATTCCAGAACTGAAATTCTGGTTCAAAATATGAAACGAAAAATTCACAGGTTGGCTTTAACAGTAGATTGGAAATGGCAGGAGAAAGGGCCAATAAACCTAAAGGGAGATTGATAGAACTCTAAACTGAAGAACACAGAGAAAATTTTTTTTAAATAAACAGAGCCTCAATGATCTGTGGAACAACATCAAAAGAGCAAATATGTGTAAGTAGAGTCACAAAAAAAGAGATGAGGGATGCAGAAGACAAATATGCAGAGAAATATGGTCAACAATTTCCCATATTTGGTGAAAACCATTAATTCACAGATTCAGAAGTGCAGAAAAGCCCAATCAGCACACCATAACAAAACTGCTGAAAACCGAAAATGAAGAGAAAATCTTGAAAGCCCAGGAAAAAAGACACATTACATACAGAGAGCAGTACTATGAATTATAGATGACTTCTCATCAGAAACAAGAGGACAGAAGAGAATGGAAGAGCATACTTTAAAGTGGTAAAAGAAAAATACTGTCAACTCAGGATTCTACATCCAGCAAAAGTATCCTTCAAAAATAAAGATGAGGGTGTCCCTGGTGGCGCAGTGGTTAAGAATCTGCCTGCCAATGCAGGTGACACGGGTTCGAGCCCTGGTCCGGGAAGATCCCACATGCTGCGGAGCAACTAAACCCATGTGCCACAACTACTGAGCCTGCACTCTAGAGCCTGCGAGCCACAATTACTGAGCCCACGTGCCACAACTACTGAAGCCTGCGCACCTAGAGCCCATGCTCCACAACAAGAGAAGCCACCGCAGTGAGAAGCCTGCGTACCTCGCCGCAACTAGAGAAAGCCTGCGTGCAGCAACGAAGACCCAACACAACCAAAAATAAATAAATAAAATAAGTAAAAATTTTAAAAATAAATAAAGATGAAAGAAAAACATTTTCCAATAAACAAAAACTGAGAGAGTCTGTTACTAACAGACCTGCATTACAAGACATACTGAAATTCTTTAGGGTGAAGGGAAATAACACAGATGGAAACTTGAACCTAAAAGAAGGAATGATGAGCACCAAAAAAGTAAAATATAAGATGCTACATATATAGTTTTTCTTATTTTATTTTCTTTAAAAGGCAGTTGACTGTTTAAGGCAAAAAACTGTATCACTATCACTGTATTCTGGGGTTAATAATGGATGTAGATGTAAAATATATGACAATCATAACATGAATGATGAAAGGGGAAAATGACATATACTGTTGCAAGGTACTTACATTTTACATAAAATGTTACAATATTGATTTTAAGTACGCTAAGATAGGTTAATAACGCCTATTATAATGCCTAGAACAACAAAAAGAAATTAAAATATAAAAACTATTTCCAGCCATATTAATGATTACACTAAATGCAAGTGAACTCAAATTATAAAGACAGAGATTGTCAGATTAGATTAAAAATATCAAGATACAACTATATGTGCTCTACAAGGGACTCATTTTAAATATAGTTACAGGTTGAAAGTAAAAGATGTTATAAACACTAAGCATAAGAAAGCTGGTGTGATCTATAACAGTAATGAAGTAAATCTCAAGACAAGAAGTATTATCAGAGATAAAAAGGGACATTTCATAATGATGAAAAAGTTAATTCCTCAGGAAACCATAACAAGCATAAGGGCACCTAATCCCAGAACTTGAATATATAAGAGGTAAAAAAAACCCTGAAAGAACTACAAGACAGAAACAGACAACTACATAATCATAAATGAAGCTTTTAATACCTCCTCTGTGTATATAATATACACAGTATATATAATATATATAACAGAGGAACTAGACAGAAATTAAGAATACAAAAGTATCAATAAATTTCAAAAGATTAAAATCTCATAGAGTATGTTTTTTGGATCACAGAGGAAGTCATTAGAAATCAATAACAATAAAATAGTTAGGAAAGTACTAAATACTTGGAAATCCAACAGCACACTTCTAAATAATCTATGAACACAGAAAAAAAATCACAAGGAAATTAGGAAATATTTTGAACTGATTAAAAATGAAGACACAACATATCAAAATTTGTGGGATGCAGCTAAAGCAGAGCTTAAAGGGAAATTTATAGTTTTAAGTAGTAATTGTAAAAAATAAGAAAGGTTTTAAACCAGTGATATGAATTTCCAATTTAAGAAGCTAAAAAAAAAAAAAAAAGAAAGAAAAGAAAAGCAGGGTAAATCCAAAGTAAATAGAAAAAAGGAAACAAATAGAATTCAATGGGAGAAAAAAACCAGAGGAATCAACAAGCCCCAAAGTTGGTTCTTTGGAAAAATTATTAAAATTGATAAACCCCTAGGCAAGTTCACTCAAGAGAAAAAGAACCCCCCCCCCCCCCGCCCACAGATTACCATTACTAGAGATCCTACAGACACTGAAAGGATAATAAGGTAAAATTTGGGGAGGTGCTTGGAGCCATGGCAGTGAGGATGCTCCTGAATATTCTGCTCACTGGTACACCAGGAACTGGTGCTCACTGGTACACCACACTAGGTGGAATACTTGGGTGATTTAGCTCGAGGAGTCTGATCACCAGTTATCATGGAGCCTGGCAAGATGGCTTCTCCTAAGAGCGTGCCAAAAGATGCACAGATGATGGCACAAATCCTGACAGATGTGGGGATTACAGAATATGAGCCAAAAGTTATAAACCAGACGTTGGTATTTGCATTCTGATATGTAAACACAATTCTACATCATGCAAAAATTTATTTATGACATGCTAAGAAAGCTACTGTTGATGCATATTATATGTGATTGGCAATCTGGTGTCACGCTGACCACTTTTAAAAAATAAAAGCTTTATTGTTTCACCTTTTGCATTCAGGTACACAGTCCACCTGAAATGGATTTTTGTGTAAAGGGCGTTAGTCAATATTCTTTTTATCAGGAATAGCCAAATTACCCAGTACCATTCCTTCTCCCCTTACCACTTCCCCCACTGCACTATACTGTAATCTTTGTCATGAATTAGATGACTGTATACCTGTGTGCCTTTTTTGGTATTCTGTTCCATTAATTTGTCTACCCCTGCAATAAAACCACACTGTCTAATTAGTGTCACTTCACAATAGATATTGGTATCTGTTAGCATAAATCCTCCAGCTTTGTTCATCTTCAAGAATAGCCTTGGATATTCTCTGCTCTTCGCATTTCTATATTACTTTTAGAACTCATTTGTCAATTTTTATATGCACACAAAAAAGTTATGGCATTTTGATTGGGATTACTCTGAGTATGTAGAATAATATGGGGAGAACAAACATATTGTCAATATTGAATCTTCTAATTCACAGATATGGTATATTCCTGCTATACTTAGGTCTCATTAATTTCTCTCAACAATGCTTTGTAATTTTCAGCAATTTTCTCATATCTTTTGTGAGATTTATTCCTAGGTACCTGATATGGTTTAATGACACTACAAATGGTAATATGTATAATGTGTAATGTGTAAAATATGATTAATTCTTGTATTTGATCTTTTATCAGTCTTGTTAAATTCACTTTAAAATTTTAAGTTTGTCTATGAAGTCTTTTATGAAAATTTCATTTCTTCCCTTTCTATCCTTATGACATTTGTTTCCTTTTTTCACCTTTTTGCAGAGTAGCACCTCCAGTACAATGCTGAAGAAAAGTGGCTATAGTGGACGCATGTGTCTAGTTCCCAGTCTCAGGGGAAAAGATTTTCAAATATAAACATTAAGTATGATAAATGCTATAGGTTTTAAAGAATATGTATGTTTAAAAGTCAGAATAAAGAAGATCTTTTAAATTCTCTAATTTGCTAAGATTAAAAAATAGGTATTAAAAGTTTTGAATGATTTTTATCTATTAAGATGACTATGTAATTTTCTCCTGTTTTCAGTTAATGTGGTCAAGTACATTGATTGATTTTTGAATAAAATCTATGCTTGCATTCTTGGAATAAACTCCAGATGGTCATGGTGTATTATTCTATGTTTCTGGACCTGATTTGCTAATATTTTGTTAAAATTTTCTGCATCTATGTTCATATTTGCATGGTATGTATTTTCTCATGTTTTCTTTAAGCCTTCCTCAATCTTAAAGAAGATGTCTCTCTTCAATAAAGTTTCAGGATACAAAACTAACATACAAAAATCAGTAGTGTTTCTTTATACTAACAATGAATTATCTGAAAAAAATAAAGAAAACAATCCCATTTATGATAGCATCAAAAACAATAAAATACTTAGGATAAATTTAACCAAGGAGATAAAAGGTCTCTACATTGAAAACTATAAGACATTGATAAAATAAATTGAAGAAAACACAAATAAATAGAAAGATATCTTGTGTTCATGGATCAGACGAATTAGTATTGTTAAAATGTCCACACTACCCAAAGCCATCTATAGATTCAATGCAACCCTTATCAAATTTCCAACGGAATGTTTTACAGAATTAGAAAAAAATAATCCTAAAATTCATTTGGAACCATGAAAGATCCTGAATAGCCAAAGCAACCCTGAGAAGGAAGAACAAATCTGGAAGCATCACACATCCTGATTTTGAACTATATTACAAAGCTATAGTAATCAGAACAGTATGGTACTGGCATAAAAACAGACACATAAACCAATGGGACAGAATCTAGAGCCCAGAAATAAAGCCGTACATATATGGTCAACTAATATTTGACAAGGCAGCCAAGAAAACTCAATGAAGAGAAGACAGTCTTTTCAATAAATAGTGCTGGGAAAATAGAACATTCATATGCAAAAGGATGAAACCAGACCCCTATCTTAACGCCACTCAAAATGAATTAAAGATTTAAATATAAGATCTGAAACCATAAAACTCCTAGAATAAAATATAGGGGATAAGCTCCTTGACATTGGTCTTGGTAATGATTTTTTTTTGGATATGACACCAAAATCCCAAGCAACAGAAGCAAAAATAAGGAAGTGAGGGCTTCCCTGGTGGCGCAGTGGTTAAGAATCCGCCTGCCAATGCAGGGGACGTGGGTTCGAGCCCTGGTCCGGGAAGATCCCATATGCCGCAGAGCAACTAAGCCCGTGCGCCACAACTACTGAGCCTGTGCTCTAGAGCCCATGAGCCCCAACTACTGAAGCCTGCGTGCCTAGAGCCTGTGCTCTGCAACAAGAGAAGCCACCACAGTGAGAAGCCCGCACACCGCAACAAAGAGTAGCCCCCCCCTCAGCAACTAGAGAAAACCCGCGTGCAAGTGAAGACAAAATGCAGCCAAAAAAAATTAAATACAATGAATAAATAAATAAATTTATAAAAAAAAATAAATAAACAAATGAGACTACATCAAACTGAAAAGCTTCTACACAGTCAAAGAAACAATCAACAAAATGAAAAGGCAACCTACAGAATGGGAGAAAATATTTGCAAACCACACATCTGATAAAGGGTTGATAGTTCCTTAGCTGTCTAAGGAACTCAGACAAATTTAATAACAACAACAACAACAAAAACAACATAATAATAATAGAATTTAAAAAATGGACAAAGGACCTGATAGACATTTTTCCAAAGAAGATATTTAAATGACCAATAGGCACATGAAAAGGTGCTCAACATCACTAATCAGGGAAATGTAAATCAAAATCACAATGAGATACCATTTCATACCTGTTAGAATGGCTATTATCAAAAAGACAAGAGATAAGAAGTGCTGGTGAGGATGTGGAGAAAAGGGAACCCTTGTGCACTGTTGGTGGGAGTGTAAACTGGTGCGGCCACTGTGCAAAACAGTGTGAAGGTTCCTCAAGAAACTGAAGACAGAACTACCACATGATCCAGCAATTCCACTTCTGGGTACATATCCAAAGGAAACAAGGATCACTATCTTGAAGAGACCTCTACAGCCTTTACACTATTTATAATAGCCAAGACATAGAAACAACCAAAGTGTTCATTAACAGATGAATGGATAAAGAAGATGTGGTACGTATACACAATGGAATATTGTTTGGTCACAAAAAAGAAAGAAATCCTCCCTTTTGTGACAACCTTTAGGTCATTATACTAAGTGAAGTAAGTCTGACAGAGAAAGACAAGTGTTGTATGGTCTCACTTATATGTAGAATCTAAAAAAACCCTGAATTCATAGAAACAGAGAGCAGACTGGGGATGGGTGTGGAGGGAATGGGTGAAGGTGGTCAAAAGATACAAACTTCCAGTCATAAGATAAATAGGTTCTGGGGACATAAGTACAGCATGGTGACTGTAGTTAACAACACAGGATTGTGTATTTGTATGTTGTATATTTGAAAGTTGCTTAGAGAGTAAATCTTTTCTTTTTTTTTTTTTTAAGAGAGTAAATCTTAAAAGTTCTTTTCACAAGAAAAAAAAACTATGTGAGGTGATAGATGTCAACTAAACTTGTGGTGATCATTTCACAATATATACATATATTGAATCATTATTGTACACCTGAAACTTATACAATGTTATATGTCAATGTTATCTCAACAAAACTGGAAAAGAAAGAAGGTGTTTCTTCTATGTAGATTACAGTTGGTTAAAAAAAAAAGCTCTGATAATCTTCACCTTTGAACTCAGCTAGTCTACCGATCTCTGTTTCATGAAATGACTGATATATTTAGGAGCCATCCTATTGTTTTCCAGTTAACCTACCTTTCACGTTCTTTTTATTCTTTTGACTTATTAGTTATTCCATATTTTACTTTTATTAACTTGTTAAACATTCTTGAACTGTTCTTATATTGTTTAGTCTAGAGACTACATGCATCCTTGACATATCACAGTCTGGTACAAGTTTTGACTTTTACCACGTCCCAAATAGCAAGAGAACGTGAGAATACTTAAGCTCCATTTATCCCCTTCTCATTCTCTCTGGGATTACTGGCATATGTTTTGCCTCCATATGTTGTTAATCCCATAGACATTTTTTCTTATTGATGTCAACACTCACTCACTTCTATTTCCCACGTACTTACCCTTTCTGGTGCTCTTCATCCTTCTCTGAAGGTCAATTCTTCCATCTGGGTAATTTTCCTGCAGCCTAAATAACGTGCTTTAGTATTTCTTATCGTGAAATTCTTTTGTAATAAATTCTCTCAACCTGCATTTATCTGAAAATCTGTTTGTTTCACCTTCACTCTGGAGGCGATTTCGATGGGTATTGAATTCCAGGTAGGCAGTTTTTCTAGCACTTGAAGATGTCACTCCACTGCCTCCTGGCTTTTACAGTTTCTGTTGAAACTTCTACTATCAGTCTCTCCGTTGCTCTTTTGAAGGTGATGTGATTTACTTTCTTCTGGCTGCTCTAAAGATCTTCTCTATCTCCAGACTCCAGCAGTTTCACTATCATGTGGCCTGGGTATGGTCTCTTTTGTATTTATCCTGCCTGCGATTTGTGGAATTTCTTGAATCTCTGGATAGTCATCCAGATATTTGGAACATTCTCGGCCATTGTCTTCTCAAAATTGCTTCTACAGTTACATATATATATATATATATATATATATATATATATATATATGTGTGTTTGTGTGTGTGTGTGTATATATATATATATAAATGTGTGTGTATATATATATAATTTCCAATTACATATATATTATTCTTCTGCATTCCACGTGTATCTTCCTTTTCTCCTGTGTGCTTTAGTTTGGATATTGTTGACTAATCCATTTCCAAGCCACTAACAGTGTCTTCTGCTACAGCCAATCAGTTGCTAACAAATCCATTGAGTTCTTAATTTCAGATATTTATTTTTCAATTCTAGACCTTCTTATTTTTATAAATTCTAATTCTCTGGAAAAATTCCTAATTCTTTTCATCTATTTTATAAACCTTTCCCTCTATTTTCTTGTACCTATTAATCAAGGTTATTTCAAAGTCCTTGTCTGCTAACTTCACCTGTGGGTTTACTTTTTTTTTTTTTAACATCTTTATTGGAGTATAATTGCTTTACAATGTTGTGTTAGCTTCTGCTGTGTAACAAAGTGAATCAGCTATATGTATACATATATCCCCATATCCCCTCCCTCTTGCACCTCCCTCCTACCCTCCCTATCCCACCCCTCTAGGTGGTCACAAAGCACCAGGCTGATCTCCCTGTGCTATGCAGCTGCTTCCCACTAGCTATCTATTTTACATTTGGTAGTGTATGTACGTCAGTGCTACTCTCTCACTTCGTCCCAGCTCACCCTTCCCCCTCCCCGTGTCCTCAAGTCCATTCTCTACATCTGCGTCTTTATTCCTGTTCTGCCCCTAGGTTAATCAGAACCATTTTTTTTTAAGATTCTATATATATGTGTTAGCATACGGTATTTGTTTTTCTCTTTCTGACTTACTTCACTCTGTATGACAGACTCTAGGTCCATCCACCTCACTACAAATAACTGTTTTGTTTCTTTTTATGGCTGAGTAATATTCCATTGTATATATATGTGCCACATCTTCTTCATCCATTCATCTGTTCATGGACACTTAGGTTGCTTCCATGTCCTGGCTATTTAAATAGTGCTGCAATGAACATTGTGGTACACGTCCTGTTTTGAATTATGGTTTTCTCAGGGTATATGCCCAGCAGTGGGATTGCTGGGTCATATGGTAGTTCTATTTTTAGTTTTTTAAGGAACCTCCATACTGTTTTCCATAGTGGCTGTATCAATTTACATTCCCACCAACAATGCAAGAGGGTTCCCTTTTCTCCACACCCTCTCCATCATTTATTGTTTGTAGATTTTTTGATGATGGCCATTCTGACCAGTGTGAGGTGATACCTCATTGTAGTTTTGATTTGCATTTCTCTAATGATTAGTGATGTTGAGCATCCTTCCATGTGTTTGTTGGCAATCTGTATATCTTCTTTGGAGAAATATCTATTTAGGTCTACTTATATATACATTTTATTTTACACATATATTAGTATAAATATAGTGGTAAGGGGGGACATTCTTGCCTTGTTCCTTTCTAGTTCCATTAGGCATGACTTGGCTTTTAGGGTGATACAGATATGTTTTGTCATGTTGAAAGGTACCCATTTTACCAAATACCTTTTCATTGTCTGAATAGATATATATGATTTTTCTCTTTGATCTATTAATATGGTGAGTAATGTTACTACATTTCCTAATATTGAACCATCCTTGTATTTCTGGAAAACAATCACAGTTGGTAATGAGATGTCATTCTTTTAACATTTTTTTAGTATATTGTTGGATTTGTGTCTAATATTTTATTTACAAGTTTTGCATTGGTATTTAAAAGTGAGATGAGTCTTTAGTTTTAATTTTTTCCTGTGCTGTATTTGTTCAGTTTTGGCATCAATATCTTGAGCTTTATGAAATGAATTTAAGTCTTCCTCTTTTTCCCCTATGTTCTATAAAAATTTAAATAAAACTGGTACCTGTTTCTTAAAGTTTCTCAGAAAAGTGCTTTTTAAACAATGGAATGCTAATCAAAATGTAACAGCAAACTCAATTTGCAGGGGTTAGACAGATAAGACAGTGAGCAGTATGTACCCTGCTACGGGATGAAGGAGGCATTTGAGGTGTAACGTAGGCCAAGTTCAAAGTGTGTGGGCTGGAAGTGGTCCCCGGACAGCCAGTGTGAAACCCTACAGAATGACGATGAGGCCCACGTTTACACATTCATACCCCCTGCCTTATGCCTAGCATGTGAGGCCTCCTGGTTAATGGAATGGCCCTGAGCTGGATGAGATTCGCTTACCATGTGACCTCAGGTAGACCAACTCCCTTCTCTGAGCCACTCCCCCCATTTGTACAGTGAGAATAAGAACTAAAACTTACCTTTAAAGGTTGTCATGAGGACTGAAAGAGAAAATGAAATAATGTAGATACACTTCCTCACAAGGACTAGTTTGGGGGGTACGCTAATATGTACCCGTTATCATTGTGATTATTACTTAATTTTTTCCCAAATGGAAACAATTTTCTTTGTGATTATAAAAGCAATACAGGACACCATACTGGTGGCGCAGTGGTTAAGAATCTGCCTGCTAGTGAAGGAGACATGGGTTCAAACCCTGGTCCAGGAAGATCCCACATGCCGTGGAGCAACTAAGCCCACGTGCCACAACTACTGAGCCTGCGCTCTAGAACCCGTGAGCCACAACTACTGAGCCCGCGCGCCTAGAGTCTGTGCTCCACAACAAGAGAAGCCACCACAATGAGAAGCCTGCGCACCGCAATGAAGAGTAGCCCCTGCTCGCCACAACTAGAGAAAGTCCATGTGTAGCAACGAAGACCCAACGCAGCCAAAAATAAATAAATTTATAAAAAAAAATAAATAAATAAAAGCAATACATCTTCACTGCAAAACTGCAACAAACAAAACACCACCATGCTGTATATAAACAAGATAACTCTATATGCAGCATTAGAGCCTACATTTTTCACATAATGACATTTGTGGGCATCAATTCATTGATGGCAGTAACTCATGCGATTAGAGGAATCCTTCACCTTCCTGTTAACATGAGTTCCTTTTCAGTGGCCATCGGCCGTATCTGGGTGTAGATGTCCATTGTGAACACGGCACTGGCACCGCTGAAAACAGAAGTCAGGGAGGACATGAGAGAGGCCCAGAGTGCGGACACCATCAAGCCTCGAACGTCTGGAAGAAAAGGAACACTTCCTGGGCCTCCAGCTCTCTGGCCGTGCCAGGAGATGCCTTAGGCCTCCTGAGGAACATTTCCACATAGTAAATTTTGTTCGGAGTGGCAGTCCATCTAAGATAGATCAGTGCATTATAGCTGCCCTTGCTCTGTGACGAGCCTTGCTAGCTGGCCGCTGTGTCTTCATATAATAATGGGAGTGCTTACTCTGGGCTGGAGCACCTCTTCAGGCATCAGCCTGACGATCCCCCTACAGCCCTGTGAGAAGGACACCAGGGCTGTCCCCTTTTACAGATGATGTGGCTCCTTGTGCCTCAGTGTCCCCATCTGTAAGGAGGGTATAAAAGTACCTACTGCACAGACTGTTGTTAAGATTAAGATACAGTAAGAAGATGGGTTAACACAATGCCCAACACAGAGCAAGCTCTCAACAAGTGTTACCTATAAACGTAACAGTCTAGGCTTCTGACTTGCAAGGCCACTGGGCAGCAGCGGCTTTGCTGAGAGATTCCCATGCGTAGTTGGGAGAGCCCGAGGGTAACAGGGCTCGCACAGGAGGCCCCACTGTATTCAGTAGGTACGCAGGCCAGGCCAAGACTAGAGTTCTTGGATTGGCCTGGCTTCAAGTGCCCCACGGCCCTGGGCAGCAGCACCGGGTGCTGGGCGACCCACTTCCTGAACTGTGGGATGGTCGGTGCTTCCCTCAGTTGGGCTCTATCTACATTGTATTTTATGGGAATGTCTCAACATTGCTAGCCTATTTATCCTCAGAGCTAATACGGAATTTAAAAAGACTGTACTGTTTGTTTGCCCGTTTCCCTGGGATGTGGGGAAGTGGGTGAGACGAAAGCCACACCCCTGCCTGTCCCACTGGACTGAACTCCTTGAGAGCAGGATGCGGTCTCGCTCCCCTCTTTGTCCCCACAGACTAGAACAATGCCGAGCGCCCATCTGCGGCAGCGAGGAGCAGAGGCGTGGGTTCTGCAGGGAGGGGACCAGGCAAAGGGCGAGCAGAGGCTGGGCCTGAGTGCGTGCCCGAGAGAGAAAGAGAAAGAAAGAGAGAGAGAGAGAGAAAAAGAGAGAGAGAGAGAGAGAGAAAGGAAGAGGAGGCCGCAAGGCTCCCGGGACACCGAGGGCCCCTCCCACAGCCTACGCTTCCACCGGGGCCCTCACTCCTGACCGTCCACTCACAGCCCTGGACGGCAGCTCCACTTCTTACCACTGGGCAGCAGCTCCACCACCAGCACAGGGTAGGCGAGGGGGCTGCAGCCAGTTCTGGCGCCACAGGACTTTTCACACTCTGAAGGCACAACACACGCCACTCTATCTGCAAAGAGAGACAAGGGTCACACCAGGATGTGGCCCCTGAGCACTATAATCTGAGCTCAGGGAAAGGGAAGCAAATTAGGAACCGTGTGTGGATAGCAGATTCTTGGTCTCCAATTCGTGACCCCACACGTGCGTCAGGAGCTGGGGGTCAGGCCCCGGGAGTCAGCGGGTCAGTGCTTCTGCCAGTTCTCTGCTTGACCCAAAGCAAGTCCTGTGACCTCGACAAGCCTTTCAATGATCCCAGCCAGGTGTCAGGAAAGCAAACGATGATTCATCCACACACTGATGGGTGGGCCACTCATGACCTTACTCCCTTAGCCCCGTAGGGGTGTTATTTCAGAGTATTTGGGGAGAAATTTGGACAAAGGGAAGTAAAGGAGGGAATGTGATAGGCCTTCAAGAGCTTACATAACAGATAAAAACTTACCATCTGAGAAAAAACCAAAACAACGAATCAACGTAGACTAGGAAGAGGCAGGAAGGGCCTGGGTTTAAGTGGAGAGCAAGGGGTTTCACTGGGGACATCAGGAAAACTAAGGGGGGCAGCTTTTCCTCTGCCTGCTCTCCCTCCCCCTGCCCTGCGAGCAGGCCCTCAATCTCCTTCGGCATGGTTTGGGAGGGGCCCAGGGGCCACCTGGCCATTCTGGAAACACCTTCCCCTTGGCCACAATGACTGGTCCCTGTCACCCAAGGGAGCTCACGGGACTCCCCTGGGATTTCTGCTGGGAGAGCGAAAAGGAAACACTCTTTCTGGGGGCCGTTGGGCTGGAGGGTGGAAGGCTGGTGCTGCTGGTGGTCATCTGCCATCAGACAGACTGCGAGGACACCAGCTCGGAGGAAAAAGGAGCTAAAAGTGCACGTCATTTTCAATCAAGAGCCCCAACTAATACAGTGGCCCCCAAGGAAAACCTGACTGGAAGAATCACACCTTGCAGGTGTCTGGCCCCCAGCTCTGGCCATGGGAGAGACCCAGAATCTAGCACCAGGAGCGTTCAGGTTACTAGAAAGGTATATTCTCCCAGGAATGTGGGCAGGTGCGGAGCTTTTGTGCTAAACCGCTCTCTATGAGTGTGTATAAACAGTCTGTGAGTCTGGCCATTTCTGAGGATGGGGGACAAGTGGTCCCAGGCCCCTCCCCACCCTGACAGCTCTCCCAAGGGCAGCCCACAAACTCTATTCACCTGGTGGTCAGAAGCTGGGGGCGTGTGGCTTCCTGAGGCCCGCTCTTCTCCGTCCTCCCTCAGCCACTTCTAGAGGCCAAGAGACATGTGGTTTCGCCCAGCCTTCCTCCTCAGTGGGTGGGGTGGTCTGTGAGGTGAAGTGGGGCTGGGGAGGTAGGGCTGCCAAGCCCAGGGGACTCTGGGGCCCTAGAGAGCACAGAGGCCTATTTTCTAACCTACGAGGAGGCACCACCTAAGAGACCCCAGAAAGAGCTGCCTGACAGCCAAAGGCCAAATCTGGGATGTTGGAACGGAGTGCTCTTCTCTGTTGAAACTGGAAAGGGATCAGGATTAAAAAAGAGGCAGACTGAAGGATGGATTAGGGTTACAGACGTCTACTGCACATGTTGCTTCGCAATAAAAAGTGCTTCACTCTCTGCTTGACCTTGTCAAGCACTGAGGCAGAAGACTCCGTGGAAGCCGCCTGCTTTGCCCATGTGGCTGCACCATCTGAGTATGTGCTCCATAAAGGTTTAATGAATAAACAAATCTGGTACCGAGAGGCAGTACACCTAGTAAAACGAGGCTGAAACGGGGATGAGGGACATCCACGAAATTATGACAGCTCATTAAGTGCAGCAGGGATGTTCTCATAGCACTTAACAGAAAGAACGTGGGCCTCAGGGCTAGACCCGCTTTGGGGGTTCCATCGACGTGCCACACCTGGGGCTGTGAGAGCAGCGACGGCATTGGTCACATCCGAGCACGATGCCTGGCACCCAGGAGTGCCCGCAGGACAGTGCCTGCAGTGCAGGGGGAACAGCTGACCTCCCCATGGACCATGCCTCAACGCCACGCCGAGACCGGCCACTGCAGGGAGCGTCGGCTGGCTCATCCCCGCCTGAACTTTCCTCTCCGCAATTCCTCTCTTGCCACCTACATCCACGGTCCCTGCCAGACTTCTGCTCAGCCACATCCCTAATCTAAATCCATGAGCTCCCAAGAAAGCAACCTGGGGCACCTCAACCCCAGCAGTCTCCCCAGCGGGAGAGCTGATAACCTATTCTCCCTAGATGTAGACGCCTAAGAGAGGAGAAGAAGATCAGTGTGAACACAGCAGAGCAAGAATTACCTGTGTACAGGACGCGGCTGAGCGTCCCCGGCGTCACTATGCTGAACATGGGCAGCAGCTTCAGGTACCCACACAAGACACAGCCGCCTTTCACATGAGACATGTTCTTCCCTGCCAGGCAGCCCTGGACAAAAATCTGCCGAGGAAACACAGGTCGGGGGGCGGGGGTGGCTTTCTCAGAGGGTTTCAAGCCCGGGCTGCCTCGGCACAGATAGGACAACTGTGACCTGCAGTAGCCGTAGGGTGTGCCCACTGCTCACCCCGATCACCCAGGTGTCTCCGGGCATGCAGGGCCAGAGGAGGCATGTGTGACCGAAGCACACGTTTTGCTCAGTGCACAGCCACCAGAGGGGAGGAGGGTGGCCTGACCTTGGCCTCACTGCTAGCACTGCACACCAATCACAGCAGCACAGTGCTCACAAGCTGTCCCCTGGCAAGGACGAGACTCCCTTCTAGAGGCCACAGACCGTCTCTGCCCTTGTGACATCAATCCAAGCACAGGTTGGTCCCCGGTAACAAACGAGTGTTTAGAACTGGGACCTGCTTCCCTTGTCCAAGTGGAAATGAACCAGTGTAGACCTTAACATGCAAAGTCTCCTGGGAGATGCTTCACGCCCCCTTTCATTGTGCTCCTGCTGTAAGAGGCGGTGTGCACTCAGCCCGAGCAGAATGGTATAGCGGGCAGATGGAGAAGCACTTAAGAAAGAACATAAAGAGCACTTAAGAAAGAACATGGTCCAGTGCATCAAGACAATGCAGTACTCTGTATGCATTACAATTACGTTCTCAAAGAATATCTAAATAATGTGAAAAAATGCGCATAGTGTGACAGTAACAAAAAGGCACGGGATACAATAGCACACACACCTCGACTCTATACCTAGAAAAAGTCCACAGGAATAAACCAACATGACAATAGAGGTTAATCCTGGGATAGTAGGATTGACAGGTAGGATTTTCATGTTCTTCTTTAATGCTTTCTTTCTTTCCCAAATGCATTGTTTACTAATAGGAGGAAGAACCCCAAAGTGGTCCTGCCTCGTGTAAGCAGGCACTGCTTCTCAGTGGGCCTGTGGGCATCCTGCTGACAGCCTCTAGGTGCCTGGGGGCCTCTGCTGAGCAGGCGGGCAGCCAGGCTGCACTTCCTGGTCTTTGCTTAGCCCTCCACACGGAAGACATGGTCTCTAAGGGAGCGGACGAAGGAACAGGGCCAGAGCAGAAGCCAACTCTTATTCTGAGGACAGGACAGTCATAGGGGTATGAAATCATTCCACGCAGAAAGCCCTAAGCACTTTCGTAGGTTGTCATATATTACAAAGCGGGGCAAGGGACGAATTCTTGTTTAAAAATGGTAGTGGGCCAAAGGAAAACAATTTTCCTTTGTTCAGTTTGTCTCTTTTTTAATTAAAATTTTTGCTTAAATCATTCTCTTTACTAGTTAGGAAGTTAGAGATTCTACTTCTATGCTTTTAATAATTACCCTTAAAATTTTAACGTGGATACAACTTCAGGTCTAAAGTAAATCAGTATCTGTGCCCTTCTGAACAATTTAAGGTCCACAGACAGATTTAACTCTAATTATGGTCCGATATTTTAGCTCTGTCCTGTGTTACTTCCTGTGTGCAGAATTATGGTGATTTTCAGCCAATGCTTCAGATCTGTGCACGTGCCGGCCGGCTTCTCTAACTGTCCCTCCTGCTCACCAGGACCTCCTTTTTCTTTATGCACGTCATTCAGTCTCTAGGGAAGGTCATGCCTTTATTTTGCCCTTGCTACTGAGTAATACTTAGCTGGGCACGTAATTGAAAGTGGACATTTTCCTCAGTACTTTGAAAAGTTTACTCCTCTCCCTCGGGTTACACTGCTGCTGTTGAGCAGTCTGTTGGGGGTGTACCTGTCTTCTTTTACAAGGGATCTTTTCTCTCAGGTGGCTTTCAGTCTCCTCCTCGTCTTTCATGCTCTGAAACTTCATCACGAGGTGACTTTGTGTAGATTTGCTTGGGATTCACTGTGATTCCTGAATCTGATGAGTCCTGTTCTTTCAACAGCTGTAAAAATTCTCAGCCACTTTCTCTTCAAATATTGCTTCTCCCCTTTTCTCCTGGAACTCCAATAGGATGTATTTTAATCCTGTCTTCCATGTCACTTTGTGTCTCTTTCACACTTTCCATTTTTGTGCTTTCTGGGCAATTTCTTCAGTTCTCTCTTCTAGGTTACTACTTTTTTCCTTCAGCTATGTTTAATCTGTTATTCTAACAGTTACTCAGTTTTACATTTCAATAAGAATATTTTTCATTTCCAGAAGTTTGAGTTTGAAATCTAACTGATCATTTCTGATGGAAGGGCTTCTTGGTTGTGGTGGTTTGATTCCACCCTGTTTTCTAATTTTTACAGAAAGACTTTTCTTGTCATTGACATAAAGCAGCATAATTAGACACATAATAAGCAGAGGGGAAGAATACAAATAACAACACCGTGGCTGCATTACAGATCACGTCCGTGTGCTGGGCTCTGGGCCTCATCTTGTTTCCCAGTCTTCCGCTCAGCACATGTTAAAGCTCCATCAGTGCCACTCCTTGTACGGTGGCTCCACGGCTTCTCACGGCTGCACAGAAGCCCTCAGTGGTATCCCCCACTCCCACCCCACCCCCATCTCATCCACCCACCTCAGTACCTGGCACAATCAACACTGTGATCAAGGCCTCACACATGGTCCCTTATGAACTTGGATGAGGATTTTTGGGTAGTTTCGGAGGAACGTCACCAATTGGTCACAGAGTACAATATATTTGACTTTATTCAGCATTGCCAGATCACCCTCTAGAACACATGTCCTGTTTGCACTCTCACCAGAAATGCAAGAGGATTCCTAAACATCCGTGTCCTCCTCAACACTTGACATCATCCAGCTTTCTAATTTTTGCCAGTCTCATTGTGGTTTTAAATTGCACTTCCCTGATAACACTGGGTTATATGCTTGTTAGCATTTACGTTTGTTTGCATTTCCTTTTCTACAAATTGCCTCTCGTTATCTTTTGCCCGCATGGCTATTGGAGCTCCTTTTTCTTGTGGATTTGCTATTAGTCTCCTGTTCATCATAAACATTCTGATATTCTTCTCTAGCCCGTCATCCATCAACTTTGTCTAGAGTGTCTTTGTTAAAAAGGCCTTATTTGTAATGTGATCAAACCAATATGATTTACACTCCCCCCAACTCAGAAGTATTCACTAGCGTTACCTCCCCTTATTGTAGTACAGGTTTACTTTCCACATTTAAGTCTTTCGTTCACCTGAAGTCCACTTCTGTGTAAGTGTTAGGCGGAGATGAAGCTTTGTTATTCCAAATAGTAAGCTGGGTTTGGTTTTTTTTTTTTTTAACAACATCGAAGAGTATGTATCTCCGCTGTTGCTTTGTGGAGCCTCCTTGAACACATATTAAATTCCTATAAGTATATGAGTCTGTCTCTGAGCTCTTTATTCTGTTCTGTTAGTCTATACGTCTATTCCTGGGAATTTCAAACTGCTTGTATTACTGCGACTTTGTCAAAGTTTAAATATCTGGTCGGGCAAGTTCTCCCCCTTTGTTCTTCATTTTCAAACTTGGGTTAGCTATTTGTGGCAACTTCTCCTTCCACAAAAGGTTTAAACCCTTTTTATTGTGCTATAACACACAAACATGGTGTAGCACATTACAGAGCGCACCATGGAAACACCAAGTCAAGATGTGCAACACTCAAAGGCTGGCATACAGAATGTAACAAAGAATCTAACTGATTTAGAAATGTATGAAAAAACTCACTGATGGTGGTGGAACAAAATAAAAAAAAAAAAAAAAAAAAAAGAGGTGCAACATTGAGGTACCCCAGAAGCCTCTCTCCATGGCTCTTTTAAACAATTGAGGTGAAATTCACATAACATGTAATTAACCATTTTAAAGTGAATAATTCTGTAGCATTTAGTGCATCCCCAGTGTTGCATCACATCCACCTCTCTCCAGCAACACAGCTTCTTCATCACCCAGAAGAACATCCAGGCCCATGAAGCAGCCACTCTCCATCCCTCCTCCCCCGGGAAGCACTAATCGGATTTCTGTCTCCATGGATTTGCCTGTTCTGGATATTTCATATAAAAGGAATCATACAGTAGGTGACCCTTTGTGTCTGGCTTCTTTCACTTAGCATAATGTTTTCGAGATTCATCCAAGGTGTAGCATGTATCTGTACTTCATTCCTTTTTATGGCTGAATAATATTCCAACACATGGATACACATTTTGTTTATTCATTCATTCGTTGGTGGATATTTGGGTTGTTTCCACTTTTTAATGATTGTGAACAACACTGTTACATGTGCCTCTTTTTAACCTCAAACCTCTCTCTTGCTTCAGAAATGATCGCTTTAATGACTATTTTATTTCCTCCTTGCTTTTTCTTTACAATTTTTTGCTATGTAATTGTGTATACCTAAACAACATAACTTAGCATTGCCTGTGTTAAGCTTTATATAAATGTAATCACACAGCACCTAGTCTTCTGTGTTTAGCTTCTTTTATTGGTATCATGCTTTAAAGATTCATCCATGCTATGGTGTGTAGCTATACTTCCTTTTTATTTCTATATTGGCTTTCCACTGTATGAATATTTCACAGTTTATTTCATTAACAACCCTTGATAGAGAGCCATATAATTTTTAAAATAAGCTTGAGTCCTTAAAAAATCCAACTGAAATACTGATTAGTGGTATTTAATTTCTAGACTCAATTTGGGAGAACTGACATATTTTTCATGTGCGAACATTGTGCTTTGTAGATAATGAGAGGGAGGAAAAAATGAAAACAAGTGCTCTGTTATAGACAGGACTGGAGGGGGAACCCCTTTTATTTTTTTAAAGATTTTTTTGATGTGCACCATTTTTAAAGTCTTTATTGAACTTGTTACAATATTGCTTCAGTTCTATGTTTTGGTTTTTTGGCCTTGAGGCATGTGGGATCTTAGCGCCCTGACCAGGAATCGAACCCGCACCCCCTGCATTGGAAGGTGAAGTCTTAACCACTGGACCACCAGGGAAGTCCCGAGAGACCCCTTTCAGACAGAACAGTGGTCCTGCACTACACTTGGGCACTACACAAGGCTGGGAGGGAAGCCTGCCTGTGGCTGCAGAGACTGCAGAGACCCCAACCCTCAGCCCCCAGCGCAGGCCCGTCAGCGCAGCGCATCTGATTACCTGGTCGGTGCACCAGTAGTACAAGGAGAGGGTGGAGATGCCAAAGATGACTCCAGGCCAGGGGATGTCTCCAGTGGTGGGATCTCGGAAGATATGGAAAGAATCCAGACGAGGAATGAAGCATTCCGGCTGGGCGGTCCAGTTTCCTTCACGGATGAGGGTGGGCTTAGCATCCATGTACTTATGCTGTAGCTCCTGGTATCCTCCTACCTCCTTAAAGGCTTGAAAACACCATACAGTTGGTCAGTACCTTAAACTGCACAATAACACACATCTGAAGAACCAAGATTGCAAAGTGAGACACAATGGACTGGCAAATAGCCAAGACTGTATATACCTAAGAAAAGACACCATCTCCTCCAAAGAAAAAGAAGAGTACAGTGGACACTGGTGGTCGTATGCCTGGCACCCCAACCTCCTGCTTCTGGGGACAGAACCCCTCTTCCAGCTGCATCCTGCCCTATATGACTTAGGTGGGCCTCGTCAAACTACCTACCACTCATTCTGATCTGGCATGTGACCCAGGCCTGGCCAATGTTTCCCGTCACCTGGGCAGCTGATGTATCAGGAATGGACTTGGGACCCAAGCCCGGCTAATCAGAGCTTGTCCCAGGAGTCTTCTGCTTAAGGCACCAAAAAAGCCTGCTTCCTTGCTTTGGGGTTCTAAGCTAGGATGGCAGTTTAAAGCTCTTTTGTCTACCTGGCTCATGCAGAAGGCTGGATCAAGCCATGCTCAAAAGTAAGACGGCCCTGGAATTTTCACTTAGGTGAGCCAAGGAAGTACTTATTTGCTTATACTAGTTTGGAACTAAAGTTCTATTTCAAGTTATTCGAAGAATCTCGACTAAATCAGAAATTAATATTCATTTTCCTGCAATTCCAGCAAAACATGTATGAAACTTCATATCTGGAATTTTCTTCAGAGCCTATAGCATTTCTCCCTCAATATCATAAGTGGTGTAAAATCTCAACATTAAAGAAAATTTTATTTATTTATTTTTGGCTGAGTTGGGTCTTTGTTGCTGCTCGCGGGCTTCTCATTGTGGTGGCTTCTCTTATTGCAGAGCACGGGCTCTAGGTGCGCGGGCTTCAGTAGTTGTGGCTCACGGGCTCTAGAGCGCAGGCTAAGTAGTTCTGGCGCACGTGCTTAGTTGATCCGCAGCATGTGGGATCTTCCCGGCCCAGGGCTCGAACCCACGTCCCCTGCATTGGCAGGCGGATTCTTAACCACTGCGCCACCAGGGAAGCCCGAAAAATATTTTTAAAAGGCACTAAAACACATAATTCCACCTACTTAACTAAAAAATCTTTTATTTTGGCATATTAAACCGTGTCCCTTTGATACAGACTTGGTTTTTGAAATGGGTTCAGAATCATATGGAGTCAAGACTAGTCAATGAAAAGATACCAAGTTACTATTTGAAATGAAAGACACCTCATGGCACTTCTAAAAATGAATTCCGTGTGGATTTTAAAAAGGTGAACTACAAAACCACAAAGTTATTAGAAGAAAACAGGAGAGTATCTTTATGAACTTGGGTTAGGGAGTATTACATTCTTCAACAAGACACAGAAAGGAAAAGGAAGGTTGACAAATTTGACTTCAAAATTTTAAATTTATATGACTGAAATCAAGTTAAAAATTTGTTAGAATAAAAGAAGAGATTTGCATCATGTATGAAGGACTCACACAGCAATAGCCAAGGGAAACTATTGGAAAGAAATGTGGTAGAGAATATGAACATGTAATCCACAAAGGAGGAAATACAAATGTCCACTAAGTATATGAAAAGATGCTCAACCTCACCAGTGTCTGGAAACTTCGAATTAAAACAAAAATGAGATACTTTTTTCCCCCCTTTCACCTACTGGGCATATTTTTTTAAAGTCTTAAAACAACAAGTGTTGGGCTTCCCAAATGGCACAGTGGTTAAGAATCCACCTGCCAATGCAGGGGACACGGGTTCAAGCCCTGGTCCGGGAAGATCCCACATGCCACGGAGCAACTAAGCCCGTGCGCCACAACTACTGAGCCTGTTCTCTAGAGCCTGCGAGCCACGACTACTGAGCCCGCGTGCCACAACTACTGAAACCTACACACCTAGAGCCTGTGCTCTGCAACAAGAGAAGCCACTGCAATGAGAAGCCCACGCGTGACAATGAAGAGTAGCCCCCGCTCACCGCCAACTAGAGAGAAAGCCTGCACACAGCAATGAAGACCCAATGCAGCTAAAAATAAATAAATAAAATTTTTTTAAAAATTAAAAAAAAACACAAAAACATCAAGTGTTGGCTGGGAGGTTAAGAAACACATATTCTCATACATTTCTGAGAATATAAGTTAAAATTGCCACTTTGGAGAGGAAATTGAGGTATCTCTTGACAAATCCAGGAATGCAAGGTTAACACTCAAAACCAAGTCAATGTAATTACTGTGTTAAAAGAAAAAGGAGAAAAATAATATAATCACCTCAGTAGATGTGGAAAAACATTTGATACAATTCAAAACCTGCTCATGATAAACAATCTTAGCAAACTAGGAATAGAAGGGAACTTTGTTAGTATGACAAAAAATATCTACAAAAAATTGACAGCAAACATTTTATTTAATGGTGAAATATTCAAAGCTTTCCCTTTAAACTGGGAATGAGACAAGGAGGATTGATGCCTCTTCTTGTCTTCAGTACTGTACTAAAGGTCCTGGCCAGTGTAATAAGGCAAGAAAAAGAAATGAAAGTATAAAGTTTGGAAAAGAAGGAAACAAAAAGACAACTTCTTGACCTGGGTGCTGGCTACCAGAGTGTGTTCACTTTGTGATACCTCATCTAGCTATCCACTTTGATTTGTGCACTTTTCAATAAAAAGTTTATTACAAATACAAAAGCAGAAAAGATGCAGTAAATCTCTATTTTCTGATATAGAAATTTGCCTAAGATATAGTTCCAGTGGTGGAAAAACGGGTTTTTAAAATGTTCTGATTCTATTAAGATATATATCTCACAGATAAGAAAAAATATTTGTACAGGCATACCTCATTTTATTGTGTTTTGCTTTATTGCACTTTGCAGATACCATGTGGTGTTTTGTTTTGTTTTACAAATTGAAGGTCTGTGGCAACCCTGAAACGAGCAAGTCTATAAGTGCCATTTTTCCAACAGCATTATTTTAAAATTAAGGTATGTGCCTTATTTTTAGACATAATGCTATTGTACACTTAACAGACTACAGTATAGTGTAAACATAAGTTTATATGCATTGGGAAACCAAAAAATTCATGTGACTTGCTTTATTGTGGTATTTGCTTCATTGCTGTAGTCTGGAACCAAACCCACAATATCTCCAAGGTTTGCTTGTACATATGAAGACCATCTCTGGAAGGATGTACACAAAACTTATGATACTGGTTGGCTCTGGGGAGTCAAACTGAGAAACTGGGGAGTCAAACTGAGAAAGAGTCAAACTGAGAAACTGAGGGTGGTAAATATTTCACTGTGTACCCTTTTGTTTTGTTTACCTTAACTAAAAATTAGAAATAAAAAAATAAAATTGTATGTGCACAGGTTCCCACGGTGACTTGTCTGAAGGCAACATTCACTTGGATGCACAAGTTCTTGTATATTTTTAAAGGAAAACAATGCCTCTCCCAAATAGTTTACTTACCAAAGAACTAGCATGAATACTCTGGTAAAAAAAAATCCCATTAAATTTCTCAGAAAATGTCTTAGTCTGTTCGGGCTGCTATAACAAAATACCATACAGTGAATGGCTTACTTCCCACAGTTCTGGAGGCTGGGAAGTTCAAGATCAAGGTGCTGGCTGACAGGGTGTTGGCCATCTTCTCACTGTGTCCTCATGAGGCAGAAGGGTCGAGGGAGCTCTCTGGGGTCTCTTTTATAAGGGCACTAATGCCATTCATGAAGGTTCTTCCCTCATGACCTAACCACCTCCCAAAGGCCCCAACTCCCAATACCATAACATTGGAGGTTAGGATTTCAACTTATTAATTTTGGGGTGATACAAACATTCAGTCTATAACAGTAAATGATATATAATTATTTAGAGATATAATTGCTAATATTAAATGGAATATTCCACTTACCCCTAAAGTTTAATTGGATATCATTCTCAAGTATTGGGATGGTCTTGGCAAGTTTTAATAAAGTTGATATTTACCATTAACATTGAGCAAACACAATGGCTTAGAATGTTTTATAGTTTATAGTTGTGTCACTCAAATCAGTGATTGTTTCCCAGCTCATTACAAAATTCCTTGGAGCATGCCTGACATGTATTTTGTGTCCCAGCAACACAGCGTTGAGTATACTTCATGGAGCACTAATGCTTACTGAATGGTAAGACTGAGGTTTGTGATTCTGTGTGAGTCTATCTGTTCTCCTTCCATGAGGCTCAACAACATGCTCTATGGAACCATAACCCTTCAACTGAACTAGCATATCATTTCAATAATTTTTCAATACCTCAGCCAAGAGCTTTTCCTTCTAGGTTTCTGCAAGACCACTCTCTGACCCATGGAACAGTGGGTACCGCCAACCTCACTAAGGCTACTCCTAGCTAGTGGGAGGAAACCTCCACTTGAAGGTGAGTGTAATTGTCACTACAGGTACGGTAATATGATATTCAAATATCGGGGGCTTTGGTGTTAGAGGGACCCAGCTCTGAGTTCTACTCTTGGTGTGTTTCATGAACAAGTTAGTTAACTGAGTAACTCAGCTTCCTCATCAGTAAAATGAGGATAATAAAAGTAGTTATGCCTCATGATGACTGTGATCATTTAATGAGGCAATACAGATAAATGCCTGCATGGTACCTGATTCTCAATTCATATCAGCTATTATTTTCATTCGTCTTACTCACTAAGCACCTACCATGTGCATCAGACTCATTGTGTGAAGGATACAATGGCTCTGGTTCTTAAGAAGTTTTGGACCTGGGGGGTATGACTTATTTATGTGACACAATGAACAATCAAGGTATGTACCATCAAAAAAAAAAAGTCACGTTGTGTGGTAGTGATGCAAGTCCAGAGAACAAAGACGTAGAGGTAGAACAATCATGGAATCACACACTCAGGGGCGGATCTTCCGTTGACCCTGAGAGATGGATTTCACTGAGTGGACAAAAGGGAGAGGGGCTTCTGACTGGAGAGGAAGAGCATGGACAGAGGCACAGAGCGGGGATGAGTGTGGTGGACCACTCTTGACTGCTGTTCAAAGTGCTTGAGTTTGTCGTCACCCCTCCTACTCCTCAACTCCTCTTTCTCCTGACGCAGGCATGACCTTAGACAATGCTCGTGGGTTCTGAGGGCCTCGGTCTCCTCATCTGTGAGAGGAAGGTGCTGAAATGGCCCTAGGCAGCTGTCAGATTCAAAGAGTCCACCCACAGTGCCCATTGCTCTCCAGATTTACTTACCATAGCCCATGAACAAGACTGAGCCCAGAACCACAACGCCAGCATGTAAGATATCAGTATAAACTGCAGCCGCAAAACCACCTGAATAGGCAAGAGAAAGGGAAAGGAGAGCCACGCCTGATTCTGTGGGAAGTTACTCTGCATGCCTGGTCCACACACTCGGGTCTGCTCGTCTCCATACCCACACCTCCGTCCTGAACTCAGTGGGCCTTACAACTGCTTATGCTTAGACTAGATACACCCTGTTTTCTCTCTTGAACAGCCTTCATGATCTGTTGTTGGATTCTTATCTTGCTCTTTTATATCCCAATTTCCTTTTACTTCCCATTTTGGATAAATGAAAATCTGGTAGTTTTCCTAAGCAAAAAAGTATACAGGTCTTCCTTGACTTATGATGGGGTTACATCCTGATAAGCCCATTGTAAGTCGAAAACATTATTAAGTCGAAAATGCATTTACTACATCTCACCTACTGAACATCATAGCTTAGCCTGGTCTGCCTTAAATGTGCTCAGAACACTTACATTAGCCTACAGTTGGGCAAATTCATTAACACAAAGCCTATTTTATAATACAGTGTTGACCATCTCATGCAATTTATTGAATACTGTACTGAAAAACAGAATGGCTGTCTGGGTAGAGAACGGCTGTTCACCTCGTGGATGCGTGGCTGATGGCGAGCTGCCACTACCCAAGGTTATGATGCCATGTATCATGTAGCATTAGCCCAAGATGGGATCAACATTCCAAATTCGAATTGTCTGCCTAAGCGATCCCATCTGATGGCCTGACCAGGTTACCAGGTAACCGGCATGCCCTGAAGCAGCTCCTCCTCTCAGTCCCTTTCTGTGCTCCCACTCCTTCACCCCTTCACCCAGCAGACTGCAGTGTCAGGCCTGCCCCACCCCAAACACTGCCGGCCCTGTCAATCCTCTTGGAAAGCCCCTGCCAGTCTGATACGATTTCCAGGAGCAGGGCACCACTTGCGCACCCCTGCCTCAATTATTTTCAGTATTTAGCCCTTTCAGGCCTCAGCAATGTGACTTACAGACTCAGGGAAAATGCAAAAGCTGGAGATCCCTGTCTCAATGTCTTTAGGACTTCACTAAGTAGAGCTTTTGTGTCAACACAAATACCTGGGGGTTAGAGTAACCTCACCTGTGATGGCATAAATGCCAGTAACTGACAGCAAGACTACGGTGGCCAGGTAAACATTCAACCCCAAAACCAGCCTCATGAACATGGTGCCAGTGCAGATCTCCACCTGAAATGGGTACAAACGTAGCAGGCTGCACTTTCATTTCCAGCTCTATCGACAGCTGTCCCATAAAGACGCTGACCTCAGAGACCATCTGCACTCAGCACGTCCACTCCATCCCTAGTGGACACTGGGTGAGGTCTACCCAAGTTCTGTTGGGCAACACAGCTGGTGCCCCATGAGTTCAGCCAAGGTCAGGACCTTTAAGCCTTGGGCTAAGTTAATGCAACTTAGTCTCTTCCTCCTTGGAGCCTCAGAGTGGGGAGTGTGCCCAGGGAGCGAGCTGTTCCTGCAGTTCTGCCAGTGGGAAAGGCAGAGGGGCCTGCTTATCAGGGACTGGAAAGCTTTTTCTGTAAAGGGAAGATGGTAAATGCTGTAGGCTTTGTGACACACAGACCATTTCTGTTTTTTTACGACTCTTTAAAACTGTAAAAACCATTCTTAGCTCAAGGACTGTACAAAGGAGATCACTAGTCCAACTGGCTTGTGGGCTGGGTTTGTTAACCCCAGGCTTCGTTGACAATGACTCTGAAGCACCTGCACGTCATTTACTGGCTAACCTTGTGCTTTGGTATTCTGGTCTCCACAGCCAGGGATACAACGGGCAGAGGTTCTCCCAACACCCAACATTTACACACCGAATGTTTACTGGGCACCAGCCATGTGGTTGATACTCGGCAGGGTTCAGGAGATCCAAGGGTTACCAAAACTCAGTCACTGTCTTCAAGTACCTTATGTTTAATGAAGGAGATAGGCCACCAAATAGGCAATTTCCATGCAGTGTGATAAGTGACACTCATTCAGTCATTCAAAAAAAACACGTGTCAAGTGCCTTATGTGCTAACCATGTTCTCAGCAGAGGGGGATTGCAGGGAGCAAGCCAGGAAAGGCCCCGGGGCTCAAGAAGCTCACACCAGAGTGGAGAAGACAGATAACAAGCAAGGAAACAGATAAATTCTCTCACATGGTGGAGTGTATTACAAAGGAAACAGAAACAGTAATGGAGTAGAGACTGACTGGGCACATCCAAGGAAGGCCTCTCCCAGGAGGTGACATTTCAAAAATCTGGGGGAAGAACATTCCAGACACAGTACAGAGCAGGTGTCAAGGGCTTCAAGTGGGAATAAGCTTGCTGGATTTGAGAAACGATATGGCGAGTACAGGGGAGGAGACAAGGCCAGAGGCAGGGCCAGGGTGGGAAGGCTTCACAGGTCATAACACGAGGTTCAGTTCTCTTGTAAGGGTGGTGGGGTGCCTGGATTGTTTCCAGCAGGAGAGTGGCATCACCTGACGACCTGCGCCCAGGGTTCTCTGGTAACACCCAGGAGGGGCCTGTAACCCAGGCTTGGGAGGCAAAGAAGATGCCTCTGCCTTTCATTTTGTGTATCATTAAGCTATTTTTTCTCCACTTTAGCTTAGACAGCAGAGGCCGACAAGTAACTTATGGGGCCCCAGAGTGAACTGCTGCGACAAACCTAGCATAGTCCTGCCTATCGATTTTTTTGTGTTTTTCTTCCTTGGACTGGCTCTTACACAACTCACCGAGATCTTACTGAAGATATAAAGGAATAAGTACAGAATAGCGAGGAGGAGCTGGATCCGGTAGCCACCAAACCTCTTCCTTAAATATTTGGGCAATGTTACTACCTGTAGGAGCAACAAGAGAAGCCACCATCAGGCAGAGCGCTCACAAGGTGCTGGCTGTCACGGAGATGTGGCTGACGGTGGGAGCGGCCCAGGAGTACCAGGTGCAGGGTCACCGACTCTCGCTTTGCATTACACGGACCCCTGTTAAGATGGGAGAAATAAGAAAGAAGAGGCAAAACCGCTGTCTTCAAGAAGCTTGGAATTTAGCTTCCTGTCCAACCTTTGGAAAGCAGAAGTAAATGCAGCTAATTGAATATGTCAAACGATGACAAATCACTTTCATGAAATAATCATTGAGCAAAATCAAATGTTTTTATCACATACTACATATAGACCAAGGGCTCAAGGGAGACACAACTTGACTCCACAGCTCTCATACCTGGTCCTCCATGCCAATGCCGCTCGTGTGTGTGCTGGTGCCCCAGACTGCCCTGCTCATTTCTACCTCCACCATCTCATGCTGTGTGTGCCCGGCGGCAGGGAGCGCCCTCTTCGCTCATCAGATGCCTGGCTCCTAGCACAGTGCCTGGCTCACGGCGGTGAATAAACCACCGGTAACTGAATACCATCCCGCCTCCACTCCCGAATATCCTCCTGTGCTCTTGTTCCCCCACCTCACACATGCAAATCCCATCTGCTTTCTGAAGCCTTAGCTGGGGGCTTGGCAGGGACCACACGCCCCCTCCTAAACACCTGGAGCTTTTATTCATTTCCTCTTCATTTGGTTCTTAATCATATGCTGCCACACACGGCTGACTTTCTCAGTCAGGCTCTAAGCTGTTTCACACTCACTACTCATATTAGTTTGCCAGGGCTGCCGTCACAAAGTACGACAGAGTGGCTCACACAACAGAAACGCGTTGCCCTGTAGGTCTGGGGGCTGGCAGCTCGCGGTGTCCGGGGCTGGTTCTCGCGGGGCCGTGAGGAAGGATGCATGCCAGGCCTGTCTCCTCGGCTGGCTGAGACCATCTCCCCGCTGCGTCTGCTCATCCTTCCCTCTGTACATGTCTGTGTCCAATATCCTCGTCTCATAAAGTCATGCTGGATTAGGACCCACCCTAACGACCTCATTTTAACTTAATTACTTCTTTAAAGATTTTATCTCAAAATCCGTCACAATCTGAGGTGATTTTCCTGGGATTATGGCTTCACAATTGCAAGCTTTATACTGCACAGCAAACAAAGCCTTCCACAATTTTAATGCCCTCTCCACAAGTGTACATTTTTAACAGTTTTATGAGCCATGGTTTACACACAGTAAAATTATCCCATTTTAAGTGTAAAGTTTGATGAGTTTGGGAAAATGTATACAGTTGTGTGATCACCACCACACTCAAAATATAAGGCATTTCTAACACCCTGCTAAGCCCCCACGGGCGTGCGGCCAAGACCCTCACCACCCCAGTCTTGGAAAACCAGCTGTTGCCAGACTCGCCTTCCCTGGAGCTCAAACCCATGGAGTCACACAGCTCTGGGGAAACCAGTGTGAATGGTCATAGAACCACCAGAGTCCCTGCTCACAAATCACTCATGAACTTCCCTTTGGGACCAGCAGACCTTCCTATTTCCTCCACAACCCAACCCTGGCAACCACCATTCTGTTGTGTGTTTCTATGAGTTCAACATTTTTTTTTTTAAGATTCCACATATAATTGATATCATGCAGTATTTGTTTCTCTGTCTGGTTTATTTCACTGGTTCACAATTTTCTTTTAATGCATATGGCTAGTAAGGAAAGTATCCATAATCAATAAAGAATAAATGCACCCCCCCCCAAAAAAAAAGAGCGTGTGCGCTTCTATGTCCTGCTTCTTTCACCTGGTACCACATCCTGCTTCTCACCCGTGCTGTCACTCGATGGCTCCTCGGTGCCACCTAGTACCATGTCGTGTGCTGTCTGTCCCAATTCAGATTATTTCTAGGTTCAGCTGTTAGGACTAAAACTTCCTATACCAGTCTGTGTGTGGACGTGCGTCTTCATTTCTCTGGGGTGGGGTGAAGTGCCACACCCAGGAACAGAACGGCTAGATCCTAAGGTGTAACTGGGTAAGAAACTGCCAACCTGTTTTCCAACGTTCCCTCCAGAAAGGTACAGGCCCCAGGGGCTCCACAACCTCTCCAGCTCTTGGTAGCGTCAGTCCTTTTAATCTCAGCCATTCTAGTGGGTGTGCATGGGATCTGATTTTAAGTAGCATTTTCCTAACGGTCAGTGATAGTGAACATCTTTTCATGTGGTTATTTTCCATCTGTATATTTTCTTTGGTGAAATGTCTTCTTGCTGTTAAGCTTTAAGAGTTTAAAAAAATATATATATTCAGGATATGTCTTTTATTGTCAGTATGTTCTACAAATACTCCTTCCCAGTCTCTAGCTTGACTTTTCACTTTCTTAAAAATATACTTCAAAGACTTAAAGTTTAAAATTCTACTTTGAAGTCCAATATATCAATTTCTTCCTTTATGGTTTGTGGTTTTTGTGTCCTAAGAAATTTTTACCTACCCAATAACCTTCAAAATTTTTTTTTTTGCAATAAGTTCTTTTTTTAATTGAAGTATAAGTGACATATCACCTTACATTGGTTTCAGGTGTACAACATAATGATTCAATATTTATATATATTTCTTTTTTTAAAAAATTTATTTTATTTATTTTTGGCTGTGTTGCGTCTTTGTTGCTGTGCGCGGGCTCACTCTAGTTGCGGCGCACAGGCCCCTCATTGCGGTGGCCTTTCCCGTTGTGGAGCACGGGCTCTAGGCGCATGGGCTTCAGTAGTCGTGGCGCACGGGCTTAGTTGCTCTGCGGCATGTGGGATCTTCCTAGACCAGGACTCGAACCCATGTCCCCTGCGTTGACAGGCAGATTCTTAACCACTGTGCCACCAGGGAAGCCCTATTTATATATATTTCATCTTCATTTTTTTTTTTATTTGTTTATTTATTTATTTATGGCTGTGTTGGGTCTTCTCCTCTGCGCGAGGGCTTTCTCCAGTTGTGGCAAGCGGGGGCCACTCTTCATCGCGGTGCACGGGCCCCTCACTATCGCAGCCTCTCTTGTTGTGGAGCACAGGCTCCAGACGCGCAGGCTCAGTAATTGTGGCTCACAGGCCGAGCTGCTCCGCGGCACGTGGGATCCTCCCAGACCAGAGCTCGAACCCATGTCCCCTGTGGTGGCAGGCAGACTCCTAACCACTGCGCCACCAGGGAAGCCCCATCTTCATTTTTAAAGAATACTTTTGCTGGGTATAGAATTCTCAGTTGACAGCTTTTTCTTCCATTCAGCATCTGACTATGTCATTCTGATGTTTTCTGGTCTCCACTGTATCTGATGAGAAGTCATCTATTAACTGTATCATTGTTTCCCTGCATGTAATGTGTTGCTTTTCTTTTACCACTTTCAAAATCTTCTCTTTATCTTTGCTTTTAGCAGTTTGACTGTGATGTAAACCTACGTGTAGTTTTCTTTGTGTTTATTCTATTTAGTGTTTGTCAAGCATTTTGAATCTGTAAATTAACATTTTCCACCAAAGGATATATTTTTGGTTATTATTTCTTCCAAAAACTTTTTCTGCCTCTTTCTCTTCTCTTTCTGGGACTCCAATTACATGTCTGATCGATTGCTTGATATTGTATCGCAGGTCTCTGAGGTTTTGTTCCTTTTTCTTCAGTTTTTTCTCCTCTGTTCTTTATCCTGAGTAATTCTTATCTTCAAGTTCACTGATTCTCTCTTATGCCATCTTAATTGTGCTGTTGAACCCCTCTTGTGAAGTTTTCATTTCAGCTACTATGCTTTTCAACTCGAGAATTTTGACTTGGTTTTTTTTGTTTGTTTTTTGTTTTTTTTGGTTTTTACTTTTGTTTATTTTTTATTTTTTTAAATTTTAAAATTTTTGGCTGCATTGGGTCTTCGTTGCTGTGTGCGGGCTTTCTCTAGTTGCCATGAGCAGGGGGTACTCTTCACTGTGGTGCGCAGGCTTCTCATAGCAGTGGCTTCTCTTGTTGCGGAGCATGGGCTCTAGGCGTGCAGGCTTCAGTAGTCGTGGTGCAGGCTCAGTAGTTCTGGCACACAGGCTTAGTTGCTCCATGGTATGTGGGATCTTCCTGGACCAGGGATCGAACCCATGTCCCCTGCACTGGTAGGCATATTCTTAACCACTGTGCCACCAGGGAAGTCCCGACTTGGTTCTTTTCTACAGTTTCAGTTTCTCTGTTGAGAGGCCCTATTTGTTCACTCATTAATATCACATTTTCCTTTACTTTTTGGAATACATTTATAATAGCAAGTTGAAGTCTTTGTTTTGTTAAATCTACATCTGGGCCTGCTCAGAGTCAGCTACTACTTATTGCTTTTTTTCTTCCTGAGTGTGGGTCATGTTTATTTTCCCATTTCTTTGCATATCTAATAATTCTTGGTTGAAGACTGGCCATCATAGATAATATGATGTAGCACCCTAGAATCCGTTTTGTTCTTCCGAGGATTAGTGCTCTTATTTGAGTAGGGAATGAATGTGTCTGGACTCAGACTACCATATCTTCCATGCCACCCTGACCCCCACCCTGCAGTGCAGAAGCTGAGGTATCCACTTGGTTTTCCAGCTTCCAGATGCTGCTGACTTAGCCTGGTCCTCTGAAGGTTTTCCCTGCACTTGAGTAGCCTGGCAGTCAGTCAAGGGTTTGGGCAGAATTTATACTAAGATTTGGGGACTAACCCTCTCTTTGGCTCTTTTGTTTTTGGAGCTCCCCTCCTAAGTTTCGGGTTGCTTTGCCAGCCCTCAATTATGTCCCTGATACCTCCAACCAGCAAGACTTCTGTCTTCCACTGCCTGCCCTGTGAGGGCTGGGGAATGTGCTCAGTCACTGGCACAGCAAACTCACAAATCTCTCCAGGAACAGTCCTGTCTTTGCAAGACAGATCTTTTTTTGGCTGGGCTCCCTGGGGTCTCAGGTATGCCTGTGTACTTTGGTGGTTAGCCAGAGATTTGGGCTTTTTGTATCTTATTTTAAAATCCTTCCATACCTCAAGGACATAAAGATATTCTTTGCTTCCTTATAAAAGTTAGACAAATTTTTGCCTTTCCTATTTAAGCCTTTAGTCAATCCAAAATTATTTTTGTGTAGAATAGGGATCTAATTTTATTTTTTTCATATGATAACCAATTGATCCTCCTTTCCTCAGTCATCTGCAATGCCCTCAATGTCATAAATCAGGTGTTCACACATATGAGTGTTTCTGGGCTTTTTCACTCTCTCTTGTGTCAATGTGTTTATCCTTGTGCCAATACCAAACTGTCTTAATTACTACAGCTTTACAGTAAGTCATGCTATTTGGTAAGATAAGTCCTTCTTATTTTTCTTTGATAGGAATATCTTTGCTATTCTTATGCTTTTGCTCTTCTACATACACTTTATTTACTTTTTTCCAGATTTATTGAGCTATGACATACAACATCATACAAGTTTAAGGTATGTGATGTGATCTGATACATGTATATATTGCAAAATGATTAGCACAGTAAGTTTAAGTTATTATCTCCATCACCCCACATAACTGCCACTTTTTTGTGTTGAGAACATTTAAGATTTACTCTCTTAGCAACTTTTAAGTGTATAATACCGTATTGTTAATGATAGTCACCATGCTAATTCTTTTTTTTAAGATTTTTTTGATGTGGACCATTTTATTGAATTTGTTACAATATTGCTTCTGTTTCATGTTTTGGTTTTCTGGCCACGAGGTATGTGGGAACTTAGCTCCCCAACCAGGGATCGAACCCTCACCTCCTGCATTGGAAGGCCAAGTGTTAACCAGTGGACCACCAGGGAAGTCCCACCATGCTAATTTTTAATCCATTCATCCACTCTATGCCTTTTGATTGGAGTATTCAATTCATTTACATGTAAAGTAATTATTGCTAGGTAATGACTTACTAATGCCATCTTGGTAGTTGTTTTCTAGCTGTTTTGTAGTTTCCCTGTTACTTTCTTCCTCTCTTACTATCTTCCTTTGTGAATTAATGATTTTCCATAGTAGTATGCTTTGATTCTCTCCTTTCTCTTTTGTGTATCTAGGATAGCTTTTTGCTTTGTGGTTACCATGAGTCTTCCATAGATATAACAGTCTATTTCAAGGTGATAACTTCAAATGCATATGAAAACTCTACCCTTTTACTTCCCGCCTGACATTTTATGTTTTTGATATCACAGTTTACCTCTTTTTATATTATGTATCTGTTAACAAATAATTGTAGCTATGGTTTTTTAAAAATACTTTTGTCCTTTAACCTTTAGAGTTAAGTGGTTAATGTACCACCATCTTACTGTATTTGAGTAGTCTGATTTTGACTATCTACTTACTATGTTTTCATGTTACTAATTAGCATCCTTTCATTTCAGCTTGAAGACTCCTTCCACCATTTCTTATAAGGCAGGTCTAGTGGTGATGAACTCCCCCAGCTTTGGTTTGTCTGAGAAAGTCTTTTTTTCTCTTTCATTTCTGAAGACCAACTCTGCCAGATAAAGTATTCTTGGTTGGCAGTCTTTTTCTTTTACCACTTTGAATACATCATCCCACTGTCTCCTGTCCTGCAAGCATTCTGCTGAGAAATCCACTGATAGCCTTATGGGGGTTCCCTTATACGTGAGGAATTTTTTTTCTTTTCCTGCTTTTAAAATTTCCTCTCTGTCTTTGATTTCAGACAGTTTTATTATAATGTGTCTTGGTGAAGATAGTTTGGGCTTAAAACCTGGGGGGGAATCGATGAGTTTTGTCATCTTGGATATCTAAATCTCTCCTCAGATTTGGGAAGTTCTCCATTTTAAATAAGCTTTCTGCCTGCTTCTCCCTCTCTTCTCCTTCTGGGATGCCAGTAATGTGTAGATTGTTTCTTTTAATGGTGTCCCATAGCTCACATAGGCTTTCTTCACTCTTTTTCATTCTTTTTCCTTTGTTCTCCTCTGACTGGGTAATTTCAAATGACCTATCATTGAGTTCACAGAATCTTTCTTCTGCTTTGCCAAGCCTGCTGTTGACGTCCTCAGTTGCATTTTTCATTTCACTCATTGTAATCTTCAGCTCCAGAATTTGTTTGGTTAGGATTCCTATCTCTCTGTTAAACCTCTCATTTCCTTCACATATTGTTTTCCTTATTTTGCTGAGTTGTCCTTCTGTGTTTTCTTGTAGCTCAGTGAGCTTCCTTCAAACAACTGTCTTGAACTTTTTATCAGGCAAATCTTTGGAGTTGGTTACTGGAAAATTATTGTGTTCCTTTGGTGGTGTCATGTTTCCTTGATTTTTCAAGATCCTTGAAGTCTTGTGTTGCTGTTTCTGCATTTGAGGAAGCAGTCACCGCCTCCAGTTTTTACTGACTGGTTTTTGGAGAGAAATACCTTCCATCAGTCCTGCGAGGGATTCTGAAGCTTTCTCAGACCTTTCCTTGGATACACCTGCTTCACATGTCTTCCTTGATCCTACAAAGCCAGGCTGAGTGCTGACAGCCTCCAGTTTGCTTGCCTTACTGAGGGTGGTGCTGAATGCTCGTCTGTGTGCTTTCCCAATCCCACAGGGTCAGGCTGGCTTTCTACGTGTGCTCACTAGCTTTATGCCAGGAATCAACACTGCCACAGTTGCAGGTAAGCTAAGGGAGCTGGCCACAAGGTGGAGGCATATGCGGGTGAGGCATGCAGAATGTTGGGGTGTCTGCGGGCCAGCTGGGGAGATCTGCCGGTGAAGAGCCCCCAGCGGCTTACTGGCGGGTTTCCTGATAGAGTTTGCAAGGGGGTTAGTAGGATTTGTGTTCCTTTGATGCCATCTGAGAGCCCTGAGTGCTGCTCTCCCAGCCACTCCCCGCCCCCTGGACATACAGCACACCTGAATATTCTAGATGGAGTGAGAAAGAAGTTAGTCTTTTTGGCAGCAGTCTGCGCAGCTAGAGTAGCTGGGCACTCACACGTTGTCACTCTCCCCCATGGGACAAATCTCAGGCTAAGAAGGTCTCTCTTGGCACTGAGCTGTGCTACCTCGGGGGAGCGGTGACATGGGTAAAGTGAACCTGTCCCTCTCACCCTCTTCAGTGCATCCAGTTGTGGGTATTTTTTTTTCCAACAGCATGACTCCTGTACTTCCACAAAGGCCCTCTCGCCTGTGGGTGACAGTCTAAACTGGAGTTCTTTGACAGAACACTCTTATTCTGCCATGTTGGTGACATCATGCCATGTATCCCTGTGGATGCTAGGCCTGGACGGTCTCTTCTTTGTTCTCTCTCAGCCGGGCACTGACATCTTTGTCCCCTTATCTCCTACATACATTTTAGAGTCAGCCTGTCAAGTTCCTCAAACATCTTCTTCTGGGTTTAGGGGGAACTAACATTTTTAGGTTGTTGTCTTCCAATCATTAACAGAATTGTTCTCTTAATTTAGGTCTTATTTTTTAACAAAGTTTTAAAATGTTTTCTAAAAAAGCCTTAAGAGGTGAACTCTTGAGTAAGGTCCAGAGTGAAACAGTAGGCAGTTACTGGCTTCTGTTTACCAGTCAGAATGATGTTATTTCAGACATTTCTTAGGATTTAGGGAAATCAGTACAAGGATCAGAACACTGAGAAGTTTAACTTGTCCTCTAGGATGTCTTTTTTTAAAATTTAATTAAATTTAATTAATTTATTTATTTTTGGCTGCGTTGGGTCTCGGTTGTTGCGTGCGGGCTTTCTCTAGCTGTGGCGAGCGGGGGCCACTCTCTGCTGCGGTGAGCAGGCTTCTGATTGCGGCGGCCCCTCCTGTTGCGGAGCACAGGCTCTAGGTGCGCAGGCTTCAGCAGTCGCAGCATGCAGGCTCAATAGCACAAGCTCAGCAGTTGTGGCGCATGGGCTCAGGTGCTCCGCGGCATGTGGGATCCTCCTGGACCAGGGCTCGAACCCATGTCCTCTGCATTGGCAGGCGGATTCTTAACCACTGCGCCACCAGGGAAGCCCCCTGTAGGATGTTTTTATGTACATATGCAATATTTGTAAGAAAAAATATTGTAGAGAAAAGAGTAACTGGTAATGGATACTCATCCCAGCCTTAATGTAAATGGGAGAAAATACCCAACCAAGAACACAGAGCATAAATGGAGCCTGAAACCAAGAAAAGAAGAGCAATTAAATCAGGGTCCCACCTAGGCTAAGCTCTTAAATGAGATGCAAGCTCAGTTACTGTTTTGAGCCCAATAAATGTATCATTACTGGGGACCTTGCAAATAACAGCCCAAGCATAAGCCTTCCAGTACAACAAACTTAACTTATAGGCACTTGATCTTTGCCTATAAAGGGGTGCATTCTTAATTTAGGGGGGGTTAACTGAGCCAATTTTCAAGATATTTATTAAAATTTATTGTTTGCCTACTTCCAGATAGAAACGAAGGTGGCTTATAATTAAACAAAAAAGATAGTAAAAAAAAAAAAATCAGAAACCATTCAGAGAAATGGTGGAGAAACTATACTAAAATTTACACAAGTTATTGTAATCAAGTAATGCATTTGGCTCTGGCTTTCTTTACAAAGAAGGGGTAAGTTGAATATACAAAGGAGATGTGAATGAATTCTGAGAACTAAATGGTGGTAAAGACCAGGGCTCCTTATCAGGTCTGGAATTAACTTTGTTAGAAGTATTGTTTATTTCTGTAGTCTACCAGAGGAAAAGATGAGACCCAGAAAGTAGGGAGCTTTCTGATTTATCAAAAAAAAAAAAAAAAAGGGCCAGGTGATTTATATAGAGATAGGTTAATTAACCCAAGACACATGAATTCACTTATATTAATTTAGGTGAACAAATTCTATGTCCTACAACAAATATATTCCACAGATTAGATAAATAATCCATTTTATAAGTTTTATAGTTGAAACCTGGTATTCATAGGCGATCAGTTAGGAGTTTTGTAGTAACCAGCTGAATATCTCAAAGAACTCAGTTGAACCTATTCTCAGTATACAGTTGACCCGTGAACAATGTGGGGGTTAGGGGTGCCAACCCCCATGTAGTCAAGCTAAATTTGTCTCAAAAACAAAGGAATTGATAAATGACTCATCCAAGGGCAGGAAGCTGAAACAATCTGGACAGAATCAGGACTCAAACCCTAGTTCTTTTGATTCCACATATTGTGATCTCTAATTGAACACAAACTTTTCCCCACACTTAGTCAATTTAAAGATCTGTGAAATGAAAATACAAGTACTATATTTATTGAAAAAAATCTGCATGTAACCGGACGTGCACGGTTTAAATGCATGTTTTTCAAGGGTCAACTGCATACTGCAAATGTGTACATACCGATAAATACACACACACATATAAACATATATATCTGTATGTCTATGTACACACACACATATATATGTGTATGTATGTATATGTTTACATACATATATATTTAAGTGTTAATATGATCTTTTCCCTACCTGACTAGTCTCCTAACTGTATTCCTATGGTCCTTGGAATGTAAACATTCTCTATCTCTTCATTACTTTACTAAGAAGAATGAAAACTAGCACAATCTTGTTGAGAAATCAGACTTGGTTCCTTTCTTCCATGACTTCTCAAGGAGTCTTTAATATTTACTCAGGGTTGAAAGCAAGTTTTTATGTTTCATTTGGACAATGATAAAGGTGGAGGTTAGCTGCTACAGCAGGCACTACTTACATTCCACTCGAAGGCCCCAACAGCAATCCCTGAAGACACCCCCTTTCCAGCCAGGCCCATAAAGTGCCCAGTGCCAATGTTCGAGGCAAAAAGAAAAGCACCTATCTGAAAATCAAAAGACAATTACAGATCAGAACTTTTAGTCCAATTTCAAAAACTAATTTTCACAAATATAAACTCAACCTGAATTTTATCAATACATTTCCTCAAAAGGGATTATACCCTGGGCAGAATTCCCATTCATATTTTTTCTATACAAACCCTAACCATAAATTAGAAGCCAAGTAAAAAGGGATGAAGGGAAAAAAGTATTACTGCATTCTTATGTTGCCACCCTCCACATGCTCCACTGACTTACTTGCAACTGCAGAAATATTAGCAGGAGTGTAATTTCATCACTGTTTGAAGTAATTTAAAAATATTAACAATCTAACTGATTATAAGAGAATGGTTAAAATACTAAGGTACATGAATATGATGAAATACAATGTAGCATACAGAAAGAATAAAGGAACTCTATTAAATGATAAAAAATAACGTAAACAATATTGATAATATAATCTCATTAAAATTTTGTGTGTGCATATTACACTTGTGCACATGTATGTTTATATATAGATGGGAGTGATTCTGGTAGTATATATATATAAATACTTCTGGGGACTGGAATCATGGTTATAGAAATGGAATGGTAAGAAAATTTCAAGTTCCATACTTGGATTGTAACTTTTTTTTTTTTTACAACCAGCATATGTTACTTTCAAAATAAAAAATCCCAGAGGCATTTAAAATGAACAAAATCCCTCCTAAACCAATTTTAATTGAGTAGAGATAGCCACTCCGTTCAAAATCCAAATCCAAATACTGTGCTACATTTGACACAAGATACACTTAAAACCAAATTATTAAGAGAGACTAAAAATAACAAGGCCTTTTAGATAAAAACAAACAAAAAACACAGCATTGACGATATTAACATAAGATAAAGTAGCATTCAATACCAAAAGCATTAAATATGACAGAGGTTTTGTTTTTTGTTTTTAAACCATGAAACACAAAATGCACTAGTAAGACATAACTGAGAACATACAGGCACCCAAATATCGTAGCACCAACAAATATAAGGCAAAAAAAATCTTGGAAGAGGCACATAATAATTACTCAAGCAGTTATTTTTACTATTAGGAATGTTTGCTACCTTTATCATAATAATGAAAAACTATATACAATCTAAATTGCCCAATAATATGTTATATAAATGGTGGAATGTCCATATGATATAACACTATACAACTGTGTATAAATATAAAATATCTCTATCTACCTACCTATGTCTATATAGACCTAGGAAGACATTAGTACATTAAATGTACCTTCATTAATTCAGTAACTATTAATAAATGTCCACTGCCAACTATGTGTCAGACAGTGTTGTACATACTAGGAATACATCAGTGAGTAAAACAGATAAATCCCTGCCCTCATGAAGCTAACATTCTCTTAGGAAGAAGAGGATGAACAAGATAAATTAGGGGATTATTTTATAGCACAATAGACAGTGATAAATAGTAAAGTCCTACAGAGAAGAAGAAAGGTTAGAAAGCAGGCAGGCACGGAAGCAACCTAAATGTCCATTGACAGACGAATGGATAAAAAAGACATGGTACATATATATAATGGAATATTACTCAGCCATAAAAAGAAACGAAATTGGGCCATTTGTAGAGATGTGGATGGACCTAGAGACTGTCATAAGGAGTGAAGTAAGTCAGAAAGAGAAAAACAAATATCATATATTAACACATAAATGTGGAATCTGGAAAAATGGTACAGATGAACCGGTTTGCAAGGCAGAAATAGAGACACAGACGTAGAGAACAAACGTACGGGCACCAAGGGGGGAAAGGGGCGGTGGGATGAACTGGGAGATTGGGATTGACAAATATACACTAATATGTATAAAATAGATAACTAATGAGAACATGCTGTATAGCACAGGGAACTCTACTTCACCTCGCTGTACAGTAGAAACTAACACAACATTGTAAAACAACTATACCCCAATTAAAAAAAAAAAAAAAAAGAAAGCAGGCAGGAAGTGCTGTGCAGTAGAGTGGGCAGGGCCGACTTTCTGTGAGGAGGGGTGAGGGGCAAGCCAGGGGTACCTGTGAGAGCAGACAGCCTCCAGGCAGAGGGAGCAGCAGGGGCAATGGCCCTGAGGCAGGAGCATGGCTAAATTGTTCAAGGTCACAGAGGTAAGGAGGTGCAGATCATCTGTGGCCTAACATAGGCTGGGCTTTCATTCTGGGTGACATGGGAGCCCCCAGAGGGTTTTAAGCAGTCAGGTGACATGGTCTGACCCTTCAGCTGCTTTGTTGAGGTTGGACGTGGAGGAGCACAAGTGGAAGGAGGGCGCCGAGAGAAGAGGCTGTTACAATCAATCCAGGTGAGGGTGACGGCAGCATGGGCCTGGAGGCACTGATGAGAAGGGGTCGGATTTCAAATCTGTTTTTTAAATCGAGTCCCAGGACTTCCTGATGGATTGGAAGTTGGGGTGAGAGAGAATAAAGAGTCTAACACGACTCCATGGGTGTCAACCTGAGCAACTAGAAGGATGGAGTTGTCGTTCAGGGACAGGGAAGACGGCAGGAGTAGAAGATGTGCAGAATGCATGTTCCATGTGCAAGACCTGACAGACCTTTCGAGTCAGGTGTCAAATGGGCAGCGGGATACACAGGACTGGAGTTGAGGGAGAGAGCTGGGACTTGCTACTATTCTAGCAAGTTGTCTTTAATGGCATGTCGGCAGGCATGTCAGTGTAACTGGAAAGGAGACACCAGGGTCTGGCCCTGGGGAGGTCCAGCATTCAGCAGCCAGGGAGATGGGAAAGAACCAGCCAGGGGGACCTCGAACGAGTGGCTGGTGAAGCAGCAGGAAAGGAGGAGAGCCAGGCGGCAACGTGGGGTGGGAGGGAGGACTGAGTTTCAGTTTCACCACCGCCAAGCCAGGTAAGAGGAGGCCTGAGCACCGACCACATGAATAAGCCACATGGAGGGCCCAGACAAGAGCAACTCATACCCATTGGATATTTGCTGACTGAATAAAAGTATAAAAGAAAGAAAGTTGAAGTGGCAAAATTACTCTTTTATTTCCATTTCCTTTATCAATACCATAATACAGTTTGTTCACTAAGCAATAATTCTAATAGTGTAAAAAGAAGTCACATCCAGGATTGGTTCAAGATGGAGGAGTAGAAGGACATGTGCTCACTCCCTCTTGCAAGAGCACTGGAATCACAACTAACTGCTGAACAATCATCAACAGGAAGACACGGGAACTCACCAAAAAAGATACCACATATCCAAAGACAAAGGAGAAGCTGCAATGAGACGGTAGGAGGGGCTCAATCATGATAAAATCAAATCCCATAACCTCTGGGTGTGTGACTCACAAACTAGAGAACAATTATACCACAGAAGCCCGCCCACTGGAGTGAAGGTTCTGAGGCTCAGGTCAGGCTTCCCAACCTAGGGGTCTGGCAACGGGAGGAGGAATTCCCATAGAATCAGACTTTGAAGTCTAGCAGGATTTGATTGCAGAACTTTGACAGGACTGAGGGAAACAGAGACTCCACTCTTGGAGGACACACACAAAGTAGTGTGCACATCAAGACCCAGGGGGAAGGAGCAGTGACCCCACAGGAGACTGAACCAGACCTACCTGCTAGTGTTGGAGGGTTTTCTGCAGAGGTGGGGGGAAGCTGTGGCTCACCCTGGGGACAAGGACACTGACAGCATAAGTTCTGGGAAGTACTCCTTGGCGTGAGCCCTCTTGGAGTCCGCCATTAGCCCCACCAAAGAGCCTGTAGCCTCCAGTGCTGGGTTGCCTCAGGCCAAACAACCACCAGGGAGGGAACTCAGCCCCACCCATCAGCAGACAAGCAGATTAAAGTTTTACTGAGCTCTGCCCAGTAGAGCAACACCCAGCTCTACCCACCACCAGTCCCTCCCATCAGGAAGCTTGCACAAGCCTCTTAGATAACCTCATCCACCAGAGGGCAGACAGCAGAAGCAAGAAGAACTAAAATCTTGCAGCCTGTGGAACAAAAAACACATTCACAGAAAGATAGACAAAATGAAATGGCAGAGGATGATGTACCAGATGAAGGAACAAGATAAAACCCCAGAAAAACAATTAAGTGAAGTGGAGATAGGCAACCTTCCAGAAAAATAATTTAGAATAATGATAGTGAAGATGATCCTGGACCTTGGAAAAAGAATGCAGGCAAAGATTGAGAAGATGCAAGAAATGTTTAAAAAAGACCTAGAAGAGGGTTTCCCTGGTGGCGCAGTGGATAAGAATCTGCCTGCCAATGCAGGGGAAACATGTTCAGTCCCTGGTCCGGGAAGATCCCACGTGCCGCAGAACAACTAAGCCCGTGTGCCACAACTACTGAGCCTGCGCTCTAGAGTCCGGAGCCACAACTAGGGAAGCCCGCATGCCTAGAGCCCGTGCTCCGCAACAAGAGAAGCCACCGTGATGAGAAGCCCATGCACTGCAATGAAGAGTAGCCCCCATTTGCTGCAAGTAGAGAAAGCCCACGTGCAGCAATGAAGACCCAACATAGCCATAAATAAATAAATTATTTTTTTAATGAAAAAAAATTCAAAGACCTAGAAGAATTAAAGAACAAACAACTAGAAGAATGAAAGAACAAACAAACAGAGATGAACAATATAATAAATGAAATGAAAAATACACTAGAAGGAATCAATAGCAGAATAACTGAGGCAGAAGAATGGATCATATCAAGTGAGCTGGAAGACAGAATGGTGGAATTCACTGCTGCAAAACATAATAAAGAAAAAAGAATGAAAAGAAATGAAGACAGCCTAAGAGACCTCTGGGACAACATTAAATGCAATAACATTTGCATTAGAGGGGTCCCAGAAGGAGAAGAGAGAGAGAAAGGACCTGAGAAAATATTTGAAGAGATTATAGTCAAAAACGTCCCTAACATGGGAAAGGAAATAGCCACCCAAGTCCAGGAAGTGCAGAGAGTCCCAGGAAGGATAAACCCAAGGAGAAACACACCAAGACACATAGTAATCAAATTGTCAAGAATTAAAGACAAAGAAAAATTATTAAAAGCAACAAGGGAAAAACGACAAATAACATACAAGGGAACTCCCATAAGGTTAACAGCTGATTTCTCAGCAGAAACTCTACAAGTCAGAAGGGAGTGGCACGATATATTTAAAGTGATGAAAGGGAAGAAACCACAACCAAGATTACCTGGCAAGGATCTCATTCAGATTTGACGGAGAAATCAGAAGCTTTACAGACAAGCAAAACTAAGAGAATTCAGCACCACCAAACCAGCTCTACAACAAATGCTAAAGGAACTTCTCTAAGTGGGAAACACAAGAGAAGAAAAGGACTTACAAAAACAAACCCAAAACAATTAAGAAAATGGCAATAGGAACATACATATTGATAATTACCTTAAATGTGAATGCATTAAATGTTCCAACCAAAAGACACAGGCTTGCTGAATGGATACAAAAACAAGACCCATATATATGCTGTCTACAAGAGACCCACTTTAGACCTAGGGACACATACAGACTGAAAGTGAGGGGATGGAAAAAGATATTCCATGCAAATGGAAATCAAAAGAAAGCTGGAGTAGCAATACTCATATCAGATAAAATAGACTTTAAAATAAAGAATGTTACAAGAGACAAGGAAGGAAATTACATAATGATCAAGGGATCAATCCAAGAAGATGATATAACAATTATAAATATATATGCTCCCAACATAGGAGCACCTCAATACATAAGGCAAATGCAAATGCTAACAGCTACAAAAGAGGAAATTGACAGTAACATAGTAATAGTGGGGGACTTTAACACCTCACTTACACCAATGGACAGATCATCCAGACAGAAAATTAATAAGGAAACACAAGCTTTAAATGACACAATAGACCAGAGAGATTTCACTGATATTTATAGGACATTCCACCCGAAAACAGCAGATTACACTTTCTTCTCAAGTGCACATGGAACATTCTCCAGGATAGATCACATCTTGGGTCACAAATCAAGCCTCAGTAAATTTAAGAAAATTGAAATCATATCAAGCATCTTTTCTGAACACAACGCTATGAGATTAGAAATCAATTACAGGGAAAAAAACATAAAAAACACAAACACATGGAGGCTAAACAATACGTTACTAAATAACCAAGAGATCACTGAAGAAATCAAAGAGGAAGTCAAAAACTACCTAGAGACAAATGACAATGAAAACACAACAATCCAAACCCTGTGGAATGCAGCAAAAGCAGTTCTAAGAGTGAAGTTTATACCAATACAATCCTACCTCAAGAAACAAGGAAAATCTCAAATAAACAATCTAACCTTACACCTAAAGGAACTAGAGAAAGAAGAACAAACAAAACCCAAAGTTAGTAGAAGGAAAGAAATCATAAAGATCAGAGCAGAAATAAATGAAATAGGAACAAAGAAAACAACAGCAAAGATCAATAAAACTATAAGCTGGTTCTTTGAGAAGATAAACAAAATTGATAAACCTTTAGCTGGACTCATTAAGAAAAACAGGGAGAGGACTCAAATCAATAAAATTAGAAATGAAAAAGGAGAAGTTACAATGGACACCGCAGAAATACAAAGCATCATGAAACTACGACAAGCAACTCTATGCCAATAAAATGGACAACCTGGAAGAAATGGACAAATTCTTAGAAAGGTATAACCTTCCAAGACTGAACCAGGACGAAATAGAAAATATGAACAGACCAATCACAAGAAATGAAATTGAAACTGTGATTAAAAATCTTCCAACAAACAAAAGTCCAGGACCAGATGGCTTCACAGGTGAATTCTATCAAACATTTAGAGAGGAGCTAACACCCATCCTTCTCAAACTCTTCCAAAAAATTGCAGAGGAAGGAACACTCCCAAACTCATTCTACAAGGCCACCATCACCCTGATACCAAAACCAGACAGAGATACTACAAAAAAAAAAAGAAAATTACAGACCAATATCACTGATGAATATAGATGCAAAAATCCTCAACAAAATACTAGCAAACAGAATCCAACAACACATTAAAAGGATCATACACCATGATCAAGTAGGATTTATCTCAGGGATGCAAGGATTCTTCAATATATGCAAATCAATCAATGTGATACACCATATTAACAAACTGAAGAATAAAAACCATATGATCATCTCAATAGATGCAGAAAAAACTTTTGACAAAATTCAACACCGATTTATGATAAAAACTCTCCAAAAAGTGGGTACAGAGGGAACCTACCTCAACATAATAAAGGCCATATACGGCAGACCCACAGCAAACATCATTCTCAATGGTGAAAAACTGAAAGCATTTCCTCTAAGATCAGGAACAAGACAAGGATGTCCACTCTCACCACTATTATTCAACATAGTTTTGGAAGTCCTAGCCATGGCAATCAGAGAAGAAAAAGAAATAAAAGGAATCCAAATTGGAAAAGAAGAAATAAAACTGTCACTGTTTGCCAATGACATGATACTATACATAGAAAATCCTAAAGATGCCACTAGAAAACTACTAGAGCTAATCGATGAATCTGGTAAAGTTGCAGGATACAAAATTAATGCACAGAAATCTCTTGCATTCCTATACACAAACAATGAAAGACCAGAAAGAGAAATTAAGGAAACAATCCCATTCACCACTGCAACAAAAAGAATAAAATACCTGGGAATAAACCTACCTAAGGAGGCAAAAGACCTGTACTCAGAAAACTATAAGACACTGACGAAAGAAATCAAAGATGACACAAGCAGATGAAGAGATATACCATGTGGTGGATTGGAAGAATCAATATTGTGAAAATGACTATACTATCCAAAGCAGTCTACAGATTCAATGCAATCCCCATCAAATTATCAATGGCATTTTTTACAAAACTAGAACAAAAAAATCTTAAAATTTGTATGGAGACACAAAAGACCCTGAATAGCCAAAGCAATCTTGAGGGGAAAAAATGGAGCTGGAGGAATCAGACTCTCTGACTTCAGACTATACTACAAAGCTACAGTAATCAAGACAATATGGTACTGGCACAAAAACAGAAATATAGACCAATGGAACAGGATAGAAAGCCCAGAGATAAACCCACGCACCTATGGTCAACTAATCTATGACAAAGGAGGCAAGGATATACAATGGAGAAAAGAAAAGTCTCTTCAATAAGTGGTGCTGGGAAAACTGGACAGCTACATGTAAAAGAGTGAAATTAGAACACTAACACCATACACAAAAATAAACTCAAAATGGATTAAAGACCTAAAAGTAAGACCAGACACTATAAAACAGAGGAAAACATAGGAAGAACACTCTGACATAAATCACAGCAAGATCTTTTTTGACCCACCTCCTAGAGTAATGGAAATAAAAACAAAACTAAACAAATGGGACCTAATGAAACTTAAAAGCTTTTGCACAGCAAAGGAAACTATAAACAAGACAAAACGAATCAACAAAGGATTAATCTCCAAAATATATAAACAGCTCATGCAGCTCAATATTAAAACAAAAACAACCCAATCAAAAAATGGGCAGAAGACCTAAATAGACATTTCTCCAAAGAAGACATACAGATGGCCAAGAGGCACATGAAAAGCTGCTCAACATCACTAATTATTAGAGAAGTGCAAATCAAAACTACAATGAGATATCACCTCACACTGGTTAGAATGGGCATCATCAGAAAATCTACAAACAACAAATTCTGGAGAGGGTGTGGAGAAAAGGAAACCCTCTTGCATTGTTGGTGGGAATGTAAATTGATACAGCCACTATGGAGAACAGTATGAAGGTTCCTTAAAAAAACTAAAAATAGAATTACCATATGACCCAGCAATCCCACTACTGGGCATATACCCAGAGAAAACCATAATAAAGCAAAAAGACACATGCACCCCAATGTTCATTGCAGCACTATTTACAATAGTCAGGTCATGGAAGCAACCTAAATGCCTATCGACAGATGACTGGATAAAGAAGATGTGGTACATATATACAATGGAACTCAGCCATAAAAAGGGTCATTTGTAGAGACGTGGATGGACCTAGAGACTGTCATACAGAGTGAAGTAAGTCAGAAAGAGAAAAACAAATATCGTATATTAACGCATATATGTGGAATCTAGAAAAATGGTACAGATGAACTGGTTTGCAAGGCAGAAATAGAGACACAGATGTAGAGAACAAACGTATGGACACCAAGGAGGGAGAGCGGGGGAAGGGTGGTGGTGGTGGGATGAATTGGGAGATTGGGATTGACATATTATACACCAACATGTATAAAATAGATAACTAATAAGAACCTGTTGTATAAAAATAAATAAAATTCAAAAAACAAAAAAAAGAAGTCACATCCGACTCCCACTCTACACTGCGTGCTTCCAGAGGGCAGGACTCACTATGTCCTATCTGTGTCCCAGAACCTAGAACAATACCTTGTACTACCAGGCACCTAGTAATGGTTACTGAACTACACTGAGCTGAATGGAAGAGTTAAGGGAAGTACTAATGAAATGACTTTCCTGATTTAGCAACTTCAAATTATTTGGGGGTAAAAGACATCTAAATTAAAGTAATAAATGAATCCACACGCAGCCCCCAAACTGGACTGCACATGCAAGGCATACTCACCTGCCACCATGCTAGATTTCGGCCGGCCAGGAAGAAGTCTTCTACTGTCCCACGACTGCTTGACAATATAGCCTTAAAAAAAGGGGCGGTGTCGGGAGGGAATCCAAGAAACCAAACTGCTTCAAAGACACAGGTCTCACAAACAGATGACCTTCACTTATGGGTAAATGTCCTTTGCAGAGATCCCATTCCCCCTTCATTCTTTTTAAGGACAGAGGTCTCTACCTGCTGAGTTAGAGGAGGGCCCACTGCCTCTCCCAGCTATGAGATTGCATGGGCCTGCCCATTTCTCTACACTAGTGTGAAAATAATATTGCTTTATTTTTTCCCCAAATAGTTAACTAGTGCATGGTTCCCAGCAGAGTCTTGGAGATGAGTGGTTCAGCGAGTGCGTCGATTGACTGGGAATGGCAAAGCTGAACACCAGCCTAGCTTCTTCCGGGAGAGCAGTCTCGTTGCCAAGACTATGACGTCCTCCCAACGCACCCAAGGGCTCTCTCCTCAGGTCCCCAGCTCTGATTCCCAGACTCCAGTATGGTCAAAAGATAGTCTTGGGGATTTCCTGGATTGCCTAGGACTAGCAGGACCCACGGATGACCACTGGTTGACAAAAAAGTGTTTCTGTGGAAGAAGTGAACTTATTACCACCATCTGGGGTATCTGCCTTATAATGGAGTCCCTTCACATCATAAAGTTTTAAACCAAAGAACAACTCTAAATCAGACACATTAAGTTAGTCTCATTTCATCCATTCACTAAATATTTATCAAGAGCCCATTATGTTCAGAGCTGACCTTTCTTAAGGAAGGTATCAGCGGTGTGTAGGGAGAGGTGCATTAGAACTTTTAAAAGGAATTTACAAAATGTTCTAAGATGAATAAAATCACTCTGTCTTCCCATTAAAGAAAGAACCAGACAGGAAGAGAGGAGGTCCTGGGAAGAAGGTGGTTATGCACATGACCCTGCCTCCTCCTTCCTCCCTGCTCTCTTTCTGGAATAATCCACCAACCACAGCAGCCAGGCTGCTGGGGCAGAAGGTGCATCCACCACTTTCTCAAAGATCTCAGGGCTGAGACTGATAACAGAGGAAACAAACAAACAAACAAAAGTGTAAGGTTTTTTCCCCTTTAACATCCTGCAGGAGCCAAGGCACCAGCAACACAGACCAAGATTTCCTTGTGGGGGCTCAGCGGTCAGAAGCTGATGAAGGATTTCAGGAGTCCCGTCTGTGCAAACGTGGGCAATTCTGTTCAGTGAGAAAAGGGTGGTTTGCTTAAGAACCAAAAGAAAATAAAGCCAGACTCCTTCATCACATTATATGCAAAAGGAAATTCCAGATGTTCTAGACATTTAAATTTTTTTTTTTTCGTCACACCACTCAGCTTGCAGGATCTTAGCTCCCCGACCAGGGATTGAACCCGGGCCCTCAGCAGTGAAAGCGCGGAGTCCTAACCACTGGACTATGAGGGGATTCCCTAAATATTTTTAAAAACCTATAAAATATTAGAAAAAATTTTAGAATAGTATTTGTACAATGTTGGAGTGGGTAAAAACTTTCCTAAGCAAGCCAGGAAATCTAGATGCAAAGGAAAAGAGAAACAGTAGACTTCTTCAAAGTGAAAAAATATCAGATGACAGAGAGACAACAGTAACAGAGTCTAGACCAGTGGTTCTCGACCAGGGGTGATTTTTGCCCCACTCCTCCAAGGGACATGTGGCAATGTCTGGAGACAGTTTTGGTTGTGAAGGGGCAGGGCTTGGGGATACTTCTAAGCATCCTATAATACACAGGACAGACCTCCCACAACAAGGAATTATCTGGTCCCAAATGTCAGTAGTGCTGAGGCTGAGAACAACTGCTCTAGAAAATGAGAGTTTAGGAAAAACATATTAGCAACTCAAGTGACAGACAAGGTGATAAAAGCAAAGTCGAACAACTCAATTCATAAATGGGCACATAAACTGGCTATTCAACAGAAGAGGAAGATCAAAGGACAACAGGCTCACAAGAAGATGGTCAATCTCATAGGAGGCTGAGTCTGGAAAGCGCAAATCAAAGCTGCAGTAACACACCACTACTCACTCATCAGCCTGGGACCCCCCCCCCCCAAATTAAATGAGTAGTAACAAACCAGGCTGGTAAAGGCCTGGGGAAAGAACGTGCTCATATGCTGCTTGTGAGAAACGTAAATCTCAACAAGCTTTGGGGATTGCCATTTAGTGATACCTGCTAAAATTTCAAGTAAACACACCCTTCTAACCCAGAAATTCCAATTTCGGGAATCCATGCTACACAGCTTAAAAGCACCAACACATTACAAACAACAGCAGCAACGAAGACCCAATGCAGCCAAAAATAAACAAACAAACATAAATAAATATATATTTTTAAAAAATCTTATTAAAAAACAACCACCTGGCAGCAATCTAAGTGTCAATGAGTAGGGAAGAGCTGAATCACACACATGTTTGACTATTGTGCATCTAACAAAAACATGAGCTAGGACTTCCCTGGAGATGCAGTGGTTAAGAATCCATCTGCCAATGCAGGGGACATAGGTTTGAGACCTGGTCCAGGAAGATTCCACATGCTGCGGAGCAAGTAAGCCCGTGCACCACAACTACTGAGCCTGAGCTCTAGAGCCCGCAAGCCACAACTACTGAGCCCGTGTGCCACAACTACTGAAGCCCACGTGCCTAGAGCCTGTGTTCCGCAAAGAGAAGCCACTGAAATAAGAAGCCCGCGCACCGCAACAAAGAGTAGCCCCTGCTCGCCACAACTAGAGAAAAGCCCGGGCGCAGCAACGAGGACCCAATGCAGCCAAAAATAAACAAATAAATAAATAAATAAATTTATTTAAAACAAAAAAACAAAAAAACATGAGCTAGATCTCTATCTATAGACCTGAAGGACTCCACATCATGTAGTAACAGAAAAAAAGCAAACTGCAGGGTAATGTGTATCATACAATCACATTTTTTGTAAAGACAAAAACGCAAAACCTTTACCTATGTGTCTGTGTAAGCACTGAGAAGGGAGGAGGGACACACAGGCCCTGGGTACCTCAGAGGGATGGGAATGGCTGAGGGAGGAACCATAACTCCTCTAGACAGTTATGCATCTCCTCACTTCTTACAGTGAGCATGTTTTTAAAAACAATATACGAGTTTTCAAAAGGACCAAAGGAAAAATAATACAAAGGAGGAAAAATATCAAAGCATTCTGGATAACAGCACATGTTTTATGGCTCCTAGAAGAACAGAAGGAACAGGTTTCCTTTGGAAGCAGCCGATGGCTTACGGGTCCTCAGACCTTGGCCACACCTAGGCCCCAACTAGACGCGGAAGAAAGCTGGGTGGGGGCTTCCTAATTCAGTGAGAGCAGCTGGGGAAGGATCCCAAAGTGCCCACTACGCAGAGCCCGGCCTGGGCCACCTAGAAGGATGCTTCTCATAACTGAAGCCAATTTGAAAAAAATCGTTTGTTTGAATGATCTGGATAAATATCAATACCTCCGACTTCTTTTCAGTTGGGAGAGATACGAAATTCTCTTAAGAGGATGGAGACCATATTTCCATTACTCTATCTGCCCACTCACAGCATGGTAAGCACTCAAAAGACTGTCTAGTGATCTTGCTTTGAAGGACCAGATTCTGCACAGTAAGATCCTGCTTGTGACCCGGTGAAGCGCCCCGAAGTAAAGGTCACATGGGCATGAAAGCTTCAGCTGGGTGGGGGCAGCCCGCAATGAACTCTCCCACTAGCTAGCGAATGGTGGCGCTGTCACCAGATACTCCTGCTTATGAAGCAGGCCGCGGAGAGGCTTCTGATGGTTAACAGCTTAGTCGAGGGGCGATACCATGACACGGGCCAAAGCCTTCCTACCTGCACTCGGACTTTTCACTGCCTGGCCCTGGGGAGTATAGTTACGAGACACCTTTGTGAGTGCCTACAGGTTAAGTGCTAGCGGGCAGATGGTAGTAAAGGAGACCCGGTCGCCACCCTACTAACAGAACCTTATACTAGAGTAGAATATATAAGCGCCCAATTCAAATTCAAAGTGAACACTTAGGGCCCTAAATTACATGTGACCTCTGAGGTCTTGCTTGCTGGGCAGTGGTTACGCTCATGCGTCAGATCAGGCAGCTCTAGGTTCGAATCTGCACTCCATCATTCCCTTGTGGTTACTTAACCTCTTTGAACCTGTTTCCTCATCTGTAATCCACAGCCTGGTTGTGAGGATGTGACACACTTAAAGCACTCAGCACAGACCAGGCACTTTAGCGCCTAAGGATGGGTAATTGTCACTATTGCCACCACCATCACGACGATCGATCAGAACAACGACCCCATATTACACACGGCTTGGGTTCCAGGCGGCGGGCACCTGGCAGCCTGACCTGTTTATTTGTGGGGTGGGGAGGGAAGATGGGCTTGGACGTGCCCTTACTCTCGGTAGGGAGCAGGTGGCACAGGCAAGGTGGAGAGGTCCCGGCTGAGGGCTGTGCAGGGGCGGGGACGAGAGGGATGCGAGGTGGGGACCAGGTGACAGGCAGGTGAGGATCGAACCCACCTGGTGTCCAGGCCTGCCTCCCCCACCCCCCGGGCCCCACATACCCACAGCGCGATGCCCAGGACCAACAGGAAGTACAAAACTATCACCAGGACGTCCAGGGCACTACTGGCGGTGAAGACCTGAGCACTCCAGGCGAAGCCATACCACGGGAAGCCCAAGGGGGCGCGCCCCGGTGGGCGAGCGCCGCGGGCTGCCGGGTAGTGGCAACGGCCTCCGTGGGGCTCCGGGGTCGCGGCCGCGGGGAACCCTGGGAAGAGCCCCGGGGCAGCCTGGGAGCTCCGGGCTGGCCTCGCGCGGCTCAGTTCCCGCCTTCCGGGGGCGGCTGCACGAAGGCCACGCCTTCACCGCCAGTCCCGGCACAGCGCCGTCCTTTTGCGGCCGGAATCGCTTTGCCCTGGACGGAGAGCTGGTCGCGGGGTGGGTCTGGGTCGAGGCTACCGGAGCAGCATCAGTACCCGTGTCTTTACGAACGAACCACATGAAACCTGAGGCGGAAGAAACCAGCAATACCCCTTCTGTCTTTATTTACCATTTCGAAATTTTGTTCATTGTGGGTTTGGGGCATTGACTTGGATTTATTAAACTATTGCATTCGAATATTATGTATCCCGAGTCCTGAGTTTCCTTGCCTCTCCCCTTAAATTTTGCGCCAAGGAAAGTGCCTCGCTTGCCTCACCCTAATCATGGCCCTGGTTGGACCCACTGCTTACAGAGGCTCCTCAGTTTTCTGCACTTTGGTCTTTCATAGGTGATGTGCGAATTTTCAATCTGGGCCAAGCCTTACTCTCCTTGGTGTGCTTCTCTGCTGAGTTGTTAGAAATCTTGGTCAATAACACTAGTAACAATAATAATAGATAACAGTTATATAGCTCTTGCTAGGTGCCAGAACTACTTCTTTTTTTTTACTTTCCAAACTTGTTTTTTATTGATATAGTTGAACTTTACAACAGTGTCATAAAATACTATAAACAGAGCCTTCAGATAAACAAACAAAAACTAATCTAAATATATTAACCAGGGACTTCTCTGGTGGTCCAGTGGTTAAGAATCCACCTTCCAATGCAGGGGATGCAGGTTTGATCCCTGGTCAGGGAACTAAGATCTCACATGCCGCAGGGCAACTAAGCCTGCGCGCCTCAACTACTGAGCCGTTGCGCCTCAACTAGAGAGCCTGCGTGCGGCAAATTACAGAGCCCACACACTCTGGAGCCTGTGCACCACAACTAGAGAGAAGCCCACGTGCCGCAACTAAGACCTGACACAGCCAGGCAAAAAAACCTTTAAAAAAAAAAATTAACCAGATTAAAGCAGGCAAAAAATCCAGTGATAAACACATTAAATAATAATATGCTAATGGTGTCTAATTTACCCACTATGGGTTCTTTACATTGTCACAAAAACAGTAAACATCAATTTGAAGTTTGGTGAATGGACTTGATTCCTGATTTATATTAAGATACGATATACCCTTTGCATGTATATGTACTTTGTATGTACTAACCCGTTTGATTCTCCTAATAAGCTGTCAGTCTGACCACAAGGCAGGAGGCTTGCAGCCGGTCAGAAGTCTATGTTCTCAGCCGCCTGAGCAGAATTCTGTGTCCTAGTTTAGTTCAGTGCTGTCCAAAAGAAATATAATGTGAATCACAGATGTTATTTTTTTTCCACCTTCACTGAGATATGATTGACAAATAAAAGTTGTCTATTTAAGGTATACAATGTAATGTTTGATACAGGTATACATTGTGAAATAATTACTAAATCAAGCTAACTGCATATCAATCACCTCAGTTGCCATTTTTTGTGTGTGTAGTGAGAACGCTTGAGATCCCTCTTAGCAAATTTCAAGTATACAATATGTTATTATTGACTATAGTCACCATGCTGCACATTAGTTCTCTTAAACTTATAACTGAAATTTGTACCCTTTGATCAGTATCTCCCCTTCTCCTCCACACCTTTGCTCCTGATAACCACCCTTCTACTCTCTGTTACTAGGAGGGTTTTTGTTTGTTCGTTTTGGTTTTTTAAGATTTCACATGTAAGTGAGATCACGCAATATTTGTCTTTCTGTGTCTGGTTTATTTCACTAAGCATAATGTCCTCCAAGTTCATCTGTGTTGTTGTAAATGGCAGGATTTCACATTTCTGCATCCATTCATCTGTCCACGGACACTTAGGCTGTTTCCATATCTTGGCTACTGTATATAATGCTGTAATAAACAAGAGGGTATAGATATCATGTTGAGATAGTGATTTTATTTTCTTTGGATATATCCCCAGAAGTGGGACTATTGGATCATAGGATAGTTCCATTTTTAATGTTTTGAGGAAACTCCATGCTGTTTTCCATAGTGGCTGCAACAATTTACATTCCAATCAACAGTGTACTGGTATTCCCCTTTCTCCACGTTATTTGTTGACACTTGTTATCTTTTGACTTTTTTATTAATAGCCATCCTAACAGGTGTGCGGTGGTATCTCATTGTGATTTTGATTTACATTTTCTTGGTGATTAGTGATGTTGAGCATCTTTTCATATCCCTGTTGACCATTTGTATGTCTTTGGAAAAATGTCTTTTTAGGGCCTTTGCCTAATATTTAATTGGGTTGGGTTTTTTTGCTATTGAGTTGTATGAGTTCCTTATACATTTTGGATATTAACCCCTTATCAGATATATGGTTTGCAAATATTTTCTCCCATTCTGTAGGTTGCTTTTATCTTGTTGATTGTTTCGTTTGCTGTAAAAATTAAAATTTTCCAGTAGCCACATTAAAAAAGTAAACAGGTAGAATTAATTTAAATAATAAATTTATTTTATTAATAGTTAAGCCAATATGTCCAATAGGCCAAAATATTAACATTGTAATATACAATCAACGTAAAAACTGTTCAGCTATTTTATATTCTTTTTTTCCCACATTAAGTCTTTGAAATCTGGTGTATATTTTACAGCACATCTCAATTTACATGCTAACTTTTCATTAGAAATACTTGATCTGTCTTTAGATTTAATAAAATTCACGGTTGAAAAAAATAGATTCACCTACTAAGTTGTTCTAAATATACTTGAAAGTTTTCCAGTAGCTGAATATAGTACCAAAATTTAATTTTCCCTTAAGTCAATGATAAAACTAGTTCGTCTTTTTAGAAGAATTGATTTGACTTTGAAGCAAAAGACTATCAGTTTCGAAATTATGTCTTTCCAAGTTAAGTAATTCACTAACTCTTGTTGTTGACTCAATATTATTAACATCAAATTCAGAGGCATGGCATAATTTGAAAAGCATGTCTAAATTGATCAACATCACAAAGCCTTCTTCAAATTTTTCTTGGATTTTTTTGCCATCAATTACATAACATGGCCAGTTAAAATTAAAATCTTTGACATACTGACTCATGTTAGGAGAATGTGTAAAATAATTATTATTGATTTGTATTATGAAGTTTTGATTTCAACATAAATTCTTATACTTGGGTAGCTAGGTTACAAATAAGCTTTTCCTTTCTTTTGACTATTCAAATTTTGTTCATTCTTATACAGTATGTATTAGTGAGAAATATAAGTACAGAATGACATTTTTGGGTCTTTGATTATTGAATATTCAACGAACATTCCTTTTTTTTCAAGAAAATCTTGAATTGCAGCTGACATTACAGTAATTCTTTGTAAAATTTCCAAGACTTGGCCAATGAGCATTGGAAAAAGCACATCATTAAATTCACCACCTATTTCTTTCAACAGTTCCATAACATGGTGATGATTTGTATTATTTGCACATATACACTGAGTGATTTAAACAATAGTACCCATCCATGATGCTTTACATAAAGTCTGCTATAAAAACTAACCACAAAATTTTAAAATATGTATCACAAAATTGAATAAAGCAAGGGAAACTCCATTAAATCTGGAGTTTTAACCTGAACATAGGTAGAACAGTGTCTGTCATGATATCAATAAAAAAACTATTTTTTCCCATATTTAGCTGAAATTCTTCTTTGATAAAGGTCAAAGGTTTAAAAGATCTATGCCACAAGTTCAATCTTTTAGGTCACTAATTGGCAACATTTCTTCATAGGTTTGGATGTCCTTTGATACAAAAAGTATTCAAAATATTAACTGGGTAGGGTCTCACATGACTCAAAGCTAAAGAGAGGTACTTGCGAATTGTCAAATTTCAAATCCATTCATCTTTGGTATCGTTGGAAAGACCTTGTATTCTATGGGCAATTGTTTGAGGCTTAATTTAAAAATCTTTCACTTTTTGTAAAATATCTTTTTTATAGCATTTTCCTCATAATTTTCTATCAAATTTCCACAACTGAAATAATTCCTTTTGTCATCTTTCCTTCTAAGTTGTTTTTCTTTTTAGTGCAAGAATCCAAGCTGTTTTAAAGCTGGCCAAAGTTACAAACTCATATTCTGTTAAAAATAATTACAATTTGTTTTGGACGTTTATTTCTGATTCCAGGCAACTAATTTTATAATTATTTTTAACCACTGAGAGCGAACATTTTTTAATATCAAATTCACTATGTAGTTGTTAAAAATTTATCTTAATATTGTTCACTTTATTATCTTTATTTTTTACACACCCAACAAATAGGTCTACCATACCATGATGCATAAACATTATGTCCCTTAGATGAATTGATTCCTTTGTTGTTATGAAATGACCCCTTTTGTACCTGGCAATATTCTTTGCTCTGAAGTCAATTTTTATTTTATTTATTTAATAAATTTATTTATTTTATTTTTGGCTGCGTTGTGTCTTCATTGCTGTGTGTGGGCTTTTCTCTGGTTGCAGGGAGCAGGGGTTACTTTTCATTGCGGTGCGTGGGCTTCTCACTGTGGTGGCTTCTCTTGTTGTGGAGCACAGGCTCTAGGAGCGCTGGCTTCAGTAGTTGCAGCACGCAGGCTCAGTAGTTGTGGCTCGCAGGCTCTAGAGCGCAGGCTCGGTAGTTGTGGCGCTCGGGCTTAGTTGCTCCGCGGCATGTGAGATCTTCCTGGACCAGGGCTCGAACCTGTGTCCCCTGAATTGGCAGGTGGATTCTTAACCACTGCGCCACCAGGGAAGCCCCAATTTTAATGTTAATATAACTACTTCAGCTTTCTTTTGTTTAGTGTTAGCATGGTATACCTTTTTCCATCATTTTATTTTTAACCTATTTGTACATTTTTATTTAAAGTATATAGATTTCTTGTAGCTAGTATATAGTTGGGTCCTGCTTTTATTTAATCATATAATCTTGACTTTTAATTAGCACGTTTAGACTACTTACATTTAATGTGAGTATTAGTGTGGTGGTGTTTCAATATATCATCATGCTATTTGTTTTCTATTTTCCTTTTTTGGTCCTTTTTTGTATTAATTGATGTGTGTGTGTGTGTGTGTGTGTGTGTGTGTGTGCCTGCATGCGTGTATGTATGTGATTTCATTTCATCTCCTTCATTGGCTTATTAACTGTAATGTCTTGTGTTATTTTGGTGGTTGCTTTAGGGCTTATAGTATACATCTTCAACTTAACCCAGCGTACTTTCAAGTGATATTATTCCACATCACATACAATATAAGACCTTCACAATAGTATACTTCCGTCTTTCCCCTCCTAGCCTCTGCAATAGTATTGTCATATATTGTTATAAATTTTACATTTTAATTTATAAATGTATTATTTCTTTTTTAAACAACTTATTATCCTTTAAAGAGATTTAAATAATTTTAAAAGTCTTTATATTTACACATATTGTTACCATTTCTAGCTAATGGTAATGTTCCAGACACAAGTCCCTTGTCGGACATATGATTTGGAAATATTTTTCCCATTTGGTGAGTTGTCTTTTCATTCTCTTGACAGTGTCTTTGAAGCACAAAAGTTTTAAATTTTGATGAAGTCCCATTCATTTATTTTTTTTCTTTTGTTGTTTGTGCTTTTGGTGTCCTATCTAAGAAACCATTGCTGAATCTAAGGTCACAAAGATTTACTTATATGTTTTGGGGTTTTTTTTTTGGCTGCGCTGCATGGCTTGTGCAATCTTAGTTCCCCAACCAGGGAGTGAACCCCAGGCCACGGCAGTGAAAGCCCTGAATTCTAACCACTAGGCCACCAGGGAACTCCCGTATGTTTTTTTTTTTAAGAGTTATAATTTTAGCTCTTACATCTAGACTCTTGACATATTTTAAATTAATTTTTTATATGGTGTGAGGTAGGGGGTCTGACTTAATTATTTTGCATGTGGATATACAGTTTTCCCACCACCATTTGTTGAAAAGACTATTTTCCCCCATTGTATGGGCTTGGCTCCCTTATAAAAAATCAACTGACCATAGAAATACAGGTTTACTTCTGGACGCTTTATTGTGTTCCATTGATTTGTACATCTATCCCTCTGTCAAAACCCCATTGTCTTGATTATGATTGCTTTGTAGTAAGTTTTAAAACAGGGAACTTTGAGAGCTTCAACTTTGGGTTTTTTTCCCCAAGATTGTTTTGGCTACTCTGGGTCCTTTGAGGTTCCATATTATTTTTAGGATCAGCTTGCTAATTTTACAGAGAAGCCAGCTGGGATTCTTATAAGGATTGGGTTGAATCTGTAGACCACTTTGGAGAGTATTCTCATTTTATCAGTATTAAGTCTTCCAATCCATGAACAGAAGATATATCTCCATTTATTTAGATTTTCTTTAATTTCTTTCCACAGTGTTAGTCATTTTCAGAATACAAGTTTTGCACTATATTTGTTAAATTTATTTCTAAGTATTCTACTCCTTTTGATGTTATTATAAATGGGATTATTTTTTTAGTCTCATTTTTGGATAGTTCATTGCTAGTGTACAGAGATACAATTGAATTTTTCCCCCAGCTTTATTGAGATATAAGTGACAAATTAAAATTATATATATTTAAGGTACACAATACACATTGTGAAATGATTACCACAATCAAGCCAATTAATCTATCCATCACCTCACATACTTATACATTTTTGTGATAAGAACATTTAAGATCTGTTCTCTTAGCAAATTTCAAGTATACAATGTAGTATTACTAACTACAGCCATCATTCTATACATTAGATCACCAGAACTCATTTATCCTGAATAACTGAAACTTTGTACTCATTTGTGCCCTCACAAATGATTTTTGTATATAGATCTTGGATCCTGCAACCTTGCTGAACGTGTTCATTAGCTCTAGTCATGTTTTTGTTTATTCCCTAGGATTTTCTATATATAAGGTCACATCATCTTCCCTTTCAATCTGGATGCCTTTTATTTCTTTTCCTGGCCTGATTGCCCTGGCCAGAACCTCTCTTCCTGAACATACCCATCTGATAAGCTTCATTAATTGCAGCTGATTGCTCTATCATCTCAACAATGTCCTGGGGCATCAGTTGCTTCACAGACTGATCCAATTAAATCTGGGCTCTTTTGCAGGGATCGTTTTTGAGGTCAGTGTTTGAGATTTGTTCTAATCCCTTTTTAGTTGTCCCTTTTCCTGATTCTCTCTGGTAAATTTGTGGCCTGTGATTCAGCTTATATCTAAAGACACTACCAGTCTCCTTTTAATTGTTTTTCACCACAAGCTCAATAGTTTTGAATTTTCTCACAGTCTGTTGCAAATAAAGTTAGCTCATTTATGGAAGGGCTTAGAGCACTCTTTTGTCCCACCTCTCTCCCTGGAAAAAATCTCTGAGCCACCGCTCTGGGTGTCTTCTCTCCGAATGACAACCCTGTTTTAGGATCTGGCAGTCATCAGGGCACCTTTGATCTTCTTGGCCTGCTTCTTCCAGCATGGAATCCCCACTTTACAAATGAGCTGGGCGAGGCTGATGGGTGTCCCAGTGTTTTCAGTGTGCTGCCTCCAAGGCAGAGCCTCTGTGTCACAAACCACACTCACCTGGAATTTAGCCACTGCAACAGGTAGCTGGGGTGTGGGAGGGGGGGATGAAAAATGTTGAAGACTGCTCCTCTCAGGAAGATGCCGCCTTGACCTGGAGCTGGGTGGGGAGGGTGCCCTGTGTTCTTTCTGCATCTACATGGAGTAGAGGTGCCTTCATGGTGGGCTGGGAGCGGGGAGGAAGGAAACAGGTCATGGGTGAAATGCTACAGACTCTCACTGCTCTTGCCAAGTTTTAGTAGACTTTCTTGAATAAATATTTCATTTTTTCTATGCCCTTAGACTAATTTCCAGAGACATTGAATTTATAGAGACTTTAAATATATATAAATAATATATTATTTCTTAAAATTTATACATATAAATTTAAAATATGTATAATAGACATAAATAAATGTATATATTATTATAAACATGTAACTATAAACATATAAATATATTTGTATATTATAAATATGTAATTCTAAATATATAAATAAATACATTTAAATATTATAATAAATATATAAATTAAAAAATAACTTTCACCACTTCTGCTGGGGGTGGGTCTATGGAGCTCTTTCTGTTGCTGTTCCAGAAGTGGGACTGTCCCCCTCTCAAACTGGCTTTTGAAAGTCTAGAAGTGGACACACAGCAGATGCTTACAGAACTCACTGCAGGAAGACTTGAGCAGAGATGACCCTAGTGAGTCAAACCTACCTTCTTTTTTAATTAAATTTTTTTTTTGCCTGGTCACACATTAGTTCATACACTAAAACTCCTATTACCTTGAATTCTAACTTTCTGAGCCCTTTGGGGTAAAGAGCACTGGTCACCTCAGGCCACCTCCCATCCCCATCTCCCACTTCTCTCTGGTAGGTATCTTTATCTTGGTTTTCACTTTCAGATCAGTGACAGCAACTGTTTGGAAATGACCTCTGTTTCTCAGCCACCTTTTGATGCTGTGTTGTGTCAATCAGGGTCGAGTCAGGACACAAACCACACCAGTTATCTGAAGCAGAAATGTTTACTATAAAGAGTAGATAACTCGGGACTTCCCTGGTGGCACAGTGGTTAAGAATCCGTCTGTCAAAGCAGGGGACACGGGTTCGAGCCCGGGTCCGGGAAGATCCCACTTGCAGTGGAGCAACTAAGCCCGAGCTCCACAACTACTGAGCCTGAGCTCTAGAGCCCGCGAGCCACAACTACTGAGCCTGCATGCCACAACTACTGAAGACTGTGCACCTACCTAGAGTCTGTGTTCCGCAACAAGAGAAGTCACCACAATGAGAAGCCCCCGATTGCCACAACTAGAGAAAGTCCACGTGCAGCAACGAAGACCCAACGAGGCCAAAAGAAAAAAAAAAAAAAGAGTGGATAACTCATGAAAAGGGTAACAGAGGACTGAGAGGCTCACTCATGTCCTACCTGCCACCTCTAGGCGGAGGGAGGCTGGACAGTGAAGGGAAGGGACTCACACAGGCTGAGACTCAGACCTTTCCCAAGAGGGTGTGACTTTGCTGCGATGTGCAGCCTGCCAGAGGCAAAGCCACGTGCCACAGGACGTGGCCAGAGGTGGGCCTTGGAAGTGCCACTACTGTGGAGGGCATGGGGGGGGCTCTGCCCAGGTCTGCAGGGTCAGCGCCCCCCACCCCGGGTGGGGAGACTTGGTCTGAGGACACAGCAGGAGCTGGTCTGCAGAAATGGCAGCTGGGGATTTCTGTTTGAATTAATAAACTTTCCCCCCATTGCCCCTCCAGGGATCTGGAAAATGGAGGCCTGGGCTAAACAGAAGCTTTCTAGAAGAATACACTATTGCAGGGATTCAAAGACAAACGTCTGGTGGTCAGAAATCTGTGGGGTATTGCGGTGGATTAGTGTAATGGTTTTGCTCTTGTTATGGCAACAGGGTTTTTTGTTGTTGTTTTTGGTTTTCCCAAAGTGCAGCAGGCCAAAACGCTTAAACAACCAGAGGTTTGCAGCAAAGAGAGGGTTTATCCACAAGGCAGCTAATGAGGAGATCAGAGAACACTCTCAAATCTGCCTCCCTGAACCAAGGGGCTGGGTGTTTACAGGGTGGAGAATCAAGCAGCAGGGCGGTCTGAGGTGTGGGGAGCGCGGGGGAAGACGATTGGAAAAAGGAGCAGGGACTGTGGTTCTGCGCAGGTGTAACCAACTCCCGGCCTCTGCACGCTCACAGCACGATCTGGGGGCGGACTTTTCACGGAGCGGACCCTCGCGCACGCCCAGTGGGAGGGTCAGGGGTCCCATCCAGTCTTAGCCAGCTCAGCTCCAACTAGATGCAGCTGACTCTGAGTTTCTAGAAAACAACCCGGAAGATATTTTATCATTTGGGCTACGTGCTTGGAGGACATGCAGGTCTTAAAACGGCCTTGCTTAGTGACGGCAGGTGGAATGGATTTGACTAATCATGACCCACAGTTTCACTATCTCAGGGGCTGCCCTCATCCCCCACCTATCCTACCGTGGGTGGGGGCGTAGGTGCTGAGATCTGGGACATACTTACGCTAAACAGTCGGTCAGGGTTGCTGAGCAGACCCGGGGCCATCCTCACGCCAATCACTGGCTCCTGCACTCAGTAAAAGGGAAGGAAAGCGGGAAAACAGGGCGGCGGTTTCTGGCCCCTGTGGCCTTGCACGTTCCTCCAGCACCCTCTTCTGGCAAAGCTCGGCATTGCAACCGCTGGCCAAACCTCGGCGTCCGGATCTCACCCTCTCCCCAAAATGAGGAACACCTGCTCCCAGGAGTCGTTGTATCCACAGCCAACTGTGTTAATCCCTCCTGAAACTCAGTCACAGTTCCACTGAATAGTCTGCGAACCTCCAACAACTCCTACATAAAGTAGTACTGAGAAGAAAAGAAAACGTGTTTGATAAATACAAATACACACACAATAAGGAGCAAAGAAAAAAAGACGCAAAGTCACCGCCGTTCTCCTTTGTTTCATCGGTCATGAATAGGGTTGCCAGGTAAAATACAGGATGCCCGGACAGTGAATAATTTTTTAGTATAAGTATGTTCCAAATATTGCGGGGTACATACTTACACTGAAACTATTATTCGTTGTTTTTCTGAAATTCAAACCTAATCTACCTTCGTTTTTACAAGTTTTGAGCGGCCGCCCCTGCAGCCTGAATGGGATTCGGCGGTCTCTGGCGCCCTCTAGCGTTGAAAGGTCTCGGCCTGGTGTTTTGGGGGTAGCTAGCAGGTCTTTTATTTGTGATGTGTGACCAGGTGAGCATGATCCTCTTTTACAAGGAAGCACGTTTGGAGCTTATTAGCTGAGGGGCAGAGCAATCAGCCTGCATCATGCCCACAGGCAACCATTTATCCTGGGGAAAATGTCAGGAAGATATCACCTAGACCTGGAGCTGGGTGGGGAGGGTGACCTGTGTTTTTTCTGCACCTACTTGGAGTGGAGGTGCCGTCGCGTTGGGCTGGGAGAGGGGAGGAAACAGGTCATAGGTGAAATGTTACAGACTCTCACTGCTCTTGCCAAGTATTAGTAGACTTTCTTGAATAAATATTTCATTTTATTTTATGCCCTTAGGTCTGTTTCCAGAGACTTTAAATATATACATAGAGAGTTTAATGATATTTAAAGACTTTAAATATTTATATATAAAGACTATGTGGGCTTTCCTGGTGGCGCAGTGGTTAAGAATCCGCCTGCCAATGCAGGGGACCCGAGTTCGAGCCCTGGTCCGGGAAGATCCCACATGCCGCAGAGCAGCTAAGACCGTGCACCACACTACTGAGCCTGTGCTCTAGAGCCTGTGAGCCACCACTACTGAAGCCCGCGGGCCTAGAGCCGGTGTTCCGCAACAAGAGAAGGCACCGCAATGAGAAGCCCGCGCACCGCAACAAAGAGTAGCCCCCACTCTCAGCAACTAGAGAGAAAGCCCGCGTGCAGCAGCGAAGATTCAATGCAGCCAAAAATTAAACAAATGAATAAATAAATAAATTTATAAAAAAAAGACTATATTATTTCTTAAAATATACACATAAAATTAAAATTAATATATAAAACAAATTTATGCATATATTATAAATACACAATTATAAACATATATTTATATATTATCATAAATACATAATTATAACAAACATTTATAATAAATATTTATAAATATAAATAAATTTACTTATATTTATAAATATATATTTAAACATAGATATATTGTATATTATAAATATATAATTATAAACATATAAATAAATACATTTTAATATTTATTTAATATTTATTTAATATTTAATACATTTAATATTATTATAAATACAGAAATTTAAAAAATAATTTTCACCCCTTTGGCTGGGGTGTGGGTCTTTGGAACTCTTCGTGTTGCTGTTCCAGAAGTGGAACTCTCCCCCCTCCCGAACTGGCTTTTGAAATGACTGGGAAAGAAATGAAATATATAAGAGTTGGGAAGATAGCAGCAAAACTGTCATTCTTCACAGATGATAAGTTTAAGTATGTAGCAAGTCCCACAGAATGTAGATAAATTAATAGAATCTGTAAAAAATTGTAGCAAATTTAGCAGGTCCAATTTCAAATATAGAAACTTACTGTATCTCTGTATAACAGCAAATGAATGGAGAATAACATTTAAGAAGGATACATTTTACAATTGCATTAAAAATATCAGTTTATAGAGAACAGACTTGTGGTTGCCAAGGGGGAGGGTGAATAGGGGAGGGAGGGAATGGGAGTTTGGGATTAGCAGAGGCAAACTAGTATATATAATATGGATAAACAACAAGGTCCTACTGTACAGCACAGAGAACTATATTCAATATTCTGTGACAAACCATAATGGAAAAGAATAAGAAAAAGTATGTGTATATATTGAGTCACTTTGCTGTACAGAAGAAATTAACACAATGTTCTAAATCAACTACACTTCAATAAAATCTCAAAAAAATTTATATAAGTTTACTAGGGATGAATCTAAAGAGATGCCCAAGTCATTTGTTTATGGGGAAAACTCTACATACAACTTCACTGAGAGTTATTAAAACTTGTTAATGGGAGAGAGAGAGAGAGAGAGGATATTCACGGATTGAAAGATTCAATGTGGTAAAATGCCAGTTTCCCCCAAATTGATTGGCAAATTCCCCCAGAACTGGTTCAAGGTGCAGAATTCCTGTACCTTTTTTAGGGAGCAGAAGCCAAAGAGCCGATTCCAATTAAGAGATGCTCAGATCCTCTTGACAGAGAGGAGCTCTCTCCTTCGTCCTGGCCACCTGGGCAGTTTCAAGGTCATGCCCAGAAGGACTTGGTTCCCTGCGTCGCCCACTCAGAATTCTCCCTCTCTGTCTGAAGAGACGACCTGGGTGGGGGTCCCCCCATGGGCACACCCGTCCCAGCTTCAGTCCAGAGAGTAGGGACCGGTAGGGGCTCCCTGTGCCCTGCGGGTCTCGCCCCGCCCCGCCTCCTCTAACCTGGGCCCTCCCTCCCGGCTTCGGGACCTGCCGCCCCCTCCTTGGCCGCCAGGGGTCGCTGTCCCCTCGTTGGAAGCACAGGGGGACCCACAGCGGCCACCCAGAGGAAGGGGCCCCAGATGACGGGGCTCAGGGACCTCCGAGTGACTCCCGTGGACCTCGCCCGGGTTCTCACTTAACCCCGTGGGGGAGGTGCACCGCTGGGGACAACGTCCAGGGGCCACAATCCAAGCAGGGGTGCAGACGCAGGACCGGGCTTGGCTGTCCCCGGGGCTGAGTCCGGCTGCCACAGCTCGCAGACGCCGTGTCCCCGCAGCTCCAGATGGGCGTGTGCCCTCCAGAAGCGCTGGCCGCGCACCAGGGATGCACAGGGCTCCCTGGGCCGTGTCTGTGAGGGGAGGATCGAACTGCCCAATGTCCATCCGTGCAGACCGGCCGGCACCTGCCGTGTCCACACGCTGAGCCATCTAGCTCCCCCTGCTTGACTGGTTGGGTCCCAGTCCCAGAGATGTACGTGCAGGAAGTTAGAAGGAGCAGGTATGGCGGCATGATATCGTCCAGGTACCTTTGCAAACATGGACAAATCTCAAGGTGCTCAGCCTGCTCTGCAAGCACCCGAGGACCCTGCCCCCTCCCCTGTCCCCTTCCTTGGATCAGGCCACACTGACCTCCTTGCTGTTCCTGCAACAGACACATCTGACCCCAGGGCCTTTGCACTTGCTGTCTCTTCTGCCAGGACTGCTCCTCCCCAGGCACCTCCCAGGGGTCCCCTCCTTCATTCAGGGATGGCCTCTGCTGACCATCCCCCTAAACCAGCCACTGTCACCCCAACCCCCTCCTTTCCTAAAGAGCTTGTCACACCTCATATTATAGTAAATATAATGTGTTTGTCTGGCCTGCCTCACCCACTGGGACTTTGCTCCAGGACTTGGTCTCTGAGGCCCCTGCTGCATCTACAGGGCCCAAGGCAGCGCTGGGCTTCGGAGTTGATCAGGGGCTACGGGTGGAGTGGATGGTGCTTGTTTCTTCTGGGAAATGAGGGACAACGGGCCTGGGGGACAAGGGAACCCAGCATGACCAGTTTTCCTTCTCTTGGGAGAAGATCTGAGCTAGTGGACCATAGGTTAGCGTTTCTTGTTTCTGTGTGGTGCGTGTGGCATGTCTGTGTCAGTGTTCTTGGCATTTCGGGGTTTCTGTGAAGTCCAGCCCCTTCCCCTCCCGACACCCCATCCCATCAGCCCCCAGGAGGCCCGTCTTGGGGACTCTCTGGTCTGGAGATTCCTCTCCCCATGGTGTCTCTTCCCTCCTGGGGGTCCGTGCACCTGTGTGTGTGAGGGGGGTGGGAGTACAAGACCCCCAGCTCCTCTGCCCCAGAGGATCCAGCCTCTGGGCTCTGACAGCGCCTTGGGAGCTGGAATGAGCTGGAATCTGGGTTGGGGGCCAGGGCTCCACCGCTTACCTGCTGTGTGACCTTGCCCAGGTCACATACCCCACCCCGTGAAAGGAGAGAACGATCTTCTCAGACTTGTGCATCCGGGATTTCTAATGAACCATCCTGGGTCTTTGCAGGTGTGATTGCGACCTTTCAGAGAAATGACAACAGTGGCCAGTAGAGGGCACTGTTGGCTGGGGCCTCTGTGTGTGCATCTGATCTCATGCATGTGTGTGCATACGAGTGTGTGCATATGTGTGTGCACCTGTGTGAGCGTGTGTGCATGTGTGTGCATATGCATGAGCATGTGTGTGCACCTGTGTGAGCGTGTGTGCATGTGTGTGTATGCCTATGTGGGGGTGGCAAGGTACGGGAACACAAGTATGTGACCAGGAATGCAGCCCAGACCCCTGCATGTAGCCCATGAGCACAGTCAGGTGACGGTGGTGACATCCCTGTGTGGGTGACACCCCCGTGTGGTGCATGGTGACCGCCTGGCTGGGCTCCCAAACTCGGCCGTCCTGCCCCCTGGTCAGCTCCCCACAGGCCCAGCTCCAGGCCCCAGCCATGGACTGAGGCCCCTGGGCTGGGGGAGAGCCGGGCTGGGGCCTGGCCGGTCAGAAGGGACCCTGGTCTGGGGGCTCAGTCTGCTCCCTGAGGCCTGGAAGGCCTCTCTTCTCTAACACTGCATACCCGCCCATTCATGATAAATAAGCACTGGACACCATGCCTGCGGCCCCCTCACGTGCTATCTGCTCAGGGTGGGACCGAGACTCACCTACGGGGATGTCACACAGGGGCTGCCTCTGAGCCTGGATGGTGGCTGGGGGTGCGGGTGGGACCCCAAAGGCCCAGAGGAAGAAGACAGGCCCTAGGCCTGCAGGAGCCAAGCCAGTCCAGGGCCCATTGATCAGAGAGGAGCCTGGCTGGGAGGCCTGGCCGGGAGAGTGCTGGCCCTGTGGCCTTGACTGCAGAACCTGAGGTCTCCTCAGCTCAGAGTGGCCAATGCTGAGTCTTGGGGTGCAGGTCACGGGGCTGGAGCCTGGCTGAGCAGAGGGGGCCCCTCAGGGCCAAGGGCGTGTGAACATCATGGGTGTGGCGGGGGAGAGCGTGGGGCCTTGAGTCCAGCAGCTGGGCTCACAGTGTGACCCGGGCAAGTCCTTTGCCCCCTGTGGGCCTTGGTTTCTCCTGTGAAAGCTGAGTGGGTGGGGCCCAATCTCTAAGACCCCTTCCAGGTTCCCCAGTAACCCCCACCCCCCTCTAGGAGGGCTGGCCAGCCGGGATCACTGATGGGCCTGACACCCAGACTCTGAGATCAGGGCCGGGGGGATGGGGCACCAGGCCCTGCTGCTAGAGGTGTTGGGGCTGGGGCCTCCCCTCCAACACCCCCGTCAGGGCAGCTCCCCTGGAGGCCAGGCTGGGGGTCTCTGGCCTCAGAAGCTGAGGGACCAGACGTTATCTGGGGCAGAGGGGCCAGACCCCTTCCTTTGGCTCTGACTGTGGAGACCACCGACAGGGCCTTCCCACAGCTCCACCTGTGCAGACTCCACAGACCCCAGCCCACAGCCCCCCACTCCCAGCATTCACACACTCCCCGCCCCAAACCCCAGAGCAGCGGGGGGCTGAGCTCACAGCCCTGCGCCTTCTCTTCTCACCGGGGGCTCCGTGCTGCCAGGGAGACACGCAGGGCAACCGCGGTTGGAGGGGAGGGGTCCGAAGACTCCCTGAGGAGGGGGCTTCCGGCTGGCTCAGGCCAGCTTGTGGCGGGTGCTCTGAAGAGCTGGGAAGAGGCCTCGGGGCCCCTGTCACCCCCCCGCCTCAGAGCAGAGCAGGGGTCGGGTGGGACAGGCGGGGGGGGCAGTGTCCTCAGGCCCCTCTCTGTCCATGCCTGTGCCATCCCTTCCCTAGGATCCAGGGGTCCTCCCAGGCTCTGAGAGTTGGGGGGCAATGTGTGCTGCCTTTCTGGAAGTCGGTCTGGAACGAGCTCTCAAAGCCTTAGACGGGCATGACCTTTGATCCCTGCGGGGAGGGTCAACCTGAAGTCAGTGGTGGCATCCCTGCCCAGGGATGGAGGCCGGGGCGTTGGCTGCATCCTGTGTGGGACAGTGGTGCCCGGAGGGACCCACTGAGTGTCGTGAGAGCCACAGGTTCACAAGCATGATGCCCAAGTGTGACGCACGCCCAGGTTACCACACCTGTGTGCGTGTGCGGTTCAGTGACGAAAAGAAAATATCTACCCATCCATCCCCTCTCCTCTCTCTGTCATCTGTGTATGTATGTGAGTATGCATCTATCATCTATCACCTATGTATCTATGTATCTATCATCTACCCATCATCTATCTATACATCTATCATTGATCTGTTGTCTGTGTGGAATGTGAGGTCCAGTCTGGAAGGACACACACCAGGTACAACCAATGTGATCTTCAGGCTGTGCTGGAAACTTCCCATCTCTATACCTTTTTTCCCATTTTATTTGTAAAGAATCTTTGTATATCTTTTTATAATCAGGAAAAAATTAAGCTGTCTCCATTTTTGGAAACAAAACAAGTAGAAACAATGCATTGGACAATGACAGGGCCTGGAGAACCGCTCCCTCCGGCCTCAGTGTTGGTGATCCTACTCCGGGGGCAGATCTGCCCAGTGGTGGCCAGCCAGGCACACAGCTGGGTGGGGGCCCCTCCATGTCCACAGTGAAAGCAGTGCTGGGCAGCGTGGGTGGTATCAGCCGCAGTGTTGAGAGAAAGAAGATGCACACAGTCTAACTTTTAAAGAAAATTTTATTTTATATTGGAGTATAGTTGATTAACAATGTTGTGATAGTTTCAGGTGTACAGAAAAGTGATTCAGTTATACATATTCAGGTATCTATTCTTTTTCAAATTCTTTTCCCATTCAGGTTGTTACAGAATACTGAGCAGAGTTCCCTGACACACAGTCTAACTTAATCTATGTGAAGTTCAAAAACAGGCGAAGTTGAAAATGGTTGGTTTAAGGGCAAACACAGAGGACCTAAAACTATAAGGAAAAGTAAAGAGATGATGAAATCAGGGTTCCTGAGGTTGTGGCCACATTCTGAGCCTGTGAAGTTAATTAATGGGAAATTCACAACACAGAGAATCCACCATTTTGAAATGCACATTCACAATGTTGTGCAACTATCACCACTATTGTTTTTACTTTTTAAACTTTACAGATACATTTTATTTATTTACGTTGTGGTTTTTACAGTTTACAATTAAAATAGGATTAAAATAGAAGGAAATCCATCAAAATATTAGTGGCGGCTCTTCTGGGTGAAATACATGGGGTACATTTTTTTTCCTCCTGTTTGTTTTTCTGTAGTCTTCACGTTGTTTACAGTGAGCAGTTATTATTTTAAAACCAAAGACCAAGACCAGTAAACTCTATTTTAAGAGGAACTCAGAAAACAAACAAGGTGATTCTCCCTGATGCTGAGCTGACACCTGTGTCCTTGCAGCTCATCTACATCCTGTTACCTCCAGCTGGGCCTGGAGTTTGGGGGCCCCAGAGGCACCTGCACCTCTCTGCCAGGATGGCCCTGAGACAAGACACAGATCTGTCCCAGGCTCAGCAGTTCCCTCCCTGGATTATCCGCTGTAGGTCACACTTGTTTGATAAACTCTATTTCCCTCTGTTTGGGCCTCTCGCTGGGTTGATTTTCATCAGCACAAGATCATGAACTGTAGGTCCCCTGGGGGAGTGGGTGAGATGTTTTGCCACCAGTCACTACCTCTTTCGCCCTCAACTTTAATTTATTGTTAAAGTCCTCTTATAACAAACTTGAGAGACAAATTTAAAAAGAAAGTTGAAATTCCTCACAATCCTACTGCACAATCCAAATGGTGACCCCTGTGGTCCTCCTGCCATCCCCCCATCCTGGGGGCTTCTGCCTGGTACATGCTGCTACCAGGTGGTGGTAATCCTATCTCAGGCTCTGTGTTCCAAGACAGGCCCCCGCCCCTGGGTAACGAGGGTATCACGCTGGACTGAATGCCTGTGTACTTGGCTTTCCTCTGACCCACCGAGTGCTCTTGTGTGGGCTTAGAGTCTCTGTTTTTCCTTAATGAGGGTCTTGGATTAGATCAGTGTGGTTAGTCCTCCACGGGCCATGGCCTTTTTTCTGCACAAAGCCCTGGACCTCTCCCCACAATGAGCATTTTTACAGACACACTTCAGGGTTTCTGAACCCCTGAGTTAGATGTCCTGGAACACCTCCAGGCCTCCAGGGAACACTGCTACAGAGAGGGCAGGATTGAGCCTCTTCTTTGTGACCCCAGATGGTAGACCTCAGATCCATCATTGCACCCTTACTGGGTGCTGTGCCGAGTGCTTTCCTGAATGATCCCCCTGAATTCTCTCACAGCCCCGAGGGGTAGCTACCGCTGTCATCACCTCCGCATCACAGAGGAGGACATGGGAAGGACAGTCACCTGCCCAAGGTCACACACTTGGAAAGTGGTGGAGCCAGAATTGGAACCCAGGTCTGTCTGGGCTCCAAGCTAATGCTCTTCCCACAGCTGTGCTCCAAAGCTAGGGGTGAGTCAGCTCAATGCCCTGCAAGGTCCTTCCAAGGCTAAGAGTGCACCTGAGAAGCCTCTCGGGTTTCTTAAACATCTTCACGCATATGTGTCCTTTCAGTGTTCTTCCTAGCAGTTTGTGAGGTGGGCAGGGCAGGGGCTGACATCATCTTTGCCTGCAAGGGGACAAGGCTTAGAGGCACTAAGGAAATGGCCCAAGGTCACACCAAGTCAGGATCAGAGCTGGGATTGGAACCTGGGTGTCGCGTTCAGCCCCTTTCCACGGAGTTGCCAGGCACTAAGGTTCTGTGTTTCTCATAATTAGGATCTACCCACCCACACAAATATCCATTCATCCATTCACCCATCCAATTACTAACCTACCCATGAACTCACCAATGCACCCACTCATCTACCCATCCATCAATCATCCAGCCAGCCAGCCAGCCACTGACCCATCCACCCACACATCCATCAATCATCCAGCTATTTCCCCATCCATCCACCCATCCACCCAACTGTCCATCCATCCACTCACCCACCCAACTACCCACCTGCCCATGCACCCACCAACCCACCCACTCATCCATCTATTCACCCGTCCCTATCTTCCTTCCCTCCCTCATTCAAACTGTTTATTGAGAGCCTTGAAGTTGCCAGGCACTGGGCTGGGGGCGAGATGCAGAGTCTGAAGACCCAGGAAGGGGGCTGCACCTCTTCCTTCGTCCATGAGGATTCTGGAGCAGGAGCTGGGGCAGGAGGCAGGCAGGCTAGAGAGATGGCTGTTGAGTCCCTGCCTTTTGGGGCTCTGGGCCACAGCACCAGACTCACTGAGTTGGGTTAAACACTTGTATTTTTCTGGGGAGAAAGTGAGGAGTGAACAACTGAGGTGTCTTCATGTCACTTACAGGACTGCTAGCTGGCAATGACCTTAAGTGGAGAGTTTAAATAGAGAGTTTAGGAGTATAAGAAAAGAAATGACATATCTACAAGCTCCTATGGCACCTATAAATGTAATTAGGATTAACAAACTCTACGTGACGGAGAGGGAGTTTCCAACAATCATTTCTAGCCTGTTTCTTCCATTCACTGAACCTGGTATTCTGTGAAAGGATCTAGGTACATCCCCTCCTGCATTCCTCAAGATGGAAATGTGAGGTGGCCACTAATATTATCAACATCGGCCAGATCAGAACACAGGGAGAGAGATTAGTTGCCAAGATAAATTGTTGCCTACATGGCAGAGAAGTTTGTCACCCTGGGTCTTCTCACCTACATGGACTGTGCTCCTTATCTACCACAGAATTCTTCCTTCCAAAGAACTGGGTAAAAACTCTTGAAGTCTATTCTGGTCTGCTTCAGACAGCGCCTCTTTCCTTCATAAGTTCTGCCGATCCTGGACTGTGTCCCACGCCAATCTGCTTTATTGGTGGGAAGGTTTTTATCACTCTTTGCAGAAATTACTTAAACTTTTTGTTTGCAATCGTTCAGGCTTCAGTTTTTAACCGTATTTAAAAGGGGGGGTGCTTTTCTCTGATCCTCTTTGCTCTATGCCTGCTGCTAGGTATTCAGCACCCCTGGAATATCTTCTCTCTGTTTTTAGGGGCTCAGTAACCTTCCTGCCTGGGTGTGGAGCTGGTGCAGTGAGAGAGTTTCGTGGATTTGGACATGACCTAAGACCTAGAGGTAAGAATCCATCTCAGCATTGTAATGACCTCTTTCCATATACATTTCCCCCATTGGACCACTGCCCAAGAGGGATGATTCTCTGTCTTTTCATCAGTGTAGTCCCAAACCCTGCACCCAGCCTGTCACGGATGTAGCAGGCAAGCAATAAATATTTGTTGAATGTTAAGTGAGTCGGAATAAATATCCTTACTTAAGTGAAAAAAATCTTGTTTTTCATAATTACCCAATAAATCAGAAAAGTCAAATGTGCCGAATGAAAACCAACACTGCCTGTAGGTCCACTGCCACAGGTAGCCCCAGGTAAGAGAATATGGACATGGATGTGGATGTAGATACAGACACGCTCACACGTGCCAGGTCTTGTCTTGTGATCTCTTGGGGATAATGTTATTTTCACAATGCCGTTCAAACCTTCTAACACATCATTTTTAGAGGGTCGTTGATCTTGAATCAGTTTAGTTTTCTTTTTTTAATATAAATTTATTTATTTATTTATTTTTGCTGTGTTGGGTCTTCGTTTCTGCGCGAGGGTTTTCTCTAGTTGCGGTGAGCAGGGGCCACTCTTCATCGCAGTGCACGGGCCTCTCCCTATCGCGGCCTCTGTTGTTGCGGAGCACAGGCTCCAGACGCGCAGGCTCAGTAGTTGTGGCTCACGGACCCAGTTGCTCCGCGGCATGTGGGATCTTCCCAGACCAGGGCTCGAACCCGTGTCCCCTGCATTAGCAGGCAGATTCTCAACCACTGCACCACCAGGGAAGCCCTACTGTTTTGTTTTCTGATGATAAAAGTAATCCATGTTCTTTGAGAAATGAGAAAGTACAGAGAAGCATAAAGAAGAAAATAAACATCTGATCTTGCTACCAGGGAGTATTCAGTGTGTTGGTGTGTATCCTTCCAGACTTTTCCCTATAACAGTCATGTCCTTTTCACAAAGATGGGCTCAGACGAGATCTCCTCTTATCACCTGCCCTTGTCCCCCGGACCCCACGGTGGAATCCGTCCATGGCACGTCTCCAAGGCCGTTTGGAGCTGTGGATGTTAGGCGGTCTGAATGTATCTCTGTTAGAGATGCAGGGCAGGGTATCTCGGCGTCTCTGCGCCCTGGGCCGGTGATGAACTCCCACGAGCAGGGCTGCTGGGTCAAAGGGGAGTGCGTCCCCAGCCCACGGACACGGTTACACATTCCCTCCTGAAAAGATGAGATGCGTCTCCCTGGGGCCCCTCAGAATCACGGGGTCTTGGGCAGCAGGAGGCCTGTGCTCACCCCCTCGCCCACCCATCCACTCATTCTGCTGCCAGAAGGGCCCGGGGCTGGGACTCTGGGGCTGGAGCCCCTCCCTTCCCATGCTGACTCATTCTGTGCCCTGGGTCATTCCCTTCCCGGGGCCCTGCTGACAGTGGGGGCCACCCCTGAGTGGTTCTGAGATCCCCTGGGGTAGGGCCCTCCAGGATTCCAGGACCCAGGATGGAGCTGGGGGAGGTTGTGGGGAGGCAGCCAGGGGGCGGCATCAGGCCCAGGCGGGGCTGGGAGGGGGCTGGGAGGGGGTGGGGGAGGGGGAGGGCTCTGCTACCCCCACCTGCGAGCTGCACAAACATCCGACTACAGCCCTGAAACTGCCCTGTCCCGTCGTCCCGGGCCACACCTGGCCCTGTTTGTCACCCGTCCCACGCCCCGCTGACCACGGGCTCAGTTTCTCTTCCCCTTACTTCTCCCTTTTGTCACCCTGAGTTCTGGTTTCGGCCAACGCAGGGTTAACTTTAGCCTGGGGATTCCCAGGGGTGGCCAGCTGCGGGCAGGGCCCCCGCTCCACCCTCTCCTTGTCCTGGCCTGGTCCCCACCCTGCTCCCACCTCGGGCCTCACTGCCCCTCCAGGCCCGGGGCCTCCCTGCTCAGCCCCTTCATCCAGGAATCCGACAGTTTTCCTATAGTTTCTGGCCCACAGGGCCCCTCCCCCAGCACTCCCTGAGCAGAGGGGAAAGCTGGGGCCCAGAGAGGGGAATCATCTTGCCCAAGGTCACACAGCGTGTCAGAGGCAGGCCCCAGGCAAGAACCCAGGAGGTGACAGCAGTGGCTGGGGTGGGTGAGGGTCAGCATGGTCCAGGCACCTCACAGACATTGGCTCCTTTAATCCCCAAGCCCACCCTTTGGGATAGAGACTTATCACCCCCTGTACAGATGGGACGAGGAAACTGAGCCCACAGAGGGAAGCAAATTGCCTAAGGTCAAGGGCTGAGAAGGGCTGCAGGTGAGGGGGACCCTCCCTGTCCACCCTGGGGTCTGGGCTCCCCCAGGCCCTTTGCCACCAGCCCTCCCTCCTTCCAGCCATGGGGTGGGGGTGGTCACTGGGTCCACTCTCGGGCCTCCTTTCTGCTCCCCTGACTCGGGTCGGGGCTGGGGAGTGATGGGGGGAGGTTGCCCACAGGAGGCTTCTGGGGCCTTGCAGAGGGCCGCTTTCCATCCGGGTACCCCTGTGTGGCCTCAGTTTCCTGTCCCTCAGAGGGGAGGCCCCAGGTTGGGAGGGGGAACACCGGGGGCTGGCTCTGTCTCGCTCTCTGGGATGTTAATCATTTTGGGCCTTGGTTTTCCTACCTGTGAGATGGGACGATGATGCTGGCTGTGAGCCCCACGGAATCCGGAAGTGGCTCAGCTGAGTAACTCGTGTTGCGTGTTTCGTAGATGGTTCGGGACAGTAGGCCACTCAGTAGCCTCAGGGTGCAGCTGCCTTTTGGAATCTCAGATCTGGTCAGGACTGAGGTCTTCAGGGCCTCTGTCCCCGGCCTCACCTCTTCTGAGCCCCGTCCTTGACCCTCTGCTGGGCTCCGGGGCTCAGGACACTCTGGCCCACCAGCCAGCCTCACTGTGTGCGGCACAGAGAACCGTCGCCCCTGGAGAACTCCTGGCCAACCACCCCCCGGTCCCTCCCTGGGCCTGCTCCCCGCACCCTCTGCTCGTCCCTCTCTGCCCGGTGTCCAGTCTGCGTCTGATTCCCCTTCCTCCCCAGGGCAGGGCCCCGCCATGTAGCACCAAATGCCAGGGATTGCTGGGCGGTGAGCAGGGTGGTGGGCCAGGCGGCGCGGGAGACAGGAGTCTGGAGTCTCCGAGGTGGAGGGGTCAGGGTGCTTCACTGGGGGCCCGTGTGCGCCAGCCGAGGGCTGCTGCAGCCCCTCTGCTCTGTGCCTTTGCTCATGCTGACCCCCCGGGAGGCCCTTCCTCCCTCTGCCCCTCAGCCCTGGGGTCCAGCTCCCGGGCCCTGTTTTGAGGTGGCTGAAGTTGCTGCTGCTCCCCTTGGCTGATCCCCCAGGACCCCAGGATCCACCGTCCTTGTCTTCCCCACTAATGTTTACTGGTGGGGGAGGATCTCTCGGCACCATGGGCTCTGGGCTGGGCAGGGGCGAGTTTCCCTGTCTTAGCTTCACCTCCAGGACCCGACCTGGGCCCACAGGGGCGGTGAGGGGTGATGGGCGTGAACACTGGTTGATGAGCTGATTGATCACTGCTGGGGTGAGGGCCATACTCCCACAGGCTCTCGGGTCGGGGCATTCGCCCCCCAGATACTGCACGTCTCATGTGTCAGGTGATGTGATGTTATGGCTGTGGCCTGTGGGCCTGGCTCCTGGCTTCCCTGGGCTGGGGGACCTACTGGCAGTGTCCCCTGAGAACGAGCTGGTGGAGTCAACCCTGTGGAAGTGATTTGCTGTGATTTGCTGTCTTTGGGGGTGAACTCAGGAAACTGTGGCTGGGTGCTTGTCCCCCATCTCCACTCCCATCAGGACCTTGGAGCCCTGGAATGTCCTGGGAAACTCTCTGATTGTAGAAGGACGGGGAGGAGAGGAGAAAATGGGAGGGTCAGCCTGGAGGGTGGATCGGGGAGGACTGTAACTGTGGGTGGGGGTGGGGTGGGGAGTCAGGTCACCCACAGGGCAGGGGGCAGCTGGCCTCACCACGCTGGCCCACCTGTCACACCTCTTGCCCTCTCTTTGACCTCAGCATATCGACCGAGCACAGGGCAGACTGGGCAGGGAACAGGGCACCCAGTGTCCAAAGGCCCCTCCTTCCATGGTGAAGCAGGCACGTTCCAGGTCTGACTTTGGCCTTGATTGGGCCAGTCCTGCCTTGCCTGGGACATGAGCAGCTGACAGCCCCACACAGGCCAGGCCCCAAGGAGGCCCAAGGGAGGCTTTTTGGATGGATGGATTGATGGATGATGGGTAGATGGATGGATGGGTGGATGGATAGGTGGACAGACAGATGGACAGACAGATGGATGAGTGACTGACCAATCTGAAGTCCTGTCCATTGGGGAAGGACCCCACGAGGCCTCTTGGGGGACATCTGTGCTCTGGGCTCCTCATTATTACCCCAGACCCAGGGCTCCCAGTGCAGTGATTGTGAGGGTCCCCATTTCTCCCCCTTCCTGGTCCTTGGCCCAGTCCCTCCCCCAGAAGAGTCCCAGGTGTGGGGACAGCAGGGAAGGTGTGACTGCAGTGCCCCATGTCCAGCCCTGGCCAGCCCTGCCCCCCGGGCTCCCCTGAGCCCCGAGTGTCTGGCTGTGCCCCACGTCAGCCGCAGCTGTGCGCCCGGCGTTTAGAGAGGTCCCTGGGGGCCCCGAGGAGGGGGTACGACCCGCACAGACACAAGATTCTGGAACACAAGATGCCGCTTCTGATGGTTGATTGACGTACTCTCTGCCTGGCTCAGGCCTGGGCGCAGGGGCTTGGGCAGCCTGGGTGCTGCGACACAGGTCCCTTCTCCAAGGGAGCTGGTGGAAGCTTCCAGAACTGGAGCCACTCCTCCCCCCAGCTTGGGGAGAGGGAGGCACCTGCTTCCCCGGGCTGGGCTGGTCGGTGTTTCCCGGCTATTTCGGGCGTCAGGGCCTCTTGGTTTCGCCAGGCCAGCTGCGCGGGGGTGAGGGTGGAGCCCATGGGGAGCCCAGGGGTGCTGGCCTGAGGCCGGCTGGGCCCGAACAGCCCGATGCTAATGGCAGCAACAGTCAACCACAGAGACCAACAAACGTCCATTTTCCATCTGACCGTCCCTCCTGGACCCCAGGGAGCGAGTTTCCACTATCACCAGCCCGGCTGCATGGTGGGGACACAGGCCCCAAGCCGCCAACCCAGAGTCAGGGCTGTCCTGCCCCCTGGCCGCCTCCAGGCTCGGCCGTGGCCCCTCGTGAGGCCCAGTCGGGCACCCCCGGCCCTCATCCTGGTTGGTTTCTCCAGGGCACGAGCCGTCCTGCACAACACCACTCCCTCTCTATGGGCTGCTTCCCTGTGCCCACAGGAGCCCCAGCAGAGCTGCGTTGCCACCGCCGAGGTCCCCACACATGGTAGATGCTCAGGAAAGGGCTGCTGAGCGGTGGCCTTGCCCTGGGCAGTGACCGCAGCGGGCCTCATCCTCGCAGGGCCTTGGTCCACACTAGCGCTGAGCTGGAGGCCCTGTGTGACCAGAGACCCTGCGGGTGGGCTCATCAGGCTGCTCTGAGGTCCCACCTTCCCTCAGAGAGCCGCTCTCGGCCGGCCCACAGCAGCCTTTCCGTCCTCCTTAGGGATCCCGTTTGGGGTCTGGCCAAGGCTTCCTCCCTCCTCCTGGGACGGTCAGGAGACCCCACCACGTTCCCAGGAGGCCAGGCCCTGGGCGGGCAGGGATTGCCCATCCTGGTGAGGACCGGAGGGGGATCCAGACTCTGGTGCCCAGCACAGCCCGGGCACAGAGGATGCTCAGTGGATGCCAGCCCTGACGTGAGATGTCCCTAGGCCGGGTGTGAGGAGCAGAAGGGACCTGGGGGGTTTGATGTGGCCACAGGAAGAGAGTGTCATCCTAACCTGTGTGGAAACACACACATGGCAGTGCCCTGGTGGGTCGTGCTGACCATTAGCTACTCTGTCCCTGGAGTGGACACAGGGCGTCTGATGACCCAGCCCCTCCCCTGGCCCCTGTCCTGGTTGCCCCAGACATTCTCCCTGATTCCTCCCAGTTTCCCTCGGGACAAGGGCTGCCCAGAGGATCTGTCCCTTGCAGGTTTCCACACATGCGGATCTATCACTGGGTGGGAAATGGTGTCAGGGTCACACTCAGGCCTCTCATGGGCTGGTATGGTGTGAGCTCACACCAGGGCTCCAGTCAAGGCCCACAGGGCTCAGGAGCCCCATGGTGACCCCCTAGGGGTGGCCCTTGGTGAGGCTGCTGCCCCCATCCTGCGCCTCTGTCAGGGGACTCAATGGCGCTGCCCAGTGTCAGCTGACCACAAAGCCTGGTGCTGGCCTTGAGCCCCACATTTTAACTTATTATAAGGAGAGTCATTCAGTCATTCAGCAAACAGTTTCCCTGCGCTCAGATGACCAAAATTTATCGTCCACACTGGGACATTTCTGGGAGTGGAAGGAGCGCTATTAATAATCTTGTAGTATAGTCTGAAGTCAGGGAGCCTGATTCTTCCAGTTCCGTTTTTCTTTCTTAAGATTGTTTTGGCTATTCGGGGTCTTTTGTGTTTCCATACAAATTGTAAACTTTTTTGTTCTAATTCTGTGAAAAAATGCCATTGGTAATTTGATAGGGATTGCATTGAATCTGTAGATTACTTTAGGTAGTGTAGTCATTTTGACAATATTGATTCTTCCAATCCAAGAACATGGTATATCTCTCCATCTGTGTCATCTTTGATTTCTTTCATCAGTATCTTATAGTTTTTTGAGTATAGGTCTTTTGCCTCCTTAGGTAGGTTTATTCCTAGGTATTTTATTCTCTTTGATGTGATGGTAAATGGAATTGTTTCCTTAATTTCTCTTTCTGATCTTTTGTTGTTAGTGTATAGGAATGCAAGAGATTTCTGTGTATTAATTTTGTATCCTGCAACTTTACCAAATTCATTGATGAGCTTTAGTAGTTTTCTGGTAGAATCTTTAGGATTTTCTATGTATAGTATCATGTCATCTGCAAACAGTGACAATTTTACTTCTTTTCCAATTTGGATTCCTTTTATTTCTTTTCCTTCTCTGCCATGGCTAGGACTTCCAATACATTTTAAATAAAAGTGGAGAGAGTGGACATCCTTGTCTTGTTCCTGATCTTAGAGGAAATGCTTTCAGTTTTTCACCATTGAGAATGATGTCTGCTGTGGGTTTGTCACCTATATGTAGAATCTAAAAAAATGGTACAAATGAACCTATTTACAAAACAGAAATAGAGTCACAGATGTAGAAAACAAACTTATGGTTACCAGGGGGTAAGGGAGGGGGAAGGATAAATTGAGAGATTAGGATTGCCATATACACACTACTATATATAAAATAGATAACTGATAAGAACCTACTCTATAGCACAGGAACTCTACTCAATACTCTGTAATGACCTACATGGGAATAGAATCTAAAAACGAGTAGATATATGTATATGTATAACTGCTGTAGCAGAAGCTTGTTGAGGCACCCCCTTTATGTTAGCCCTTATTCAGCCCTTATTCTTTCTGCCTGTTCAACCTGTCTCCTACAGATGTTTTTTTCCCCTTTCTTGCTTAATTGCACTCTGAAAATGATTGCCCTCTAGCTAAAGTTGTACTCTGCACCTGATGTTTACTTCTCCAAGACGACACTCCCTAAGACTCCTTTCCTTTGGGACCATTCTTTATTCCAGAAAAGTGACGGGATGATAACCTCGAGGACCACCAGAACCTGTTCCGGAACCACCGGACGCCAGCCCTAATGATCTCAATGTCTCCAGGAGGAAAGAAGAATGCAAGACTACGTCAGTCCCGATCCTTTTCTACAGCTCTGTTTTCCACCCTGAAACTATAAGACCCCTTCCTATTTCCCAGGAAGGGGTTCACAGTCTTGAGAGCGTTAGCCCGCTGTGGCCCCCTTTGCCTGGCAAAGTAATAAAGCTGCTCTTTTCTACTCCTCCAAAGCTCTGTCTCCGCGTTTCTATCCAGCACTGGTGAACAGAGGCCAGAGCTTCAGCAAAGTAACTGATTCACTTTGCTGTACAGCAGAAACTAACACAACATTGTAAATCAACTGTACTTCAATAAAAATTAATTAAAAAAATAACCACACCAAGACATGGGCATGAACTGGGAACATCAGTGAAACCTAGGAGGCAGGTCACCCCCTGGACCCCTCCCTGGGCCTGGTGTTCTGGGGGAGCCTGTCACTGGGGGACTCCTGGCCAAACAGGATTAGGTTTGCTGTGATCTCAGGTGACCAACTGGCTTTTCAGAAAAACTGGTCCAAAGACTGGCCCTGCCAGGACCAACTACCCTCTGTCACATCACTGCGTTTGTGTCCGTGAGACCGGTGTGCAGTCCCTCCAGGTGACCATACAGAAGCGGGGGTTCTCTGGCCACCCCGAGGGAGTGCGTCCCCTCGAAGCCTCACAAAGTCTCCTGCACAGCAGTGTTTAGCTTGGCCCATGGATGCCGGTGGGGGATGCTTCTGTGTGTGCAGCCAGGGACCCTGGCAACCTGACCCGTTCCTCCCACCCGTCCTGCTCAGGAGCTGCAGGGAGGAGGCTGACGCCCCATCACGGGCACAGGTGGGCTGGGGACGCAGGATCTGACCAGGAGGAGGACAGCACGCTCTGAGAGATGTAGACATCACCTTGCTGTGTCCTGTGTCACTGAACCAGCGGGTGTGGCAGCAGACAGCTGACTGCTCCGTGGACACCCCTGGAAGCTGTATTTTCAAAGCGGCTGGAAACCTGGGTTTAGACCTTTGTGTTGGGAGTGAGGGTCTGTATCCAGAGAGACACAGGCCGGGGCAGAGCCCCTTGCAACCACTGCGGCACTCTGGTGAACACTGTGGGGTGAAGGACAAGGGTGTCCCCCTGCCCAGACCTGGCCAGGCTGCGCTCTCTTGGTGGCTTTGCAGGTCTCACAGTGGGCCAGGAGAATCACCCAGCTCAGCTCAGTAGAAGCTCCTGGGCCACCCCCAGGGCCCCAGTAGTCACCTCCCCTCCCCTCCCCCAGGGCCCCTCTGCCCTCCCTGCCCGAGGCTATTCCAGGCTCTGCTGTGAAGGAAGCCACAACCCCCGTCCCCCATCAGTCACCTCCCCTAGCCTTGGCCTCCCACAAGGAAGCCCTGGACGGAGGGCGCTGCCCAGGGTCGCACAGCAGGCAGGGCAGGGCCAGGCCAAGCCCCCTCCCCTGACCTGACACTCTTTTTTATTCCACAAAGAGTCAGCCCAGCATGGACACCCGCCCCCGCAGCCAGTGCCCTGGGGCCACCAGTCCGCAGGGGCTGTCCCGGCTCTGAGCTGAGCAGGGCAGGCCCGGTGCGTCCCTCATGGTCAGTGTCCCCTCTGTGAAGTGGGCAATGGCAGCCCTAATGGGGACTTCAAGGTTCCCTGAGGGGCTGTGATGAGCCTGGAGGCGTGCCCAGTGCCGGCTGCTGGGGGATCTGCCACTTGGGGCCGGGCAGTGGATGAAATCTTATCCCAAGTGTGCGGGGAGATGCTCCCTGGGTGGAAAGCTGACCTGGGGGCTTGAGGACACGGTTGGGTCAGCGGTGGGCTCTATGGCTGTCCCCCCAGCGCATGAGCTGTTCCAGGGAAAGTGGTCCTGTCTCCTTGCTCCCAGCACTGGCCCACAGCACTGCTCACTGACAGTTTGCTGAATGAATGAGTGAGTGAATGAATGAATGACATGTCTCGCAGGGCTGAGGAGCCGTGGAAAGAGCTGGGGGTGGGGGGACAGGTCAGCCAACAGCTCACCCTGTGACCTTGGGCAGGTCCCCCAACCCCCATCCTGCTGACAGAGCCTCAGTTCTCTTCTCTGTGAAACGGGCTCACAAAACCTGCCCTGCTTTGCTGTATGGACTCAGAGGGTCCATGAACACCCTCCTGCCTGCCCCTACCTGCACCGAGTCAGTATAGATTGAGGAGCCAGGGTCCCCCACCCCACGGAGCCTTAGGATGCCTCTGATGTCCAGAGGCTGCGGGGTCGTGTGCTCAGCACCGTCTCCCGGCCAGCACAGCACAGCCTCCTCGGGAAGCGGGGGGGTGACCTCATGAGGGGGGCCCGGGTGCCCACCGTGTGTGTGGCCCTGAGCACCTGTGGCTGCCAGAGGCTGCCTCAGCTCTGGAACCTCTGTCTCCTCATCCATGAGGTGAGGGGGTGTTAGCACCCACCTCCTGGGCTGGTCTGGGGGAGTTAGAACACGATCCACAGGCAGTACCCACCTGGGGCTCTGTCCTTGTGGCAGAGAGATGACAGACACCTGCAGCAGAGCCGGGGACAATTAGTCCATAACCAGGCAGAGCTGGGGATGGTCAGTCCCACAATTGGGCAGAGTTGGGGACAGTTCTGCAGTAAGTTGACAGCAGTCATCAAGAGGCTCCTGATGCCCGCCCAGCACCCAGCTGACCGTCTGAGGCACTGAGGGGGGTGCAGCCCCTGCCCTCAGGGCACCTACCTTCTGGAGCGAGGTCAGAGCCCTGGTCAGGCTGGGAGATTGGATGGATAAAGAAACAGGAGCCCCTTTTTTTTTTAATTAAAAAAAATTTTATTTTATATCGGAGTACAGTTGATTAACAATGTTGTGTTAGTTTCAGGTGTACAGCAAAGTGATTCAGTTATACATATACATGTATCTATTCTTTTTCAAATTCTTTTCCCATTTAGGTTGTTACAGAATACTGAGCAGAATTCCCTGTGCTCTACAGTAAGTCCTTGTTGGCGATCTATTTCAAATATAGCAGTGTGTACATGTCAATCCCAAACTCCCAATCTATCCCTCCCCTCCTCCCCCCCTCGCCCCCCGTAACCATAAGTTCGTTCTCTAAGTCTGTGAGTCTGTTTCTGTTTTGTAAATAAGTTCGTTTGTATCACTTTTTTTAGATGCTGCGTATGTGATATCGTATGATATTTATCTTTCTCTGTCTGACTTAACTCCACTTAGTATGATAATCTCCAGGTCCATCCATGTTGCTGCAAATGGCATGATTTCATCCTTTTTAATGGCTGAGTCATATTCCACGAGCCCTTTCTAGATGCAGCCAGTTTCTAGCTCCCGTGGACAGAGAAGGAAGGGCATCCAGGCCGCCGGCTCCTTGGCGCCTGATGACAACACAGCACAAATGGGGGAGGGGAGGAGAGAGGAGAGGAAAGAGGACCCAGGAGAGGGGATTTGGGGGCTGAGTTTCAAGAGAGAAAAAATGGGGTGTGGTTCTCAAATCCACTCAGAGGCCGACAGTGGGGAGGACAGAGAGGGGATGGTTGGATTGGGCCCCTTGGAGGTCACTGGTACTTAGCAGTGCAGGGAAAGATGGGGTGATGACAGGAAGGGAGGGCGACGTGGAGCCCCCAGAGATGTGCTGTAAGGGGCTGGAGGGAGGAGGGTGTGGCTGGAGAGAACGTGGCCCCCAAGTCGGGTCATGGGTGGGAGACAGGTCCAGAGGGACCGGAGGGGGTGACAGGAAAGTGGGTTGGCCTCGATGTGCCATCCTTGAGGGTCAGAGCGTGGGTGCACGGCTGCCAGGAGGGGCAGCCTGGGTGAGCCAGACGGCTTACCCTGGAGTGACCGAGTGCCTTGGAAGCCACTGGGGGTGCCTGCTAACTGAGTGAGGTCACAGTCAGAGGCCTTGCCGGAGTGCCCCGTGTCGTGGGCTCAGGGGGGTGGGTTCACACTCGGTGGCCCTACTGCTTTTATATGAGGAAGTACAATCCTCAGGAGTTTGTCAGGTCACAGAGGCCATCCTCGAGTCTGGGCACCTCATTACCTCCGGGTTATTTCTTTCCCCAGGATCATGTCTGTGGGCCTATAATGGCCATCGGGAGGGAAATTGTGAGCTGCTGAGGCTTGAAAGCTGGTGCGGGGCCCCAGAGACGGCCTTCCAGCTCTCTGACCGCTGGCCTGGGTGTCTGGGTCCTCCGTTACTGCTATATCGGGACCAGGCAGGGCCAGGACTGGTCCCAGCTGGGGCAGGGCTTGCTCGGGCACTTGGGAAACAGCAGCTACTTGGCAGCCAGTGGTCTGAGACCTGGAAGGGGTTGGGTCACTCGTGGGCTGGTAGTGATTCCAGCCCCAGTGTCAACTGCAGGGAAGGGGACTGGAGTGGGATGCGGTTACAGTGACCGCAGGGAAGTGGGGTGTCTCTGAGGTTTCACAGAGGGGCTGGGACATCTGAGGGGTGAAGCATCCCCACGGCTGACAGCCCAGTAGCTGCTCCCCAGTAGGGCGTCCGTCCATCATGGGGCCTGAGGTTCCCAGAATTCAGGGCCCCTCTGCCGGATGCCCCTCTTCACACCCCCCAGGAGTGGTGGTGAAGTCTCACATCCCGGAGGAAGTGGGGACCCCAAAGGTTCTTGGCGGGAAAAGGCAGAGGCAGACACAGGGGCCCCAGCGGGGGAGAGGGGGAGCTGGCCTGCTGCTCTGGGGGGTCGGGGGAGGGCTGTCCTGGCCTCTGAGCTCCTGCTGTGCTCAGCACTGGGCCCCCTTCCCTGGACCCCAGACCCACAGCTCCTCGGACAGCAACCCCTGACTGAAGATGTCGTGACAGTTCCTGCATCTTTAGGGAAGCCTCTGGGACCAGGGAGTGGGAGTGGGGGGTTGGGCCTGGGAAGCCACCTGCTGGGGACTGATCCTCCTGGTGTTGGGGCAACCAAGGGTGAGCCCTGCGGTGACCCTCCCTGGGAGCCTGGACTGAGGTGGGGTCTTCAGAAAGAGGCGACCCTCTCTCGGCCCCTCCCCCAGTGCCCTGACCCTGATTTCTGACCCAGAGCATGAGGAAGCCAGCCACTCTGACCTAAGGCCCCTGTCCCCCATGGTCCCTCATGGGCCCCAGCAACTCTGTCCCCTTAGGCCGTGGGTCCCAGGGAGGGGGACCTGATTCAGGTGGGCTCGGAGCTCCCCAGGGAGGAGGCTGGATGAATCAGGAGAGCCCGGCCAGGGTGGGCAGGGCACTGGGGGCGGCTGGGAACCTGGGGGCAGGAGCTGAGCTCTGGGGTCGGGTGGGCGGCTGGGGTTCAGTCCTGCCGTGACCGTGGGCAGGTCACTCAGGGTCTCTGGGCCTTGTGTCTCCATCCGTAGGGCATGTATCGTTATAGGATCTTCCTCCGAGGGAGGTTTGATGACTGACAGGTAAGGCCTGGAGAGCATTTAGCTGGGGCCGGAGGGAAGCAGTGCCCCGGAGCTGAAGCTAACATCAGGCGCCTCCTGTGAGCCCAGGAGGAGAAGGGGCCACAGGAAGCCAGGGAGGAAGGAGGGGGAGCCTGGGCTGGGAGGCCCCCAGGAGTGGCCCAGCCCAGGGACCAGGCAGGACACAGAGGGAGAGGAACATGGGCAAAAGTCCCCGAGGCCTCGGGGATCTGGGAACTGGAGCTGTAGTCAGATGAATAAGGCCCCAAGTTGTCCACGTCCTAATCCCCAGATCCTGTGAGTACGTCCCTTATGGGGCGACAGGGTTTTTGCAGATGTGATGGAGTTAAGGGCCTTGAAATGCAGAGATTATCCTAGATTATCTGGGTGCCCCCATGAAGGGTCTTTAGAAGGGAATGAGGGAGGCAGGAGGGTGAGAGTGAGGGGACGGGGTGTGGCGATGGGGACAGAGGTCAGGGGGCAAGGGAGAGAGGTTAGAAGCTGCTGTGGCTTTGAAGCGGGAGGGGGGAACCTGAGCCGAGGACTGTGGCTCCTCTAGAGGCTGGAAACGGCCTCTGGGAGGAGCTTGGCCCTGAGACACCTCAAATTCAGCCTGTAGGACTCATTTTGGACTTCTGCCCCCCGACCTGTAAGAATAAATGTTGTTTAAAGCTTCTGAGTTTGGGTGATTCATTATAGCCGCTAATGCAGGAGCTGAGGGACAGAGTCACCCACCGCCATGGCCCACCCCTCTAACTCCCAAGTGCAGTGGGATCTCCACAGCCCAGGGTCCCTGCATGAAGGGCTCGGGCGGGGTTGGGGCTGGGTCTCTCGCCACACCCCTCATCGTCAGAGTGGCTGGAGCCCCCAGACCCCAGGGGCCTCGCAGAGACACCAAGTCCCTCCACGGGACGGGGCTCTCCCACTGACAGCACGACGGAAGGGAGGAGGCGTCCAGTGGACAAGCCCCAGGAAGGTGGCACGTGCCTTTCTGGCACAGACCTGAGAGAGCGCCCCTCGCCTCTTTGCTCCCACCTGGCAGAGCTGGGCTGTGAGTGGGGGGCAGCTTGGGGGTCCCAGGACACCCAAGAGGGCCTCAGGCAGGGGTGGGAGAGGCCTTGTATGTGTGGTGTGTGCAGGATGGTGGTCCACCCTGGGTCCAGGGGCAGGAGCTTTCCTGGCTACACCCCCGGGAGCCAAATCAGGGGACTGTTACTATGTAACTACACTATGTACAGTGACCGTACTATGTACAGTTACTATGTAACCCCCCAGAGATGGTAACCTGGTTGTACTGCAGACAGGAACACAGAGGGCTCCCCATGCAGGGGCAGCTGTTCCACCTGGTGGTCATCACCATGTCATGAGGCTGCCAGGCGATCACCTGTGTGTGTGTCAGAGCCCGGTTCCCATCAACGCTGAGGCCTCGGGTAAAACATGTCCCCACTTTTAACCGTGGTACAAGACACCTGGCTTCAGCGCTGAGACACCAGTTTCCCTCCAGCAAAGGCTTTGTTGAATCTCAGAGATTCTGAGGCACCTATTCCCTCCTCGCATTGGCTCCTGGGGAGCTCAGAGCTGATCTTTGTCACGTGCCGAGCTTCCAGGCAGGGCTTTTGTGGGACAGTTTCCTTCCTAGCTTCCTCCTACTCCTCTTGCAGCCCTGCACCTGCCGTCGGGTGAAGAACTGAGATGGACCCCAGATTTAAGAGCCCATGAAGCCAATGTTGCTGGAGTGTCCTGGCCCCCGTGGGTGGTCCAGCCCTAGGGAGTGACAGGGAGGGTGAGGGGGGGCAGGAGCTGAGCTGGGCAGCCAGGGAGGAGGGCATCCTGTGGGCAGGGCCAGGAGCAGAGGGGGTCCAGGCCAGGGCAGGAAAGACAGGACGTGGGTTGGGGGGCGGTCTAGGGCGTCCCCACCAGGGCAGGGAGGGAGGGCTCATCTGGAGGTCATCAGCCATGGGCAGCTCCGGCCAGGAAGGTGGCAGGGGGTGGGCACGGCCCTGTGCTGGAGGAGGAGTGGGAGGAAGGAGAAGGCAGATGGGTGATGTGTCCTGGCTGGTTTCCTGGGAGATGCCCCCACCCAGGAGACTGTGAGCCTCTCCCCTTAGTTACTTTCTCACTGGTGCCTAGGATTCCCCACCCCACCCAGAATTCTGCAGAGGTTGCAAACTAAATATGAGAAAAAAAAAAGAAATGAGCAGAGAGCATGATTTCTGAATAACAATGAGGACATTTTATTGCAAGTTGTTTGGTGCAGGAAGAGGGCTGCGGTGGGCCCAGGCTGGGCACGGGGAGACCCTACCGGATCCTGTTGGGAGAATCTCTATGCCCTAATTTCTTTTTTTAACCATGCTGTGTGGCATGCGGGATCTTAGTTCCCCGACCAGGAATGGAACCTGTGCCCCCTGCAGTGGAAGCGTGGAGTCTTAACCACTAGACCCACTGGGAAGTCCTGGATGCCCTAATCGTGGGAGCTCTGGGCACCCTCTTTGGCCCCTGACCCTTCAGGTTCACACGTCCTCATAACTTGACCTCCTGCCCTGTGCTCCCTGCTGTTGCCGACACCAGCTGTGCTGTGACCTCTCATCCTTCCTGGGGCATCTGTCTGCCTGAAGATCCCCTCCCCCCAGACCCTCTCCCCACGTCCTCATACAGCATGTCCATCCATCCATCGTATTGGTGTCAGGTCTCTGCCCTTTTGGGGAGGGGGTTTCTTGCCTCATAGTCTCAGACTGTAAAGAATCCAGGGAAGCAGTTCAGATATTATCCTGGAGGCAGGGGAGTGGGGGAGAGGGCCTGAGGGCCGGCAGTGGGTGAGGTCCACACAAGAATAGCAAGTGTAGGGAAGCTGCAGAGGTGGGCTCTCCTGGGTCCTGCTGCCCTGATCCCCTGCTCTGGAATATTCTCTGGGCTTTTCTGGGTGAGAGTGAAACTATCCCTCAAGGGATGAGGAATCAAGAGGAGAAGGTCCCCGGGAGAGACCTCAGGGTCACAGTGGCAGGGAACAAGAGGGTCACTGAGACCATCCCATCTTGTCCCCAACCGGGGTCTAAGAACAGTGAACAGACTAAAAGGGTGAGGATTACAGGCCCCAGAGCAATTCAGACCCCAGCCCCAGACAGGACAGAGAAAACAGAAAAATCTACCCAATTGTCACTCCTGACCCCAAGAAGATGGAAAGGGGGAGACTCACCCAGGATGGTCAGCTGGGTCCACACAGCACACAGTGACACAGCCTCGAACATAAACCCACCTGTCAACCACCCAGCCCTTAACCCAGGCCCAACTGCAGCTGCACTGAGGCTCCAGGACCACCCCTGTGGTCATGGGGGCTAGTCTGGCCTCGAGGAGGGAAGGGGAAACCCCTCTAATCCTGCAACTTCGCCCCAGGGAAGCGGGGCTCCATCCATCCCCAGTTGCGGGAGGGGCAGGAGGGATGTCTGGGTGTCACATCACATCCCAGGGAATTTCCTTTCTGGAGAGCAGCTCGAGGGGGGCGTCATGGTGGGAGGGTGAGGAGTCTCTTTAGCACCCTGAGGGGTTGGAGCTGTGGCCTCTGCAGAGTGAGGCCGCGGGGCATTCTGGGGGCTCCATTTCCTTAGAGGCATTCCAACAGGGCCATGTTTGTAGTAACTTGTGTGTGTGTGTGCAATTAAAGGTGCAGCTATGAGATCCTATGTTAGCACCTAGGACAGTCATCTGGGAGGGTCTCTGATCCCATTCTGAGCCCCTAAAGAAGTGTACAGTTCACAGACGAACCCACAGCACCTTCCTAGAACCTGATTCCGGACCTCAAGCTCATGGGACCCATCGACCACCATGGACACTTAGACATGAGGAAGTTGCGGTGGAGTCAGTGGTGGACTGACTTCTAAGGGGTCAGAGAGAGAAAGGCTGACCTTGGCCCTGGGGCCTTGAATGGAGGCAGGACCCACCTGACACAAGTGGGAGGAGGGATACCAGGGGGAGTGTGGGATGAGTGACCAGGGTTAGGGACTGGAGGTTCCTGTGAGTGTGACAGTGAGGGCCTGGGGGAGGGGCAGAAGGCAGTGTCCCTGGGGAGGTGGGAATAGGAGGGGCCCTAAGGATGGGAGTAGGAGGGGGTGCAGTGGGGGTGACTCTAGGACGAGGTCATGGGGAATTACCAGGGTGAGTTTTAAACCAAAGGACACATGGAATCAGTGGGTCATCATCAATGGACAGAAGGACACTTGAGGGGGAACACAATCCAGAATGTGATGCTGAGGGTTCCAGGGAAAGGAGCTGAGGTATTGTCCCGGGGGCCCTGGCAACCAACCAGTGTGTGACCAGGACAATCAGATGTGGACATGGCCCACACAGAGGAGGAAGCAAGGAAGCCGGTGGGGAAGGTGGACAGACTTCCATTCCTGCAGCGACCCAATTCCCTGTTCTCGAATGTTCTCTGGGGGGAGGGGGGGTTCCTGGGTGACAGTGAAACCATCCCTCGCAAGAGTCCCAAGACTCCATCCTCTATCTTGATTTCTGAAAGGATAAGAGGATTTTGTTCACCTTTGAGGATGGTTGAGTTCAGGACACCAAATGCAGAAAGAAAAATGAGCAGAGAGCACGACTTCTGAATGACAATGAGGACATTTTATTGAGAGTTGATTGGGTGCAGGAGGGAGGGCTGGGGGGAGCAAGGTGGGTGGGTAGACCCTCCAGAGGTCCTGTGGCTCCAGTCCCCTGAGGGTGGGGGGACCAGGACCTAAGAGCACTCGGAGGGTGACACTGTCTTCTCCACGGTGGTCACCTCGTGCGTGACCTGGCAGGTGACGCTGTCGTAAGATTTCCACTCGCTGGCCGTCAGGGTCAGGTAGCTGCTGGCCGCGAACTTGTTGTTGCTCTGTTTCGAGGGCTGGCTGGTCTCCACGCCCCTGGTGATGGTGGTGCCGTCTGCCTTCGAGGCCACCTTCACGCTGCCCGGGTAGAAGTCATTGATGAGACACACCAGGGTGGCCTTGTTGGCGCTGAGCTCCTCAGTGGAGGGAGCAAACAGAGTGACCGAGGGCGCGGACTTTGGCTGACCTGCAAAGTGGGGGAGAGACGGGAGGTGACTGGGGCAGCGTCCATCGTGGGAACCCCTGACCTCAGGAGAAGTGGGCACAGGTGCCCAAAGTCCAGTGCATGGGTCCCAGGCGGGCCATTGCTCCCCCGAGGTCAGGCAGCCATGGCTGGGGTCGCGCACCTTCTGTCGGGGGATCCTCAGTGCCCGACTCCTGGGAGTTCGGGGCTCCCTTGCAAGTCTCCATCTCTTGCTCAGGCTCCCACCTCCCATAAACCACATCCCACCCTCTGCTCCCTGGTGCTGCCTGGCGTCCACCCTGAGGTCCCCTCTTTCCTCTGGGTGTCTGTCCATCCTGGGCATCTGTCTGTCTGAGATCTTCCCCTGGTTCTTGTCCGGTGTCCTCACACAGGCCATCTGTCTGTCCCCCGTTCAGGCTCTCTTCCCTTTCAGGGTGGGGGTTTGCTGCCCACAGTCCCCCTGACGCCAGCCTCACAGCCCCCAACTCTCTAGGGCTGCCACAGAGACCACAGAGACCCCTCTAGGGCTGCCAGGGTGGAGGGAGCGTCAGCCCCGGGGCTGGGGTCCAGGGAGTCCCACAAATGAGAGTTTCCATGTGGGTGAATGTTATGTTCTGAGCCTGGGGCTGTGTCTGTTCTGAGGGGTCCCCTGACCTGTGAAGTCCCGCTGGGGATCTGTCTGTCCTAGGACATCTGTCTGCCTGGCCGGGTCAGTTCCTGTCACCTGTCCCTATGAGGAGTCCCCACCCTGGGCGTCTGAGCTAGGGGCTCACGTCCAGTGTGTAACTGGGTGAGGCGACCGTTAAGGCCCGAGTGTCCTGAGGTCTGTGCGGCCTGGGGTGTCCTGCTTGCTGGGAGAAGGATGGGGACCTAGCACCCTGAGGCCACCTTCTCAACGGGACACTCGTCCACCCTTCCCCCGTGTACTGTTCCCTCCTCCTCTCTCCAAGTCCCCTGGCTTTGGGGTCCCTCACTAGCCCCCATTTGGGTCCCTGAGCAGAAAGATCCCAGGATGACACCCATGCTCTGTCCAGCCCTTTCCAGTGTCCTTCCCACATCCCTGGACCCGGTGCCCCAGCCTGAGACCCCCCCATTCCTTGGGCCTCAGCCCCTCCGTTCTCCTCAGACCCCGGGGATGGGCACCCTGAGGAGGGAGCTGAGATGCCAGCATCCAGAGAAGAAGGGCCTGGAGGGAAGGCTCGGGGTGGGCAGAGCGAGGGGTGGCAGGAGGGTCACTGAGCCCGTCCCCACCATGTCCACCAGTTTCTGTGAAGAACGACAGGCTTGGGGGGGATGGACAGCCTAGAAGGGTGAAGGTGACAGGCTCCAGAGAGTGAGACCCCAGCCCCAGACAGGAGGGAAAAGACAAGAAAATCTGCCCAAATTTCACTGTGGACCCTGAAGAGGAGGGGAAGGGGGAGACTCACCCAGGACGGTCAGCTTGGTCCCTCCGCCGAGCACAGCACACAGTGACACAGCCTCGAACATAAACCCTCCTGACACGCCCTCCACCCCCTGCCCAGGCCCACCTGCAGCTGCACAGAGGCCCCAGGGCCACCCTCCTTGTCATGGGGGCTGGTCTGGCCTCGGGGAGGATGAGGGGGGGACCCCACCCCACCAGCAACTTCACCCCTGGGAAGCGGAGCTCCATCCATCCCCAGTCATGGGAGGTGCAGGAGAGACATCTGGGTGTCACATCACATCCCAGGGAACTTCCTTTCTTGGAGGAGGCGGTGGCCCCTGGAGAGCAGCTTGGGGGGGTGTTGTGGTGGCAGAATGAGTAGCCTGTTTACAGCCCGGAGGGGATGGAGATGTGCCCTCTGCAGATTGAGGCCCGGGACATTCTTGAGGCTCTACTCGTCCTAGAGGCACGTCCAACACGACCATGTTTGTAGTAACTTGCGTGTGTGTGTGTGTGTGAGTGTGTGTGTGCATCTAAAGGTGTAGCTATGAGATCCTACGTTAGCACTTAGGACAGTCGTCTGTGATGATCTCAGATCCCATTCTGAGCTCCTGAGGAAGTGCATCAGTTCACAGACGAACCCACGGCACCTTCCCAGAACCTGATTCTGGACCTCGAGCTCAAGGGGCCCATCGTCCACCATGGACACTTGGACATGGGGCACTTGTGGTGGAGTCAGTGGTGGGCTGACTTCTAAAGGGTCAGAGAGAGAAAGGCTGGCCTCAGTCCCAGGGCCTTGAAGGCAGCTGGGACCCTCCTGACACAAGTGGAAGGAGGGCTACCTAGGGGGAGTGTGGGATGAGTGACCAGGGTCAGGGACTGAGGGTCCTGTGCAGAGTGTGACAGGAAAGCCTGGGGGAGGGGCACAGGGCCGTTTCCCTAGGGAGGTGGGAGCAAGAGGGGCCCTGAGGAGGGGGACGCTCTAGGATGAGGTCATGGGGAATTACCAGGGTGGGTTTTGAGCAAAAGGACACATGGAATCGGAGGGTCATCATATATAGGACCGACAGACTCTCGAGGGGGAACACAATCCAGAATGTGATGCTGAGGGTTCCAGGGAAGGGAGCTGAGGTATTGTCCCGGGTGCCCTGGCAACCAACCAGTGTGTGACCAGGACAATCAGATGTGGACATGGCCCACACAGAGGAGGAAGCATGGAAGCCGGTGGGGAAGGTGGACAGACTTCCATTCCTGCAGCGACCCAATTCCCTGTTCTCGAATGTTCTCTGGGGGGAGGGGGGGTTCCTGGGTGACAGTGAAACCATCCCTCGCAAGAGTCCCAAGACTCCATCCTCTATCTTGATTTCTGAAAGGATAAGAGGATTTTGTTCACCTCTGAGGATGGTTGAGTTCAGGACACCAAATGCAGAAAGAAAAATGAGCGGAGAGCATGACTTCTGAATGACAATGAGGACATTTTATTGAGAGTTGATTGGGTGCAGGAAGGAGGGCTGGGGGGAGCAGGGTGGGTGGGTAGACCCTCCAGGGGTCCTGTGGCTCCGGTCCCCTGAGGGTGGGGGGACCAGGACCTAAGAGCACTCGGAGGGTGACACTGTCTTCTCCACGGTGGTCACCTCGTGCGTGACCTGGCAGGTGACGCTGTCGTAAGATTTCCACTCGCTGGCCGTCAGGGCCAGGTAGCTGCTGGCCGCATACTTGCTGTTGCTCTGTTTCGAGGGCTGGCTGGTCTCCACGCCCCTGGTGATGGTGGTGCCGCCTGCCTTCCAGACCACCGTCACGCTGCCCGGGTAGAAGTCATTGATGAGACACACCAGGGTGGCCTTGTTGGCGCTGAGCTCCTCAGTGGAGGGAGCAAACAGAGTGACCGTGGGCGCGGACTTTGGCTGACCTGCAAAGTGGGGGAGAGACGGGAGGTGACTGGGGCAGCGTCCATCGTGGGAACCCCTGACCTCAGGAGAAGTGGGCACAGGTGCCCAAAGTCCAGTGCATGGATCCCAGGCGGGCCCTTGCTCCCCCGAGGTCAGGCAGCCATGGCTGGGGTCGCTCACCTTCTGTCGGGGGATCCTCAGTGCCCGACTCCTGGGAGTTCGGGGCTCCCTTGCAAGTCTCCATCTCTTGCTCAGGCTCCCACCTCCCATAAACCACATCCCACCCTCTGCTCCCTGGTGCTGCCTGGCGTCCACCCTGAGGTCCCCTCTTTCCTCTGGGTGTCTGTCCATCCTGGGCATCTGTCTGTCTGAGATCTTCCCCTGGTTCTTGTCCGGTGTCCTCACACAGGCCGTCTGTCTGTCCCCCGTTCAGGCTCTCTTCCCTTTCAGGGTGGGGGTTTGCTGCCCACAGTCCCCCTGACGCCAGCCTCACAGCCCCCAACCCTCTAGGGCTGCCACAGAGACCACAGAGACCCCTCTAGGGCTGCCAGGGTGGAGGGAGCGTCAGCCCCGGGGCTGGGGTCCAGGGAGTCCCACAAATGAGAGTTTCCATGTGGGTGAATGCTGTGTTCTGAGCCTGGGGCTGTGTCTGTTCTGAGGGGTCCCCTGACCTGTGAAGTCCCGCTGGGGATCTGTCTGTCCTAGGACATCTGTCTGCCTGGCCGGGTCAGTTCCTGTCACCCGTCCCTATGAGGAGTCCCCACCCTGGGCGTCTGAGCTAGGGGCTCACGTCCAGTGTGTAACTGGGTGAGGCGACCGTTAAGGCCCGAGTGTCCTGAGGTCTGTGCGGCCTGGGGTGTCCTGCTTGCTGGGAGAAGGATGGGGACCTAGCACCCTGAGGCCACCTTCTCAACGGGACACTCGTCCACCCTTCCCCCGTGTACTGTTCCCTCCTCCTCTCTCCAAGTCCCCTGGCTTTGGGGTCCCTCACTAGCCCCCATTTGGGTCCCTGAGCAGAAAGATCCCAGGATGACACCCATGCTCTGTCCAGCCCTTTCCAGTGTCCTTCCCACATCCCTGGACCCGGTGCCCCAGCCTGAGACCCCCCCATTCCTTGGGCCTCAGCCCCTCCGTTCTCCTCAGACCCCGGGGATGGGCACCCTGAGGAGGGAGCTGAGATGCCAGCATCCAGAGAAGAAGGGCCTGGAGGGAAGGCTCGGGGTGGGCAGAGCGAGGGGTGGCAGGAGGGTCACTGAGCCCGTCCCCACCATGTCCACCAGTTTCTGTGAAGAACGACAGGCTTGGGGGGGATGGACAGCCTAGAAGGGTGAAGGTGACAGGCTCCAGAGAGTGAGACCCCAGCCCCAGACAGGAGGGAAAAGACAAGAAAATCTGCCCAAATTTCACTGTGGACCCTGAAGAGGAGGGGAAGGGGGAGACTCACCCAGGACGGTCAGCTTGGTCCCTCCGCCGAGCACAGCACACAGTGACACAGCCTCGAACATAAACCCTCCTGACACGCCCTCCACCCCCTGCCCAGGCCCACCTGCAGCTGCACAGAGGCCCCAGGGCCACCCTCCTTGTCATGGGGGCTGGTCTGGCCTCGGGGAGGATGAGGGGGGGACCCCACCCCACCAGCAACTTCACCCCTGGGAAGCGGAGCTCCATCCATCCCCAGTCATGGGAGGTGCAGGAGAGACATCTGGGTGTCACATCACATCCCAGGGAACTTCCTTTCTTGGAGGAGGCGGTGGCCCCTGGAGAGCAGCTTGGGGGGGTGTTGTGGTGGCAGAATGAGTAGCCTGTTTACAGCCCGGAGGGGATGGAGATGTGCCCTCTGCAGATTGAGGCCCGGGACATTCTTGAGGCTCTACTCGTCCTAGAGGCACGTCCAACACGACCATGTTTGTAGTAACTTGCGTGTGTGTGTGTGTGTGAGTGTGTGTGTGCATCTAAAGGTGTAGCTATGAGATCCTACGTTAGCACTTAGGACAGTCGTCTGTGATGATCTCAGATCCCATTCTGAGCTCCTGAGGAAGTGCATCAGTTCACAGACGAACCCACGGCACCTTCCCAGAACCTGATTCTGGACCTCGAGCTCAAGGGGCCCATCGTCCACCATGGACACTTGGACATGGGGCACTTGTGGTGGAGTCAGTGGTGGGCTGACTTCTAAAGGGTCAGAGAGAGAAAGGCTGGCCTCAGTCCCAGGGCCTTGAAGGCAGCTGGGACCCTCCTGACACAAGTGGAAGGAGGGCTACCTAGGGGGAGTGTGGGATGAGTGACCAGGGTCAGGGACTGAGGGTCCTGTGCAGAGTGTGACAGGAAAGCCTGGGGGAGGGGCACAGGGCCGTTTCCCTAGGGAGGTGGGAGCAAGAGGGGCCCTGAGGAGGGGGACGCTCTAGGATGAGGTCATGGGGAATTACCAGGGTGGGTTTTGAGCAAAAGGACACATGGAATCGGAGGGTCATCATATATAGGACCGACAGACTCTCGAGGGGGAACACAATCCAGAATGTGATGCTGAGGGTTCCAGGGAAGGGAGCTGAGGTATTGTCCCGGGTGCCCTGGCAACCAACCAGTGTGTGACCAGGACAATCAGATGTGGACATGGCCCACACAGAGGAGGAAGCATGGAAGCCGGTGGGGAAGGTGGACAGACTTCCATTCCTGCAGCGACCCAATTCCCTGTTCTCGAATGTTCTCTGGGGGGAGGGGGGGTTCCTGGGTGACAGTGAAACCATCCCTCGCAAGAGTCCCAAGACTCCATCCTCTATCTTGATTTCTGAAAGGATAAGAGGATTTTGTTCACCTCTGAGGATGGTTGAGTTCAGGACACCAAATGCAGAAAGAAAAATGAGCGGAGAGCATGACTTCTGAATGACAATGAGGACATTTTATTGAGAGTTGATTGGGTGCAGGAAGGAGGGCTGGGGGGAGCAGGGTGGGTGGGTAGACCCTCCAGGGGTCCTGTGGCTCCGGTCCCCTGAGGGTGGGGGGACCAGGACCTAAGAGCACTCGGAGGGTGACACTGTCTTCTCCACGGTGGTCACCTCGTGCGTGACCTGGCAGGTGACGCTGTCGTAAGATTTCCACTCGCTGGCCGTCAGGGCCAGGTAGCTGCTGGCCGCATACTTGCTGTTGCTCTGTTTCGAGGGCTGGCTGGTCTCCACGCCCCTGGTGATGGTGGTGCCGCCTGCCTTCCAGACCACCGTCACGCTGCCCGGGTAGAAGTCATTGATGAGACACACCAGGGTGGCCTTGTTGGCGCTGAGCTCCTCAGTGGAGGGAGCAAACAGAGTGACCGTGGGCGCGGACTTTGGCTGACCTGCAAAGTGGGGGAGAGACGGGAGGTGACTGGGGCAGCGTCCATCGTGGGAACCCCTGACCTCAGGAGAAGTGGGCACAGGTGCCCAAAGTCCAGTGCATGGATCCCAGGCGGGCCCTTGCTCCCCCGAGGTCAGGCAGCCATGGCTGGGGTCGCTCACCTTCTGTCGGGGGATCCTCAGTGCCCGACTCCTGGGAGTTCGGGGCTCCCTTGCAAGTCTCCATCTCTTGCTCAGGCTCCCACCTCCCATAAACCACATCCCACCCTCTGCTCCCTGGTGCTGCCTGGCGTCCACCCTGAGGTCCCCTCTTTCCTCTGGGTGTCTGTCCATCCTGGGCATCTGTCTGTCTGAGATCTTCCCCTGGTTCTTGTCCGGTGTCCTCACACAGGCCGTCTGTCTGTCCCCCGTTCAGGCTCTCTTCCCTTTCAGGGTGGGGGTTTGCTGCCCACAGTCCCCCTGACGCCAGCCTCACAGCCCCCAACCCTCTAGGGCTGCCACAGAGACCACAGAGACCCCTCTAGGGCTGCCAGGGTGGAGGGAGCGTCAGCCCCGGGGCTGGGGTCCAGGGAGTCCCACAAATGAGAGTTTCCATGTGGGTGAATGCTGTGTTCTGAGCCTGGGGCTGTGTCTGTTCTGAGGGGTCCCCTGACCTGTGAAGTCCCGCTGGGGATCTGTCTGTCCTAGGACATCTGTCTGCCTGGCCGGGTCAGTTCCTGTCACCCGTCCCTATGAGGAGTCCCCACCCTGGGCGTCTGAGCTAGGGGCTCACGTCCAGTGTGTAACTGGGTGAGGCGACCGTTAAGGCCCGAGTGTCCTGAGGTCTGTGCGGCCTGGGGTGTCCTGCTTGCTGGGAGAAGGATGGGGACCTAGCACCCTGAGGCCACCTTCTCAACGGGACACTCGTCCACCCTTCCCCCGTGTACTGTTCCCTCCTCCTCTCTCCAAGTCCCCTGGCTTTGGGGTCCCTCACTAGCCCCCATTTGGGTCCCTGAGCAGAAAGATCCCAGGATGACACCCATGCTCTGTCCAGCCCTTTCCAGTGTCCTTCCCACATCCCTGGACCCGGTGCCCCAGCCTGAGACCCCCCATTCCTTGGGCCTCAGCCCCTCCGTTCTCCTCAGACCCCGGGGATGGGCACCCTGAGGAGGGAGCTGAGATGCCAGCATCCAGAGAAGAAGGGCCTGGAGGGAAGGCTCGGGGTGGGCAGAGCGAGGGGTGGCAGGAGGGTCACTGAGCCCGTCCCCACCATGTCCACCAGTTTCTGTGAAGAACGACAGGCTTGGGGGGGATGGACAGCCTAGAAGGGTGAAGGTGACAGGCTCCAGAGAGTGAGACCCCAGCCCCAGACAGGAGGGAAAAGACAAGAAAATCTGCCCAAATTTCACTGTGGACCCTGAAGAGGAGGGGAAGGGGGAGACTCACCCAGGACGGTCAGCTTGGTCCCTCCGCCGAGCACAGCACACAGTGACACAGCCTCGAACATAAACCCTCCTGACACGCCCTCCACCCCCTGCCCAGGCCCACCTGCAGCTGCACAGAGGCCCCAGGGCCACCCTCCTTGTCATGGGGGCTGGTCTGGCCTCGGGGAGGATGAGGGGGGGACCCCACCCCACCAGCAACTTCACCCCTGGGAAGCGGAGCTCCATCCATCCCCAGTCATGGGAGGTGCAGGAGAGACATCTGGGTGTCACATCACATCCCAGGGAACTTCCTTTCTTGGAGGAGGCGGTGGCCCCTGGAGAGCAGCTTGGGGGGGTGTTGTGGTGGCAGAATGAGTAGCCTGTTTACAGCCCGGAGGGGATGGAGATGTGCCCTCTGCAGATTGAGGCCCGGGACATTCTTGAGGCTCTACTCGTCCTAGAGGCACGTCCAACACGACCATGTTTGTAGTAACTTGCGTGTGTGTGTGTGTGTGAGTGTGTGTGTGCATCTAAAGGTGTAGCTATGAGATCCTACGTTAGCACTTAGGACAGTCGTCTGTGATGATCTCAGATCCCATTCTGAGCTCCTGAGGAAGTGCATCAGTTCACAGACGAACCCACGGCACCTTCCCAGAACCTGATTCTGGACCTCGAGCTCAAGGGGCCCATCGTCCACCATGGACACTTGGACATGGGGCACTTGTGGTGGAGTCAGTGGTGGGCTGACTTCTAAAGGGTCAGAGAGAGAAAGGCTGGCCTCAGTCCCAGGGCCTTGAAGGCAGCTGGGACCCTCCTGACACAAGTGGAAGGAGGGCTACCTAGGGGGAGTGTGGGATGAGTGACCAGGGTCAGGGACTGAGGGTCCTGTGCAGAGTGTGACAGGAAAGCCTGGGGGAGGGGCACAGGGCCGTTTCCCTAGGGAGGTGGGAGCAAGAGGGGCCCTGAGGAGGGGGACGCTCTAGGATGAGGTCATGGGGAATTACCAGGGTGGGTTTTGAGCAAAAGGACACATGGAATCGGAGGGTCACCATATATAGGACCGACAGACTCTCGAGGGGGAACACAATCCAGAATGTGATGCTGAGGGTTCCAGGGAAGGGAGCTGAGGTATTGTCCCGGGTGCCCTGGCAACCAACCAGTGTGTGACCAGGACAATCAGATGTGGACATGGCCCACACAGAGGAGGAAGCAAGGAAGCCGGTGGGGAAGGTGGACAGACTTCCATTCCTGCAGCGACCCAATTCCCTGTTCTCGAATGTTCTCTGGGGGGAGGGGGGGTTCCTGGGTGACAGTGAAACCATCCCTCGCAAGAGTCCCAAGACTCCATCCTCTATCTTGATTTCTGAAAGGATAAGAGGATTTTGTTCACCTCTGAGGATGGTTGAGTTCAGGACACCAAATGCAGAAAGAAAAATGAGCGGAGAGCATGACTTCTGAATGACAATGAGGACATTTTATTGAGAGTTGATTGGGTGCAGGAAGGAGGGCTGGGGGGAGCAGGGTGGGTGGGTAGACCCTCCAGGGGTCCTGTGGCTCCGGTCCCCTGAGGGTGGGGGGACCAGGACCTAAGAGCACTCGGAGGGTGACACTGTCTTCTCCACGGTGGTCACCTCGTGCGTGACCTGGCAGGTGACGCTGTCGTAAGATTTCCACTCGCTGGCCGTCAGGGCCAGGTAGCTGCTGGCCGCATACTTGCTGTTGCTCTGTTTCGAGGGCTGGCTGGTCTCCACGCCCCTGGTGATGGTGGTGCCGCCTGCCTTCCAGACCACCTTCACGCTGCCCGGGTAGAAGTCATTGATGAGACACACCAGGGTGGCCTTGTTGGCGCTGAGCTCCTCAGTGGAGGGAGCAAACAGAGTGACCGTGGGCGCGGACTTTGGCTGACCTGCAAAGTGGGGGAGAGACGGGAGGTGACTGGGGCAGCGTCCATCGTGGGAACCCCTGACCTCAGGAGAAGTGGGCACAGGTGCCCAAAGTCCAGTGCATGGATCCCAGGCGGGCCATTGCTCCCCCGAGGTCAGGCAGCCATGGCTGGGGTCGCTCACCTTCTGTCGGGGGATCCTCAGTGCCCGACTCCTGGGAGTTCGGGGCTCCCTTGCAAGTCTCCATCTCTTGCTCAGGCTCCCACCTCCCATAAACCACATCCCACCCTCTGCTCCCTGGTGCTGCCTGGCCTCCACCCTGAGGTCCCCTCTTTCCTCTGGGTGTCTGTCCATCCTGGGCATCTGTCTGTCTGAGATCTTCCCCTGGTTCTTGTCCGGTGTCCTCACACAGGCCATCTGTCTGTCCCCTGTTCAGGCTCTCTTCCCTTTCAGGGTGGGGGTTTGCTGCCCACAGTCCCCCTGACGCCAGCCTCACAGCCCCCAACCCTCTAGGGCTGCCACAGAGACCACAGAGACCCCTCTAGGGCTGCCAGGGTGGAGGGAGCGTCAGCCCCGGGGCTGGGGTCCAGGGAGTCCCACAAATGAGAGTTTCCATGTGGGTGAATGCTGTGTTCTGAGCCTGGGGCTGTGTCTGTTCTGAGGGGTCCCCTGACCTGTGAAGTCCCGCTGGGGATCTGTCTGTCCTAGGACATCTGTCTGCCTGGCCGGGTCAGTTCCTGTCACCCGTCCCTATGAGGAGTCCCCACCCTGGGCGTCTGAGCTAGGGGCTCACGTCCAGTGTGTAACTGGGTGAGGCGACCGTTAAGGCCCGAGTGTCCTGAGGTCTGTGCGGCCTGGGGTGTCCTGCTTGCTGGGAGAAGGATGGGGACCTAGCACCCTGAGGCCACCTTCTCAACGGGACACTCGTCCACCCTTCCCCCGTGTACTGTTCCCTCCTCCTCTCTCCAAGTCCCCTGGCTTTGGGGTCCCTCACTAGCCCCCATTTGGGTCCCTGAGCAGAAAGATCCCAGGATGACACCCATGCTCTGTCCAGCCCTTTCCAGTGTCCTTCCCACATCCCTGGACCCGGTGCCCCAGCCTGAGACCCCCCATTCCTTGGGCCTCAGCCCCTCCGTTCTCCTCAGACCCCGGGGATGGGCACCCTGAGGAGGGAGCTGAGATGCCAGCATCCAGAGAAGAAGGGCCTGGAGGGAAGGCTCGGGGTGGGCAGAGCGAGGGGTGGCAGGAGGGTCACTGAGCCCGTCCCCACCATGTCCACCAGTTTCTGTGAAGAACGACAGGCTTGGGGGGGATGGACAGCCTAGAAGGGTGAAGGTGACAGGCTCCAGAGAGTGAGACCCCAGCCCCAGACAGGAGGGAAAAGACAAGAAAATCTGCCCAAATTTCACTGTGGACCCTGAAGAGGAGGGGAAGGGGGAGACTCACCCAGGACGGTCAGCTTGGTCCCTCCGCCGAGCACAGCACACAGTGACACAGCCTCGAACATAAACCCTCCTGACACGCCCTCCACCCCCTGCCCAGGCCCACCTGCAGCTGCACAGAGGCCCCAGGGCCACCCTCCTTGTCATGGGGGCTGGTCTGGCCTCGGGGAGGATGAGGGGGGGACCCCACCCCACCAGCAACTTCACCCCTGGGAAGCGGAGCTCCATCCATCCCCAGTCATGGGAGGTGCAGGAGAGACATCTGGGTGTCACATCACATCCCAGGGAACTTCCTTTCTTGGAGGAGGCGGTGGCCCCTGGAGAGCAGCTTGGGGGGGTGTTGTGGTGGCAGAATGAGTAGCCTGTTTACAGCCCGGAGGGGATGGAGATGTGCCCTCTGCAGATTGAGGCCCGGGACATTCTTGAGGCTCTACTCGTCCTAGAGGCACGTCCAACACGACCATGTTTGTAGTAACTTGCGTGTGTGTGTGTGTGTGAGTGTGTGTGTGCATCTAAAGGTGTAGCTATGAGATCCTACGTTAGCACTTAGGACAGTCGTCTGTGATGATCTCAGATCCCATTCTGAGCTCCTGAGGAAGTGCATCAGTTCACAGACGAACCCACGGCACCTTCCCAGAACCTGATTCTGGACCTCGAGCTCAAGGGGCCCATCGTCCACCATGGACACTTGGACATGGGGCACTTGTGGTGGAGTCAGTGGTGGGCTGACTTCTAAAGGGTCAGAGAGAGAAAGGCTGGCCTCAGTCCCAGGGCCTTGAAGGCAGCTGGGACCCTCCTGACACAAGTGGAAGGAGGGCTACCTAGGGGGAGTGTGGGATGAGTGACCAGGGTCAGGGACTGAGGGTCCTGTGCAGAGTGTGACAGGAAAGCCTGGGGGAGGGGCACAGGGCCGTTTCCCTAGGGAGGTGGGAGCAAGAGGGGCCCTGAGGAGGGGGACGCTCTAGGATGAGGTCATGGGGAATTACCAGGGTGGGTTTTGAGCAAAAGGACACATGGAATCGGAGGGTCACCATATATAGGACCGACAGACTCTCGAGGGGGAACACAATCCAGAATGTGATGCTGAGGGTTCCAGGGAAGGGAGCTGAGGTATTGTCCCGGGGGCCCTGGCAACCAACCAGTGTGTGACCAGGACAATCAGATGTGGACATGGCCCACACAGAGGAGGAAGCAAGGAAGCCGGTGGGGAAGGTGGACAGACTTCCATTCCTGCAGCGACCCAATTCCCTGTTCTCGAATGTTCTCTGGGGGGAGGGGGGGTTCCTGGGTGACAGTGAAACCATCCCTCGCAAGAGTCCCAAGACTCCATCCTCTATCTTGATTTCTGAAAGGATAAGAGGATTTTGTTCACCTCTGAGGATGGTTGAGTTCAGGACACCAAATGCAGAAAGAAAAATGAGCGGAGAGCATGACTTCTGAATGACAATGAGGACATTTTATTGAGAGTTGATTGGGTGCAGGAGGGAGGGCTGGGGGGAGCAGGGTGGGTGGGTAGACCCTCCAGGGGTCCTGTGGCTCCAGTCCCCTGAGGGTGGGGGGACCAGGACCTAAGAGCACTCGGAGGGTGACACTGTCTTCTCCACGGTGGTCACCTCGTGCGTGACCTGGCAGGTGACGCTGTCGTAAGATTTCCACTCGCTGGCCGTCAGGGCCAGGTAGCTGCTGGCCGCGTACTTGCTGTTGCTCTGTTTCGAGGGCTGGCTGGTCTCCACGCCCCTGGTGATGGTGGTGCCGCCTGCTTTCCAGACCACCTTCACGCTGCCCGGGTAGAAGTCATTGATGAGACACACCAGGGTGGCCTTGTCGGCGCTGAGCTCCTCAGTGGAGGGAGCAAACAGAGTGACCGTGGGCGCGGACTTTGGCTGACCTGCAAAGTGGGGGAGAGACGGGAGGTGACTGGGGCAGCGTCCATCGCGGGAGCCCCTGACCTCAGGAGAAGCGGGCACAGGTGCCCAAAGTCCAGTGCATGGATCCCAGGCGGGCCCTTGCTCCCCTGAGGTCAGGCAGCCATGGCTGGGGTCGCTCACCTTCTGTCGGGGGATCCTCAGAAACTCTTCCATGTCACCCTCCCAGGTGACCCGGCCAAGCCATTCCATCTGCAGCCTCAGTGTCTCTGTGTGTAACCGGGCAGCTCTCCTCCCTCCTCCTGGTCCCAGGAGTCTGACTTTGAAATCTGGCCCCGACCTCCTGAGCCCTCAGCCCAGCATCAGGCCCCCACATGGCTTCATCCTTCGGGAGCCCAGATGCCTCCTCTGTGAACCGGAGTCCCCCACCCCACCTGCCAGGATACTGACTGTGTATGGAGAGGCCCCGAAGCGGAGCCATGTGCACAGCGGGACCTGGAGCCTCCTCTCCTTGTCGGGCACCGGCTCTGCCCCAGACTGGCCTCAGCCGTTCCGGCGAGGGCTGGGTCCGCCTCACCATAGCCCCGGGGGCTCCTCCGAGGCCCTGCCCATCTCCCCGTACCTCTGCCCTGACTGCAAGGCCCCTCGCCTTGGCTGTCTTCTTGGAGCTGCTCCCCCAGAGGACGGCACAGCTGCCCCCATGCAGCACCTCTGACGACTCTGATTTTATGGGGCAGCTGTGAGCTCTGAGCCCCTGTTCGTGATCTCCTGAGTCTTATGCAACCTTTGAGGCAGGTAGAGGCCGACCCTTGGACAGGTGTGATCCCTGGGCCCCAGGGGGTCAGGGCTCCAGGGACAGAGAAGTTCTGCCCTACAGGACTCGCTCCGTTCTGACCACCATCCTGGGAGCCTCTGGTCACCTTTTCCCAATTCACCTGTGTCTCCATGTCCCTGTGTCCTCACAGCCCAGCCGGGGCCCAGGGAGCCTCAGCCCGGAGTGAGTGGGACCCCTCTCTCTGCCCTCCGTGGGCCTCCCTCGGGCTGCTCCTCTGTGTCCCTGGAGGCTGGGTCATAGCTCCAGCCATGTCCCCGACCTCCTTTGTGGCCCTCAGCCCAGACCCTGGGGCTTGGAGACTGTCTCCAAGGCCACCCTAGTGCCCCTTGTCAGAACAAGCCTCTGGTCCCTACGCCAGTGTCTGCCCTAGAAGAGGGGAAGGAGCCCCCATTCCTGGGCCAAACCCCAGCCCAGGCCCCTGGACAGGCCATGTCCAACCGCTGGACTCTGGAGGTGGCTGCTTCTGCGGTTGGGGTCCTTCCTGCTGGTTACCCCAAGACCAACCTGCCTCCCCAGGCCCCAAGGAAAAAGGTGGGGGTCGGTCCTTAAGCTGGGAGGGCAGAGGGGAAGCAGCCCCCAGAGAGAAAAAAGTGACTTTCCCGAGACAGCAGAGGGTGGGACAGACTGGGAAAGACGTGAGAGCCACTTACCTAGGACGGTGAGCTGGGTCCCGCAGCCGAAGACGTACCACGGTGACTGAGACTCGGACCAACACCCACCGGGCCAGCACCTGGGACCTGTCCCCTGGGGGCCAGGATGGAGCGGGGACCTGCTGGGCATGACGGGAACAGGGCTGTAGCAGGCGGGGCTGTGTTCTCAGGTTGGGGGGGTGGGCAGCCAGCCCCCCGGAGGCTGGGGCGCCCCTGGGTGTCCCCATGCCCAGCCCCCTGTCTGAGGCAGCAGCCACCCACACCTTGTCACCCAGTGTGTCCCCCCCACTCTGAGGCTGTCCTGTGACCACTGAATCCTCAGTGCTGATGGTGCTGCTGAGTGCCGAGTCCCCTCGGGTGGCCATGTGGTGTGGCAGAGTGAGTCCTGAGCTGGCTTGGACCTGCCCGACCTCTCCTGGCCTCGTTTTAGGGCCTCTGGGTGTTCCTTCCCCCATAATTTCCCACAGTCCAGCCAGGTAGCTTCCTCCCTGGGCCTGTGGACACCAGGTCATTCCCGGGGGGGCCCCCATGTGGGGACCCCCTGCCCTGTTGTCTCCACACATTGAGACACAGTTCAGTTCCTCCTCTTTCATGAAGCCTTCTCTGCTCTCTCAGATCATTGTCTTTCTGTCCATTTGTTTGTCCATCCATCATCCATCCATCCATCCATCATCCATCTATCATTCGTCCATCCATCCATCCATCCATCCATGTATCCATCATCCATCCATCATTTGTCCATCTGTCCAACAATGGTCCCCAAGCACCTGTCTGCCAGGCACTGTTTCACAGGCTGGGACGTGGTATGGGGAGCCCTCTTCCTCTCACCCCCATCTCTCCCTGAAACTTCTCAGGTCAAGGCCAACAAGGTCCCCATCCTGGTCAAGTCTGAGGTCCCTTCCCAGTCCCCTGTGTTTTCCCATTCTCTCTGCCTCTGACCCACATTGTGCACTCTGACAACTGCCCAGTGGTCTTGCATCCTTATTTCCAGTCCTGACCTCTCTTTCTGGCTCTAGATTTATGCACATTCTGCCTCCTGAATGCATCTCTGCTTGAATGCCCTACAGACACCTCAAACTCAACATCCCCCATCTAAACTCCTCACAGTTCCCTGCAAACTTGCTGCCCCTCATTGTTCTCACTTCAGTAGATTTCTCCTCAAGCCAGAGGCCTGGAGTCATCCCAGAATGCTTTCCCCTCATTGAATCACCCTCTGTGTTCTAGGCATCCTACTACAACACAAAATACCCTTAAAATACTCAGAAAAAGAAAAAACACCCAAACCTCACCCTAAGAGTTTATGATGACAAGAATCCTCAGGCTTTGCCAAATCTGATTGTATCTCCCAATGAAGTTTATCTAAGTCAGAAGGTAACCCTTTGCATTGGGACAAGAATTTTTTAAATTCAGCGGTGGAACTATTTGGTCATGGTTGTGTTTAAGGTGTGCACATAAGATTTTTGAAACAAAATTTAACAGAACAGCAATATAAATTCAACACTTATTTCTGATTAAAGAAAGCAAATAGCCATAACTAATAACTTAAAGCAAATAACTTAACTTTTATTAAGTTAATTATCTAAGGAAACATCCTCAACTTGATAAAGAGTATCTCCCGAAACTTATAGCAACCTTCACATTTAAAGGTAAAACCATCTTAAAGGTCAGGGTTCCCACTCTTACTTTTATTATTCAACATATTCTACAGATTCGAGCCAATGAAGTGAGATGAGGTGGGGGAAAGAGTGTGTTAGGAAAAATGAGATAAAATTGTTCTTTGCAGATGATGGGCTAGTTTACTTCAAAAAAACCAAACCAAAACAAAACAAAACCCAAGACAATCAGCTGAAGGACTATTAGAACTAATACAAGAGTTAACCAAAATGATTGAACGCAAGAGCAATAGGTAACTATTGAGGAGATGAAATTTGGGAAACACTGACAACCTCAATAAAAATTCTATTAAAAGCCCTAGGAATAAACTTAACACAAAATGTGCAAGATTTGTATGGATAAAATATAACACAATTTGACTAATGGACACAACAGCAAAGACATCAATTCCCCTTAAATGAATCCATATACTTCATGAAATTACAAGCACAACATCAAAGGAATAATTTTTGAAAATTAGTGAACCGATTCTAAAGTCCAACAGTAAGAATAATGATGGAGAATAGACACAAATATCCTGAATGAGAATAATAACGATGGGGTTGTTCTCTACCAGGTATCGAAACACATTGTAAAGCTACAATAATTAAAACAGGGTAGAAAGGATGTGGGAATTGATCATTAGATCAACAGAACCACAGAGAGGATGTGATAAATCCATAATTCATTATTGGATAAAAGCTATGTTTGTATTCAACAAATACCTGATGATTGGCTCTCCATTTGGAAAATATATAAGGTTATATTCCTACCTACACAAAAATAAACTCCAGGTGAAGTAAAAACAAACACCAAAACAATGAAAGTACCTGAATAAAATAGAAAAAAAATAGAAATGAATATGCCTTCCTTATGTTTGCCACAGATCACAGACACTGTAAAGAAAAACCACCAATCTGACATGTAAAAATTAAAAAGGTTTTATGGTGAAAGACCCCACAAACAAAAGGTGTAAAACAGATCAGGGAAAAATATTTACAATGTACATACTTAATAAGGGGTTACTATCCCAAATAGATGGAGAGTTTCTTATAGATCTTTAAGAAAATACAACAAAACGAACGAAAAATAAACCAGGCAAAATTATGACTGGTGAATTCACAGAAAAAATAAAATCAGTCAATAAAAATATGAAAGAAAAATAAATTTCACCAACGATCAAATAAACAGACAACAAACACTTTTGTTCTCATTTTTGCTCATCAGACGTGCAAAATAAAAAAAGATCCACCCTGTCACATTATTGGCAACAATGGAGAGAGAAAGGCACTGTCATTCACTGTGGTGAGAGTAAGTTGGAACAGACTTTTGGGAGGACCACTGGCATCTCCTATGAAAATTTCAAAGCCTGTTCTCTCTGATCCAGCAATCCCACTTTTTGGCATCTATCCCATGGAGATACACAGTGTAGTTAGTATGGGTACACAGCTACACACGTGGGGGTTTCCATGTAGCATCTCTTGTAATTTACATTTTTAAGTGGAAACAACCTAAATGTCCATTAACAGGGGAATCATTAAAGGCATGCTGCTTCATCCAAACTTTGAAGTCTTAACAAAGCTGTGTGGAGAACATGGGGGATCCATATGGGCTGATACAGAAAATCTCAACAGACTGTTGAAAAAGCTAGTTGCAGGCTAATATACTTCTGTGCTTAATCTTTTTTTAAAACACATATTACTCTGGTATTAAAAATTATTTTAGAAGATAAAAATGAAATATATCTTCTTATGAACATTTTCATAACTACAGAAAATTATAAAGTAAAAATTGAAACTAGGCGAAATCCCACCTACTGCCAGAGACACACCATTGACATTTTTCTACATTTTCTGACAGGCTTTTGAAAATGCACACATACTTTAAAAACCCAATTTCAGAAATACAATTTTGGAGGTTTGTGTAAGATTCCTTATGATGGATATTCCATGCTGTATTTTGTCACACCCTTTCTGCTGGATATTTAGGTTATTTCCAGTTTTCTCCCATCATTAATAATGTTGAGTTTCTTGCTTGTAAACCTTTGGTTACATCTTTGGTTGTTTCCCCCCACCCTCTGCTCAGGATGAATTCCTAGAAGTGGAATTACACAGTTTAAAGAAATGCGCTTTCTTTTATGACTCACTGCATATTGCTAAAAAGGGTGTACATTTTAGTCTTTTATAGACAGTTCATGACTGTGCCCGTTCCTCCCCATCATGATAATGTCACTTTAAATTCACTTGCCAATTCCATAGGAGATATTGGTACCTGGTCACCGTGGACCAGCACCCCCTCCCCATTGACTTTCCACTGCCCCTTCTCCATCCTCTAATCTGGCCTCACACTGGTCTCTGATCTGGAGCCATTTTTTCAAAACACGAACCTGACTCTGACAGCTCCCCACTTAAATCCTTCAGTGACTCCTCCTGGACACCAGGATAAAGGATGAGGTGTACAAGACCCCGGCGGTCTGCACCCCACTCTCCCTGGCTCCGGAAGCTTCCTGCGGGCCTGTGCCACCTCACTCTCCTCCTCGGACCCCCCACCATTCCCTCTGCCTGGAGCGCCCCATCACGTGTCAGCACCCTGGATCTGTAAGACCAGCTCGGGCATCCCCCCCTCCCATCTTACTGCTCCTAAAATGGCCCATGGGTCTGCCCAATGCCTGGACATGATCCCACTTGTTTCAGGCTTGGCCCCAATAAACTCTCAGGAACTTAGTTGAGGAGTTGGCCTCCTTGGGGGACACCAAGCCAAACCTTTGCTTCCTTCTCTGGACGCCTTGTAGACTGCCCCTTCTCTTGCACCATTTTCTTAAAACACAGGACATGCTGGCCTGTTCAGTCCTGGGATTTCTATAGCCCTGGGACCATGCCCATGTGCTGTGTGAACTTGGGCAGGTTGCCTCACCTTTCTGGACCTCTAACCCTGTCTGTAAGATGGGGATGACGGCAGGACCTGCCTTGTGGGGCTGCTGCCCCTAAAGTGATTAGTGCCTTCTGGGTACGTCCTGCCCCTGCCGCCCTGTTTCTGCCCTGCTCAGAGGTCCAGGGCGAGGCAAGTGAGGCACCAGTCTTGGGCACAAAACTTAAGGGACGCCAAAAAACCCCAGTCATTGAGATAAATAATACTTTAATACAATATTAAGAAAGAAAAATCAATACAAACAAATCCACACTAGACAAAATGTCAACACTTTAAATAAAGCCACTGTCTGCTCAGGCCCCTTCTTTACGAATGATTCTCCCTTCTTGCCCCTCTCCTCTATATTCATTCACCCCTGCGCCCCGTCAAAGGGACCTCCAGTCCCCCTGTACCACAACTCCCTCGGCCTCTTACCTGTCCCACAGTCTCCGCAGGCTGGATGGGATTCTTCCTGCCGGGGCTTCCTTGTTGGGGGCCATGCTGCCATCGGGGGCAGCAGGCCATGGATTCCCATGGCCAGGCCTAGCACTATTAGAGGCCAGGGCTGCCTGGGGACAGAGCTCTGACCCCTGGGGTCCTCATGTGCCCTCAGGGTCAAACGCGCCTCGGCCGACCTGCTGGTGTGGGCTCCCTGGAGGGGGATCGGCAGGTGCCCCCAGTTCCCCTCACTGGCAGTGGCCGTCCCAGCTCATCCTGGCCCGCATGGCCCTGTCCTCTGCCTGGGCCTTTTCTGTCCCTGCCCCCAGCACCCGGCCCCCTTCAGGATCCATGGCTGTTACTCCTGGGGCCTCTCCCAGAGGGGCCTTTGCTAACTGCTCTGCTGTGGTCAGGATCCAGGGCTCAAGGGCTTCACAGCAAAGCCCGCCCACCAGCCCCGCCCCCGGGTCCCTGCCTCGGGCACATCCGCCCTGTTCTCCTTCCCTGTTCTGCGACGGCATGCCCGGGCTGTGGAGCACCTCCCTGGGGCCTGGAGGGGCCAGGGAGGGCAGCCGAGTGCCCGTGGAATGAGTCAGTGAGGCCTAAGTGCAGTGGGCTGGGGCTTCTCTTCTGACCAGTCCTCCAGCTTGGTCCCTGCAGCCTTCACTCCGGCTAGTCAAGATCGCCCTTCCTTGGTTGGTTTGGCCAAGCCTGCCTGGTGTCCTTGGTCAACTCCTCACTCAGCTTCTCAGCCAGGCAACGGCCCTGCGGGAGTGATTCTATACCCCTCGTTCAAGGAGAAACGTTAAGTCATGAATGTTGACACCATCCAGACCGAGGTTCCCTCTGGATCTCAGTTTCCTTATCTGTAAAATGGGGGCAGTTCCTTTGCGGCAGGAAGGCCATGAGGATCAGTGTGATCACGTGTCTGCTTAGGTTGGGGTCCGTTTTGAAGCCCAGGAAGATAACACATGATACAGTGATGAGAGGGATGCTGTTTATCCAGTGCTGACAACCGGGCCGGCTCCCTGCTGAGCTAAGATTTTTTTTTTTTTTTCTCCCCTGTTTGAAGATGAAGAAATTGATGTTCAATCAGATTCCGTACTTTCCTGATGCCACACCGTCAAGAGGCCTGGCCCTCACACAGCTCCAGGGCGTGCCCCTCTCTCTAGGTCCTGGTGCTGTATAGGAAGAACTCCAAGTGGCAGGTTGAAAGTTTCCACTTGTCACAGCCAGCACCTACCCTCTGGCTTTCCAGTTGCTCTCCGGCCACAGGAGCTCTAATACCTATGTCAAGTCCAGCTCTGCAGCCCTCCCAATCTTCTGTTTCAGCAAATCTGAAAGAGACCTCCCAGGGATGAACCCCAAAGTGACTTTCCTGGGAGGGCCCTTTCAGAGGTGTCTGGCCCGTGTTTTGAGGCCGATGCTCCTTAACTTTCCTGCTACATTTGGTGAAAATCAGTCCAGCCTGTTCCATGGGATGCGTTAACAGGCACACAGCCTGGGACTTCATTTCCTTCACATAGATAAGGGTCCCTGGGAGACAATGTCTACGGATCTCTGTATTTCTGCACGTCTCACGAGCAAAGGAACGGATTGCCTTTGTTTTGGATCATCTTTTCGAGGATGTTTGTGTAATGAACGACCTGGAGGGTAGAGATAGCGTCTCCCTCTGGAGCAAAACATGCTTACTGTCCGGCAGAAAAGATTTGGGGTCCCCAGCTTGGATGTGCAGGTGTCTCCTGTCCCCTTTGCATCACCCTGTGGGGCTCAGAGAACCAGTGCAGGGCGATGCTGATATGCCGGCTGCCTCTCTTGCTGGGAGTGACAAGCTGGCCTTTGTCTCCAACCCAGCATCTTGTGTCCACCAGCATCTGTGCAACTGTGGCAGGCTCACTTTTTAGCTTACGGGCAGGAACAAATCCCAGACCCTCCACAGCTCTTGATAATGATGGTTGTGATGGGGGAAGGAGGGAACGAAGGTGATGATGGTGATCAAAACCTCACCGTTTGACCAAACTCATAAAGCAGCTTTGGAGGAACCCCAGGCTGCCGGGCCCGGTGCTGAGGGCTGGACTACACAGCACACACACACAGATCCCTGGCCTTGAACATGGGCCAGCACTGAACGGTAACTGGGTGCAGGTGCCCTGACACGTGACGTGGGGTATAGGGGAGCCCCTGGGAGGCCCTGATCCAGTCCAGCTTCTCCCCATTGTGGTGCTTGGCCCACTCCAGCCTCATACCTGGGTTCCTTGTACCTTGGGGCCTGGGGTGGGGTTCCTGCCAGGGTCCAGGCTGAAGCTGTTCCCTCACAGCACCCCTATGTGGGTGTGACATTCACCCACTGCCCGGGGCCCAGAAGCTGTGGTTCCCCCGAGGACAGCCCCAGGTCTTGGGGAGAAGAAGGGGCTGTCCCTGAATTCAGTGACCCCAGCTACTCCCCATAACCTGCCCTGCACCTGCTGTTGCTACAGACCACATATTCCTGTGGTGGCCATGGTCGGAAATCCGGGTCTGGCTGGTCCCTGGAGACCCTTGGGGGATGGGCAGGGCCTTCCCAGCTGGTGCAGCTGCAGCTCTGGCCGCCCGGGCCTGTCCCCACCACCTCCCTGGACCGAGAATGGCCGAGGGCTGGATTCAGGCTGAGCCAGAGAGGTCTGGGTCCAGCTCTCCTGCTCAGCAGACCCCCTGCTCAGGGTCCCTGGCTCCTCTGTGCCCCGCCCCCACCCATCTCCCCTGGAGCGGAGGGGTGTGTCATGTCCCGTCACTTCTGCCCTGCTCCCGTGTCAGAGGGCGCCCCCTGCCTCCTGCTGGTCAGCCCCCTGCCCATTCTCCATCCCACAGGCCCCAGAGACCCTGCCTATAGTCACAGTGGACTCTTCTCTCCCAGGCCCAGGTCTCCCCAGCTCCCCACTCCCCTCCATCCCCAAAACTTAAGCGCTGGTCCTTCTCTTAACATCTTCAGCGTTTTACTCTTGGGGCCTGGAGGGTCTGAGGCAGAGGGGGACAAAGTGTCCATCTGGAGATATGACAAAGTTTCTGGAATCAGGATCTGGCTCTGTGGTTCCTGAGTCCCCTCTGAAGGGTGCCCGGGGAACCCTGAAGATCCCGGCTCCTCTGGCAGTCCTGGGGGTGCAGCCCCCCACCTGCACTCTCCTCCAGCAAATGGGGAGAGAATCCTGCTGCTTCTGGAGATGTCACAGACTCACCGACCTGGTAGCTCCTTCTACAGATGAAGAAACTGAAGCACAGAGAGGGAGAGTTTCTTTCCTAAGACACACAGCTACTTGGTGTAAAGACCGTGTCCTGGGACTTACCAGTACCAGCCGGAGACCTGGGAGGACCAGACTTTTTGGACATGGGGGAGGGCCCAGCCTGGAACTGGGGGCTTTGGAAAATTTCCGTGCTTTAACCTCTAACTCTCCCAGTCCAGCCGTCGGGGATGCAGCCCGACGGGGAGGGCCTGGTAGGGGGCAGCAGAAACCAGCTGTCAAGGGAAGCAACGCCCAGAAAATGTGGCTCTCAGAAGTGGGAGGCGGGAGACCTGGGGGTCGGAGTGGGGGGTTCCTGTGAGGGGGAGGAAGGGGTGCAGGGGCTGGACTCCGTTCTTCATCTTCCTGGAGCCCCGGCTTGTCCTGGCCTGGGGGTTGCTTAAGGTGAGTCACACCAGTGCATGGTCAGATCCTGACTTTACTTACTGTTTCAGTGCTTTACTCATATGGATTTTGGGGGGCTTTAATTTCAATTTTAAAAAATATTGCATTAAATATTATTTATCTTTTTTTTTTTTTTTTTTAATTTGGCCGTGCCATGGGGCTTACGGGATCTTAGTTCCCCGACCAGGGATTGAACCCGTGACCTCGTCAGTAAAAGCGTGGCGTCCTAACCACTGGACCTCCAGGGAATTCCCAAAATATTATTTTTCATTTTTCATCATTTTAATGTTGATCTCACCAGACACATCCTTTAATTTTCAGTGATTTATGACGTTCCTCAAAATGCCCACTAACACGTTTACTTGTATTGACAAATACAGTGGGAAGGCTTCTAACAGAACTTGGTCCGAATAGTACATTTGGCAGTGAGGACTGGCTGTGCAAATTAGATCACTCGGTCAGACTTTTCCATAGATTGAATGGTTCAAGTCAGCAGCCTCAGGTTTTGGAGGAAGCATATACTCAAAGCACATGATAAGATGCAAGTATTTTTCTCAAAAGATACCGTATTGGCAAAGATGCACTAAGATGACAGATATTTAAATTTTCCCTAATCTTTATATCTTCTTACACAAGGGGCCTCTTAAGTAAAGGAGTAATACATTTAACTAGTAAGTTCTGCTCAAGCCTTCTCGGTGTTTATCTCCGAGAAAATGAATGACAAGTGGCTGGGTGACACCTCTCTGAGGGTGGTTCCCCGAAAAGCTGACTCTGGGATGGAGCCGGCTTGCAGGCTCTCCCAGTATATGAGGCAATGAGCCCTCGTCCCTGAGGGGTCTGGAAGTGCATTGAACTGCCTCCCACACGAGTCCTCTTGAAGTCGGATGGTGTCCAATCCTTTGCTTTCCACAAAATTACGAGAGTATGAAACGGAGCTGTCAGCTGATAAATCATTTAGAGAAACTATTTTTGACCATCAACCATGAACGATTTTTGGCATATAACTAGGAAGGAGTTCATATCAGGCAGTGACACTGTATTACAAGACTCCTATTGATGGACCAAAGTTTCTCCGTGTTTCATATAGAAACGCAAGCCAGGACAGCTTTGATGCTGGACTTACTTCATTCTAGAGGTAAATTATATTAATTGATGGATCCATGAATCAACACTAGTTAATAGTTATTTATGAAAATGTCAATGCATTTATGTTGTTTTGATCAAACTCTGCTGCTAATAATTAACAATGTGGGAGAAACCTTTTGGCACTTAAAATCACGGGAAATGAAACAAATTCAAAAATTTTAAATGAATGTACATTATTATGACAGAGATGTATGATAGGATAATGAATGAGATTTTCAGGTATGAAAATGTATGAGCAGACCAAATGTAGTAAGGGATGTGGAATGAAAACAAGTCTAAGGAGAAGGAAAGATGGATGTTATAGAAGAATTTTAAGGACAGTGGATATCAAATCATGATGATTTTTAGACTCCAATGAATATATGTAAAGGAGTGATGTGAACATTTTACAATCTTCTGATGACAATTTTCAGATGTCAAGTTACGAGGGAGCAGGCATCGTGGGGAAGCCCAGTTCTTAGAGGGCTGTGGGCAATGGTGTTGAGGGCCTGCCTCAGGGTGTTGCAGGGAGGCCCTGGGTCTCAGTGCAGGACGAACAAGCACAAGTGACAAGAATGACCTCCGTGAGTCAGGGGCCACCAGCGGCCACCAGGGGCCAGAAGCTTTCCTTCCTGTATCTGGAATCTTCCCCCCACTCCTGAGAGAAGCCAGTGGAGAAGCTGAGCCTGGAGAGGGGACACGGCTGTCCTAGGACTCAGCTGGCAATGGGAACCCTCTGGCTCAAGGGTGCTGACGACAGTCTCCATGACTCAGGACCGAATCCCCACTCGCCATTTCTCAGCAGGATAAACAGAGGCCCTGAGAGCACAGAGGACACCCGAGCCTCAGGCCTGCCCTCCAGCTGCTCCGAGGTGGGTGGAGTGAGCGCCGAGCCAGGCAGGGAGGTTAGGGTCTCACTTCCCCATCTGCCTGTGTCACCATGAGTCACTGCCAGCTGCTCCCACTGCCATCAGCTACTGCACAGTAATAGTTGCCCTTGTCCTCGGCCTGGGCCCCGCTGATGGTCAGGCTGGCTGTGTTCCCTGAGTTGGATCCTGAGAACCGGTCAGGGATGCCAGAGGGCCTCTCGTCATCATGGTAGATGACCAGCACTGGGGCCTGGCCCAGCTTCTGCTGGCACCAGTAAGCACTTTTACTTCCAATGTTGTTCCCCCCAACACGTGATCCTGGCCGTCTGTCCCAGGGACACTGACACTGAGGGCGACTGAGTCAGTTCATAGGAGGACACAGCGCCTGCAGGAGAGAAAAGGACAGGTGGGCTGGAGGTGAAGAACCCATGTCCAGAGACCCCCACCTGCCTGGCCTGGACTAAGCTCCAAAGATTCTCTGGGCCCCGAGGGCGCCCCCTCCCATCAGTCTCAGCCCCAGTGGCCCATGGGCCTGGTTGATGGATGGAGCCTCTGAACAAATGAGAACCCCCCTCACTTTCTCTGGTAGGCGCAGCCTCTCTGGGCTCACACACACAGTGAGCACAGTGGGGAGATTTCAGCCCCTCCAGCCCCCCATCCTGTGGCAGGGCCAGGAGTCTCCTGACCCCACGGGCAGCGCCCTGCTGAGCTCAGAGTCAGGGCCACGCCTGTCCCCGAGTCCTGGGCCAGGTGTGGGTGGACCCTGGGGGCAGCACCTGTGCAGTGAGCCCGGAGGCCGAGGAGGAGGGGGGTCCAGGCCACGGTGGAGGCCCCCCGAGTCTGCTCCCCGAGGCCCAGGCTGGGCTGGGTGGCCCCAGGCCTCTCTTATCCCCTTGCTGGAGAGAGAGCTGCTGGGGATGTCAATCAGCCAGAGCCCAGGGGGGCTGCCTGGGGAGCTCTGTGGTTTCAGAGAAGGGCTCAGCCCCCAGGGACACGGAGAGGGAGGGGTGGCCCCTGCAGACCCCACCGCGGCCCGGGGGTTCCTCCTCCACCTGCTGGTCCCATGGTCTGGGGGTGACATCTCCACCCCAGTCTGAGTCCTGGCCTCACTCCTGGACGGGCCTGGCCACTGAGAGCTCAGAGGTGTGTCTGTATTCGCTGAACCCATACTATGGGTGACAAGCTGGGACTTAGATAGGGGTAAGGTCCTGCCCTGGATCACAGTTCCTCAGTGGCAGATGTCTTAATCCCTAAATAATAGCCTCTTCTGAGTGTTCTAGAACATGTCTGGGTTAGGAGGGGGTGTGGGAAATTTTCAGCCTAAATTGTAGATGCTTCCTGTCAGTTCTCCGTGCTGCCTGAGGGCAGCGCTGCTGCACCGGCCCTGGGGTGGGGGTCTGACACCTGGGAGGCTGACAACGCCCTGCTCCCCGTGGGGCTGAACAGAAAGCCCAGGGACAGCACACTCCAGACTCAAAGCAACTAGTGCAGCGTTTTCATGATCTTTTCTCTGGAATTACTGCTTAGGTCTTAGGGATCCGGTGCATAAAATATCATCTGTTGCTGGTTCATGGTCCATGAGTGTGACAAGTTAATTGTACATTTAATAATCTGTAATTGTCAATACATTTTTAAAAATAAATTTATTTATTTTATTTATTTATTTTTGGCTGCGTTGGGTCTTCGTTGCTGCGCGTGGGCTTTCTCTTGCTGTGGTGAGCAGGGGCCACTCTTCATTGCAGTGCGCAGGCTTCTCATTGCAGTGGCTTCTCTTGTTGCGGAGCACAGGCTCTAGGCACGTGGGCTTCAGTAGTTGTGGCTCGTGGGCTCAGGAGTTGTGGCTCGCAGGCTCTAGAGCGCAGGCTCAGTAGTTGTGGCGCACGGGCTTAGTTGCTCCACAGCATGTGGGATCTTCCTGGACCAGGGCTCAAACCCGTGTCCCCTGCATTGGCAGGCGGATTCTTAACCACTGCACCACCAGGGAAGTCATGTCAATACTTTTTGAACACGATTTTTCCCCATGTGATCTCCATCCTCCAAGTTAGACATCAGCTCTCATGCTAGACGGGGATGTACCTGGAGGAAATTTCTGGCTTTTCTTTTCAAAACAATCCATAGGTGACATGTTTATATTTCCAATGTGGACATTTCCCCTGCAGCCTCTGGAATTCTGTGTCAAGAAGGAGATTTATGTGCCCCTTGTCCAGGTTGTCATATGGTTATTTAAATATTCTCCAGGGAAATGGTCTTTGTGTGAAAAGTTCACTATTTTTGTAGGTCACCCAGAAATTTCCTCTTGCACCTCTAAGAGTTTGGACAGTGGTTTGGCTAGCAAACCAGTGAGGTTGTCAGGATTTTGTTTTTTTACATGAAGGAGAAACATATCCAGCCAACGAATGGTGGGTTAATAGCTGTCCAGGTACCAGCCCAGTTCCTCCCCGGATCCTGTTTCAGATGAAGACAAAGGTTTTGGTATAACTGAGGTGTCCACTGTGAAGGCTGGGGTAGTACTTTGAAACAGGACAGGTGTTCTTGCTGGTCCCCATCATTGTTTTTTAGCTGACTTTTAAAATTGAAATATATTTGCCGTATAACACTGTGTAAATTTAAAGTGTACAACATGGTAATATGTTACATTTGTATATTGTAATATGATTTCCACTGTAGCCATAATTAACACCTCTATAACATTACATAATTATTCTATAAAATTAAATATTTTTTCTATTGAATTATAGTTGGTTTACAATACTATATTAGTTTTGGGTGTACAACAGTGATTTGATATTTATATAAATTATATTTCATTTAAAGTTATTATAAAATATTGGCTATATTCTCTGTGCTATAAAGTATGTCTTGTAGATTATTTATTTTATACATAATAGTGTGTACTTCTAAATCTTTACCGTATCTAGCCCCTCCGCCCTTTTTCTCCCCACTGATAATAACCACTTGTTTGTTCTCTATACCTATGAGTCTGTTTCAGTTTAGTTACATACATCCATTTGTTTTCTTTTTTTTAAGATTCCATATATAAGTGATTACATACAGTATTTGTCTTTCTCTGTCTGACTGATTTTACTAAGAATAATGCCTTCCAGGTCCATCTGTGTTGTTAGAAATGGCAAAATTTCATTTGGCATTTAATATTCCATTGTATACATATACCACATGTTTATCCATTCATCTGTTGATAGACACATAGGTTGCTTCCATGTATTGGCTCTTGTAAATAATGCTCCTATGAACATAGGGGTGCATGTGTTGCTTTGAATTATTGTTTTCATTTTCTTTGGATATATACCCAGGAGTGGAAATGCTGCATCTTATGGTAATTCTATTTTTCATTTTTTGAGGAACCTCCCTACTGTTTTCCATAGTTGCTGCATTCCCACCAACAGTGTAGTCGGGTTCCCCTTTCTACACATCCTCAGCAACATTTGTTATTTGTATTCTTTTTGATGATAGCCATTCTGACAGGTGTGAAGTGATATCTTATTATGGTTTTGGTTTGCATTTCTCTTACGATTGGCCAGGTTGAGCACCTTTTCATGAGCCAGTTGGCCATCTGCATGTCCTCTTTGGAAAAATGTTTATTCAGGTCTTCTACACATTTGTTTTTGGGTTGTTTGTTTTTTTGATATTGAGTTGTATGACCTGTTTATATATGTTTTGGATCTATAAACCCCTTATCTTTCACATCATTTGAATATTTTCACCGATTCAGTAGGTTCCCTTTTTCATTTTCTTGATGGCTTCCTTTCTTGTGCAAAGGTTTTCTTTTTAAATTAATTTATTTTATTTTATTTATTTTATTTTTTTGGCTGCGTTGGGTCTTTGTTGCTGCACGTGGGCTTTTCTCTGGTGGTGGTGAGCAGGGGCTACTCTTCGTTGCGGTGCACAGGCTTCCCTTTGCAGTGGCTTCTCTTGTTGTGGAGCATGGACTCTAGGCATGCGGGCTTCAGTAGCTGTGGCACACAGGCTCAGTAGTTGTGGCTTGCGGGCTCTAGAGCGCAGGCTCAGTAGTTGTGGCACACAGGCTTAGTTGCTCTGTGGCATGTGGGATCTTCCCAGACCAGGGCTCGAACCCATGTCCCCTGCATTGGCAGGTGGATTCTTAACCACTGCACCACCAAGGAAGCCCTGTGCAAAAGTTTTAAGTTTCATTAGGACCCATTTGTTTATTTTTGGTTTTGTTTTCTTTGCCTGAAGAGACAGATGGAAAAATATTACTACAATTTATGTCAGAGAGTCTTCTGTCTATATATCTATTTTGGGGGATAAAATCAGATATTTAATCCCCCTGGCATTTGTCATTTACTCACTTTTCACTTTAAAATGGTCCGCATCATTTACAACATCTATACATGGGCAGATCCTGAGGGATCTGGGATTCAAACCCAGCTCAGGGCCAGAGTGATATTTTCCTTGAGTTAAGAATTTGAGGGGTAGAAGTGACATGTGTTCAGGTGGAGCAAAGGGGATTCGCACGTAATAAATCCGGGTCTTTGCAGCTGCTTAGCATAGGCTGGAGCCCTGGGAGCAGGAACAGGATTGACACAGGCAGGTTGAGACAAACCCCTTGGCCTTCCCTATTTTACCTGGGGTCTGAAGATCTTCAGGGGAGGGGTTACTCCTCCTTCTCCTCTGCCCAGTACTCACTATGAAGCAGTGCTGGGGCTTTAGCTGCTGCATGTGCCTCTGGTCCTGAGCCCTGTCTACTGTTCTGTGTGGGTGACTAGTCACTGCCTTCCCCAAATGTCTGTAGATTTGCTGCTGTGATTGGGAGCAGAGGATTTGGGGAAACACACTTGACAGGGAAAGGCAGGGGCTGAGAGAAGCAATAACAATGCCAAGTTCACTTGTGGGGGGAAGATGGTTTTCCTGGTGGAACGTTAAAAACATTCTCCTGAAGTCTTAGGTTAAAGAGATCTTGCTTGAAAATGCTGGATCAACATGACTTGACTTGTGATGGTCATCACTAGCTCAGCCTCCAGTCTGGTCTTTGTTGCTTGTCTGCTCTGCCCATGGTCCACTGAGAAAGGAGCTGCTCTTCCTATGGGGAAGGGAAGCCCTGTCCGTGGTGCTGATCCAGGTTCCGTGCCCTGGAAGGACCCTGCGGGGAGGAAGGTGGAGCTGGCTACTCCAGGCTGATTCAGCTCCCTGTTAGAAGCTGTCACTATGAAACAGGTGCATCAGACCAGACTATACAGAAGTCCTCAGTCTCTTCCTTTGGCTGCACCCCAGCGATGGTGAGCACAGCTCTGCCCCCAAGGATGGAGCCTGAAAAGCAGCTGGGGATGGATGCTGGGCATTTGTCCATGTGGTGTATGAGCTGCAGATGAGTTTGACCAGGTTTCTTCAGGAACCATCCTTGAGCATTCCCAGTTGTGCTGGATCCCGTACTCATAGAGCCGGTAAGGGTGACTGTCAGTCCGGGCAACACCGTGAGGGAGAGCTCCTGGGTCACCACAGGCTGGGAGCTGACAGCTGACGAGAACAGAAGGAGACGTCCATGGGCACCACCGTTAGGGCGACTCCTCCACAGGGCCCCTTGCCCAGGCCCCCTTCCCAGAGCCCAGGGAGTCTTCCCTGACCTGTGCAAAAGCCCATGAAGGGGACAGTGGTCCAGGACATGTTGGTGATGCTTCTACATGCACTGCTTCTTGAGGACCTCACAGCTGCGGCTGGACTCCTTCAACTTAAATCTCCTCTTCTCAATCTCTTCAGTGAAGGGCAGCCCTCATGCAAATCCCCCACCCAACTTCCTGCTTGCACCAGGGCTGCATCCCAGCTGGGTAAACACCTGCAGATGAAGAGTGGGTGGAGGGGGTGGTGAGGGCTTTGTGTCTGTTTTCCTTCAGCAGTCGCCCACCCTCTCTGGGCGTGAGGGTCGTCACAGCTGCTGAGGCATGCTTGGGGACCACTTATGGGAAATGAAAATGGTGTCTGTTAAAAAGATGCACAGCTGGGCCAGTTCCCCACAAACAGAGAGATGGACTCACAGTGTCCCCTGCTTCTCAAATGTCTGAAAATCTCCTTTCCCAAAAGAGACTTCAGGCCTGATAGATTTGACTTTGGGTCTCTGGTTGATTCCCTCTAAAATGAACCTCAGTCTTCCCTTGAAAGCCTCTAAATAAAACTTCTCTGTCTCAAATCCAAGCTCTATCTGAGCTTAGAAGTCCTAGAATCCAGCCAGTAGCTCTGTATCAAATACTGTCTTTGTCCTCTATTACATTCTGAAATGAAGAGAATGCATGTGGACATTTGGAGACACCCTTTTCGATTCCCCACAAAGTCTGCTTGTTTATGGACGTGAGGAGTAAGGGAACCTGGGACTCATTGCTCTGGGTTGGGTGTCTATTAACTAAGTCTTTTTCCAAGCCTCATGGGGGCAACTGAGGGAGGATGGAGTGGGGGATGTGACCCTACTCTTCTGGACTCGGTTGGATATTTTAAGCATGTCGATTCTATCAGATTGTGGCCCCCACATTGTAAGACGGCTCAGCATGGTGCAGGGATTTGGGAAGCTGAGGCAGCAATAAGTCTCTGGAGATTATTTGCCTCCTGGAGATTTGAACCCTAGATGGAGCCCAAGCACTCCCAGAGAAGTGACAGTGAAAGGGAACAAGAGAGGAAAGAAAACAAAGCTGTTTGCTTAATACATGCATGTGCGCACGCACACACACACACATACACACAAATGTACTCATAACAAAATGAAGAGGAAACACTCATGACCATTCAGTCCTCATTTCTGTGACTGGTCACATAGTCATAGGTGGCATTTATAACTACCTTCTTCTACTATCCATTCTGTATTTCCTCTGCCCTCAGCAAGCACCTCAGCTGGTCGTGGTTCTTGACTTGATGGGGTGAAGCAAACTTTCATTCCCAGAGGCTATTCTGGGCTATTAGCAGAACTGTTTGGACTGCTGGGTCGACCTTGGTTTGTGGTGGCCCTGGCCCATGTTGCTGAGTCCTTGCATAATCTCTGTCGCTGTCACCATTGCCACTTGGTTCGTGAGACCATTGGATGAAGACAGAGGTGGCTGGGGAAAGATGCTGCCTGGAATCCACAGAATGGGCCATCCTATCCACTTGATTATTAAAATTCTCCTCTGCAATGGTGAACGCATCGGTGAACATTCACACTGGACGCAAATATCTTCACGTAATTTTTGCACTTTCAGAGAGGTCTATCCACATACCTCTTCCCAAATTTATTTATTTAAATTAATTTTTTATTGGAGTATAGTTGATTTACAACGTTGCGTTGATAGTTTCTGCTGTACAGCAAAGTAAATCAGCCATACATATACATATATCCACTCTTTTTAGATTATTTTCGCATATAGGTCATTACAGAGCACCAAATAGAGTTCCCTGTGTTATACAGTAGGTTCTTATTAGTTATTTTTATATATAGTAGTGTGTATATGTCAATCTCAATCTCCCAGTTTATCCCCCCCTTTCCTTCTTGGTAACCGTAAGTTTGTTTTCTATTAATACATCTGTGACTCAATTTCTGTTTTGTAAATATGTTCATTTGTACCATACTTTCTAGATTCCACATATATGCGATATCACATGATATTTGTCTTTCTTGGTCTGACTTACTTCACTCAGTATGACAACCTCTAGGTCCAACCATGTTGCAAATTTATTTTTTCACCAACTTTCCGTCACGTTCCTTCCAAGTCCATGACCATCCAGCCAAACCAATGACTCGATATATAATTGCACGTCGGGCCATTTCTCCCTCCAGAATGCACAGCCAGGTGCACTGTTGGAGGGTCTGCCTGCGGGGAGGGTTTCCTTTCACCATATCCTTCAAGGACGTCCTGGAGATGGGCTGTCATGCTGCAGCTGTCCACTTCTGTGCACTTTGATGTATGTGCCTTGGTGGGTCAGATAGCGCCCAGTTCATGGTGGGCAGTTCAGGCCACACGGTAACTATATTCGGGATCTGGAGAAATAACCACAGAATGGATTCGGGAACCCATGGGAGCCACTGTGAGACAGACCTGAGAAGAAATTCCATTGATCACCCCGTCTCCACAAGCCCCTGCTCTGGAAGCCACAGTAGTGTTTGGGGGTCCCAGAATCAATATCAGTTCAGAGCCAGCATCCAGCAGTCCCTGAAAAGTCTGATTCTTTTGTTTTTCCCAGTACACAGTTACCCTGATAACAGGCTATTGGTCCCTTTGGGTAGATTGGGAGAAAGATCACAGTGTACATTTTTGGCAGTGTACTAGGGTCCTTCCTCAAGGGGACTCAGCCTCTGCTTCATTCATGGGGTTCTGGATCTGTAAACTGCTCAAGGCTAGGAATTAACCGAGGGATCGTGACTCTATTTTTATGATTTTGGTTACACTTTTGTTCACTTGACCCAGAAGGTTTTTTGACCAAGTAGGAATTTAGCAGGCTTCCCACCTTTTTCACTTCTCGAAATACCACGATTAACAAGCCATGACATAGATCTGTAAGCGTCAGACTCTTCTGATTGCTGCTGTGACTCCACTGTGACGGTAACCTTGCCTTTGGCAGGCGAGGGCTGCCCCTTGGCCCCTGCCACCCAGGATCCAATTTCTCTCATTGTGTTTAGGATTTCCAGCTAAGGGGCTGCAGTTCCCATTATAAGGTCTGGCCTAGACAAGGGTGAGCACAGAGTTCTTCAAGGATTCTGGGGCTCCCCTCACAGATTTGTTTCTTAAAGTATTGGTGAGAAGTGTGCCTTCTGGACCCTCCTGGAGTGGGTAGCAGGTCTTAAAACACAAATTCACTCTAACATTACAACCTCCCTACCTTTTGAATCCATTTGTCTCCAGGCAGGTCTGGCTTCTCTAGTTCACTCACTAGGGACCATCTTGGACTTTGCTCCTGCCAACCAACCCCCAAACTGCTGAGGCTCTGTCTACCTCCCCGAGCTGCAGGGAACATGAAACGCAGAGTCTCTGTGGAGTGAGCCCAGATCACAGATCCAGCTGATCCAGCTTGATGTTCCTCCCACCACTGCCCCCCCACCCTCGAATCCCTTCCCAACGTGTTCTGGGGATGTCTGTCTGTGTGAATTAGGAGAAACAAGCAGTTCTTGGAGTGCAGTGCCCCTCTCGAGGCTCACACTCTGTTCTCATCCTAGGAAACTGCTGGGACCCGAGTCTAATTGTTGGTCCAGAAGCAAAGAGGGGTAATGGGGGCGGGCGTTCCTGAGGAAAATCAGCACAGCCTCACGTGGCAGCTTCCTCAGGGTGGCTGTGATCTTTTCCTTGGGCAATGCAGGGTCAATCGCCCCAGACAGAGGTGGAAAGACCTATACCGCTGGGAGTGGGGAGGCGTCTTCCACAGGCAAAGAAGACACGTGAGAATTGAGGGGCTCAGTGTCCCGAGTCCCTCAGGTCCTCCCACACATCCCCACCCAACCTGTAGGATCCGGTTCTTTCCCAACCACCTTCTTCACTACAAGGCTGGGACTCAACTTTGCTGGAATTTAGCCAATTGAAGGAGGAGGGTCTGGGTTGGATTTTCAGCTATTTCACTCCAAGTGCTGCACGAGATGAGGCTCTCCTCCAGGGCACTCTGGAAAACTCGCAGGTTGCTTGTGTGGCCCTTGGGATGGGATCTTGAATCATTAAGCTCATCTTTTTCTCTCCCTACTCTGTCCAGCAGCATTCTGAGCAGATACCAATGTCATGATATTCTGCAGGATTCCCAAAACGTTCCAAAATATCATATACAGGGTCACTTAGCTCCTCGATTCTTACAAGTGGTTGCTTAGAAGAATCCAAGGCAGGGATTTTTCTCATTTCGATGAACAGTTCATGACATACACTAGCTGTGCTCTCTGTACTAATGGAAATAGCCATTAGCACCATTCAGTAGAACCAGATTAGACAGCCAATTCCAGAAACCTCAGAATCAATTGAGAAAAATCATCCTTAAAATTCTATTCCTCGTGAACCACTCTGGGTACCAAAATCATGATTAGTCAAGTTGTTCCAGAGAAACAGGAAAAAAATATATATAATTTATTGTAGGAATTGATTCACACCATTATGGAGGCTGAAGGTGTCTCACAATCTATCAGCAAGCTGCAGAACCAGGAAAGCCAGTGATATAATTCAATCTGAGTCAGATGCCTGTGATTCAGGGGCCTAGGATGTAAGTCCTGGGCTAAGTTTGAAAGCTGAAGAAGCAGTGCCAGTGTCCAGGGTCAGGAGAAGGTGATGCCTCTGATGACGAGGAGAGAGCAACGTCCCCTTCCTCTCCCTTTTTGTTCTATTCAGGCTCTCAACTCAAAAATGGTGCCCAGTGCACTGTACCAGTGATCTTCCCTACTCAGTCTGTGGACTCAAATGCCAATGTCCTCCTCATGAGACATCCTCATAGACACCAAGAAATAATATTTTAACCACAGTTTAGGCATCTCTTATCTCAGGCAAATAGACACATAAAATTAACCATCACACTGCTGTGGAAGAGCTGGAAAGATTGGCACATCATACAGGATGAGGAAGTGGTTACCATCCCAAGACAATAACCCCAAGAGCATATTTCCCACCACCTTCACTGTAGGCAAAGAGAGGAGCTCAGAGACCACTGACCTCTCATGGCCGAGCTGCATGGAGCTGGCAGCTCAGGGAGGAGAAGCATTTCCAGAGCAATAGGGAGCCTGTGAACTCAGGGACGTTTTGGTCTCACTTCCCCATGAACTTGGACCACTGTGCAAAGTGCTACTACTTGTATATGAGCTACAGTAATAATCAGCCTCGTCCTCAGCCTGGAGGCCAGAGATGGTCAGGGAGGCCGTGTTCCCAGACTTGGAGCCAGAGAAGTGATCAGGGATCCCTGAGCACCACTTACTGACATCATAAATCAGGGTTTTGGGGGCCGTGCCCGGGCGCTGTTGGTAAGAGCTAACATAACTGCTACCCCCGATGTCACTGCTGGTTCCAGCACAAGAGATGGTGACCGTCTGTCCCGGATTCCCAGACACTGAGGAAGGCTGAGTCAAGGCGCAATGCGCCCAGTACCCTGGAAAGAGGACAAACACACTCTGGTCAGCTCCGTACTAGACCAGGTCACCCTGAGGACAAAGACACAAAGGATCAGCCAGATGTCCCCGGGGTCCCTTTCCTGGAGGCCTCACCTGTGTCCTGAGTGAGGAGGGTGACAAGGAGCAGAGCTCAGGTTATGGTGGAGACGCCCCAGACGCTGCCTTCTGAGCCCCCAGCCCTAGGCCTGGTCCCCCAGAACTCTCTTATCCCCTCCCCCACAGAGGAGGGAAGGGCCTCCATGTAAATCTGCTTCCTGCACCTGCCCTTCCTCACCGCCTCTACTGTGGCCCTTGATTCTGGGAACGTCTGAGTCCCTGGACAGCAGAGCTGCCTGAGAGATTAAAATGGGCTGTCATGTATTTTCTGATTCAGGACAGACTGAGAAGGTGACAGAGCCCAGAACACGGAGCCCAGCTGGCTGTGTCCTCTCCTCCTGTGGGGGGTCGTGGTGGATACAGAGGGAAGCAAGAACTCCCCTCCTTCTGCTGGGACAAGGGGAGCAGGGCATCTATGCTGCGGAGGAGGGGACATCCAGTGACCCCTCTTCCGGGGACCCAGGCAGTGCCGGGGACCCTCTCCTTGTCCCTCATGCCCTCCCCAGTCCCCTAGGCTAAGGTGCTCTGGCATCACCCTCTCCGCTGCTCTGCGATGGTTGAGGTTGGAGATGCTCCCTGGCATGTCCAGTAGAGTGATTATGGGACACGGGAGATGTCGGACACCCCTCCCTCATGACCCGCTTAGGACTGGCTTGGAAGAAGCTGCTGGGCCTTTGGACAGGACGGAATGACAACACAGACAACCTCCCCCAAATCCGGGCCCTGCTGCCCCCCGGTGGCCTCAGTGGCGAGAGCCGAGCCCAGGGAGACAGCCGAGTGGGGGCTGGACACCCAGGTCTCCCCTCCCCCTCCCCAGCTCAGTGCTAGGCCCGCATCCCTGCAGGCAAGCCTCACCTTCCCTCGACTTCCTCCAGAATGAGGTACATCACCTGTAAAATCAGGAAGCCAAGATGCCCCCCTCGGGGTCACCTTGCTCGTCCCAGGTTGGCCTTGTCACAGGGTAAGTCATGGGAGGTGGACGTGGGCTCAGGGATGAGGGAACCTGAGACATAAATTAATCCAGTCCCGTTAGGGATGCAGATGAGAGAAACGGGCCCCCGAGAAGATGCCAGAATCCTTAAATATAGACAAAATAAGGATAACGTGAGACAGAGAGAGAGCTCCGTCCAGATGGAGAATGACCCAGGGAATCAAGGGGGAGATTCTGGGGCTGAGGCTCTGGAGGAGGGACCGGGTCAGGAGGGGCCTGGGGGTCCAGCTCTGGGTCCTATCCTCGGGGATGGGGGTCATGGGGACACAGACTTTCCCTGTCTTCCCCTTTGTGCCCTTGAGACGCCCTCACCTCAGAGCCTGGCACCTTCCTGAGGTAAAAGCTCTTCATCACAGACACGCTTCCCCAAGGGTGTTTTTCCAGAAACAGATGAGTTTGCAGTAAATATTACACTCAGGATGACGGGCCCTTTCTGGATGGAAATGGACATGACCCCTCGGGCAATGGACTAGGAGTTTATGAAACACAAATACTCTGATGAAGGTTTTTAGTGTCACTGTTCGTATCACACGACCACATTCCAGGAGCTAAGGGGGTGAGGCCCTGGCCGAGCTTGGGGTGGGTGAAGGGGGGCCTCTGGGGACGGGAAAGGAAAAGTGGGCGGGGAAGTGTTAGCTCTGGGTTTGAGACAATCGTTGGTGTGTGTTTCACAGAGGTATGTGCTGTACTATGTAGACATTCGTTTAACGACGACATTTTTTGAGATTATAATAAAGCGGGGACTGGTTCAGGAACTTCTCACAAGTCAATCAGTCACGCATCTGACACCAGGTCAGATCCCAGCGGTTTGGGTCTTTGTCTGCGGGGGTCGCTGTGGACAGGCCTCCTGTGATCACTCCAGGCGTCCAGTGCTTCCTGCAAGAAGCAAACCCCGGGGTCACGGGAGCTGCCTTGCCTCTGCTGCACGTTTGTTCATACAAGCAGCAACTCAGGGCCCCTCATGATTCGGGCGTCACAGTTGAATTAAAAATTCCTGAGATGTTTGCGCCCACTCAATAAAACATGACGGAAATATAATAAGAATGACTGCCACAAAAGGAGGAAAATTACTACTAACACATAATAGGAGTAATAAGCAATAAAGTAAAAGCATATACCTATTAAGAATCACTAAAATCAATTACTGGATTCTTATACTTCTGGAAAAAATTAAATATGGGATTCATTAAATACTAACAGTTTAAGAAAAGAACGTCATAATAGCCAGAAAAGTTTAATGACACCTGACCCAAATTCAATGGACGCAGGAAGGTACCAGGCCAGCGATGCTGATCCCTCGTTGCTGTGAATAATAACAACCCTGGCGGATACTCTGACCATAGGGACCGCTAAACCATTTCATGTTACCTCCACCCAAAGTGACATTCCTCTCATCATTGTATAAATATATTCATATATTCAAATATAGTATAATTATTTGAAGCTTCACAGGAAGCTGCCACTACAGCCTGAGACTCCACACATCGCACACCTGGAGGGTGGTGGCTCCAGAAATCTCCTATTGGAGCATCCTCTGCTCTCCACATCTGCCTTGTGGTTTTGTTGGAAATTCTCCATGTTGTAAAAACAGTGACCAATTTCTCAGCAGGAGACTGTGCTCCCACCTTTACAGGAGACACTCGTAGAGGCCATGGTGGCTCCCGCCGCCTGTGCACAGGTGACTCTTGGTAAAGATCCCACTGATGCCCTTACAGTCAGGGAGCAAGTCTCCCCACAGGTGCCACAGAGGATCCTGGGACAGTGGCCTCTGTGCCACCTCTGTCGTCTCCACCAGGACACACACCTGTCGGGCAGGTGTAGCCTCTCACCAGCCTTACGCACAAGGGGACGTGACTCAGGACATTGTTTGGTGTCCAGTAGCTGAGACCCCTCTCCCTGTGCTGTGACCCAGCTGCTGGGGGTCCCTGCATGACCTTGTTCCAGCCAAGGTGATTCAAGCATGATGATACTGACCTATGTGTTTATAGGGAAAGAAAGAAGGTAACAGGTAAAAGCTTAGAAAAAATAATGATGATGAGAACATTATGAGAAGATTGAGCTTCCTGTTAAGAGGACTGTATTAGTCAGGGTTCTCTAGGGAAACAAAACAAATAAAAATATATACATATAACTAAAGAAGAATTTTTTGTAAGGAATATATATATATAGGGAGAGAGCGAGAGAGAGATTAGTATTGATTATTGAGCAGGGAAGTCCCAGGAGCCACTCTCTACACCTAGAAAGCTGAGAAAGCTGGTGATGTAATTCAGTTTGTGTCCAAAGATTTGGGAACCAGGGGTCCAGTGATGTAAATTCCAGTCTGAGGGCTGAAGAAGTTGAGGTGAAATGTCCCAGCTCGTACAGTGAGAAGAGAAACAGACGTGAAATCCTCCTGCCTTTTCCTTTTTCTCTACACAGACCCTCAACAGATTGGGCGATGCCCACCCACACTGCGAAGGGCAATGTATTTACTGAGTCCCCAGATTCAAATGCTCATCTCATCCAGGAACACCTGCCCAGACCCATCCAGAAATGATGCTTCTTCTGGGTCCCCTGTGACCAGTCAAGCTGACACATAAAATTAACCATCTCAGCGACGATCCACCATGATTTGCCCCAGATTGAAGTCCCAGACAGGACAGGGCACTTTCAGAGCTAAAACTGGGAAAGTTCTCGCAAGATGGGAAAGCCATCTGGTGCTTATGCCTGGGTCCACCCAGTTGTTCAAGCAAGTAGGTCGATGCTGACAATGTGGCATTATTTGGCAATAAGAATGAATGAAGTACTCATATGTGCTGCAACAGGAAAGAACCTTGAAAATATTATAGAGTGAGAGGAGCCAGGCAAAAAGGGCCACATAAGGTATTGTTGCATTCATGTGAAAAGTCTAGAACAGGCAGGAAGTATATTAATGGTTTGAGGGGCTTCCCTGGTGGCACAGTGGTTAAGAATCCGCCTGCCAATACAGGAGACTTGGGCTCTAGCCCTGGTCTGGGAAGATCCCACATGCCGCGGAGCAGCTAAGCCCGTGTGCCACAACTACTGAGCCTGCACTCTAGAGCCCGCGAGCCACAACTACTGAGCCCATGTGCCACAACTATGAAAGCCCGCACGCCTAGAGCCCGTGCTCTGCAACAAGAGAAGCCACTGCAATGAGAAGCCTGCACACCGCAACGAAGAGTAGCCCCCGCTCGCCACAACTAGAGAAAGCCCGTGCACAGCAATGAAGACCCAATGCAGCCAAAAGTAAATAAATAAAATAAATAAATCTATAAAATAAATGGTTTTGAGAGCTGGAGGGACTAGGGAAAGGGGATTGACTGGTGATGGATGAGGTGTTCCTTTTATGAGGATGAAAATATCCTGGAAGATAGAATGTTAGTGGATGTTCAAACTTGTGACTCTATTAAAAACCACTGGATGATTCACCTTAAAATGATGTATGTTATGGATTATGAATCCTATGTAAGAAAAAATACGAAGGCTTGGTTGCTGGTAGATACAAATTACTCTCAAATGATTCAGAAAATAAATGTTTATTGTGCCTGGGTGTGTGCTGTGTGTGCATATGGATGTGTGTGTGTATAGACATACAAATGCAGAGAGGGAATGAGAGAAAACGGGATATAAGAAAAGCGATTATGGCAAAGTATTTAAAATTCTTGAATCTGGAAAAAGGTTATGCAGCAGTTCTCTATGTAACCTATATATTTTTGTTTAAGTTCATAATTGCTTGTAAAAAAACTAATAACAAAAGCAAATGAAAGCCTCAGTTTAGGAGTGAAGGGCTGAGTGATCTCAGAGGAGATATTGGTCTCAGTTCCCCATGAACTTGGGCCACTGTGCAAAGTACTACCACTTCTAGCTGAGCCACAGTAATAATCAGCCTCGTCCTCAGCCTGGAGCCCAGAGATGGTCAGGGAGGCCGTGTTCCCAGACTTGGACCCAGAGAAGCGACCAGGGATCCCTGAGGGCCATTTATTGACATCATAAATCAGGGTTTTGGGGGCCATGCCTGGGAGCTGTTGGTACCAGCCGACAGCATTATATTTCCCTATGTCACTGCTGGTTCCAGCACAGGAGATGGTGACCGTCTGTCCCAGATTCCCAGACACTGAGGGAGGCTGAGTCAGGCCAGACTGGGCCCAGGACCCTGCAAAGAGGAGAAACACACTCTGGTCAGTTCCGTGGGGGCCCAGGTCACCCTGAGGACAAAGACACAAAGGATCAGCCAGATGTCCCCGGGGTCCCTTCCCTGGAGGCCTCACCTGTGCCCTGAGTGAGGAGGGTGACAAGGAGCAGAGCCCAGGCCATGGTGGAGACACGCCAGTCACTGCCTTCTGAGCCCCAGCCCTCGGCCTGCTCCCCCAGACCTCTCTTATCCCCTAACCCCTCAGAGGAGGGAGGGGCCTCCATGCAAATCAGCTTCCTGCACCTGCCCCTCCTCATTCTCTCCTCACCCCTCTGACCTGGCTCTGCAGGTGTCCATGGACAGCAGGGCTCATCTGAGAGGATGGAAACTCTGACACGTTGTCCTTAGTCAGGACACTGACCATTACAGGGCCCAGGAAATGGGGCCATCCTGGGATGTCCCTGTCATCCACTATTTGAGTCAAAATGTCGTTGGCTAATAATCCCGATAATCACTCTTTGGGTTTTGCGGGTGGAAGGTGAGGACAGGGGCCCGAGGGGCTGGGGTGACTTAGGGAATCCATCCCGACTCCTCCCGACACCACAGGGGAGCTGGGGGTGTGCATCCCCCTCCCCAACCTGTCCCCCCAGCAGGATGGGCCCCCTGCCTCCCCTGTCCCTTGCCTCTGCAGGGCTCTGAGGAGGAGCCCTGGGACCTTTGTTGGCCTTCCTAGTAAAGGTTTTATGAAGCAGAACAGACTGGGGACACTGCACCCCACACTCTCCCTTAGGGGGTTAAGGAGGCCGCAGCTGGGGGCTTCATACAGGTCAGGAAACCACAGCAGAACCTCCCCAAACCCAGGCCCTCGCTGCCCCCTGGTGGCCTCAGATGGTGACGACGGAACCCCAGGGAGGCAGCTGAGTGGGGCTGACCCCCCAGCTCTGACCCCCCCACTTCCTCCTCCTCCTCCTCCCAGCTCAGCACCAGCCACCCAGTCCCTCCTCATCCCCTCCATGGGCTCATCCTTTGTCCTGCAGCCCCATCAGGACAGAATTGTCACCTTCCTCCCCAGGTGACTCAGAAGGGCCCTTGAAGGGTCTCTAATCTTGTCTCAGCATGACCTTGTCTCAGTGACAGTGACCTTGAGGAGATCTCAGCTCAGGGCAGGGGAACCTCACACGATAAATGACTCCACCCCCATAGGTACACGGATGAGAAATATGGGCCCATGAGATGAATCTGAATTCTCAAAACGCTTTGAAAAAGAATAATGTAAGAAGGATTTTAGTTCCGTCAGGATGGAGGGAGACCTAATGGAAAATGAAGGAAGATGCCAGGGTGTGCAGGGCTGGGAGGAGGGACTGGGTCAGAGTCGGCCTCAGGGCCCAGCCGCAGGGACCTCTCCTCAGGCAGGTCTGTCTGCCACGTGGTGCAAGTGAGGATCCTCCTCTGTCCCCTGTGCTCAGCGGGAGGTCCTCACCCCAGAGCTGGCGCCTCCCTGAGGTCAGGCACCTGTGTCCAGATGCTAGGCCCTTTGTGTCTTCTAGACAGAGGATCAGGGCTGCCTGGTCTTTCCCAAGATTGTCACTTTCAGTATCTGAAATGTCTAGTTCCTGATTATGAGGAAAGTTGACAATTGGTGTAATTGTCCTTTGCGTCCCAGGGTTTATGCTCCTGCCTCTGTGCACAGGGCCCCGGGGGTGATGCAGAAGGAGCTCCCGGTCCCCACAGAGCAGATCCCTGCTTCCTTCCTGGGTACTGTGGAGGGGACCCAGGAGTGATGGCGCTGGGTGTGTGTGTGTGTGTGTGTGTGTGTGTGTGTGTGTGTCTGTCTGTGTTTGCGTGGGGCTGTGTGTGTGTTTCTTCGCAGAGACAGAGCACATCCTGCGATAGAACATAACCTGGACCTGATGGGAGATGTTGGGTTTCCTTTGGATCCAGGGCCTGAACTCAGGTGCAGGAATACACATAGGATTTGTGCACATCAGAGTTAGCCCACAGCCTGAGACTAATGTCCTTAGATAGACCTGCCCACAAGACTTGCCCTTGGTTTGTGTCTTGTGATTAGATTTCAGGAAGGTTTAGGCTATTCCCCAAGAAGAATGACCCCCTGAGTCTCCACTTTCCCGCAACCTTATGGTTTACCCTGAACCCCTGGCCTGCTCCCCAGCGGGAATCTGGAATTTCGGTAGATGCCAGGCACAGGATGCCTAGGAGACCAGCCTCCAGTAAGAGTCTTGTGGGTCTGATGAGGCTCCCTGGGGCACAGTTCTTCACACAGGTTGTCACCATTTAACTCTGGTGATGAAGCCCGACCCTGGGAAAGGTCTCCTGGAAGTTTATCCTCGTTTCCTCAGATTTCACCTCATCCACCATGGCCCTTTGCTGATTTTGCTTGATTTCCATTCACTGAAGGAAATCACAGCCATTAGGATGACTCTCTACTGAGTCCTAGGGGTCTTCTTTGTGACACAACTAGCTGCCTGTGGTCTTGGGGACACTCGACACAGGACGATCTGAGAAAACAAGCAGCAAACCCAGGGTCTAGGGTTTCCCTCCATCTCCTACCCTCTGCACCCGGGGGGTAAAGATCATCATGAGATTCAGGGTTTGTAGTAAACTCCACCCCTCCATGGACACCCCAGGACCACCCCAGGGAGTCGCAAGGTCACGAGCACTGGAACTCACCACAGCTCTCCACCACCCCCAGCACAAGCCCCAGTGAGAGAAAGATCAGGTCCACACTCGGAACTCCTGCTCTCCTAACTTTCAGTGTGGGCTCCTGTCTATACCACTCTTTCTGTGGAACCTTGATCCAAAAGCAGGGGCCCTATATGCAGCCACATTCGCCCCCCAACCCTGGAAGATGGTCTGGAGCCTCTGCTTCGTGGATCTCAAGGGCTGCCACAGCTCCCACAAGAGCCTCAGGCCACCACCCGGCCTCTATGGTGGGGGGGGCATCCCCAGTAGCAGGAGGGAATCCTTTACCAGTTAGCACGTGTTTTGTCCTCATTAAGGAGAAAATACCCAAATAGTCCAGCCCTTCTTTCTCCGTAACACAGGCTAACGTCCACTTATTACTTCTTTGTTTATCCTTTCAATATTCCAAATGTTTGCAGTGGGGAAATAACCAAAGCAAACCACCTGCAGGAAAGTTCTTTGTTTACCCGCTTTTGACTGTGATTCTTATTGGATTTCCCAGGAGTATTATTCTGCATTGCACATGTTACAACAGCAAAGATTATGGATGGATTCATGCCTAGAAATTCAGATTTTTTAAAAAATTGTAATTGAATTCTCAGAGATTCTTCATCACTGATCCAGAAAAGGTAATCCATTGGAAATCCCTTGACGCCTGTGGTGCAGACCCCTCATTCACTGTGGACTCTGAGGGAAATTCCTCTCTGTCCACCCCACCCCCGACCTGAGTGAGGGCTCCTGTTCCCACTTCTGGGATAAGGAGACAAAACAAGATACACCTTCATTCCAGAGCTGGGTACCGGCATGCTGTCTGGAACAGTGTTTGGGCATCACATCGAATGTGGTACAATATGGCAAGAGACGCTTTTGACTTGAGTCTGTTGCTTTGTGTTCTGAGATTTTCATTACATTGAGACTGAGAATCAAAATATCGTCTATCACAGAAAGCAGCTATTTTCTTGGTCAAACATATCTTTCCAAATCCACCTAAAATATTGGGTCAAAACTTGTCCAGAAGTTTTCTCATCAAAGAGAAGGACATCAAACATCCTCTTGATTTAGTGTGTATCACCATCGTGCTCTTGAAAACTCACCCATGTCCTGCTCCATGACTGAGCATTTGGAACCTGAAGTGAGAACGGAAGCCGGGAGTGGTCCATGTGTGGACCTAAGGTGACCTTTGGTCAGGTTCTCATGCACAAACACACACAACCCGCCTACAATTACCTGGACTGGATTGTTTAAACTGCAAGCTCAAGATTACTATATTCAGAGGAATATTTGATATCACAGCTCAGGCTAATGCATAAGATGTGACTTCTGAGGAAGTGGAGAGCCAGATTCAGGTCATTCTCATTAAAAAGAAAAAAGCCTTTCTTAGAAAAATGTAAAACTGATTATAAATGCAGCTCTATGTTTAATAGAGAAAAAGAGAGAGATAACAGGATAACAGTACAGAAGGAAAGGAAGAACGGCTGTCCCCATAATAATGCGGGAGGGTAGATATTATAACAGAGGCTATTTCAGGAGAGTAAAAACACTCTTACTCCCACACTGCACCTTAGGAGCAGCTGTAATCCCAATGAAAGTAGATCTTAGAAATGAAGTCGGTAAATATTTTCTACACTATACCTGATCTTTGACAATATAGTTAGAAAGACCAATGATTCTGGTCAAATGTAAAATGTTGTGATAAAGATAAAAGATTCTTCAGATTGAGACAGGATACACTTAGAAAATATGGAGCCTAATTGGCTGGGTTAAAATAAATCAGATTGGGACTTCCTTAGCGGGACAGTGGTTAAGAATAAGCCTGCCAATGCAGGGGACACGGGTTCGAGCCCTGGGCTGGGAAGATCCCACATGCCGCAGAGCAGCTAAGCCCGTGTGCCACAACTACTGAGCCTGCACTCCAGAGCCCGAGAGCCACAACTACTGAGCCCGCTCACCTAGAGCCTGTGCTCTGCAGCAAGAGAAGCTACCGCAGTGAGAAGCCCACACACAGCAACGAAGAGTAGCCCCCGCTCGCCGCAACTAGAGAAAGCCGCCACACAGCAACAAACACCCAACACAGCCAAAAATAAATAAATTTTTAAAATAAATAAATTTATAAAAAATAAAATAAAATAAAATAAATCAGATTTATCAGGAAGATGATTTGGATAAGCAAAGTGTACACAGGACCGGTATGGAGTTAGTCATATAGCAGGGGCCTTCCAAAGTTAGAGGACCTTAATGAAATCAACCCGACTGACACGTGACTCCAACTTCATGAGAGCCAGGAGCCAGGACCACAAGAAAGAGCTGCTCTCCAGTCCTAGATGCCTGAACACACAGCTATCAAATGTTCCTCTTCACTTGTTACTGTGGGGATGATGTGTCCTGAGCAATCCAACCCACGTACTTTGTTTTTCATCTAAACTATTGAATTCGGGACATACCTTGCTGTCCAGTGGTTAAGAATTAGACCTTCCATTGCAGGGGGTAGAGGTTCCATCCCTAGTCAGGGAACTAATATCCCACATGCCACGTGGCATGGCCAAAAAAAAAAAAGAAAACAAAAAAACAAACAAAAACAAATTAAAAACAAACTATTCAATTCACATAATTTAATTTCAGTAATGGTTGCGTTAGAAAACTGTTCAAGAAAAAATAACATTGAACCCACAACACTTGCGCAGTTTTTCAATTAATTCTCACAGGTCTTAGATATGCTGGGATTCCACCTGGAAACTGCACTGGCTCCTCATGGAAACACGTGACCTTGACATCACTGAGGAATACGGGACATGCCCACCAGCCCACCTTCCATTCTGGAGCCACCTTTCAAAGAGCCCATAGTACCGGGGAGACCACCATCCTGCAGGGCTGTCCCCGGACAGGGTTCACCGATGCCAGGAAAGGGACAACTCTGAGACCCAGAGTCTGTCCCCAACCCTCCCTGGCTCAGCCCACTCACATGCAGGTCAAAGAGGAGGGACAACAAACATGAAAACCACACGGTGTCATTTGTCCTCATCCCTCTTAAGGGTCCTCAGATCTCCTCTCAGCTGCTGATGCTTCTACCACAGATGCAGATGAGCAACCAGCAGAGTCACAGCAACGGGGAGCCTGTGAGCTCAGGGCAGGTTTTGGTCTCACTTCTCCATGAACTTGGACCACTGTGCAAAGGGTTACTACTTATACCTGAGCTACAGTAATAATCGGCCTCGTCCTCAGCCTGGAGCCCAGAGATGGTCAGGGAGGCCGTGTTCCCAGACTTGGACCCAGAGAAGCGATCAGGGATCCCTGAGGGCCGTTTATTGACATTATAAATCAGGGTTTTGGGGGCCATGCCTGGGAGCTGTTGGTACCAGCCGACAGCATTATATTTCCCTATGTCACTGCTGGTTCCAGCACAGGAGATGGTGACCGTCTGTCCCAGATTCCCAGACACTGAGGGAGGCTGAGTCAGGCCAGACTGGGCCCAGGACCCTGCAAAGAGGAGAAACACACTCTGGTCAGTTCCGTGTGGGGCCCAGGTCACCCTGAGGACAAAGACACAAAGGATCAGCCAGATGTCCCCGGGGACCCTTCCCTGGAGGCCTCACCTGTGCCCTGAGTGAGGAGGGTGACAAGGAGCAGAGCCCAGGCCATGGTGGAGACACGCCAGTCACTGCCTTCTGAGCCCCAGCCCTGGGCCTGGGCCCCCAGACCTCTCTTATCCCCTAACCCCTCAGAGGAGGGAGGGGCCTCCATGCAAATCAGCTTCCTGCACCTGCCCCTCCTCATTCTCTCCTCACCCCTCTGACCTGGCTCTGCAGGTGTCCATGGACAGCAGGGCTCATCTGAGAGGATGGAAACTCTGTGACACGTTGTCCTTAGTCAGGACACTGACCATTACAGGGCCCAGGAAATGGGGCCATCCTGGGATGTCCCTGTCATCCACTATTTGAGTCAAAATGTCGTTGGCTAATAATCCCGATAATCACTCTTTGGGTTTTGCGGGTGGAAGGTGAGGACAGGGGCCCGAGGGGCTGGGGTGACTTAGGGAATCCATCCCGACTCCTCCCGACACCACAGGGGAGCTGGGGGTGTGCATCCCCCTCCCCAACCTGTCCCCCCAGCAGGATGGGCCCCCTGCCTCCCCTGTCCCTTGCCTCTGCAGGGCTCTGAGGAGGAGCCCTGGGACCTTTGTTGGCCTTCCTAGTAAAGGTTTTATGAAGCAGAACAGACTGGGGACACTGCACCCCACACTCTCCCTTAGGGGGTTAAGGAGGCCGCAGCTGGGGGCTTCATACAGGTCAGGAAACCACAGCAGAACCTCCCCAAACCCAGGCCCTCGCTGCCCCCTGGTGGCCTCAGATGGTGACGACGGAACCCCAGGGAGGCAGCTGAGTGGGGCTGACCCCCCAGCTCTGACCCCCCCACTTCCTCCTCCTCCTCCTCCCAGCTCAGCACCAGCCACCCAGTCCCTCCTCATCCCCTCCATGGGCTCATCCTTTGTCCTGCAGCCCCATCAGGACAGAATTGTCACCTTCCTCCCCAGGTGACTCAGAAGGGCCCTTGAAGGGTCTCTAATCTTGTCTCAGCATGACCTTGTCTCAGTGACAGTGACCTTGAGGAGATCTCAGCTCAGGGCAGGGGAACCTCACACGATAAATGACTCCACCCCCATAGGTACACGGATGAGAAATATGGGCCCATGAGATGAATCTGAATTCTCAAAACGCTTTGAAAAAGAATAATGTAAGAAGGATTTTAGTTCCGTCAGGATGGAGGGAGACCTAATGGAAAATGAAGGAAGATGCCAGGGTGTGCAGGGCTGGGAGGAGGGACTGGGTCAGAGTCGGCCTCAGGGCCCAGCCGCAGGGACCTCTCCTCAGGCAGGTCTGTCTGCCACGTGGTGCAAGTGAGGATCCTCCTCTGTCCCCTGTGCTCAGCGGGAGGTCCTCACCCCAGAGCTGGCGCCTCCCTGAGGTCAGGCACCTGTGTCCAGATGCTAGGCCCCTTGTGTCTTCTAGACAGAGGATCAGGGCTGCCTGGTCTTTCCCAAGATTGTCACTTTCAGTATCTGAAATGTCTAGTTCCTGATTATGAGGAAAGCTGACAATTGGTGTAATTGTCCTTTGCGTCCCAGGGTTTATGCTCCTGCCTCTGTGCACAGGGCCCCGGGGGTGATGCAGAAGGAGCTCCCGGTCCCCACAGAGCAGATCCCTGCTTCCTTCCTGGGTACTGTGGAGGGGACCCAGGAGTGATGGCGCTGGGTGTGTGTGTGTGTGTGTGTGTGTGTGTGTGTGTGTGTGTGTGTGTCTGTCTGTGTTTGCGTGGGGCTGTGTGTGTGTTTCTTCGCAGAGACAGAGCACATCCTGCGATAGAACATAACCTGGACCTGATGGGAGATGTTGGGTTTCCTTTGGATCCAGGGCCTGAACTCAGGCGCAGGAATACACATAGGATTTGTGCACATCAGAGTTAGCCCACAGCCTGAGACTAATGTCCTTAGATAGATCTGCCCACAAGACTTGCCCTTGGTTTGTGTCTTGTGATTAGATTTCAGGAAGGTTTAGGCTATTCCCCAAGAAGAATGACCCCCTGAGTCTCCACTTTCCCGCAACCTTATGGTTTACTCTGAACCCCTGGCCTGCTCCCCAGCGGGAATCTGGAATTTTGGCAGATGCCAGGCACAGGATGCCTAGGAGACCAGCCTCCAGTAAGAGTCTTGTGGGTCTGATGAGGCTCCCTGGGGCACAGTTCTTCACACAGGTTGTCACCATTTAACTCTGGTGATGAAGCCCGACCCTGGGAAAGGTCTCCTGGAAGTTTATCCTCGTTTCCTCAGATTTCACCTCATCCACCATGGCCCTTTGCTGATTTTGCTTGGTCTCCCTTCACTGAAGGAAATCACAGCCACCAGGACACCTCTCTACTGAGTCTTGTGGGTCTTCTTTTTTTTTTTTTTTTTTTTTTGTGGGTCTTCTTAATGACAAAAGTAGTTGCCTGTGGTCTTGGGGACACTTGACACAGGATGATCTGAGAAAACAAGCAGCAAACCCAGGGTCTAGGGTTTCCCTCCATCTCCTGCCATCTGCACGCGGGGGGTAAAAGTCATCATGGGAATCAGGGTCTGCACTAACCTTCACCCCTCCCTGGACAGCCCAGGACCACCCAGAGAAGCAGTAAGTCATGAGCACTGGAAACTCCCCACACCTCCCCACCACCCTTGGAACAAGCTCCAGTGAGAGAATTATCAGGTCCACACTTGGAACTCCTGCTCTCCAGACTTTCAGTGTAAGCTCCTGTCTACACCCCTGCTGGTTTCTCTCTGTGGCTCCTTGATCCGAAGGCAGGGACCCCAGTTGCAGCCATACTCGCTCCCCCCCACCCAGAAGCTCGTCTGGAGCCTCTGCCTCGTGGATCTTAAGAGCTGCCAGAGCTCCCACAAGACCTCAGGCTGCCACCCAGCCTCCATGAGGAGGGATCCCACATAGCAGGAGGGAGTCCTCTGCCAGTCAGCACACGTTTTGTCCTCATTAAGGAGAAAATGCACAAATAGTCCAGATCTTCTTTCTTTATAACACAGGCTAACGTCCACTGCTTCCTTCTTGGTTTATCCTTTATTTATTTATTTATTTTTTTATAGCTACTTTATTTATTTATTTATTTATTTTTCGCTGTGTTGGGTCTTCGGTTCGTGCGAGGGCTTTCTCTAGTTATGGCAAGTGGGGGCCACTCTTCATCGCGGTGCGGGGACCGCTCCTCATCGCGGTGTGCGGGCCTTTCACTATCGCGGCCCCTCCCGTTGGGGGGCACAGGCTCCAGACGCGCAGGCTCAGTAGTTGTGGCTCACGGGCCCAGCTGCTCCGTGGCATGTGGGATCTTCCCAGACCAGGGCTCGAACCCGTGTCCCCTGCATTAGCAGGCAGATTCTCAACCACTGCGCCACCAGGGAAGCCCGGTTTATCCTTTAAATATGCCATACGTTTGCAGTGGGAAAATAACCAAAGCAAACCACCTGCAGGAAAGCTATTGTTTACCCACATTTGATGGTGAATCCTTAGTAGATTTCCCAAGAGTCATATTCTGCCTTGCACATATTACAACAGCAAAGAGTAAGGAGATTTTTTAAAAATTTAATTGAATTTTCAGAGATTCTTCATCTCTGCTCCAGAAAACGTAACCCATCGGATATGCCTTGACCCTTCATTCACTGTGAACCCTTAGGAAATTTCCTCTCTGTCCACCCCGCCCCCAAACCTGAGCAAGGGCTCCTGTTCCCACTTCCGGGATATGGATACAAAACAAGACACACCTTCAGTCCAGAGCAGGGTCCCACATGCTGTCTGGAATAATGTTTGGGCATCACATTGGACGGGGCACAAAATGGCAAGAGATGCTCTTGACTTGAGTCTGTTGCTTTGTGATCCGAGATTTTCATTTCATTGAGATTCCGAGAATCAAAATATCATCTATGATAGAAAGTACCTTTTTTCTTAGTCAAACATATGTTTCCAAATCCACCTAAAATATTGGGTCAAAACTTCTCCAGAAGTTTTCTCATCAAACAGAAGGGAATCAATGACCCTCTAGATTCAGTGTGTATCACCATCGTGCTCTTTTGAAAACTCATCCACATCCTGCTCTGTGATGGAGCTGTTAGGACCTGCAGTGAGGACGGGAGAGGGGAGGGGTCCGTGTGTGGACACAAGGTGACCTTTGCTCCGATTCTCAGGCACAAACACACACATCTGCCTACAAGTACCCACACTGGATTGTTTAAACTGCAAGCTCAGGGTTACTATATTCAGGGGAATATTTGATACCACAGCTCAGTCTACTTTGTAGAATGTGACTTCTGAACATGTGGAGAGCCATATTCAGGTCATTCTCATTAAAAGAAAAAGTCTTACTTTGAAAAATGTAAGACTGATTATAAATGCAGTTATATGTTTAATAGAAAAAAAGAAGAAAGAAATAACAGGATAACAGGACAGATGCGAAGGAGCAACGGCTGTTTCCATAATAATGGGGGAGGGTAGAAATCATAACCGAGGCTATTTCAGGAGAGTGAAAACACTCTGATTCCTGCATTGCACACTTAGGAGCAGCTATAATCCCAATGAAAGTAGAACTTAGAAGTGAAGTTGGTCAATATTTTCTACACTCTACTTGAGCTCTGATGATATAGATAGAAAGACCAAAGACTCTGGTCATTTGTAAAATGCTGTGATAAAGACAAATGAATACACAGATTGAGACTAACATAGACTTGGAAAATAAGGGGCCTAACTGGTGGGGTTAAAAAAAAATCAGGTTTATCAGGAAGATGAATTAGACAAGAAAAGCGTGCCCAGAACCGGCATAGAGTGAGCCATATACGACGGGTCTTCCAAAGTTAGAGGACCGATTGACATGTGAAAATAGCCCGATTGACATGTGACTCCAACTTCATGCGAGCCAGGAGCCAGGACCACAAGAAAGAGCTGCTCTCCAGTCCTGGATGCCTGAACACACAGTTATCAAATGTTCCACTTCACTTGTTACTGTGGGGATGATGTGTCCTGAGGAATCCAACCAATGTACTCTTTCATCTAAACTATTGAATTTGGGATATCCCTGGCGGTCCAGGGGTTGAGACTTAGCACTTACATTGCAGGGGGTGAAGTTTCGATCCCTGGTCAGGGAACATAGATCCCACAAGGTGCGTGGCATGGCCACAGAAAACACAACAAAAACCAAAACAAAACATAAAAAAAAATTTTTTTTTTAACTATTGAATTCACATAATTAAAATTTTAGTAATGTTTCCATTTGAAAACTGTCTTTCAGGTTCAAGAAAAATTTAATATTGAAGCCACGACACTCACGCCTGTTTTTCAATGAATTCTCACAGGTGTTAGATATGCTGGGATTCCACCTGGAAGCTGCATTGGCTCTTCATGGAAACATGTGACCTTGACATCACTGAGGAACGGAGGACATACCCTCCAACCCACCCTCCATACTGGAGCCACGTTGCAAAGAGCCCATCGTATTGGGAGACTGTCTTCCTGTAGAGCTGTCCACGGACAGGGTTCACCGATGCCAGGACAGGGACAATTCTGAGACCCAGAGTGTGTCCCCAACCCTCCCTGGTTCAGCCCACTCAGATGCAGGTCAAAGAGGAGGGACAACAAACAGGACAATCACACGTGTCCTTTGTCCTCATCCCTCTGCAGGGTCCTCAGATCTCCTCTCAGCTGCCGATGCTTCTACCACAGATGCAGATGAGCAACCAGCAGAGTCACAGCAACGGGGAGCCTGTGAGCTCAGGGCAGGATTTGGTCTCACTTCCCAATGAACTTGGACCACTGTGCACAGTGTTACCACTTCTACGTGAGCTACAGTAATAATCGGCCTCGTCCTCAGCCTGGAGCCCAGAGATGGTCAGGGAGGCCGTGTTCCCAGACTTGGACCCAGAGAAGCGATCAGGGATCCCTGAGGGTCGTTTATTGACATCATAAATCAAGGTTTTGGGGGCCATGCCCGGGTGCTGTTGGTACCAGCCAACCTGATTATAACCCCCGACGTCACTGCTGGTTCCAGCACAGGTGATGGTGACTGTCTGTCCCGGATTCCCGGACACTGAGGGAGGCTGAGTCAGGCCAGACTGGGCCCAGGACCCTGGAAAGAGGAGAAACACACTCTGGTCAGTTCCGTGTGGGGCCCAGGTCACCCTGAGGACAAAGACACAAAGGATCAGCCAGATGTCCCTGGGGTCCCTTCCCTGGAGGGGAAGTGACAAGAAGCAGAGCCCAGGCCATGGTGGAGACGTCCCAGACGCTGCCTTCTGAGCCCCCAGCCCTAGGCCTGCTCCCCCAGACCTCTCTTATCCCCTAACCCCTCAGAGGAGGGAGGGGCCTCCATGCAAATCTGCTTCCTGCACCTGCCCCTCCTCACCCCCTCTGCTCACCCCCTCTGACACAGTTTGTTCCAGATTCTTCTGCATCCCTGGACAGCAGAGATTACTGGAGAATCAACTCCTTCACATGGTGTGTGAGGACAGACCGAGTCCATGACATGATGTGGGAAAGGAATCCAGCCCGGGATTTCCTGTCTCTCCTGGTGTGAGAGTTATCGTGCTTCCTGGGGGAGGAATCCCAGAAGGTCCCCTCTGTGCTCTTGGGACAAAGGAGAGGCCCTGAGCCCAGGCAGCTGGAAGATCCAACTGCCCCGCTTTCTGAGAGTTAAAGGCAAAGCTGGGTACCAGTATCCCTTCAACTACTTCTGTTTTAAAAATATTTATTGAAGGGAATTCCCTGGCGGTCCAATGGTTAAGGCTCCGCGCTTCCACTGCAGGCGGTGTGGGTTTGATCAACGGTCGGGGGACTAAGGTGCTGCACGTCACGTGGCGCAACTAAAGAATTTTTAAAAATTAAAAAAAAAGAGAAAAAAGAAACAAAACACATTCTATTGAAGTATAGTTGAATTACAATGTTGTGTGAATCTCTGTTGTACAGCAAAGTGACTCACTTATTCACTTATATATACATTCTGTTTCTTATTCTTTTCCATTATGGTTTATCACAGGATATTGAAAACAGTTCCCTGCACTATACCGTAGGACCTTGTTGTCTATCCATCCTATATATAGTAGTTTGTATCTGCTGGTCCCAAACTCCCAACCCATCCCTCCCCCACCCCCAACTCCCTCTCATCCTCCTCAGTTGAGAGGGTCCTCATGTTCCACTCCAGCCTCTGTCTCCGAAGTGCTCTGAGTCTGAGGCCCAAGCCTGAGCCCTGGGCCATTTATTAGCACTTTTGAAGATGATTTGTTGGTGTACAAATGCATTGGGACATAAGAAGTGTTCCATGGGGAGCCCCTCTTGAAACTTCATACAGGACAGTATAAGCCACAGGTACCTTCCCCAAATCCTGACCCTTGCTGCCCCCTGGTGGCTGCAAATGGTGCCAACCAAGCCCCAGGAACCTGAGGGACAGAAAACAACCCAGTTCCCAGGCGGGCCACTGTGCAGCTCATTGCAGGACGTGTCCAAGGAGCAGGTCCAAGTCTGTGTAAATGAACTGACATGGAAAGCACAGTTCACACAAAGCTGGGTGGAATCAACCACCTGTACTCAACCGGGCAGAGAATCTGATTAAACCAAAATGCCAACATAGGATTTAAAGACCCATAGTTTCACCACATAATACTGGCCACACCAGGATAGACTGAAATCACTGGGCATGTGGAAAACCAGAACTTCTCAACTGTATGGAAGGGAAAGTTAACAGAGCGTGTCTCACAGATCTGCTGGAATTATGTCACAAAGATGTTCAACCAGTTTGTTAAAAATGATGCAAGAAATAAGGACAGAACCTCCTGAAGTCAATAGAGAGATAGAAAGTCTCAGCCAATATATGGGAGAAAAATCTAAAAAAGAGTGATATATGTATATGTATAACTGATTCAGTTTGCTGTACAGCAGAAACTAACACAACAGTGTAAATCTACTATATTCCAATAAAAAATTTTTAAAAAAGAAAGTCTCAGCTAAGCAATGGAAGGTGGAAAAAAACACACTGAATCTACTACAGAGAAAATTACAGCAGATGGGATTAATGACAGACAGAGCATTGGATAACGAAAGATTTCTGACTTGAAGTCATGCAATGGAAACAGTCCCTTGTTCAACATAAGGGGGAAATATGAATTTAAAAGAATGAAGTAGTATCCACAAATTGTGGGACTTCAATTGACCTAATACACAAATAATTGGAGTTCCCAAAGGAGAGGAAACAGAGAGACACAGGGAAACCCTCACATCCAGAATCTTGACAAGCCCCAGGATGTAGAAATGTGAAGGCAACCGGATCAAGTTTCATTGTAACGAAATCTTGAGGTGTGGACAATTTTTGAGACCCCTCTTCAGGTTGATTGACTATTGGTATGTTAGGAAAATGTCAGCCAAAGAAATAGTTCCAGGACTTCCCTGGTGGGCCAGTGGTTAAGACGTCATGCTTCCAATGCAGGGGGCACGGTTTCCATCCCTGGTCGGGGAACTAAGATCCCACATGCCACTTAGCGGGGTCAAAAAAAAAAAGAAAAACCAGTTCCCTGCGGATTCTACCACAATGTTTCCTCCTCTCTCTCCCTCTCCCCAGCCTCACAACACAAACGTCTGTCCCAGAGTTCTTCACTCTGGTCATTATGGGTGACGTGGAACGAATGCACAACTATGATTGTTTCTTTCAAACCCAAGTCAAACAATACTGATAGTTAGAGGCATATTTCAGAGTTCAGGAAGACTCCAAAGAACATAGGAGTACAGAAAAACAGAAATACGGAAGCCAAGATGCATGTCGACAAGGGTTAGCCGACTTCCTCCTGAGAAAGGCCAGTCCCAGGTCTGCAGTGGCGCTAAGTAGACCTGTCATTCCGTAGATCGTGATCGGTGGTGAGTATGGTCGTGATGAGCTGAGATAACTTAACAATTATAATGAGTGTGAGTCCTTACAGAAGCAGGTAGATCTCCAGATTCTCTCTCCTTTTAGTCGTGAGGCTGGTAGACCACTGCCCACTAATCCCACTGACAGATTTGTTCTAGGGAGAGGGTGAACCACATGTCCTGAATAAGGGGACATGGCAGAGCTGATTCTGTGGGGATCAGGAGGAGAAGCCTGTGTGCCTCCAGAGTTTTGTAGCCTCTGCCCACCTCTCTGGAATGGCCATCTCCCATGGAGGCCTTTCTCCAATGGGCAACCGGCAGAAATATTCACCTACAAGGAAGCTGACATCATCCAGGTGCTGACATACCTGACACCATCCTGTAAGGTTGGATGCGTGTCGCCCAGGTTCTGATTTGTACCTTATGTCGGGACTAGGCTTGTCTTGACATGGTCCATTTTCTAGGGTCCTGATCAGCCAGGAACAATCTCTCTCGCTTCCTCCCAGTGAAGTGATCTCAGACAGCTCCTGGAGTCCACGTCCCGCTGAGTAGCAGGATATGTGGGGCAGCTGATCCCCTGACAATATTCCCTCTAGAGATCCAGGACCCGCCCACATCCCACAGGGCCTGACGCCTGACTCTAGGGTTCCTTGTCTTTCCTCTGGGACCCTGTCTGCCATCTTCAGGACGGGCTCCAGGAAACCCAGGGAAGCTCCGCCCAGGACCAAGCTGAGCCTCTGTTAGGGTCCATGTCTCTTGGGGCCTCACCTGTAGACACACTACCCTTTCCTCACTCAGCGGGTTGGATGCTTGTACCCACTGTTTCAAACTATGTTGTTTGGGGGATGCATACCTAGGAAGACTGGGGCAGGAATGTAAAGACAGGCCATGGAATGATTAACCCTGAAGTCAGCAAACCAGCTAATCGGGGAGTGGGGTAGACAGATGTGTTTGCGGGGTAGATTTCATCTGGGGTTATGTGGTTTCTGTTTATTATTCCTCCTTAAATTGTGAGTGTGCATTTCCACACATTCTTCTTCAGGAATGCTGCATTTCATAATAAAAGGAATTGTGCAAAATACACTGAAAGAGACATGACTACTTTTCCTCTCCTTAGCTACATAGACCAGGACTCAGACATGGAGGAAATTTTCATGAGAAACTGCAAGTATAAGGTAAAAACCTACTCTTGAAGCCTTGGATGTGGTAGAAACACTCACCTGGAATCTTTAAACAAAGAAAGTGGGAATAAAAAGACAGAGCCAGTATCAGAACAAAGACCCTCTCAGGCTGTTTGATGCGGCTGAGACCCTGCCCCCTCCCTGCCCATCCAGCTCGTCCAGGACACATGCAAGCAACACTTAGAGAGAAGAGGAGATGTCTCCCAAACTGGATTGAAGAGCCTTATTCAGGTCATTGTCATTAAAACTAAAAAAGCTTTTCTTAGAGAAAAGTAAGACCGATTATCATTGCAGCTATATATTCAATAGAATAAAAAGAGAGGGGTAACAGGATAACAGGACGGATGGAAAGGAAGAACGGCTGTTTCCATAATAGTGAGAGAGGGTAAATCATAACCGAGGCTATTTCAGGAGAGTGAAACCACTCTGATTCCTGCCCTGCACACTTGGGAGCAGCTATAATCCCAGTGAAATTAGAACTTAGAAATAAAGTTGGTAAATATTTTTCACACTCTATTTGAGCTTTGACCATATAGATAGAAAGACCAAAGATTCTGGTCATGTGTAAATTGCTGTGATAAAGACAAATGATTATTCAGATGGAGACTAGCATAGACTTGGAAAATAGGGGGCGTAATTCACTGGGTTAAAAAAAAATAGATTTAGGGACTTCCCTGTCGAGCCGGTGGTTGAGACTTCGCCTTCCAATGCAGGGGGTGCGGGTTCGATCCCTAGTCGGGGAGCTAAGATCCCATTTGCCTTACGGCCAAAAACCAAAACATAAAACAAAAGCAATATTGTAACATATTCAATAAAGACATTAAAGAGGGTCCACATTTTAAAAATCTTTAAAAAAATTTTTTAAAATTCAGATTTAGCAGAAAGATGATTTGGACAAGAAAAGAGTGCACAGGGCTAGCATGTAGTGAGCCATATACGGGGCGTCTTCCAAAGTCAGAGGACCTTAATGAAAACAGCCCACTGACACGTGACTCCAACTTCATGAGAGCCAGGAGCCAGAACCACAGAAAAAGAGCTGCTCTCCAGTCCTGGACGCCTGAAAACACAGCTATCAAATGTTCCTCTTCTTCTTACTGGGGTGATGATGTGTCTTGAGCAATCTAACCCATGCACTTTGTTTTTCATCTAAAATATTGAATTTGGGAGATTCCTGGTGCTCCAGTGGTTAGGACTTAGCGCTTTCATTGCAGGAGACGTGGGTGTGATCCCTGGTCGGGGAACTAATATATCACATGCCACATGGCATGGATAAAAAAAAAAAAAGAAAAAAAGAAAAGAACAGAAAAACAAGAAACAAAAACTTCTGACTTCACATAATTTAAAATTTAAAATCATTGCATTTGAAATCTGTCTTTCAGTTTCAAAAGAAAGTAATATTGAACTGTGGACACACGAGCCTGTTTTTTCAATGAATTCTCACAGGTGTTAGGTGTGCTGGGATTCCACCTGGAAACTGCACTGGCTCCTCATGGAAACATGTGACCTTGATGTCCCTGAGGAATGGGGGACACAACCTCCAGCCCACCTTCCATTCTGGAGAAACTTTGCAAAGAGCCCATCGTATTGAGGAGAACATCCTCCTGCAGGGCTGTCCCTGGACAGGGTTCACGATGCCAGGAGAGAGACAGCCCTGAGAACAGCCCTCTCTGACTCAGCCCACTCAGATGCAGGTCAATGAGGAGGGACAACAAACATGAAAACCACACGTTGTCATTTGTCTGCATCCCTCTGCAGGGTCCTCAGATCTCCTCTCAGCTGCCAATGCTTCAACCACAGATGCAGATGAACAACCAGCAGAGTCACAGCAACAGGGAGTCTATGAGCTCAGGGCAGGTTTTGGTCTCAACTTCTCCATGAACTTGGACCACCTTGCACAGTGCTACTACTTGTACCTGAGCTACAGTAATAATCTGCCTAGTCCTCAGCCTGGAGCCCAGAGATGGTCAGGGAGGCCGTGTTCCCACACTTGGAGCCAGAGAAGCGATCAGGGATCCCTGAGGGTCGTTTACTGACCTCATAAATCAAGGTTTTGGGGGCCATGCCCGGGTGCTGTTGGTACCAGCCAACCTGATTATAACCCCCGACGTCACTGCTGGTTCCAGCACAGGTGATGGTGACTGTCTGTCCCGGATTCCCGGACACTGAGGGAGGCTGAGTCAGGCCAGACTGGGCCCAGGACCCTGGAAAGAGGAGAAACACACTCTGGTCAGTTCCATGTGGGGCCCAGGTCACCCTGAGGACAAAGACACAAAGGATCAGCCAGATGTCCCTAGGGTCCCTTCCCTGGAGGCCTCAACTGTGCCCTGAGTGAGGAGGGTGAGAAGGAGCAGAGCCTAGGCCATGGTGGAGACGTCCCAGACGCTGCCTTCTGAGCTCCCAGCCCTGGGCCTGGGCCCCCAGACCTCTCTTATCCCCTAACCCCTCAGAGGAGGGAGGGGCCTCCATGCAAATCAGCTTCCTGCACCTGCCCCTCCTCATTCTCTTCTCACCGCCTCTGACCTGGCCCTGGACACTAGATTTTCTGCATCTTGGGGGGAGAATATAGGTCAGGGATTAAAATCTTTTGACACAAGGGTGACATGTATATGCAGGAGCATGAATTGTTTGTAGCTGGTTTCAGGGAGAGAAAGACCAGCTGAAGTCCCTCAGGCAATGAGCTCCTGGACCTTCAGTGTCTCTGCTGGGACAGGACTGTGTCTCTGGGAACCTCAGTGCAGGGGACACTCCACAGCGCCCTCTGTTGGACGCCCATCTCCAAGTTCTCTAACTTTGGGAAAGGGTCACGCCCACCAGGGGAAACACCTGCTGTTTGCTGGGAAGCTGGTGGGACCCTGAGCTGCAGCCTTGTCCCATCTCCGCCCCCACCTCTTTGTTCTGAAGCATCTGCACATCGAATCCACGAGCAGGTCCTTGACCACTAGCCCCCCCGCCCATTCTAGCCCCACTGAGCGCCAAGGGCACTCGTGCGAGGCCACCCATGGGGGGGCGGGGGCACCAGGCAGGAGCCAAGTCCTGAACCCGAGTCTGCCCTCCCCACTCTCCCCTTTGCCCTCTGAGCAGACAACTGTCCTTTCTCAGCTTCTGATTCTCACATGACAACTGAAGGCCATGAGCCCACTGGCCAGTGTCCTGACTAAGAAGAGGTTGACAAGAGGAGAGTGCAGATGTGATAAAGGGGCCTTTCTAGGCTCATGGCTGTGCCATTTGTTATGAAGTTGATCATCAAAGATTTCACCCCGTTTCATCTGTGTGTTACTGCTCTGGTCAATAGACGGGGTTTTCCTGCTTGTTTCCTCCACCTCCCCACATCCTCAGGCCACGAGAAAAGTGACCTTCTGCGGAATTCCCTGTTGGTCCAGTCATTAGGACTCCCCGCTTTCACTGCTGCGGCCCGGGTTCAATCCCTGGTCAGGGAAGTAGCATCACACAAGCCTCGTGGTGTGGCCAAAGTAATAATCATCATAATCATAATGATACTACTAATAACAACAATAATAATATTAATCCAAAGTACATATTCCAAAAAGAACAGCAACATAGAGACTCTGGACTGAATTGTTTAGGGAGACTGTCTTCCTGCAGGGCTGTCCCCGGACAGGGTTCACCGATGCCAGGAAAGGGACAACTCTGAGACCCAGAGTCTGTCCCCAACCCTCCCTGGCTCAGCCCACTCAGATGCAGGTCAAAGAGGAGGGACAACAAACATGAAAACCACACGTTGTCATTTGTCTTCATCCCTCTTAAGGGTCCTCAGATCTCCTCTCAGCTGCCAATGCTTCTACCACAGATGCAGATGAGCAACCAGCAGAGTCACAGCAACAGGGAGTCTGTGAGCTCAGGGCAGGTTTTGGTCTCACTTCTCCATGAACTTGGACCACTGTGCACAGTGTAACCACTTACAGCTGAGCTACAGTAATAATCGGCCTCATCCTCAGCCTGGAGCCCAGAGATGGTCAGGGAGGCCGTGTTCCCAGACTTGGACCCAGAGAAGCGATCAGGGATCCCTGAGGGTCGTTTATTGACCTGATAAATCAAGGTTTTGGGGGCCGTGCCTGGGCGCTGTTGGTACCAGCTGACATAGTTATAACCCCCGATGTCACTGCTGGTTCCAGCACAGGTGATGGTGACTGTCTGTCCCGGATTCCCGGACACTGAGGGAGGCTGAGTCAGGCCAGACTGGGCCCAGGACCCTGCAAAGAGGAGAAACACACTCTGGTCAGTTCCATGTGGGGCCCAGGTCACCCTGAGGACAAAGACACAAAGGATCAGCCAGATGTCCGTGGGTTCCCTTCCCTGGAGGCCTCACCTGTGCCCTGAGTGAGGAGGGTGACAAGGAGCAGAGCCCAGGCCATGGTGGAGACACGCCAGTCGCTGCCTTCTGAGCCCCCAGCCCTAGGCCTGCTCCCCCAGACCTCTCTTATCCCCTAACCCCTCAGAGGAGGGAGGGGCCTCCATGCAAATCAGCTTCCTGCACCTGCCCCTCCTCCCCACCTCTGCTCACCCCCTCTGACACAGTTTGTTCCAGATTCTTCTGCATCCCTGGACAGCAGAGATTACTGGAGAATCAACTCCTTCACATGGTGTGTGAGGACAGACAGAGTCCATGATAGGATGTGGGAAAGGAATCCAGCCCGGGATTTCCTGTCTCTCCTGGTGTGAGAGTCATCGTGCTTCCTGGGGGAGGAATCCCAGCAGGTCCCCTCTGTGCTCTTGGGACAAAGGAGAGGCCCTGAGCCCAGGCGGCTGAAGGATCCATCTGCCCCACTTTCCGGGAGTCAGAGGCAGAGCTGGGCACCAGAATCCCCTCAACTCCTTTTTGAAAAAAATTTTATTGAAGGGACTTCCCTGGCGGTCCAGTGGTTAAGGCTCTGCGCGTCCACTGCAGAGGGTGTGGGTTTGATCCCTGGTCGGGGGACTGAGATTCTGCATGCAGAGCAGCATGGCCAAGAAATAAAAAAAGAAAGAAAAAGGAAAAAAAGAAAATACAAACAAAAATTTTATTGAAGTATAGTTGAATTACAATGTTGTGTGAATTTCTGCTGTATAGCAAAGTGACAGGTATACATTTATATATACACTCTTTTTTGTATTCTTTTCCATTATGGTTTATCACAGGATATTGAATACAGTTCCCTGTGCTATACCGTGGGACCTTGTTGTCTATCCATGCTATGTATAGTAGTTTGTATCTCCTGATCCCAAGCTCCCAATCCATTCCTCCCCCAGACAGAGCTCCCTCTTTTCCCCCTCAGTTGAGAGGGTCCTCATGTTCCCCTCCAGCCTCTGTCTCTGCAGTGCTCTGAGTCTGAGGCCCGAGACTGAGCCCTGGGCCATTTATTAGCACTTTTGAAGATGATTTGTTGGTGTACAAATGCATTGGGACATAAGAAGTGTTCCATGGGGAGCCCCTCTTGAAACTTCATACAGGACAGTATAAGCCACAGGTACCTTCCCCAAATCCTGACCCTTGCTGCCCCCTGGTGGCTGCAAATGGTGCCAACCAAGCCCCAGGAACCTGAGGGACAGAAAACAACCCAGTTCCCAGGCGGGCCACTGTGCAGCTCATTGCAGGACGTGTCCCAAGAGCAGGTCCAAGTCTGTGTAAATGAACTGACATGGAAAGCACAGTTCACAAAAAGCTGGATGGAATTAACCACCTGGACTCAACCGGGCAGAGAGTCTGATTAAACCAAAATGCCAACATAGAATTTAAAGACCCATAGTTTCACCACAAAATATTAGCCACACCAGGATAGACTGAAATCACTGGGCATGTGGAAAACCAGAACTTCTCAACTGTATGGAAGGGAAAGTTAACAGAGCATGTCTCACAGATCTGCTGGAATTATGTCACAAAGATATTCAACCAGTTTGTTAAAAATGATGCAAGAAATAAGGACAGAACCTCCTGAAGTCAATAGAGAGATAAAGTTTCAGCCAATATATGGGAGAAAAATCTAAAAAGGAGTGATATATGTATTCAATTCAATATGTATTCAATTCAATATGTATTCAATTTTCAATGATTCAATTTGCTGTACAGCAGAAACTAACACAAGAGTGTAAATCTACTATATTCCAATAAAATTTTTTTAAAAAAGAAAGTCTCAGCCAAACAATGGAAGGTGGAAAAAAAACACAGTGAATCTACTACAGAGAAAATTACAGCAGATGGGATTAATGACAGACAGAGCATTGGATAACGAAAGATTTCTGACTTGAAGTCATGCAATGGAAACAGTCCCTTGTTCAACATAAGGCGGGAATATGAATTTAAAAGAATGAAGTAGTATCCACAAATTGTAGGACTTCAATTGACCTAATACACAAATAATTGGAGTTCCCAAAGGAGAGGAAACAGAGAGACACAGGGAAACCCTCACATCCAGAATCTTGACAAGCCCCAGGGTGTAGAAATGTGAAGGCAACCGGATCAAGTTTCATTGTAATGAAATGTTGAGGTGTGGACAATTTTTGAGACCCCTCATCAGGTTGATTGACTATTGGTATGTTAGGAAAATGTCAGCCAAAGAAATAGTTCTGGGACTTCCCTGGTGGTCCAGTGGTTAAGACGTCATGCTTCCAATGCAGGGGGCACGGTTTCCATCCCTGGTCAGGGAACTAAGATCCCACATGCCACTTGGTGGGGTCAAAAAAAGAAAACAAAAACCAGTTCCCTGCGGATTCTACCACAATGTTTCCTCCTCTCTCCCCCTCTCCCCAGCCTCACAACACAAACGCCTGTCCCAGAGTTCTTCACTCTGGTCATTATGGGTGACGTGGAACGAATGCACAACTATGATTGTTTCTTTCAAACCCAAGTCAAACAATACTGATAGTTAGAGGCATATATGAGAGTTCAGGAAGAGTCCAAAGAACATAGGAGTACAGAAAAACACAAACATGGAAGCCAAGATGCATGTCGACAAGGGTTAGCCGACTTCCTCCTGAGAAAGGCCAGTCCCAGGTCTGCAGTGGCGCTAAGTAGACCTGTCATTCCGTAGATCGTGATCGGTGGTGAGTATGGTCGTGATGAGCTGAGATAACTTAACAATTATAATGAGTGTGAGTCCTTACAGAAGCAGGTAGATCTCCAGATTCTCTCTCCTTTTAGTCGTGAGGCTAGTAGACCACTGCCCACTAACCCCTGTGCACAGATTTGTTCTAGGGAAAGGGTGAACCACATTTCCTGGATAAGGGGTCATGGCAGAGCTGACTCTGTGGGGATCAGGAGGAGAAGCCTGTGTGCCTCCAGAGTTTTGTAGCCTCTGCCCACCTCTCTGGGATGGCCATCTCCCATGGAGGCCTTTCTCCAATTGTCAACAGGCCAAAATATTCACCTACAAGGAAGCTGACATCATCCAGGTGCTGACATACCTGACACCATCCTATAAGGTTGGATGCATGTCGCCCAGATTCTGCTTTGTACTTTATGTCTGGACTAGGCTTGTCTTGACATGATCCATTTTCTAGGGTCTTGATCAGCCAGGAACAATCTCTCTCGCTTCCTCCCAGTGAAGTGATCTCAGACAACTCCTGGAGTCCACGTCCCGCTGAGTAGCAGGATATGTGGGGCAACTGATCCCCTGACAATATTCCCCCTAGAGATCCAGGACCCGCCCACATCCCACAAGGCCAGACGCCTGAATCTAGGGTTCCTTGTCTTTCCTCTGGGACCCTGTCTGCCATCTCCAGGACGGGCTCCAGGAAATCCAGGGAAGCTCCGCCCAGGACCAAGCTGAGCCTCTGTTAGGGTCCATGTCTCTTGGGGCCTCACCTGTAGACACACTACCCTTTCCTCACTCAGCGGGTTGGATGCTTGTACCCACTGTTTCAAACTATGTTGTTTGGGGGATGCATACCTAGGAAGACTGGGGCAGGAATGTAAAGACAGGCCATGGAATGATTAACCCTGAAGTCAGCAAACCAGCTAATCGGGGAGTGGGGTAGACAGATGTGTTTGCGGGGTAGATTTCATCTGGGGTTATGTGGTTTCTGTTTATTATTCCTCCTTAAATCGTGAGTGTGCATTTCACACATTCTCCTTCAGGAATGCTGCATTTCAAAATAAAAGGAGTTGTGCAAAATACACTGAAAGAGACATGACTACTTTTCCTCTCCTTAGCTACACAGACCAGGACTCAGACATGGAGGAAATTTTCATGAGAAACTGCAAGTATAAGGTGAAAACCTACTCTTGAAGCCTTGGATGTGGTAGAAACACTCACCTGGAATCTTTAAACAAAGAAAGTGGGAAGAAAAAGGCAGAGCCAGTATCGGAACAAAGACCCTCTCAGGCTGTTTGATGCGGCTGAGACCCTGCCCCCTCCCTGCCCATCCAGCTCGTCCAGGACACATGCAAACAACACTTAGAGAGAAGAGGAGATGCCCCCCAAACTGGATCCTTTGGAGACTCTGAGAAGGAGAACATGTGAAGAGCCTTATTCAGGTCATTGTCATTAAAACTAAAAAAGCTTTTCTTAGAGAAAAGTAAGACCGATTATCATTGCAGCTATATATTCAATAGAATAAAAAGAGAGGGGTAACAGGATAACAGGACGGATGGAAAGGAAGAACGGCTGTTTCCATAATAGTGAGAGAGGGTAAATCATAACCGAGGCTATTTCAGGAGAGTGAAACCACTCTGATTCCTGCCCTGCACACTTGGGAGCAGCTATAATCCCAGTGAAATTAGAACTTAGAAATAAAGTTGGTAAATATTTTTCACACTCTATTTGAGCTTTGACCATATAGATAGAAAGACCAAAGATTCTGGTCATGTGTAAATTGCTGTGATAAAGACAAATGATTATTCAGATGGAGACTAGCATAGACTTGGAAAATAGGGGGCGTAATTCACTGGGTTAAAAAAAAATAGATTTAGGGACTTCCCTGTCGAGCCGGTGGTTGAGACTTCGCCTTCCAATGCAGGGGGTGCGGGTTCGATCCCTAGTCGGGGAGCTAAGATCCCATTTGCCTTACGGCCAAAAACCAAAACATAAAACAAAAGCAATATTGTAACATATTCAATAAAGACATTAAAGAGGGTCCACATTTTAAAAATCTTTAAAAAAATTTTTTAAAATTCAGATTTAGCAGAAAGATGATTTGGACAAGAAAAGAGTGCACAGGGCTAGCATGTAGTGAGCCATATACGGGGCGTCTTCCAAAGTCAGAGGACCTTAATGAAAACAGCCCACTGACACGTGACTCCAACTTCATGAGAGCCAGGAGCCAGAACCACAGAAAAAGAGCTGCTCTCCAGTCCTGGACACCTGAAAACAAAGCTATCAAATGTTCCTCTTCTTCGTACTGTGGGGATGATGTGTCCTGAGCAATCCAACCCATGCACTTTGTTTTTCATCTAAAATATTGAATTTGGGAGATTCCTGGTGCTCCAGTGGTTAAGACTTAGCGCTTCCATTGCAGGAGGCACGGGTGTGATCCCTGGTTGGGGAACTAAGATCCCACAGGCTGCGTGGCATGGCCAAAAAAAAAAAAAAACAAAGGAAAGAACAGAAATACAAGAAACAAAAACTTTTGATTTCACTTAATTTAGAATTTAAAATAATTGCATTTGAAAACTGTCTTTCAGTTTCAAAAGAAAGTAATATTGAACTGTGGACACACGAGCCTGTTTTTTCAATGAATTCTCACAGGTGTTAGGTGTGCTGGGATTCCACCTGGAAACTGCACTGGCTCCTCATGGAAACATGTGACCTTGATGTCCCTGAGGAATGGGGGACATGACCTCCAGCCCACCTTCCATTCTGGAGAAACTTTGCAAAGAGCCCATCGTATTGAGGAGGACATCATCCTGCAGGGCTGTCCCTGGACAGGGTTCATGATGCCAGGAGAGAGACAGCCCTGAGAACAGCCCTCTCTGGCTCAGCCCACTCAGATGCAGGTCAATGAGGAGGGACAACAAACATGAAAACCACACGTTGTCATTTGTCTGCATCCCTCTGCAGGGTCCTCAGATCTCCTCTCAGCTGCCAATGCTTCAACCACAGATGCAGATGAACAACCAGCAGAGTCACAGCAACAGGGAGTCTATGAGCTCAGGGCAGGTTTTGGTCTCAACTTCTCCATGAACTTGGACCACCTTGTACAGTGCTACTACTTGTACCTGAGCTGCAGTAATAATCTGCCTCATCCTCAGCCTGGAGCCCAGAGATGGTCAGGGAGGCCGTGTTCCCACACTTGGAGCCAGAGAAGCGATCAGGGATCCCTGAGGGTCGTTTATTGACTTCATAAATCAAGGTTTTGGGGGCCATGCCTGGGTGCTGTTGGTACCAGCCAACCTGATTATAACCCCCGACGTCACTGCTGGTTCCAGCACAGGAGATGGTGACTGTCTGTCCCAGATTCCCGGACACTGAGGGAGGCTGAGTCAGGGCAGACTGGGCCCAGGACCCTGGAAAGAGGAGAAACACACTCTGGTCAGTTCCATGTGGGGCCCAGGTCACACTGAGGACAAAGACACAAAGAATCAACCAGGTGTCGCCGGGGACCCTTCCCTGGAGGCCTCACCTGTGCCCTGAGTGAGGAGGGTGAGAAGGAGCAGAGCCTAGGCCATGGTGGAGACACGCCAGTCGCTGCCTTCTGAGCCCCAGCCCTGGGCCTGGGCCCCCAGACCTCTCTTATCCCCTCCCCCTCAGAGGAGGGAGGGGCCTCCATGCAAATCAGCTTCCTGCACCTGCCCCTCCTCATTCTCTCCTCAGCCCCTTTGACCTGGCCCTGGACACTAGATTTTCTGCATCTTGGGGGGAGAATATAGCTCAGGGATTAAAATCTTTTGACACAAGGATGACATGTATATGCAGGAGCATGAATTGTTTGTAGCTGGTTTGCAGGGAGAGAAAGACCAGCTAAAGGCCCTCAGGCAATGAGCTCCTGGACCTTCAGTGTTTCTGCTGGGACAGGGCTGTGTCTCTGGGAACCTCAGTGCAGGGGACACTCCACAGCGCCCTCTGTTGGACGCCCATCTCCAAGTTCTCTAACTTTGGGAAAGGGTCACGCCCACCAGGGGAAACACCTGCTGTTTGCTGGGAAGCTGGTGGGACCCTGAGCTGCAGCCTTGTCCCATCTCCGCCCCCACCTCTTTGTTCTGAAGCATCTGCACATCGAATCCACGAGCAGGTCCTTGACCACTAGCCCCCCCGCCCATTCTAGCCCCACTGAGCGCCAAGGGCACTCGTGTGAGGCCACCCATGGGGGGGCGGGGGCACCAGGCAGAAGCCAAGTCCTGAACCCGAGTCTGCCCTCCCCACTCTCCCCTTTGCCCTCTGAGCAGACAACTGTCCTTTCTCAGCTTCTGATTCTCACATGACAACTGAAGGCCATGAGCCCACTGGCCAGTGTCCTGACTAAGAAGAGGTTGACAAGAGGAGAGTGCAGATGTGATAAAGGGGCCTTTCTAGGCTCATGGCTCTGCCATTTGTTATGAAGTTGATCATCAAAGATTTCACCCCGTTTCATCTGTGTGTTACTGCTCTGGTCAATAGACGGGGTTTTCCTGCTTGTTTCCTCCACCTCCCCACATCCTCAGGCCACGAGAAAAGTGACCTTCTGCGGAATTCCCTGTTGGTCCAGTCATTAGGACTCCCCGCTTTCACTGCTGCGGCCCGGGTTCAATCCCTGGTCAGGGAAGTAGCATCACACAAGCCTCGTGGTGTGGCCAAAGTAATAATCATCATAATCATAATGATACTACTAATAACAACAATAATAATACTAATTCAAAGTACATATTCCAAAAAGAACAGCAACATAGAGACTCTGGACTGAATTGTTTAGGGAGACTGTCTTCCTGCAGGGCTGTCCCCGGACAGGGTTCACCGATGCCAGGAAAGGGACAACTCTGAGACCCAGAGTCTGTCCCCAACCCTCCCTGGCTCAGCCCACTCAGATGCAGGTCAAAGAGGAGGGACAACAAACATGAAAACCACACGGTGTCATTTGTCTTCATCCCTCTTCAGGGTCTTCAGATCTCCTCTCAGCTGCCAATGCTTCTACCACAGATGCAGATGAGCAACCAGCAGAGTCACAGCAACGGAGAGCCTGTGAGCTCAGGGCAGGTTTTGGTCTCACTTCTCCATGAACTTGGATCATTGTGCATAGTGTTACCACTTCTATATGAGCTACAGTAATAATCGGCCTCGTCCTCAGCCTGGAGCCCAGAGATGGTCAGGGAGGCCGTGTTCTCAGACTTGGACCCAGAGAAGCGATCAGGGATCCCTGAGGGTCGTTTATAGACCTTATAAATCAAGATTTTGGGGGCCGTGCCTGGGCGCTGTTGGTACCAGCTGACATAGTTATAACCCCCGATGTCACTGCTGGTTCCAGCACAGGTGATGGTGACTGTCTGTCCCGGATTCCCGGACACTGAGGGAGGCTGAGTCAGGCCAGACTGGGCCCAGGACCCTGCAAAGAGGAGAAACACACTCTGGTCAGTTCCATGTGGGGCCCAGGTCACCCTGAGGACAAAGACACAAAGGATCAGCCAGATGTCCGTGGGTTCCCTTCCCTGGAGGCCTCACCTGTGCCCTGAGTGAGGAGGGTGACAAGGAGCAGAGCCCAGGCCATGGTGGAGACACGCCAGTCGCTGCCTTCTGAGCCCCCAGCCCTAGGCCTGCTCCCCCAGACCTCTCTTATCCCCTCCCCTCCAGAGGAGGGAGAGGCCTCCATGCAAATCTGCTTCCTGCACCTGCCCCTCCTTCCCACCTCTGCTCAGCCCCCTATGACACGGTTTGTTCCAGATTCTTCTGCATCCCTGGATAGCAGAGATTACTGGAGAATCAACTCCTTCACATGGTGTGTGAGGACAGACCGAGTCCATGACATGATGTGGGAAAGGAATCCAGCCCGGGATTTCCTGTCTCTCCTGGTGTGAGAGTCATCGTGCTTCCTGGGGGAGGAATCCCAGCAGGTCCCCTCTGTGCTCTTGGGACAAAGGAGAGGCCCTGAGCCCAGGCGGCTGAAGGATCCATCTGCCCCACTTTCCGGGAGTCAGAGGCAGAGCTGGGCACCAGAATCCCCTCAACTCCTTTTTGAAAAAAATTTTATTGAAGGGACTTCCCTGGCGATCCAGTGGTTAAGGCTCTGCGCGTCCACTGCAGAGGGTGTGGGTTTGATCCCTGGTCGGGGGACTGAGATTCTGCATGCAGAGCAGCATGGCCAAGAAATAAAAAAAGAAAGAAAAAGGAAAAAAAGAAAATACAAACAAAAATTTTATTGAAGTATAGTTGAATTACAATGTTGTGTGAATTTCTGCTGTACAGCAAAGTGACAGGTATACATTTATATATACACTCTTTTTTGTATTCTTTTCCATTATGGTTTATCACAGGATATTGAATACAGTTCCCTGTGCTATACCGTGGAAGCTTGTTGTCTATCCATGCTATGTATAGTAGTTTGTATCTCCTGATCCCAAGCTCCCAATCCATTCCTCCCCCAGACAGAGCTCCCTCTTTTCCCCCTCAGTTGAGAGGGTCCTCATGTTCCCCTCCAGCCTCTGTCTCTGCAGTGCTCTGAGTCTGAGGCCCGAGACTGAGCCCTGGGCCATTTATTAGCACTTTTGAAGATGATTTGTTGGTGTACAAATGCATTGGGACATAAGAAGTGTTCCATGGGGAGTCCCTCTTGAAACTTCATACAGGACAGTATAAGCCACAGGTACCTTCCCCAAATCCTGACCCTTGCTGCCCCCTGGTGGCTGCAAATGGTGCCAACCAAGCCCCAGGAACCTGAGGGACAGAAAACAACCCAGTTCCCAGGCGGGCCACTGTGCAGCTCATTGCAGGACGTGTCCCAAGAGCAGGTCCAAGTCTGTGTAAATGAACTGACATGGAAAGCACAGTTCACAAAAAGCTGGATGGAATTAACCACCTGGACTCAACTTGGCAGAGAATCTGATTAAACCAAAATGCCAACATAGGATTTAGACACGACCTGTAGTTTCACCACATAATACTGGCCACACAAGGATACACTGAAATCACTGGGCATAAGGAAAACCAGAACTTCTCAACTGTATGGAAGGGAAAGTTAACAGAGCGTGTCTCACAGATCTGCTGGATTTATGTCACAAAGATGTTCAACCAGTTTGTTAAAAATAATGCAAGAAATAAGGACAGAACCTCCTGAAGTCAATAGAGAGATAGAAAGTCTCAGCCAATATATGGGAGAAAAATCTAAAAAAGAGTGATATATGTATAACTGATTCACTTTGCTGTATAGCAGTAACTAACACAAGAGTGTAAATCTACTATATTCCAATAAAAATTTTTTTAAAAAAGAAAGTCTCAGCCAAGCAATAGAAGGTGGAACAAAATAGACAGTGAACCTACTACAGGGAACACAGCAGCAGACGGTATTCATGACAGACAGAGCATTGGATAATGAAAGATTTCTGACTCAAAGTCATTGCAATGGAAACAGTTCCATATCCAACACAGAGGGGGAAAATGAATTTAAAAGAATGAAAAAGTATCCACAAGTTGTGGGACTTCAATTGACCTAATACACAAATAATTGGGGTTCCCAAAGGAGAAGAGACAGAGAGGCACAGAGAAACCCTCATATCCGGAAACTCAACAAAACCCAGCGTCTTGAAATGTGAAGGCAATCACATCTAGTTTCATTGTAACAAAATTTTCATGTGTGGATAGTTTTTGAGACCCCTCTTCAGGTGGATTGACTATTGATACGTTAGGAAAATGTCAGCTAAAGAAATAGTTCTGGGACTTACCAGGTGGGCCAGTGGTTCAGACGTTGTGCTTCCAATGCAGGGGGCACGGGTTTATTCAATCCCTGGTCGGGAAACTAAGCACCCACATGCCGCGCAGTGCGGTCAAAAAAAAAAAAAAAACCAGTTCCCTGCGGATTCTACCACAATGTTTCTCCCTCTCTCTCCCTCTCCCCAACCTCACAACACAAACGCCCGTTCCAGAGTTCTTCACTCTGGTTATTATGGGTGACGTGGAATGAATGCACAACTATGATTGTTTCTTTTAAACCCAAGTCAAACAATACTGATAGTCAGAGTCATATATCAGAGTTCAGGAAGAGTCCAGAAAAGCACAAATATGGAAGCCAAGAGGCATGTCGACAAGTGTTTACTGACTTTTTCCTGAGAAAGGCCAGTCACAGATCTGCAGTGGTGCTAAGTAGACCTGTCATTCCTTAGGTCGTGATCAGTGGTGAGTATGGCTATGATGAGCTGAGATAACTTAACAATTGTAATGAGTGTGAGTCCTTACAGAAGCAGGTAGATCCCCAGATTCTCTCTCCTCTTAGTCATGAAGCTGGTAGACCACTGCCCACTAACCCCTGTGCACAGATTTGTTCTAGGGAAAGGGTAAACCACATGTCCTGAATAAGGGGGCATGGCAGAGCTGACTCTGTGGGGATCAGGAGGAGAAGCCTGTGTGCCTCCAGAGTTTTGTAGCCTCTGTCCACCTCTCTGGAATGGCCATCTCCCATGGAGGCCTTTCTCCAATTGTCAACAGGCCAAAATATTCACCTACAAGGAAGCTGACATCATCCAGGTGCTGACATACCTGACACCATCCTGTAAGGTTGGATGCGTGTCGCCCGGATTCTGATTTGTACTTTATGTCTGGACTAGGCTTGTCTTGACATGATCCATTTTCTAGGGTCTTGATCAGCCAGGAACAATCTCTCTCGCTTCCTCCCAGTGAAGTGATCTCAGACAACTCCTGGAGTCCATGTCCCGCTGAATAGCAGGAAATGTGGGACAGCTGATCCCCTGACAATATTCCCCTTAGAGATGCAGGACCCACCCACATCCCACAAGGCCAGATGCCTGACTCTAGGGTTCCTTGTCTTTCCTCTGGGACCCTGTCTGCCATCTTCAGGACAGGCTCCAGGAAATCCAGGGAAGCTCCGCCCAGGACCAACCTGAGCCTCTGTCAGGGTCCATGTCTCTTGGGGCCTCACCTGTAGACACACTACCCTTTCCTCACTCAGCGGGTTGGACGCTTGTACCCACTGTTTCAAACTATGTTGTTTGGGGGATGCATACCTAGGAAGACTGGGGCAGGAATGTAAAGAAAGACCATGGAATGATTAACCCTGAAGTCAGCAAACCAGCTAATCGGGGAGTGGGGTAGACAGATGTGTTTGCGGGGTAGATTTCGTCTGGGGTTATGTGGTTTCTGTTTATTATTCCTCCTTAAATCGTGAGTGTGCATTTCACACATTCTTCTTCAGGAATGCTGCATTTCAAAATAAAAGGAATTGTGCAAAATACACTGAAAGAGACATGACTACTTTTCCTCTCCTTAGCTACATAGACCAGGATTCATACATGGAGGAAATTTTCATGAGAAACTGCAAGTATAAGGTGAAAACCTACTCTTGAAGCCTTGGATGTGGTAGAAACACTCACCTGGAATCTTTGAACAAAGAAAGTGGGAAGAAAAAGACAGAGCCAGTATCGGAACAAAGACCTTCTCAGGCTGTTTGATGCAGCTGAGACCCTGCCCCCTCCCTGCCCATCCAGCTCGTCCAGGACACATGCAAACAACACATACAGTGAAGGGGAGATGCCCCCACCAGGGATCCTTGGGAGGCTCTGAGAAGGAGAGAAGATGAAACCTTGACTGCCTCCTGAAGACGTCCCTGAGGGGAATGTCGTGTTTTTATTTCATCTCGTGAAGTGAGGTGAACCTAGAATTTTCATTCCTTAGACCCCGAAAGGATCACTCTGTAGTGGGTTGTGACAGGAGAGAGAAAAAATGAATGTGGATCTGTGAATTGATTACTTGATCCATCAGATGAAGTACATCCTTATAATGCAGTATTATTCGGCTGTAAGAAGGGGGAAGTAGTGAATATGCTTCCACAGGAATGAGCCTTGAAACATTAGGATATGTGGGGGGATTCTGGCACAAAGGTCCGAGGGAGACAGGGAGGGACTGCAGGTGGATGAGGTGTGTCTTGAGGGGCAGGAAGCATCTGGACTCTGGAGTGATCATGGACTAACTTGTCAATACATTAAAAACCCTGATTCTACACCTTAAATGATGACTGTGATTTCATGTGAACTCTGTCTAAAAGAAATGTATTAAGCCTTAGATGCTGATGGATGAAACCTATTCCCAGTGGTTCAGAAAATGAATGTTTTGTTTATGTGTGTGGGTGTGTTGAGTATGTATATTTATGGATGTTTATATATGTATACACATCCAAGTACATACATATACACACACACACACACACACACACACACATATATATAGGCAGAGAGAGAAAATGAGAGATAAGCTGACATAATGAAAAGTGAAGATGACAATAGTTAAAAATGATGGATCTGGGAAAAAGGTATGAAGCAGTTCTTTATGAAATCTTCAAATTCATTTAAGTTTGTAATTATTGGCAAATAAAATAATAACAAACAAGCAACAAATGAAAGCCTGTATTTAAGAGTGAAGGGGCTGGAGGGAGCTAAAGGGAGGTTTTGGTCTCACTTCCCCATGACCTTGGACCACTGTGCAAAGTGCTACTACTTGTATATGAGCTGCAGTAATCATCAGCCTCGTCCTCAGCCTGGAGCCCAGAGATGGTCAGGGAGGCCATGTTCCCAGACTTGGAGCCAGAGAAGTGAACAGGGATCCCTGAGGGTCGTTTATTGACATCATAAATCAAGATTTTGGGGGCCGTGCCTGGGCGCTGTTGGTACCAGTCTGCATCGTTATATGTCCCGATGTCACTACTGGTTCCAGCACAGGAGATGGTGACTGTCTGTCCTGGATTCCCGGACACTGAGGGAGGCTGAGTCAGGGCAGACTGGGCCCAGGACCCTGGAAAGAGGAGAAACACACTCTGGTCAGTTCCGTGCTGGGGCCCAAGTCACCCTGAGGACAAAGACGCAAAGGATCAGCCAGGTGTCCATGGGGTCCCTTCCCTGGAGGCCTCACCTGTGCCCTGAGTGAGGAGGGTGACAAGGAGCAGAGCCCAGGCCATGGTGGAGACGCCCCAGACGCTGCCTTCTGAGCCCCCAGCCCTGGGCCTGCTCCCCCAGACCTCTCTTATCCCCTCCCCTCCAGAGGAGGGAGGGGCCTCCATGCAAATCTGCTCCCTGCACCTGCCTGTCCTCACCACCTCTGCTCTAGCCCTTGACTCTGGGAACGTCTGCGTCCCTGGACAGCAGAGCTGCCTGAGAGATTAAAACAGGTTATCATGTATTTTCTGATTCAGGACAGACTGAGAAGGTGACAGAGGCCAGGACCCGGAGCCCAGCTGGCTGTGTCCTCTCCTCCTGTGGGGGATCATGGTGGATGCAGAGGGATCCTAGGACTCCCCTCCTTTTGCAAGGAGGAGGGGAGCAGGGCATCTATGCTGGGGAGGAGAGGACATCCCGTGACCCCTCTTCCAGGGACTCAGGCAGAGCCGGGGACCCTCTCCTTGTCCCTCATGCCCTCCCCAGTCCCCTAGGCTAAGGTGCTCAGGCATCACTCTCTCCGCTGCTCTGTGGTGGTTTGAGGTTGGAGATGCTCCCTGGCATGTCCACTACAGGAATTATGGGATATAGTAGATATCGGACACCCCTCCCTCGTGACCTCCTTAGGCCTGGCTCGGGAGCAGCTGCTGAGATTTTGACCAGGACGGAATGACAACACAGACAACCTCCCCCAAATCCGGGCCCTGCTGCCCCCCGGTGGCCTCAGTGGTGAGAGCTGAGCCCAGGGAGATAGCTGAGTTGGGCTGGACACCCAGGTCTCCCCCTCCGCAGCTCAGTGCTAGGCCCGCATCCCTGCAGACAAGCCTCACCTTCCCTCGACTTCCTCCAGAATGAGGTACGTCACCTGCAAAATCAGGAGGCCCAGATGCCCCCCTCAGGGTCACCTTGCTCGTCCCAGGAGGGCCTTGTCACAGGGTTTAGTGATGGGGGATGGAAGTGGGCTCAGGGCCGAGGGAACCTGAGATATAAGTTAATCCTATCTCGTTAAGGATGCGGAGGAGAGAAACAGGCCCCTGAGAAATGCCTGAATCCTCAAATGTAGAAAAAAGGATAATGTGAGACACAGAGAGAGCTCCGTCCAGATGGAGAATGACCCAGGGAATCAAGGGGGAGATTCTGGGGCTGAGGCTCTGGAGGAGGGACCGGGTCAGGAGGGGCCTGGGGGTCCAGCTCTGGGTCCTATCCTCGGGGATGGGGGTCATGGGGACACAGACTTTCCCTGTCTTCCCCTTTGTGCCTTTGAGACGCCCTCACCTCAGAGCCTGGCACCTTCCTGAGGTAAAAGCTCTTCATCACAGACACGCTTCCCCAAGGGTGTTTTTCCAGAAACAGATGAGTTTGCAGTAAATATTACACTCAGGATGACGGGCCCTTTCTGGATGGAAATGGACATGACCCCTCGGGCAATGGACTAGGAGTTTATGAAACACAAATACTCTGATGAAGGTTTTTAGTGTCACTGTTCGTATCACACGACCACATTCCAGGAGCTAAGGGGGTGAGGCCCTGGCCGAGCTTGGGGTGGGTGAAGGGGGGCCTCTGGGGACGGGAAAGGAAAAGTGGGCGGGGAAGTGTTAGCTCTGGGTTTGAGACAATCGTTGGTGTGTGTTTCACAGAGGTATGTGCTGTACTATGTAGACATTCACTTAATGATGTCTTTTTTTGAGATTATAATAAAGCGGGGACTGGTTCAGGAACTTCTCACAAGTCAATCAGTCACGCATCTGACACCAGGTCAGATCCCAGCGGTTTGGGTCTTTGTCTGCGGGGGTCGCTGTGGACAGGCCTCCTGTGATCACTCCAGGCGTCCAGTGCTTCCTGCAAGAAGCAAACCCCGGGGTCACGGGAGCTGCCTTGCCTCTGCTGCACGTTTGTTCATACAAGCAGCAACTCAGGGCCCCTCATGATTCGGGCGTCACAGTTGAATTAAAAATTCCTGAGATGTTTGCGCCCACTCAATAAAACATGACGGAAATATAATAAGAATGACTGCCACAAAAGGAGGAAAATTACTACTAACACATAATAGGAGTAATAAGCAATAAAGTAAAAGCATATACCTATTAAGAATCACTAAAATCAATTACTGGATTCTTATACTTCTGGAAAAAATTAAATATGGGATTCATTAAATACTAACAGTTTAAGAAAAGAACGTCATAATAGCCAGAAAAGTTTAATGACACCTGACCCAAATTCAATGGACGCAGGAAGGTACCAGGCCAGCGATGCTGATCCCTCGTTGCTGTGAATAATAACAACCCTGGCGGATACTCTGACCATAGGGACCGCTAAACCATTTCATGTTACCTCCACCCAAAGTGACATTCCTCTCATCATTGTATAAATATATTCATATATTCAAATATAGTATAATTATTTGAAGCTTCACAGGAAGCTGCCACTACAGCCTGAGACTCCACACATCGCACACCTGGAGGGTGGTGGCTCCAGAAATCTCCTATTGGAGCATCCTCTGCTCTCCACATCTGCCTTGTGGTTTTGTTGGAAATTCTCCATGTTGTAAAAACAGTGACCAATTTCTCAGCAGGAGACTGTGCTCCCACCTTTACAGGAGACACTCGTAGAGGCCATGGTGGCTCCCGCCGCCTGTGCACAGGTGACTCTTGGTAAAGATCCCACTGATGCCCTTACAGTCAGGGAGCAAGTCTCCCCACAGGTGCCACAGAGGATCCTGGGACAGTGGCCTCTGTGCCACCTCTGTCGTCTCCACCAGGACACACACCTGTCGGGCAGGTGTAGCCTCTCACCAGCCTTACGCACAAGGGGACGTGACTCAGGACATTGTTTGGTGTCCAGTAGCTGAGACCCCTCTCCCTGTGCTGTGACCCAGCTGCTGGGGGTCCCTGCATGACCTTGTTCCAGCCAAGGTGATTCAAGCATGATGATACTGACCTATGTGTTTATAGGGAAAGAAAGAAGGTAACAGGTAAAAGCTTAGAAAAAATAATGATGATGAGAACATTATGAGAAGATTGAGCTTCCTGTTAAGAGGACTGTATTAGTCAGGGTTCTCTAGGGAAACAAAACAAATAAAAATATATACATATAACTAAAGAAGAATTTTTTGTAAGGAATATATATATATAGGGAGAGAGCGAGAGAGAGATTAGTATTGATTATTGAGCAGGGAAGTCCCAGGAGCCACTCTCTACACCTAGAAAGCTGAGAAAGCTGGTGATGTAATTCAGTTTGTGTCCAAAGATTTGGGAACCAGGGGTCCAGTGATGTAAATTCCAGTCTGAGGGCTGAAGAAGTTGAGGTGAAATGTCCCAGCTCGTACAGTGAGAAGAGAAACAGACGTGAAATCCTCCTGCCTTTTCCTTTTTCTCTACACAGACCCTCAACAGATTGGGCGATGCCCACCCACACTGCGAAGGGCAATGTATTTACTGAGTCCCCAGATTCAAATGCTCATCTCATCCAGGAACACCTGCCCAGACCCATCCAGAAATGATGCTTCTTCTGGGTCCCCTGTGACCAGTCAAGCTGACACATAAAATTAACCATCTCAGCGACGATCCACCATGATTTGCCCCAGATTGAAGTCCCAGACAGGACAGGGCACTTTCAGAGCTAAAACTGGGAAAGTTCTCGCAAGATGGGAAAGCCATCTGGTGCTTATGCCTGGGTCCACCCAGTTGTTCAAGCAAGTAGGTCGATGCTGACAATGTGGCATTATTTGGCAATAAGAATGAATGAAGTACTCATATGTGCTGCAACAGGAAAGAACCTTGAAAATATTATAGAGTGAGAGGAGCCAGGCAAAAAGGGCCACATAAGGTATTGTTGCATTCATGTGAAAAGTCTAGAACAGGCAGGAAGTATATTAATGGTTTGAGGGGCTTCCCTGGTGGCACAGTGGTTAAGAATCCGCCTGCCAATACAGGAGACTTGGGCTCTAGCCCTGGTCTGGGAAGATCCCACATGCCGCGGAGCAGCTAAGCCCGTGTGCCACAACTACTGAGCCTGCACTCTAGAGCCCGCGAGCCACAACTACTGAGCCCATGTGCCACAACTATGAAAGCCCGCACGCCTAGAGCCCGTGCTCTGCAACAAGAGAAGCCACTGCAATGAGAAGCCTGCACACCGCAACGAAGAGTAGCCCCCGCTCGCCACAACTAGAGAAAGCCCGTGCACAGCAATGAAGACCCAATGCAGCCAAAAGTAAATAAATAAAATAAATAAATCTATAAAATAAATGGTTTTGAGAGCTGGAGGGACTAGGGAAAGGGGATTGACTGGTGATGGATGAGGTGTTCCTTTTATGAGGATGAAAATATCCTGGAAGATAGAATGTTAGTGGATGTTCAAACTTGTGACTCTATTAAAAACCACTGGATGATTCACCTTAAAATGATGTATGTTATGGATTATGAATCCTATGTAAGAAAAAATACGAAGGCTTGGTTGCTGGTAGATACAAATTACTCTCAAATGATTCAGAAAATAAATGTTTATTGTGCCTGGGTGTGTGCTGTGTGTGCATATGGATGTGTGTGTGTATAGACATACAAATGCAGAGAGGGAATGAGAGAAAACGGGATATAAGAAAAGCGATTATGGCAAAGTATTTAAAATTCTTGAATCTGGAAAAAGGTTATGCAGCAGTTCTCTATGTAACCTATATATTTTTGTTTAAGTTCATAATTGCTTGTAAAAAAACTAATAACAAAAGCAAATGAAAGCCTCAGTTTAGGAGTGAAGGGCTGAGTGATCTCAGAGGAGATATTGGTCTCAGTTCCCCATGAACTTGGGCCACTGTGCAAAGTACTACCACTTCTAGCTGAGCCACAGTAATAATCAGCCTCGTCCTCAGCCTGGAGCCCAGAGATGGTCAGGGAGGCCGTGTTCCCAGACTTGGACCCAGAGAAGCGACCAGGGATCCCTGAGGGCCATTTATTGACATCATAAATCAGGGTTTTGGGGGCCATGCCTGGGAGCTGTTGGTACCAGCCGACAGCATTATATTTCCCTATGTCACTGCTGGTTCCAGCACAGGAGATGGTGACCGTCTGTCCCAGATTCCCAGACACTGAGGGAGGCTGAGTCAGGCCAGACTGGGCCCAGGACCCTGCAAAGAGGAGAAACACACTCTGGTCAGTTCCGTGGGGGCCCAGGTCACCCTGAGGACAAAGACACAAAGGATCAGCCAGATGTCCCCGGGGTCCCTTCCCTGGAGGCCTCACCTGTGCCCTGAGTGAGGAGGGTGACAAGGAGCAGAGCCCAGGCCATGGTGGAGACACGCCAGTCACTGCCTTCTGAGCCCCAGCCCTCGGCCTGCTCCCCCAGACCTCTCTTATCCCCTAACCCCTCAGAGGAGGGAGGGGCCTCCATGCAAATCAGCTTCCTGCACCTGCCCCTCCTCATTCTCTCCTCACCCCTCTGACCTGGCTCTGCAGGTGTCCATGGACAGCAGGGCTCATCTGAGAGGATGGAAACTCTGACACGTTGTCCTTAGTCAGGACACTGACCATTACAGGGCCCAGGAAATGGGGCCATCCTGGGATGTCCCTGTCATCCACTATTTGAGTCAAAATGTCGTTGGCTAATAATCCCGATAATCACTCTTTGGGTTTTGCGGGTGGAAGGTGAGGACAGGGGCCCGAGGGGCTGGGGTGACTTAGGGAATCCATCCCGACTCCTCCCGACACCACAGGGGAGCTGGGGGTGTGCATCCCCCTCCCCAACCTGTCCCCCCAGCAGGATGGGCCCCCTGCCTCCCCTGTCCCTTGCCTCTGCAGGGCTCTGAGGAGGAGCCCTGGGACCTTTGTTGGCCTTCCTAGTAAAGGTTTTATGAAGCAGAACAGACTGGGGACACTGCACCCCACACTCTCCCTTAGGGGGTTAAGGAGGCCGCAGCTGGGGGCTTCATACAGGTCAGGAAACCACAGCAGAACCTCCCCAAACCCAGGCCCTCGCTGCCCCCTGGTGGCCTCAGATGGTGACGATGGAACCCCAGGGAGGCAGCTGAGTGGGGCTGACCCCCCAGCTCTGACCCCCCCACTTCCTCCTCCTCCTCCTCCCAGCTCAGCACCAGCCACCCAGTCCCTCCTCATCCCCTCCATGGGCTCATCCTTTGTCCTGCAGCCCCATCAGGACAGAATTGTCACCTTCCTCCCCAGGTGACTCAGAAGGGCCCTTGAAGGGTCTCTAATCTTGTCTCAGCATGACCTTGTCTCAGTGACAGTGACCTTGAGGAGATCTCAGCTCAGGGCAGGGGAACCTCACACGATAAATGACTCCACCCCCATAGGTACACGGATGAGAAATATGGGCCCATGAGATGAATCTGAATTCTCAAAACGCTTTGAAAAAGAATAATGTAAGAAGGATTTTAGTTCCGTCAGGATGGAGGGAGACCTAATGGAAAATGAAGGAAGATGCCAGGGTGTGCAGGGCTGGGAGGAGGGACTGGGTCAGAGTCGGCCTCAGGGCCCAGCCGCAGGGACCTCTCCTCAGGCAGGTCTGTCTGCCACGTGGTGCAAGTGAGGATCCTCCTCTGTCCCCTGTGCTCAGCGGGAGGTCCTCACCCCAGAGCTGGCGCCTCCCTGAGGTCAGGCACCTGTGTCCAGATGCTAGGCCCCTTGTGTCTTCTAGACAGAGGATCAGGGCTGCCTGGTCTTTCCCAAGATTGTCACTTTCAGTATCTGAAATGTCTAGTTCCTGATTATGAGGAAAGTTGACAATTGGTGTAATTGTCCTTTGCGTCCCAGGGTTTATGCTCCTGCCTCTGTGCACAGGGCCCCGGGGGTGATGCAGAAGGAGCTCCCGGTCCCCACAGAGCAGATCCCTGCTTCCTTCCTGGGTACTGTGGAGGGGACCCAGGAGTGATGGCGCTGGGTGTGTGTGTGTGTGTGTGTGTGTGTGTGTGTCTGTCTGTGTTTGCGTGGGGCTGTGTGTGTGTTTCTTCGCAGAGACAGAGCACATCCTGCGATAGAACATAACCTGGACCTGATGGGAGATGTTGGGTTTCCTTTGGATCCAGGGCCTGAACTCAGGTGCAGGAATACACATAGGATTTGTGCACATCAGAGTTAGCCCACAGCCTGAGACTAATGTCCTTAGATAGACCTGCCCACAAGACTTGCCCTTGGTTTGTGTCTTGTGATTAGATTTCAGGAAGGTTTAGGCTATTCCCCAAGAAGAATGACCCCCTGAGTCTCCACTTTCCCGCAACCTTATGGTTTACTCTGAACCCCTGGCCTGCTCCCCAGCGGGAATCTGGAATTTCGGCAGATGCCAGGCACAGGATGCCTAGGAGACCAGCCTCCAGTAAGAGTCTTGTGGGTCTGATGAGGCTCCCTGGGGCACAGTTCTTCACACAGGTTGTCACCATTTAACTCTGGTGATGAAGCCCGACCCTGGGAAAGGTCTCCTGGAAGTTTATCCTCGTTTCCTCAGATTTCACCTCATCCACCATGGCCCTTTGCTGATTTTGCTTGATTTCCATTCACTGAAGGAAATCACAGCCATTAGGATGACTCTCTACTGAGTCCTAGGGGTCTTCTTTGTGACACAACTAGCTGCCTGTGGTCTTGGGGACACTCGACACAGGACGATCTGAGAAAACAAGCAGCAAACCCAGGGTCTAGGGTTTCCCTCCATCTCCTACCCTCTGCACCCGGGGGGTAAAGATCATCATGAGATTCAGGGTTTGTAGTAAACTCCACCCCTCCATGGACACCCCAGGACCACCCCAGGGAGTCGCAAGGTCACGAGCACTGGAACTCACCACAGCTCTCCACCACCCCCAGCACAAGCCCCAGTGAGAGAAAGATCAGGTCCACACTCGGAACTCCTGCTCTCCTAACTTTCAGTGTGGGCTCCTGTCTATACCACTCTTTCTGTGGAACCTTGATCCAAAAGCAGGGGCCCTATATGCAGCCACATTCGCCCCCCAACCCTGGAAGATGGTCTGGAGCCTCTGCTTCGTGGATCTCAAGGGCTGCCACAGCTCCCACAAGAGCCTCAGGCCACCACCCGGCCTCTATGGTGGGGGGGGCATCCCCAGTAGCAGGAGGGAATCCTTTACCAGTTAGCACGTGTTTTGTCCTCATTAAGGAGAAAATACCCAAATAGTCCAGCCCTTCTTTCTCCGTAACACAGGCTAACGTCCACTTATTACTTCTTTGTTTATCCTTTCAATATTCCAAATGTTTGCAGTGGGGAAATAACCAAAGCAAACCACCTGCAGGAAAGTTCTTTGTTTACCCGCTTTTGACTGTGATTCTTATTGGATTTCCCAGGAGTATTATTCTGCATTGCACATGTTACAACAGCAAAGATTATGGATGGATTCATGCCTAGAAATTCAGATTTTTTAAAAAATTGTAATTGAATTCTCAGAGATTCTTCATCACTGATCCAGAAAAGGTAATCCATTGGAAATCCCTTGACGCCTGTGGTGCAGACCCCTCATTCACTGTGGACTCTGAGGGAAATTCCTCTCTGTCCACCCCACCCCCGACCTGAGTGAGGGCTCCTGTTCCCACTTCTGGGATAAGGAGACAAAACAAGATACACCTTCATTCCAGAGCTGGGTACCGGCATGCTGTCTGGAACAGTGTTTGGGCATCACATCGAATGTGGTACAATATGGCAAGAGACGCTTTTGACTTGAGTCTGTTGCTTTGTGTTCTGAGATTTTCATTACATTGAGACTGAGAATCAAAATATCGTCTATCACAGAAAGCAGCTATTTTCTTGGTCAAACATATCTTTCCAAATCCACCTAAAATATTGGGTCAAAACTTGTCCAGAAGTTTTCTCATCAAAGAGAAGGACATCAAACATCCTCTTGATTTAGTGTGTATCACCATCGTGCTCTTGAAAACTCACCCATGTCCTGCTCCATGACTGAGCATTTGGAACCTGAAGTGAGAACGGAAGCCGGGAGTGGTCCATGTGTGGACCTAAGGTGACCTTTGGTCAGGTTCTCATGCACAAACACACACAACCCGCCTACAATTACCTGGACTGGATTGTTTAAACTGCAAGCTCAAGATTACTATATTCAGAGGAATATTTGATATCACAGCTCAGGCTAATGCATAAGATGTGACTTCTGAGGAAGTGGAGAGCCAGATTCAGGTCATTCTCATTAAAAAGAAAAAAGCCTTTCTTAGAAAAATGTAAAACTGATTATAAATGCAGCTCTATGTTTAATAGAGAAAAAGAGAGAGATAACAGGATAACAGTACAGAAGGAAAGGAAGAACGGCTGTCCCCATAATAATGCGGGAGGGTAGATATTATAACAGAGGCTATTTCAGGAGAGTAAAAACACTCTTACTCCCACACTGCACCTTAGGAGCAGCTGTAATCCCAATGAAAGTAGATCTTAGAAATGAAGTCGGTAAATATTTTCTACACTATACCTGATCTTTGACAATATAGTTAGAAAGACCAATGATTCTGGTCAAATGTAAAATGTTGTGATAAAGATAAAAGATTCTTCAGATTGAGACAGGATACACTTAGAAAATATGGAGCCTAATTGGCTGGGTTAAAATAAATCAGATTGGGACTTCCTTAGCGGGACAGTGGTTAAGAATAAGCCTGCCAATGCAGGGGACACGGGTTCGAGCCCTGGGCTGGGAAGATCCCACATGCCGCAGAGCAGCTAAGCCCGTGTGCCACAACTACTGAGCCTGCACTCCAGAGCCCGAGAGCCACAACTACTGAGCCCGCTCACCTAGAGCCTGTGCTCTGCAGCAAGAGAAGCTACCGCAGTGAGAAGCCCACACACAGCAACGAAGAGTAGCCCCCGCTCGCCGCAACTAGAGAAAGCCGCCACACAGCAACAAACACCCAACACAGCCAAAAATAAATAAATTTTTAAAATAAATAAATTTATAAAAAATAAAATAAAATAAAATAAATCAGATTTATCAGGAAGATGATTTGGATAAGCAAAGTGTACACAGGACCGGTATGGAGTTAGTCATATAGCAGGGGCCTTCCAAAGTTAGAGGACCTTAATGAAATCAACCCGACTGACACGTGACTCCAACTTCATGAGAGCCAGGAGCCAGGACCACAAGAAAGAGCTGCTCTCCAGTCCTAGATGCCTGAACACACAGCTATCAAATGTTCCTCTTCACTTGTTACTGTGGGGATGATGTGTCCTGAGCAATCCAACCCACGTACTTTGTTTTTCATCTAAACTATTGAATTCGGGACATACCTTGCTGTCCAGTGGTTAAGAATTAGACCTTCCATTGCAGGGGGTAGAGGTTCCATCCCTAGTCAGGGAACTAATATCCCACATGCCACGTGGCATGGCCAAAAAAAAAAAAGAAAACAAAAAAACAAACAAAAACAAATTAAAAACAAACTATTCAATTCACATAATTTAATTTCAGTAATGGTTGCGTTAGAAAACTGTTCAAGAAAAAATAACATTGAACCCACAACACTTGCGCAGTTTTTCAATTAATTCTCACAGGTCTTAGATATGCTGGGATTCCACCTGGAAACTGCACTGGCTCCTCATGGAAACACGTGACCTTGACATCACTGAGGAATACGGGACATGCCCACCAGCCCACCTTCCATTCTGGAGCCACCTTTCAAAGAGCCCATAGTACCGGGGAGACCACCATCCTGCAGGGCTGTCCCCGGACAGGGTTCACCGATGCCAGGAAAGGGACAACTCTGAGACCCAGAGTCTGTCCCCAACCCTCCCTGGCTCAGCCCACTCACATGCAGGTCAAAGAGGAGGGACAACAAACATGAAAACCACACGGTGTCATTTGTCCTCATCCCTCTTAAGGGTCCTCAGATCTCCTCTCAGCTGCTGATGCTTCTACCACAGATGCAGATGAGCAACCAGCAGAGTCACAGCAACGGGGAGCCTGTGAGCTCAGGGCAGGTTTTGGTCTCACTTCTCCATGAACTTGGACCACTGTGCAAAGGGTTACTACTTATACCTGAGCTACAGTAATAATCGGCCTCGTCCTCAGCCTGGAGCCCAGAGATGGTCAGGGAGGCCGTGTTCCCAGACTTGGACCCAGAGAAGCGATCAGGGATCCCTGAGGGCCGTTTATTGACATTATAAATCAGGGTTTTGGGGGCCATGCCTGGGAGCTGTTGGTACCAGCCGACAGCATTATATTTCCCTATGTCACTGCTGGTTCCAGCACAGGAGATGGTGACCGTCTGTCCCAGATTCCCAGACACTGAGGGAGGCTGAGTCAGGCCAGACTGGGCCCAGGACCCTGCAAAGAGGAGAAACACACTCTGGTCAGTTCCGTGTGGGGCCCAGGTCACCCTGAGGACAAAGACACAAAGGATCAGCCAGATGTCCCCGGGGACCCTTCCCTGGAGGCCTCACCTGTGCCCTGAGTGAGGAGGGTGACAAGGAGCAGAGCCCAGGCCATGGTGGAGACACGCCAGTCACTGCCTTCTGAGCCCCAGCCCTGGGCCTGGGCCCCCAGACCTCTCTTATCCCCTAACCCCTCAGAGGAGGGAGGGGCCTCCATGCAAATCAGCTTCCTGCACCTGCCCCTCCTCATTCTCTCCTCACCCCTCTGACCTGGCTCTGCAGGTGTCCATGGACAGCAGGGCTCATCTGAGAGGATGGAAACTCTGTGACACGTTGTCCTTAGTCAGGACACTGACCATTACAGGGCCCAGGAAATGGGGCCATCCTGGGATGTCCCTGTCATCCACTATTTGAGTCAAAATGTCGTTGGCTAATAATCCCGATAATCACTCTTTGGGTTTTGCGGGTGGAAGGTGAGGACAGGGGCCCGAGGGGCTGGGGTGACTTAGGGAATCCATCCCGACTCCTCCCGACACCACAGGGGAGCTGGGGGTGTGCATCCCCCTCCCCAACCTGTCCCCCCAGCAGGATGGGCCCCCTGCCTCCCCTGTCCCTTGCCTCTGCAGGGCTCTGAGGAGGAGCCCTGGGACCTTTGTTGGCCTTCCTAGTAAAGGTTTTATGAAGCAGAACAGACTGGGGACACTGCACCCCACACTCTCCCTTAGGGGGTTAAGGAGGCCGCAGCTGGGGGCTTCATACAGGTCAGGAAACCACAGCAGAACCTCCCCAAACCCAGGCCCTCGCTGCCCCCTGGTGGCCTCAGATGGTGACGACGGAACCCCAGGGAGGCAGCTGAGTGGGGCTGACCCCCCAGCTCTGACCCCCCCACTTCCTCCTCCTCCTCCTCCCAGCTCAGCACCAGCCACCCAGTCCCTCCTCATCCCCTCCATGGGCTCATCCTTTGTCCTGCAGCCCCATCAGGACAGAATTGTCACCTTCCTCCCCAGGTGACTCAGAAGGGCCCTTGAAGGGTCTCTAATCTTGTCTCAGCATGACCTTGTCTCAGTGACAGTGACCTTGAGGAGATCTCAGCTCAGGGCAGGGGAACCTCACACGATAAATGACTCCACCCCCATAGGTACACGGATGAGAAATATGGGCCCATGAGATGAATCTGAATTCTCAAAACGCTTTGAAAAAGAATAATGTAAGAAGGATTTTAGTTCCGTCAGGATGGAGGGAGACCTAATGGAAAATGAAGGAAGATGCCAGGGTGTGCAGGGCTGGGAGGAGGGACTGGGTCAGAGTCGGCCTCAGGGCCCAGCCGCAGGGACCTCTCCTCAGGCAGGTCTGTCTGCCACGTGGTGCAAGTGAGGATCCTCCTCTGTCCCCTGTGCTCAGCGGGAGGTCCTCACCCCAGAGCTGGCGCCTCCCTGAGGTCAGGCACCTGTGTCCAGATGCTAGGCCCCTTGTGTCTTCTAGACAGAGGATCAGGGCTGCCTGGTCTTTCCCAAGATTGTCACTTTCAGTATCTGAAATGTCTAGTTCCTGATTATGAGGAAAGCTGACAATTGGTGTAATTGTCCTTTGCGTCCCAGGGTTTATGCTCCTGCCTCTGTGCACAGGGCCCCGGGGGTGATGCAGAAGGAGCTCCCGGTCCCCACAGAGCAGATCCCTGCTTCCTTCCTGGGTACTGTGGAGGGGACCCAGGAGTGATGGCGCTGGGTGTGTGTGTGTGTGTGTGTGTGTGTGTGTGTGTGTGTGTGTGTGTGTCTGTCTGTGTTTGCGTGGGGCTGTGTGTGTGTTTCTTCGCAGAGACAGAGCACATCCTGCGATAGAACATAACCTGGACCTGATGGGAGATGTTGGGTTTCCTTTGGATCCAGGGCCTGAACTCAGGCGCAGGAATACACATAGGATTTGTGCACATCAGAGTTAGCCCACAGCCTGAGACTAATGTCCTTAGATAGATCTGCCCACAAGACTTGCCCTTGGTTTGTGTCTTGTGATTAGATTTCAGGAAGGTTTAGGCTATTCCCCAAGAAGAATGACCCCCTGAGTCTCCACTTTCCCGCAACCTTATGGTTTACTCTGAACCCCTGGCCTGCTCCCCAGCGGGAATCTGGAATTTCGGCAGATGCCAGGCACAGGATGCCTAGGAGACCAGCCTCCAGTAAGAGTCTTGTGGGTCTGATGAGGCTCCCTGGGGCACAGTTCTTCACACAGGTTGTCACCATTTAACTCTGGTGATGAAGCCCGACCCTGGGAAAGGTCTCCTGGAAGTTTATCCTCGTTTCCTCAGATTTCACCTCATCCACCATGGCCCTTTGCTGATTTTGCTTGGTCTCCCTTCACTGAAGGAAATCACAGCCACCAGGACACCTCTCTACTGAGTCTTGTGGGTCTTCTTTTTTTTTTTTTTTTTTTTTTGTGGGTCTTCTTAATGACAAAAGTAGTTGCCTGTGGTCTTGGGGACACTTGACACAGGATGATCTGAGAAAACAAGCAGCAAACCCAGGGTCTAGGGTTTCCCTCCATCTCCTGCCATCTGCACGCGGGGGGTAAAAGTCATCATGGGAATCAGGGTCTGCACTAACCTTCACCCCTCCCTGGACAGCCCAGGACCACCCAGAGAAGCAGTAAGTCATGAGCACTGGAAACTCCCCACACCTCCCCACCACCCTTGGAACAAGCTCCAGTGAGAGAATTATCAGGTCCACACTTGGAACTCCTGCTCTCCAGACTTTCAGTGTAAGCTCCTGTCTACACCCCTGCTGGTTTCTCTCTGTGGCTCCTTGATCCGAAGGCAGGGACCCCAGTTGCAGCCATACTCGCTCCCCCCCACCCAGAAGCTCGTCTGGAGCCTCTGCCTCGTGGATCTTAAGAGCTGCCAGAGCTCCCACAAGACCTCAGGCTGCCACCCAGCCTCCATGAGGAGGGATCCCACATAGCAGGAGGGAGTCCTCTGCCAGTCAGCACACGTTTTGTCCTCATTAAGGAGAAAATGCACAAATAGTCCAGATCTTCTTTCTTTATAACACAGGCTAACGTCCACTGCTTCCTTCTTGGTTTATCCTTTATTTATTTATTTATTTTTTTATAGCTACTTTATTTATTTATTTATTTATTTTTCGCTGTGTTGGGTCTTCGGTTCGTGCGAGGGCTTTCTCTAGTTATGGCAAGTGGGGGCCACTCTTCATCGCGGTGCGGGGACCGCTCCTCATCGCGGTGTGCGGGCCTTTCACTATCGCGGCCCCTCCCGTTGGGGGGCACAGGCTCCAGACGCGCAGGCTCAGTAGTTGTGGCTCACGGGCCCAGCTGCTCCGTGGCATGTGGGATCTTCCCAGACCAGGGCTCGAACCCGTGTCCCCTGCATTAGCAGGCAGATTCTCAACCACTGCGCCACCAGGGAAGCCCGGTTTATCCTTTAAATATGCCATACGTTTGCAGTGGGAAAATAACCAAAGCAAACCACCTGCAGGAAAGCTATTGTTTACCCACATTTGATGGTGAATCCTTAGTAGATTTCCCAAGAGTCATATTCTGCCTTGCACATATTACAACAGCAAAGAGTAAGGAGATTTTTTAAAAATTTAATTGAATTTTCAGAGATTCTTCATCTCTGCTCCAGAAAACGTAACCCATCGGATATGCCTTGACCCTTCATTCACTGTGAACCCTTAGGAAATTTCCTCTCTGTCCACCCCGCCCCCAAACCTGAGCAAGGGCTCCTGTTCCCACTTCCGGGATATGGATACAAAACAAGACACACCTTCAGTCCAGAGCAGGGTCCCACATGCTGTCTGGAGTAATGTTTGGGCATCACATTGGACGGGGCACAAAATGGCAAGAGATGCTCTTGACTTGAGTCTGTTGCTTTGTGATCCGAGATTTTCATTTCATTGAGATTCCGAGAATCAAAATATCATCTATGATAGAAAGTACCTTTTTTCTTAGTCAAACATATGTTTCCAAATCCACCTAAAATATTGGGTCAAAACTTCTCCAGAAGTTTTCTCATCAAACAGAAGGGAATCAATGACCCTCTAGATTCAGTGTGTATCACCATCGTGCTCTTTTGAAAACTCATCCACATCCTGCTCTGTGATGGAGCTGTTAGGACCTGCAGTGAGGACGGGAGAGGGGAGGGGTCCGTGTGTGGACACAAGGTGACCTTTGCTCCGATTCTCAGGCACAAACACACACATCTGCCTACAAGTACCCACACTGGATTGTTTAAACTGCAAGCTCAGGGTTACTATATTCAGGGGAATATTTGATACCACAGCTCAGTCTACTTTGTAGAATGTGACTTCTGAACATGTGGAGAGCCATATTCAGGTCATTCTCATTAAAAGAAAAAGTCTTACTTTGAAAAATGTAAGACTGATTATAAATGCAGTTATATGTTTAATAGAAAAAAAGAAGAAAGAAATAACAGGATAACAGGACAGATGCGAAGGAGCAACGGCTGTTTCCATAATAATGGGGGAGGGTAGAAATCATAACCGAGGCTATTTCAGGAGAGTGAAAACACTCTGATTCCTGCATTGCACACTTAGGAGCAGCTATAATCCCAATGAAAGTAGAACTTAGAAGTGAAGTTGGTCAATATTTTCTACACTCTACTTGAGCTCTGATGATATAGATAGAAAGACCAAAGACTCTGGTCATTTGTAAAATGCTGTGATAAAGACAAATGAATACACAGATTGAGACTAACATAGACTTGGAAAATAAGGGGCCTAACTGGTGGGGTTAAAAAAAAATCAGGTTTATCAGGAAGATGAATTAGACAAGAAAAGCGTGCCCAGAACCGGCATAGAGTGAGCCATATACGACGGGTCTTCCAAAGTTAGAGGACCGATTGACATGTGAAAATAGCCCGATTGACATGTGACTCCAACTTCATGCGAGCCAGGAGCCAGGACCACAAGAAAGAGCTGCTCTCCAGTCCTGGATGCCTGAACACACAGTTATCAAATGTTCCACTTCACTTGTTACTGTGGGGATGATGTGTCCTGAGGAATCCAACCAATGTACTCTTTCATCTAAACTATTGAATTTGGGATATCCCTGGCGGTCCAGGGGTTGAGACTTAGCACTTACATTGCAGGGGGTGAAGTTTCGATCCCTGGTCAGGGAACATAGATCCCACAAGGTGCGTGGCATGGCCACAGAAAACACAACAAAAACCAAAACAAAACATAAAAAAAAATTTTTTTTTTAACTATTGAATTCACATAATTAAAATTTTAGTAATGTTTCCATTTGAAAACTGTCTTTCAGGTTCAAGAAAAATTTAATATTGAAGCCACGACACTCACGCCTGTTTTTCAATGAATTCTCACAGGTGTTAGATATGCTGGGATTCCACCTGGAAGCTGCATTGGCTCTTCATGGAAACATGTGACCTTGACATCACTGAGGAACGGAGGACATACCCTCCAACCCACCCTCCATACTGGAGCCACGTTGCAAAGAGCCCATCGTATTGGGAGACTGTCTTCCTGTAGAGCTGTCCACGGACAGGGTTCACCGATGCCAGGACAGGGACAATTCTGAGACCCAGAGTGTGTCCCCAACCCTCCCTGGTTCAGCCCACTCAGATGCAGGTCAAAGAGGAGGGACAACAAACAGGACAATCACACGTGTCCTTTGTCCTCATCCCTCTGCAGGGTCCTCAGATCTCCTCTCAGCTGCCGATGCTTCTACCACAGATGCAGATGAGCAACCAGCAGAGTCACAGCAACGGGGAGCCTGTGAGCTCAGGGCAGGATTTGGTCTCACTTCCCAATGAACTTGGACCACTGTGCACAGTGTTACCACTTCTACGTGAGCTACAGTAATAATCGGCCTCGTCCTCAGCCTGGAGCCCAGAGATGGTCAGGGAGGCCGTGTTCCCACACTTGGACCCAGAGAAGCGATCAGGGATCCCTGAGGGTCGTTTATTGACATCATAAATCAAGGTTTTGGGGGCCATGCCCGGGTGCTGTTGGTACCAGCCAACCTGATTATAACCCCCGACGTCACTGCTGGTTCCAGCACAGGTGATGGTGACTGTCTGTCCCGGATTCCCGGACACTGAGGGAGGCTGAGTCAGGCCAGACTGGGCCCAGGACCCTGGAAAGAGGAGAAACACACTCTGGTCAGTTCCGTGTGGGGCCCAGGTCACCCTGAGGACAAAGACACAAAGGATCAGCCAGATGTCCCTGGGGTCCCTTCCCTGGAGGGGAAGTGACAAGAAGCAGAGCCCAGGCCATGGTGGAGACGTCCCAGACGCTGCCTTCTGAGCCCCCAGCCCTAGGCCTGCTCCCCCAGACCTCTCTTATCCCCTAACCCCTCAGAGGAGGGAGGGGCCTCCATGCAAATCTGCTTCCTGCACCTGCCCCTCCTCACCCCCTCTGCTCACCCCCTCTGACACAGTTTGTTCCAGATTCTTCTGCATCCCTGGACAGCAGAGATTACTGGAGAATCAACTCCTTCACATGGTGTGTGAGGACAGACCGAGTCCATGACATGATGTGGGAAAGGAATCCAGCCCGGGATTTCCTGTCTCTCCTGGTGTGAGAGTTATCGTGCTTCCTGGGGGAGGAATCCCAGAAGGTCCCCTCTGTGCTCTTGGGACAAAGGAGAGGCCCTGAGCCCAGGCAGCTGGAAGATCCAACTGCCCCGCTTTCTGAGAGTTAAAGGCAAAGCTGGGTACCAGTATCCCTTCAACTACTTCTGTTTTAAAAATATTTATTGAAGGGAATTCCCTGGCGGTCCAATGGTTAAGGCTCCGCGCTTCCACTGCAGGCGGTGTGGGTTTGATCAACGGTCGGGGGACTAAGGTGCTGCACGTCACGTGGCGCAACTAAAGAATTTTTAAAAATTAAAAAAAAAGAGAAAAAAGAAACAAAACACATTCTATTGAAGTATAGTTGAATTACAATGTTGTGTGAATCTCTGTTGTACAGCAAAGTGACTCACTTATTCACTTATATATACATTCTGTTTCTTATTCTTTTCCATTATGGTTTATCACAGGATATTGAAAACAGTTCCCTGCACTATACCGTAGGACCTTGTTGTCTATCCATCCTATATATAGTAGTTTGTATCTGCTGGTCCCAAACTCCCAACCCATCCCTCCCCCACCCCCAACTCCCTCTCATCCTCCTCAGTTGAGAGGGTCCTCATGTTCCACTCCAGCCTCTGTCTCCGAAGTGCTCTGAGTCTGAGGCCCAAGCCTGAGCCCTGGGCCATTTATTAGCACTTTTGAAGATGATTTGTTGGTGTACAAATGCATTGGGACATAAGAAGTGTTCCATGGGGAGCCCCTCTTGAAACTTCATACAGGACAGTATAAGCCACAGGTACCTTCCCCAAATCCTGACCCTTGCTGCCCCCTGGTGGCTGCAAATGGTGCCAACCAAGCCCCAGGAACCTGAGGGACAGAAAACAACCCAGTTCCCAGGCGGGCCACTGTGCAGCTCATTGCAGGACGTGTCCGAGGAGCAGGTCCAAGTCTGTGTAAATGAACTGACATGGAAAGCACAGTTCACACAAAGCTGGGTGGAATCAACCACCTGTACTCAACCGGGCAGAGAATCTGATTAAACCAAAATGCCAACATAGGATTTAAAGACCCATAGTTTCACCACATAATACTGGCCACACCAGGATAGACTGAAATCACTGGGCATGTGGAAAACCAGAACTTCTCAACTGTATGGAAGGGAAAGTTAACAGAGCGTGTCTCACAGATCTGCTGGAATTATGTCACAAAGATGTTCAACCAGTTTGTTAAAAATGATGCAAGAAATAAGGACAGAACCTCCTGAAGTCAATAGAGAGATAGAAAGTCTCAGCCAATATATGGGAGAAAAATCTAAAAAAGAGTGATATATGTATATGTATAACTGATTCAGTTTGCTGTACAGCAGAAACTAACACAACAGTGTAAATCTACTATATTCCAATAAAAAATTTTTAAAAAAGAAAGTCTCAGCTAAGCAATGGAAGGTGGAAAAAAACACACTGAATCTACTACAGAGAAAATTACAGCAGATGGGATTAATGACAGACAGAGCATTGGATAACGAAAGATTTCTGACTTGAAGTCATGCAATGGAAACAGTCCCTTGTTCAACATAAGGGGGAAATATGAATTTAAAAGAATGAAGTAGTATCCACAAATTGTGGGACTTCAATTGACCTAATACACAAATAATTGGAGTTCCCAAAGGAGAGGAAACAGAGAGACACAGGGAAACCCTCACATCCAGAATCTTGACAAGCCCCAGGATGTAGAAATGTGAAGGCAACCGGATCAAGTTTCATTGTAACGAAATCTTGAGGTGTGGACAATTTTTGAGACCCCTCTTCAGGTTGATTGACTATTGGTATGTTAGGAAAATGTCAGCCAAAGAAATAGTTCCAGGACTTCCCTGGTGGGCCAGTGGTTAAGACGTCATGCTTCCAATGCAGGGGGCACGGTTTCCATCCCTGGTCGGGGAACTAAGATCCCACATGCCACTTAGCGGGGTCAAAAAAAAAAAGAAAAACCAGTTCCCTGCGGATTCTACCACAATGTTTCCTCCTCTCTCTCCCTCTCCCCAGCCTCACAACACAAACGTCTGTCCCAGAGTTCTTCACTCTGGTCATTATGGGTGACGTGGAACGAATGCACAACTATGATTGTTTCTTTCAAACCCAAGTCAAACAATACTGATAGTTAGAGGCATATTTCAGAGTTCAGGAAGACTCCAAAGAACATAGGAGTACAGAAAAACAGAAATACGGAAGCCAAGATGCATGTCGACAAGGGTTAGCCGACTTCCTCCTGAGAAAGGCCAGTCCCAGGTCTGCAGTGGCGCTAAGTAGACCTGTCATTCCGTAGATCGTGATCGGTGGTGAGTATGGTCGTGATGAGCTGAGATAACTTAACAATTATAATGAGTGTGAGTCCTTACAGAAGCAGGTAGATCTCCAGATTCTCTCTCCTTTTAGTCGTGAGGCTGGTAGACCACTGCCCACTAATCCCACTGACAGATTTGTTCTAGGGAGAGGGTGAACCACATGTCCTGAATAAGGGGACATGGCAGAGCTGATTCTGTGGGGATCAGGAGGAGAAGCCTGTGTGCCTCCAGAGTTTTGTAGCCTCTGCCCACCTCTCTGGAATGGCCATCTCCCATGGAGGCCTTTCTCCAATGGGCAACCGGCAGAAATATTCACCTACAAGGAAGCTGACATCATCCAGGTGCTGACATACCTGACACCATCCTGTAAGGTTGGATGCGTGTCGCCCAGGTTCTGATTTGTACCTTATGTCGGGACTAGGCTTGTCTTGACATGGTCCATTTTCTAGGGTCCTGATCAGCCAGGAACAATCTCTCTCGCTTCCTCCCAGTGAAGTGATCTCAGACAGCTCCTGGAGTCCACGTCCCGCTGAGTAGCAGGATATGTGGGGCAGCTGATCCCCTGACAATATTCCCTCTAGAGATCCAGGACCCGCCCACATCCCACAGGGCCTGACGCCTGACTCTAGGGTTCCTTGTCTTTCCTCTGGGACCCTGTCTGCCATCTTCAGGACGGGCTCCAGGAAACCCAGGGAAGCTCCGCCCAGGACCAAGCTGAGCCTCTGTTAGGGTCCATGTCTCTTGGGGCCTCACCTGTAGACACACTACCCTTTCCTCACTCAGCGGGTTGGATGCTTGTACCCACTGTTTCAAACTATGTTGTTTGGGGGATGCATACCTAGGAAGACTGGGGCAGGAATGTAAAGACAGGCCATGGAATGATTAACCCTGAAGTCAGCAAACCAGCTAATCGGGGAGTGGGGTAGACAGATGTGTTTGCGGGGTAGATTTCATCTGGGGTTATGTGGTTTCTGTTTATTATTCCTCCTTAAATTGTGAGTGTGCATTTCCACACATTCTTCTTCAGGAATGCTGCATTTCATAATAAAAGGAATTGTGCAAAATACACTGAAAGAGACATGACTACTTTTCCTCTCCTTAGCTACATAGACCAGGACTCAGACATGGCGGAAATTTTCATGAGAAACTGCAAGTATAAGGTAAAAACCTACTCTTGAAGCCTTGGATGTGGTAGAAACACTCACCTGGAATCTTTAAACAAAGAAAGTGGGAATAAAAAGACAGAGCCAGTATCAGAACAAAGACCCTCTCAGGCTGTTTGATGCGGCTGAGACCCTGCCCCCTCCCTGCCCATCCAGCTCGTCCAGGACACATGCAAGCAACACTTAGAGAGAAGAGGAGATGTCTCCCAAACTGGATTGAAGAGCCTTATTCAGGTCATTGTCATTAAAACTAAAAAAGCTTTTCTTAGAGAAAAGTAAGACCGATTATCATTGCAGCTATATATTCAATAGAATAAAAAGAGAGGGGTAACAGGATAACAGGACGGATGGAAAGGAAGAACGGCTGTTTCCATAATAGTGAGAGAGGGTAAATCATAACCGAGGCTATTTCAGGAGAGTGAAACCACTCTGATTCCTGCCCTGCACACTTGGGAGCAGCTATAATCCCAGTGAAATTAGAACTTAGAAATAAAGTTGGTAAATATTTTTCACACTCTATTTGAGCTTTGACCATATAGATAGAAAGACCAAAGATTCTGGTCATGTGTAAATTGCTGTGATAAAGACAAATGATTATTCAGATGGAGACTAGCATAGACTTGGAAAATAGGGGGCGTAATTCACTGGGTTAAAAAAAAATAGATTTAGGGACTTCCCTGTCGAGCCGGTGGTTGAGACTTCGCCTTCCAATGCAGGGGGTGCGGGTTCGATCCCTAGTCGGGGAGCTAAGATCCCATTTGCCTTACGGCCAAAAACCAAAACATAAAACAAAAGCAATATTGTAACATATTCAATAAAGACATTAAAGAGGGTCCACATTTTAAAAATCTTTAAAAAAATTTTTTAAAATTCAGATTTAGCAGAAAGATGATTTGGACAAGAAAAGAGTGCACAGGGCTAGCATGTAGTGAGCCATATACGGGGCGTCTTCCAAAGTCAGAGGACCTTAATGAAAACAGCCCACTGACACGTGACTCCAACTTCATGAGAGCCAGGAGCCAGAACCACAGAAAAAGAGCTGCTCTCCAGTCCTGGACGCCTGAAAACACAGCTATCAAATGTTCCTCTTCTTCTTACTGGGGTGATGATGTGTCTTGAGCAATCTAACCCATGCACTTTGTTTTTCATCTAAAATATTGAATTTGGGAGATTCCTGGTGCTCCAGTGGTTAGGACTTAGCGCTTTCATTGCAGGAGACGTGGGTGTGATCCCTGGTCGGGGAACTAATATATCACATGCCACATGGCATGGATAAAAAAAAAAAAAGAAAAAAAGAAAAGAACAGAAAAACAAGAAACAAAAACTTCTGACTTCACATAATTTAAAATTTAAAATCATTGCATTTGAAATCTGTCTTTCAGTTTCAAAAGAAAGTAATATTGAACTGTGGACACACGAGCCTGTTTTTTCAATGAATTCTCACAGGTGTTAGGTGTGCTGGGATTCCACCTGGAAACTGCACTGGCTCCTCATGGAAACATGTGACCTTGATGTCCCTGAGGAATGGGGGACACAACCTCCAGCCCACCTTCCATTCTGGAGAAACTTTGCAAAGAGCCCATCGTATTGAGGAGAACATCCTCCTGCAGGGCTGTCCCTGGACAGGGTTCACGATGCCAGGAGAGAGACAGCCCTGAGAACAGCCCTCTCTGACTCAGCCCACTCAGATGCAGGTCAATGAGGAGGGACAACAAACATGAAAACCACACGTTGTCATTTGTCTGCATCCCTCTGCAGGGTCCTCAGATCTCCTCTCAGCTGCCAATGCTTCAACCACAGATGCAGATGAACAACCAGCAGAGTCACAGCAACAGGGAGTCTATGAGCTCAGGGCAGGTTTTGGTCTCAACTTCTCCATGAACTTGGACCACCTTGCACAGTGCTACTACTTGTACCTGAGCTACAGTAATAATCTGCCTAGTCCTCAGCCTGGAGCCCAGAGATGGTCAGGGAGGCCGTGTTCCCACACTTGGAGCCAGAGAAGCGATCAGGGATCCCTGAGGGTCGTTTACTGACCTCATAAATCAAGGTTTTGGGGGCCATGCCCGGGTGCTGTTGGTACCAGCCAACCTGATTATAACCCCCGACGTCACTGCTGGTTCCAGCACAGGTGATGGTGACTGTCTGTCCCGGATTCCCGGACACTGAGGGAGGCTGAGTCAGGCCAGACTGGGCCCAGGACCCTGCAAAGAGGAGAAACACACTCTGGTCAGTTCCATGTGGGGCCCAGGTCACCCTGAGGACAAAGACACAAAGGATCAGCCAGATGTCCCTAGGGTCCCTTCCCTGGAGGCCTCAACTGTGCCCTGAGTGAGGAGGGTGAGAAGGAGCAGAGCCTAGGCCATGGTGGAGACGTCCCAGACGCTGCCTTCTGAGCTCCCAGCCCTGGGCCTGGGCCCCCAGACCTCTCTTATCCCCTAACCCCTCAGAGGAGGGAGGGGCCTCCATGCAAATCAGCTTCCTGCACCTGCCCCTCCTCATTCTCTTCTCACCGCCTCTGACCTGGCCCTGGACACTAGATTTTCTGCATCTTGGGGGGAGAATATAGGTCAGGGATTAAAATCTTTTGACACAAGGGTGACATGTATATGCAGGAGCATGAATTGTTTGTAGCTGGTTTCAGGGAGAGAAAGACCAGCTGAAGTCCCTCAGGCAATGAGCTCCTGGACCTTCAGTGTCTCTGCTGGGACAGGACTGTGTCTCTGGGAACCTCAGTGCAGGGGACACTCCACAGCGCCCTCTGTTGGACGCCCATCTCCAAGTTCTCTAACTTTGGGAAAGGGTCACGCCCACCAGGGGAAACACCTGCTGTTTGCTGGGAAGCTGGTGGGACCCTGAGCTGCAGCCTTGTCCCATCTCCGCCCCCACCTCTTTGTTCTGAAGCATCTGCACATCGAATCCACGAGCAGGTCCTTGACCACTAGCCCCCCCGCCCATTCTAGCCCCACTGAGCGCCAAGGGCACTCGTGCGAGGCCACCCATGGGGGGGCGGGGGCACCAGGCAGGAGCCAAGTCCTGAACCCGAGTCTGCCCTCCCCACTCTCCCCTTTGCCCTCTGAGCAGACAACTGTCCTTTCTCAGCTTCTGATTCTCACATGACAACTGAAGGCCATGAGCCCACTGGCCAGTGTCCTGACTAAGAAGAGGTTGACAAGAGGAGAGTGCAGATGTGATAAAGGGGCCTTTCTAGGCTCATGGCTGTGCCATTTGTTATGAAGTTGATCATCAAAGATTTCACCCCGTTTCATCTGTGTGTTACTGCTCTGGTCAATAGACGGGGTTTTCCTGCTTGTTTCCTCCACCTCCCCACATCCTCAGGCCACGAGAAAAGTGACCTTCTGCGGAATTCCCTGTTGGTCCAGTCATTAGGACTCCCCGCTTTCACTGCTGCGGCCCGGGTTCAATCCCTGGTCAGGGAAGTAGCATCACACAAGCCTCGTGGTGTGGCCAAAGTAATAATCATCATAATCATAATGATACTACTAATAACAACAATAATAATATTAATCCAAAGTACATATTCCAAAAAGAACAGCAACATAGAGACTCTGGACTGAATTGTTTAGGGAGACTGTCTTCCTGCAGGGCTGTCCCCGGACAGGGTTCACCGATGCCAGGAAAGGGACAACTCTGAGACCCAGAGTCTGTCCCCAACCCTCCCTGGCTCAGCCCACTCAGATGCAGGTCAAAGAGGAGGGACAACAAACATGAAAACCACACGTTGTCATTTGTCTTCATCCCTCTTAAGGGTCCTCAGATCTCCTCTCAGCTGCCAATGCTTCTACCACAGATGCAGATGAGCAACCAGCAGAGTCACAGCAACAGGGAGTCTGTGAGCTCAGGGCAGGTTTTGGTCTCACTTCTCCATGAACTTGGACCACTGTGCACAGTGTAACCACTTACAGCTGAGCTACAGTAATAATCGGCCTCATCCTCAGCCTGGAGCCCAGAGATGGTCAGGGAGGCCGTGTTCCCAGACTTGGACCCAGAGAAGCGATCAGGGATCCCTGAGGGTCGTTTATTGACCTGATAAATCAAGGTTTTGGGGGCCGTGCCTGGGCGCTGTTGGTACCAGCTGACATAGTTATAACCCCCGATGTCACTGCTGGTTCCAGCACAGGTGATGGTGACTGTCTGTCCCGGATTCCCGGACACTGAGGGAGGCTGAGTCAGGCCAGACTGGGCCCAGGACCCTGCAAAGAGGAGAAACACACTCTGGTCAGTTCCATGTGGGGCCCAGGTCACCCTGAGGACAAAGACACAAAGGATCAGCCAGATGTCCGTGGGTTCCCTTCCCTGGAGGCCTCACCTGTGCCCTGAGTGAGGAGGGTGACAAGGAGCAGAGCCCAGGCCATGGTGGAGACACGCCAGTCGCTGCCTTCTGAGCCCCCAGCCCTAGGCCTGCTCCCCCAGACCTCTCTTATCCCCTAACCCCTCAGAGGAGGGAGGGGCCTCCATGCAAATCAGCTTCCTGCACCTGCCCCTCCTCCCCACCTCTGCTCACCCCCTCTGACACAGTTTGTTCCAGATTCTTCTGCATCCCTGGACAGCAGAGATTACTGGAGAATCAACTCCTTCACATGGTGTGTGAGGACAGACAGAGTCCATGATAGGATGTGGGAAAGGAATCCAGCCCGGGATTTCCTGTCTCTCCTGGTGTGAGAGTCATCGTGCTTCCTGGGGGAGGAATCCCAGCAGGTCCCCTCTGTGCTCTTGGGACAAAGGAGAGGCCCTGAGCCCAGGCGGCTGAAGGATCCATCTGCCCCACTTTCCGGGAGTCAGAGGCAGAGCTGGGCACCAGAATCCCCTCAACTCCTTTTTGAAAAAAATTTTATTGAAGGGACTTCCCTGGCGGTCCAGTGGTTAAGGCTCTGCGCGTCCACTGCAGAGGGTGTGGGTTTGATCCCTGGTCGGGGGACTGAGATTCTGCATGCAGAGCAGCATGGCCAAGAAATAAAAAAAGAAAGAAAAAGGAAAAAAAGAAAATACAAACAAAAATTTTATTGAAGTATAGTTGAATTACAATGTTGTGTGAATTTCTGCTGTATAGCAAAGTGACAGGTATACATTTATATATACACTCTTTTTTGTATTCTTTTCCATTATGGTTTATCACAGGATATTGAATACAGTTCCCTGTGCTATACCGTGGAAGCTTGTTGTCTATCCATGCTATGTATAGTAGTTTGTATCTCCTGATCCCAAGCTCCCAATCCATTCCTCCCCCAGACAGAGCTCCCTCTTTTCCCCCTCAGTTGAGAGGGTCCTCATGTTCCCCTCCAGCCTCTGTCTCTGCAGTGCTCTGAGTCTGAGGCCCGAGACTGAGCCCTGGGCCATTTATTAGCACTTTTGAAGATGATTTGTTGGTGTACAAATGCATTGGGACATAAGAAGTGTTCCATGGGGAGCCCCTCTTGAAACTTCATACAGGACAGTATAAGCCACAGGTACCTTCCCCAAATCCTGACCCTTGCTGCCCCCTGGTGGCTGCAAATGGTGCCAACCAAGCCCCAGGAACCTGAGGGACAGAAAACAACCCAGTTCCCAGGCGGGCCACTGTGCAGCTCATTGCAGGACGTGTCCCAAGAGCAGGTCCAAGTCTGTGTAAATGAACTGACATGGAAAGCACAGTTCACAAAAAGCTGGATGGAATTAACCACCTGGACTCAACCGGGCAGAGAGTCTGATTAAACCAAAATGCCAACATAGAATTTAAAGACCCATAGTTTCACCACAAAATATTAGCCACACCAGGATAGACTGAAATCACTGGGCATGTGGAAAACCAGAACTTCTCAACTGTATGGAAGGGAAAGTTAACAGAGCATGTCTCACAGATCTGCTGGAATTATGTCACAAAGATATTCAACCAGTTTGTTAAAAATGATGCAAGAAATAAGGACAGAACCTCCTGAAGTCAATAGAGAGATAAAGTTTCAGCCAATATATGGGAGAAAAATCTAAAAAGGAGTGATATATGTATTCAATTCAATATGTATTCAATTCAATATGTATTCAATTTTCAATGATTCAATTTGCTGTACAGCAGAAACTAACACAAGAGTGTAAATCTACTATATTCCAATAAAATTTTTTTAAAAAAGAAAGTCTCAGCCAAACAATGGAAGGTGGAAAAAAAACACAGTGAATCTACTACAGAGAAAATTACAGCAGATGGGATTAATGACAGACAGAGCATTGGATAACGAAAGATTTCTGACTTGAAGTCATGCAATGGAAACAGTCCCTTGTTCAACATAAGGCGGGAATATGAATTTAAAAGAATGAAGTAGTATCCACAAATTGTAGGACTTCAATTGACCTAATACACAAATAATTGGAGTTCCCAAAGGAGAGGAAACAGAGAGACACAGGGAAACCCTCACATCCAGAATCTTGACAAGCCCCAGGGTGTAGAAATGTGAAGGCAACCGGATCAAGTTTCATTGTAATGAAATGTTGAGGTGTGGACAATTTTTGAGACCCCTCATCAGGTTGATTGACTATTGGTATGTTAGGAAAATGTCAGCCAAAGAAATAGTTCTGGGACTTCCCTGGTGGTCCAGTGGTTAAGACGTCATGCTTCCAATGCAGGGGGCACGGTTTCCATCCCTGGTCAGGGAACTAAGATCCCACATGCCACTTGGTGGGGTCAAAAAAAGAAAACAAAAACCAGTTCCCTGCGGATTCTACCACAATGTTTCCTCCTCTCTCTCCCTCTCCCCAGCCTCACAACACAAACGCCTGTCCCAGAGTTCTTCACTCTGGTCATTATGGGTGACGTGGAACGAATGCACAACTATGATTGTTTCTTTCAAACCCAAGTCAAACAATACTGATAGTTAGAGGCATATATGAGAGTTCAGGAAGAGTCCAAAGAACATAGGAGTACAGAAAAACACAAACATGGAAGCCAAGATGCATGTCGACAAGGGTTAGCCGACTTCCTCCTGAGAAAGGCCAGTCCCAGGTCTGCAGTGGCGCTAAGTAGACCTGTCATTCCGTAGATCGTGATCGGTGGTGAGTATGGTCGTGATGAGCTGAGATAACTTAACAATTATAATGAGTGTGAGTCCTTACAGAAGCAGGTAGATCTCCAGATTCTCTCTCCTTTTAGTCGTGAGGCTAGTAGACCACTGCCCACTAACCCCTGTGCACAGATTTGTTCTAGGGAAAGGGTGAACCACATTTCCTGGATAAGGGGTCATGGCAGAGCTGACTCTGTGGGGATCAGGAGGAGAAGCCTGTGTGCCTCCAGAGTTTTGTAGCCTCTGCCCACCTCTCTGGGATGGCCATCTCCCATGGAGGCCTTTCTCCAATTGTCAACAGGCCAAAATATTCACCTACAAGGAAGCTGACATCATCCAGGTGCTGACATACCTGACACCATCCTATAAGGTTGGATGCATGTCGCCCAGATTCTGCTTTGTACTTTATGTCTGGACTAGGCTTGTCTTGACATGATCCATTTTCTAGGGTCTTGATCAGCCAGGAACAATCTCTCTCGCTTCCTCCCAGTGAAGTGATCTCAGACAACTCCTGGAGTCCACGTCCCGCTGAGTAGCAGGATATGTGGGGCAACTGATCCCCTGACAATATTCCCCCTAGAGATCCAGGACCCGCCCACATCCCACAAGGCCAGACGCCTGAATCTAGGGTTCCTTGTCTTTCCTCTGGGACCCTGTCTGCCATCTCCAGGACGGGCTCCAGGAAATCCAGGGAAGCTCCGCCCAGGACCAAGCTGAGCCTCTGTTAGGGTCCATGTCTCTTGGGGCCTCACCTGTAGACACACTACCCTTTCCTCACTCAGCGGGTTGGATGCTTGTACCCACTGTTTCAAACTATGTTGTTTGGGGGATGCATACCTAGGAAGACTGGGGCAGGAATGTAAAGACAGGCCATGGAATGATTAACCCTGAAGTCAGCAAACCAGCTAATCGGGGAGTGGGGTAGACAGATGTGTTTGCGGGGTAGATTTCATCTGGGGTTATGTGGTTTCTGTTTATTATTCCTCCTTAAATCGTGAGTGTGCATTTCACACATTCTCCTTCAGGAATGCTGCATTTCAAAATAAAAGGAGTTGTGCAAAATACACTGAAAGAGACATGACTACTTTTCCTCTCCTTAGCTACACAGACCAGGACTCAGACATGGAGGAAATTTTCATGAGAAACTGCAAGTATAAGGTGAAAACCTACTCTTGAAGCCTTGGATGTGGTAGAAACACTCACCTGGAATCTTTAAACAAAGAAAGTGGGAAGAAAAAGGCAGAGCCAGTATCGGAACAAAGACCCTCTCAGGCTGTTTGATGCGGCTGAGACCCTGCCCCCTCCCTGCCCATCCAGCTCGTCCAGGACACATGCAAACAACACTTAGAGAGAAGAGGAGATGCCCCCCAAACTGGATCCTTTGGAGACTCTGAGAAGGAGAACATGTGAAGAGCCTTATTCAGGTCATTGTCATTAAAACTAAAAAAGCTTTTCTTAGAGAAAAGTAAGACCGATTATCATTGCAGCTATATATTCAATAGAATAAAAAGAGAGGGGTAACAGGATAACAGGACGGATGGAAAGGAAGAACGGCTGTTTCCATAATAGTGAGAGAGGGTAAATCATAACCGAGGCTATTTCAGGAGAGTGAAACCACTCTGATTCCTGCCCTGCACACTTGGGAGCAGCTATAATCCCAGTGAAATTAGAACTTAGAAATAAAGTTGGTAAATATTTTTCACACTCTATTTGAGCTTTGACCATATAGATAGAAAGACCAAAGATTCTGGTCATGTGTAAATTGCTGTGATAAAGACAAATGATTATTCAGATGGAGACTAGCATAGACTTGGAAAATAGGGGGCGTAATTCACTGGGTTAAAAAAAAATAGATTTAGGGACTTCCCTGTCGAGCCGGTGGTTGAGACTTCGCCTTCCAATGCAGGGGGTGCGGGTTCGATCCCTAGTCGGGGAGCTAAGATCCCATTTGCCTTACGGCCAAAAACCAAAACATAAAACAAAAGCAATATTGTAACATATTCAATAAAGACATTAAAGAGGGTCCACATTTTAAAAATCTTTAAAAAAATTTTTTAAAATTCAGATTTAGCAGAAAGATGATTTGGACAAGAAAAGAGTGCACAGGGCTAGCATGTAGTGAGCCATATACGGGGCGTCTTCCAAAGTCAGAGGACCTTAATGAAAACAGCCCACTGACACGTGACTCCAACTTCATGAGAGCCAGGAGCCAGAACCACAGAAAAAGAGCTGCTCTCCAGTCCTGGACACCTGAAAACAAAGCTATCAAATGTTCCTCTTCTTCGTACTGTGGGGATGATGTGTCCTGAGCAATCCAACCCATGCACTTTGTTTTTCATCTAAAATATTGAATTTGGGAGATTCCTGGTGCTCCAGTGGTTAAGACTTAGCGCTTCCATTGCAGGAGGCACGGGTGTGATCCCTGGTTGGGGAACTAAGATCCCACAGGCTGCGTGGCATGGCCAAAAAAAAAAAAAAACAAAGGAAAGAACAGAAATACAAGAAACAAAAACTTTTGATTTCACTTAATTTAGAATTTAAAATAATTGCATTTGAAAACTGTCTTTCAGTTTCAAAAGAAAGTAATATTGAACTGTGGACACACGAGCCTGTTTTTTCAATGAATTCTCACAGGTGTTAGGTGTGCTGGGATTCCACCTGGAAACTGCACTGGCTCCTCATGGAAACATGTGACCTTGATGTCCCTGAGGAATGGGGGACATGACCTCCAGCCCACCTTCCATTCTGGAGAAACTTTGCAAAGAGCCCATCGTATTGAGGAGGACATCCTCCTGCAGGGCTGTCCCTGGACAGGGTTCATGATGCCAGGAGAGAGACAGCCCTGAGAACAGCCCTCTCTGGCTCAGCCCACTCAGATGCAGGTCAATGAGGAGGGACAACAAACATGAAAACCACACGTTGTCATTTGTCTGCATCCCTCTGCAGGGTCCTCAGATCTCCTCTCAGCTGCCGATGCTTCAACCACAGATGCAGATGAACAACCAGCAGAGTCACAGCAACAGGGAGTCTATGAGCTCAGGGCAGGTTTTGGTCTCAACTTCTCCATGAACTTGGACCACCTTGTACAGTGCTACTACTTGTACCTGAGCTGCAGTAATAATCTGCCTCATCCTCAGCCTGGAGCCCAGAGATGGTCAGGGAGGCCGTGTTCCCACACTTGGAGCCAGAGAAGCGATCAGGGATCCCTGAGGGTCGTTTATTGACTTCATAAATCAAGGTTTTGGGGGCCATGCCTGGGTGCTGTTGGTACCAGCCAACCTGATTATAACCCCCGACGTCACTGCTGGTTCCAGCACAGGAGATGGTGACTGTCTGTCCCAGATTCCCGGACACTGAGGGAGGCTGAGTCAGGGCAGACTGGGCCCAGGACCCTGGAAAGAGGAGAAACACACTCTGGTCAGTTCCATGTGGGGCCCAGGTCACACTGAGGACAAAGACACAAAGAATCAACCAGGTGTCGCCGGGGACCCTTCCCTGGAGGCCTCACCTGTGCCCTGAGTGAGGAGGGTGAGAAGGAGCAGAGCCTAGGCCATGGTGGAGACACGCCAGTCGCTGCCTTCTGAGCCCCAGCCCTGGGCCTGGGCCCCCAGACCTCTCTTATCCCCTCCCCCTCAGAGGAGGGAGGGGCCTCCATGCAAATCAGCTTCCTGCACCTGCCCCTCCTCATTCTCTCCTCAGCCCCTTTGACCTGGCCCTGGACACTAGATTTTCTGCATCTTGGGGGGAGAATATAGCTCAGGGATTAAAATCTTTTGACACAAGGATGACATGTATATGCAGGAGCATGAATTGTTTGTAGCTGGTTTGCAGGGAGAGAAAGACCAGCTAAAGGCCCTCAGGCAATGAGCTCCTGGACCTTCAGTGTCTCTGCTGGGACAGGGCTGTGTCTCTGGGAACCTCAGTGCAGGGGACACTCCACAGCGCCCTCTGTTGGACGCCCATCTCCAAGTTCTCTAACTTTGGGAAAGGGTCACGCCCACCAGGGGAAACACCTGCTGTTTGCTGGGAAGCTGGTGGGACCCTGAGCTGCAGCCTTGTCCCATCTCCGCCCCCACCTCTTTGTTCTGAAGCATCTGCACATCGAATCCACGAGCAGGTCCTTGACCACTAGCCCCCCCGCCCATTCTAGCCCCACTGAGCGCCAAGGGCACTCGTGTGAGGCCACCCATGGGGGGGCGGGGGCACCAGGCAGAAGCCAAGTCCTGAACCCGAGTCTGCCCTCCCCACTCTCCCCTTTGCCCTCTGAGCAGACAACTGTCCTTTCTCAGCTTCTGATTCTCACATGACAACTGAAGGCCATGAGCCCACTGGCCAGTGTCCTGACTAAGAAGAGGTTGACAAGAGGAGAGTGCAGATGTGATAAAGGGGCCTTTCTAGGCTCATGGCTCTGCCATTTGTTATGAAGTTGATCATCAAAGATTTCACCCCGTTTCATCTGTGTGTTACTGCTCTGGTCAATAGACGGGGTTTTCCTGCTTGTTTCCTCCACCTCCCCACATCCTCAGGCCACGAGAAAAGTGACCTTCTGCGGAATTCCCTGTTGGTCCAGTCATTAGGACTCCCCGCTTTCACTGCTGCGGCCCGGGTTCAATCCCTGGTCAGGGAAGTAGCATCACACAAGCCTCGTGGTGTGGCCAAAGTAATAATCATCATAATCATAATGATACTACTAATAACAACAATAATAATACTAATTCAAAGTACATATTCCAAAAAGAACAGCAACATAGAGACTCTGGACTGAATTGTTTAGGGAGACTGTCTTCCTGCAGGGCTGTCCCCGGACAGGGTTCACCGATGCCAGGAAAGGGACAACTCTGAGACCCAGAGTCTGTCCCCAACCCTCCCTGGCTCAGCCCACTCAGATGCAGGTCAAAGAGGAGGGACAACAAACATGAAAACCACACGGTGTCATTTGTCTTCATCCCTCTTCAGGGTCTTCAGATCTCCTCTCAGCTGCCAATGCTTCTACCACAGATGCAGATGAGCAACCAGCAGAGTCACAGCAACGGAGAGCCTGTGAGCTCAGGGCAGGTTTTGGTCTCACTTCTCCATGAACTTGGATCATTGTGCATAGTGTTACCACTTCTATATGAGCTACAGTAATAATCGGCCTCGTCCTCAGCCTGGAGCCCAGAGATGGTCAGGGAGGCCGTGTTCTCAGACTTGGACCCAGAGAAGCGATCAGGGATCCCTGAGGGTCGTTTATAGACCTTATAAATCAAGATTTTGGGGGCCGTGCCTGGGCGCTGTTGGTACCAGCTGACATAGTTATAACCCCCGATGTCACTGCTGGTTCCAGCACAGGTGATGGTGACTGTCTGTCCCGGATTCCCGGACACTGAGGGAGGCTGAGTCAGGCCAGACTGGGCCCAGGACCCTGCAAAGAGGAGAAACACACTCTGGTCAGTTCCATGTGGGGCCCAGGTCACCCTGAGGACAAAGACACAAAGGATCAGCCAGATGTCCGTGGGTTCCCTTCCCTGGAGGCCTCACCTGTGCCCTGAGTGAGGAGGGTGACAAGGAGCAGAGCCCAGGCCATGGTGGAGACACGCCAGTCGCTGCCTTCTGAGCCCCCAGCCCTAGGCCTGCTCCCCCAGACCTCTCTTATCCCCTCCCCTCCAGAGGAGGGAGGGGCCTCCATGCAAATCTGCTTCCTGCACCTGCCCCTCCTTCCCACCTCTGCTCAGCCCCCTATGACACGGTTTGTTCCAGATTCTTCTGCATCCCTGGATAGCAGAGATTACTGGAGAATCAACTCCTTCACATGGTGTGTGAGGACAGACCGAGTCCATGACATGATGTGGGAAAGGAATCCAGCCCGGGATTTCCTGTCTCTCCTGGTGTGAGAGTCATCGTGCTTCCTGGGGGAGGAATCCCAGCAGGTCCCCTCTGTGCTCTTGGGACAAAGGAGAGGCCCTGAGCCCAGGCGGCTGAAGGATCCATCTGCCCCACTTTCCGGGAGTCAGAGGCAGAGCTGGGCACCAGAATCCCCTCAACTCCTTTTTGAAAAAAATTTTATTGAAGGGACTTCCCTGGCGATCCAGTGGTTAAGGCTCTGCGCGTCCACTGCAGAGGGTGTGGGTTTGATCCCTGGTCGGGGGACTGAGATTCTGCATGCAGAGCAGCATGGCCAAGAAATAAAAAAAGAAAGAAAAAGGAAAAAAAGAAAATACAAACAAAAATTTTATTGAAGTATAGTTGAATTACAATGTTGTGTGAATTTCTGCTGTACAGCAAAGTGACAGGTATACATTTATATATACACTCTTTTTTGTATTCTTTTCCATTATGGTTTATCACAGGATATTGAATACAGTTCCCTGTGCTATACCGTGGAAGCTTGTTGTCTATCCATGCTATGTATAGTAGTTTGTATCTCCTGATCCCAAGCTCCCAATCCATTCCTCCCCCAGACAGAGCTCCCTCTTTTCCCCCTCAGTTGAGAGGGTCCTCATGTTCCCCTCCAGCCTCTGTCTCTGCAGTGCTCTGAGTCTGAGGCCCGAGACTGAGCCCTGGGCCATTTATTAGCACTTTTGAAGATGATTTGTTGGTGTACAAATGCATTGGGACATAAGAAGTGTTCCATGGGGAGCCCCTCTTGAAACTTCATACAGGACAGTATAAGCCACAGGTACCTTCCCCAAATCCTGACCCTTGCTGCCCCCTGGTGGCTGCAAATGGTGCCAACCAAGCCCCAGGAACCTGAGGGACAGAAAACAACCCAGTTCCCAGGCGGGCCACTGTGCAGCTCATTGCAGGACGTGTCCCAAGAGCAGGTCCAAGTCTGTGTAAATGAACTGACATGGAAAGCACAGTTCACAAAAAGCTGGATGGAATTAACCACCTGGACTCAACTTGGCAGAGAATCTGATTAAACCAAAATGCCAACATAGGATTTAGACACGACCTGTAGTTTCACCACATAATACTGGCCACACAAGGATACACTGAAATCACTGGGCATAAGGAAAACCAGAACTTCTCAACTGTATGGAAGGGAAAGTTAACAGAGCGTGTCTCACAGATCTGCTGGATTTATGTCACAAAGATGTTCAACCAGTTTGTTAAAAATAATGCAAGAAATAAGGACAGAACCTCCTGAAGTCAATAGAGAGATAGAAAGTCTCAGCCAATATATGGGAGAAAAATCTAAAAAAGAGTGATATATGTATAACTGATTCACTTTGCTGTATAGCAGTAACTAACACAAGAGTGTAAATCTACTATATTCCAATAAAAATTTTTTTAAAAAAGAAAGTCTCAGCCAAGCAATAGAAGGTGGAACAAAATAGACAGTGAACCTACTACAGGGAACACAGCAGCAGACGGTATTCATGACAGACAGAGCATTGGATAATGAAAGATTTCTGACTCAAAGTCATTGCAATGGAAACAGTTCCATATCCAACACAGAGGGGGAAAATGAATTTAAAAGAATGAAAAAGTATCCACAAGTTGTGGGACTTCAATTGACCTAATACACAAATAATTGGGGTTCCCAAAGGAGAAGAGACAGAGAGGCACAGAGAAACCCTCATATCCGGAAACTCAACAAACCCCAGCGTCTTGAAATGTGAAGGCAATCACATCTAGTTTCATTGTAACAAAATTTTCATGTGTGGATAGTTTTTGAGACCCCTCTTCAGGTGGATTGACTATTGATACGTTAGGAAAATGTCAGCTAAAGAAATAGTTCTGGGACTTACCAGGTGGGCCAGTGGTTCAGACGTTGTGCTTCCAATGCAGGGGGCACGGGTTTATTCAATCCCTGGTCGGGAAACTAAGCACCCACATGCCGCGCAGTGTGGTCAAAAAAAAAAAAAAAAACCAGTTCCCTGCGGATTCTACCACAATGTTTCTCCCTCTCTCTCCCTCTCCCCAACCTCACAACACAAACGCCCGTTCCAGAGTTCTTCACTCTGGTTATTATGGGTGACGTGGAATGAATGCACAACTATGATTGTTTCTTTTAAACCCAAGTCAAACAATACTGATAGTCAGAGTCATATATCAGAGTTCAGGAAGAGTCCAGAAAAGCACAAATATGGAAGCCAAGAGGCATGTCGACAAGTGTTTACTGACTTTTTCCTGAGAAAGGCCAGTCACAGATCTGCAGTGGTGCTAAGTAGACCTGTCATTCCTTAGGTCGTGATCAGTGGTGAGTATGGCTATGATGAGCTGAGATAACTTAACAATTGTAATGAGTGTGAGTCCTTACAGAAGCAGGTAGATCCCCAGATTCTCTCTCCTCTTAGTCATGAAGCTGGTAGACCACTGCCCACTAACCCCTGTGCACAGATTTGTTCTAGGGAAAGGGTAAACCACATGTCCTGAATAAGGGGGCATGGCAGAGCTGACTCTGTGGGGATCAGGAGGAGAAGCCTGTGTGCCTCCAGAGTTTTGTAGCCTCTGCCCACCTCTCTGGAATGGCCATCTCCCATGGAGGCCTTTCTCTAATAGGCAACTGGCAGAAATATTCACCTACAAGGAAGCTGACATCATCCAGGTGCTGACATACCTGACACCATCCTGTAAGGTTGGATGCGTGTCGCCCGGATTCTGATTTGTACTTTATGTCTGGACTAGGCTTGTCTTGACATGATCCATTTTCTAGGGTCTTGATCAGCCAGGAACAATCTCTCTCGCTTCCTCCCAGTGAAGTGATCTCAGACAACTCCTGGAGTCCATGTCCCGCTGAATAGCAGGAAATGTGGGACAGCTGATCCCCTGACAATATTCCCCTTAGAGATGCAGGACCCACCCACATCCCACAAGGCCAGATGCCTGACTCTAGGGTTCCTTGTCTTTCCTCTGGGACCCTGTCTGCCATCTTCAGGACAGGCTCCAGGAAATCCAGGGAAGCTCCGCCCAGGACCAACCTGAGCCTCTGTCAGGGTCCATGTCTCTTGGGGCCTCACCTGTAGACACACTACCCTTTCCTCACTCAGCGGGTTGGACGCTTGTACCCACTGTTTCAAACTATGTTGTTTGGGGGATGCATACCTAGGAAGACTGGGGCAGGAATGTAAAGAAAGACCATGGAATGATTAACCCTGAAGTCAGCAAACCAGCTAATCGGGGAGTGGGGTAGACAGATGTGTTTGCGGGGTAGATTTCGTCTGGGGTTATGTGGTTTCTGTTTATTATTCCTCCTTAAATCGTGAGTGTGCATTTCACACATTCTTCTTCAGGAATGCTGCATTTCAAAATAAAAGGAATTGTGCAAAATACACTGAAAGAGACATGACTACTTTTCCTCTCCTTAGCTACATAGACCAGGATTCATACATGGAGGAAATTTTCATGAGAAACTGCAAGTATAAGGTGAAAACCTACTCTTGAAGCCTTGGATGTGGTAGAAACACTCACCTGGAATCTTTGAACAAAGAAAGTGGGAAGAAAAAGACAGAGCCAGTATCGGAACAAAGACCTTCTCAGGCTGTTTGATGCAGCTGAGACCCTGCCCCCTCCCTGCCCATCCAGCTCGTCCAGGACACATGCAAACAACACATACAGTGAAGGGGAGATGCCCCCACCAGGGATCCTTGGGAGGCTCTGAGAAGGAGAGAAGATGAAACCTTGACTGCCTCCTGAAGACGTCCCTGAGGGGAATGTCGTGTTTTTATTTCATCTCGTGAAGTGAGGTGAACCTAGAATTTTCATTCCTTAGACCCCGAAAGGATCACTCTGTAGTGGGTTGTGACAGGAGAGAGAAAAAATGAATGTGGATCTGTGAATTGATTACTTGATCCATCAGATGAAGTACATCCTTATAATGCAGTATTATTCGGCTGTAAGAAGGGGGAAGTAGTGAATATGCTTCCACAGGAATGAGCCTTGAAACATTAGGATATGTGGGGGGATTCTGGCACAAAGGTCCGAGGGAGACAGGGAGGGACTGCAGGTGGATGAGGTGTGTCTTGAGGGGCAGGAAGCATCTGGACTCTGGAGTGATCATGGACTAACTTGTCAATACATTAAAAACCCTGATTCTACACCTTAAATGATGACTGTGATTTCATGTGAACTCTGTCTAAAAGAAATGTATTAAGCCTTAGATGCTGATGGATGAAACCTATTCCCAGTGGTTCAGAAAATGAATGTTTTGTTTATGTGTGTGGGTGTGTTGAGTATGTATATTTATGGATGTTTATATATGTATACACATCCAAGTACATACATATATACACACACACACACACACACACACACATATATATAGGCAGAGAGAGAAAATGAGAGATAAGCTGACATAATGAAAAGTGAAGATGACAATAGTTAAAAATGATGGATCTGGGAAAAAGGTATGAAGCAGTTCTTTATGAAATCTTCAAATTCATTTAAGTTTGTAATTATTGGCAAATAAAATAATAACAAACAAGCAACAAATGAAAGCCTGTATTTAAGAGTGAAGGGGCTGGAGGGAGCTAAAGGGAGGTTTTGGTCTCACTTCCCCATGACCTTGGACCACTGTGCAAAGTGCTACTACTTGTATATGAGCTGCAGTAATCATCAGCCTCGTCCTCAGCCTGGAGCCCAGAGATGGTCAGGGAGGCCATGTTCCCAGACTTGGAGCCAGAGAAGTGAACAGGGATCCCTGAGGGTCGTTTATTGACATCATAAATCAAGATTTTGGGGGCCGTGCCTGGGCGCTGTTGGTACCAGCCTGCATCGTTATATGTCCCGATGTCACTACTGGTTCCAGCACAGGAGATGGTGACTGTCTGTCCTGGATTCCCGGACACTGAGGGAGGCTGAGTCAGGGCAGACTGGGCCCAGGACCCTGGAAAGAGGAGAAACACACTCTGGTCAGTTCCGTGCTGGGGCCCAAGTCACCCTGAGGACAAAGACGCAAAGGATCAGCCAGGTGTCCATGGGGTCCCTTCCCTGGAGGCCTCACCTGTGCCCTGAGTGAGGAGGGTGACAAGGAGCAGAGCCCAGGCCATGGTGGAGACGCCCCAGACGCTGCCTTCTGAGCCCCCAGCCCTGGGCCTGCTCCCCCAGACCTCTCTTATCCCCTCCCCTCCAGAGGAGGGAGGGGCCTCCATGCAAATCTGCTCCCTGCACCTGCCTGTCCTCACCACCTCTGCTCTAGCCCTTGACTCTGGGAACGTCTGCGTCCCTGGACAGCAGAGCTGCCTGAGAGATTAAAACAGGTTATCATGTATTTTCTGATTCAGGACAGACTGAGAAGGTGACAGAGGCCAGGACCCGGAGCCCAGCTGGCTGTGTCCTCTCCTCCTGTGGGGGATCATGGTGGATGCAGAGGGATCCTAGGACTCCCCTCCTTTTGCAAGGAGGAGGGGAGCAGGGCATCTATGCTGGGGAGGAGAGGACATCCCGTGACCCCTCTTCCAGGGACTCAGGCAGAGCCGGGGACCCTCTCCTTGTCCCTCATGCCCTCCCCAGTCCCCTAGGCTAAGGTGCTCAGGCATCACTCTCTCCGCTGCTCTGTGGTGGTTTGAGGTTGGAGATGCTCCCTGGCATGTCCACTACAGGAATTATGGGATATAGTAGATATCGGACACCCCTCCCTCGTGACCTCCTTAGGCCTGGCTCGGGAGCAGCTGCTGAGATTTTGACCAGGACGGAATGACAACACAGACAACCTCCCCCAAATCCGGGCCCTGCTGCCCCCCGGTGGCCTCAGTGGTGAGAGCTGAGCCCAGGGAGATAGCTGAGTTGGGCTGGACACCCAGGTCTCCCCCTCCGCAGCTCAGTGCTAGGCCCGCATCCCTGCAGACAAGCCTCACCTTCCCTCGACTTCCTCCAGAATGAGGTACGTCACCTGCAAAATCAGGAGGCCCAGATGCCCCCCTCAGGGTCACCTTGCTCGTCCCAGGAGGGCCTTGTCACAGGGTTTAGTGATGGGGGATGGAAGTGGGCTCAGGGCCGAGGGAACCTGAGATATAAGTTAATCCTATCTCGTTAAGGATGCGGAGGAGAGAAACAGGCCCCTGAGAAATGCCTGAATCCTCAAATGTAGAAAAAAGGATAATGTGAGACACAGAGAGAGCTCCGTCCAGATGGAGAATGACCCAGGGAATCAAGGGGGAGATTCTGGGGCTGAGGCTCTGGAGGAGGGACCGGGTCAGGAGGGGCCTGGGGGTCCAGCTCTGGGTCCTATCCTCGGGGATGGGGGTCATGGGGACACAGACTTTCCCTGTCTTCCCCTTTGTGCCTTTGAGACGCCCTCACCTCAGAGCCTGGCACCTTCCTGAGGTAAAAGCTCTTCATCACAGACACGCTTCCCCAAGGGTGTTTTTCCAGAAACAGATGAGTTTGCAGTAAATATTACACTCAGGATGACGGGCCCTTTCTGGATGGAAATGGACATGACCCCTCGGGCAATGGACTAGGAGTTTATGAAACACAAATACTCTGATGAAGGTTTTTAGTGTCACTGTTCGTATCACACGACCACATTCCAGGAGCTAAGGGGGTGAGGCCCTGGCCGAGCTTGGGGTGGGTGAAGGGGGGCCTCTGGGGACGGGAAAGGAAAAGTGGGCGGGGAAGTGTTAGCTCTGGGTTTGAGACAATCGTTGGTGTGTGTTTCACAGAGGTATGTGCTGTACTATGTAGACATTCACTTAATGATGTCTTTTTTTGAGATTATAATAAAGCGGGGACTGGTTCAGGAACTTCTCACAAGTCAATCAGTCACGCATCTGACACCAGGTCAGATCCCAGCGGTTTGGGTCTTTGTCTGCGGGGGTCGCTGTGGACAGGCCTCCTGTGATCACTCCAGGCGTCCAGTGCTTCCTGCAAGAAGCAAACCCCGGGGTCACGGGAGCTGCCTTGCCTCTGCTGCACGTTTGTTCATACAAGCAGCAACTCAGGGCCCCTCATGATTCGGGCGTCACAGTTGAATTAAAAATTCCTGAGATGTTTGCGCCCACTCAATAAAACATGACGGAAATATAATAAGAATGACTGCCACAAAAGGAGGAAAATTACTACTAACACATAATAGGAGTAATAAGCAATAAAGTAAAAGCATATACCTATTAAGAATCACTAAAATCAATTACTGGATTCTTATACTTCTGGAAAAAATTAAATATGGGATTCATTAAATACTAACAGTTTAAGAAAAGAACGTCATAATAGCCAGAAAAGTTTAATGACACCTGACCCAAATTCAATGGACGCAGGAAGGTACCAGGCCAGCGATGCTGATCCCTCGTTGCTGTGAATAATAACAACCCTGGCGGATACTCTGACCATAGGGACCGCTAAACCATTTCATGTTACCTCCACCCAAAGTGACATTCCTCTCATCATTGTATAAATATATTCATATATTCAAATATAGTATAATTATTTGAAGCTTCACAGGAAGCTGCCACTACAGCCTGAGACTCCACACATCGCACACCTGGAGGGTGGTGGCTCCAGAAATCTCCTATTGGAGCATCCTCTGCTCTCCACATCTGCCTTGTGGTTTTGTTGGAAATTCTCCATGTTGTAAAAACAGTGACCAATTTCTCAGCAGGAGACTGTGCTCCCACCTTTACAGGAGACACTCGTAGAGGCCATGGTGGCTCCCGCCGCCTGTGCACAGGTGACTCTTGGTAAAGATCCCACTGATGCCCTTACAGTCAGGGAGCAAGTCTCCCCACAGGTGCCACAGAGGATCCTGGGACAGTGGCCTCTGTGCCACCTCTGTCGTCTCCACCAGGACACACACCTGTCGGGCAGGTGTAGCCTCTCACCAGCCTTACGCACAAGGGGACGTGACTCAGGACATTGTTTGGTGTCCAGTAGCTGAGACCCCTCTCCCTGTGCTGTGACCCAGCTGCTGGGGGTCCCTGCATGACCTTGTTCCAGCCAAGGTGATTCAAGCATGATGATACTGACCTATGTGTTTATAGGGAAAGAAAGAAGGTAACAGGTAAAAGCTTAGAAAAAATAATGATGATGAGAACATTATGAGAAGATTGAGCTTCCTGTTAAGAGGACTGTATTAGTCAGGGTTCTCTAGGGAAACAAAACAAATAAAAATATATACATATAACTAAAGAAGAATTTTTTGTAAGGAATATATATATATAGGGAGAGAGCGAGAGAGAGATTAGTATTGATTATTGAGCAGGGAAGTCCCAGGAGCCACTCTCTACACCTAGAAAGCTGAGAAAGCTGGTGATGTAATTCAGTTTGTGTCCAAAGATTTGGGAACCAGGGGTCCAGTGATGTAAATTCCAGTCTGAGGGCTGAAGAAGTTGAGGTGAAATGTCCCAGCTCGTACAGTGAGAAGAGAAACAGACGTGAAATCCTCCTGCCTTTTCCTTTTTCTCTACACAGACCCTCAACAGATTGGGCGATGCCCACCCACACTGCGAAGGGCAATGTATTTACTGAGTCCCCAGATTCAAATGCTCATCTCATCCAGGAACACCTGCCCAGACCCATCCAGAAATGATGCTTCTTCTGGGTCCCCTGTGACCAGTCAAGCTGACACATAAAATTAACCATCTCAGCGACGATCCACCATGATTTGCCCCAGATTGAAGTCCCAGACAGGACAGGGCACTTTCAGAGCTAAAACTGGGAAAGTTCTCGCAAGATGGGAAAGCCATCTGGTGCTTATGCCTGGGTCCACCCAGTTGTTCAAGCAAGTAGGTCGATGCTGACAATGTGGCATTATTTGGCAATAAGAATGAATGAAGTACTCATATGTGCTGCAACAGGAAAGAACCTTGAAAATATTATAGAGTGAGAGGAGCCAGGCAAAAAGGGCCACATAAGGTATTGTTGCATTCATGTGAAAAGTCTAGAACAGGCAGGAAGTATATTAATGGTTTGAGGGGCTTCCCTGGTGGCACAGTGGTTAAGAATCCGCCTGCCAATACAGGAGACTTGGGCTCTAGCCCTGGTCTGGGAAGATCCCACATGCCGCGGAGCAGCTAAGCCCGTGTGCCACAACTACTGAGCCTGCACTCTAGAGCCCGCGAGCCACAACTACTGAGCCCATGTGCCACAACTATGAAAGCCCGCACGCCTAGAGCCCGTGCTCTGCAACAAGAGAAGCCACTGCAATGAGAAGCCTGCACACCGCAACGAAGAGTAGCCCCCGCTCGCCACAACTAGAGAAAGCCCGTGCACAGCAATGAAGACCCAATGCAGCCAAAAGTAAATAAATAAAATAAATAAATCTATAAAATAAATGGTTTTGAGAGCTGGAGGGACTAGGGAAAGGGGATTGACTGGTGATGGATGAGGTGTTCCTTTTATGAGGATGAAAATATCCTGGAAGATAGAATGTTAGTGGATGTTCAAACTTGTGACTCTATTAAAAACCACTGGATGATTCACCTTAAAATGATGTATGTTATGGATTATGAATCCTATGTAAGAAAAAATACGAAGGCTTGGTTGCTGGTAGATACAAATTACTCTCAAATGATTCAGAAAATAAATGTTTATTGTGCCTGGGTGTGTGCTGTGTGTGCATATGGATGTGTGTGTGTATAGACATACAAATGCAGAGAGGGAATGAGAGAAAACGGGATATAAGAAAAGCGATTATGGCAAAGTATTTAAAATTCTTGAATCTGGAAAAAGGTTATGCAGCAGTTCTCTATGTAACCTATATATTTTTGTTTAAGTTCATAATTGCTTGTAAAAAAACTAATAACAAAAGCAAATGAAAGCCTCAGTTTAGGAGTGAAGGGCTGAGTGATCTCAGAGGAGATATTGGTCTCAGTTCCCCATGAACTTGGGCCACTGTGCAAAGTACTACCACTTCTAGCTGAGCCACAGTAATAATCAGCCTCGTCCTCAGCCTGGAGCCCAGAGATGGTCAGGGAGGCCGTGTTCCCAGACTTGGACCCAGAGAAGCGACCAGGGATCCCTGAGGGCCATTTATTGACATCATAAATCAGGGTTTTGGGGGCCATGCCTGGGAGCTGTTGGTACCAGCCGACAGCATTATATTTCCCTATGTCACTGCTGGTTCCAGCACAGGAGATGGTGACCGTCTGTCCCAGATTCCCAGACACTGAGGGAGGCTGAGTCAGGCCAGACTGGGCCCAGGACCCTGCAAAGAGGAGAAACACACTCTGGTCAGTTCCGTGGGGGCCCAGGTCACCCTGAGGACAAAGACACAAAGGATCAGCCAGATGTCCCCGGGGTCCCTTCCCTGGAGGCCTCACCTGTGCCCTGAGTGAGGAGGGTGACAAGGAGCAGAGCCCAGGCCATGGTGGAGACACGCCAGTCACTGCCTTCTGAGCCCCAGCCCTCGGCCTGCTCCCCCAGACCTCTCTTATCCCCTAACCCCTCAGAGGAGGGAGGGGCCTCCATGCAAATCAGCTTCCTGCACCTGCCCCTCCTCATTCTCTCCTCACCCCTCTGACCTGGCTCTGCAGGTGTCCATGGACAGCAGGGCTCATCTGAGAGGATGGAAACTCTGACACGTTGTCCTTAGTCAGGACACTGACCATTACAGGGCCCAGGAAATGGGGCCATCCTGGGATGTCCCTGTCATCCACTATTTGAGTCAAAATGTCGTTGGCTAATAATCCCGATAATCACTCTTTGGGTTTTGCGGGTGGAAGGTGAGGACAGGGGCCCGAGGGGCTGGGGTGACTTAGGGAATCCATCCCGACTCCTCCCGACACCACAGGGGAGCTGGGGGTGTGCATCCCCCTCCCCAACCTGTCCCCCCAGCAGGATGGGCCCCCTGCCTCCCCTGTCCCTTGCCTCTGCAGGGCTCTGAGGAGGAGCCCTGGGACCTTTGTTGGCCTTCCTAGTAAAGGTTTTATGAAGCAGAACAGACTGGGGACACTGCACCCCACACTCTCCCTTAGGGGGTTAAGGAGGCCGCAGCTGGGGGCTTCATACAGGTCAGGAAACCACAGCAGAACCTCCCCAAACCCAGGCCCTCGCTGCCCCCTGGTGGCCTCAGATGGTGACGACGGAACCCCAGGGAGGCAGCTGAGTGGGGCTGACCCCCCAGCTCTGACCCCCCCACTTCCTCCTCCTCCTCCTCCCAGCTCAGCACCAGCCACCCAGTCCCTCCTCATCCCCTCCATGGGCTCATCCTTTGTCCTGCAGCCCCATCAGGACAGAATTGTCACCTTCCTCCCCAGGTGACTCAGAAGGGCCCTTGAAGGGTCTCTAATCTTGTCTCAGCATGACCTTGTCTCAGTGACAGTGACCTTGAGGAGATCTCAGCTCAGGGCAGGGGAACCTCACACGATAAATGACTCCACCCCCATAGGTACACGGATGAGAAATATGGGCCCATGAGATGAATCTGAATTCTCAAAACGCTTTGAAAAAGAATAATGTAAGAAGGATTTTAGTTCCGTCAGGATGGAGGGAGACCTAATGGAAAATGAAGGAAGATGCCAGGGTGTGCAGGGCTGGGAGGAGGGACTGGGTCAGAGTCGGCCTCAGGGCCCAGCCGCAGGGACCTCTCCTCAGGCAGGTCTGTCTGCCACGTGGTGCAAGTGAGGATCCTCCTCTGTCCCCTGTGCTCAGCGGGAGGTCCTCACCCCAGAGCTGGCGCCTCCCTGAGGTCAGGCACCTGTGTCCAGATGCTAGGCCCTTTGTGTCTTCTAGACAGAGGATCAGGGCTGCCTGGTCTTTCCCAAGATTGTCACTTTCAGTATCTGAAATGTCTAGTTCCTGATTATGAGGAAAGTTGACAATTGGTGTAATTGTCCTTTGCGTCCCAGGGTTTATGCTCCTGCCTCTGTGCACAGGGCCCCGGGGGTGATGCAGAAGGAGCTCCCGGTCCCCACAGAGCAGATCCCTGCTTCCTTCCTGGGTACTGTGGAGGGGACCCAGGAGTGATGGCGCTGGGTGTGTGTGTGTGTGTGTGTGTGTGTGTGTGTGTGTGTCTGTCTGTGTTTGCGTGGGGCTGTGTGTGTGTTTCTTCGCAGAGACAGAGCACATCCTGCGATAGAACATAACCTGGACCTGATGGGAGATGTTGGGTTTCCTTTGGATCCAGGGCCTGAACTCAGGTGCAGGAATACACATAGGATTTGTGCACATCAGAGTTAGCCCACAGCCTGAGACTAATGTCCTTAGATAGACCTGCCCACAAGACTTGCCCTTGGTTTGTGTCTTGTGATTAGATTTCAGGAAGGTTTAGGCTATTCCCCAAGAAGAATGACCCCCTGAGTCTCCACTTTCCCGCAACCTTATGGTTTACCCTGAACCCCTGGCCTGCTCCCCAGCGGGAATCTGGAATTTCGGTAGATGCCAGGCACAGGATGCCTAGGAGACCAGCCTCCAGTAAGAGTCTTGTGGGTCTGATGAGGCTCCCTGGGGCACAGTTCTTCACACAGGTTGTCACCATTTAACTCTGGTGATGAAGCCCGACCCTGGGAAAGGTCTCCTGGAAGTTTATCCTCGTTTCCTCAGATTTCACCTCATCCACCATGGCCCTTTGCTGATTTTGCTTGATTTCCATTCACTGAAGGAAATCACAGCCATTAGGATGACTCTCTACTGAGTCCTAGGGGTCTTCTTTGTGACACAACTAGCTGCCTGTGGTCTTGGGGACACTCGACACAGGACGATCTGAGAAAACAAGCAGCAAACCCAGGGTCTAGGGTTTCCCTCCATCTCCTACCCTCTGCACCCGGGGGGTAAAGATCATCATGAGATTCAGGGTTTGTAGTAAACTCCACCCCTCCATGGACACCCCAGGACCACCCCAGGGAGTCGCAAGGTCACGAGCACTGGAACTCACCACAGCTCTCCACCACCCCCAGCACAAGCCCCAGTGAGAGAAAGATCAGGTCCACACTCGGAACTCCTGCTCTCCTAACTTTCAGTGTGGGCTCCTGTCTATACCACTCTTTCTGTGGAACCTTGATCCAAAAGCAGGGGCCCTATATGCAGCCACATTCGCCCCCCAACCCTGGAAGATGGTCTGGAGCCTCTGCTTCGTGGATCTCAAGGGCTGCCACAGCTCCCACAAGAGCCTCAGGCCACCACCCGGCCTCTATGGTGGGGGGGGCATCCCCAGTAGCAGGAGGGAATCCTTTACCAGTTAGCACGTGTTTTGTCCTCATTAAGGAGAAAATACCCAAATAGTCCAGCCCTTCTTTCTCCGTAACACAGGCTAACGTCCACTTATTACTTCTTTGTTTATCCTTTCAATATTCCAAATGTTTGCAGTGGGGAAATAACCAAAGCAAACCACCTGCAGGAAAGTTCTTTGTTTACCCGCTTTTGACTGTGATTCTTATTGGATTTCCCAGGAGTATTATTCTGCATTGCACATGTTACAACAGCAAAGATTATGGATGGATTCATGCCTAGAAATTCAGATTTTTTAAAAAATTGTAATTGAATTCTCAGAGATTCTTCATCACTGATCCAGAAAAGGTAATCCATTGGAAATCCCTTGACGCCTGTGGTGCAGACCCCTCATTCACTGTGGACTCTGAGGGAAATTCCTCTCTGTCCACCCCACCCCCGACCTGAGTGAGGGCTCCTGTTCCCACTTCTGGGATAAGGAGACAAAACAAGATACACCTTCATTCCAGAGCTGGGTACCGGCATGCTGTCTGGAACAGTGTTTGGGCATCACATCGAATGTGGTACAATATGGCAAGAGACGCTTTTGACTTGAGTCTGTTGCTTTGTGTTCTGAGATTTTCATTACATTGAGACTGAGAATCAAAATATCGTCTATCACAGAAAGCAGCTATTTTCTTGGTCAAACATATCTTTCCAAATCCACCTAAAATATTGGGTCAAAACTTGTCCAGAAGTTTTCTCATCAAAGAGAAGGACATCAAACATCCTCTTGATTTAGTGTGTATCACCATCGTGCTCTTGAAAACTCACCCATGTCCTGCTCCATGACTGAGCATTTGGAACCTGAAGTGAGAACGGAAGCCGGGAGTGGTCCATGTGTGGACCTAAGGTGACCTTTGGTCAGGTTCTCATGCACAAACACACACAACCCGCCTACAATTACCTGGACTGGATTGTTTAAACTGCAAGCTCAAGATTACTATATTCAGAGGAATATTTGATATCACAGCTCAGGCTAATGCATAAGATGTGACTTCTGAGGAAGTGGAGAGCCAGATTCAGGTCATTCTCATTAAAAAGAAAAAAGCCTTTCTTAGAAAAATGTAAAACTGATTATAAATGCAGCTCTATGTTTAATAGAGAAAAAGAGAGAGATAACAGGATAACAGTACAGAAGGAAAGGAAGAACGGCTGTCCCCATAATAATGCGGGAGGGTAGATATTATAACAGAGGCTATTTCAGGAGAGTAAAAACACTCTTACTCCCACACTGCACCTTAGGAGCAGCTGTAATCCCAATGAAAGTAGATCTTAGAAATGAAGTCGGTAAATATTTTCTACACTATACCTGATCTTTGACAATATAGTTAGAAAGACCAATGATTCTGGTCAAATGTAAAATGTTGTGATAAAGATAAAAGATTCTTCAGATTGAGACAGGATACACTTAGAAAATATGGAGCCTAATTGGCTGGGTTAAAATAAATCAGATTGGGACTTCCTTAGCAGGACAGTGGTTAAGAATAAGCCTGCCAATGCAGGGGACACGGGTTCGAGCCCTGGGCTGGGAAGATCCCACATGCCGCAGAGCAGCTAAGCCCGTGTGCCACAACTACTGAGCCTGCACTCCAGAGCCCGAGAGCCACAACTACTGAGCCCGCTCACCTAGAGCCTGTGCTCTGCAGCAAGAGAAGCTACCGCAGTGAGAAGCCCACACACAGCAACGAAGAGTAGCCCCCGCTCGCCGCAACTAGAGAAAGCCGCCACACAGCAACAAACACCCAACACAGCCAAAAATAAATAAATTTTTAAAATAAATAAATTTATAAAAAATAAAATAAAATAAAATAAATCAGATTTATCAGGAAGATGATTTGGATAAGCAAAGTGTACACAGGACCGGTATGGAGTTAGTCATATAGCAGGGGCCTTCCAAAGTTAGAGGACCTTAATGAAATCAACCCGACTGACACGTGACTCCAACTTCATGAGAGCCAGGAGCCAGGACCACAAGAAAGAGCTGCTCTCCAGTCCTAGATGCCTGAACACACAGCTATCAAATGTTCCTCTTCACTTGTTACTGTGGGGATGATGTGTCCTGAGCAATCCAACCCACGTACTTTGTTTTTCATCTAAACTATTGAATTCGGGACATACCTTGCTGTCCAGTGGTTAAGAATTAGACCTTCCATTGCAGGGGGTAGAGGTTCCATCCCTAGTCAGGGAACTAATATCCCACATGCCACGTGGCATGGCCAAAAAAAAAAAAGAAAACAAAAAAACAAACAAAAACAAATTAAAAACAAACTATTCAATTCACATAATTTAATTTCAGTAATGGTTGCGTTAGAAAACTGTTCAAGAAAAAATAACATTGAACCCACAACACTTGCGCAGTTTTTCAATTAATTCTCACAGGTCTTAGATATGCTGGGATTCCACCTGGAAACTGCACTGGCTCCTCATGGAAACACGTGACCTTGACATCACTGAGGAATACGGGACATGCCCACCAGCCCACCTTCCATTCTGGAGCCACCTTTCAAAGAGCCCATAGTACCGGGGAGACCACCATCCTGCAGGGCTGTCCCCGGACAGGGTTCACCGATGCCAGGAAAGGGACAACTCTGAGACCCAGAGTCTGTCCCCAACCCTCCCTGGCTCAGCCCACTCACATGCAGGTCAAAGAGGAGGGACAACAAACATGAAAACCACACGGTGTCATTTGTCCTCATCCCTCTTAAGGGTCCTCAGATCTCCTCTCAGCTGCTGATGCTTCTACCACAGATGCAGATGAGCAACCAGCAGAGTCACAGCAACGGGGAGCCTGTGAGCTCAGGGCAGGTTTTGGTCTCACTTCTCCATGAACTTGGACCACTGTGCAAAGGGTTACTACTTATACCTGAGCTACAGTAATAATCGGCCTCGTCCTCAGCCTGGAGCCCAGAGATGGTCAGGGAGGCCGTGTTCCCAGACTTGGACCCAGAGAAGCGATCAGGGATCCCTGAGGGCCGTTTATTGACATTATAAATCAGGGTTTTGGGGGCCATGCCTGGGAGCTGTTGGTACCAGCCGACAGCATTATATTTCCCTATGTCACTGCTGGTTCCAGCACAGGAGATGGTGACCGTCTGTCCCAGATTCCCAGACACTGAGGGAGGCTGAGTCAGGCCAGACTGGGCCCAGGACCCTGCAAAGAGGAGAAACACACTCTGGTCAGTTCCGTGTGGGGCCCAGGTCACCCTGAGGACAAAGACACAAAGGATCAGCCAGATGTCCCCGGGGACCCTTCCCTGGAGGCCTCACCTGTGCCCTGAGTGAGGAGGGTGACAAGGAGCAGAGCCCAGGCCATGGTGGAGACACGCCAGTCACTGCCTTCTGAGCCCCAGCCCTGGGCCTGGGCCCCCAGACCTCTCTTATCCCCTAACCCCTCAGAGGAGGGAGGGGCCTCCATGCAAATCAGCTTCCTGCACCTGCCCCTCCTCATTCTCTCCTCACCCCTCTGACCTGGCTCTGCAGGTGTCCATGGACAGCAGGGCTCATCTGAGAGGATGGAAACTCTGTGACACGTTGTCCTTAGTCAGGACACTGACCATTACAGGGCCCAGGAAATGGGGCCATCCTGGGATGTCCCTGTCATCCACTATTTGAGTCAAAATGTCGTTGGCTAATAATCCCGATAATCACTCTTTGGGTTTTGCGGGTGGAAGGTGAGGACAGGGGCCCGAGGGGCTGGGGTGACTTAGGGAATCCATCCCGACTCCTCCCGACACCACAGGGGAGCTGGGGGTGTGCATCCCCCTCCCCAACCTGTCCCCCCAGCAGGATGGGCCCCCTGCCTCCCCTGTCCCTTGCCTCTGCAGGGCTCTGAGGAGGAGCCCTGGGACCTTTGTTGGCCTTCCTAGTAAAGGTTTTATGAAGCAGAACAGACTGGGGACACTGCACCCCACACTCTCCCTTAGGGGGTTAAGGAGGCCGCAGCTGGGGGCTTCATACAGGTCAGGAAACCACAGCAGAACCTCCCCAAACCCAGGCCCTCGCTGCCCCCTGGTGGCCTCAGATGGTGACGACGGAACCCCAGGGAGGCAGCTGAGTGGGGCTGACCCCCCAGCTCTGACCCCCCCACTTCCTCCTCCTCCTCCTCCCAGCTCAGCACCAGCCACCCAGTCCCTCCTCATCCCCTCCATGGGCTCATCCTTTGTCCTGCAGCCCCATCAGGACAGAATTGTCACCTTCCTCCCCAGGTGACTCAGAAGGGCCCTTGAAGGGTCTCTAATCTTGTCTCAGCATGACCTTGTCTCAGTGACAGTGACCTTGAGGAGATCTCAGCTCAGGGCAGGGGAACCTCACACGATAAATGACTCCACCCCCATAGGTACACGGATGAGAAATATGGGCCCATGAGATGAATCTGAATTCTCAAAACGCTTTGAAAAAGAATAATGTAAGAAGGATTTTAGTTCCGTCAGGATGGAGGGAGACCTAATGGAAAATGAAGGAAGATGCCAGGGTGTGCAGGGCTGGGAGGAGGGACTGGGTCAGAGTCGGCCTCAGGGCCCAGCCGCAGGGACCTCTCCTCAGGCAGGTCTGTCTGCCACGTGGTGCAAGTGAGGATCCTCCTCTGTCCCCTGTGCTCAGCGGGAGGTCCTCACCCCAGAGCTGGCGCCTCCCTGAGGTCAGGCACCTGTGTCCAGATGCTAGGCCCCTTGTGTCTTCTAGACAGAGGATCAGGGCTGCCTGGTCTTTCCCAAGATTGTCACTTTCAGTATCTGAAATGTCTAGTTCCTGATTATGAGGAAAGCTGACAATTGGTGTAATTGTCCTTTGCGTCCCAGGGTTTATGCTCCTGCCTCTGTGCACAGGGCCCCGGGGGTGATGCAGAAGGAGCTCCCGGTCCCCACAGAGCAGATCCCTGCTTCCTTCCTGGGTACTGTGGAGGGGACCCAGGAGTGATGGCGCTGGTGTGTGTGTGTGTGTGTGTGTGTGTGTGTGTGTGTGTGTGTGTGTGTGTGTCTGTCTGTGTTTGCGTGGGGCTGTGTGTGTGTTTCTTCGCAGAGACAGAGCACATCCTGCGATAGAACATAACCTGGACCTGATGGGAGATGTTGGGTTTCCTTTGGATCCAGGGCCTGAACTCAGGCGCAGGAATACACATAGGATTTGTGCACATCAGAGTTAGCCCACAGCCTGAGACTAATGTCCTTAGATAGATCTGCCCACAAGACTTGCCCTTGGTTTGTGTCTTGTGATTAGATTTCAGGAAGGTTTAGGCTATTCCCCAAGAAGAATGACCCCCTGAGTCTCCACTTTCCCGCAACCTTATGGTTTACTCTGAACCCCTGGCCTGCTCCCCAGCGGGAATCTGGAATTTTGGCAGATGCCAGGCACAGGATGCCTAGGAGACCAGCCTCCAGTAAGAGTCTTGTGGGTCTGATGAGGCTCCCTGGGGCACAGTTCTTCACACAGGTTGTCACCATTTAACTCTGGTGATGAAGCCCGACCCTGGGAAAGGTCTCCTGGAAGTTTATCCTCGTTTCCTCAGATTTCACCTCATCCACCATGGCCCTTTGCTGATTTTGCTTGGTCTCCCTTCACTGAAGGAAATCACAGCCACCAGGACACCTCTCTACTGAGTCTTGTGGGTCTTCTTTTTTTTTTTTTTTTTTTTTTGTGGGTCTTCTTAATGACAAAAGTAGTTGCCTGTGGTCTTGGGGACACTTGACACAGGATGATCTGAGAAAACAAGCAGCAAACCCAGGGTCTAGGGTTTCCCTCCATCTCCTGCCATCTGCACGCGGGGGGTAAAAGTCATCATGGGAATCAGGGTCTGCACTAACCTTCACCCCTCCCTGGACAGCCCAGGACCACCCAGAGAAGCAGTAAGTCATGAGCACTGGAAACTCCCCACACCTCCCCACCACCCTTGGAACAAGCTCCAGTGAGAGAATTATCAGGTCCACACTTGGAACTCCTGCTCTCCAGACTTTCAGTGTAAGCTCCTGTCTACACCCCTGCTGGTTTCTCTCTGTGGCTCCTTGATCCGAAGGCAGGGACCCCAGTTGCAGCCATACTCGCTCCCCCCCACCCAGAAGCTCGTCTGGAGCCTCTGCCTCGTGGATCTTAAGAGCTGCCAGAGCTCCCACAAGACCTCAGGCTGCCACCCAGCCTCCATGAGGAGGGATCCCACATAGCAGGAGGGAGTCCTCTGCCAGTCAGCACACGTTTTGTCCTCATTAAGGAGAAAATGCACAAATAGTCCAGATCTTCTTTCTTTATAACACAGGCTAACGTCCACTGCTTCCTTCTTGGTTTATCCTTTATTTATTTATTTATTTTTTTATAGCTACTTTATTTATTTATTTATTTATTTTTCGCTGTGTTGGGTCTTCGGTTCGTGCGAGGGCTTTCTCTAGTTATGGCAAGTGGGGGCCACTCTTCATCGCGGTGCGGGGACCGCTCCTCATCGCGGTGTGCGGGCCTTTCACTATCGCGGCCCCTCCCGTTGGGGGGCACAGGCTCCAGACGCGCAGGCTCAGTAGTTGTGGCTCACGGGCCCAGCTGCTCCGTGGCATGTGGGATCTTCCCAGACCAGGGCTCGAACCCGTGTCCCCTGCATTAGCAGGCAGATTCTCAACCACTGCGCCACCAGGGAAGCCCGGTTTATCCTTTAAATATGCCATACGTTTGCAGTGGGAAAATAACCAAAGCAAACCACCTGCAGGAAAGCTATTGTTTACCCACATTTGATGGTGAATCCTTAGTAGATTTCCCAAGAGTCATATTCTGCCTTGCACATATTACAACAGCAAAGAGTAAGGAGATTTTTTAAAAATTTAATTGAATTTTCAGAGATTCTTCATCTCTGCTCCAGAAAACGTAACCCATCGGATATGCCTTGACCCTTCATTCACTGTGAACCCTTAGGAAATTTCCTCTCTGTCCACCCCGCCCCCAAACCTGAGCAAGGGCTCCTGTTCCCACTTCCGGGATATGGATACAAAACAAGACACACCTTCAGTCCAGAGCAGGGTCCCACATGCTGTCTGGAATAATGTTTGGGCATCACATTGGACGGGGCACAAAATGGCAAGAGATGCTCTTGACTTGAGTCTGTTGCTTTGTGATCCGAGATTTTCATTTCATTGAGATTCCGAGAATCAAAATATCATCTATGATAGAAAGTACCTTTTTTCTTAGTCAAACATATGTTTCCAAATCCACCTAAAATATTGGGTCAAAACTTCTCCAGAAGTTTTCTCATCAAACAGAAGGGAATCAATGACCCTCTAGATTCAGTGTGTATCACCATCGTGCTCTTTTGAAAACTCATCCACATCCTGCTCTGTGATGGAGCTGTTAGGACCTGCAGTGAGGACGGGAGAGGGGAGGGGTCCGTGTGTGGACACAAGGTGACCTTTGCTCCGATTCTCAGGCACAAACACACACATCTGCCTACAAGTACCCACACTGGATTGTTTAAACTGCAAGCTCAGGGTTACTATATTCAGGGGAATATTTGATACCACAGCTCAGTCTACTTTGTAGAATGTGACTTCTGAACATGTGGAGAGCCATATTCAGGTCATTCTCATTAAAAGAAAAAGTCTTACTTTGAAAAATGTAAGACTGATTATAAATGCAGTTATATGTTTAATAGAAAAAAAGAAGAAAGAAATAACAGGATAACAGGACAGATGCGAAGGAGCAACGGCTGTTTCCATAATAATGGGGGAGGGTAGAAATCATAACCGAGGCTATTTCAGGAGAGTGAAAACACTCTGATTCCTGCATTGCACACTTAGGAGCAGCTATAATCCCAATGAAAGTAGAACTTAGAAGTGAAGTTGGTCAATATTTTCTACACTCTACTTGAGCTCTGATGATATAGATAGAAAGACCAAAGACTCTGGTCATTTGTAAAATGCTGTGATAAAGACAAATGAATACACAGATTGAGACTAACATAGACTTGGAAAATAAGGGGCCTAACTGGTGGGGTTAAAAAAAAATCAGGTTTATCAGGAAGATGAATTAGACAAGAAAAGCGTGCCCAGAACCGGCATAGAGTGAGCCATATACGACGGGTCTTCCAAAGTTAGAGGACCGATTGACATGTGAAAATAGCCCGATTGACATGTGACTCCAACTTCATGCGAGCCAGGAGCCAGGACCACAAGAAAGAGCTGCTCTCCAGTCCTGGATGCCTGAACACACAGTTATCAAATGTTCCACTTCACTTGTTACTGTGGGGATGATGTGTCCTGAGGAATCCAACCAATGTACTCTTTCATCTAAACTATTGAATTTGGGATATCCCTGGCGGTCCAGGGGTTGAGACTTAGCACTTACATTGCAGGGGGTGAAGTTTCGATCCCTGGTCAGGGAACATAGATCCCACAAGGTGCGTGGCATGGCCACAGAAAACACAACAAAAACCAAAACAAAACATAAAAAAAAATTTTTTTTTTAACTATTGAATTCACATAATTAAAATTTTAGTAATGTTTCCATTTGAAAACTGTCTTTCAGGTTCAAGAAAAATTTAATATTGAAGCCACGACACTCACGCCTGTTTTTCAATGAATTCTCACAGGTGTTAGATATGCTGGGATTCCACCTGGAAGCTGCATTGGCTCTTCATGGAAACATGTGACCTTGACATCACTGAGGAACGGAGGACATACCCTCCAACCCACCCTCCATACTGGAGCCACGTTGCAAAGAGCCCATCGTATTGGGAGACTGTCTTCCTGTAGAGCTGTCCACGGACAGGGTTCACCGATGCCAGGACAGGGACAATTCTGAGACCCAGAGTGTGTCCCCAACCCTCCCTGGTTCAGCCCACTCAGATGCAGGTCAAAGAGGAGGGACAACAAACAGGACAATCACACGTGTCCTTTGTCCTCATCCCTCTGCAGGGTCCTCAGATCTCCTCTCAGCTGCCGATGCTTCTACCACAGATGCAGATGAGCAACCAGCAGAGTCACAGCAACGGGGAGCCTGTGAGCTCAGGGCAGGATTTGGTCTCACTTCCCAATGAACTTGGACCACTGTGCACAGTGTTACCACTTCTACGTGAGCTACAGTAATAATCGGCCTCGTCCTCAGCCTGGAGCCCAGAGATGGTCAGGGAGGCCGTGTTCCCAGACTTGGACCCAGAGAAGCGATCAGGGATCCCTGAGGGTCGTTTATTGACATCATAAATCAAGGTTTTGGGGGCCATGCCCGGGTGCTGTTGGTACCAGCCAACCTGATTATAACCCCCGACGTCACTGCTGGTTCCAGCACAGGTGATGGTGACTGTCTGTCCCGGATTCCCGGACACTGAGGGAGGCTGAGTCAGGCCAGACTGGGCCCAGGACCCTGGAAAGAGGAGAAACACACTCTGGTCAGTTCCGTGTGGGGCCCAGGTCACCCTGAGGACAAAGACACAAAGGATCAGCCAGATGTCCCTGGGGTCCCTTCCCTGGAGGGGAAGTGACAAGAAGCAGAGCCCAGGCCATGGTGGAGACGTCCCAGACGCTGCCTTCTGAGCCCCCAGCCCTAGGCCTGCTCCCCCAGACCTCTCTTATCCCCTAACCCCTCAGAGGAGGGAGGGGCCTCCATGCAAATCTGCTTCCTGCACCTGCCCCTCCTCACCCCCTCTGCTCACCCCCTCTGACACAGTTTGTTCCAGATTCTTCTGCATCCCTGGACAGCAGAGATTACTGGAGAATCAACTCCTTCACATGGTGTGTGAGGACAGACCGAGTCCATGACATGATGTGGGAAAGGAATCCAGCCCGGGATTTCCTGTCTCTCCTGGTGTGAGAGTTATCGTGCTTCCTGGGGGAGGAATCCCAGAAGGTCCCCTCTGTGCTCTTGGGACAAAGGAGAGGCCCTGAGCCCAGGCAGCTGGAAGATCCAACTGCCCCGCTTTCTGAGAGTTAAAGGCAAAGCTGGGTACCAGTATCCCTTCAACTACTTCTGTTTTAAAAATATTTATTGAAGGGAATTCCCTGGCGGTCCAATGGTTAAGGCTCCGCGCTTCCACTGCAGGCGGTGTGGGTTTGATCAACGGTCGGGGGACTAAGGTGCTGCACGTCACGTGGCGCAACTAAAGAATTTTTAAAAATTAAAAAAAAAGAGAAAAAAGAAACAAAACACATTCTATTGAAGTATAGTTGAATTACAATGTTGTGTGAATCTCTGTTGTACAGCAAAGTGACTCACTTATTCACTTATATATACATTCTGTTTCTTATTCTTTTCCATTATGGTTTATCACAGGATATTGAAAACAGTTCCCTGCACTATACCGTAGGACCTTGTTGTCTATCCATCCTATATATAGTAGTTTGTATCTGCTGGTCCCAAACTCCCAACCCATCCCTCCCCCACCCCCAACTCCCTCTCATCCTCCTCAGTTGAGAGGGTCCTCATGTTCCACTCCAGCCTCTGTCTCCGAAGTGCTCTGAGTCTGAGGCCCAAGCCTGAGCCCTGGGCCATTTATTAGCACTTTTGAAGATGATTTGTTGGTGTACAAATGCATTGGGACATAAGAAGTGTTCCATGGGGAGCCCCTCTTGAAACTTCATACAGGACAGTATAAGCCACAGGTACCTTCCCCAAATCCTGACCCTTGCTGCCCCCTGGTGGCTGCAAATGGTGCCAACCAAGCCCCAGGAACCTGAGGGACAGAAAACAACCCAGTTCCCAGGCGGGCCACTGTGCAGCTCATTGCAGGACGTGTCCAAGGAGCAGGTCCAAGTCTGTGTAAATGAACTGACATGGAAAGCACAGTTCACACAAAGCTGGGTGGAATCAACCACCTGTACTCAACCGGGCAGAGAATCTGATTAAACCAAAATGCCAACATAGGATTTAAAGACCCATAGTTTCACCACATAATACTGGCCACACCAGGATAGACTGAAATCACTGGGCATGTGGAAAACCAGAACTTCTCAACTGTATGGAAGGGAAAGTTAACAGAGCGTGTCTCACAGATCTGCTGGAATTATGTCACAAAGATGTTCAACCAGTTTGTTAAAAATGATGCAAGAAATAAGGACAGAACCTCCTGAAGTCAATAGAGAGATAGAAAGTCTCAGCCAATATATGGGAGAAAAATCTAAAAAAGAGTGATATATGTATATGTATAACTGATTCAGTTTGCTGTACAGCAGAAACTAACACAACAGTGTAAATCTACTATATTCCAATAAAAAATTTTTAAAAAAGAAAGTCTCAGCTAAGCAATGGAAGGTGGAAAAAAACACACTGAATCTACTACAGAGAAAATTACAGCAGATGGGATTAATGACAGACAGAGCATTGGATAACGAAAGATTTCTGACTTGAAGTCATGCAATGGAAACAGTCCCTTGTTCAACATAAGGGGGAAATATGAATTTAAAAGAATGAAGTAGTATCCACAAATTGTGGGACTTCAATTGACCTAATACACAAATAATTGGAGTTCCCAAAGGAGAGGAAACAGAGAGACACAGGGAAACCCTCACATCCAGAATCTTGACAAGCCCCAGGATGTAGAAATGTGAAGGCAACCGGATCAAGTTTCATTGTAACGAAATCTTGAGGTGTGGACAATTTTTGAGACCCCTCTTCAGGTTGATTGACTATTGGTATGTTAGGAAAATGTCAGCCAAAGAAATAGTTCCAGGACTTCCCTGGTGGGCCAGTGGTTAAGACGTCATGCTTCCAATGCAGGGGGCACGGTTTCCATCCCTGGTCGGGGAACTAAGATCCCACATGCCACTTAGCGGGGTCAAAAAAAAAAAGAAAAACCAGTTCCCTGCGGATTCTACCACAATGTTTCCTCCTCTCTCTCCCTCTCCCCAGCCTCACAACACAAACGTCTGTCCCAGAGTTCTTCACTCTGGTCATTATGGGTGACGTGGAACGAATGCACAACTATGATTGTTTCTTTCAAACCCAAGTCAAACAATACTGATAGTTAGAGGCATATTTCAGAGTTCAGGAAGACTCCAAAGAACATAGGAGTACAGAAAAACAGAAATACGGAAGCCAAGATGCATGTCGACAAGGGTTAGCCGACTTCCTCCTGAGAAAGGCCAGTCCCAGGTCTGCAGTGGCGCTAAGTAGACCTGTCATTCCGTAGATCGTGATCGGTGGTGAGTATGGTCGTGATGAGCTGAGATAACTTAACAATTATAATGAGTGTGAGTCCTTACAGAAGCAGGTAGATCTCCAGATTCTCTCTCCTTTTAGTCGTGAGGCTGGTAGACCACTGCCCACTAATCCCACTGACAGATTTGTTCTAGGGAGAGGGTGAACCACATGTCCTGAATAAGGGGACATGGCAGAGCTGATTCTGTGGGGATCAGGAGGAGAAGCCTGTGTGCCTCCAGAGTTTTGTAGCCTCTGCCCACCTCTCTGGAATGGCCATCTCCCATGGAGGCCTTTCTCCAATGGGCAACCGGCAGAAATATTCACCTACAAGGAAGCTGACATCATCCAGGTGCTGACATACCTGACACCATCCTGTAAGGTTGGATGCGTGTCGCCCAGGTTCTGATTTGTACCTTATGTCGGGACTAGGCTTGTCTTGACATGGTCCATTTTCTAGGGTCCTGATCAGCCAGGAACAATCTCTCTCGCTTCCTCCCAGTGAAGTGATCTCAGACAGCTCCTGGAGTCCACGTCCCGCTGAGTAGCAGGATATGTGGGGCAGCTGATCCCCTGACAATATTCCCTCTAGAGATCCAGGACCCGCCCACATCCCACAGGGCCTGACGCCTGACTCTAGGGTTCCTTGTCTTTCCTCTGGGACCCTGTCTGCCATCTTCAGGACGGGCTCCAGGAAACCCAGGGAAGCTCCGCCCAGGACCAAGCTGAGCCTCTGTTAGGGTCCATGTCTCTTGGGGCCTCACCTGTAGACACACTACCCTTTCCTCACTCAGCGGGTTGGATGCTTGTACCCACTGTTTCAAACTATGTTGTTTGGGGGATGCATACCTAGGAAGACTGGGGCAGGAATGTAAAGACAGGCCATGGAATGATTAACCCTGAAGTCAGCAAACCAGCTAATCGGGGAGTGGGGTAGACAGATGTGTTTGCGGGGTAGATTTCATCTGGGGTTATGTGGTTTCTGTTTATTATTCCTCCTTAAATTGTGAGTGTGCATTTCCACACATTCTTCTTCAGGAATGCTGCATTTCATAATAAAAGGAATTGTGCAAAATACACTGAAAGAGACATGACTACTTTTCCTCTCCTTAGCTACATAGACCAGGACTCAGACATGGAGGAAATTTTCATGAGAAACTGCAAGTATAAGGTAAAAACCTACTCTTGAAGCCTTGGATGTGGTAGAAACACTCACCTGGAATCTTTAAACAAAGAAAGTGGGAATAAAAAGACAGAGCCAGTATCAGAACAAAGACCCTCTCAGGCTGTTTGATGCGGCTGAGACCCTGCCCCCTCCCTGCCCATCCAGCTCGTCCAGGACACATGCAAGCAACACTTAGAGAGAAGAGGAGATGTCTCCCAAACTGGATTGAAGAGCCTTATTCAGGTCATTGTCATTAAAACTAAAAAAGCTTTTCTTAGAGAAAAGTAAGACCGATTATCATTGCAGCTATATATTCAATAGAATAAAAAGAGAGGGGTAACAGGATAACAGGACGGATGGAAAGGAAGAACGGCTGTTTCCATAATAGTGAGAGAGGGTAAATCATAACCGAGGCTATTTCAGGAGAGTGAAACCACTCTGATTCCTGCCCTGCACACTTGGGAGCAGCTATAATCCCAGTGAAATTAGAACTTAGAAATAAAGTTGGTAAATATTTTTCACACTCTATTTGAGCTTTGACCATATAGATAGAAAGACCAAAGATTCTGGTCATGTGTAAATTGCTGTGATAAAGACAAATGATTATTCAGATGGAGACTAGCATAGACTTGGAAAATAGGGGGCGTAATTCACTGGGTTAAAAAAAAATAGATTTAGGGACTTCCCTGTCGAGCCGGTGGTTGAGACTTCGCCTTCCAATGCAGGGGGTGCGGGTTCGATCCCTAGTCGGGGAGCTAAGATCCCATTTGCCTTACGGCCAAAAACCAAAACATAAAACAAAAGCAATATTGTAACATATTCAATAAAGACATTAAAGAGGGTCCACATTTTAAAAATCTTTAAAAAAATTTTTTAAAATTCAGATTTAGCAGAAAGATGATTTGGACAAGAAAAGAGTGCACAGGGCTAGCATGTAGTGAGCCATATACGGGGCGTCTTCCAAAGTCAGAGGACCTTAATGAAAACAGCCCACTGACACGTGACTCCAACTTCATGAGAGCCAGGAGCCAGAACCACAGAAAAAGAGCTGCTCTCCAGTCCTGGACGCCTGAAAACACAGCTATCAAATGTTCCTCTTCTTCTTACTGGGGTGATGATGTGTCTTGAGCAATCTAACCCATGCACTTTGTTTTTCATCTAAAATATTGAATTTGGGAGATTCCTGGTGCTCCAGTGGTTAGGACTTAGCGCTTTCATTGCAGGAGACGTGGGTGTGATCCCTGGTCGGGGAACTAATATATCACATGCCACATGGCATGGATAAAAAAAAAAAAAGAAAAAAAGAAAAGAACAGAAAAACAAGAAACAAAAACTTCTGACTTCACATAATTTAAAATTTAAAATCATTGCATTTGAAATCTGTCTTTCAGTTTCAAAAGAAAGTAATATTGAACTGTGGACACACGAGCCTGTTTTTTCAATGAATTCTCACAGGTGTTAGGTGTGCTGGGATTCCACCTGGAAACTGCACTGGCTCCTCATGGAAACATGTGACCTTGATGTCCCTGAGGAATGGGGGACACAACCTCCAGCCCACCTTCCATTCTGGAGAAACTTTGCAAAGAGCCCATCGTATTGAGGAGAACATCCTCCTGCAGGGCTGTCCCTGGACAGGGTTCACGATGCCAGGAGAGAGACAGCCCTGAGAACAGCCCTCTCTGACTCAGCCCACTCAGATGCAGGTCAATGAGGAGGGACAACAAACATGAAAACCACACGTTGTCATTTGTCTGCATCCCTCTGCAGGGTCCTCAGATCTCCTCTCAGCTGCCAATGCTTCAACCACAGATGCAGATGAACAACCAGCAGAGTCACAGCAACAGGGAGTCTATGAGCTCAGGGCAGGTTTTGGTCTCAACTTCTCCATGAACTTGGACCACCTTGCACAGTGCTACTACTTGTACCTGAGCTACAGTAATAATCTGCCTAGTCCTCAGCCTGGAGCCCAGAGATGGTCAGGGAGGCCGTGTTCCCACACTTGGAGCCAGAGAAGCGATCAGGGATCCCTGAGGGTCGTTTACTGACCTCATAAATCAAGGTTTTGGGGGCCATGCCCGGGTGCTGTTGGTACCAGCCAACCTGATTATAACCCCCGACGTCACTGCTGGTTCCAGCACAGGTGATGGTGACTGTCTGTCCCGGATTCCCGGACACTGAGGGAGGCTGAGTCAGGCCAGACTGGGCCCAGGACCCTGGAAAGAGGAGAAACACACTCTGGTCAGTTCCATGTGGGGCCCAGGTCACCCTGAGGACAAAGACACAAAGGATCAGCCAGATGTCCCTAGGGTCCCTTCCCTGGAGGCCTCAACTGTGCCCTGAGTGAGGAGGGTGAGAAGGAGCAGAGCCTAGGCCATGGTGGAGACGTCCCAGACGCTGCCTTCTGAGCTCCCAGCCCTGGGCCTGGGCCCCCAGACCTCTCTTATCCCCTAACCCCTCAGAGGAGGGAGGGGCCTCCATGCAAATCAGCTTCCTGCACCTGCCCCTCCTCATTCTCTTCTCACCGCCTCTGACCTGGCCCTGGACACTAGATTTTCTGCATCTTGGGGGGAGAATATAGGTCAGGGATTAAAATCTTTTGACACAAGGGTGACATGTATATGCAGGAGCATGAATTGTTTGTAGCTGGTTTCAGGGAGAGAAAGACCAGCTGAAGTCCCTCAGGCAATGAGCTCCTGGACCTTCAGTGTCTCTGCTGGGACAGGACTGTGTCTCTGGGAACCTCAGTGCAGGGGACACTCCACAGCGCCCTCTGTTGGACGCCCATCTCCAAGTTCTCTAACTTTGGGAAAGGGTCACGCCCACCAGGGGAAACACCTGCTGTTTGCTGGGAAGCTGGTGGGACCCTGAGCTGCAGCCTTGTCCCATCTCCGCCCCCACCTCTTTGTTCTGAAGCATCTGCACATCGAATCCACGAGCAGGTCCTTGACCACTAGCCCCCCCGCCCATTCTAGCCCCACTGAGCGCCAAGGGCACTCGTGCGAGGCCACCCATGGGGGGGCGGGGGCACCAGGCAGGAGCCAAGTCCTGAACCCGAGTCTGCCCTCCCCACTCTCCCCTTTGCCCTCTGAGCAGACAACTGTCCTTTCTCAGCTTCTGATTCTCACATGACAACTGAAGGCCATGAGCCCACTGGCCAGTGTCCTGACTAAGAAGAGGTTGACAAGAGGAGAGTGCAGATGTGATAAAGGGGCCTTTCTAGGCTCATGGCTGTGCCATTTGTTATGAAGTTGATCATCAAAGATTTCACCCCGTTTCATCTGTGTGTTACTGCTCTGGTCAATAGACGGGGTTTTCCTGCTTGTTTCCTCCACCTCCCCACATCCTCAGGCCACGAGAAAAGTGACCTTCTGCGGAATTCCCTGTTGGTCCAGTCATTAGGACTCCCCGCTTTCACTGCTGCGGCCCGGGTTCAATCCCTGGTCAGGGAAGTAGCATCACACAAGCCTCGTGGTGTGGCCAAAGTAATAATCATCATAATCATAATGATACTACTAATAACAACAATAATAATATTAATCCAAAGTACATATTCCAAAAAGAACAGCAACATAGAGACTCTGGACTGAATTGTTTAGGGAGACTGTCTTCCTGCAGGGCTGTCCCCGGACAGGGTTCACCGATGCCAGGAAAGGGACAACTCTGAGACCCAGAGTCTGTCCCCAACCCTCCCTGGCTCAGCCCACTCAGATGCAGGTCAAAGAGGAGGGACAACAAACATGAAAACCACACGTTGTCATTTGTCTTCATCCCTCTTAAGGGTCCTCAGATCTCCTCTCAGCTGCCAATGCTTCTACCACAGATGCAGATGAGCAACCAGCAGAGTCACAGCAACAGGGAGTCTGTGAGCTCAGGGCAGGTTTTGGTCTCACTTCTCCATGAACTTGGACCACTGTGCACAGTGTAACCACTTACAGCTGAGCTACAGTAATAATCGGCCTCATCCTCAGCCTGGAGCCCAGAGATGGTCAGGGAGGCCGTGTTCCCAGACTTGGACCCAGAGAAGCGATCAGGGATCCCTGAGGGTCGTTTATTGACCTGATAAATCAAGGTTTTGGGGGCCGTGCCTGGGCGCTGTTGGTACCAGCTGACATAGTTATAACCCCCGATGTCACTGCTGGTTCCAGCACAGGTGATGGTGACTGTCTGTCCCGGATTCCCGGACACTGAGGGAGGCTGAGTCAGGCCAGACTGGGCCCAGGACCCTGCAAAGAGGAGAAACACACTCTGGTCAGTTCCATGTGGGGCCCAGGTCACCCTGAGGACAAAGACACAAAGGATCAGCCAGATGTCCGTGGGTTCCCTTCCCTGGAGGCCTCACCTGTGCCCTGAGTGAGGAGGGTGACAAGGAGCAGAGCCCAGGCCATGGTGGAGACACGCCAGTCGCTGCCTTCTGAGCCCCCAGCCCTAGGCCTGCTCCCCCAGACCTCTCTTATCCCCTAACCCCTCAGAGGAGGGAGGGGCCTCCATGCAAATCAGCTTCCTGCACCTGCCCCTCCTCCCCACCTCTGCTCACCCCCTCTGACACAGTTTGTTCCAGATTCTTCTGCATCCCTGGACAGCAGAGATTACTGGAGAATCAACTCCTTCACATGGTGTGTGAGGACAGACCGAGTCCATGATAGGATGTGGGAAAGGAATCCAGCCCGGGATTTCCTGTCTCTCCTGGTGTGAGAGTCATCGTGCTTCCTGGGGGAGGAATCCCAGCAGGTCCCCTCTGTGCTCTTGGGACAAAGGAGAGGCCCTGAGCCCAGGCGGCTGAAGGATCCATCTGCCCCACTTTCCGGGAGTCAGAGGCAGAGCTGGGCACCAGAATCCCCTCAACTCCTTTTTGAAAAAAATTTTATTGAAGGGACTTCCCTGGCGGTCCAGTGGTTAAGGCTCTGCGCGTCCACTGCAGAGGGTGTGGGTTTGATCCCTGGTCGGGGGACTGAGATTCTGCATGCAGAGCAGCATGGCCAAGAAATAAAAAAAGAAAGAAAAAGGAAAAAAAGAAAATACAAACAAAAATTTTATTGAAGTATAGTTGAATTACAATGTTGTGTGAATTTCTGCTGTATAGCAAAGTGACAGGTATACATTTATATATACACTCTTTTTTGTATTCTTTTCCATTATGGTTTATCACAGGATATTGAATACAGTTCCCTGTGCTATACCGTGGGACCTTGTTGTCTATCCATGCTATGTATAGTAGTTTGTATCTCCTGATCCCAAGCTCCCAATCCATTCCTCCCCCAGACAGAGCTCCCTCTTTTCCCCCTCAGTTGAGAGGGTCCTCATGTTCCCCTCCAGCCTCTGTCTCTGCAGTGCTCTGAGTCTGAGGCCCGAGACTGAGCCCTGGGCCATTTATTAGCACTTTTGAAGATGATTTGTTGGTGTACAAATGCATTGGGACATAAGAAGTGTTCCATGGGGAGCCCCTCTTGAAACTTCATACAGGACAGTATAAGCCACAGGTACCTTCCCCAAATCCTGACCCTTGCTGCCCCCTGGTGGCTGCAAATGGTGCCAACCAAGCCCCAGGAACCTGAGGGACAGAAAACAACCCAGTTCCCAGGCGGGCCACTGTGCAGCTCATTGCAGGACGTGTCCCAAGAGCAGGTCCAAGTCTGTGTAAATGAACTGACATGGAAAGCACAGTTCACAAAAAGCTGGATGGAATTAACCACCTGGACTCAACCGGGCAGAGAGTCTGATTAAACCAAAATGCCAACATAGAATTTAAAGACCCATAGTTTCACCACAAAATATTAGCCACACCAGGATAGACTGAAATCACTGGGCATGTGGAAAACCAGAACTTCTCAACTGTATGGAAGGGAAAGTTAACAGAGCATGTCTCACAGATCTGCTGGAATTATGTCACAAAGATATTCAACCAGTTTGTTAAAAATGATGCAAGAAATAAGGACAGAACCTCCTGAAGTCAATAGAGAGATAAAGTTTCAGCCAATATATGGGAGAAAAATCTAAAAAGGAGTGATATATGTATTCAATTCAATATGTATTCAATTCAATATGTATTCAATTTTCAATGATTCAATTTGCTGTACAGCAGAAACTAACACAAGAGTGTAAATCTACTATATTCCAATAAAATTTTTTTAAAAAAGAAAGTCTCAGCCAAACAATGGAAGGTGGAAAAAAAACACAGTGAATCTACTACAGAGAAAATTACAGCAGATGGGATTAATGACAGACAGAGCATTGGATAACGAAAGATTTCTGACTTGAAGTCATGCAATGGAAACAGTCCCTTGTTCAACATAAGGCGGGAATATGAATTTAAAAGAATGAAGTAGTATCCACAAATTGTAGGACTTCAATTGACCTAATACACAAATAATTGGAGTTCCCAAAGGAGAGGAAACAGAGAGACACAGGGAAACCCTCACATCCAGAATCTTGACAAGCCCCAGGGTGTAGAAATGTGAAGGCAACCGGATCAAGTTTCATTGTAATGAAATGTTGAGGTGTGGACAATTTTTGAGACCCCTCATCAGGTTGATTGACTATTGGTATGTTAGGAAAATGTCAGCCAAAGAAATAGTTCTGGGACTTCCCTGGTGGTCCAGTGGTTAAGACGTCATGCTTCCAATGCAGGGGGCACGGTTTCCATCCCTGGTCAGGGAACTAAGATCCCACATGCCACTTGGTGGGGTCAAAAAAAGAAAACAAAAACCAGTTCCCTGCGGATTCTACCACAATGTTTCCTCCTCTCTCTCCCTCTCCCCAGCCTCACAACACAAACGCCTGTCCCAGAGTTCTTCACTCTGGTCATTATGGGTGACGTGGAACGAATGCACAACTATGATTGTTTCTTTCAAACCCAAGTCAAACAATACTGATAGTTAGAGGCATATATGAGAGTTCAGGAAGAGTCCAAAGAACATAGGAGTACAGAAAAACACAAACATGGAAGCCAAGATGCATGTCGACAAGGGTTAGCCGACTTCCTCCTGAGAAAGGCCAGTCCCAGGTCTGCAGTGGCGCTAAGTAGACCTGTCATTCCGTAGATCGTGATCGGTGGTGAGTATGGTCGTGATGAGCTGAGATAACTTAACAATTATAATGAGTGTGAGTCCTTACAGAAGCAGGTAGATCTCCAGATTCTCTCTCCTTTTAGTCGTGAGGCTAGTAGACCACTGCCCACTAACCCCTGTGCACAGATTTGTTCTAGGGAAAGGGTGAACCACATTTCCTGGATAAGGGGTCATGGCAGAGCTGACTCTGTGGGGATCAGGAGGAGAAGCCTGTGTGCCTCCAGAGTTTTGTAGCCTCTGCCCACCTCTCTGGGATGGCCATCTCCCATGGAGGCCTTTCTCCAATTGTCAACAGGCCAAAATATTCACCTACAAGGAAGCTGACATCATCCAGGTGCTGACATACCTGACACCATCCTATAAGGTTGGATGCATGTCGCCCAGATTCTGCTTTGTACTTTATGTCTGGACTAGGCTTGTCTTGACATGATCCATTTTCTAGGGTCTTGATCAGCCAGGAACAATCTCTCTCGCTTCCTCCCAGTGAAGTGATCTCAGACAACTCCTGGAGTCCACGTCCCGCTGAGTAGCAGGATATGTGGGGCAACTGATCCCCTGACAATATTCCCCCTAGAGATCCAGGACCCGCCCACATCCCACAAGGCCAGACGCCTGAATCTAGGGTTCCTTGTCTTTCCTCTGGGACCCTGTCTGCCATCTCCAGGACGGGCTCCAGGAAATCCAGGGAAGCTCCGCCCAGGACCAAGCTGAGCCTCTGTTAGGGTCCATGTCTCTTGGGGCCTCACCTGTAGACACACTACCCTTTCCTCACTCAGCGGGTTGGATGCTTGTACCCACTGTTTCAAACTATGTTGTTTGGGGGATGCATACCTAGGAAGACTGGGGCAGGAATGTAAAGACAGGCCATGGAATGATTAACCCTGAAGTCAGCAAACCAGCTAATCGGGGAGTGGGGTAGACAGATGTGTTTGCGGGGTAGATTTCATCTGGGGTTATGTGGTTTCTGTTTATTATTCCTCCTTAAATCGTGAGTGTGCATTTCACACATTCTCCTTCAGGAATGCTGCATTTCAAAATAAAAGGAGTTGTGCAAAATACACTGAAAGAGACATGACTACTTTTCCTCTCCTTAGCTACACAGACCAGGACTCAGACATGGAGGAAATTTTCATGAGAAACTGCAAGTATAAGGTGAAAACCTACTCTTGAAGCCTTGGATGTGGTAGAAACACTCACCTGGAATCTTTAAACAAAGAAAGTGGGAAGAAAAAGGCAGAGCCAGTATCGGAACAAAGACCCTCTCAGGCTGTTTGATGCGGCTGAGACCCTGCCCCCTCCCTGCCCATCCAGCTCGTCCAGGACACATGCAAACAACACTTAGAGAGAAGAGGAGATGCCCCCCAAACTGGATCCTTTGGAGACTCTGAGAAGGAGAACATGTGAAGAGCCTTATTCAGGTCATTGTCATTAAAACTAAAAAAGCTTTTCTTAGAGAAAAGTAAGACCGATTATCATTGCAGCTATATATTCAATAGAATAAAAAGAGAGGGGTAACAGGATAACAGGACGGATGGAAAGGAAGAACGGCTGTTTCCATAATAGTGAGAGAGGGTAAATCATAACCGAGGCTATTTCAGGAGAGTGAAACCACTCTGATTCCTGCCCTGCACACTTGGGAGCAGCTATAATCCCAGTGAAATTAGAACTTAGAAATAAAGTTGGTAAATATTTTTCACACTCTATTTGAGCTTTGACCATATAGATAGAAAGACCAAAGATTCTGGTCATGTGTAAATTGCTGTGATAAAGACAAATGATTATTCAGATGGAGACTAGCATAGACTTGGAAAATAGGGGGCGTAATTCACTGGGTTAAAAAAAAATAGATTTAGGGACTTCCCTGTCGAGCCGGTGGTTGAGACTTCGCCTTCCAATGCAGGGGGTGCGGGTTCGATCCCTAGTCGGGGAGCTAAGATCCCATTTGCCTTACGGCCAAAAACCAAAACATAAAACAAAAGCAATATTGTAACATATTCAATAAAGACATTAAAGAGGGTCCACATTTTAAAAATCTTTAAAAAAATTTTTTAAAATTCAGATTTAGCAGAAAGATGATTTGGACAAGAAAAGAGTGCACAGGGCTAGCATGTAGTGAGCCATATACGGGGCGTCTTCCAAAGTCAGAGGACCTTAATGAAAACAGCCCACTGACACGTGACTCCAACTTCATGAGAGCCAGGAGCCAGAACCACAGAAAAAGAGCTGCTCTCCAGTCCTGGACACCTGAAAACAAAGCTATCAAATGTTCCTCTTCTTCGTACTGTGGGGATGATGTGTCCTGAGCAATCCAACCCATGCACTTTGTTTTTCATCTAAAATATTGAATTTGGGAGATTCCTGGTGCTCCAGTGGTTAAGACTTAGCGCTTCCATTGCAGGAGGCACGGGTGTGATCCCTGGTTGGGGAACTAAGATCCCACAGGCTGCGTGGCATGGCCAAAAAAAAAAAAAAACAAAGGAAAGAACAGAAATACAAGAAACAAAAACTTTTGATTTCACTTAATTTAGAATTTAAAATAATTGCATTTGAAAACTGTCTTTCAGTTTCAAAAGAAAGTAATATTGAACTGTGGACACACGAGCCTGTTTTTTCAATGAATTCTCACAGGTGTTAGGTGTGCTGGGATTCCACCTGGAAACTGCACTGGCTCCTCATGGAAACATGTGACCTTGATGTCCCTGAGGAATGGGGGACATGACCTCCAGCCCACCTTCCATTCTGGAGAAACTTTGCAAAGAGCCCATCGTATTGAGGAGGACATCATCCTGCAGGGCTGTCCCTGGACAGGGTTCATGATGCCAGGAGAGAGACAGCCCTGAGAACAGCCCTCTCTGGCTCAGCCCACTCAGATGCAGGTCAATGAGGAGGGACAACAAACATGAAAACCACACGTTGTCATTTGTCTGCATCCCTCTGCAGGGTCCTCAGATCTCCTCTCAGCTGCCAATGCTTCAACCACAGATGCAGATGAACAACCAGCAGAGTCACAGCAACAGGGAGTCTATGAGCTCAGGGCAGGTTTTGGTCTCAACTTCTCCATGAACTTGGACCACCTTGTACAGTGCTACTACTTGTACCTGAGCTGCAGTAATAATCTGCCTCATCCTCAGCCTGGAGCCCAGAGATGGTCAGGGAGGCCGTGTTCCCACACTTGGAGCCAGAGAAGCGATCAGGGATCCCTGAGGGTCGTTTATTGACTTCATAAATCAAGGTTTTGGGGGCCATGCCTGGGTGCTGTTGGTACCAGCCAACCTGATTATAACCCCCGACGTCACTGCTGGTTCCAGCACAGGAGATGGTGACTGTCTGTCCCAGATTCCCGGACACTGAGGGAGGCTGAGTCAGGGCAGACTGGGCCCAGGACCCTGGAAAGAGGAGAAACACACTCTGGTCAGTTCCATGTGGGGCCCAGGTCACACTGAGGACAAAGACACAAAGAATCAACCAGGTGTCGCCGGGGACCCTTCCCTGGAGGCCTCACCTGTGCCCTGAGTGAGGAGGGTGAGAAGGAGCAGAGCCTAGGCCATGGTGGAGACACGCCAGTCGCTGCCTTCTGAGCCCCAGCCCTGGGCCTGGGCCCCCAGACCTCTCTTATCCCCTCCCCCTCAGAGGAGGGAGGGGCCTCCATGCAAATCAGCTTCCTGCACCTGCCCCTCCTCATTCTCTCCTCAGCCCCTTTGACCTGGCCCTGGACACTAGATTTTCTGCATCTTGGGGGGAGAATATAGCTCAGGGATTAAAATCTTTTGACACAAGGATGACATGTATATGCAGGAGCATGAATTGTTTGTAGCTGGTTTGCAGGGAGAGAAAGACCAGCTAAAGGCCCTCAGGCAATGAGCTCCTGGACCTTCAGTGTTTCTGCTGGGACAGGGCTGTGTCTCTGGGAACCTCAGTGCAGGGGACACTCCACAGCGCCCTCTGTTGGACGCCCATCTCCAAGTTCTCTAACTTTGGGAAAGGGTCACGCCCACCAGGGGAAACACCTGCTGTTTGCTGGGAAGCTGGTGGGACCCTGAGCTGCAGCCTTGTCCCATCTCCGCCCCCACCTCTTTGTTCTGAAGCATCTGCACATCGAATCCACGAGCAGGTCCTTGACCACTAGCCCCCCCGCCCATTCTAGCCCCACTGAGCGCCAAGGGCACTCGTGTGAGGCCACCCATGGGGGGGCGGGGGCACCAGGCAGAAGCCAAGTCCTGAACCCGAGTCTGCCCTCCCCACTCTCCCCTTTGCCCTCTGAGCAGACAACTGTCCTTTCTCAGCTTCTGATTCTCACATGACAACTGAAGGCCATGAGCCCACTGGCCAGTGTCCTGACTAAGAAGAGGTTGACAAGAGGAGAGTGCAGATGTGATAAAGGGGCCTTTCTAGGCTCATGGCTCTGCCATTTGTTATGAAGTTGATCATCAAAGATTTCACCCCGTTTCATCTGTGTGTTACTGCTCTGGTCAATAGACGGGGTTTTCCTGCTTGTTTCCTCCACCTCCCCACATCCTCAGGCCACGAGAAAAGTGACCTTCTGCGGAATTCCCTGTTGGTCCAGTCATTAGGACTCCCCGCTTTCACTGCTGCGGCCCGGGTTCAATCCCTGGTCAGGGAAGTAGCATCACACAAGCCTCGTGGTGTGGCCAAAGTAATAATCATCATAATCATAATGATACTACTAATAACAACAATAATAATACTAATTCAAAGTACATATTCCAAAAAGAACAGCAACATAGAGACTCTGGACTGAATTGTTTAGGGAGACTGTCTTCCTGCAGGGCTGTCCCCGGACAGGGTTCACCGATGCCAGGAAAGGGACAACTCTGAGACCCAGAGTCTGTCCCCAACCCTCCCTGGCTCAGCCCACTCAGATGCAGGTCAAAGAGGAGGGACAACAAACATGAAAACCACACGGTGTCATTTGTCTTCATCCCTCTTCAGGGTCTTCAGATCTCCTCTCAGCTGCCAATGCTTCTACCACAGATGCAGATGAGCAACCAGCAGAGTCACAGCAACGGAGAGCCTGTGAGCTCAGGGCAGGTTTTGGTCTCACTTCTCCATGAACTTGGATCATTGTGCATAGTGTTACCACTTCTATATGAGCTACAGTAATAATCGGCCTCGTCCTCAGCCTGGAGCCCAGAGATGGTCAGGGAGGCCGTGTTCTCAGACTTGGACCCAGAGAAGCGATCAGGGATCCCTGAGGGTCGTTTATAGACCTTATAAATCAAGATTTTGGGGGCCGTGCCTGGGCGCTGTTGGTACCAGCTGACATAGTTATAACCCCCGATGTCACTGCTGGTTCCAGCACAGGTGATGGTGACTGTCTGTCCCGGATTCCCGGACACTGAGGGAGGCTGAGTCAGGCCAGACTGGGCCCAGGACCCTGCAAAGAGGAGAAACACACTCTGGTCAGTTCCATGTGGGGCCCAGGTCACCCTGAGGACAAAGACACAAAGGATCAGCCAGATGTCCGTGGGTTCCCTTCCCTGGAGGCCTCACCTGTGCCCTGAGTGAGGAGGGTGACAAGGAGCAGAGCCCAGGCCATGGTGGAGACACGCCAGTCGCTGCCTTCTGAGCCCCCAGCCCTAGGCCTGCTCCCCCAGACCTCTCTTATCCCCTCCCCTCCAGAGGAGGGAGAGGCCTCCATGCAAATCTGCTTCCTGCACCTGCCCCTCCTTCCCACCTCTGCTCAGCCCCCTATGACACGGTTTGTTCCAGATTCTTCTGCATCCCTGGATAGCAGAGATTACTGGAGAATCAACTCCTTCACATGGTGTGTGAGGACAGACCGAGTCCATGACATGATGTGGGAAAGGAATCCAGCCCGGGATTTCCTGTCTCTCCTGGTGTGAGAGTCATCGTGCTTCCTGGGGGAGGAATCCCAGCAGGTCCCCTCTGTGCTCTTGGGACAAAGGAGAGGCCCTGAGCCCAGGCGGCTGAAGGATCCATCTGCCCCACTTTCCGGGAGTCAGAGGCAGAGCTGGGCACCAGAATCCCCTCAACTCCTTTTTGAAAAAAATTTTATTGAAGGGACTTCCCTGGCGATCCAGTGGTTAAGGCTCTGCGCGTCCACTGCAGAGGGTGTGGGTTTGATCCCTGGTCGGGGGACTGAGATTCTGCATGCAGAGCAGCATGGCCAAGAAATAAAAAAAGAAAGAAAAAGGAAAAAAAGAAAATACAAACAAAAATTTTATTGAAGTATAGTTGAATTACAATGTTGTGTGAATTTCTGCTGTACAGCAAAGTGACAGGTATACATTTATATATACACTCTTTTTTGTATTCTTTTCCATTATGGTTTATCACAGGATATTGAATACAGTTCCCTGTGCTATACCGTGGAAGCTTGTTGTCTATCCATGCTATGTATAGTAGTTTGTATCTCCTGATCCCAAGCTCCCAATCCATTCCTCCCCCAGACAGAGCTCCCTCTTTTCCCCCTCAGTTGAGAGGGTCCTCATGTTCCCCTCCAGCCTCTGTCTCTGCAGTGCTCTGAGTCTGAGGCCCGAGACTGAGCCCTGGGCCATTTATTAGCACTTTTGAAGATGATTTGTTGGTGTACAAATGCATTGGGACATAAGAAGTGTTCCATGGGGAGTCCCTCTTGAAACTTCATACAGGACAGTATAAGCCACAGGTACCTTCCCCAAATCCTGACCCTTGCTGCCCCCTGGTGGCTGCAAATGGTGCCAACCAAGCCCCAGGAACCTGAGGGACAGAAAACAACCCAGTTCCCAGGCGGGCCACTGTGCAGCTCATTGCAGGACGTGTCCCAAGAGCAGGTCCAAGTCTGTGTAAATGAACTGACATGGAAAGCACAGTTCACAAAAAGCTGGATGGAATTAACCACCTGGACTCAACTTGGCAGAGAATCTGATTAAACCAAAATGCCAACATAGGATTTAGACACGACCTGTAGTTTCACCACATAATACTGGCCACACAAGGATACACTGAAATCACTGGGCATAAGGAAAACCAGAACTTCTCAACTGTATGGAAGGGAAAGTTAACAGAGCGTGTCTCACAGATCTGCTGGATTTATGTCACAAAGATGTTCAACCAGTTTGTTAAAAATAATGCAAGAAATAAGGACAGAACCTCCTGAAGTCAATAGAGAGATAGAAAGTCTCAGCCAATATATGGGAGAAAAATCTAAAAAAGAGTGATATATGTATAACTGATTCACTTTGCTGTATAGCAGTAACTAACACAAGAGTGTAAATCTACTATATTCCAATAAAAATTTTTTTAAAAAAGAAAGTCTCAGCCAAGCAATAGAAGGTGGAACAAAATAGACAGTGAACCTACTACAGGGAACACAGCAGCAGACGGTATTCATGACAGACAGAGCATTGGATAATGAAAGATTTCTGACTCAAAGTCATTGCAATGGAAACAGTTCCATATCCAACACAGAGGGGGAAAATGAATTTAAAAGAATGAAAAAGTATCCACAAGTTGTGGGACTTCAATTGACCTAATACACAAATAATTGGGGTTCCCAAAGGAGAAGAGACAGAGAGGCACAGAGAAACCCTCATATCCGGAAACTCAACAAAACCCAGCGTCTTGAAATGTGAAGGCAATCACATCTAGTTTCATTGTAACAAAATTTTCATGTGTGGATAGTTTTTGAGACCCCTCTTCAGGTGGATTGACTATTGATACGTTAGGAAAATGTCAGCTAAAGAAATAGTTCTGGGACTTACCAGGTGGGCCAGTGGTTCAGACGTTGTGCTTCCAATGCAGGGGGCACGGGTTTATTCAATCCCTGGTCGGGAAACTAAGCACCCACATGCCGCGCAGTGCGGTCAAAAAAAAAAAAAAAACCAGTTCCCTGCGGATTCTACCACAATGTTTCTCCCTCTCTCTCCCTCTCCCCAACCTCACAACACAAACGCCCGTTCCAGAGTTCTTCACTCTGGTTATTATGGGTGACGTGGAATGAATGCACAACTATGATTGTTTCTTTTAAACCCAAGTCAAACAATACTGATAGTCAGAGTCATATATCAGAGTTCAGGAAGAGTCCAGAAAAGCACAAATATGGAAGCCAAGAGGCATGTCGACAAGTGTTTACTGACTTTTTCCTGAGAAAGGCCAGTCACAGATCTGCAGTGGTGCTAAGTAGACCTGTCATTCCTTAGGTCGTGATCAGTGGTGAGTATGGCTATGATGAGCTGAGATAACTTAACAATTGTAATGAGTGTGAGTCCTTACAGAAGCAGGTAGATCCCCAGATTCTCTCTCCTCTTAGTCATGAAGCTGGTAGACCACTGCCCACTAACCCCTGTGCACAGATTTGTTCTAGGGAAAGGGTAAACCACATGTCCTGAATAAGGGGGCATGGCAGAGCTGACTCTGTGGGGATCAGGAGGAGAAGCCTGTGTGCCTCCAGAGTTTTGTAGCCTCTGTCCACCTCTCTGGAATGGCCATCTCCCATGGAGGCCTTTCTCCAATTGTCAACAGGCCAAAATATTCACCTACAAGGAAGCTGACATCATCCAGGTGCTGACATACCTGACACCATCCTGTAAGGTTGGATGCGTGTCGCCCGGATTCTGATTTGTACTTTATGTCTGGACTAGGCTTGTCTTGACATGATCCATTTTCTAGGGTCTTGATCAGCCAGGAACAATCTCTCTCGCTTCCTCCCAGTGAAGTGATCTCAGACAACTCCTGGAGTCCATGTCCCGCTGAATAGCAGGAAATGTGGGACAGCTGATCCCCTGACAATATTCCCCTTAGAGATGCAGGACCCACCCACATCCCACAAGGCCAGATGCCTGACTCTAGGGTTCCTTGTCTTTCCTCTGGGACCCTGTCTGCCATCTTCAGGACAGGCTCCAGGAAATCCAGGGAAGCTCCGCCCAGGACCAACCTGAGCCTCTGTCAGGGTCCATGTCTCTTGGGGCCTCACCTGTAGACACACTACCCTTTCCTCACTCAGCGGGTTGGACGCTTGTACCCACTGTTTCAAACTATGTTGTTTGGGGGATGCATACCTAGGAAGACTGGGGCAGGAATGTAAAGAAAGACCATGGAATGATTAACCCTGAAGTCAGCAAACCAGCTAATCGGGGAGTGGGGTAGACAGATGTGTTTGCGGGGTAGATTTCGTCTGGGGTTATGTGGTTTCTGTTTATTATTCCTCCTTAAATCGTGAGTGTGCATTTCACACATTCTTCTTCAGGAATGCTGCATTTCAAAATAAAAGGAATTGTGCAAAATACACTGAAAGAGACATGACTACTTTTCCTCTCCTTAGCTACATAGACCAGGATTCATACATGGAGGAAATTTTCATGAGAAACTGCAAGTATAAGGTGAAAACCTACTCTTGAAGCCTTGGATGTGGTAGAAACACTCACCTGGAATCTTTGAACAAAGAAAGTGGGAAGAAAAAGACAGAGCCAGTATCGGAACAAAGACCTTCTCAGGCTGTTTGATGCAGCTGAGACCCTGCCCCCTCCCTGCCCATCCAGCTCGTCCAGGACACATGCAAACAACACATACAGTGAAGGGGAGATGCCCCCACCAGGGATCCTTGGGAGGCTCTGAGAAGGAGAGAAGATGAAACCTTGACTGCCTCCTGAAGACGTCCCTGAGGGGAATGTCGTGTTTTTATTTCATCTCGTGAAGTGAGGTGAACCTAGAATTTTCATTCCTTAGACCCCGAAAGGATCACTCTGTAGTGGGTTGTGACAGGAGAGAGAAAAAATGAATGTGGATCTGTGAATTGATTACTTGATCCATCAGATGAAGTACATCCTTATAATGCAGTATTATTCGGCTGTAAGAAGGGGGAAGTAGTGAATATGCTTCCACAGGAATGAGCCTTGAAACATTAGGATATGTGGGGGGATTCTGGCACAAAGGTCCGAGGGAGACAGGGAGGGACTGCAGGTGGATGAGGTGTGTCTTGAGGGGCAGGAAGCATCTGGACTCTGGAGTGATCATGGACTAACTTGTCAATACATTAAAAACCCTGATTCTACACCTTAAATGATGACTGTGATTTCATGTGAACTCTGTCTAAAAGAAATGTATTAAGCCTTAGATGCTGATGGATGAAACCTATTCCCAGTGGTTCAGAAAATGAATGTTTTGTTTATGTGTGTGGGTGTGTTGAGTATGTATATTTATGGATGTTTATATATGTATACACATCCAAGTACATACATATACACACACACACACACACACACACACACATATATATAGGCAGAGAGAGAAAATGAGAGATAAGCTGACATAATGAAAAGTGAAGATGACAATAGTTAAAAATGATGGATCTGGGAAAAAGGTATGAAGCAGTTCTTTATGAAATCTTCAAATTCATTTAAGTTTGTAATTATTGGCAAATAAAATAATAACAAACAAGCAACAAATGAAAGCCTGTATTTAAGAGTGAAGGGGCTGGAGGGAGCTAAAGGGAGGTTTTGGTCTCACTTCCCCATGACCTTGGACCACTGTGCAAAGTGCTACTACTTGTATATGAGCTGCAGTAATCATCAGCCTCGTCCTCAGCCTGGAGCCCAGAGATGGTCAGGGAGGCCATGTTCCCAGACTTGGAGCCAGAGAAGTGAACAGGGATCCCTGAGGGTCGTTTATTGACATCATAAATCAAGATTTTGGGGGCCGTGCCTGGGCGCTGTTGGTACCAGTCTGCATCGTTATATGTCCCGATGTCACTACTGGTTCCAGCACAGGAGATGGTGACTGTCTGTCCTGGATTCCCGGACACTGAGGGAGGCTGAGTCAGGGCAGACTGGGCCCAGGACCCTGGAAAGAGGAGAAACACACTCTGGTCAGTTCCGTGCTGGGGCCCAAGTCACCCTGAGGACAAAGACGCAAAGGATCAGCCAGGTGTCCATGGGGTCCCTTCCCTGGAGGCCTCACCTGTGCCCTGAGTGAGGAGGGTGACAAGGAGCAGAGCCCAGGCCATGGTGGAGACGCCCCAGACGCTGCCTTCTGAGCCCCCAGCCCTGGGCCTGCTCCCCCAGACCTCTCTTATCCCCTCCCCTCCAGAGGAGGGAGGGGCCTCCATGCAAATCTGCTCCCTGCACCTGCCTGTCCTCACCACCTCTGCTCTAGCCCTTGACTCTGGGAACGTCTGCGTCCCTGGACAGCAGAGCTGCCTGAGAGATTAAAACAGGTTATCATGTATTTTCTGATTCAGGACAGACTGAGAAGGTGACAGAGGCCAGGACCCGGAGCCCAGCTGGCTGTGTCCTCTCCTCCTGTGGGGGATCATGGTGGATGCAGAGGGATCCTAGGACTCCCCTCCTTTTGCAAGGAGGAGGGGAGCAGGGCATCTATGCTGGGGAGGAGAGGACATCCCGTGACCCCTCTTCCAGGGACTCAGGCAGAGCCGGGGACCCTCTCCTTGTCCCTCATGCCCTCCCCAGTCCCCTAGGCTAAGGTGCTCAGGCATCACTCTCTCCGCTGCTCTGTGGTGGTTTGAGGTTGGAGATGCTCCCTGGCATGTCCACTACAGGAATTATGGGATATAGTAGATATCGGACACCCCTCCCTCGTGACCTCCTTAGGCCTGGCTCGGGAGCAGCTGCTGAGATTTTGACCAGGACGGAATGACAACACAGACAACCTCCCCCAAATCCGGGCCCTGCTGCCCCCCGGTGGCCTCAGTGGTGAGAGCTGAGCCCAGGGAGATAGCTGAGTTGGGCTGGACACCCAGGTCTCCCCCTCCGCAGCTCAGTGCTAGGCCCGCATCCCTGCAGACAAGCCTCACCTTCCCTCGACTTCCTCCAGAATGAGGTACGTCACCTGCAAAATCAGGAGGCCCAGATGCCCCCCTCAGGGTCACCTTGCTCGTCCCAGGAGGGCCTTGTCACAGGGTTTAGTGATGGGGGATGGAAGTGGGCTCAGGGCCGAGGGAACCTGAGATATAAGTTAATCCTATCTCGTTAAGGATGCGGAGGAGAGAAACAGGCCCCTGAGAAATGCCTGAATCCTCAAATGTAGAAAAAAGGATAATGTGAGACACAGAGAGAGCTCCGTCCAGATGGAGAATGACCCAGGGAATCAAGGGGGAGATTCTGGGGCTGAGGCTCTGGAGGAGGGACCGGGTCAGGAGGGGCCTGGGGGTCCAGCTCTGGGTCCTATCCTCGGGGATGGGGGTCATGGGGACACAGACTTTCCCTGTCTTCCCCTTTGTGCCTTTGAGACGCCCTCACCTCAGAGCCTGGCACCTTCCTGAGGTAAAAGCTCTTCATCACAGACACGCTTCCCCAAGGGTGTTTTTCCAGAAACAGATGAGTTTGCAGTAAATATTACACTCAGGATGACGGGCCCTTTCTGGATGGAAATGGACATGACCCCTCGGGCAATGGACTAGGAGTTTATGAAACACAAATACTCTGATGAAGGTTTTTAGTGTCACTGTTCGTATCACACGACCACATTCCAGGAGCTAAGGGGGTGAGGCCCTGGCCGAGCTTGGGGTGGGTGAAGGGGGGCCTCTGGGGACGGGAAAGGAAAAGTGGGCGGGGAAGTGTTAGCTCTGGGTTTGAGACAATCGTTGGTGTGTGTTTCACAGAGGTATGTGCTGTACTATGTAGACATTCACTTAATGATGTCTTTTTTTGAGATTATAATAAAGCGGGGACTGGTTCAGGAACTTCTCACAAGTCAATCAGTCACGCATCTGACACCAGGTCAGATCCCAGCGGTTTGGGTCTTTGTCTGCGGGGGTCGCTGTGGACAGGCCTCCTGTGATCACTCCAGGCGTCCAGTGCTTCCTGCAAGAAGCAAACCCCGGGGTCACGGGAGCTGCCTTGCCTCTGCTGCACGTTTGTTCATACAAGCAGCAACTCAGGGCCCCTCATGATTCGGGCGTCACAGTTGAATTAAAAATTCCTGAGATGTTTGCGCCCACTCAATAAAACATGACGGAAATATAATAAGAATGACTGCCACAAAAGGAGGAAAATTACTACTAACACATAATAGGAGTAATAAGCAATAAAGTAAAAGCATATACCTATTAAGAATCACTAAAATCAATTACTGGATTCTTATACTTCTGGAAAAAATTAAATATGGGATTCATTAAATACTAACAGTTTAAGAAAAGAACGTCATAATAGCCAGAAAAGTTTAATGACACCTGACCCAAATTCAATGGACGCAGGAAGGTACCAGGCCAGCGATGCTGATCCCTCGTTGCTGTGAATAATAACAACCCTGGCGGATACTCTGACCATAGGGACCGCTAAACCATTTCATGTTACCTCCACCCAAAGTGACATTCCTCTCATCATTGTATAAATATATTCATATATTCAAATATAGTATAATTATTTGAAGCTTCACAGGAAGCTGCCACTACAGCCTGAGACTCCACACATCGCACACCTGGAGGGTGGTGGCTCCAGAAATCTCCTATTGGAGCATCCTCTGCTCTCCACATCTGCCTTGTGGTTTTGTTGGAAATTCTCCATGTTGTAAAAACAGTGACCAATTTCTCAGCAGGAGACTGTGCTCCCACCTTTACAGGAGACACTCGTAGAGGCCATGGTGGCTCCCGCCGCCTGTGCACAGGTGACTCTTGGTAAAGATCCCACTGATGCCCTTACAGTCAGGGAGCAAGTCTCCCCACAGGTGCCACAGAGGATCCTGGGACAGTGGCCTCTGTGCCACCTCTGTCGTCTCCACCAGGACACACACCTGTCGGGCAGGTGTAGCCTCTCACCAGCCTTACGCACAAGGGGACGTGACTCAGGACATTGTTTGGTGTCCAGTAGCTGAGACCCCTCTCCCTGTGCTGTGACCCAGCTGCTGGGGGTCCCTGCATGACCTTGTTCCAGCCAAGGTGATTCAAGCATGATGATACTGACCTATGTGTTTATAGGGAAAGAAAGAAGGTAACAGGTAAAAGCTTAGAAAAAATAATGATGATGAGAACATTATGAGAAGATTGAGCTTCCTGTTAAGAGGACTGTATTAGTCAGGGTTCTCTAGGGAAACAAAACAAATAAAAATATATACATATAACTAAAGAAGAATTTTTTGTAAGGAATATATATATATAGGGAGAGAGCGAGAGAGAGATTAGTATTGATTATTGAGCAGGGAAGTCCCAGGAGCCACTCTCTACACCTAGAAAGCTGAGAAAGCTGGTGATGTAATTCAGTTTGTGTCCAAAGATTTGGGAACCAGGGGTCCAGTGATGTAAATTCCAGTCTGAGGGCTGAAGAAGTTGAGGTGAAATGTCCCAGCTCGTACAGTGAGAAGAGAAACAGACGTGAAATCCTCCTGCCTTTTCCTTTTTCTCTACACAGACCCTCAACAGATTGGGCGATGCCCACCCACACTGCGAAGGGCAATGTATTTACTGAGTCCCCAGATTCAAATGCTCATCTCATCCAGGAACACCTGCCCAGACCCATCCAGAAATGATGCTTCTTCTGGGTCCCCTGTGACCAGTCAAGCTGACACATAAAATTAACCCTCTCAGCGACAATCCACCGTGATTTGCCCCAGATTGAAGTCCCAGACAGGACAGGGCACTTTCAGAGCTAAAACTGGGAAAGTTCTCGCAAGATGGGAAAGCCATCTGGTGCTTATGCCTGGGTCCACCCAGATGTTCAAGCAAGTAGGTCGATGCTGACAATGTGGCATTATTTGGCAATAAGAATGAATGAAGTACTCATATGTGCTGCAACAGGAAAGAACCTTGAAAATATTATAGAGTGAGAGGAGCCAGGCAAAAAGGGCCACATAAGGTATTGTTGCATTCATGTGAAAAGTCTAGAACAGGCAGGAAGTATATTAATGGTTTGAGGGGCTTCCCTGGTGGCACAGTGGTTAAGAATCCGCCTGCCAATACAGGAGACTTGGGCTCTAGCCCTGGTCTGGGAAGATCCCACATGCCGCGGAGCAGCTAAGCCCGTGTGCCACAACTACTGAGCCTGCACTCTAGAGCCCGCGAGACACAACTACTGAGCCCATGTGCCACAACTACGAAAGCCCGCACGCCTAGAGCCCGTGCTCTGCAACAAGAGAAGCCACTGCAATGAGAAGCCTGCACACCGCAACGAAGAGTAGCCCCCGCTCGCCACAACTAGAGAAAGCCCGTGCACAGCAATGAAGACCCAATGCAGCCAAAAGTAAATAAATAAAATAAATAAATCTATAAAAAAAATGGTTTTGAGAGCTGGAGGGACTAGGGAAAGGGGATTGACTGGTGATGGATGAGGTGTTCCTTTTATGAGGATGAAAATATCCTGGAAGATAGAATGTTAGTGGATGTTCAAACTTGTGACTCTATTAAAAACCACTGGATGATTCACCTTAAAATGATGTATGTTATGGATTATGAATCCTATGTAAGAAAAAATACGAAGGCTTGGTTGCTGGTAGATACAAATTACTCTCAAATGATTCAGAAAATAAATGTTTATTGTGCCTGGGTGTGTGCTGTGTGTGCATATGGATGTGTGTGTGTATAGACATACCAATGCAGAGAGGGAATGAGAGAAAACGGGATATAAGAAAAGCGATTATGGCAAAGTATTTAAAATTCATGAATCTGGAAAAAGGTTATGCAGCAGTTCTCTATGTAACCTATATATTTTTGTTTAAGTTCATAATTGCTTGTAAAAAAACTAATAACAAAAGCAAATGAAAGCCTCAGTTTAGGAGTGAAGGGCTGAGTGATCTCAGAGGAGATATTGGTCTCAGTTCCCCATGAACTTGGGCCACTGTGCAAAGTACTACCACTTCTAGCTGAGCCAAAGCAATAATCGGCCTCGTCCTCAGCCTGGAGCCCAGAGATGGTCAGGGAGGCCGTGTTCCCAGACTTGGACCCAGAGAAGCGACCAGGGATCCCTGAGGGCCGTTTATTGACATCATAAATCAGGGTTTTGGGGGCCATGCCTGGGAGCTGTTGGTACCAGCCGACAGCATTATATTTCCCTATGTCACTGCTGGTTCCAGCACAGGAGATGGTGACCGTCTGTCCCAGATTCCCGGACACTGAGGGAGGCTGAGTCAGGCCAGACTGGGCCCAGGACCCTGCAAAGAGGAGAAACACACTCTGGTCAGTTCCGTGGGGGCCCAGGTCACCCTGAGGACAAAGACACAAAGGATCAGCCAGATGTCCCCGGGGTCCCTTCCCTGGAGGCCTCACCTGTGCCCTGAGTGAGGAGGGTGACAAGGAGCAGAGCCCAGGCCATGGTGGAGACACGCCAGTCACTGCCTTCTGAGCCCCAGCCCTGGGCCTGCTCCCCCAGACCTCTCTTATCCCCTAACCCCTCAGAGGAGGGAGGGGCCTCCATGCAAATCAGCTTCCTGCACCTGCCCCTCCTCATTCTCTCCTCACCCCTCTGACCTGGCTCTGCAGGTGTCCATGGACAGCAGGGCTCATCTGAGAGGATGGAAACTCTGTGACACGTTGTCCTTAGTCAGGACACTGACCATTACAGGGCCCAGGAAATGGGGCCATCCTGGGATGTCCCTGTCATCCACTATTTGAGTCAAAATGTCGTTGGCTAATAATCCCGATAATCACTCTTTGGGTTTTGCGGGTGGAAGGTGAGGACAGGGGCCCGAGGGGCTGGGGTGACTTAGAGAATCCACCCCGACTCCTCCCGACACCACAGGGGAGCTGGGGGTGTGCATCCCCCTCCCCAACCTGTCCCCCCAGCAGGATGGGCCCCCTGCCTCCCCTGTCCCTTGCCTCTGCAGGGCTCTGAGGAGGAGCCCTGGGACCTTTGTTGGCCTTCCTAGTAAAGGTTTTATGAAGCAGAACAGACTGGGGACACTGCACCCCACACTCTCCCTTAGGGGGTTAAGGAGGCCGCAGCTGGGGGCTTCATACAGGTCAGGAAACCACAGCAGAACCTCCCCAAACCCAGGCCCTCGCTGCCCCCTGGTGGCCTCAGATGGTGACGACGGAACCCCAGGGAGGCAGCTGAGTGGGGCTGACCCCCCAGCTCTGACCCCCCCACTTCCTCCTCCTCCTCCTCCCAGCTCAGCACCAGCCACCCAGTCCCTCCTCATCCCCTCCATGGGCTCATCCTTTGTCCTGCAGCCCCATCAGGACAGAATTGTCACCTTCCTCCCCAGGTGACTCAGAAGGGCCCTTGAAGGGTCTCTAATCTTGTCTCAGCATGACCTTGTCTCAGTGACAGTGACCTTGAGGAGATCTCAGCTCAGGGCAGGGGAACCTCACACGATAAATGACTCCACCCCCATAGGTACACGGATGAGAAATATGGGCCCATGAGATGAATCTGAATTCTCAAAACGCTTTGAAAAAGAATAATGTAAGAAGGATTTTAGTTCCGTCAGGATGGAGGGAGACCTAATGGAAAATGAAGGAAGATGCCAGGGTGTGCAGGGCTGGGAGGAGGGACTGGGTCAGAGTCGGCCTCAGGGCCCAGCCGCAGGGACCTCTCCTCAGGCAGGTCTGTCTGCCACGTGGTGCAAGTGAGGATCCTCCTCTGTCCCCTGTGCTCAGCGGGAGGTCCTCACCCCAGAGCTGGCGCCTCCCTGAGGTCAGGCACCTGTGTCCAGATGCTAGGCCCCTTGTGTCTTCTAGACAGAGGATCAGGGCTGCCTGGTCTTTCCCAAGATTGTCACTTTCAGTATCTGAAATGTCTAGTTCCTGATTATGAGGAAAGCTGACAATTGGTGTAATTGTCCTTTGCGTCCCAGGGTTTATGCTCCTGCCTCTGTGCACAGGGCCCCGGGGGTGATGCAGAAGGAGCTCCCGGTCCCCACAGAGCAGATCCCTGCTTCCTTCCTGGGTACTGTGGAGGGGACCCAGGAGTGATGGCGCTGGGTGGGTGTGTGTGTGTGTGTGTGTGTGTGTGTGTGTGTGTGTCTGTCTGTCTGTGTTTGCGTGGGGCTGTGTGTGTGTTTCTTCGCAGAGACAGAGCACATCCTGCGATAGAACATAACCTGGACCTGATGGGAGATGTTGGGTTTCCTTTGGATCCAGGGCCTGAACTCAGGCGCAGGAATACACATAGGATTTGTGCACATCAGAGTTAGCCCACAGCCTGAGACTAATGTCCTTAGATAGACCTGCCCACAAGACTTGCCCTTGGTTTGTGTCTTGTGATTAGATTTCAGGAAGGTTTAGGCTATTCCCCAAGAAGAATGACCCCCTGAGTCTCCACTTTCCCGCAACCTTATGGTTTACTCTGAACCCCTGGCCTGCTCCCCAGCAGGAATCTGGAATTTCGGTAGATGCCAGGCACAGGATGCCTAGGAGACCAGCCTCCAGTAAGAGTCTTGTGGGTCTGATGAGGCTCCCTGGAGCACAGTTCTTCACACAGGTTGTCACCATTTAACTCTGGTGATGAAGCCCATCCCTCATCTGGGAAAGGCCTCCTGGAAACTTCTCCTGGTTTCTTCGTATTTCACCTCATCCACCATGGCCCTTTGCTGATTTTGCTTGATTTCCATTCACTGAAGGAAATCACAGCCATTAGGATGACTCTCTACTGAGTCCTAGGGGTCTTCTTTGTGACACAACTAGCTGCCTGTGGTCTTGGGGACACTCGACACAGGACGATCTGAGAAAACAAGCAGCAAACCCAGGGTCTAGGGTTTCCCTCCATCTCCTACCCTCTGCACCCGGGGGGTAAAGATCATCATGAGATTCAGGGTTTGTAGTAAACTCCACCCCTCCATGGACACCCCAGGACCACCCCAGGGAGTCGCAAGGTCACGAGCACTGGAACTCACCACAGCTCTCCACCACCCCCAGCACAAGCCCCAGTGAGAGAAAGATCAGGTCCACACTCGGAACTCCTGCTCTCCTAACTTTCAGTGTGGGCTCCTGTCTATACCACTCTTTCTGTGGAACCTTGATCCAAAAGCAGGGGCCCTATATGCAGCCACATTCGCCCCCCAACCCTGGAAGATGGTCTGGAGCCTCTGCTTCGTGGATCTCAAGGGCTGCCACAGCTCCCACAAGAGCCTCAGGCCACCACCCGGCCTCTATGGTGGGGGGGGCATCCCCAGTAGCAGGAGGGAATCCTTTACCAGTTAGCACGTGTTTTGTCCTCATTAAGGAGAAAATACCCAAATAGTCCAGCCCTTCTTTCTCCGTAACACAGGCTAACGTCCACTTATTACTTCTTTGTTTATCCTTTCAATATTCCAAATGTTTGCAGTGGGGAAATAACCAAAGCAAACCACCTGCAGGAAAGTTCTTTGTTTACCCGCTTTTGACTGTGATTCTTATTGGATTTCCCAGGAGTATTATTCTGCATTGCACATGTTACAACAGCAAAGATTATGGATGGATTCATGCCTAGAAATTCAGATTTTTTAAAAAATTGTAATTGAATTCTCAGAGATTCTTCATCACTGATCCAGAAAAGGTAATCCATTGGAAATCCCTTGACGCCTGTGGTGCAGACCCCTCATTCACTGTGGACTCTGAGGGAAATTCCTCTCTGTCCACCCCACCCCCGACCTGAGTGAGGGCTCCTGTTCCCACTTCTGGGATAAGGAGACAAAACAAGATACACCTTCATTCCAGAGCTGGGTACCGGCATGCTGTCTGGAACAGTGTTTGGGCATCACATCGAATGTGGTACAATATGGCAAGAGACGCTTTTGACTTGAGTCTGTTGCTTTGTGTTCTGAGATTTTCATTACATTGAGACTGAGAATCAAAATATCGTCTATCACAGAAAGCAGCTATTTTCTTGGTCAAACATATCTTTCCAAATCCACCTAAAATATTGGGTCAAAACTTGTCCAGAAGTTTTCTCATCAAAGAGAAGGACATCAAACATCCTCTTGATTTAGTGTGTATCACCATCGTGCTCTTGAAAACTCACCCATGTCCTGCTCCATGACTGAGCATTTGGAACCTGAAGTGAGAACGGAAGCCGGGAGTGGTCCATGTGTGGACCTAAGGTGACCTTTGGTCAGGTTCTCATGCACAAACACACACACCCGCCTACAATTACCTGGACTGGATTGTTTAAACTGCAAGCTCAAGATTACTATATTCAGAGGAATATTTGATATCACAGCTCAGGCTAATGCATAAGATGTGACTTCTGAGGAAGTGGAGAGCCAGATTCAGGTCATTCTCATTAAAAAGAAAAAAGCCTTTCTTAGAAAAATGTAAAACTGATTATAAATGCAGCTCTATGTTTAATAGAGAAAAAGAGAGAGATAACAGGATAACAGTACAGAAGGAAAGGAAGAACGGCTGTCCCCATAATAATGCGGGAGGGTAGATATTATAACCGAGGCTATTTCAGGAGAGTAAAAACACTCTTACTCCCACACTGCACCTTAGGAGCAGCTGTAATCCCAATGAAAGTAGATCTTAGAAATGAAGTTGGTAAATATTTTCTACACTATACCTGATCTTTGACAATATAGTTAGAAAGACCAATGATTCTGGTCAAATGTAAAATGTTGTGATAAAGATAAAAGATTCTTCAGATTGAGACAGGATACACTTAGAAAATATGGAGCCTAATTGGCTGGGTTAAAATAAATCAGATTGGGACTTCCTTAGCGGGACAGTGGTTAAGAATAAGCCTGCCAATGCAGGGGACACGGGTTCGAGCCCTGGGCTGGGAAGATCCCACATGCCGCAGAGCAGCTAAGCCCGTGTGCCACAACTACTGAGCCTGCACTCCAGAGCCCGAGAGCCACAACTACTGAGCCCGCTCACCTAGAGCCTGTGCTCTGCAGCAAGAGAAGCTACCGCAGTGAGAAGCCCACACACAGCAACGAAGAGTAGCCCCCGCTCGCCGCAACTAGAGAAAGCCGCCACACAGCAACAAACACCCAACACAGCCAAAAATAAATAAATTTTTAAAATAAATAAATTTATAAAAAATAAAATAAAATAAAATAAATCAGATTTATCAGGAAGATGATTTGGATAAGCAAAGTGTACACAGGACCGGTATGGAGTTAGTCATATAGCAGGGGCCTTCCAAAGTTAGAGGACCTTAATGAAATCAACCCGACTGACACGTGACTCCAACTTCATGAGAGCCAGGAGCCAGGACCACAAGAAAGAGCTGCTCTCCAGTCCTAGATGCCTGAACACACAGCTATCAAATGTTCCTCTTCACTTGTTACTGTGGGGATGATGTGTCCTGAGCAATCCAACCCACGTACTTTGTTTTTCATCTAAACTATTGAATTCGGGACATACCTTGCTGTCCAGTGGTTAAGAATTAGACCTTCCATTGCAGGGGGTAGAGGTTCCATCCCTAGTCAAGGAACTAATATCCCACATGCCACGTGGCATGGCCAAAAAAAAAAAAGAAAACAAAAAAACAAACAAAAACAAATTAAAAACAAACTATTCAATTCACATAATTTAATTTCAGTAATGGTTGCGTTAGAAAACTGTTCAAGAAAAAATAACATTGAACCCACAACACTTGCGCAGTTTTTCAATTAATTCTCACAGGTCTTAGATATGCTGGGATTCCACCTGGAAACTGCACTGGCTCCTCATGGAAACACGTGACCTTGACATCACTGAGGAATACGGGACATGCCCACCAGCCCACCTTCCATTCTGGAGCCACCTTTCAAAGAGCCCATAGTACCGGGGAGACCACCATCCTGCAGGGCTGTCCCCGGACAGGGTTCACCGATGCCAGGAAAGGGACAACTCTGAGACCCAGAGTCTGTCCCCAACCCTCCCTGGCTCAGCCCACTCACATGCAGGTCAAAGAGGAGGGACAACAAACATGAAAACCACACGGTGTCATTTGTCCTCATCCCTCTTAAGGGTCCTCAGATCTCCTCTCAGCTGCTGATGCTTCTACCACAGATGCAGATGAGCAACCAGCAGAGTCACAGCAACGGGGAGCCTGTGAGCTCAGGGCAGGTTTTGGTCTCACTTCTCCATGAACTTGGACCACTGTGCAAAGGGTTACTACTTATACCTGAGCTACAGTAATAATCGGCCTCGTCCTCAGCCTGGAGCCCAGAGATGGTCAGGGAGGCCGTGTTCCCAGACTTGGACCCAGAGAAGCGATCAGGGATCCCTGAGGGCCGTTTATTGACATCATAAATCAGGGTTTTGGGGGCCATGCCTGGGAGCTGTTGGTACCAGCCGACAGCATTATATTTCCCTATGTCACTGCTGGTTCCAGCACAGGAGATGGTGACCGTCTGTCCCAGATTCCCAGACACTGAGGGAGGCTGAGTCAGGCCAGACTGGGCCCAGGACCCTGCAAAGAGGAGAAACACACTCTGGTCAGTTCCGTGTGGGGCCCAGGTCACCCTGAGGACAAAGACACAAAGGATCAGCCAGATGTCCCCGGGGACCCTTCCCTGGAGGCCTCACCTGTGCCCTGAGTGAGGAGGGTGACAAGGAGCAGAGCCCAGGCCATGGTGGAGACACGCCAGTCACTGCCTTCTGAGCCCCAGCCCTGGGCCTGGGCCCCCAGACCTCTCTTATCCCCTAACCCCTCAGAGGAGGGAGGGGCCTCCATGCAAATCAGCTTCCTGCACCTGCCCCTCCTCATTCTCTCCTCACCCCTCTGACCTGGCTCTGCAGGTGTCCATGGATAGCAGGGCTCATCTGAGAGGATGGAAACTCTGTGACACGTTGTCCTTAGTCAGGACACTGACCATTACAGGGCCCAGGAAATGGGGCCATCCTGGGATGTCCCTGTCATCCACTATTTGAGTCAAAATGTCGTTGGCTAATAATCCCGATAATCACTCTTTGGGTTTTGCGGGTGGAAGGTGAGGACAGGGGCCCGAGGGGCTGGGGTGACTTAGAGAATCCACCCCGACTCCTCCCGACACCACAGGGGAGCTGGGGGTGTGCATCCCCCTCCCCAACCTGTCCCCCCAGCAGGATGGGCCCCCTGCCTCCCCTGTCCCTTGCCTCTGCAGGGCTCTGAGGAGGAGCCCTGGGACCTTTGTTGGCCTTCCTAGTAAAGGTTTTATGAAGCAGAACAGACTGGGGACACTGCACCCCACACTCTCCCTTAGGGGGTTAAGGAGGCCGCAGCTGGGGGCTTCATACAGGTCAGGAAACCACAGCAGAACCTCCCCAAACCCAGGCCCTCGCTGCCCCCTGGTGGCCTCAGATGGTGACGACGGAACCCCAGGGAGGCAGCTGAGTGGGGCTGACCCCCCAGCTCTGACCCCCCCACTTCCTCCTCCTCCTCCTCCCAGCTCAGCACCAGCCACCCAGTCCCTCCTCATCCCCTCCATGGGCTCATCCTTTGTCCTGCAGCCCCATCAGGACAGAATTGTCACCTTCCTCCCCAGGTGACTCAGAAGGGCCCTTGAAGGGTCTCTAATCTTGTCTCAGCATGACCTTGTCTCAGTGACAGTGACCTTGAGGAGATCTCAGCTCAGGGCAGGGGAACCTCACACGATAAATGACTCCACCCCCATAGGTACACGGATGAGAAATATGGGCCCATGAGATGAATCTGAATTCTCAAAACGCTTTGAAAAAGAATAATGTAAGAAGGATTTTAGTTCCGTCAGGATGGAGGGAGACCTAATGGAAAATGAAGGAAGATGCCAGGGTGTGCAGGGCTGGGAGGAGGGACTGGGTCAGAGTCGGCCTCAGGGCCCAGCCGCAGGGACCTCTCCTCAGGCAGGTCTGTCTGCCACGTGGTGCAAGTGAGGATCCTCCTCTGTCCCCTGTGCTCAGCGGGAGGTCCTCACCCCAGAGCTGGCGCCTCCCTGAGGTCAGGCACCTGTGTCCAGATGCTAGGCCCCTTGTGTCTTCTAGACAGAGGATCAGGGCTGCCTGGTCTTTCCCAAGATTGTCACTTTCAGTATCTGAAATGTCTAGTTCCTGATTACGAGGAAAGCTGACAATTGGTGTAATTGTCCTTTGCGTCCCAGGGTTTATGCTCCTGCCTCTGTGCACAGGGCCCCGGGGGTGATGCAGAAGGAGCTCCCGGTCCCCACAGAGCAGATCCCTGCTTCCTTCCTGGGTACTGTGGAGGGGACCCAGGAGTGATGGCGCTGGGTGTGTGTGTGTGTGTGTGTGTGTGTGTGTGTGTCTGTCTGTGTTTGCGTGGGGCTGTGTGTGTGTTTCTTCGCAGAGACAGAGCACATCCTGCGATAGAACATAACCTGGACCTGATGGGAGATGTTGGGTTTCCTTTGGATCCAGGGCCTGAACTCAGGCGCAGGAATACACATAGGATTTGTGCACATCAGAGTTAGCCCACAGCCTGAGACTAATGTCCTTAGATAGACCTGCCCACAAGACTTGCCCTTGGTTTGTGTCTTGTGATTAGATTTCAGGAAGGTTTAGGCTATTCCCCAAGAAGAATGACCCCCTGAGTCTCCACTTTCCCGCAACCTTATGGTTTACTCTGAACCCCTGGCCTGCTCCCCAGCGGGAATCTGGAATTTCGGCAGATGCCAGGCACAGGATGCCTAGGAGACCAGCCTCCAGTAAGAGTCTTGTGGGTCTGATGAGGCTCCCTGGGGCACAGTTCTTCACACAGGTTGTCACCATTTAACTCTGGTGATGAAGCCCGACCCTGGGAAAGGTCTCCTGGAAGTTTATCCTCGTTTCCTCAGATTTCACCTCATCCACCATGGCCCTTTGCTGATTTTGCTTGGTCTCCCTTCACTGAAGGAAATCACAGCCACCAGGACACCTCTCTACTGAGTCTTGTGGGTCTTCTTTTTTTTTTTTTTTTTTTTTTGTGGGTCTTCTTAATGACAAAAGTAGTTGCCTGTGGTCTTGGGGACACTTGACACAGGATGATCTGAGAAAACAAGCAGCAAACCCAGGGTCTAGGGTTTCCCTCCATCTCCTGCCATCTGCACGCGGGGGGTAAAAGTCATCATGGGAATCAGGGTCTGCACTAACCTTCACCCCTCCCTGGACAGCCCAGGACCACCCAGAGAAGCAGTAAGTCATGAGCACTGGAAACTCCCCACACCTCCCCACCACCCTTGGAACAAGCTCCAGTGAGAGAATTATCAGGTCCACACTTGGAACTCCTGCTCTCCAGACTTTCAGTGTAAGCTCCTGTCTACACCCCTGCTGGTTTCTCTCTGTGGCTCCTTGATCCGAAGGCAGGGACCCCAGTTGCAGCCATACTCGCTCCCCCCCACCCAGAAGCTCGTCTGGAGCCTCTGCCTCGTGGATCTTAAGAGCTGCCAGAGCTCCCACAAGACCTCAGGCTGCCACCCAGCCTCCATGAGGAGGGATCCCACATAGCAGGAGGGAGTCCTCTGCAAGTCAGCACACGTTTTGTCCTCATTAAGGAGAAAATGCACAAATAGTCCAGATCTTCTTTCTTTATAACACAAGCTAATGTCCACTGCTTCCTTCTTGGTTTATCCTTTATTTATTTATTTTATTTATTTATTTATTTATTTTTTTATAGCTACTTTATTTATTTATTTATTTATTTTTCGCTGTGTTGGGTCTTCGGTTCGTGCGAGGGCTTTCTCTAGTTACGGCAAGTGGGGGCCACTCTTCATCGCGGTGCGGGGACCGCTCCTCATCGCGGTGCGCGGGCCTTTCACTATCGCGGCCCCTCCCGTTGGGGGGCACAGGCTCCAGACGCGCAGGCTCAGTAGTTGTGGCTCACGGGCCCAGCTGCTCCGTGGCATGTGGGATCTTCCCAGACCAGGGCTCGAACCCGTGTCCCCTGCATTAGCAGGCAGATTCTCAACCACTGCGCCACCAGGGAAGCCCGGTTTATCCTTTAAATATGCCATACGTTTGCAGTGGGAAAATAACCAAAGCAAACCACCTGCAGGAAAGCTATTGTTTACCCACATTTGATGGTGAATCCTTAGTAGATTTCCCAAGAGTCGTATTCTGCCTTGCACATATTACAACAGCAAAGAGTAAGGAGATTTTTTAAAAATTTAATTGAATTTTCAGAGATTCTTCATCTCTGCTCCAGAAAACGTAACCCATCGGATATGCCTTGACCCTTCATTCACTGTGAACCCTTAGGAAATTTCCTCTCTGTCCACCCCGCCCCCAAACCTGAGCAAGGGCTCCTGTTCCCACTTCCGGGATATGGATACAAAACAAGACACACCTTCAGTCCAGAGCAGGGTCCCACATGCTGTCTGGAATAATGTTTGGGCATCACATTGGACGGGGCACAAAATGGCAAGAGATGCTCTTGACTTGAGTCTGTTGCTTTGTGTCCCGAGATTTTCATTTCATTGAGATTCCGAGAATCAAAATATCATCTATGATAGAAAGTACCTTTTTTCTTAGTCAAACATATGTTTCCAAATCCACCTAAAATATTGGGTCAAAACTTCTCCAGAAGTTTTCTCATCAAACAGAAGGGAATCAATGACCCTCTAGATTCAGTGTGTATCCCATCGTGCTCTTTTGAAAACTCATCCACATCCTGCTCTGTGATGGAGCTGTTAGGACCTGCAGTGAGGACGGGAGAGGGGAGGGGTCCGTGTGTGGACACAAGGTGACCTTTGCTCCGATTCTCAGGCACAAACACACACATCTGCCTACAAGTACCCACACTGGATTGTTTAAACTGCAAGCTCAGGGTTACTATATTCAGGGGAATATTTGATACCACAGCTCAGTCTACTTTGTAGAATGTGACTTCTGAACATGTGGAGAGCCATATTCAGGTCATTCTCATTAAAAGAAAAAGTCTTACTTTGAAAAATGTAAGACTGATTATAAATGCAGTTATATGTTTAATAGAAAAAAAGAAGAAAGAAATAACAGGATAACAGGACAGATGCGAAGGAGCAACGGCTGTTTCCATAATAATGGTGGAGGGTAGAAATCATAACCGAGGCTATTTCAGGAGAGTGAAAACACTCTGAATCCTGCATTGCACACTTAGGAGCAGCTATAAGCCCAATGAAAGTAGAACTTAGAAGTGAAGTTGGTCAATATTTTCTACACTCTACTTGAGCTCTGATGATATAGATAGAAAGACCAAAGACTCTGGTCATTTGTAAAATGCTGTGATAAAGACAAATGAATACACAGATTGAGACTAACATAGACTTGGAAAATAAGGGGCCTAACTGGTGGGGTTAAAAAAAAATCAGGTTTATCAGGAAGATGAATTAGACAAGAAAAGCGTGCCCAGAACCGGCATAGAGTGAGCCATATACGACGGGTCTTCCAAAGTTAGAGGACCGATTGACATGTGAAAATAGCCCGATTGACATGTGACTCCAACTTCATGCGAGCCAGGAGCCAGGACCACAAGAAAGAGCTGCTCTCCAGTCCTGGATGCCTGAACACACAGTTATCAAATGTTCCACTTCACTTGTTACTGTGGGGATGATGTGTCCTGAGGAATCCAACCAATGTACTCTTTCATCTAAACTATTGAATTTGGGATATCCCTGGCGGTCCAGGGGTTGAGACTTAGCACTTACATTGCAGGGGGTGAAGTTTCGATCCCTGGTCAGGGAACATAGATCCCACAAGGTGCGTGGCATGGCCACAGAAAACACAACAAAAACCAAAACAAAACATAAAAAAAAATTTTTTTTTTAACTATTGAATTCACATAATTAAAATTTTAGTAATGTTTCCATTTGAAAACTGTCTTTCAGGTTCAAGAAAAATTTAATATTGAAGCCACGACACTCACGCCTGTTTTTCAATGAATTCTCACAGGTGTTAGATATGCTGGGATTCCACCTGGAAGCTGCATTGGCTCTTCATGGAAACATGTGACCTTGACATCACTGAGGAACGGAGGACATACCCTCCAACCCACCCTCCATACTGGAGCCACGTTGCAAAGAGCCCATCGTATTGGGAGACTGTCTTCCTGTAGAGCTGTCCACGGACAGGGTTCACCGATGCCAGGACAGGGACAATTCTGAGACCCAGAGTGTGTCCCCAACCCTCCCTGGTTCAGCCCACTCAGATGCAGGTCAAAGAGGAGGGACAACAAACAGGACAATCACACGTGTCCTTTGTCCTCATCCCTCTGCAGGGTCCTCAGATCTCCTCTCAGCTGCCGATGCTTCTACCACAGATGCAGATGAGCAACCAGCAGAGTCACCGCAACGGGGAGCCTGTGAGCTCAGGGCAGGATTTGGTCTCACTTCCCAATGAACTTGGACCACTGTGCACAGTGTTACCACTTCTACGTGAGCTACAGTAATAATCGGCCTCGTCCTCAGCCTGGAGCCCAGAGATGGTCAGGGAGGCCGTGTTCCCACACTTGGACCCAGAGAAGCGATCAGGGATCCCTGAGGGTCGTTTATTGACATCATAAATCAAGGTTTTGGGGGCCATGCCCGGGTGCTGTTGGTACCAGCCAACCTGATTATAACCCCCGACGTCACTGCTGGTTCCAGCACAGGTGATGGTGACTGTCTGTCCCGGATTCTCGGACACTGAGGGAGGCTGAGTCAGGCCAGACTGGGCCCAGGACCCTGGAAAGAGGAGAAACACACTCTGGTCAGTTCCATGTGGGGCCCAGGTCACCCTGAGGACAAAGACACAAAGGATCAGCCAGATGTCCCTGGGGTCCCTTCCCTGGAGGCCTCACCTGTGCCCTGAGTGAGGAGAGTGACAAGAAGCAGAGCCCAGGCCATGGTGGAGACGTCCCAGACGCTGCCTTCTGAGCCCCCAGCCCTAGGCCTGCTCCCCCAGACCTCTCTTATCCCCTAACCCCTCAGAGGAGGGAGGGGCCTCCATGCAAATCTGCTTCCTGCACCTGCCCCTCCTCACCCCCTCTGCTCACCCCCTCTGACACAGTTTGTTCCAGATTCTTCTGCATCCCTGGACAGCAGAGATTACTGGAGAATCAACTCCTTCACATGGTGTGTGAGGACAGACCGAGTCCATGACATGATGTGGGAAAGGAATCCAGCCCGGGATTTCCTGTCTCTCCTGGTGTGAGAGTCATCGTGCTTCCTGGGGGAGGAATCCCAGAAGGTCCCCTCTGTGCTCTTGGGACAAAGGAGAGGCCCTGAGCCCAGGCAGCTGGAAGATCCAACTGCCCCGCTTTCTGAGAGTTAAAGGCAAAGCTGGGTACCAGTATCCCTTCAACTACTTCTGTTTTAAAAATATTTATTGAAGGGAATTCCCTGGCGGTCCAGTGGTTAAGGCTCCGCGCTTCCACTGCAGGCGGTGTGGGTTTGATCAACGGTCGGGGGACTAAGGTGCTGCACGTCACGTGGCGCAACTAAAGAATTTTTAAAAATTAAAAAAAAAGAGAAAAAAGAAACAAAACACATTCTATTGAAGTATAGTTGAATTACAATGTTGTGTGAATCTCTGTTGTACAGCAAAGTGACTCACTTATTCACTTATATATACATTCTGTTTCTTATTCTTTTCCATTATGGTTTATCACAGGATATTGAAAACAGTTCCCTGCACTATACCGTAGGACCTTGTTGTCTATCCATCCTATATATAGTAGTTTGTATCTGCTGGTCCCAAACTCCCAACCCATCCCTCCCCCACCCCCAACTCCCTCTCATCCTCCTCAGTTGGGAGGGTCCTCGGATTCCACTCCAGCCTCTGTCTCCGAAGTGCTCTGAGTCTGAGGCCCAAGCCTGAGCCCTGGGCCATTTATTAGCACTTTTGAAGATGATTTCTTGGGGCACACATGCTTTGGGACATAAGAGGGGTTACGCAGGAAGAAGCTCTTGAAACTTCATACAGGACAATACAAGCCACAGGTACCTTCCCCAAATCCTGTCCCTTGCTGCCCCCTGGTGGCTGCAGATGGTGCCAACCGAGGCCCTGGAACCTGAGGGACAGAAAACAACCCAGTTCCCAGGCGGACCACTGTGCAGCTCATTGCAGGACGTGTCCGAGGAGCAGGTCCAAGTCTGTGTAAATGAACTGACATGGAAAGCACAGTTCACACAAAGCTGGGTGGAATCAACCACCTGTACTCAACCGGGCAGAGAATCTGATTAAACCAAAATGCCAACATAGGATTTAAAGACCCATAGTTTCACCACAAAATACTGGCCACACCAGGATAGACTGAAATCACTGGGCATGTGGAAAACCAGAACTTCTCAACTGTATGGAAGGGAAAGTTAACAGAGCGTGTCTCACAGATCTGCTGGAATTATGTCACAAAGATGTTCAACCAGTTTGTTAAAAATGATGCAAGAAATAAGGACAGAACCTCCTGAAGTCAATAGAGAGATAGAAAGTCTCAGCCAATATAGGGGAGAAAAATCTAAAAAAGAGTGATATATGTATAACTGATTCACTTTGCTGTATAGCAGTAACTAACACAAGAGTGTAAATCTACTATATTCCAATAAAAAATTTTTAAAAAAGAAAGTCTCAGCTAAGCAATGGAAGGTGGAAAAAAACACAGTGAATCTACTACAGAGAAAATTACAGCAGATGGGATTAATGACAGACAGAGCATTGGATAACGAAAGATTTCTGACTTGAAGTCATGCAATGGAAACAGTCCCTTGTTCAACATAAGGGGGAAATATGAATTTAAAAGAATGAAGTAGTATCCACAAATTGTGGGACTTCAATTGACCTAATACACAAATAATTGGAGTTCCCAAAGGAGAGGAGACAGAGAGACACAGGGAAACCCTCACATCCAGAATCTTGACAAGCCCCAGGATGTAGAAATGTGAAGGCAACCGGATCAAGTTTCATTGTAACGAAATCTTGAGGTGTGGACAATTTTTGAGACCCCTCTTCAGGTTGATTGACTATTGGTATGTTAGGAAAATGTCAGCCAAAGAAATAGTTCCAGGACTTCCCTGGTGGGCCAGTGGTTAAGACGTCATGCTTCCAATGCAGGGGGCACGGTTTCCATCCCTGGTCGGGGAACTAAGAACCCACATGCCACTTAGCGGGGTCAAAAAAAAAAAAGAAAAACCAGTTCCCTGCGGATTCTACCACAATGTTTCCTCCTCTCTCCCCCTCTCCCCAGCCTCACAACACAAAAGCCTGTCCCAGAGTTCTCCACTCTGGTCATTATGGGTGACGTGGAACGAATGCACAACTATGATTGTTTCTTTCAAACCCAAGTCAAACAATACTGATAGTTAGAGGCATATATGAGAGTTCAGGAAGAGTCCAAAGAACATAGGAGTACAGAAAAACACAAACATGGAAGCCAAGATGCATGTCGACAAGGGTTAGCCGACTTCCTCCTGAGAAAGGCCAGTCCCAGGTCTGCAGTGGCGCTAAGTAGACCTGTCATTCCGTAGATCGTGATCGGTGGTGAGTATGGTCGTGATGAGCTGAGATAACTTAACAATTATAATGAGTGTGAGTCCTTACAGAAGCAGGTAGATCTCCAGATTCTCTCTCCTTTTAGTCGTGAGGCTGGAAGACCACTGCCCACTAATCCCACTGACAGATTTGTTCTAGGGAGAGGGTGAACCACATGTCCTGAATAAGGGGACATGGCAGAGCTGATTCTGTGGGGATCAGGAGGAGAAGCCTGTGTGCCTCCAGAGTTTTGTAGCCTCTGCCCACCTCTCTGGAATGGCCATCTCCCATGGAGGCCTTTCTCCAATGGGCAACCGGCAGAAATATTCACCTACAAGGAAGCTGACATCATCCAGGTGCTGACATACCTGACACCATCCTGTAAGGTTGGATGCGTGTCGCCCAGGTTCTGATTTGTACCTTATGTCGGGACTAGGCTTGTCTTGACATGGTCCATTTTCTAGGGTCCTGATCAGCCAGGAACAATCTCTCTCGCTTCCTCCCAGTGAAGTGATCTCAGACAGCTCCTGGAGTCCACGTCCCGCTGAGTAGCAGGATATGTGGGGCAGCTGATCCCCTGACAATATTCCCTCTAGAGATCCAGGACCCGCCCACATCCCACAGGGCCTGACGCCTGACTCTAGGGTTCCTTGTCTTTCCTCTGGGACCCTGTCTGCCATCTTCAGGACGGGCTTCAGGAAATCCAGGGAAGCTCCGCCCAGGACCAACCTGAGCCTCTGTCAGGGTCCATGTCTCTTGGGGCCTCACCTGTAGACACACTACCCTTTCCTCACTCAGCGGGTTGGATGCTTGTACCCACTGTTTCAAACTATGTTGTTTGGGGGATGCATACCTAGGAAGACTGGGGCAGGAATGTAAAGAAAGGCCATGGAATGATTAACCCTGAAGTCAGCAAACCAGCTAATCGGGGAGTGGGGTAGACAGATGTGTTTGCGGGGTAGATTTCATCTGGGGTTATGTGGTTTCTGTTTATTATTCCTCCTTAAATTGTGAGTGTGCATTTCCACACATTCTTCTTCAGGAATGCTGCATTTCATAATAAAAGGAATTGTGCAAAATACACTGAAAGAGACATGACTACTTTTCCTCTCCTTAGCTACATAGACCAGGACTCAGACATGGAGGAAATTTTCATGAGAAACTGCAAGTATAAGGTAAAAACCTACTCTTGAAGCCTTGGATGTGGTAGAAACACTCACCTGGAATCTTTAAACAAAGAAAGTGGGAAGAAAAAGGCAGAGCCAGTATCAGAACAAAGACCCTCTCAGGCTGTTTGATGCGGCAGAGACCCTGCCCCCTCCCTGCCCATCCAGCTCGTCCAGGACACATGCAAGCAACACTTAGAGAGAAGAGGAGATGCCTCCCAAACTGGATTGAAGAGCCTTATTCAGGTCATTGCCATTAAAACTAAAAAAGCTTTTCTTAGAGAAAAGTAAGACCGATTATCATTGCAGCTATATATTCAATAGAATAAAAAGAGAGGGGTAACAGGATAACAGGACGGATGGAAAGGAAGAACGGCTGTTTCCATAATAGTGAGAGAGGGTAAATCATAACCGAGGCTATTTCAGGAGAGTGAAACCACTCTGATTCCTGCCCTGCACACTTGGGAGCAGCTATAATCCCAGTGAAATTAGAACTTAGAAATAAAGTTGGTAAATATTTTTCACACTCTATTTGAGCTTTGACCATATAGATAGAAAGACCTAAGATTCTGGTCATGTGTAAATTGCTGTGATAAAGACAAATGATTATTCAGATGGAGACTAGCATAGACTTGAAAATAGGGGGCATAATTCGCTGGGTTAAAAAAAATTAGATTTAGGGACTTCCCTGTCGAGCCGGTGGTTGAGACTTCGCCTTCCAATGCAGGGGGTGCGGGTTCGATCCCTAGTCGGGGAGCTAAGATCCCATTTGCCTTACGGCCAAAAACCAAAACATAAAACAAAAGCAATATTGTAACATATTCAATAAAGACATTAAAGAGGGTCCACATTTTAAAAATCTTTAAAAAAATTTTTTTAAATTCAGATTTAGCAGAAAGATGATTTGGACAAGAAAAGAGTGCACAGGGCTAGCATGTAGTGAGCCATATATGGGGCGTCTTCCAAAGTCAGAGGACCTTAATGAAAACAGCCCACTGACACGTGACTCCAACTTCATGAGAGCCAGGAGCCAGAACCACAGAAAAAGAGCTGCTCTTCAGTCCTGGACGCCTGAAAACACAGCTATCAAATGTTCCTCTTCTTCTTACTGGGGTGATGATGTGTCTTGAGCAATCTAACCCATGCACTTTGTTTTTCATCTAAAATATTGAATTTGGGAGATTCCTGGTGCTCCAGTGGTTAGGACTTAGCGCTTTCATTGCAGGAGACGTGGGTGTGATCCCTGGTCGGGGAACTAATATATCACATGCCACATGGCATGGATAAAAAAAAAAAAAGAAAAAAAGAAAAGAACAGAAAAACAAGAAACAAAAACTTCTGACTTCACATAATTTAAAATTTAAAATCATTGCATTTGAAATCTGTCTTTCAGTTTCAAAAGAAAGTAATATTGAACTGTGGACACACGAGCCTGTTTTTTCAATGAATTCTCACAGGTGTTAGGTGTGCTCGGATTCCACCTGGAAACTGCACTGGCCCCTCATGGAAACATGTGACCTTGATGTCCCTGAGGAATGGGGGACACAACCTCCAGCCCACCTTCCATTCTGGAGAAACTTTGCAAAGAGCCCATCGTATTGAGGAGAACATCCTCCTGCAGGGCTGTCCCTGGACAGGGTTCACGATGCCAGGAGAGAGACAGCCCTGAGAACAGCCCTCTCTGGCTCAGCCCACTCAGATGCAGGTCAATGAGGAGGGACAACAACCATGAAAACCACACGTTGTCATTTGTCTGCATCCCTCTGCAGGGTCCTCAGATCTCCTCTCAGCTGCCGATGCTTCAACCACAGATGCAGATGAACAACCAGCAGAGTCACAGCAACAGGGAGTCTATGAGCTCAGGGCAGGTTTTGGTCTCAACTTCTCCATGAACTTGGACCACCTTGCACAGTGCTACTACTTGTACCTGAGCTACAGTAATAATCTGCCTAGTCCTCAGCCTGGAGCCCAGAGATGGTCAGGGAGGCCGTGTTCCCACACTTGGAGCCAGAGAAGCGATCAGGGATCCCTGAGGGTCGTTTACTGACCTCATAAATCAAGGTTTTGGGGGCCATGCCCGGGTGCTGTTGGTACCAGCCAACCTAATTATAACCCCCGACGTCACTGCTGGTTCCAGCACAGGTGATGGTGACTGTCTGTCCCGGATTCCCGGACACTGAGGGAGGCTGAGTCAGGCCAGACTGGGCCCAGGACCCTGGAAAGAGGAGAAACACACTCTGGTCAGTTCCATGTGGGGCCCAGGTCACACTGAGGACAAAGACACAAAGAATCAACTAGGTGTCGCCGGGGACCCTTCCCTGGAGGCCTCACCTGTGCCCTGAGTGAGGAGGGTGAGAAGGAGCAGAGCCTAGGCCATGGTGGAGACGTCCCAGACGCTGCCTTCTGAGCCCCCAGCCCTGGGCCTGCTCCCCCAGACCTCTCTTATCCCCTAACCCCTCAGAGGAGGGAGGGGCCTCCATGCAAATCAGCTTCCTGCACCTGCCCCTCCTCATTCTCTTCTCACCGCCTCTGACCTGGCCCTGGACACTAGATTTTCTGCATCTTGGGGGGAGAATATAGCTCAGGGATTAAAATCTTTTGACACAAGGGTGACATGTATATGCAGGAGCATGAATTGTTTGTAGCTGGTTTCAGGGAGAGAAAGACCAGCTGAAGTCCCTCAGGCAATGAGCTCCTGGACCTTCAGTGTCTCTGCTGGGACAGGACTGTGTCTCTGGGAACCTCAGTGCAGGGGACACTCCACAGCGCCCTCTGTTGGACGCCCATCTCCAAGTTCTCTAACTTTGGGAAAGGGTCACGCCCACCAGGGGAAACACCTGCTGTTTGCTGGGAAGCTGGTGGGACCCTGAGCTGCAGCCTTGTCCCATCTCCGCCCCCACCTCTTTGTTCTGAAGCATCTGCACATCGAATCCACGAGCAGGTCCTTGACCACTAGCCCCCCCGCCCATTCTAGCCCCACTGAGCGCCAAGGGCACTCGTGTGAGGCCACCCATGGGGGGACGGGGGCACCAGGCAGGAGCCAAGTCCTGAACCCGAGTCTGCCCTCCCCACTCTCCCCTTTGCCCTCTGAGCAGACAACTGTCCTTTCTCAGCTTCTGATTCTCACATGACAACTGAAGGCCATGAGCCCACTGGCCAGTGTCCTGACTAAGAAGAGGTTGACAAGAGGAGAGTGCAGATGTGATAAAGGGGCCTTTCTAGGCTCATGGCTGTGCCATTTGTTATGAAGTTGATCATCAAAGATTTCACCCCGTTTCATCTGTGTGTTACTGCTCTGGTCAATAGACGGGGTTTTCCTGCTTGTTTCCTCCACCTCCCCACATCCTCAGGCCACGAGAAAAGTGACCTTCTGCGGAATTCCCTGTTGGTCCAGTCATTAGGACTCCCCGCTTTCACTGCTGCGGCCCGGGTTCAATCCCTGGTCAGGGAAGTAGCATCACACAAGCCTCGTGGTGTGGCCAAAGTAATAATCATCATAATCATAATGATACTACTAATAACAACAATAATAATATTAATCCAAAGTACATATTCCAAAAAGAACAGCAACATAGAGACTCTGGACTGAATTGTTTAGGGAGACTGTCTTCCTGCAGGGCTGTCCCCGGACAGGGTTCACCGATGCCAGGAAAGGGACAACTCTGAGACCCAGAGTCTGTCCCCAACCCTCCCTGGCTCAGCCCACTCAGATGCAGGTCAAAGAGGAGGGACAACAAACATGAAAACCACACGTTGTCATTTGTCTTCATCCCTCTTAAGGGTCCTCAGATCTCCTCTCAGCTGCCAATGCTTCTACCACAGATGCAGATGAGCAACCAGCAGAGTCACAGCAACAGGGAGTCTGTGAGCTCAGGGCAGGTTTTGGTCTCACTTCTCCATGAACTTGGACCACTGTGCACAGTGTAACCACTTACAGCTGAGCTACAGTAATAATCGGCCTCATCCTCAGCCTGGAGCCCAGAGATGGTCAGGGAGGCCGTGTTCCCAGACTTGGACCCAGAGAAGCGATCAGGGATCCCTGAGGGTCGTTTATTGACCTGATAAATCAAGGTTTTGGGGGCCGTGCCTGGGCGCTGTTGGTACCAGCTGACATAGTTATAACCCCCGATGTCACTGCTGGTTCCAGCACAGGTGATGGTGACTGTCTGTCCCGGATTCCCGGACACTGAGGGAGGCTGAGTCAGGCCAGACTGGGCCCAGGACCCTGCAAAGAGGAGAAACACACTCTGGTCAGTTCCATGTGGGGCCCAGGTCACCCTGAGGACAAAGACACAAAGGATCAGCCAGATGTCCGTGGGTTCCCTTCCCTGGAGGCCTCACCTGTGCCCTGAGTGAGGAGGGTGACAAGGAGCAGAGCCCAGGCCATGGTGGAGACACGCCAGTCGCTGCCTTCTGAGCCCCCAGCCCTAGGCCTGCTCCCCCAGACCTCTCTTATCCCCTAACCCCTCAGAGGAGGGAGGGGCCTCCATGCAAATCAGCTTCCTGCACCTGCCCCTCCTCCCCACCTCTGCTCACCCCCTCTGACACAGTTTGTTCCAGATTCTTCTGCATCCCTGGACAGCAGAGATTACTGGAGAATCAACTCCTTCACATGGTGTGTGAGGACAGACAGAGTCCATGATAGGATGTGGGAAAGGAATCCAGCCCGGGATTTCCTGTCTCTCCTGGTGTGAGAGTCATCGTGCTTCCTGGGGGAGGAATCCCAGCAGGTCCCCTCTGTGCTCTTGGGACAAAGGAGAGGCCCTGAGCCCAGGCGGCTGAAGGATCCATCTGCCCCACTTTCCGGGAGTCAGAGGCAGAGCTGGGCACCAGAATCCCCTCAACTCCTTTTTGAAAAAAATTTTATTGAAGGGACTTCCCTGGCGATCCAGTGGTTAAGGCTCTGCGCGTCCACTGCAGAGGGTGTGGGTTTGATCCCTGGTCGGGGGACTGAGATTCTGCATGCAGAGCAGCATGGCCAAGAAATAAAAAAAGAAAGAAAAAGGAAAAAAAGAAAATACAAACAAAAATTTTATTGAAGTATAGTTGAATTACAATGTTGTGTGAATTTCTGCTGTACAGCAAAGTGACAGGTATACATTTATATATACACTCTTTTTTGTATTCTTTTCCATTATGGTTTATCACAGGATATTGAATACAGTTCCCTGTGCTATACCGTGGAAGCTTGTTGTCTATCCATGCTATGTATAGTAGTTTGTATCTCCTGATCCCAAGCTCCCAATCCATTCCTCCCCCAGACAGAGCTCCCTCTTTTCCCCCTCAGTTGAGAGGGTCCTCATGTTCCCCTCCAGCCTCTGTCTCTGCAGTGCTCTGAGTCTGAGGCCCGAGACTGAGCCCTGGGCCATTTATTAGCACTTTTGAAGATGATTTGTTGGTGTACAAATGCATTGGGACATAAGAAGTGTTCCATGGGGAGCCCCTCTTGAAACTTCATACAGGACAGTATAAGCCACAGGTACCTTCCCCAAATCCTGACCCTTGCTGCCCCCTGGTGGCTGCAAATGGTGCCAACCAAGCCCCAGGAACCTGAGGGACAGAAAACAACCCAGTTCCCAGGCGGGCCACTGTGCAGCTCATTGCAGGACGTGTCCCAAGAGCAGGTCCAAGTCTGTGTAAATGAACTGACATGGAAAGCACAGTTCACAAAAAGCTGGATGGAATTAACCACCTGGACTCAACCGGGCAGAGAGTCTGATTAAACCAAAATGCCAACATAGAATTTAAAGACCCATAGTTTCACCACAAAATATTAGCCACACCAGGATAGACTGAAATCACTGGGCATGTGGAAAACCAGAACTTCTCAACTGTATGGAAGGGAAAGTTAACAGAGCATGTCTCACAGATCTGCTGGAATTATGTCACAAAGATATTCAACCAGTTTGTTAAAAATGATGCAAGAAATAAGGACAGAACCTCCTGAAGTCAATAGAGAGATAAAGTTTCAGCCAATATATGGGAGAAAAATCTAAAAAGGAGTGATATATGTATTCAATTCAATATGTATTCAATTCAATATGTATTCAATTTTCAATGATTCAATTTGCTGTACAGCAGAAACTAACACAAGAGTGTAAATCTACTATATTCCAATAAAATTTTTTTAAAAAAGAAAGTCTCAGCCAAACAATGGAAGGTGGAAAAAAAACACAGTGAATCTACTACAGAGAAAATTACAGCAGATGGGATTAATGACAGACAGAGCATTGGATAACGAAAGATTTCTGACTTGAAGTCATGCAATGGAAACAGTCCCTTGTTCAACATAAGGCGGGAATATGAATTTAAAAGAATGAAGTAGTATCCACAAATTGTAGGACTTCAATTGACCTAATACACAAATAATTGGAGTTCCCAAAGGAGAGGAAACAGAGAGACACAGGGAAACCCTCACATCCAGAATCTTGACAAGCCCCAGGGTGTAGAAATGTGAAGGCAACCGGATCAAGTTTCATTGTAATGAAATGTTGAGGTGTGGACAATTTTTGAGACCCCTCATCAGGTTGATTGACTATTGGTATGTTAGGAAAATGTCAGCCAAAGAAATAGTTCTGGGACTTCCCTGGTGGTCCAGTGGTTAAGACGTCATGCTTCCAATGCAGGGGGCACGGTTTCCATCCCTGGTCAGGGAACTAAGATCCCACATGCCACTTGGTGGGGTCAAAAAAAGAAAACAAAAACCAGTTCCCTGCGGATTCTACCACAATGTTTCCTCCTCTCTCCCCCTCTCCCCAGCCTCACAACACAAACGCCTGTCCCAGAGTTCTTCACTCTGGTCATTATGGGTGACGTGGAACGAATGCACAACTATGATTGTTTCTTTCAAACCCAAGTCAAACAATACTGATAGTTAGAGGCATATATGAGAGTTCAGGAAGAGTCCAAAGAACATAGGAGTACAGAAAAACACAAATATGGAAGCCAAGATGCATGTCGACAAGGGTTAGCCGACTTCCTCCTGAGAAAGGCCAGTCCCAGGTCTGCAGTGGTGCTAAGTAGACCTGTCATTCCGTAGATCGTGATCGGTGGTGAGTATGGTCGTGATGAGCTGAGACAACTTAACAATTATAATGAGTGTGAGTCCTTACAGAAGCAGGTAGATCTCCAGATTCTCTCTCCTTTTAGTCGTGAGGCTAGTAGACCACTGCCCACTAACCCCTGTGCACAGATTTGTTCTAGGGAAAGGGTGAACCAAATTTCCTGGATAAGGGGGCATGGCAGAGCTGACTCTGTGGGGATCAGGAGGAGAAGCCTGTGTGCCTCCAGAGTTTTGTAGCCTCTGCCCACCTCTCTGGGATGGCCATCTCCCATGGAGGCCTTTCTCCAATTGTCAACAGGCCAAAATATTCACCTACAAGGAAGCTGACATCATCCAGGTGCTGACATACCTGACACCATCCTATAAGGTTGGATGCATGTCGCCCAGATTCTGCTTTGTACTTTATGTCTGGACTAGGCTTGTCTTGACATGATCCATTTTCTAGGGTCTTGATCAGCCAGGAACAATCTCTCTCGCTTCCTCCCAGTGAAGTGATCTCAGACAACTCCTGGAGTCCACGTCCCGCTGAGTAGCAGGATATGTGGGGCAGTTGATCCCCTGACAATATTCCCTCTAGAGATCCAGGACCCGCCCACATCCCACAAGGCCAGACGCCTGACTCTAGGGTTCCTTGTCTTTCCTCTGGGACCCTGTCTGCCATCTTCAGGACGGGCTTCAGGAAATCCAGGGAAGCTCCGCCCAGGACCAAGCTGAGCCTCTGTTAGGGTCCATGTCTCCTGGGGCCTCACCTGTAGACACACTACCCTTTCCTCACTCAGCGGGTTGGATGCTTGTACCCACTGTTTCAAACTATGTTGTTTGGGGGATGCATACCTAGGAAGACTGGGGCAGGAATGTAAAGAAAGGCCATGGAATGATTAACCCTGAAGTCAGCAAACCAGCTAATCGGGGAGTGGGGTAGACAGATGTGTTTGCGGGGTAGATTTCATCTGGGGTTATGTGGTTTCTGTTTATTATTCCTCCTTAAATCGTGAGTGTGCATTTCACACATTCTCCTTCAGGAATGCTGCATTTCAAAATAAAAGGAGTTGTGCAAAATACACTGAAAGAGACATGACTACTTTTCCTCTCCTTAGCTACACAGACCAGGACTCAGACATGGAGGAAATTTTCATGAGAAACTGCAAGTATAAGGTGAAAACCTACTCTTGAAGCCTTGGATGTGGTAGAAACACTCACCTGGAATCTTTAAACAAAGAAAGTGGGAAGAAAAAGGCAGAGCCAGTATCAGAACAAAGACCCTCTCAGGCTGTTTGATGCAGCTGAGACCCTGCCCCCTCCCTGCCCATCCAGCTCGTCCAGGACACATGCAAACAACACTTAGAGAGAAGAGGAGATGCCCCCCAAACTGGATTGAAGAGCCTTATTCAGGTCATTGTCATTAAAACTAAAAAAGCTTTTCTTAGAGAAATGTAAGACCGATTATCAATGCAGCTATATATTCAATAGAATAAAAAGAGAGGGGTAACAGGATAACAGGACGGATGGAAAGGAAGAACGGCTGTTTCCATAATAGTGAGAGAGGGTAAATCATAACCGAGGCTATTTCAGGAGAGTGAAACCACTCTGATTCCTGCCCTGCACACTTGGGAGCAGCTATAATCCCAGTGAAATTAGAACTTAGAAATAAAGTTGGTAAATATTTTTCACACTCTATTTGAGCTTTGACCATATAGATAGAAAGACCAAAGATTCTGGTCATGTGTAAATTGCTGTGATAAAGACAAATGATTATTCAGATGGAGACTAGCATAGACTTGGAAAATAGGGGGCATAATTCACTGGGTTAAAAAAAAATAGATTTAGGGACTTCCCTGTCGAGCCGGTGGTTGAGACTTCGCCTTCCAATGCAGGGGGTGCGGGTTCGATCCCTAGTCGGGGAGCTAAGATCCCATTTGCCTTACGGCCAAAAACCAAAACATAAAACAAAAGCAATATTGTAACATATTCAATAAAGACATTAAAGAGGGTCCACATTTTAAAAATCTTTAAAAAAATTTTTTTAAATTCAGATTTAGCAGAAAGATGATTTGGACAAGAAAAGAGTGCACAGGGCTAGCATGTAGTGAGCCATATACGGGGCGTCTTCCAAAGTCAGAGGACCTTAATGAAAACAGCCCACTGACACGTGACTCCAACTTCATGAGAGCCAGGAGCCAGAACCACAGAAAAAGAGCTGCTCTCCAGTCCTGGACACCTGAAAACAAAGCTATCAAATGTTCCTCTTCTTCGTACTGTGGGGATGATGTGTCCTGAGCAATCCAACCCATGCACTTTGTTTTTCATCTAAAATATTGAATTTGGGAGATTCCTGGTGCTCCAGTGGTTAAGACTTAGCACTTCCATTGCAGGAGGCACGGGTGTGATCCCTGGTTGGGGAACTAAGATCCCACAGGCTGCGTGGCATGGCCAAAAAAAAAAAAAACAAAGGAAAGAACAGAAATACAAGAAACAAAAACTTTTGATTTCACTTAATTCAGAATTTAAAATAATTGCATTTGAAAACTGTCTTTCAGTTTCAAAAGAAAGTAATATTGAACTGTGGACACACGAGCCTGTTTTTTCAATGAATTCTCACAGGTGTTAGGTGTGCTGGGATTCCACCTGGAAACTGCACTGGCTCCTCATGGAAACATGTGACCTTGATGTCCCTGAGGAATGGGGGACATGACCTCCAGCCCACCTTCCATTCTGGAGAAACTTTGCAAAGAGCCCATCGTATTGAGGAGAACATCCTCCTGCAGGGCTGTCCCTGGACAGGGTTCATGATGCCAGGAGAGAGACAGCCCTGAGAACAGCCCTCTCTGGCTCAGCCCACTCAGATGCAGGTCAATGAGGAGGGACAACAACCATGAAAACCACACGTTGTCATTTGTCGGCATCCCTCTGCAGGGTCCTCAGATCTCCTCTCAGCTGCCGATGCTTCAACCACAGATGCAGATGAACAACCAGCAGAGTCACAGCAATGGAGAGCCTGTGAGCTCAGGGTAGGTTTTGGTCTCAACTTCTCCATGAACTTGGACCACCTTGCACAGTGCTACTACTTGTACCTGAGCTACAGTAATAATCTGCCTCATCCTCAGCCTGGAGTCCAGAGATGGTCAGGGAGGCCATGTTCCCACACTTGGAGCCAGAGAAGCGATCAGGGATCCCTGAGGGTCGTTTATTGACTTCATAAATCAAGGTTTTGGGGGCCATGCCCGGGTGCTGTTGGTACCAGCCAACCTGATTATAACCCCCGACGTCACTGCTGGTTCCAGCACAGGAGATGGTGACTGTCTGTCTCGGATTCCCGGACACTGAGGGAGGCTGAGTCAGGGCAGACTGGGCCCAGGACCCTGGAAAGAGGAGAAACACACTCTGGTCAGTTCCATGTGGGGCCCAGGTCACACTGAGGACAAAGACACAAAGAATCAACCAGGTGTCGCCGGGGACCCTTCCCTGGAGGCCTCACCTGTGCCCTGAGTGAGGAGGGTGAGAAGGAGCAGAGCCTAGGCCATGGTGGAGACACGCCAGTCGCTGCCTTCTGAGCCCCAGCCCTGGGCCTGGGCCCCCAGACCTCTCTTATCCCCTAACCCCTCAGAGGAGGGAGGGGCCTCCATGCAAATCAGCTTCCTGCACCTGCCCCTCCTCATTCTCTCCTCAGCCCCTTTGACCTGGCCCTGGACACTAGATTTTCTGCATCTTGGGGGGAGAATATAGCTCAGGGATTAAAATCTTTTGACACAAAGATGACATGTATATGCAGGAGCATGAATTGTTTGTAGCTGGTTTGCAGGGAGAGAAAGACCAGCTAAAGGCCCTCAGGCAATGAGCTCCTGGACCTTCAGTGTCTCTGCTGGGACAGGGCTGTGTCTCTGGGAACCTCAGTGCAGGGGACACTCCACAGCGCCCTCTGTTGGACGCCCATCTCCAAGTTCTCTAACTTTGGGAAAGGGTCACGCCCACCAGGGGAAACACCTGCTGTTTGCTGGGAAGCTGGTGGGACCCTGAGCTGCAGCCTTGTCCCATCTCCGCCCCCACCTCTTTGTTCTGAAGCATCTGCACATCGAATCCACGAGCAGGTCCTTGACCACTAGCCCCCCCGCCCATTCTAGCCCCACTGAGCGCCAAGGGCACTCGTGTGAGGCCACCCATGGGGGGACGGGGGCACCAGGCAGAAGCCAAGTCCTGAACCCGAGTCTGCCCTCCCCACTCTCCCCTTTGCCCTCTGAGCAGACAACTGTCCTTTCTCAGCTTCTGATTCTCACATGACAACTGAAGGCCATGAGCCCACTGGCCAGTGTCCTGACTAAGAAGAGGTTGACAAGAGGAGAGTGCAGATGTGATAAAGGGGCCTTTCTAGGCTCATGGCTGTGCCATTTGTTATGAAGTTGATCATCAAAGATTTCACCCCGTTTCATCTGTGTGTTACTGCTCTGGTCAATAGACGGGGTTTTCCTGCTTGTTTCCTCCACCTCCCCACATCCTCAGGCCACGAGAAAAGTGACCTTCTGCGGAATTCCCTGTTGGTCCAGTCATTAGGACTCCCCGCTTTCACTGCTGCGGCCCGGGTTCAATCCCTGGTCAGGGAAGTAGCATCACACAAGCCTCGTGGTGTGGCCAAAGTAATAATCATCATAATCATAATGATACTACTAATAACAACAATAATAATACTAATTCAAAGTACATATTCCAAAAAGAACAGCAACATAGAGACTCTGGACTGAATTGTTTAGGGAGACTGTCTTCCTGCAGGGCTGTCCCCGGACAGGGTTCACCGATGCCAGGAAAGGGACAACTCTGAGACCCAGAGTCTGTCCCCAACCCTCCCTGGCTCAGCCCACTCAGATGCAGGTCAAAGAGGAGGGACAACAAACATGAAATCCACACGGTGTCATTTGTCTTCATCCCTCTTAAGGGTCCTCAGATCTCCTCTCAGCTGCCAATGCTTCTATCACAGATGCAGATGAGCAACCAGCAGAGTCACAGCAACAGGGAGTCTGTGAGCTCAGGGCAGGTTTTGGTCTCACTTCTCCATGAACTTGGACCACTGTGCACAGTGTAACCACTTCCAGCTGAACTACAGTAATAATCGGCCTCGTCCTCAGCCTGGAGCCCAGAGATGGTCAGGGAGGCTGTGTTCCCAGACTTGGACCCAGAGAAGCGATCAGGGATCCCTGAGGGTCGTTTATTGACCTGATAAATCAAGGTTTTGGGGGCCGTGCCTGGGCGCTGTTGGTACCAGCCGACATAATTATATTTCCCGATGTCACTACTGGTTCCAGCACAGGTGATGGTGACTGTCTGTCCCGGATTCCCGGACACTGAGGGAGGCTGAGTCAGGCCAGACTGGGCCCAGGACCCTGCAAAGAGGAGAAACACACTCTGGTCAGTTCCATGTGGGGCCCAGGTCACCCTGAGGACAAAGACACAAAGGATCAGCCAGATGTCCGTGGGTTCCCTTCCCTGGAGGCCTCACCTGTGCCCTGAGTGAGGAGGGTGACAAGGAGCAGAGCCCAGGCCATGGTGGAGACACGCCAGTCGCTGCCTTCTGAGCCCCCAGCCCTAGGCCTGCTCCCCCAGACCTCTCTTATCCCCTAACCCCTCAGAGGAGGGAGGGGCCTCCATGCAAATCAGCTTCCTGCACCTGCCCCTCCTCCCCACCTCTGCTCACCCCCTCTGACACAGTTTGTTCCAGATTCTTCTGCATCCCTGGACAGCAGAGATTACTGGAGAATCAACTCCTTCACATGGTGTGTGAGGACAGACCGAGTCCATGACATGATGTGGGAAAGGAATCCAGCCCGGGATTTCCTGTCTCTCCTGGTGTGAGAGTCATCGTGCTTCCTGGGGGAGGAATCCCAGCAGGTCCCCTCTGTGCTCTTGGGACAAAGGAGAGGCCCTGAGCCCAGGCGGCTGAAGGATCCATCTGCCCCACTTTCCGGGAGTCAGAGGCAGCGCTGGGCACCAGAATCCCCTCAACTCCTTTTTGAAAAAAATTTTATTGAAGGGACTTCCCTGGCGGTCCAGTGGTTAAGGCTCTGCGCGTCCACTGCAGAGGGTGTGGGTTTGATCCCTGGTCGGGGGACTGAGATTCTGCATGCAGAGCAGCATGGCCAAGAAATAAAAAAAGAAAGAAAAAGGAAAAAAAGAAAATACAAACAAAAATTTTATTGACGTATAGTTGAATTACAATGTTGTGTGAATTTCTGCTGTACAGCAAAGTGACAGGTATACATTTATATATACACTCTTTTTTGTATTCTTTTCCATTATGGTTTATCACAGGATATTGAATACAGTTCCCTGTGCTATACCGTGGAAGCTTGTTGTCTATCCATGCTATGTATAGTAGTTTGTATCTCCTGATCCCAAGCTCCCAATCCATTCCTCCCCCAGACAGAGCTCCCTCTTTTCCCCCTCAGTTGAGAGGGTCCTCATGTTCCCCTCCAGCCTCTGTCTCTGCAGTGCTCTGAGTCCGAGGCCCGAGACTGAGCCCTGGGCCATTTATTAGCACTTTTGAAGATGATTTGTTGGTGTACAAATGCATTGGGACATAAGAAGTGTTCCATGGGGAGCCCCTCTTGAAACTTCATACAGGACAGTATAAGCCACAGGTACCTTCCCCAAATCCTGACCCTTGCTGCCCCCTGGTGGCTGCAAATGGTGCCAACCAAGCCCCAGGAACCTGAGGGACAGAAAACAACCCAGTTCCCAGGCGGGCCACTGTGCAGCTCATTGCAGGACGTGTCCCAAGAGCAGGTCCAAGTCTGTGTAAATGAACTGACATGGAAAGCACAGTTCACAAAAAGCTGGATGGAATTAACCACCTAGACTCAACCGGGCAGAGAGTCTGATTAAACCAAAATGCCAACATAGAATTTAAAGACCCATAGTTTCACCACAAAATATTAGCCACACCAGGATAGACTGAAATCACTGGGCATGTGGAAAACCAGAACTTCTCAACTGTATGGAAGGGAAAGTTAACAGAGCATGTCTCACAGATCTGCTGGAATTATGTCACAAAGATGTTCAACCAGTTTGTTAAAAATGATGCAAGAAATAAGGACAGAACCTCCTGAAGTCAATAGAGAGATAAAGTTTCAGCCAATATATGGGAGAAAAATCTAAAAAGGAGTGATATATGTATATGTATAACTGATTCAATTTGCTGTACAGCAGAAACTAACACAACAGTGTAAATCTACTATATTCCAATAAAAAATTTTTAAAAAAGAAAGTCTCAGCTAAGCAATGGAAGGTGGAAAAAAACACACTGAATCTACTACAGAGAAAATTACAGCAGATGGGATTAATGACAGACAGAGCATTGGATAACGAAAGATTTCTGACTTGAAGTCATGCAATGGAAACAGTCCCTTGTTCAACATAGGGCGAGAATATGAATTTAAAAGAATGAAGTAGTATCCACAAATTGTAGGACTTCAATTGACCTAATACACAAATAATTGGAGTTCCCAAAGGAGAGGAAACAGAGAGACACAGGGAAACCCTCACATCCAGAATCTTGACAAGCCCCAAGGTGTAGAAATGTGAAGGCAACTGGATCAAGTTTCATTGTAACGAAATCTTGAGGTGTGGACAATTTTTGAGACCCCTCTTCAGGTTGATTGACTATTGGTATGTTAGGAAAATGTCAGCTAAAGAAATAGTTCTGGGACTTCCCTGGTGGTCCAGTGGTTAACACGTCATGCTTCCAATGCAGGGGGCACGGTTTCCATCCCTGGTCAGGGAACTAAGATCCCACATGCCACTTGGTGGGGTCAAAAAAAGAAAACAAAAACCAGTTCCCTGCGGATTCTACCACAATGTTTCCTCCTCTCTCCCCCTCTCCCCAGCCTCACAACACAAACGCCTGTCCCAGAGTTCTTCACTCTGGTTATTATGGATGACGTGGAATGAATGCACAACTATGATTGTTTCTTTCAAACCCAAGTCAAACAATACTGATAGTTAGAGGCATATATGAGAGTTCAGGAAGAGTCCAAAGAACATAGGAGTACAGAAAAACACAAATATGGAAGCCAAGATGTATGTCGACAAGGGTTAGCCGACTTCCTCCTGAGAAAGGCCAGTCCCAGGTCTGCAGTGGTGCTAAGTAGACCTGTCATTCCGTAGATCGTGATCGGTGGTGAGTATGGTCGTGATGAGCTGAGATAACTTAACAATTATAATGAGTGTGAGTCCTTACAGAAGCAAGTAGATCTCCAGATTCTCTCTCCTTTTAGTCGTGAGGCTAGTAGACCACTGCCCACTAACCCCTGTGCACAGATTTGTTCTAGGGAAAGGGTGAACCAAATTTCCTGGATAAGGGGGCATGGCAGAGCTGACTCTGTGGGGATCAGGAGGAGAAGCCTGTGTGCCTCCAGAGTTTTGTAGCCTCTGCCCACCTCTCTGGGATGGCCATCTCCCATGGAGGCCTTTCTCCAATTGTCAACAGGCCAAAATATTCACCTACAAGGAAGCTGACATCATCCAGGTGCTGACATACCTGACACCATCCTATAAGGTTGGATGCATGTCGCCCAGATTCTGCTTTGTACTTTATGTCTGGACTAGGCTTGTCTTGACATGATCCATTTTCTAGGGTCTTGATCAGCCAGGAACAATCTCTCTCGCTTCCTCCCAGTGAAGTGATCTCAGACAACTCCTGCAGTCCACGTCCCGCTGAATAGCAGGATATGTGGGGCAGCTGATCCCCTGACAATATTCCCTCTAGAGATCCAGGACCCGCCCACATCCCACAAGGCCAGACGCCTGACTCTAGGGTTCCTTGTCTTTCCTCTGGGACCCTGTCTGCCATCTTCAGGACGGGCTTCAGGAAATCCAGGGAAGCTCCGCCCAGGACCAACCTGAGCCTCTGTCAGGGTCCATGTCTCTTGGGGCCTCACCTGTAGACACACTACCCTTTCCTCACTCAGCGGGTTGGATGCTTGTACCCACTGTTTCAAACTATGTTGTTTGGGGGATGCATACCTAGGAAGACTGGGGCAGGAATGTAAAGAAAGGCCATGGAATGATTAACCCTGAAGTCAGCAAACCAGCTAATCGGGGAGTGGGGTAGACAGATGTGTTTGCGGGGTAGATTTCATCTGGGGTTATGTGGTTTCTGTTTATTATTCCTCCTTAAATCGTGAGTGTGCATTTCACACATTCTCCTTCAGGAATGCTGCATTTCAAAATAAAAGGAGTTGTGCAAAATACACTGAAAGAGACATGACTACTTTTCCTCTCCTTAGCTACACAGACCAGGACTCAGACATGGAGGAAATTTTCATGAGAAACTGCAAGTATAAGGTGAAAACCTACTCTTGAAGCCTTGGATGTGGTAGAAACACTCACCTGGAATCTTTAAACAAAGAAAGTGGGAAGAAAAAGGCAGAGCCAGTATCAGAACAAAGACCCTCTCAGGCTGTTTGATGCAGCTGAGACCCTGCCCCCTCCCTGCCCATCCAGCTCATCCAGGACACATGCAAACAACACTTAGAGAGAAGAGGAGATGCCCCCCAAACTGGATTGAAGAGCCTTATTCAGGTCATTGTCATTAAAACTAAAAAAGCTTTTCTTAGAGAAATGTAAGACCGATTATCAATGCAGCTATATATTCAATAGAATAAAAAGAGAGGGGTAACAGGATAACAGGACGGATGGAAAGGAAGAACGGCTGTTTCCATAATAATGAGAGAGGGTAAATCATAACCGAGGCTATTTCAGGAGAGTGAAACCACTCTGATTCCTGCCCTGCACACTTGGGAGCAGCTATAATCCCAGTGAAAGTAGAACTTAGAAATAAAGTTGGTAAATATTTTTCACACTCTATTTGAGCTTTGACCATATAGATAGAAAGACCTAAGATTCTGGTCATGTGTAAATTGCTGTGATAAAGACAAATGATTATTCAGATGGAGACTAGCATAGACTTGGAAAATAGGGGGCATAATTCGCTGGGTTAAAAAAAATTAGATTTAGGGACTTCCCTGTCGAGCCGGTGGTTGAGACTTCGCCTTCCAATGCAGGGGGTGCGGGTTCGATCCCTAGTCGGGGAGCTAATATCCCATTTGCCTTACGGCCAAAAACCAAAACATAAAACAAAAGCAATATTGTAACATATTCAATAAAGACATTAAAGAGGGTCCACATTTTAAAAATCTTTAAAAAAATTTTTTAAAATTCAGATTTAGCAGAAAGATGATTTGGACAAGAAAAGAGTGCACAGGGCTAGCATGTAGTGAGCCATATACGGGGCGTCTTCCAAAGTCAGAGGACCTTAATGAAAACAGCCCACTGACACGTGACTCCAACTTCATGAGAGCCAGGAGCCAGAACCACAGAAAAAGAGCTGCTCTCCAGTCCTGGACACCTGAAAACACAGCTATCAAATGTTCCTCTTCTTCGTACTGTGGGGATGATGTGTCCTGAGCAATCCAACCCATGCACTTTGTTTTTCATCTAAAATATTGAATTTGGGAGATTCCTGGTGCTCCAGTGGTTAAGACTTAGCACTTCCATTGCAGGAGGCACGGGTGTGATCCCTGGTTGGGGAACTAAGATCCCACAGGCTGCGTGGCATGGCCAAAAAAAAAAAAAAAACAAAGGAAAGAACAGAAATACAAGAAACAAAAACTTTTGATTTCACTTAATTTAGAATTTAAAATAATTGCATTTGAAAACTGTCTTTCAGTTTCAAAAGAAAGTAATATTGAACTGTGGACACACGAGCCTGTTTTTTCAATGAATTCTCACAGGTGTTAGGTGTGCTGGGATTCCACCTGGAAACTGCACTGGCTCCTCATGGAAACATGTGACCTTGATGTCCCTGAGGAATGGGGGACATGACCTCCAGCCCACCTTCCATTCTGGAGAAACTTTGCAAAGAGCCCATTGTATTGAGGAGAACATCCTCCTGCAGGGCTGTCCCTGGACAGGGTTCATGATGCCAGGAGAGAGACAGCCCTGAGAACAGCCCTCTCTGGCTCAGCCCACTCAGATGCAGGTCAATGAGGAGGGACAACAACCATGAAAACCACACGTTGTCATTTGTCTGCATCCCTCTGCAGGGTCCTCAGATCTCCTCTCAGCTGCCGATGCTTCAACCACAGATGCAGATGAACAACCAGCAGAGTCACAGCAATGGAGAGCCTGTGAGCTCAGGGTAGGTTTTGGTCTCAACTTCTCCATGAACTTGGACCACCTTGTACAGTGCTACTACTTGTACCTGAGCTACAGTAATAATCTGCCTCATCCTCAGCCTGGAGCCCAGAGATGGTCAGGGAGGCCGTGTTCCCACACTTGGAGCCAGAGAAGCGATCAGGGATCCCTGAGGGTCGTTTATTGACTTCATAAATCAAGGTTTTGGGGGCCATGCCCGGGTGCTGTTGGTACCAGCCAACCTGATTATAACCCCCGACGTCACTGCTGGTTCCAGCACAGGAGATGGTGACTGTCTGTCTCGGATTCCCGGACACTGAGGGAGGCTGAGTCAGGGCAGACTGGGCCCAGGACCCTGGAAAGAGGAGAAACACACTCTGGTCAGTTCCATGTGGGGCCCAGGTCACACTGAGGACAAAGACACAAAGAATCAACCAGGTGTCGCCGGGGACCCTTCCCTGGAGGCCTCACCTGTGCCCTGAGTGAGGAGGGTGAGAAGGAGCAGAGCCTAGGCCATGGTGGAGACACGCCAGTCGCTGCCTTCTGAGCCCCAGCCCTGGGCCTGGGCCCCCAGACCTCTCTTATCCCCTCCCCCTCAGAGGAGGGAGGGGCCTCCATGCAAATCAGCTTCCTGCACCTGCCCCTCCTCATTCTCTCCTCAGCCCCTTTGACCTGGCCCTGGACACTAGATTTTCTGCATCTTGGGGGGAGAATATAGCTCAGGGATTAAAATCTTTTGACACAAGGATGACATGTATATGCAGGAGCATGAATTGTTTGTAGCTGGTTTGCAGGGAGAGAAAGACCAGCTAAAGGCCCTCAGGCAATGAGCTCCTGGACCTTCAGTGAGTGTCTCTGCTGGGACAGGGCTGTGTCTCTGGGAACCTCAGTGCAGGGGACACTCCACAGCGCCCTCTGTTGGACGCCCATCTCCAAGTTCTCTAACTTTGGGAAAGGGTCACGCCCACCAGGGGAAACACCTGCTGTTTGCTGGGAAGCTGGTGGGACCCTGAGCTGCAGCCTTGTCCCATCTCCGCCCCCACCTCTTTGTTCTGAAGCATCTGCACATCGAATCCACGAGCAGGTCCTTGACCACTAGCCCCCCCGCCCATTCTAGCCCCACTGAGCGCCAAGGGCACTCGTGTGAGGCCACCCATGGGGGGGTGGGGGCACCAGGCAGAAGCCAAGTCCTGAACCCGAGTCTGCCCTCCCCACTCTCCCCTTTGCCCTCTGAGCAGACAACTGTCCTTTCTCAGCTTCTGATTCTCACATGACAACTGAAGGCCATGAGCCCACTGGCCAGTGTCCTGACTAAGAAGAGGTTGACAAGAGGAGAGTGCAGATGTGATAAAGGGGCCTTTCTAGGCTCATGGCTGTGCCATTTGTTATGAAGTTGATCATCAAAGATTTCACCCCGTTTCATCTGTGTGTTACTGCTCTGGTCAATAGACGGGGTTTTCCTGCTTGTTTCCTCCACCTCCCCACATCCTCAGGCGACGAGAAAAGTGACCTTCTGCGGAATTCCCTGTTGGTCCAGTCATTAGGACTCCCCGCTTTCACTGCTGCGGCCCGGGTTCAATCCCTGGTCAGGGAAGTAGCATCACACAAGCCTCGTGGTGTGGCCAAAGTAATAATCATCATAATCATAATGATACTACTAATAACAACAATAATAATACTAATTCAAAGTACATATTCCAAAAAGAACAGCAACATAGAGACTCTGGACTGAATTGTTTAGGGAGACTGTCTTCCTGCAGGGCTGTCCCCGGACAGGGTTCACCGATGCCAGGAAAGGGACAACTCTGAGACCCAGAGTCTGTCCCCAACCCTCCCTGGCTCAGCCCACTCAGATGCAGGTCAAAGAGGAGGGACAACAAACATGAAAACCACACGTTGTCATTTGTCTTCATCCCTCTTAAGGGTCCTCAGATCTCCTCTCAGCTGCCAATGCTTCTACCACAGATGCAGATGAGCAACCAGCAGAGTCACAGCAACAGGGAGTCTGTGAGCTCAGGGCAGGTTTTGGTCTCACTTCTCCATGAACTTGGACCACTGTGCACAGTGTAACCACTTCCAGCTGAACTACAGTAATAATCGGCCTCGTCCTCAGCCTGGAGCCCAGAGATGGTCAGGGAGGCTGTGTTCCCAGACTTGGACCCAGAGAAGCGATCAGGGATCCCTGAGGGTCGTTTATTGACCTGATAAATCAAGGTTTTGGGGGCCGTGCCTGGGCGCTGTTGGTACCAGCCGACATAATTATATTTCCCGATGTCACTACTGGTTCCAGCACAGGTGATGGTGACTGTCTGTCCCGGATTCCCGGACACTGAGGGAGGCTGAGTCAGGCCAGACTGGGCCCAGGACCCTGCAAAGAGGAGAAACACACTCTGGTCAGTTCCATGTGGGGCCCAGGTCACCCTGAGGACAAAGACACAAAGGATCAGCCAGATGTCCGTGGGTTCCCTTCCCTGGAGGCCTCACCTGTGCCCTGAGTGAGGAGGGTGACAAGGAGCAGAGCCCAGGCCATGGTGGAGACACGCCAGTCGCTGCCTTCTGAGCCCCCAGCCCTAGGCCTGCTCCCCCAGACCTCTCTTATCCCCTAACCCCTCAGAGGAGGGAGGGGCCTCCATGCAAATCAGCTTCCTGCACCTGCCCCTCCTCCCCACCTCTGCTCACCCCCTCTGACACAGTTTGTTCCAGATTCTTCTGCATCCCTGGACAGCAGAGATTACTGGAGAATCAACTCCTTCACATGGTGTGTGAGGACAGACCGAGTCCATGACATGATGTGGGAAAGGAATCCAGCCCGGGATTTCCTGTCTCTCCTGGTGTGAGAGTCATCGTGCTTCCTGGGGGAGGAATCCCAGAAGGTCCCCTCTGTGCTCTTGGGACAAAGGAGAGGCCCTGAGCCCAGGCGGCTGAAGGATCCAACTGCCCCACTTTCCGGGAGTCAGAGGCAGAGCTGGGCACCAGAATCCCCTCAACCCCTTTTTGAAAAAAATTTTATTGAAGGGACTTCCCTGGCGGTCCAGTGGTTAAGGCTCTGCGCGTCCACTGCAGAGGGTGTGGGTTTGATCCCTGGTCGGGGGACTGAGATTCTGCATGCAGAGCAGCATGGCCAAGAAATAAAAAAAGAAAGAAAAAGGAAAAAAAGAAAATACAAACAAAAATTTTATTGATGTATAGTTGAATTACAATGTTGTGTGAATTTCTGCTGTATAGCAAAGTGACAGGTATACATTTATATATACACTCTTTTTTGTATTCTTTTCCATTATGGTTTATCACAGGATATTGAATACAGTTCCCTGTGCTATACCGTGGAAGCTTGTTGTCTATCCATGCTATGTATAGTAGTTTGTATCTCCTGATCCCAAGCTCCCAATCCATTCCTCCCCCAGACAGAGCTCCCTCTTTTCCCCCTCAGTTGAGAGGGTCCTCATGTTCCCCTCCAGCCTCTGTCTCTGCAGTGCTCTGAGTCCGAGGCCCGAGACTGAGCCCTGGGCCATTTATTAGCACTTTTGAAGATGATTTGTTGGTGTACAAATGCATTGGGACATAAGAAGTGTTCCATGGGGAGCCCCTCTTGAAACTTCATACAGGACAGTATAAGCCACAGGTACCTTCCCCAAATCCTGACCCTTGCTGCCCCCTGGTGGCTGCAAATGGTGCCAACCAAGCCCCAGGAACCTGAGGGACAGAAAACAACCCAGTTCCCAGGCGGGCCACTGTGCAGCTCATTGCAGGACGTGTCCCAAGAGCAGGTCCAAGTCTGTGTAAATGAACTGACATGGAAAGCACAGTTCACAAAAAGCTGGATGGAATTAACCACCTGGACTCAACCGGGCAGAGAGTCTGATTAAACCAAAATGCCAACATAGAATTTAAAGACCCATAGTTTCACCACAAAATATTAGCCACACCAGGATAGACTGAAATCACTGGGCATGTGGAAAACCAGAACTTCTCAACTGTATGGAAGGGAAAGTTAACAGAGCATGTCTCACAGATCTGCTGGAATTATGTCACAAAGATATTCAACCAGTTTGTTAAAAATGATGCAAGAAATAAGGACAGAACCTCCTGAAGTCAATAGAGAGATAAAGTTTCAGCCAATATATGAGAGAAAAATCTAAAAAGGAGTGATATATGTATATGTATAACTGATTCAATTTGCTGTACAGCAGAAACTAACACAACAGTGTAAATCTACTATATTCCAATAAAAAATTTTTAAAAAAGAAAGTCTCAGCTAAGCAATGGAAGGTGGAAAAAAACACACTGAATCTACTACAGAGAAAATTACAGCAGATGGGATTAATGACAGACAGAGCATTGGATAACAAAAGATTTCTGACTTGAAGTCATGCAATGGAAACAGTCCCTTGTTCAACATAGGGCGGGAATATGAATTTAAAAGAATGAAGTAGTATCCACAAATTGTAGGACTTCAATTGACCTAATACACAAATAATTGGAGTTCCCAAAGGAGAGGAAACAGAGAGACACAGGGAAACCCTCACATCCAGAATCTTGACAAGCCCCAAGGTGTAGAAATGTGAAGGCAACTGGATCAAGTTTCATTGTAACGAAATCTTGAGGTGTGGACAATTTTTGAGACCCCTCTTCAGGTTGATTGACTATTGGTATGTTAGGAAAATGTCAGCTAAAGAAATAGTTCTGGGACTTCCCTGGTGGTCCAGTGGTTAACACGTCATGCTTCCAATGCAGGGGGCACGGTTTCCATCCCTGGTCAGGGAACTAAGATCCCACATGCCACTTGGTGGGGTCAAAAAAAGAAAACAAAAACCAGTTCCCTGCGGATTCTACCACAATGTTTCCTCCTCTCTCCCCCTCTCCCCAGCCTCACAACACAAAAGCCTGTCCCAGAGTTCTCCACTCTGATTATTATGGATGACGTGGAATGAATGCACAACTATGATTGTTTCTTTCAAACCCAAGTCAAACAATACTGATAGTTAGAGGCATATATGAGAGTTCAGGAAGAGTCCAAAGAACATAGGAGTACAGAAAAACAGAAATATGGAAGCCAAGATGCATGTCGACAAGGGTTAGCCGACTTCCTCCTGAGAAAGGCCAGTCCCAGGTCTGCAGTGGTGCTAAGTAGACCTGTCATTCCGTAGATCGTGATCGGTGGTGAGTATGGTCGTGATGAGCTGAGATAACTTAACAATTATAATGAGTGTGAGTCCTTACAGAAGCAAGTAGATCTCCAGATTCTCTCTCCTTTTAGTCGTGAGGCTAGTAGACCACTGCCCACTAACCCCTGTGCACAGATTTGTTCTAGGGAAAGGGTGAACCAAATTTCCTGGATAAGGGGGCATGGCAGAGCTGACTCTGTGGGGATCAGGAGGAGAAGCCTGTGTGCCTCCAGAGTTTTGTAGCCTCTGCCCACCTCTCTGGGATGGCCATCTCCCATGGAGGCCTTTCTCCAATTGTCAACAGGCCAAAATATTCACCTACAAGGAAGCTGACATCATCCAGGTGCTGACATACCTGACACCATCCTGTAAGGTTGGATGCATGTCGCCCAGATTCTGCTTTGTACTTTATGTCTGGACTAGGCTTGTCTTGACATGATCCATTTTCTAGGGTCTTGATCAGCCAGGAACAATCTCTCTCGCTTCCTCCCAGTGAAGTGATCTCAGACAACTCCTGGAGTCCACGTCCCGCTGAATAGCAGGATATGTGGGGCAGCTGATCCCCTGACAATATTCCCCCTAGAGATCCAGGACCCGCCCACATCCCACAAGGCCAGACGCCTGAATCTAGGGTTCCTTGTCTTTCCTCTGGGACCCTGTCTGCCATCTCCAGGACGGGCTCCAGGAAATCCAGGGAAGCTCCGCCCAGGACCAAGCTGAGCCTCTGTTAGGGTCCATGTCTCTTGGGGCCTCACCTGTAGACACACTACCCTTTCCTCACTCAGCGGGTTGGATGCTTGTACCCACTGTTTCAAACTATGTTGTTTGGGGGATGCATACCTAGGAAGACTGGGGCAGGAATGTAAAGACAGGCCATGGAATGATTAACCCTGAAGTCAGCAAACCAGCTAATCGGGGAGTGGGGTAGACAGATGTGTTTGCGGGGTAGATTTCATCTGGGATTATGTGGTTTCTGTTTATTATTCCTCCTTAAATCGTGAGTGTGCATTTCACACATTCTCCTTCAGGAATGCTGCATTTCAAAATAAAAGGAGTTGTGCAAAATACACTGAAAGAGACATGACTACTTTTCCTCTCCTTAGCTACACAGACCAGGACTCAGACATGGAGGAAATTTTCATGAGAAACTGCAAGTATAAGGTGAAAACCTACTCTTGAAGCCTTGGATGTGGTAGAAACACTCACCTGGAATCTTTAAACAAAGAAAGTGGGAAGAAAAAGGCAGAGCCAGTATCAGAACAAAGACCCTCTCAGGCTGTTTGATGCAGCTGAGACCCTGCCCCCTCCCTGCCCATCCAGCTCGTCCAGGACACATGCAAACAACACTTAGAGAGAAGAGGAGATGCCCCCCAAACTGGATTGAAGAGCCTTATTCAGGTCATTGTCATTAAAACTAAAAAAGCTTTTCTTAGAGAAATGTAAGACTGATTATCAATGCAGCTATATATTCAATAGAATAAAAAGAGAGGGGTAACAGGATAACAGGACGGATGGAAAGGAAGAACGGCTGTTTCCATAATAGTGAGAGAGGGTAAATCATAACCGAGGCTATTTCAGGAGAGTGAAACCACTCTGATTCCTGCCCTGCACACTTGGGAGCAGCTATAATCCCAGTGAAAGTAGAACTTAGAAATAAAGTTGGTAAATATTTTTCACACTCTATTTGAGCTTTGACCATATAGATAGAAAGACCAAAGATTCTGGTCATGTGTAAATTGCTGTGATAAAGACAAATGATTATTCAGATGGAGACTAGCATAGACTTGGAAAATAGGGGGCATAATTCGCTGGGTTAAAAAAAATTAGATTTAGGGACTTCCCTGTCGAGCCGGTGGTTGAGACTTCGCCTTCCAATGCAGGGGGTGCGGGTTCGATCCCTAGTCGGGGAGCTAATATCCCATTTGCCTTACGGCCAAAAACCAAAACATAAAACAAAAGCAATATTGTAACATATTCAATAAAGACATTAAAGAGGGTCCACATTTTAAAAATCTTTAAAAAAATTTTTTAAAATTCAGATTTAGCAGAAAGATGATTTGGACAAGAAAAGAGTGCACAGGGCTAGCATGTAGTGAGCCATATACGGGGCGTCTTCCAAAGTCAGAGGACCTTAATGAAAACAGCCCACTGACACGTGACTCCAACTTCATGAGAGCCAGGAGCCAGAACCACAGAAAAAGAGCTGCTCTCCAGTCCTGGACACCTGAAAACACAGCTATCAAATGTTCCTCTTCTTCGTACTGTGGGGATGATGTGTCCTGAGCAATCCAACCCATGCACTTTGTTTTTCATCTAAAATATTGAATTTGGGAGATTCCTGGTGCTCCAGTGGTTAAGACTTAGCACTTCCATTGCAGGAGGCACGGGTGTGATCCCTGGTTGGGGAACTAAGATCCCACAGGCTGCGTGGCATGGCCAAAAAAAAAAAAAAACAAAGGAAAGAACAGAAATACAAGAAACAAAAACTTTTGATTTCACTTAATTTAGAATTTAAAATAATTGCATTTGAAAACTGTCTTTCAGTTTCAAAAGAAAGTAATATTGAACTGTGGACACACGAGCCTGTTTTTTCAATGAATTCTCACAGGTGTTAGGTGTGCTGGGATTCCACCTGGAAACTGCACTGGCTCCTCATGGAAACATGTGACCTTGATGTCCCTGAGGAATGGGGGACATGACCTCCAGCCCACCTTCCATTCTGGAGAAACTTTGCAAAGAGCCCATCGTATTGAGGAGGACATCGTCCTGCAGGGCTGTCCCTGGACAGGGTTCATGATGCCAGGAGAGAGACAGCCCTGAGAACAGCCCTCTCTGGCTCAGCCCACTCAGATGCAGGTCAATGAGGAGGGACAACAACCATGAAAACCACACGTTGTCATTTGTCTGCATCCCTCTGCAGGGTCCTCAGATCTCCTCTCAGCTGCCGATGCTTCAACCACAGATGCAGATGAACAACCAGCAGAGTCACAGCAATGGAGAGCCTGTGAGCTCAGGGTAGGTTTTGGTCTCAACTTCTCCATGAACTTGGACCACCTTGTACAGTGCTACTACTTGTACCTGAGCTACAGTAATAATCTGCCTCATCCTCAGCCTGGAGCCCAGAGATGGTCAGGGAGGCCGTGTTCCCACACTTGGAGCCAGAGAAGCGATCAGGGATCCCTGAGGGTCGTTTATTGACTTCATAAATCAAGGTTTTGGGGGCCATGCCTGGGTGCTGTTGGTACCAGCCAACCTGATTATAACCCCCGACGTCACTGCTGGTTCCAGCACAGGAGATGGTGACTGTCTGTCCCAGATTCCCGGACACTGAGGGAGGCTGAGTCAGGGCAGACTGGGCCCAGGACCCTGGAAAGAGGAGAAACACACTCTGGTCAGTTCCATGTGGGGCCCAGGTCACACTGAGGACAAAGACACAAAGAATCAACCAGGTGTCGCCGGGGACCCTTCCCTGGAGGCCTCACCTGTGCCCTGAGTGAGGAGGGTGAGAAGGAGCAGAGCCTAGGCCATGGTGGAGACACGCCAGTCGCTGCCTTCTGAGCCCCAGCCCTGGGCCTGGGCCCCCAGACCTCTCTTATCCCCTCCCCCTCAGAGGAGGGAGGGGCCTCCATGCAAATCAGCTTCCTGCACCTGCCCCTCCTCATTCTCTCCTCAGCCCCTTTGACCTGGCCCTGGACACTAGATTTTCTGCATCTTGGGGGGAGAATATAGCTCAGGGATTAAAATCTTTTGACACAAGGATGACATGTATATGCAGGAGCATGAATTGTTTGTAGCTGGTTTGCAGGGAGAGAAAGACCAGCTAAAGGCCCTCAGGCAATGAGCTCCTGGACCTTCAGTGAGTGTCTCTGCTGGGACAGGGCTGTGTCTCTGGGAACCTCAGTGCAGGGGACACTCCACAGCGCCCTCTGTTGGACGCCCATCTCCAAGTTCTCTAACTTTGGGAAAGGGTCACGCCCACCAGGGGAAACACCTGCTGTTTGCTGGGAAGCTGGTGGGACCCTGAGCTGCAGCCTTGTCCCATCTCCGCCCCCACCTCTTTGTTCTGAAGCATCTGCACATCGAATCCACGAGCAGGTCCTTGACCACTAGCCCCCCCGCCCATTCTAGCCCCACTGAGCGCCAAGGGCACTCGTGTGAGGCCACCCATGGGGGGGCGGGGGCACCAGGCAGAAGCCAAGTCCTGAACCCGAGTCTGCCCTCCCCACTCTCCCCTTTGCCCTCTGAGCAGACAACTGTCCTTTCTCAGCTTCTGATTCTCACATGACAACTGAAGGCCATGAGCCCACTGGCCAGTGTCCTGACTAAGAAGAGGTTGACAAGAGGAGAGTGCAGATGTGATAAAGGGGCCTTTCTAGGCTCATGGCTGTGCCATTTGTTATGAAGTTGATCATCAAAGATTTCACCCCGTTTCATCTGTGTGTTACTGCTCTGGTCAATAGACGGGGTTTTCCTGCTTGTTTCCTCCACCTCCCCACATCCTCAGGCCACGAGAAAAGTGACCTTCTGCGGAATTCCCTGTTGGTCCAGTCATTAGGACTCCCCGCTTTCACTGCTGCGGCCCGGGTTCAATCCCTGGTCAGGGAAGTAGCATCACACAAGCCTCGTGGTGTGGCCAAAGTAATAATCATCATAATCATAATGATACTACTAATAACAACAATAATAATACTAATTCAAAGTACATATTCCAAAAAGAACAGCAACATAGAGACTCTGGACTGAATTGTTTAGGGAGACTGTCTTCCTGCAGGGCTGTCCCCGGACAGGGTTCACCGATGCCAGGAAAGGGACAACTCTGAGACCCAGAGTCTGTCCCCAACCCTCCCTGGCTCAGCCCACTCACATGCAGGTCAAAGAGGAGGGACAACAAACATGAAAACCACACGGTGTCATTTGTCTTCATCCCTCTTCAGGGTCCTCAGATCTCCTCTCAGCTGCCAATGCTTCTACCACAGATGCAGATGAGCAACCAGCAGAGTCACAGCAACGTAGAGCCTGTGAGCTCAGGGCAGGTTTTGGTCTCACTTCTCCATGAACTTGGATCATTGTGCATAGTGTTACCACTTCTATATGAGCTACAGTAATAATCGGCCTCGTCCTCAGCCTGGAGCCCAGAGATGGTCAGGGAGGCCGTGTTCTCAGACTTGGACCCAGAGAAGCGATCAGGGATCCCTGAGGGTCGTTTATAGACCTTATAAATCAAGATTTTGGGGGCCGTGCCTGGGCGCTGTTGGTACCAGCTGACATAGTTATAACCCCCGATGTCACTGCTGGTTCCAGCACAGGTGATGGTGACTGTCTGTCCTGGATTCCCGGACACTGAGGGAGGCTGAGTCAGGCCAGACTGGGCCCAGGACCCTGCAAAGAGGAGAAACACACTCTGGTCAGCTCCATGTGGGGCCCAGGTCACCCTGAGGACAAAGACACAAAGGATCAGCCAGATGTCCGTGGGTTCCCTTCCCTGGAGGCCTCACCTGTGCCCTGAGTGAGGAGGGTGACAAGGAGCAGAGCCCAGGCCATGGTGGAGACACGCCAGTCGCTGCCTTCTGAACCGCCAGCCCTAGGCCTGCTCCCCCAGACCTCTCTTATCCCCTCCCCTCCAGAGGAGGGAGGGGCCTCCATGCAAATCTGCTTCCTGCACCTGCCCCTCCTTCCCACCTCTGCTCAGCCCCCTATGACACGGTTTGTTCCAGATTCTTCTGCATCCCTGGATAGCAGAGATTACTGGAGAATCAACTCCTTCACATGGTGTGTGAGGACAGACCGAGTCCATGACATGATGTGGGAAAGGAATCCAGCCCGGGATTTCCTGTCTCTCCTGGTGTGAGAGTCATCGTGCTTCCTGGGGGAGGAATCCCAGAAGGTCCCCTCTGTGCTCTTGGGACAAAGGAGAGGCCCTGAGCCCAGGCGGCTGAAGGATCCATCTGCCCCACTTTCCGGGAGTCAGAGGCAGAGCTGGGCACCAGAATCCCCTCAACTCCTTTTTGAAAAAAATTTTATTGAAGGGACTTCCCTGGCGGTCCAGTGGTTAAGGCTCTGCGCTTCCACTGCAGAGGGTGTGGGTTTGATCCCTGGTCGGGGGACTGAGATTCTGCATGCAGAGCAGCATGGCCAAAAAATAAAAAAAGAAAGAAAAAGGAAAAAAAGAAAATACAAACAAAAATTTTATTGAAGTATAGTTGAATTACAATGTTGTGTGAATTTCTGCTGTACAGCAAAGTGACAGGTATACATTTATATATACACTCTTTTTTGTATTCTTTTCCATTATGGTTTATCACAGGATATTGAATACAGTTCCCTGTGCTATACCGTGGAAGCTTGTTGTCTATCCATGCTATGTATAGTAGTTTGTATCTCCTGATCCCAAGCTCCCAATCCATTCCTCCCCCAGACAGAGCTCCCTCTTTTCCCCCTCAGTTGAGAGGGTCCTCATGTTCCCCTCCAGCCTCTGTCTCTGCAGTGCTCTGAGTCCGAGGCCCGAGACTGAGCCCTGGGCCATTTATTAGCACTTTTGAAGATGATTTGTTGGTGTACAAATGCATTGGGACATAAGAAGTGTTCCATGGGGAGCCCCTCTTGAAACTTCATACAGGACAGTATAAGCCACAGGTACCTTCCCCAAATCCTGACCCTTGCTGCCCCCTGGTGGCTGCAAATGGTGCCAACCAAGCCCCAGGAACCTGAGGGACAGAAAACAACCCAGTTCCCAGGCGGGCCACTGTGCAGCTCATTGCGGGACGTGTCCCAAGAGCAGGTCCAAGTCTGTGTAAATGAACTGACATGGAAAGCACAGTTCACAAAAAGCTGGATGGAATTAACCACCTGGACTCAACTTGGCAGAGAGTCTGATTAAACCAAAATGCCAACATAGGATTTAGACACGACCTGTAGTTTCACCACATAATACTGGCCACACAAGGATACACTGAAATCACTGGGCATAAGGAAAACCAGAACTTCTCAACTGTATGGAAGGGAAAGTTAACAGAGCGTGTCTCACATATCTGCTGGATTTATGTCACAAAGATGTTCAACCAGTTTGTTAAAAATAATGCAAGAAATAAGGACAGAACCTCCTGAAGTCAATAGAGAGATAGAAAGTCTCAGCCAATATATGGGAGAAAAATCTAAAAAAGAGTGATATATGTATAACTGATTCACTTTGCTGTATAGCAGTAACTAACACAAGAGTGTAAATCTACTATATTCCAATAAAAATTTTTTTAAAAAAGAAAGTCTCAGCCAAGCAATAGAAGGTGGAAGAAAACAGACAGTGAACCTACTACAGGGAACACAGCAGCAGACGGTATTCATGACAGACAGAGCATTGGATAATGAAAGATTTCTGACTCAAAGTCATTGCAATGGAAACAGTTCCATATCCAACACAGAGGGGGAAAATGAATTTAAAAGAATGAAAAAGTATCCACAAGTTGTGGGACTTCAATTGACCTAATACACAAATAATTGGGGTTCCCAAAGGAGAAGAGACAGAGAGGCACAGAGAAACCCTCATATCCGGAAACTCAACAAACCCCAGCGTCTTGAAATGTGAAGGCAATCACATCTAGTTTCATTGTAACAAAATTTTCATGTGTGGATAGTTTTTGAGACCCCTCTTCAGGTGGATTGACTATTGATACGTTAGGAAAATGTCAGCTAAAGAAATAGTTCTGGGACTTACCAGGTGGGCCAGTGGTTCAGACGTTGTGCTTCCAATGCAGGGGGCACGGGTTTATTCAATCCCTGGTCGGGAAACTAAGCACCCACATGCCGCGCAGTGCGGTCAAAAAAAAAAAAAAAACCAGTTCCCTGCGGATTCTACCACAATGTTTCTCCCTCTCTCTCCCTCTCCCCAACCTCACAACACAAACGCCCGTTCCAGAGTTCTTCACTCTGGTTATTATGGGTGACGTGGAATGAATGCACAACTATGATTGTTTCTTTTAAACCCAAGTCAAACAATACTGATAGTCAGAGTCATATATCAGAGTTCAGGAAGAGTCCAGAAAAGCACAAATATGGAAGCCAAGAGGCATGTCGACAAGTGTTTACTGACTTTTTCCTGAGAAAGGCCAGTCACAGATCTGCAGTGGTGCTAAGTAGACCTGTCATTCCTTAGGTCGTGATCAGTGGTGAGTATGGCTATGATGAGCTGAGATAACTTAACAATTGTAATGAGTGTGAGTCCTTACAGAAGCAGGTAGATCCCCAGATTCTCTCTCCTCTTAGTCATGAAGCTGGTAGACCACTGCCCACTAACCCCTGTGCACAGATTTGTTCTAGGGAAAGGGTAAACCACATGTCCTGAATAAGGGGGCATGGCAGAGCTGACTCTGTGGGGATCAGGAGGAGAAGCCTGTGTGCCTCCAGAGTTTTGTAGCCTCTGCCCACCTCTCTGGAATGGCCATCTCCCATGGAGGCCTTTCTCTAATAGGCAACTGGCAGAAATATTCACCTACAAGGAAGCTGACATCATCCAGGTGCTGACATACCTGACACCATCCTGTAAGGTTGGATGCGTGTCGCCCGGATTCTGATTTGTACTTTATGTCTGGACTAGGCTTGTCTTGACATGATCCATTTTCTAGGGTCTTGATCAGCCAGGAACAATCTCTCTCGCTTCCTCCCAGTGAAGTGATCTCAGACAACTCCTGGAGTCCATGTCCCGCTGAATAGCAGGAAATGTGGGACAGCTGATCCCCTGACAATATTCCCCTTAGAGATGCAGGACCCACCCACATCCCACAAGGCCAGATGCCTGACTCTAGGGTTCCTTGTCTTTCCTCTGGGACCCTGTCTGCCATCTTCAGGACAGGCTCCAGGAAATCCAGGGAAGCTCCGCCCAGGACCAACCTGAGCCTCTGTCAGGGTCCATGTCTCTTGGGGCCTCACCTGTAGACACACTACCCTTTCCTCACTCAGCGGGTTGGACGCTTGTACCCACTGTTTCAAACTATGTTGTTTGGGGGATGCATACCTAGGAAGACTGGGGCAGGAATGTAAAGAAAGACCATGGAATGATTAACCCTGAAGTCAGCAAACCAGCTAATCGGGGAGTGGGGTAGACAGATGTGTTTGCGGGGTAGATTTCGTCTGGGGTTATGTGGTTTCTGTTTATTATTCCTCCTTAAATCGTGAGTGTGCATTTCACACATTCTTCTTCAGGAATGCTGCATTTCAAAATAAAAGGAATTGTGCAAAATACACTGAAAGAGACATGACTACTTTTCCTCTCCTTAGCTACATAGACCAGGATTCATACATGGAGGAAATTTTCATGAGAAACTGCAAGTATAAGGTGAAAACCTACTCTTGAAGCCTTGGATGTGGTAGAAACACTCACCTGGAATCTTTGAACAAAGAAAGTGGGAAGAAAAAGACAGAGCCAGTATCGGAACAAAGACCTTCTCAGGCTGTTTGATGCAGCTGAGACCCTGCCCCCTCCCTGCCCATCCAGCTCGTCCAGGACACATGCAAACAACACATACACTGAAGGGGAGATGCCCCCACCAGGGATCCTTGGGAGGCTCTGAGAAGGAGAGAAGATGAAACCTTGACTGCCTCCTGAAGACGTCCCTGAGGGGAATGTCGTGTTTTTATTTCATCTCGTGAAGTGAGGTGAACCTAGAATTTTCATTCCTTAGACCCCGAAAGGATCACTCTGTAGTGGGTTGTGACAGGAGAGAGAAAAAATGAATGTGGATCTGTGAATTGATTACTTGATCCATCAGATGAAGTACATCCTTATAATGCAGTATTATTCGGCTGTAAGAAGGGGGAAGTAGTGAATATGCTTCCACAGGAATGAGCCTTGAAACATTAGGATATGTGGGGGGATTCTGGCACAAAGGTCCGAGGGAGACAGGGAGGGACTGCAGGTGGATGAGGTGTGTCTTGAGGGGCAGGAAGCATCTGGACTCTGGAGTGATCATGGACTAACTTGTCAATACATTAAAAACCCTGATTCTACACCTTAAATGATGACTGTGATTTCATGTGAACTCTGTCTAAAAGAAATGTATTAAGCCTTAGATGCTGATGGATGAAACCTATTCCCAGTGGTTCAGAAAATGAATGTTTTGTTTATGTGTGTGGGTGTGTTGAGTATGTATATTTATGGATGTTTATATATGTATACACATCCAAGTACATACATGTATACACACACACACACACACACACACACACACATATATAGGCAGAGAGAGAAAATGAGAGATAAGCTGACATAATGAAAAGTGAAGATGACAATAGTTAAAAATGATGGATCTGGGAAAAAGGTATGAAGCAGTTCTTTATGAAATCTTCAAATTCATTTAAGTTTGTAATTATTGGCAAATAAAATAATAACAAACAAGCAACAAATGAAAGCCTGTATTTAAGAGTGAAGGGGCTGGAGGGAGCTAAAGGGAGGTTTTGGTCTCACTTCCCCATGACCTTGGACCACTGTGCAAAGTGCTACTACTTGTATATGAGCTGCAGTAATCATCAGCCTCGTCCTCAGCCTGGAGCCCAGAGATGGTCAGGGAGGCCATGTTCCCAGACTTGGAGCCAGAGAAGTGAACAGGGATCCCTGAGGGTCGTTTATTGACATCATAAATCAAGATTTTGGGGGCCGTGCCTGGGCGCTGTTGGTACCAGCCTGCATCGTTATATGTCCCGATGTCACTACTGGTTCCAGCACAGGAGATGGTGACTGTCTGTCCTGGATTCCCGGACACTGAGGGAGGCTGAGTCAGGGCAGACTGGGCCCAGGACCCTGGAAAGAGGAGAAACACACTCTGGTCAGTTCCGTGCTGGGGCCCAAGTCACCCTGAGGACAAAGACGCAAAGGATCAGCCAGGTGTCCATGGGGTCCCTTCCCTGGAGGCCTCACCTGTGCCCTGAGTGAGGAGGGTGACAAGGAGCAGAGCCCAGGCCATGGTGGAGACGCCCCAGACGCTGCCTTCTGAGCCCCCAGCCCTGGGCCTGCTCCCCCAGACCTCTCTTATCCCCTCCCCTCCAGAGGAGGGAGGGGCCTCCATGCAAATCTGCTCCCTGCACCTGCCTGTCCTCACCACCTCTGCTCTAGCCCTTGACTCTGGGAACGTCTGCGTCCCTGGACAGCAGAGCTGCCTGAGAGATTAAAACAGGTTATCATGTATTTTCTGATTCAGGACAGACTGAGAAGGTGACAGAGGCCAGGACCCGGAGCCCAGCTGGCTGTGTCCTCTCCTCCTGTGGGGGATCATGGTGGATGCAGAGGGATCCTAGGACTCCCCTCCTTTTGCAAGGAGGAGGGGAGCAGGGCATCTATGCTGGGGAGGAGAGGACATCCCGTGACCCCTCTTCCAGGGACTCAGGCAGAGCCGGGGACCCTCTCCTTGTCCCTCATGCCCTCCCCAGTCCCCTAGGCTAAGGTGCTCAGGCATCACTCTCTCCGCTGCTCTGTGGTGGTTTGAGGTTGGAGATGCTCCCTGGCATGTCCACTACAGGAATTATGGGATATAGTAGATATCGGACACCCCTCCCTCGTGACCTCCTTAGGCCTGGCTCGGGAGCAGCTGCTGAGATTTTGAACAGGACGGAATGACAACACAGACAACCTCCCCCAAATCCGGGCCCTGCTGCCCCCCGGTGGCCTCAGTGGTGAGAGCTGAGCCCAGGGAGATAGCTGAGTTGGGCTGGACACCCAGGTCTCCCCCTCCGCAGCTCAGTGCTAGGCCCGCATCCCTGCAGACAAGCCTCACCTTCCCTCGACTTCCTCCAGAATGAGGTACGTCACCTGCAAAATCAGGAGGCCCAGATGCCCCCCTCAGGGTCACCTTGCTCGTCCCAGGAGGGCCTTGTCACAGGGTTTAGTGATGGGGGATGGAAGTGGGCTCAGGGCCGAGGGAACCTGAGATATAAGTTAATCCTATCTCGTTAAGGATGCGGAGGAGAGAAACAGGCCCCTGAGAAATGCCTGAATCCTCAAATGTAGAAAAAAGGATAATGTGAGACACAGAGAGAGCTCCGTCCAGATGGAGAATGACCCAGGGAATCAAGGGGGAGATTCTGGGGCTGAGGCTCTGGAGGAGGGACCGGGTCAGGAGGGGCCTGGGGGTCCAGCTCTGGGTCCTATCCTCGGGGATGGGGGTCATGGGGACACAGACTTTCCCTGTCTTCCCCTTTGTGCCTTTGAGACGCCCTCACCTCAGAGCCTGGCACCTTCCTGAGGTAAAAGCTCTTCATCACAGACACGCTTCCCCAAGGGTGTTTTTCCAGAAACAGATGAGTTTGCAGTAAATATTACACTCAGGATGACGGGTCCTTTCTGGATGGAAATGGACATGACCCCTCGGGCAATGGACTAGGAGTTTATGAAACACAAATACTCTGATGAAGGTTTTTAGTGTCACTGTTCGTATCACACGACCACATTCCAGGAGCTAAGGGGGTGAGGCCCTGGCCGAGCTTGGGGTGGGTGAAGGGGGGCCTCTGGGGACGGGAAAGGAAAAGTGGGCGGGGAAGTGTTAGCTCTGGGTTTGAGACAATCGTTGGTGTGTGTTTCACAGAGGTATGTGCTGTACTATGTAGACATTCACTTAATGATGTCTTTTTTTGAGATTATAATAAAGCGGGGACTGGTTCAGGAACTTCTCACAAGTCAATCAGTCACGCATCTGACACCAGGTCAGATCCCAGCGGTTTGGGTCTTTGTCTGCGGGGGTCGCTGTGGACAGGCCTCCTGTGATCACTCCAGGCGTCCAGTGCTTCCTGCAAGAAGCAAACCCCGGGGTCACGGGAGCTGCCTTGCCTCTGCTGCACGTTTGTTCATACAAGCAGCAACTCAGGGCCCCTCATGATTCGGGCGTCACAGTTGAATTAAAAATTCCTGAGATGTTTACGCCCACTCAATAAAACATGACGGAAATATAATAAGAATGACTGCCACTAAGGGAGGAAAATTACTACTAACACATAATAGGAGTAATAAGCAATAAAGTAAAAACATATACCTATTAAGAATCACTAAAATCAATTACTGGATTCTTACCTTTTTGGAAAAATTAAATATGGGATTCATTAAATACTAACAGTGTAAGAAAAGAAAGATAAAATATCCAGAAAAGTTTAATGACACCTGACCCAGAAATTCAATGGACACATAAAGGTAACAGCCCAGCGATGCTGATCCCTCGTTGCGGTGAATAATAACAACAATAGCAGATATCTGACCATAGAGAAAGCTAAGCCATTTCATGTTACCTCCACCCAAAGTGGCTTTTCTCGCATCATTGTAAAATTATATTCATATATAGTTAAATTATTTGAAGCATCACAGGAAGCTGCCACTACAGCCTGAGACTCCACACACTGCACACCAGGACAGTGGTGGCTCCAGAATCTCCTACTGAAGCATCCTCTGCTCGCCACACCTACCATGGGGTTTTGTTGGGAATTATCCCCGTTGTAAAAACAGAAACTAATTTCGCATCAGGAGATTGTATCCCACCTTTACAGGAGACACTCATAGAGGCCACGGTGGCTCCCGACCCCCTGTGCACAGGTGACTCTTGGTAAAGATCCAACTGGTGCCCTTACAGTCAGGGAGCAAGTCTCCCCGCAGGTGCCACAGAGGATCCCGGAACAGTGGCCTCTGTGCCACCTCTGTCGTCTCCACCAGGACACACACCTGTCGGGCAGCTGCAGTGTCTCACCAGCCTTACACACAAGGGACCCTGACTCAGGACACGGCTCAGTGTCCAGTAACTGAGACCCCTTCCCCCTGTGCTGTGACCCAGCTGCTGGGGGGTCCCTGTATGACCCTGTTCAAGCCAAGGTGATTCAAGCATGATGATACTGACCTATGTGTTTATAAGTAAAGAAAGAAGGTAACAGGTAAAAGCTTAGAAAAAATAGTGATGATGAGAACATTATGAGAAGATTGAGCTTCCTGGTAAGAGGACTGTATTAGTCAGGGTTCTCTAGGGAAACAAAACAAAGGACATATATACATATAGACAACGAAGAATTTTATGTAAGTTATATATATATATATGTATATATATATATATATATACTGAGAGAGAGAGAGATTATTATTCATTATTGAGCACGGAACTCCCAGGAGCCGATCTCTTCAGCCTGAAAGCTGGGAACGCTGGTGATGTAATTCAGTTTGTGTCCAAAGATTTGGGAACCAGGGGAGCCAGTGATGTAAATTCCAGTCTGAGGGCTGAAGAAGTTGAGGTGAAATGTCCCAGCTCGTACAGTGAGAAGAGAAAACAGACGTGAAATCCTCCTGCCTTTTCCTTTTTCTTTACACAGACCCTCAACAGATTGGGCGATGCCCACCCACACTGCGAAGGGCAATGTATTTACTGAGTCCCCAGATTCAAATGCTCATCTCATCCAGGAACACCTGCCCAGACCCATCCAGAAATGATGCTTCTTCTGGGCCCCATGTGACGAGTCAAAGTGACACATAAATTTAACCATCTCAGTGACCATCCACGCTGATTTGCCCCACAGTGAGGTCTCAGCCAGGACAGGGCAGTTTCAGTGGTAAAACTGGGAAATTTCTGGCAATCGGGAGACTTGGTCATGGCCCAGTTCTGGTGCTTATGCTTGGGTCCACCCAGATGTTCAAACCAGGAGGTCGATGCTGACGATGCAGTATTATTCGGCCATAAGAAGGAATCAGGTACTCATATGTGCTTCAAGGGGAAAGAACATTGAAAACATTTTAAAGAATGAGAGAAGCCAGACACAAAGGGCCACATAGGGTATCATGGCATTTGTGTGAAAAATCTGGAACAGGCAGGAAGTACATTAATGTTTGGAGGGCTGGAGTGACAGGGAAAGGGGATTGCCTGGTGACAGATGAGGTGTTCCTTTTCCGGGTATGAAAATATCCTGGAAGACTGAGTGTTAGTGGATGTTCAAACTTGTGAATACATTAAAAAGCACTGGATCAATCACCTTAAAATAATGTATGTTATGGATTGTGAAGCCTATGGTAGAAAGAATATGAAGGCTTGGTTACTGATAGATACAAATTACATTCAAATGATTCAGAAAATAAATGTTTTGTGTTCCTGAGTGTGTGCTGTGTGTGCATATGGATGTGTGTGTGTATAGACATACAAAGGCAGAGAGAGAATGAGAGAAAATGGGATATGAGAAAGGCAAATATTGCAAAGTATTAAAAAATAGTGAATCTGGGAAAGGGTTCTGCAAGACTTCCTCATAGACCTTTAAATTTTTATTTAAGTTTGTAATTACTACAAAATAATAACAGAAACAAATGAAAGCCTCAGTTTAGGAGTGAAGGGATGAATGAGCTCAGAGGACATTTTAGTCTCGCTTCCCCATGAACTGGGACCACTGTGCACAGTGCTACTACTTGTACCTGAGCTGCAGTAATAATCAGCCTCGTCCTCAGCCTGGAGCCCAGGGATGGTCAGGGAGACCGTGTTCCCAGACTTGGATCCAGAGAAGTGGTCAGGGATCCCTGAGGGCTGTTTATTCACCTCATAAATCAGGGTTTTGGAGGCTGTGCCTGGGCGCAGTTGGTACCAGCCAACAGCGTTATATTTCCCAATGTCATTGCTGGTTCCAGCAACAGGAGATCGTGACCGTCTGTCCCAGATTCCCGGACAATGAGGGAGGCTGAGTCAGGGCAGACTGGGCCCCGTACCCTGGAAAGGGGAGAAACACACTCTGGTAAATCCCGTTCTGGGACCCAGGTCACCTTGAGAACAAAGACACAAAGGATCAGCCAGATGTCTCTGGGGTCCCTTCCCAGGAGGCCTCACCTGTGCCCTGAGTGAGGAGGGTGACAAGGAGCAGAGCCCAGGCCATGGTGGAGACGCTCCAGACGCTGCCTTCTGAGCCCCCAGCCCTGGGCCTGGGCCCCCAGACCTCTCTTATCCCCTCCCCCTCAGAGGAGGGAGGGGCTTCCATGCAAATCAGCTTCCTGCACCTGCCTATCCTCACCCCCTCTGACCAGGCCCTGGACACTAGATTTTCTGCATCCTGGGGGGAGAATATAGCTCAGGGATTAAAACGTTTTGACACACAGATGACATGTATATACAGGAGCATGAATTGTTTGTAGCTGGTTTGCAGGGAGAGAAAGACCAGCTGAAGTCCCTCAGGCAATGAGCTCCTGGATCTTCAGGGTCTCTGCTGGGACAGGGCTGTGTCTCTGGGAACCTCAGTGAAGGGGACATTCCGCAGCGCCCTCTGCTGGTTGACTATCTCCAAGGTCTCTATGTTTGGGAAAGGGACAGTCCCACCAGGGGAAACACCTGCTGTTTGCTGGGTGGCTGGTGGGAGCCCCAGTTGCAGCCTTGTCCTATCCCCGCCCCCACCTCTTTGTTCTGAAGCATCTGCACATCGAATCCACGAGCAGGTCCTTGACCCCAGCCCCCCACCCCAGGTCCCAGACTGGCCCTGGACCCTAGAGTCTCTGCGTCCCTGTACAGCAGGGCTCTTCTGAGAAGATGAAAACTCTGTGACACGTTGTCCTTAGTCAGGACACTGACCATTACAGGGCCCAGGAAATGGGGCCATCCTGGGATGTCCCTGTCGTCCACTCTTTGAGTCAAGATGTCATTGGCTAATAATCCCGTTAACCACTCTTTGGGTTTTGTGGATGGAAGGTGAGGGCTGGGCTCCAAGGGGCTGGGGTGACTTAGAGATTCCATCCCGACTCCTCCCGACACCACAGGGGAGCTGGGGGTGTGCATCCCCCTCCCCAACCTGTCCCCTCAGCAGGACGGGCCCACTGCCCCCCTGTCCCCTGCCTCCACAGGGCTCTGAGGATGAACCCTGGGACCCCCCACTTCTTCCTCCTCCTCCTCCTCCCAGCTCAGCACCAGCCACCCTGTCCCTCCTCATCCCCTCCATGCCCCTGTCCTTTGTCCTGCAGCCTCATCAGGATGGAATTGTCACCTGCCTCCCCAGGTGACTCAGACCCACCCCTGCAGGCTCTCTAATCTTGTCTCAGGACGACCTTGTCTCAGGGTGAGTGACCTTGAGGAGATCTCATTTCAGGGCAGAGGAACCTACACGATAAATGACTCCACCCCCATAGGTACACTGATGAGAAATATGGGCCCATGAGATGAAGCTGAATTCTCAAAAGTGTTCGAAAAAAGGAATAACGTAAGAAGGAGTTAGAGCCCGTCAGGATGGAGGGAGCCCTAAAGGAAATGAGGGGAGATGCCAGGGTGTGCAGGGCTGGGTCAGAGTTCACCTCAGGGTCCAGCCGCAGGGACCTCTCCTCCGGCAGGTCTGTCTGCCACGTAGTGCAAGTGAGGATTCTCCTCTGTCCTCAGCGGGAGGTCCTCACCCCAGAGCTGGTGTCTCCCTGAGGTCAGGCTCCACTGTCCACAGAGACGCTGGACCCAGCGTGTTTTGTGTGTTTTCTAGACAGAGAATCAGGGCGGACTGGTCTTTCCCAGGATTATCACTGTCTCAGTATCTGAAATGTCTAGTTCCTGATTACGAGGAAAGTTGACAATTGGTGTAATTGTCCTTTGCACCCCAGGGTTTATGCTCCTGCCTCTGGGTACAGGGCCCCGGGGGTGATGCTGATGGAGTACCCGGTCCCCACAGAGCAGACCCCCGCATCCTTCCCGGATACAATGGGGCGGGGCGACCCAGGAGTGATGGTGCTGGGTGTGTGTGTGTGTGTGTGTGTGTGTGTGTGTGTAACCGAACAAGACCCCTATGGAGCCTTCCAGGGACAGGCCATCCCCAATATCCTCTGCTTTAGCTCTTCTCTGAAGTACCTGGATAACAGTATTTGATGCAAATTTCCTGAGTTGTTTTGCAGATGTGAAATCCGCTCCCCACCCCCACACCAGGTGGAAGAACTACTTGGTGACCATGAGCACATAGCCCCAGGCCCCCAGGAGCCTAAGGACTGATAATGTTAAGCCCTGTGACTCCACCCTGCTGCCTCACCATCAGCCAATCAGAAAACTGTGCACAAGCTGATCACTTACCCTGAGACCACACCCTCTCCTAGCCTTTGAAACTGCTTTGCTGAAACCCTCTAGGCAGTTCGAGGCTTTTCAGGGCCTGAGCCACCTCAACTCCTTGCGTGGCCCTGCAATAAACCTTTCTCTGCTCCAAACTCTGACATTTCATTTTCTGTGGCCTCACTGTGCATGGGGCACATGAACTTGTGTTAACCTGTGTGTGTGTGTCTCTGTTAGGGTGCTTCTTCACAGAGACAAAGCAGGGATAGATCGTAACCTGGACTTGATGGTGAGATGGTGGGTTTCCCTTGGATCCAGTCCTGAGCTCGGGCACAGGAATACAAATAGGATTTGTGCAGAGCAGAGTTACCCCACAGCCTGAGATTAACGTCCTTAGAAAGACCTGCCTGCAAGACTCAATCCTGGTTTGTGTCTGGTGATTAGATTTCAGGAAGTTTCCAGCTATTCTCCAATAAGAATGACCCCCCGAGTCTATACCTTTCTGTAAACTTACAGGTTATGCTGAACGCCTGACCTCTTCCCCACCTGGAGTCCGGTATTTTGGTAGATGCCAGACACAGGATGGCTAGTAGAGCACTGTATGGGCGAGGCTTGTGGGTATGATGAGCCGCCCTGGGGGACAATTCTTCACATAAGTTGTCACCATTTGACTCTAGTGATGAACCCATCTCTGGGAAAGGTCTCCTGGAAGCTTCTCCTTGTTTCCTCGGATTTTACGTCATCCACCATTGCACTTAGCTGATTTTGCTTGGTCTCCCTTCACTGAAGGAAATCACAGCCACCAGGACAACTCTCTACTGAGTCTTGTGGGTCTTCTTAGTGACAGAAGTAGTTGCCTGTGGTCTTGGGGACACTTGACACAGGACGATCTGAGAAAGCAAGCAGCAAAGCCAGGGTCTAAGGTTTCCCTCCATCTCCTGCCGTCTGCACCCAGGGGGTAAAAGTCATCATGGGAATCAGGGTCTGCACTAAACACCACCCCTCCCTGGACAGCCCAGGACCACCCAGGGAAGCAGTAAGTCACGAGCACTGGAAACTCCCAACGGCTCCCCACCACCCCCAGAACAAGCTCCAGTGAGAGAAAGATCAGGGCCACACTCGGATCTCCTGCTCTCCTGACTTTCACTGTGGGCTCCTGCCTACACCACTCTTGGTTTCTCTCCGTGGAACCTTGATCCGAAGGCAGGGACCCCAGATGCAGCCACATTCGCTCCCCCCACCGCGGAAGCTGGTCTGGAGCCTCTGCCTCCTGGATCTCAAGGGCTGCCAGAGCTCCCACAAGAGCCTCAGGCCACCACCCAGGCTCTATGAGGGGGGCTCCCACATAGGAGGAGGGAATCCTCTGCCAGTCAGCACGTGCTTTGCCCTTGTTAAGGAGAAAATGCACAAGTGGTTCAGCCCTTCTTTCTCCATAACACAGGCTAACGTCCACTGCTCCCTTCTTGGTTTATCCTTTAAATATTCCATATGTTTGCAGTAGGAAAATAACCAAATGCAATCCACCTGCAGGAAAGTTCTTTGTTTACCCACTTTTGACTGTGATTTCTTATTGGATTTCCCATGAGTCGTATTCTGCATTGCACATATTACAACGGCTAAGAGTAAGGAGATTTTTTAAAAATTTAATTGAACTTTCAGAGGTTCTTCATCTCTGCTCCAGAAAAAGTAACCCATCGGAAATCTCTTGACCTCTGTGGTGCCGACTCCTCATTCACTGTGAATTCTGAGCGAAATCCCTCTCTGCCCACACTCCCCCAACCTAGTGAGAGCTCCTGTTCCCACTTCTGGGATACGGAGACAAAACAAGATCCACTTTCAGTCCAGAACTCGGTCCCCACATGCTGTCTGGAATACCGTTTGGGCCTCACATTGAATGTGGCACAAAATGGCAAGAGATGCTTTTGACTTGAGTCTGTTGCTTTGTGATCCGAGATTTTCATTTCATTGAGATTCCGAGAATCAAAATACCATCTATCATTCTATGATAGAATAGCAGCTTTTTTCTTGGTCAAACATATCTTTCCAAATCCACCTAAAATATTGGGTCAAAACTTGTCCGAAGTTTTCTCATCAAGCAGAAGGGAATCAATGACCCTCTAGATTCAGTGTGTATCACCATCGTGCTCTTGAAAACTCATCCACATCCTGCTCTGTGATGGAGCTGTTAGGACCTGCAGTGAGGACGGGAGAGGGGAGGGGTCTGTGTGTGGACACAAGGTGACCTTTGCTCCGATTCTCAGGCACAAACACACACATCTGCCTACAAGTACCCACACTGGATTGTTTAAACTGCAAGCTCAGGGTTCCTATATTCAGGGGAATATTTGATATCACAGCTCAGTCTGCTTTGTAGAATGTGACTTCTGAACATGTGGAGAGCCATATTCAGGTCATTCTCATTAAAAGAAAAAGTCTTACTTTGAAAAATGTAAGACTGATTATAAATGCAGCTACATGTTTAATAGAAATAAAAGGAGAAAGGAATAACAGGATAACAGGACAGATGCGAAGGAGCAACGGCTGTTTCCATAATAATGGTGGAGGGTAGAAATCATAACCGAGGCTATTTCAGGAGAGTGAAACCACTCTGATTCCTGCATTGCACACTTAGGAGCAGCTATAATCCCAATGAAAGTAGAACTTAGAAGTGAAGTTGGTCAATATTTTCTACACTCTACTTGAACTCTGATGATATAGATAGAAAGATGAATGATTCTGGTCATTTATAAAATGCTGTCATAAAGACAAATGAATATACAGATTGAGACTAGCATAGACTTGGAAAATAAGGGGCCTAGCTGGTTGGTTTAAAAAAAAAAATCAGATTTATCAGCAAGATGATTCAGATAAGAAAAGTGTGCACAGGAACGGCATAGAGTGAGCCATACACGAGGGGACTTCCAAAGTTAGAGGGCCTTAATGAAAACAGTCCACTGAAACGTGATTTCAACTTCATGAGAGCCAGGAGCCAGGACCACAAAAAAGAGCTGCTCTCCAGTCCTGGACGCCTGAATACACAGCTATCAAATGTTCCACTTCACTTGTTACTATGGGGATGATGTGTTCTGAGCAATCCAACCAATGCAGTTTTTCATCTAAAGTATTGAATTTGGGACATTCCTGGCAGTGCAGGGGTTGAGACTTAGCGCTTCCATTGCAGGGGGTGCAGGTTCGATCCCTGGTCATGGAACTTAGGTCCCACAAGCTGCGTGGCATGGCCACAAAAAACACAACAAAAACCAAACAAAAACAAACAAACAAAAAAACAAATTAAAAAAACTATTGAATTCACACAATTTAAATTTTAGTAACATTTCCATTTGAAAACTGTCTTTCAGGTTCAAGAAAAATTTAATATTGAACCCACAACACTCGCGTCTCTTTTTCAATGAATTCTCACAGGTGTTAGATATGCTGGGATTCCACCTGGAAAATGCACTGGCTCTTGATGGAAACATGTGACCTTGACGTCACTGAGGAATAGGGACATTCCCCTCAGCCACCCTCTATTCTGGAGCCACTTTGCAAAGAGCCCATTGTATTGGGAGACTGTCTTCCTGCAGGGCTGTCCCCGGACAGGGTTCACCGATGCCAGGAGAGGGACAATTCTGAAACCCAGAGTCTGTCCCCAACCCTCCTGGCTCAGCCCACTCAGATGCAGGTCAAAGAGCAAGGAGAACAAACAAGAAAAGCACACATTGTCCTTTGTCCTCATCCCTCTGCAGGGTCCTCAGATGTCCTCTCAGCTGCCGATGCTTCAACCACAGATGCAGATGAGCAACCAGCAGAGTCACCGCAACGGGGAGCCTGTGAGCTCAGGGCAGGATTTGGTTTCACTTCTCCATGAACTTGGACCACTGTGCAAAGTGCTACTACTTGTACCGGAGCTACAGTAATAATCAGCCTCGTCCTCAGCCTGGAGCCCAGAGATGGTCAGGGAGGCCGTGTTCCCAGACTTGGAGCCAGAGAAGCGATCAGGGATCCCTGAGGGTCGTTTATTGACCTCATAAATCAAGGTTTTGGGGGCCGTGCCTGGGTGCTGTTGGTACCAGCTGACATAATTATATTTCCCGATGTCACTACTGGTTCCAGCACAGGAGATGGTGATCGTCTGTCCTGGATTCCCAGACACTGAGGGAGGCTGAGTCAGGCCAGACTGGGCCCAAGACCCTGGAAAGAGGAGAAACACACTCTGGTCAGTTCCGTGGGGGCCCAGGTCACCCTGAGGACAAAGACACAAAGGATCAGCCAGATGTCCCCGGGGACCCTTCCCTGGAGGCCTCACCTGTGCCCTGAGTGAGGAGGGTGACAAGGAGCAGAGCCCAGGCCATGGTGGAGACACGCCAGTCGCTGCCTTCTGAGCCCCAGCCCTGGGCCTGGTCCCCCAGACCTCTCTTATCCCCTCCCCGCTCAGAGGAGGGAGGGGCCTCCATGTAAATCAGCTTCCTGCACTTGCCCCTCCTCATTCTCTCCTCAGCCCTCTGACCTGGCTCTGGACCCTAGAGTCTCTGCATCTCTGGACAGCAGGGCTCATCTGAGAGGATGAAAACTCTGTGACACGTTGTCCTTAGTCAGGACACTGACCATTACAGGGCCCAGGAAGTGGGACCATCCTGGGATGTCCCTGTCATCCACTATGGGAGTCAAGATGTCCTTGGCTCATAATCCCAATAACCACTCTTTGGGTTTTGCGGGTGGAAGGTGAGGACAGGGGCCCGAGGGGCTGGGGTGACTTAGAGAATCCATCCCGACTCCTCCCGACACCACAGGGGAGCTGGGGGTGTGCATCCCCCTCCCCAACCTGTCCCCCCAGCAGGACAGGCCCCCTGCCCCCCTGTCCCCTGCCTCAGCAGGCCTCGGAGGATGAACCCTGAGACCTTTATTGGCCTTCCTAGTAAAGGTTTTATGAAGCAGAACAGACTGGGGACACTGCACCCCACACTCTCCCTTAAGGGGTTAAGGAGGTCGCAGCTGGGGGCTTCATACAGGTCAGGAAACCACAGCAGAACCTCCCCAAACCCAGGCCCTCGCTGCCCCCTGGTGGCCTCAGATGGTGATGACGGAACCCCAGGGAGGCAGCTGAGTGGGGCTGACCCCCCAGCTCTGATCCCCCCACTTCCTCCTCCTCCCAGCTCAGCACCAGCCACCCTGTCCCTCCTCATCCCCTCCATGCCCTTGTCCTTTGTCCTGCAGCCTCATCGGGAAGGAATTGTCACCTCCCTCCCCAGGTGGCACAGACACACCCCAGCAGGGTCTCTAATCTTGTCTCAGGACAACCTTGTCTCAGGGACAATGACGCTGAGGGGATCTCAGCTCAGGGCAGGGGAACCTTACAGGATAAATGACTCCTCCCGCATAGGTACACGGATGAGAAATATGGGCCCATGAGACGAAGCTTAATTCTCAGAAAGCTTTGAAAAAGAATAATGTAAGAAGGATTTTCGTTCCACCAGGATGGAGCTAGACCTAATGGAAAATGAAGGAAGATGCCAGGGTGTGAGGGGCTGGGAGGAGGGGCTGGGTCAAAGTCGGCCTCAGGGCCCAGTTGCAGGGCCCTCTTCTCAGGCAGGTCTGTCTGCCACGTGGTGCAAGTGAGGATTCTCCTCTGTCCCCTGTGCTCAGCGGGAGGTCCTCACCCCAGAGCTGGCGCCTCCCTGAGGTCAGGCACCTGTGTCCACAGAGACGCTGGACCCAGTGTGTTTTCTAGACAGAGAATCAGGGCTGATGGGTCATTCCCAAGTTTGTCACTTTCTCAGTATCTGAAATGTCTAGTTCCTGATTACGAGGAAAGCTGACAATTGGTGTAATTGTCCTTTGCGTCCCAGGGTTTATGCTCCTGCCTCTGTGCACAGGGCCCCGGGGGTGATGCAGCAGGAGCTCCCGGTCCCCACAGAGCAGATCCCTGCTTCCTTCCTGGGTACTGTGGAGGGGACCCAGGAGTGATGGCGCTGGGTGTGTGTGTGTGTGTGTGTGTGTGTGTGTCTGCATTTGTGTGGGTCTGTATGTGTGTTTATTCACAGAGACAGAGCACATCCTATGATAGAGCGTAACTGGACCTGATGGTGAGATGTTGGGTTTCCCTTGGATCCAGGGCCTGAGCTCCAGCACAGGAATACAAATAGGATTTGTGCAGAGAACAGTTACACCACAGCCTGAGACTAACATCTTTAGAAAGACCTGCCTGCAAGACTCGCCCTTACTTTGTGTCTTGTGATTAGATTTCAGGAAGGTTTCAGCTATTCTCCAAGAAGAATGACCCCCTGAGTCTCCACTTTTCTGCAACCTTATGGTTTACTCTGAACCCCTAACCTCCTTCCCACTGACAACCTGGAATTTCGGCAGATGCCAGGCACAGGATGCCTAGGAGACCAGCCTCCAGTAAGAGTCTTGTGGGTCTGATGAGGCTCCCTGGGGCACAATTCACACACGTTGTCACCATTTGATTCTGGTGATGAAGCCCGTCCCTTGGGAATGGCCTCCTGGAAGCTTCTCCTGTTTTCCTCACACTTCACCTCATCCACCTTTGCCCTTTGCTGATTTTGCTTTGTCTCCTTTCATTGAAGGAAATTACAGCCATGAGGACGACTCTCTACCTAGTTTTGAGGTCTTGTAGTGACAAAAGTAGTTGCCTGTGGTCTTGGGGACACTCGACACAGGATGATCTGAGAAAACAAGCAGCAAAGCCAGGGTCTAGGGTTTCCTACCATCTCCTGCCCTCTGCACCCAGGGGTTAAAGGTCATCATGGGAATCAGGGTTTGCACTAAAAGCCACCCCACTGTATATTATTGTCTCCTTTGTCAAAGATATGGTGACCATAGGTGCATGGGTTTATCTTTGGGCTTTCTATCCTGTTCCTTTGATGTATATTTCTGTTTTTGTGCCAGTACCATAATGTCTTGACTACTGTAGCTTTGTAATATAGTCTGAAGTCAGGGAGCCTGATTCCTCCAGCTCTGCTTTTCTTCCTCAAGACTGCTTTGGCTATTCGGGGTCTTTTGTGTTTCCATAAAAATTGTAAAATTTTTTGTTCTAGTTCTGTGAAAAATGCCATTGGCAATTTGATAGGGGTTGCATTGAATCTGTAGATCGCTTTGGGTAGTATAGTCATTTTCACAATGCTGATTCTTCCAATCCAAGAACGTGGTCTATCTCTCCATCTGTTTGTGTCATCTTTGGTTTCTTTCTCAGTGTCTTATAGTTTTCTGCATACAGGTCTTTTGCCTCCTTAGGTAGGTTGATTCCTAGGTATTTTATTCGCTTTGTTGCAGTGGTAAATGGGATTGTTTCCTTAATTTCTCTTTCTGATGTTTTGTTGTTAGTGTATAGGAATGCAAGAGATTTCTGTGCATTAATTTGGAATCCTGCGACTTGACTAAATTCATTGATTAACTCTAATAGTTTTCTGGTGGCATCTTCAGAATTTTCTATGTATAGTAGCGTGTTTTCTGCAAACAGTAACAGTTTTACTTCTTCTTTTCCAATTTGGAATCCTTTTATTTCTTTTTCTTCTCTGATTTCCGTGGCTAGGACTTCCAAAACTATGTTAAATAACAGTGGCGAGAGTGGGCACCCTTGTCTTGTTCCTGATCTTAGAGGAAATGCTTTCAGTTTTTCACCATTGAGCATGTTTGCTGTGGGTTTGTCAAATATGGCCTTTATTATGCTGAGGTAGGTTCCCTCTATGCCCACTTTCTGGAGTATGGTACTGGCACAAAAACAAAAATATAGATCAATGGCACAGGATAGAAAGCCCAGAGATAAACCCACACACCTATGGTCACCTAATCTATGACAAAGGAAGCAAGAATATACAATGGAGAAAAGACAGTCTCTTCAATACATGGTGCTGGGAAAACTGGACAGCTACATGTAAAAGAATGAAATTAGAACACTTCCTAACACCATACACAAAAAATAAACTCAAAATGGATTAAAGACTGAAATGTAAGGCCAGACACTATAAAACTCTTAGAAGAAAACATAGGCAGAACACGCTTTGACATAAATCGTAGCAAGATCCTTTTCAACCCACCTCCTAGAGTAATGAGAATAAAAACAAAAATAAATAAATGGGACCTAATTAAACTCAAAATCTTCTGCACTGCAAAGGAAACCATAAATAAGACAAAATGATAACACTCAGAATGGGAGAAAATATTTGCAAATGAAGCAACTGACAAAGGATTAATCTCAAAAATATACAAGCAGCTCATGCAGCCCAATAACAACAAAAAAAAACCCCAAACAACACAATCAAAAAATGGGTAGAAGATCTAAATAGACATTTCTCCAAAGAAGTCATACAGATGGCCAACAAACACATGAAAAGATGCTCAACATCACTAATTATTAGAGAAATGCAAATCAAAACCACAATGAGGTATCACCACACACCGGTCAGAATGGCCACCATTTAAAAATCTACAAACAATAAATGCTGGAGAGGGTGTGGAGAAAAGGCAACCCTCTCGCGCTGTTGGTGGGAATGTAAATTGATACAACCACTATGGAGAACAGTATGGAGGTTCCTTAAAAAACTAAAAATAGAACTACCAAATGACCCAGCAATCCCACTACTGGGCATATACCCTGAGAAAACCATAATTCAAAAATATACATGTACCCCAGTGTTCACTGAAGCACTATTTACAATAGCCAGGACACGGAAGCAACTTAAATGTCCATCGACAGATGAATGGATAAAGAAGATGTGGTACGTATATACAACGGAATATTACTCAGCCATAAAAAGGAACAAAATTGGGTCATTTGTAGTGATGTGGATGAACCTAGAGTCTGTCATAAGGAGTGAAGTAAGTCAGAAAGAGAAAATTAGGTTCTATATATGGAATCTAGAAAAATGGTACTGATGAATCTATCTGCAGGGCAGGAAAAGAGATGCAGATGTAGAGAATGGACATGTGGACACAGTGGGGGAAGGGGAGGGTGGGGTGAATTGGGAGATTAGGATTGACATATATACACTACCATGCGTAAAATAGATAGCTAGTGGAAAGCTGCTGTATAGCACAGGGAGCTCAGCTTAGTGCTCTGAGATGACCTAGAGGGGTGGGGTGGGGTGGGTGGAGGGAGGCTCAAGAGGGAGGGGATATATGTACACATTTAGCTCATTCACTTTCTTGTAGAGGAGAAACTAACACAACATTGTAAAGCAATTATATTCCAATTTTTTAAAAAGTTCTCATCAAAAGAAAACAATTTGTAATTATGTGAGGTGATAGATGTTAACTAAATTTACATTGTACACCTAAAACTAATGCGTTATATGTCAATTATATTTCAATAAAACTGGGGGAAAATGGGGGAAAAAAGCCACCTCATCCCTGGACACCCCAGGACCACTCAGGGAATCACTAAGTCATGAGCAGTGGAAACTCCCCATGGCTCCACCATTCCCGGAACTATTTCCAGTGAGAGAAAAATCAGGTGCACATTCGGAATTCCTGCTCTCCTGACTTTCAGTGTGGGCTCCTGTCTACAGCACTCTTGGTTTTCTTTCCATGGCACATTGATCAGTAGGCAGGGACCCCACATGCAGCCCTATTTGCCCCCCACCACAGAAGCTGGTCTGGAGCTTCTGCCTCATTGATCTCAAAGGCTGCCAGAGCTCCCACAAGACCTCAGGCCACCACCCGGGCTCTATGAGGGGGGATCCCACGCAGCAGGAGGGAATCCTCTGCCAGTCAGCACGTGTTCTGTCCTCGTTAAGGAGAAAATGCACAAATAGTTCAGCCCTTCTTTCTCCATAGCACTGCTTCCTTCTTGGTTTATCCTTTAAATATTCTGTATGTTTGCAGTGGGGAAATAACCAAAGCAAACCACCTGCAGGAAAGTTCTTTGACTTTCACTTTTGACTGTGATTCCTTATTGGATTACCCATGAGAAATATTATGCATTGCACATATTACAACAGCAAAGAGTATGGAGATTTTTTAATTGTAATGGAATTTTCAGAAATTCTTCGTCTGTACTCCAGAAATGGTAACCCATCACGAATCATTGACCTCCGTGGTGCAGACCCCTCATTCACTATGGACTCTGAGGGAAATTCCTCTCTGTCCAGCCCCCCCACCCCCACCTATCGAGGAATCTTGTCCCCACTTCCGGGATATGGAGACAACCCAAGATCCACCTCAGTCCAGAGCTGGGTCCCCGCATGCTGTCAGGAATAGTGTTTGGGCATCACATTGGATGAGAGACAAAAGGAGATGCTTTTGACTTGAATCTGTTTCTTTTGAGTTCTGAGATTTGTTTCTGTTTCATTGAGATTCAGAGAATCAAAATATCATGTAGCATAGAAAACAGCTTTTTAAATGTTCAAACCTATATTTCCAAATACTCCTCAAATATTGGGTCAAATCGTGTCCAGAATTTTTCACATCAAGCAGAAGGGAAGCAAAGATCCTCTTGATTCAGTATCACCATCTTGCTCTTGATAACTCATCCATGTCCTGCTCCAGGACTGATCATTTGGGACCTGGAGTGAGGATGGGAGGGGGGAGGGGTCGGTGTGTGGACACAGGTGACCTTTGCTCAGATTCTGAGGCACAAACACACACGTCTGCATACAAATACCCAGACTGGATTGTTTAAACTGCAAGCTCAGGGTTCCTATATTCAGGGGAATATTTGATATCCGAGCTCAGTCTAATTTGTAGGATGTGACTTCTGAACACGTGGAGAGCGATATTCAGGTCATTCTCATTAGGAAGAAAAAAGTCTTTCTTAGAAGAATGTAAGACTGATTGTAGATATGTTCAATAAAAGAAAAGTGAGAGATAATACGATAACAGGATAAAAGTACGGATGGAAAGGAAGAACGGCTGTTTCCATAATAATGGGGGAGGGTAGAAATCATAACCGAGGCTATTTCAGGAGAGTGAAACCACTCTGATTCCTGCATTGCACACTTAGGAGCAGCTATAATCCCAATGAAAGTAGAACTTAGAAATGAAGTCGGTCAATATTTTCTACACTCTACCAGAGCTTTGACAATATAGATAGAAAGACCAATGATTCTGGTCATTTATAAAATGCTGTGATAAGGACAAATGATTATTCATATTGAGACTAGCATAGACTTGGAAAACATGCGGACTAAATGACTTGGTTAAAAAAGATCAGATTTATCAGGAAGATGATTTGGACAAGAAAAGTGTGCACATGGCTGGCATGGAGTAAGCCACATACGAGTGATCTTCCAAAGCTAGAGGACCTTAGTGAAAATAGCCCGACTGACACGTGACTCCAAATTCATGAGACCCAGGAGCCAGGACCACAAAAAAGAGCTGCTCTCCAGTCCTGGATGCCTGAAAACACAGCTATCAAATGTTCCTCTTCAATTGTTACTATGGGGATGCAACGTCCTGAGCAATATAACAAATGCACTTTGTTTTTCATCTAAACTATTGAATTCACATAATTTAAATTTTAGTAATGTTTGCAATGGAAAACTGTCTTTCAGTTACAAGGAAATTTTAATATTGAACCTACTACACTCTTGCCTGTTTTTCAGTTAATCCTCACAGGTGTTAGATCTGCTGGGATTCCACCGAGACAATGCACTGGCTCCTCATGGAAACATGTGACCTTGATGCCATTGAGAAATGTGGGACACACCCTCCAGCCCACCTTCCATTCTGGAGCCACTTTGCAAAGATCCCATCGTATTTGGAGACTGTCTTCCTGCAGGTCTGTCCCCGGACAGGGTTCACCGATGCCAGGAGAGGGACAATTCTGAGACCCAGAGTCTGTCCCAACCATCCCTGGTGCAGCCCACTCAGATGCAGGTCAAAGAGGAAGGACAACAAATATGAAAACCACACATTGTCCTTTGTCCTCATCCCTCTGCATTGTCCTCAGGCCTCTCAGCTGCTGATGCTTCAACTACAGATGCAGATGAGAAACAAGCAGAGTCACCGCAACGGGGAGCCTGTGAGTTCAGGACAGGCTTTCACCTCCCTTCTCCATGAACGTGGGCCACTGTGCACAGTGCTACTACTTGTACCTGAGCTACAGTAATAATCAGCCTCGTCCTAGCCAGGAGCCCAGAGATGGTCAGGGAGGCCGTGCTGCCAGACTTGGGTCCAGAAAAGCAATCAGGGATCCCTGAGGGCCGACTGCTGACATAATAAATCAGGGCTTTGGGGGCTGTGCCTGGGTGCTGTTGGTACCAGCCAACTTCATTATAACCCCCGACGTCACTGCTGGTTCCAGCACAGGAGATGGTGACTGTCTGTCCCGGATTCCCAGACACTGAGGGAGGTTGAGTCAGGGCAGACTGGGCCCAGGACCCTGGAAAGAGAAGAAACACAGTCTGGTCAGTTCCATGTGGGGCCCAGGTCACCCTGAGGACAAAGACACAAAGGATCAGCCAGATGTCCCTAGGGTCCCTTCCCTGGAGGCCTCACCTGTGCCCTGAGTGAGGAGGGTGACAAGGAGCAGAGCCCAGGTCATGGTGGAGACGCTCCAGACCCTGCCTCCTGAGCCCCCAGCCCTGGGCCTGGGCCCACAGATCTCTCTTATCCCCTCCCCCACAGAGGAGGGAGGGGCCTCCATGCAAATCTGCCACCTGCACCTGTCCCTCCTCCCCGCCCTGCTCACCCCCTCTGACATGGTTTGTTCTAGATTCTTCTGCATCCCTGGACAGCAGAGATTACTGGGGAATTAACAACTTCACATGGTGTGTGAGGATAGACCGAGACTATGACATGATGTGGGAAAGGAATCCAGCCCGGGATTTCCTGTCTCTCCTGGGGTGAGAGTCATCGTGCTTCCTGAGGGAGGATTCCCAGAAGGTCCCCTCTGTGCTCTTGGGACAATGGAGAGGCCCTGAGCCCAGGCGGCTAAAAGATCCAATTGCCCCACTTTCTGGGAGTTAAAGCCAGAGCTGGGTACCGGTAACCCCTCAACTCCTTCTGTTTTAAAAATATTTATTGAAGGGACTTCCCTGGTGGTCCAGTGGTTAAGGCTCCACACTTCCACTGCAGGGACTCGGGTTCGATCAGTGGTTGGAGGGCTAAGGTGCTGTATGCCACATGGCACAACCAAAGAATTTTTAAAAATTAAAAAAAAAAAGAAAAAAGAAACAAAAAACTTTATTGAAGTATAGTTGAATTACAATGTTGTGTGAATTTCTGTACAGCAAAGTGACTCAGTTATATATACATTCTTTTTTCATATTCTTTTCCATTATGGTTTATCACAGGATATTGAATACAGTTCCCTGTGCTATACCGTAGGACCTTGTTGTCTATCCATCCTATATATAGTAGTTTGTATCTGCTGGTCCCAAACTCCCAACCCATCCCTCCCCCACCCCCAACTCCCTCTCATCCTCCTCAGTTGGGAGGGTCCTCACGTTCTCCTCCAGCCTCTGTCTCTGCAGTGCTCTTAGTCTGAGGCCCGAACCTGAGCCCTGGGCCATTTATTGCACTTTTGAGATGACTGTTGGGACACAATGCTATGGGACATAAAAGGGGTTCCACAGGAAGCAGCTCTTGGAACTTCAGGACAGTATAAGCCACAGGTACCTTCCCCAAATCCTGGCCCTTGCTGCCCCCTGGTGGCTGCAGATGGTGCCAACCAAGGCCCTGGAACTGAGGGACAGAAAACAACCCAGTTCCCAGTCTGGCTGCTGTGCAGCTCATTGCAGGACGTGTCCGAGGAGCAGGTCCAAGTTTGTGTAAATGAACTGACATGGAAAGCACATTTCACACAAAGCTGGGTGGAATCAACCACCTGTACTCAACCGGGCAGAGAGTCTGATTAAACCAAAATGCCAACACAGGATTTAAAGACCCATAGTTTCACCACAAAATACTGGCCACACCAGGATAGACTGAAATCACTGGGCATATGGAAAACCAGAACATCTCAACTGTATGGAAGGGAAAGTTAACAGAGCGTGTCTCACAGATCTGCTGGAATTATGTCACAAAGATGTTCAACCAGTTTGTTTAAAATGATGCAAGAAATAAGGACAGACCCACCTGAAGTCAATAGAGAGATAGAAAGTCTCAGCCAATATTTGGGAGAAAAATCGAAAGAGAGTGGATATATGTATACGTATATATACTGATTCACTTCGCTGTACAGCAGAAAATAACACAACAGTGTAAATCTACTATATTCCAATAAAAATTAAAAAGAAAAGAAAGAAAGCCTCAACCAAGCAACAGAAGGTGGAACAAAACAGACAGTGAATCTGCTACAGGGAACACAACAGCAGGCGGTATTAATGACAGACAGAGCATTGGATAATGAAAGATTTCTGACTCAAAGTCATTGCAATGGAAACAGTTCCATATCCAACACAGAGGGGGAAAAAGAATTTAAAAGAATGAAGTAGTATCCACAAATTGTGGGACTTCAATTGACCTAATACACAAATAATTGGAGTTCCCAAAGGAGAGGAGACAGAGAGACACAGAGAAACCCTCATATCCGGAAACTCAACAAACCCCAGCGTCCTAAAATGTGAAGGCAATCGCATCTAGTTTCATTGTAATGAAATCTTGATGTGTGGAGAGTTTTTGAGACCCCTCTTCAGGTGGATTGACTATTGATATGTTAGGAAAATGTCAGCTAAAGAAATAGTTCTGGGACTTACCAGGTGGGCCAGTGGTTAAGACGTCGTGCTTCCAATGCAGGGGGCACAGGTTTCCATCTCTGGTTGGAGATCTAAGCGCCCACATGCTGCGCGGTGCGGTCAAAAAAATAAAACCAAAAAACCAGTTCCCTGCGGATTCTACCACAATGTTTCCTCCTCTCTCTCCCTCTCCCCAACCTCACAACACAAATGCCAGTCCCAGAGTTCTTCATTCTGGCTATTGTGGGTACGTGGAGCAAACGCACAACTATGAATTTTTCTTTTTTCTTTTTTTTTTTTTGTGTGTGTGTTAGTCTCTGCTTTAGAACAAAGTGAATCAGCTATACATATCCATATATCCCCATATCTCCTCCCTGTTGCGTCTCCCTCCCGCCCTCCCTATCCCACCCCTCTAAGTGGTCATAAAGCACTGAGCTGATCTCCCTCTTCTATGCAGCTGTTTCCTACTAGCTAGCTATTTTACATTTGGTAGTATATATAAGTCCATGCCACTCTCTCACTTCGTCCCAGCTTACCCTTCCCCCTCCCCATGTCCTCGAGAACGGTATGGAGCTTCCTTAAAAAACTAAAAATAGAACTACCATATGACACAGCAATCCCACTACTGGGCATATACCTGGAGAAAACCATAATTCAAAAAGAGTCATGTTCCACAATGTTCATTGCAGCTCTATTTGCAATAGCCAGGACATGGAAGCAACCTAAGTGTCCATCAACTGATGAATGGGCAAAAAAGATGTTGCACATCTTCAATATAAAATGGAATATTACTCAGCCATAAAAAGAAATGAAATTGAGTTATTTGTAGTGAGATGGATGGACCTAGAGTCTGTCATACAGAGTGAAGTAAGTCAGAAAGAGAAAAACAAATACCGTATGCTAACACATATATGTGGAATCTAAAAAGAAAAGGAAAAGAAATGGTTGGGAAGAACCTAGGGACAGGACAGGAATAAAGACGCAGACATAGAGAATGGACTTGATTGTTTCTTTTAAACCCAAGTCAAACAATACTGATAGTCAGAGTCATATATCAGAGTTCAGGAAGAGTCCAAAGAACACAGGAGTACAGAAAAACACAAATATGGAAGCCAAGATGCATGCCGACAAGTGTTTACTGACTCTTTCCTGAGAAAGGCCCGTCCTAGGTCTGCAGTGGTGCTAAGTAGACCTGTCATTCCTTAGGTCATGATCAGTGGTGAGTATTGTCGTGATAAGCTGAGATAACTTAACAATTATAATGAGTGTGAGTCCTTACAGAAGCAGGTAGACCTCCACATTCTCTCTCCTTTTAGTCGCGGTAGACCACTGCCCACTAACCCCTGTGCACAGATTTGTTCTAGGGAGAGAGTAAACCACATGTCCTGGATAAGGGGGCATGGCAGAGCTGACTCTGTGGGGATCAGGAGGAGAAGCCTGTGTGCCTCCAGAGTTTTGTAGCCTCTGCCCACCTCTCTGGAATGGCCATCTCCCATGGAGGCCTTTCTCCAATTGTCAACAGGCCAAAATATTCACCTATGAGGAAGCTGACATCATCCTGGTGCTGCCATACCTCACTCCATCCCATATGTAAGGTTGGATGCGTGTGGCCCGGATTCTGATTTGTACTTTATGTCTGGGCTAGGATTATCTTGACATGAGCCATTTTCTAGGGTCCTGATCAGCCAGGAACAATCTCTCTCGCTTCCTCCCAGTGAAGTGATCTCAGACAGCTCCTGGAGTCCACGTCCCGCTGAGTAGCAGGATATGTGGGGCAGCTGATCCCCTGACAATATTCCCCCTAGAGATCCAGGACCCGCCCACATCCCACAAGGCCAGATGCCTGACTCTAGGGTTCCTTGTCTTTCCTCTGGGACCCTGTCTGCCATCTTCAGGACGGGCTCCAGGAAATCCAGGGAAGCCCCACCCAGGACCAAGGTGAGCCTCTGTTAGGGTCCATGTCTCTTGGGGCCTCACCTGTAGACACACTATCTTTTCCTCACTCAGCTGGTTGGATGCTTCTTTCCACTGATTCAAACCATATTGTTTGGGAGACACATACCTAGGAAGGCTGGGGCAGGAATGCAAAGAAAGGCCATGGAATGACTAACCCCAAAGTCAGCAAACCAGCTAATCGGGGAGCAGGGTAGACAGATGTGCTTTGGGGGGTAGATTTCACCTTGCGTTATGTGGCTTCTGTTTATTATTCCTCCTTAAATTGTGAGTGTGCATTTCCACACATTCTTCTTCAGGAATGTTGCATTTCATAATAAAAGGAATTGCGCAAAATACACTGAAAGAGACATGACTACTTTTTCTCTCCTTAGCTACATAGACCAGGATTCATACATGGAGGAAATTTTCATGAGAAACTGCAAGTATAAGGTGAAAACCTATTCTTGAAGCCTTGGATGTGGTAGAAACACTCACCTGGAGTCTCTGAACAAAGAAACTGGGAAGAAAAAGACAGAGCCAATATCAGAACAAAGACCGTCCCAGGCTGTTTGATGCAGCTGAGACCCTGCCCCCTCCCTGCCCAACCAGCTCGTCCAGGACACTTGCAAACAACATATAGAGTGGAGGGGAGATGCCCCCAACCTGGATCCTTAGGAGGCTTTGAGAAGGAGAACATGTGAAGAGCCTCATTCAGGTCATTGTCATTAAAACTAAAAAAGCCTTTCTTAGAAAAAAGTAAGACTGATTATAAATGCAGCTATATATTCAATAGAAAAAAAAAAAGAGAGAGAGATAACAGGACAACAGGACAGATGGAAAGGAAGAACGGCTGTTTCCATAATAATGAGGGAGGGTAGAAATCATAACCGAGGCTATTTCAGGAGAGTGAAAACACTCTGATTCCTGCCCTGCACACTTGGGAGCAGCTATAATCCCAGTGAAAGTAGAACTTAGAAATGACGTTGGTAAATATTTTTTACACTCTACTTCAGCTTTGACCATATAGATAGAAAGACCAAAGATTCTGGTCACTTGTAAAATGCTGTGACAAAGACAAATGATTATCCAGATGGAGACTAGCATAGACTTGAAAATAGGGGGCATAATTCGCTGGGTTAAAAAAAAAATCAGATTTAGGGACTTCCCTGTCGATCCGGTGGTTAAGACTTTGCCTTCCAATGCAGGGGTTGCGGATTCGATCCCTAGTCGGGGAGCTAAGATCCTATTTTCCTTACGGCCAAAAAACCAAAACATAAAACAAAAGCAATATTGTAACATATTCAATAAAGACATTAAAGAGGGTCCACATTTTAAAAATCTTTTAAAAAATTTTTAAAAATTCAGATTTAGCAGAAAGATGATTTGGACAAGAAAAGAGTGCACAGGGCTAGCATGTAGTGAGCCATATACGGGGCGTCTTCCAAAGTCAGAGGACCGTAATGAAAACAGCCCACTGACACGTGACTCCAACTTCATGAGAGCCAGGAGCCAGAACCACAGAAAACGAGCTGCTCTCCAGTCCTGGACGCCTGAAAACAAAGCTATCAAATGTTCCTCTTCTTCTTACTGGGGCGATGAGGTGTCCTGAGCAATTTAACCCATGCACTTTGTTTTTCATCTAAAATATTGAATTTGGGAGATTCCTGGTGCTCCAGTGGTTAAGACTTAGCGCTTTCATTGCAGGAGACGTGGGTGTGATCCCTGGTCGGGGAACTAATATCTCACATGCCACATGGCATGGACAAAAAAAAAAAAGAAAAGAACAGAAAAACAAGAAACAAAAACTTCTGACTTCACATAATTTAAAATTTAAAATCATTGCATTTGAAATCTGTCTTCCAGTTTCAAAAGAAAGTAATATTGAACTGTGGACACACGAGCCTGTTTTTTCAATGAATTCTCACAGGTGTTAGGTGTGCTGGGATTCCACCTGGAAACTGCACTGCCTCCTCATGGAAACATGTGACCTTGATGTCACTGAGGAATGGGGGACACGTCCTCCAGCCCACCCTCCATTTTGGAGTCACGTTGCAAAGAGCCCGTCGTATTGGGGAGACTGTCCTCCTGCAGGGCTGTCCCTGGACAGGGTTCATGATGCCAGGAGAGAGACAACCCTGAGAACAGAGTCTGTCCCCAACAATCCCTAATGTAGCCCACTCAGATGCAGGTCAACCAGGAGGGACAACAAACATGAAAACCACACGTTGTCATTTGTCTTCATCCCTCTGCAGGGTCCTCAGATCTCCTCTCAGCTGCCAATGCTTCAAACACAGATGCAGATGAGCAACCAGCAGAGTCACCGCAACAGGGAGCCTGTGAGCTCAGGGTAGGTTTTGGTCTCACTTCCCAATGAACTTGGACCACTGTGCAAAGTGCAGCTACTTGTACCTGAGCTACAGTAATAATCAGCCTCGTCCTCAGCCTGGAGCCCAGAGATGGTCAGGGAGGCCGTGTTCCCAGATTTGGAGCCAGAGAAGCGATCAGGGATCCCTGAGGGTCGTTTATTGACCTCATAAATCAAGGTTTTGGGGGCCGTGCCTGGGTGCTGTTGGTACCAGCCAACCTGATTATAACGCCCAATGTCACTGCTGGTTCCAGCACAGGAGATGGTGACTGTCTGTCCCAGATTCCTGGACACTGAGGGAGGCTGAGTCAGGCCAGACTGGGCCCAGGACTCTGGAAAGAGGAGAAACACACTCTGGTCAGTTCAGTGCTGGGGCCCAGGTCACCCTGAGGACAAAGACACAAAGGATCAGCCAGGTGTCCCTGGGGTCCCTTCCCTGGAGGCCTCACCTGTGCCCTGAGTGAGAAGGGTGACAAGAAGCAGAGCCCAGGCCATGGTGGAGACACGCCAGTCGCTGCCTTCTGAGCCCCAGCCCTGGGCCTGGGCCCCCAGACCTCTCTTATCCCCTCCCCGCTCAGAGGAGGGAGGGGCCTCCATGCAAATCAGCTTCCTGCACCTGCCCCTCCTCATTCTCTCCTCACCCCTCTGACCTGGCCCTGGTCACTAGATTTTCTGCACCCTGAGGGGAGAATATAGCTCAGGGATTAAAATCTTTTGACACAAGGGTGACATGTATATACAGGAGCATGAATTGTTTGTACCTGGTTTGCAGGGAAAGAAATACCAGCTGAAGTCCCTCAGGTAATGAGCTCCTGGATCTTCAGGGTCTCTGCTGGGACAGGGCTGTGTCTCTGGGAACCTCAGTGAAGGGGACATTCCGCAGCGCCCTCTGCTGGATGACTATCTCCAAGGTCTCTATGTTTGGGAAAGGGACAGTCCCACCAGGGGGAACACCTGCTGTTTGCTGGGTGGCTGGTGGGAGCCCCAGTTGCAGCCTTGTCCCATCCCCGCCCCCACCTCTTTGTTCTGAAGCATCTGCACATCAAATCCACGAGCAGGTCCTTGACCCCAGCCCCCCACCCCAGGCCCCCTGTCCAGCTCTGGACCCTAGAGTCTCTGCGTCCCTGGACATCAGGTCTCATCTGAGAGGATGAAAACTCTGTGACACGTTGTCCTTAGTCAGGACACTGACCATTACAGGGCCCAGGAAATGGGGCCATCCTGGGATGTCCCTGTCGTCCACTATTTGAGTCAAGATGTCGTTGGCTAATAATCCCGTTAACCACTCTTTGGGTTTTGCGGGTGGAAGGTGAGAACAGGGGCCCGAGGGGCTGGGGTGACTTAGAGATTCCATCCCGACTCCTCCCGACACCACAGGGGAGCTGGGGGTGTGCATCCCCCTCCCCAACCTGTCCCCTCAGCAGGACGGGCCCCCTGCCTCCCCTGTCCCTTGCCTCCGCAGGGCTCTGAGGATGAACCCTGGGACCCCCCACTTCTTCCTCCTCCTCCTCCTCCCAGCTCAGCACCAGCCACCCTGTCCCTCCTCATCCCCTCCATGCCCCTGTCCTTTGTCCTGCAGCCTCATCAGGATGGAATTGTCACCTGCCTCCCCAGGTGACTCAGACCCACCCCTGCAGGCTCTCTAATCTTGTCTCAGGACGACCTTGTCTCAGGGTGAGTGACCTTGAGGAGATCTCATTTCAGGGCAGAGGAACCTACACGATAAATGACTCCACCCCCATAGGTACACTGATGAGAAATATGGGCCCATGAGATGAAGCTGAATTCTCAAAAGTGTTCGAAAAAAGGAATAACGTAAGAAGGAGTTAGAGCCCATCAGGATGGAGGGAGCCCTAAAGGAAATGAGGGGAGATGCCAGGGTGTGCAGGGCTGGGAGGAGGGGCTGGGTCAGAGTTCACCTCAGGGCCCAGCCGCAGGGACCTCTCCTCAGGCAGGTCTATCTGCCACGTGGTGCAAGTGAGGATTCTCCTCTGTCCTCAGTGGGAGGTCCTCACCCCAGAGCTGGTGTCTCCCTGAGGTCAGGCTCCACTGTCCACAGAGACGCTGGACCCAGCGTGTTTTGTGTATTTTCTAGACAGAGAATCAGGGCGGACTGGTCTTTCCCAAGATTATCACTGTCTCAGTATCTGAAATGTCTAGTTCCTGATTATGAGGAAAGCTGACAATTGGTGTAATTGTCCTTTGCACCCCAGGGTTTATGCTCCTGCCTCTGGGTACAGGGCCCCGCGGGTGATGCAGATGGAGTACCCGGTCCCCACAGAGCAGACCCTTGCATCCTTCCCGGGTACAGTGGGGCGGGGGGACCCAGGAGTGATGGTGCTGGGTGTGTGTGTGTGTGTGTGTGTGTGTGTGTGTGTGTGTGTGTGTGTAACCGAACAAGACCCCTATGGAGCCTTCCAGGGACAGGCCATCCCCAATATCCTCTGCTTTAGCTCTTCTCTGAAGTACCTGGATAATAGTATTTGATGCAAATTTCCTGAGTTGTTTTGCAGATGTGAAATCCACCCCCCACCTCCACACCAGGTGGAAGAACTACTTGGTGACCATGAGCACATAGCCCCAGGCCCCCAGGAGCCTAAGGACTGATAATGTTAAGCCCTGTGACTCCACCCTGCTGCCTCACCATCAGCCAATCAGAGAACTGTGCACAAGCTGATCATGTACCCTGTGACCACCTCTCTCCTGGCCTTTAAAAATGCTTTGCTAAAACCCACAGGAGTCTGGAATGTCGGCAGATGCCAGACCGGAGATGCCTAGGAAACCAGCCTCTGGTAAGAGCCTTGTTGGTCTGATGAGTCTCCCTGTGATACAATTCTTCACACACATTGTCAGCATTTGACGCTGGGGGTGAAGCCCGGCCCTCGGAAAGGCATCCGGGAAGATTCTCCTGGTTTCCAGGGACCTGACCTCATCCGCCATTGCCCTTTGCTGATTTTCCTTTGTCTCCTCTCACTGAAGGAAATCACAGCCATGAGGATGACTCCCAGCTGAGTCCGGAGAGTCTTCTCAGTGGGCCCAAAATGGGCATTTTGGGGGAATTTTTATAATTTGAAAAAATTTTTATAATTTTTTCACTTGACCTAGAATTTTTTTTGACCAAGTAGGAATTTAGCAGGCTTCTACCTTTTTCAGTTCCAGAAATACCATGATTAACAAGCCAATGACAGAGATCTGCACACGTCAAGACTCTTCTCATTGCTGCTTTGACTCCACTGGCCATGATGGTAGCCTTGCCCTTGGTAGGGGAGGGCCACCCCTTGGCCCCGGCCACCCAGGATCCAGCTCCTCCCATTGCGTTTAGGATTTGCAGCTGAGGGGCTGCAGTTCTCTCTATAAGTTCTGACTTGGAGAAGAGTGAGCACAGAGCCATTCAAGGATGCTCCAATCTCATTACCTTTTGAATCCCTTTGTCTCCAGGCAGGTCTGGCTTCTCTAGTTCACTCACTAGGGACCATCTTGGACTTTGCTTCCGCCAACCAACCCCCAAACTGCGGAGGCTCTGTCTACCTCCCCGAGCTGCAGGGAACATGAAACGCAGAGTCTCTGTGGAGTGAGCCCAGATCACAGATCCAGCTGATCCAGCTTGATGTTCCTCCCACCACTGCCCCCCACCCTCGAATCCCTTCCCAACGTGTTCTGGGGATTTCTGTCTGTGTGAATTAGGAGAAACAAGCAGTTCTTGGAGTGCAGTGCCCCTCTCGAGGCTCACACTCTGTTCTCATCCTAGGAAACTGCTGGGACCCGAGTCTAATTGTTGGTCCAGAAGCAAAGAGGGGTAATGGGGGCGGGGGGTCCTGAGGAAAATCAGCACAGCCTCACGTGGCAGCTTCCTCAGGGCAGCCGTGACATTTTCCTTGGGAAATGCAGTGTCAATCGCCCCAGACAGAGGTGGAAAGACCTGTACTGCTGGGAGTGGGGAGGCGTCTTCCACAGGCAAAGAAGACACGTGAGAATTGAGGGGCTCAGTGTCCCCAGGTCCCTCAAGTGCTCCCACACATCCCCACCCAACCTGTAGGATCCGGTTCTTTCCCAACCACCTTCTTCACTACAAGGCTGGGACTCAACTTTGCTGGAATTTAGCCAATTGAAGGAGGAGGGTCTGGGTTGGATTTTCAGCTATTTCGCTCCAAGTGCTGCATGAGATGAGGCTCTCCTCCAGGGCACTCCAGAAAACTCGCAGGTTGCTTGTGTGGCCCTTGGGATGGGCTCTTGAATCGCTAAGCTCATCTTTTTCTCTCCCTACTCTGTCCAGCAACATTCCGATCAGATACCAACATCATGATATTCTGTAGGGTTCCCAAAACGTTCCAAAATATCATATACAGGGTCACTTAGCTCCTCGATTCTTACAAGTGGTTGCTTAGAAGAATCCAAGGCAGGCATTTTTCTCATTTCAATGAACAGTTCATGACATACACTAGCTGTGCTCTCTGTACTAATGGAAATAGCCATTAGCACCATTCAGTAGAACCAGATTAGACAGCCAATTCCAGAAACCTCAGAATCAATTGAGAAAAATCATCCTTAACATTCTACTTTTCTTGAAGCACTCTGGGTACCAAAATCGGGATTAGTCACATGGCTCCAGAGAAACAGGAAAATATATATATAATTTATTATAGGAATTGATTCACACCATTATGGAAGTTGAAGGTGTCTCACAATCTATCAGCAAACTGAGGAACCAGGAAAGCCAGTGATATAATTCAGTCTGAGTCCAGAGGCCTGTGAATCGGGGCCGAGGATGTTAAGTCCTGGTCCGAGATTGAAAGCTGGAGAAGCAGCAGTGCCAGTGTCCAGGGTCAGGAGGTGATGCCTTTGATGACGAGGAGAGAGCAACGTCCCCTTCCTCTCCCTTTTTGTTCTATTCAGGCTCTCAGCTCAAGGACAGTGCCCACTGCACCACACCAGTGATCTTCTCTACTCAGTCTGTGGACTCAAATGCCAATATCCTCCTCCTGAGACATCCTCACAGACACCAAGAAATAATGTTTTAACCGCAGTATGGGCATCTCTTATCTCAGGCAAATAGACACATAAAATTAACCATCATACTGCTGTGGAAGAGCTGGAAAGAGTGGCACATCATACAGAATGAGGAAGTGGTTACCATCCCAAGACAATAACCCCAAAAGCATATTTCCCACCACCTTCACTGTAGGCAGAGGGAGGAGCTCAGAGACCACTGACCTCTCATGGCCGAGCTGCATGGAGCTGGCAGCTCAGGGAGGAGAAGCATTTCCAGAGCAATAGGGAGCCTGTGAGCTCAGGGACGTTTTGGTCTCACTTCCCCATGAACTTGGACCACTGTGCAAAGTGCTACTACTTGTATATGAGCTACAGTAATAATCAGCCTCATCCTCAGCCTGGAGCCCAGAGATGGTCAGGGAGGCCGTGTTCCCAGACTTGGACCGAGAGAAGCGGTCAGGGATCCCTGAGGGCCGTTTATTGACATCATAAATCAGCATTTTGGGGGCCATGCCCGGGTGCTGTTGGTACCAGCTGACATAATTATATTTCCCGATGTCACTGCTGGTTCCAGCACAAGAGATGGTGATCGTCTGTCCCGGATTCCCAGACACTGAGGGAGGCTGAGTCAGGGCAGACTGGGCCCAGGACCCTGCAAAGAGGAGAAACACACTCTGGTCAGTTCCATGTGGGGCCCAGGTCACCCTGAGGACAAAGACACAAAGGATCAGCCAGATGTCCCTGGGGTCCCTTCCCTGGAGGCCTCACCTGTGCCCTGAGTGAGGAGGGTGACAAGGAGCAGAGCCCAGGCCATGGTGGAGACGCTCCAGACGCTGCCTTCTGAGATCCCAGCTCTGGGCCTGCTCCCCCAGACCTCTCTTATCCCCTAACCCCTCAGAGGAGGGAGGGGCCTCCATACAAATCTGCTTCCTGCACCTGCCCCTCCTGCCCCCCTCTGCTCACCCCCTCTGACATGGTTTGTTCTAGATTCTTCTGCATCCCTGGACAGCAGAGATTACTGGAGAATTAACTCCTTCACATGGTGTGTGAGGACAGACCGAGACTATGACATGATGTGGGAAAGGAATCCAGCCCGGGATTTCCTGTCTCTCCTGCTGTGAGAGTCATCGTGCTTCCTGGGGGAGGAATCCCAGAAGGTCCCCTCTGTGCTCTTGGGACAAAGGAGAGGCCCTGAGCCCAGGCGGCTGAAAGATCCAACTGCCCTGCTTTCCGGGAGTCAGAGGCAGAGCTGGGGACGAGTATCCCCTCAACTCGCTCTTTTTTAAAAACATTTTATTGAAGGAACTTCCATGGCAGTCCAGTGGTTAACACTCTGCGCTTCCAATGCAGGGGTGCAGGTTCGATCCCTGGTCGGGGAACTACAATCCTGCATGCCGCATAGCGCTGTGAAAAAAGAAAAAAAGAAAAAAAAGAAAGAAAAAGAACAAACAAACTGAAAATTTTTATTGACGTGTGCTTGATTTACAATGCTGTGTGAATTTCTGCTATTCAATAAAGTGATTCAGTTATACTCTATATACATTTTTTCTTATTCTTTTCCATTATGGTTTATCAGAGGATAGTGAATACAGTCCCCTGTGCTATACCATAGGTCCTTGATGTTTATCCATCTTATATATAATAGTTTGCATCTGCTAGTCCCAAGCTCCCAATCCATCCCTCCCACACCCCCCAACTCCTTCTTTTCCCCCTCAGTTTGGAGGGTCCTCACGTTCCCCTCCAGCCTCTGTCTCTGCAGTGCTCTGAGTCTGAGGCCCGAGCCTGAGCCCTGGGCCATTTATTAGCACTTTTGAAGATGATTTGTTGGGGTACAAATGCTTTGGGACATAAGAAGTGTTCCGTGGGGAGCCCCTCTTGAAACTTCATACAGGACAGTATAAGCCTCAAGTACCTTCCCCAAATTCTGGCCCTTGCTGCCCCCTGGTGGCTGCAGACGGTGCCAACCAAGCCCCTGGGAGGCAGCTGAGCGGGGGCTGGAAATCCCTCTTGCGTTGCCCTCCCCTCCTCCCTCCTTCCCCATCAAGCTCAGCACCAGGCCCCCGATCCCTTCCATCCCCTCTAACCTCATTTCTCTTTGTCCACTAACTCCCTCCACGATGGGATGTGTCACCTGCCACACCAGGTGGCCTGGACCCTCACCCCAGGACTGTTTAGCCCACCCCACCACAGCCTTGGTACCAGGTTATGCCTGTGAGGCAGCTCTTCATACCGAGTGACAGACATTTCAGGAGTCCAAGAGAGGTGACTCTATGGCCAATGGTGGGAAAAGCTAAAGGCTGGCCTTGGGGATTTAAGGAGAAGGAGAAAGATGTTTGGGGGAAGCAATCATTTTTGATTCATGACTATTGCTTAAGTGTGTGTTTGTTTTTTTTTTAATTTTTATTTATTTATTTATGGCTGTGTTGGGTCTTTGTTTCTGTGCGAGGGCTTTCTCCAGTTGTGGCAAGCGGGGGCCACTCTTCATCGCAGTGCGCGGGCCTCTCACTATCGTGGCCTCTCTCGTTGCGGAGCACAGGCTCCAGACGCACAGGCTCAGTAATTGTGGCTCACGGGCCCAGCCGCTCCGCGGCATGTGGGATCCTCCCAGACCAGGGCTCGAACCCATGTCCCCTGCATTGGCAGGCAGATTCCTAACCACTGCGCCACCAGGGAAGCCCCTTAAGTGTGTTTTGAACATGTTTGTGCTTTTTTATTTTATACACTGGTTAAAATAATAATGTCTGTTATTAAAGATAAGACTAAGTCCCACAGTCTGCAAGTTGCAGACCCAGGAAAGCTGTCGGTGTGATTCAGACCAAGTCCTAAGACCTGATACCGAAGTTGCTGAGGACAGAGGAAAATGAGATGAGATGTCCCAGCTCAACAGCGAGACAGGAAAGGGGCAAACTCCTCCTTCCTCTGCTCTTCTTCTATCCAGACCCTCAAAGGACTGGATGCTTCTCAGTTCCTCCTTTGCTCCAAGCCCTGAGGCTTGGCACGCAGGGAAGCGGGCAGATGCCCTGGCCCAGCCAGGAAGGGGCGGGGGGAGGATGTCTTCTTCCCAAGAAGTTGTTCTGAAGCTGGTTCTGAGGGACACGGAGCACCTGGCCTTCTGATGAGTTCCCCTCCCCACACACCTGATCTCCCCCTTCCACCACACACACACCTGGGGAGGGGCTTCCTGCCCTCTGCATCTGCAAGGCCATTGCCTGCAGGAGGCCTGAGTTTGAGTCTGGGATGGAAGGATACTGGCCTCTACCTGAAGGCTCCTGCCTTTCCCTCTGAGCTCATTCATAGCTACCCCAAAAGGATTTTCTTTCTTTTCTTTTTTTTTTTTTTGATGTGGACCATTTTTAAAGTCTTTATTGAATTTGTTACAATACTGCTTCTGTTTTATGTTTTGGTTTTTCGGCCACGAGGCATGTGGGATCTTAGCTCCCCGACCAGGGATCAAACCCGCACCCCCTGCATTGGAAGGCGAAGTCTTAACCACTGTACCGCCAGGAGAGTCCCCCAAAAGGATTTTCAAAAGTGGTGGTTCCCCCAAATCAGGACATATGGCCTTAGGAACGCAGACCAGCCATCCTGGATTGTCTCCAAGACCTTCCTTGTCAGCTTAATCTTGCAGCAGACTGGGGGACTAGAGGCTGTGTGGGGTGACTGAATTTCTTCATATCTCCAAAATAAATCACTGGTCAAGGAAAACATTTATGTTGGAAAAGTTTACCCCCAAATATAGAAAAGTTGGGAATTCCCTGGCGGTCTAGTGGTTAGAACTCCATGCTTCCACTGCAGGGGGCGTGGTTCGATCCCTGGTTGGCGGGGAACTAAGATCCCACGTGCTGTGCGGCGAGGCCAAAAAACAAAACAAAACAAAAACACAAAAAACAAGCAAAAAAAACCCCCAAAATATAGAAAATTATTTTACCATGGCCAGCGTTATCATTTTAGTGATCATCTTCTGGACATCTTGACATGCTTATCTACAACGTTCAGGAAAAAGAATTACATGTATTCCAGGAGGTGGGAGAGGAGGTCCCTGTAACTTTCACTGCTTCTTCTACTCCAGGCCTAGTCTAGCCCACAGGAATATGGTAAACATTGTGAGCATTGCTTGAAGCAATGAAATGAATGAATGTTACTTTCATGTTTACTTGTACATGAATAGGACTATATCATAAATATCTCCGACGTCATCTTTTCAGTGTGTCAACCTGAAATCAGGCCTTAAATCAGCCATTGAATCATGAAAATAACGATCGGCAATTTTCAAAGGGATCCCCTTTCCACTTCAAGTCCCACAGATGCATCCTTTGCCCTCTCAGAGAATGTTACAACCTGCCACTTTAAAACAATGGTCTTCTTGCTTTGGTTTTTTTCTGGTTCCATCCTAAAACTTATGAGCACTATCTCCTTGAGTGTTGCATCAGCAGCCTCTCAAGGACAAATGTTTGTTGAATGAGCCTGGACAAGAGGAAGGAGAGGGAGGCTGAGTCTCCAGTTCCAAGGTGAAAAACTTGAGTTTTTACCAGCCCTGTTCCAGGTAGCAATCCCAGGTCCAGGGGGATCAACACAATGCCCTCATTTGTATGTACCTATGTATTCATTCATCCATCCATCCATCCATGGGTATAGCTGGACACCTTAAGCTCTGTTAGCTCACAGGGACGGGGGATGTCTGGGGAAATGGCAGGGTTGAGCCATGAAAGATGGCCATCACTACTGCCCTGCCTGTTATTCTTGGCCACCACTACCTTCTGGTGGCCTGTGGTTAAAGATTTAGGGTCACCTGGATGACAGGGACACAGCCTCACAGTTTGAGGAGACCAAGTACTTAACTGGGCTTGAGTGAGGAAGCTGAATTCAAAGGACCCAAAGGAGGTCCCCCAGGCCAGCGTGAGTGACAGGCCTGGGGTTCCGCTTTGCTCTTAACCCCTCCAGGCAAGAATCCTCACCCGCCTGGCTCTCACCATCTCTCCAGAAGCCCGACTTTCTCCCCTAGAGGGGCTGGGAGGAAGGAGGAGCCAAAACTTTTAGTCCTGGATTCCATGTCTCCAGTGCCCCCTGGTGGCCCGGACGCGACATCCCCAGGGTTGAGGGGCACCGCTTGGGAGGGTCCCGCCCACACTTTCCTTTTCCACGCCCCTTCCTGACTTTGTCCGAAAGTGTCCGTTGGTGAAAAGAGGAGAACCCTGCACTCAGGACCAGCACAAGCTGAGGCCATCGGAGGGGCTGCGGAGGTCAGACGGAGGTGAAGAGACCAGATGCAGCAATTGTTTGGCTTCTGAAAAAAACTGGAAAACCAAATGGGGGGGGGGGTGGGGAGGTGGGAAGCACGATCTGGATAGAGGACAATCTAGTCAAACCCTGGCTGGGGTCTCCGCTGCCCCAGGGGTCACATAAGTGGTAAAGTCGAGAGAGTAGGGGGTACTGGACTGGCCAAGGTCAGGGACATCTTATCTACAAGAGGGAGGTGGGAGTGGGCGAGAACCCTCGCCCATGGGGCCCCGGAGCCGGCCCTGGCACCCCACGCCCCGCAGAGAGGAAGGGGTTGTGGAAGAACAGGCCCAGAAGTGGGGGTGGGAGAGGAGTTGGAGGTGGGGGTTCTAAGCCTCGACCCCTCCCTCCGGATCTCAAGGGCCCCTTTATCCCAACCCACGCCCACCCCTCCCCACCCCCCCACCTACCCCCACCCCCCCACCTACCCCCACCCCATCCCCACCTCACCCCGTTCTCCATCCTACCCCATTCCCCCATTCCCATCCCCCATTCCACGATTCCTCCCTCCCCCACCTCACTTCCATTCTATCCCATCTCCTACCCCCACTTCACCCATTCCCCCCATCTCCTCCCCATGCCCCCAACCCTACCTTTCCCCCACCCTTCCCCCACCCCATCCCCACTCTCACCCCCCCCCCCCCCCCCCCCGCCGTCCAGTGGGCATGGCCACAGACGCCACCCCTCCCCCTCTCCCCACTCCCTCCCCGCCTATTAAAATGAACCCCTTCTAGACTCCCTGGGATACCCCACTCGAGATCCCAGGATCTCGTGAGATTTGCCCCAGGAGGAAACAGAAACCAGGATTGGTCGGGCCGCGTGGTTTCCGGGTGGGGCGCTGCTGAGTTGGCGGTTCTTTGTCCGCAGAGCACAAGCGAGGGACCCCGTGGCGTACCGCTGCAGCACGAAACGTAAGTTCCCGTCCTGGTGCCCCCGTGTTCCCGCGGGGTGACCTTGAGCTAGTCCAAGGGGCCCCCGCTCCTGTTCTCCACCCGAAAACGAGCTATCACGACCTGGGGCTGGAGCGGAGGCCGCACGGGGTGGGGCGGCCGCCTTGGGCCTCTCCGGGCCACGTGCCCCGTGAAGAGGCCGCAGCGCTGCGTGGGGGACGTAATAATCCAAGGAACCCGGGTCTGCGGGGATGGCCAGAGCTCATCGGCCGCCGCTTTGCGCTGGAAATGGGGTCCCCTCGGGAGGTGCCAGGGTGTGGGGGGCAGAGAAAGGGGCAGAACTGGGGCTTCAGGACGGCGGTCAGTGCCCTTAGAAGAAGGTTCCCTTGACCCGAGCACCAGGTCTTTTCTTCGATTGTCTGCTGCTTCAGCCGATGAGAAACTTCTCGGGTTTGGAGATACGAAGAGATTCTCACTGAAACGGCAGGGTCGGGGCTCTGGTTTTCAGTTCACCTAGCAGAGTTCTCACTGTGGCTTCGTAAATACACGTGTTAACACACCGTGTCCTTGTTTTTTGGAGAATTTGGGTTCTTATTCTCAGACTTGGGTGGAGACGGGTGACTGAGACGGTAGGAAACCAGGGAGACCGGGTGTCGGAGGACCTGAGGCCAGTGTGAGCTGGACCAGTGCGGCGGAAGACATCTTCAGGTAAACTGGTCCCCTGCACCTCCTCATGTCCCAGGAAGTCCTGTTGCCCCCTCAGTGCTGGTAATCGCGGAGCTGCATGCAATCTGCATCCTGAAGCCCTCACAGTGGGAGGAGGATGAGCAGCCTTTATTTTTCCAAGTCATTTTCCCAAGAGAGCTTTCATCCTGCTGCCTTCTTTGAAGAAGCAGCTGCAGTGTGTTGGGGTCCCATTCCCGAAGCCACGGTTACGTTCAGAACCTGTGCTTGGGGCGAAGGAGCAGGGCTGGCATCAGCCCCCAGAAACTTGACTCCTGTGTGGTGTTGGGCAGGGGCAGGGTGGGTGAGCCCAGGGAGGTTTTGGTCTCCCTAAGTGGTGGGCTGGGACCTCTGGGCCTAGGGGCGGTCCTGGAAAGAAAGCACCCAGAGGGCACAACGAGTCCTCCAGCTGCAGCCCAAGGAGGCCAGGAAGGCGGACCTGGAGCTGGAGGATGGAGAGGGACCCCAGGGGCGAGGACGATCTCGTGCACTGGGGGTGTTGGGCAGCATGTGGGTGCCGTTGATACCAGCACACCGGGCTGTAACCCCCAGTATCACTGCTGCCTCCAGAGCAGGAAATGTGGCCTCTCTGTCCCAGAGCCACAGACACTGAGTGGCTGTGTCAGGACAGACTGGGCTCAGGACCCTGAGAGGAGCAGGATGTGCAAAGGGGAGAGGTCAAGGTCATCACTCCAGAGATGTTCAGGGTGGAGGAAGAAAAGGGGGTCGGCCCTGGGCTGCCAGACGGTGCCTTCCTTAGTGCCTCTCACCTGTGCAGACAGACCATGAGCAGAGCCCAGGCCACGGCGGAGACCCCCACAAGCTCTTGTCCTGCAGCCATGGCGCCAGGCTGAGCTCCCCACACCTTTCTTAGCCCCTGCCTCACGTGTGTGAGGGACTTCTGTGCACAGCTGCTTCCCAGATCCTTCAGGTGACACCCTATCAGCAAACCTGCTTACTTCCTCCTGCCGAGGGCAAGCAGTGCTGGGAGGTTTCCTGGAGCCTGAGGTCCCGGGGTACGGCTGCTGAGCCGAGGTACCAGTGAGTGCAGGCCTTTCTGGATTTCTCCCCGATATATCGCCCCTCCCCCCATCTTCCTGGAAGACCTGGCAGGACCCACAGACCTGCTGAGTGCCTGGACTGTGGTGGGTGATGTCCCCTGAATGGAGGCTCCTGTCCTCCGCTCTCGTCCCCGACCTTGTCCACTGTCCACGAACAGAGTGGGCTGTTCCCATCCACAGGCGACTTCCCTGGGCACACTCCCACTGGGCTGGCACGGTGATGGCTTAGCGAGCCCTGGACCAGGAGCCAGGGGCCTCGTTCCTGTGTCACCCTCTCGTGGCTGGCTCTGTGACACAGGTGCAAGGGACTCGCCCTTTTGAGCCTCAGCCACTGCACAGGGAAAGGAAAAAGCACTCTAAGGCCGCTGCCGACGTTTCAGATCTTGAGGGAGAAGCCGAGATGAGGAGAGTGAAACGCTTTGGTGATTTAAGCTCTACCAAACACGAGGAATTGTTGACTGACTCATGATTCCGAGTCAAAATCCAGCTTCAGGCTCCCGGTCCCCATCTCCCAGAGAAGCTTCAATGAAGAGCATGGTTGTGACAAAAAAATGAAGATGTCCCAGAGGCAGTGATGCCAGCAGACATCTTCACAGTAAAGGAACTCGGAGATAATGTCAGGCCCTGAAAACACAAAGGGTGAAATGTTGGAAGCAGATCCAGGCTTAGAAAGCAGAGTGACACTGCAATGAGAAGCCCGCGCACCACAATGAAAAGTAGCCCTCGCTCGATGCAACTACAGAAAGCCCATGCACAGCAACGAAAACCCAATGCAGCCAAAAATAAATAAATAAATTAATTAGTTTTAAAAAAAGGCAGAGTGACAGGTTGCCCAGGCGTAGGAAAGACACTCAGCCCCGATTGAAAGTTGTGTGATGAGAAGCAGGGAAGCAGTGTTGAGAGGATTTTTGATGAGTTTTTCGCAAAGAAACAAAACACTTTTTCTCAGTGCTTAAAATCACAGTGTACTAAAAAAAATAGCTTTACTATTTTTACCTTTCTAAACATTACAGTGGATCATGTTAAGAGGGTTCTTAATGTTTTGAAAAAATATGTAATGGCTGCAGGAAACATCATATTGTGCCTTAGATTATGAAGGTTGGCTTTGTGGTTTCAGCATGCGTGGTCGCCTTGGTGGCCTTGCCCCACCGTGCAGGCCAGGTCTGCCTGTCATTATTTTTTCGACTTGCTTGTTTTTCGTTTGTCTGCTCAGTCGAATGCAAGGTCCGCGCCTCAGGGACACCCTGAGTGGAAGACCGTGACATTTTATTTCTTCCAGTCTTACTGAGATAGAATTGACATACAGCCCTATATAAGCTTAAAGGGTGCAGCATCATGAGTTGACTTGCATCCATCATGCAGCGATGATCGCAGTAAGTCTAGTGAACATCCATATTCTCATATGGATACAAAATTATACAGAAAACAGATTTTTCCCCTGTGATGAGAACTCTTAGGATTTACTCTCTCAATGACTTTCATACGTAACCTACAACAGTGTCAGTTATACTTACCATGTTGTACATCACCTCCCTAGTATGTACTTCTAACTAGAAGAAGACCATGACGTTTTCACTGGGCTGTCCCTCCCCGTCACCTAGAACAGCCGTGGGTGGTCTGCCCCAGGCACTCTGTAAATGTTGAGTAAATCGAGGGTTGTCGATAGAGGGGGAGCCTGGGTATGGGGGTGAGGGGACCAGCTGGGCGGGAGACCTCCCTGGGGGCACGTCCCTTCTGCCTGGTGCCTCCTGCCAGCCCTCAGCACAGGGTGGGCTGCCCCCTCAAAGGTGGAGCTAGTGCTCCCTGAGTTCTGAGGCTCACTGACCCTCCTCCAGTGGAAAAAAGTCCAGTGCAAAGGGCCGGACAGCCCAACGCACCTGGTGTCACTCTGAGCCACAGTGACCTTATGGCTTGGTGTTGGAGATTTGGGGTCAGTTGGATGACAGGGATGCAACACCGGACCCCTCTTCTCTCCTCCTCTTTCCAAAAGCACAGTTCCCACCATCTCAGGCAATAACGAGGTTGACCGTGCGAAAGTCCTGAGAAGCATCCTCTCTGGGGCCAAACGCCAAGACTGGGGCCTCCCCTTCTCTCTCAACCTCTCTCATCTTTGTGTCTAGGGTCAGTGCTCCCTCTCTGTGCCCTTGGAGTTGGCGGGGGGGGACAGCCACTGGCACCTCCCCCAGGCCGAGGCAAACAGAGCCAGATCCTGGGGACACTGACAGTCCCCAGGTGCCCTTAGTGGTCCCAGACATGGCTTCAGCATATAAGGGACACAGCTCTGAGAGCCAGGAAACCAAGCCCCCAGCTCTGCTGCCATTTCCCTCCTCCCCCCTCGTCCTGGGCCATCCCCCGTCCAACCAGCCTGGAGTGGGCCCTCAGCCTCCCGCACCCCTACTTGCCTCTAGAAGCACCTCCCTCAGGATTAACTGGCTGGACCCAGAGTGACCTGGACGTCAGACATGTCCTCACTGGGGAGGAAGAAGTGGGGAGACTTGCTTGTTTCGGTCTAGATGTCATTGGATCTGAAGTGGAACCACATCTTGCCAAGTGCAGGAAGAGGCAAAGAGGGCTGACAGAGACCTTCGATTTTTCAAAAGACCCAGAGGGCAAAATATTCCGGGGCAAGAAGAGATCTTACTGCAGAGGGAAAGGAGACATACCAGTTCCTGGGTAGGAACTCGTCTGCTCGAGGCTGGGTCAAGAGAGCCGAAGGAGGAGAAGCCATCATCGGCCTGGCACCCAGGGCCTCTGTCAGCCTGGCGCCTCTGAAGACCAGCAGGGTTGGGGTCTTCTTCTGGAAGCCAGGAAGGGTCATCTTCCAGCATTTCTGGTGCTTCTTTGAATCCAGAAAAGCAGCTGGGCTTTTCTTTACCTTCTTCTACACTTGTTATGTCAGAAGAATTGGGGAGAAATCCTTGATTTCTGTTGATGCCAGTGGAAGGATGTCCGGTCCCCCACCCTTCCCGCATTGTGGCCACACCCCAGGCTCTGGGAGAGGTGGGCTGACTTGCCAGGGATGCAGAAAGAGGGGGCTGCCCCGTCAGCACAGGCCAGGAGCAGGAACCTGGGGACACAGATGCATTCTAAAGACCCCAGGAAGGCCCTGGGGGCAGATGCTTTGCGATCCCAGTAGAAATTCTGTGACTGGAGACGGGAAGGGAGACAGGACATACCCCCACCATGAGCTCAGAGGCTGCTCTGGCCTGTGCAGCATGAGAACAGGTGACCAGGATGTGGTAGAAACGTCCCCCAAATTGACTCATGCCTGGGCCTTGGGAGTTGTCCTGGGCCAGTCCTGACACTGGGCAGGAAGGACAGGTCTTCCTGCAGATGTGCCCCTGGTCCTTCTGCCTCCGGACAAACAGGCTCTGCATGGAGGTGGAGGTGGACAGAGGAGTGTCCCCTGCCTTTCTGGGGAAGAATGTTTGGCTTATACTTCCCATTTTTACATCATTCGAAGGCAGTGGTCCCTCCTGCCTCCTTGGATCTCCTGGATGCTGGGTTCCCATGGAAGCATCCCAGGCTTGGACGTCTGCCATTTCCTGTTTCCCCGAGGTCCACGTGAAGTCAGTCATCTCTTCTTAACGCTCTGTGGGGCAGGTCCATCCACACCCCTCCCCCGAGCGGGTCTTCTGGTTACTCCCTGCGTGGAGCATGGCAGTGTCTACCCCTGGCCAAGTCCCCGGCTCACCAGGCTGAAAAGGAAACTAACTGAATTTCAGCTTTTCTCTGAAGGTTATTTGAGGTGCTGGATGAAAAGTGCGAGCACCACACAGTGGCTGCTCCAGAATCAGGAACATTCTGCTTAACTTACTAATCTCGACTTCCTGCAGCAGATCAGTCAAGGTGATGGTCTGGGGGTTGAATGTCCATAGAGCACATTCCAGCTTAACCCTGTTTTAGGCAAACTGCTGATAGGGACGGTAGAAATTTGGAGAAAGCAGTCTCGGAAATTACCAAACCAGAGAGCATCCTTCAGAGAATGCTGCTGCGTCGCCCACAGAATAGAATTGTCGGGGCGTCACAATGCAGGGGGTGGAGAGGTTCCGTCAGCCTGTATTCTGAAACCTCAACAGAACCAACGTGTGAGCCAGCTCAGCAGGGGCATCGCCCCCAAACCCTTCAATACCGAACAGAACTTCACATCCGCTGAGGAGAAGTTTGGTGTTAGCGTAGCTGTGCTTAACGCAGAGCAAGAGAAAATTTGAATTTTGTTTGTGGGCCTAATGGCGCTCTCCCATCAGAATCCCTGTAAGGGAAAGCCTTAGCGGGGGGGTCGGGGGGCTTTTTGAAGCTGCTTTGCATTACTTGTTTCCTAGGATTGAGGAAATGTTAAGTTATCCGCAAACACTGGGAAGGGGCCTTTGAAGGTCATGATGAGGGTTGAAGCTGCTGGACAGAGCCTGGGCTGGGATGTGGAAGAGGACGCCTGAGCCTCAGGGCAAGTCCTCTTCTGGTTGCAGCCCTTTGCTGACACCGATATGTGTGTGGCCCGCGTTTATTTCCCTCCCTGCCTCCAAGAGCCCAAAGAGCCCACAGCCCTGACCCCCTCAGTGGCTTTCAGGCTGAATAAGGTGTGTCCCAGGTTTGGCCACCAGCACAGTTCGGGCCTCTCCCAGCCCACATGCCTACATTTCATCGTCTCAAGCCAATCTGCAGATCCCCGCTTATGGGAGGAAACACCCTTTGCCTCCAGGGACAGAGGGAGGAAGATTGAGTCTTGGGTTTGCCTTGGGTTTAAGGGATCCACCAGGTGCCCCCGTAGCCACTCCTGCTGGCAATTTCTCAAGCCCATCCTGACAAAAGTCTCTGAATTCCTCCCAACAAAACACACTTTACCTCGTCTTGGGTAATTTCCTTGGTCTCATTACAAACGCCCAGCCCCTCCCTCTTCCCAGCCAGCTCCTAGTTGTAATTTTGACGTGACCTCCTTTGGGGAAGCCTCAACCCTCAAAATCTGGAGGACCCACCATCCCTCAGTGTTAACCTCTGTTCCCCCGTGAACGGGCATACATTTTGCGGTTTTAGGTTACGTATAAGTGACTGTGTGATTCTCAGGATTTTTGTTATATTTCTTTTTCTTTTGGGGTGACACCACTAGGTCTGCACAAAGCTGTCTTAACTCAGACATTTGGGTAATTTTGATGTGGCCCGAACTCCCCCAACAAGTATACTTTCAGGTTGGTTTTCTTCTTTTATCTTTCGCTTTCATGAGTGGACAGAGGATCCTATCAGTTGTGTGTAACGAGAAAGTCAAATCAGCGTTAGCTGGATGGATTTCTAGTAATAAGATTCCGCTTTCAACTGGAAATGGAAATTTCAGCTGGGATCTGAAAAGTGCGGCCAGGAAGGCCTATCATGGCTTCTCAGGAGCCAGAGGAGGGACTCAGCGTCCTGAGCACATTGCTCCTTGCACCACACCCGCCCTGGCGTCTGGGGCCTTGGGCCCTGACCACTGCCCCAGCCAGGGTCTCCACAGGACAGGCCATGCAGGCCAAGGTCCTGTAGAGAATTTTTCTTCGCCTTCTGTACACGTTTGCAGTAGCAGGCTTTGCTTTTGCTTCTACATGAAGTTTTGCCTTAATCCCAAACGTTGTGATTTCTGCTCTGGTTTATGCCACTCTTATAGACAGTTACAGTATTTCTTAACCAAATAGTATTTTTTTCTTTTTTTGATGTAAGACATCTAATTAGTTGGAATTTTTTGATGACATTTTATGTATTTGGTTTGTGACCAGTAATTATAGTTCATATCATTTATGGTTTTGTGATTTTTACTAGTTTAAAGGGTTTTTTGGTTTGTTTTCGTTTTAGAAATGAAAAGTTTTTTTTTTTTAATTCCATGGAATAAAAAAAAATTCCACGGAACATTTTAAAGAGTGGAGGCTTTGTTCTAAATGTGAGCGCTTTGTTCCTCTGAACTAAATCGTAATAATAATATTCGTAGGTACATCTTGGAATCAGTTTTTTTTTTTTTCTTAATCTCTAACATCACATGCTATCAAATACTGTCATGCTGCTTTATGGTTTCTGATTTAAAGATTTTTAAATGGGGTAACAGTACCCACTGTGTGGTGCTCCTCCATCTTTCCCATCTGGGTTATTTGTTGGAGTTTAGGAAGAGGCCATGTTGGGCTAAACTCCTTATTCCTGTTGTTTTCAGTCCTTGAGTGATAATCAGAAGCTTGTCTCCGGAGAGGGTGGGGTCAGCTGTCAGGCTTCTAGGTACCCACCTGTCAGAGGAGCTGGGATTAAACGCAGCAGCAGGTGGATATGGGATGGGGCGAGAGGTCACCTTGTCCCGTCATTGGGGCCTGGCGCCAGCAGGGCCAGAGCTGTGGCTTTGTGGCCAGAGGGGTGTCTTTGGCCCTGCGTTGGGTCCCCTAGAGGGTGGAGGGACGGCAGGGTCGCCCGTCCTTGGCCCGAGAAGGACCCACCCCTTGCTCTCTGGTGTCCCTCCAGGAGGCATTACGGAGCAGATTCTTCAGGATGGGCATCCGGGCCCCGCCGCAACTCCTGGAACTGGCCGGCCAGAGCCTGCTGAGGGATGAGGCCTTGGCCATCGCCGCTCTGGAGGAGCTGCCCGCTGAGCTCTTCCCGCCCCTGTTCTTCGCGGCCTTTGCCGGGATGCGCAGCCAGGCCCTGAAGGCGATGGTGCAGGCCTGGCCCTTCCCCTGCCTCCCGCTGGGGGCCCTGATGAAGGAACACAAGCCTCAGCTGGAGACCTTCCAAGCTGCAATCGATGGCCTGGACGTCCTGCTTGCCCAGGAAGTCCGCCCCAGGTGAGGGCGACCCGGCAGGCGGGTGGGGCCTGGGGGTCTGAGCAAGACGCAGCTGGTGTCAGGGAGGGTGCGGGGCCACGGGGAGGCCTTGGGGCCGTGGCTGGGCCACTCTGGGAATAGGCTTTTGGGCGTGCAGGGCTACTTAAGGTGCAGAGGTGACAAAAGGCACGTGGGCCCACCCTCTCCTCATGGCACTTAAAGTGGGGACCAGGAGGGGCCCCGGAAGCTCGAGGAGCAGCTGGTGTCTGGGGTGTCGCACCCTTGCCTGGGTTCTGAGCCATGCGGTCCTGGTCCCCGTTGGTCTCCGCACGGCTCAGCGTGTCTCCCGTTGTCCCGCAGGCGGTGGAAGCTGCAGGTGCTGGATTTGCGCCGGAACGCCCACCAGGACTTCTGGACCGTGTGGTCCGGCACCAGGGCTGGTGTGTGCTCGCTGCTGGAGCCTGAGGCGGCCCAGCCCATGAGGAAGAGGCGCCGGGTGGAAGGTGCAAGGGCGTGGCCGAAGCAGACCTGCGCCCCCGTGGAGGTGCTCATAGACCTGTACCTCAAGGAGGGCACCCCTGACCCGCCCCTCAGCTACCTCCTGAAGAAGGTCAAGCAGAGGAGGGGCTCACTCCGCCTGTGCTGTCAGAAGCTGAGGATCTTCGCCATGCCGATGCAGAACATGAGGAAGATCCTGAAGCTGGTGCAGCTCGACTCTGTCCAGGACCTGGAGGTGAACTGCACCTGGAAGCTGGCCACCCTGGGCAGGTTCGCGCCACATCTGGGCCAGATGGTCAACCTGCGCCGGCTGCTCCTCTCCCACATCCACATGATGCCGCACGCCGCCTCCGGCAAGGAGGAGCACTGTATCAGCCAGCTCACCGCCCAGTTTCTCAGCCTGCAGCACCTGCAGGAGCTCTACCTGGACTCCATCTCCTTCCTTGAGGGCCGCCTGGACCAGGTGCTCAGGTGAGGCGTGGTGCTGTCTCTCTGCAGACCAGGGCAGGCCCCTCTCGTTTCATTACCCATGGGGTGTCTGTCTACCGTCTGCCTGCCATTGATGGTGCCAGGGTGCACGGGCCACTCAGAGGTCCACACGATGCCGCCACTCCGTCCCCTGGCATCTTGTCATATAGCCTCCCAGGTTAGGGTCAGAGGTGTGGCCTCAGTTAGATGCCTGTCAAAGGGGGCTCTTTGCTGGGAATCTGCATCTTGGGGGCTTTGGGCCAGGTGAGGGTGGCTTTGGGAATTCTTCCTGAGAGAGCGATGTCTAAGCTGAGATGATGGAAAATAACTAAGCAAGGAGGACATTGACCAGGGGAAAGCCCATCCAACGTGAGGTTTCAAATCGGAAGCTCTGTGCTGAGCAGTTGGTCCACGTGAGCCTGTCCCTCCCACCTATCCCACTTTCCTGTCTGTCCCGGGTTGCTTTAGGCTCCAGGTGAGGTGTGATGTGGGAAATGGGTGATTCTGGAGATGACGGGGAGGGAGCAGGAGTGAAGAATTGTGGAGTCCATCAGGACATTAAGCAGTTATTGCTCCTAAGTAGTCCAGAGAAGAGAAACAAAAAATCAAATGAGTATCATTATTGAAGTGGTTCCAATCTCGAGTCCAAGTTACAATTATTATTTGCTTCTAAGGATTCTGATTACACAGGAGTTCTTCAGTAACAAATTACTTCTTCTAGAAATTTGTTTTTCATTCTTAAAATAGAATCATAGCTTTACCTGGAACACAATGATGAAAGATGAGAGAATGCAGCCTGATTTATTTGTGTGAAAGAGTTGGATTGATTTCCTTTCTGGCAACTGCAGACTCAAAGCATTAGGAATAAACGTGTTCATTCAACAAGGACAAAAAAAAAAAAAAAAAAGAGTTGTGGAAAGTGAGGGATGGTTTGTGACTGATACAGTGACCAGAGTTAGCCCCTGCCGGCTGGACCCCTCTGGACGTTGCCAGACCTTGCCTGGCTTAGCCCTTTAAGCACAGATCCCAGTACCCTCACTGGGAACAGAAAAACGGATGATGGGGTCCAGGAGGTGGCAGGAAGGAAGCCCGAGTTGAAAGCAGTTTAGGTCATGTCTCCCAATACTGTAGTTTGCTGATCCCCTCTCTCGCTTGGGACATGGTGTCAGGCTCCCCGGTGGGCACCTGCCGTTGTTACCTTACCTGTGCTCACAACACCTGGCAGGGGTACGTCGTCCCCCACTTGACGGGTGAGCACAGGGAGCAGTTGAGGATTCCTTCCCTTGACCCCGTCACACGGCAGAGAAGGGATGGGGAAGGACCCCGCTCAACCTTGGGCTGACCTGACACCTCTCCTTTGACCATGCAGCATCCTCCGGAAGACTGGGATCTGGTGAAATGGGGTTCTCTTCCCTTGAGGCCTGGGCCACCCCACATCCCTCCGCCCACCACCTCCATCCTCCCGGGGCTGACTGCTCTGTCTCTCTCCAGGTGTCTGAAGAACCCCCTGGAGACCTTGTCGATTACCAACTGCCTGATTTCGGAGTCAGACCTGATGCATCTGTCGCAGTGCCCGAGCGTCAGCCAGCTGAAGGATCTGGGCCTTAGCGGGGTCAACCTGACCAGCATAAGCTCTGAGCCCCTCCGGGTCCTGATTGAGAAGGCCTCGGCCACCCTCCAGGACCTGGACCTGGACGAGTGTGGCATCATGGACTCCCAGTTCAGCGCCCTCCTGCCCGCCCTGAGCCACTGCTCCCAGCTCACCACCTTCAGCTTCTGCGGCAACCCCATCTCGATGGCTGTGCTGGAGAGCCTGCTGCGCCACACCGCGGGGCTGAGCAACCTGAGCCACGTGCTGTACCCCGCGCCCTTGGAGAGCTACGAGGACGTGCGCGGCACCCTCCACCTGGGCCGCCTGGCGCACCTGCACGCCCGGCTCAAGCAGATGCTGCGGGAGTTGGGGCAGCCCAGCGTGTTCTGGTTCAGCGCCAACCCGTGTCCGCACTGTGGCGACAGGACCTTCTACAACCCAGAGCCCATCCTGTGCCCCTGTTACATGGCCGCCTAGCCCAGCGAACGAGCCGCAGGCTTTGTCCTGGCATGCGGGCACTGCCGCTCAGACCTCAGCGCATCTTGAAGAAACACAAGCTATAGTTTCAGACAGTTGTTCATTGTTAGCGGGAAAAGGAAAGGTGATTCAGAGCAGGCCGGGGGGATGGTGACTTGGGGGTTGATGGGCTCTTTGGGGAGATGCATCCTATAGATTTAGAAATGTGAATCTGAATTTCTAGAGGGGGATTCAGGCTTGAGAAGTAGATGGGGGTGTTATCCCTGTGTGGATGGTTATAAAGAAATGGTCAGAAATAAAGGGAACCTCAGTGTCAATCACCTGGTGTTCACTGTGATCTGTGACTGTGATTCTCCCATTTAAACCTCAGGAATCTCCTGTTAGTGATTAAATAAGAAGTCAGTGTGTGTGAGGCCCAGGCACCCTAGGCTGGACGAGGTTCGGCCTCAAGAGTTAACAGCACCATTTCTCCCTCCCTTTGGTCTTGTTTCTGGATCATCTGTTAACCTCCTCACTTCTGTGGCTGTTCAGTCTATCATTGCACACAAGGTGCATCATCAGGGTCTGGAACGTACTAAGTGTCCAATAATGAGCACCACTGGAGGGAACATTCTTCCAAGGGACCCTCGCTGCTGACTCCACGCAGGCCCTGGACTCTAGCACCCTCCCCAGTGGATCCAGCAGATACACAGCCTCCATCCCTGGCCCTGGGTGGTGCCAGGATAGGGCTTCAATGTGCAAAGTCAGGCCCCGAGTCCTGAGGGGAAAATCCACCCACAGACCATCTGGAGCCTCTGGGACTCACCAGCCCATAACCTCCTTCCCACTGCGTCCAGCCCCTTGAATTCAATTAGTTGTGTCCTATAAAAACATCTTAATTCATCCTAGCAGAATAATAGTAAGCTCACATAGACAAATAACATTTGTTTACTATTCGTTTCCCACATTGAAAAGAGTTCATCATTTTGTGCAGAGGTAGGTCACACCAGGGTGAGAATACCCTTCTTCCGGGAAGACCCCCCCTTCTTCCCTATCAAGGAGGTGATAATCCAGCTCTGAGCCAGTGAGATGCCCTGGATTCTGGGTCCCAAGAGAGAACAAACCCACGCCAGGTCTTGGGAGCACTTGGGTAGAGCAGGTGAACGTCAGACTTGGTTTGGGGGTGTGGTGAGGCCACCCCGTGGGACCCCCCAAGACGGCCCATCCAAATGAAAGGGACACGGGCTTCCCGGGGGGCGCAGTGGTTAAGAATCTGCCTGCCAATGCAGGGGACACGGGTTCGAGCCCTGGTCCGGGAAGATCCTGCATGCCGCAGAGCAACTAAGCCCATGCGTCACAACTACTGAGCCTGCACGCTACAACTACTGATGCCTGCGTGCCTAGAGCCCGTGCCCTGAAACGAGAAGCCACCGCAGTGAGAAGCCCGTACACCGCAATGAAGAGCAGCCCCCGCTCGCCGCAACTAGAGAGAGTCTGCGCGCAGCAACGAAGACCCAACACAGCCAAAAATAATTAAATAAATTTACAAAAAAAAAAAAAAAAAAAGGGGACATGTCATACAGTGGGGTCCCCCCCGTGGCCCTGGGCTGCCTTACCTGGCTTCCCACGCACGACCTGGGGAGAAGGCCACACACGAAGGCCGGAGCAGGGCTCGTCTGCATGTCCCCTGACCGTGAGCCATCCTCCACCGCCTATCTGGTGTGGCCAGCTGTCAGCAATCCCCTTATCCTGCCACACAGCCACTGGCCCTTCTCTATCTTCTTCCCCTAGCAGGCACCCTCTTTTCTTCTGCCCCATCCCTTCCAGCCCCCTACCCTATGCCCTGTAAGAAAGAACAAGAAATGGACCCCTCGGCTTGTGGACATGCTTTGCCATTTCTGAAAGGAGAGAGAATGCAGAAATCTGTATAAGTGATGGTGTGCTGGGAAAAAGGGGGTCAGGAAAAGATCTCTCTTACTTTTCCCCAGTGCGCACCCAGTCTCAGCATCCCCAAGCATCCCTAAGTTACAGAGCATATCTTCCGGAACGGGAACTGGCACCTCTGGGATATGAGGAAAAGTATACAGGACGAGCAGATTCTCCATGAGGAAGAACAGAGGCAGAGATCGTGTGATCTCAGTGCCAGATTCCTCAGCCGCAAAACAAATAATAACACTGGCCTCATGACGTTGCAGTGAGGTCACCCACAGGGCTAACCTATGGAAGGCACTTGCCCCGGTCATGGATGGCCCCATATAGGACAGTGGTGATTATTAGCTGCCCGATGCAAGTAAAGGAAGAAAAACAAAAGTGAACACTGCCTCTTGCTTCTCAAGCAGGGTGCCCTGCACTTGGGACTTTATTTGGCCCAGAGACCACACTTGAGAAAGAAATCTTACAAGAGTCTTTGTTCAGAATTTAGATTTTGTCAACATGTTCAAAGAGGCATATGCTATCAATGCAGTGAGGTTCTGAAAGTCGTTTGGCTGGAGAGGAAGCTCATCCGTAAGGATGGGGCATGGGGAGGTAGTGACTGCTGGGGGCCCAGGGGTCCGGGGGCCATGTGGATGGAGGCCCTGTCGGGGGTGGGGGCGAGCGGGGTCTCCAGCTGCTGGGAAGCAGGCAGGGAGAGTATGGCACATAGGGTGGGATGATTGGAAGTAACCATTTACCCAGGAGCAGCCCCAGCTGCACGTCGGACAGGCAGTGGGGTTAGGGCAGCTGAGGGATAAGATGTGAGAGGGGTGAAGCTGAATAGAAAAGAGCCAGAGAGCAATCTAACACAGGGAAACAGCCACAGGCAGAAACAAGACCAAAAGAAGGCCTGACATGGGAGTTCCCTGGCAGTCCAGTGATTAGGACTGGGCGCTTTCACTGCCTTGGCCTGGATTCCATCCCTGGTCTGGGAACTAAGATCCTGCAAACTGTGCAGCGCGGACCAAAAAAAAAGGCCACACAAAACATTCTCTGACATAAGTCTCGTACCAATGTTTTCTTAGGTCAGTCTCCCAAAGCAATAGAAATAAAAATAAAAACAAATGGGGCCTAATCAAACTTATTGCACAGCAAAGCTTTTGCACAGCAAAGGAAACCGTAAACAAAACGAAAAGACAGCCTACGGACTGGGAGAAAATATTTGCAAATGATGCGAACAACAAGGGCTTAATTTCCCAAATATACAAACAGCTCCTACAATTCAATAACCAAAAAAAAAAACCCAATCGAAAAATGAGCAGAAGACCTAAATAGACATTTCTCCAAAGAAGACATACAGATGGCCGATAGGTACATGAAAAGATGCCCAACATCACTAATTATTAGAGAAATGCAAATCAAAACAACAATGAGGTACTAATAAGGGGGCTTATACAACTAGGTTCTGAGAGAAATCGCCTAGACTTTGCAGCTGACACGAAGTTGGAGGGGAGTTGGAGACGCTGAGTCTGTGTCGTGGGAAACTTTGAACTGCAGAAATGCAGTGGTGGGTGCCATGTGGACCCAAAAGTGCCAGAGTGGGTTTCGTGTGAGATGCACAAGTGCCCGGTGGGGCCCGGGGTCTGACCTCTACATACTCCCCACACTCATGACCCCAGTGGGCACCTGCATGGCTTTGTTCTAGTCCACAGGCTATTCAATATCTTATCTTCCTTTGAGGAGATGGACCCATATTTTCCTCACTTAACTCATTGGTGAAGATCCAGCTCCACTTGCTTCTTTCTTCCAGCTCAGTTCCCCCAGTGTTTTAGTTGACGGGTAGAGAAGTGCTTCCACGCAATCCCTTAAATGGACCAAAACGGTTCAGGACAGAGATGAAATCTGACTGCCTCCTAAAACCTTTGGCATTACCTAAGTGATGAGAGTGATCAAGGTGTCTTTTGTTATGTTAATGAAGTGACTTCAGGAAAGCACCTAAGGCTGGGGGGTGGTGACCTCCAGGGAGGAGAGAGGGGCTGGAGGTTGAGTTTACCCCCCATGGCCAATGATGTGGCTACAAAATAAATGATCCCAAAACGTAGGGGCTTAAAACAATAACTGTTTCCTGCTGCACAGTTACTGTGGCTTAGCCGGGTGTTTCTGGCTCAGAGTCTCTTATGAGGGTCGACTCAAATTACTGGCTTAATCGGCTTATTCGTCTGAAGACTTGACAGACTTGACTTGTGCTGGAGAATCCTCCCCCAGGATGGCTCTCTCCCTTGGCTTTTGGCTGGAGGCCTCAGTGCCTCCCCACGTGGACTTCCCCAGAGGGCTGCTGGAGTGTTCCCATGACATGGCTGCTGGCTGGCTTCCACCAGAGCGGGTGATTCAAGAGAGCAAGGCAGAATATCCATTGTGATCTAATCTTGGAAATCACACACTAGCACTCCACAGTATCCTGCTGGTGCCCTGCTCCTTGTGAGAGGTCACGATACAAGGGTGTGAAGACCAGGGTGCAGGGATCATCGAGGGCCATCTTGAAGGCTGAGTTTCACAATAGTACAAAGTTATTTGCATGCATTATTTTATTTAATAGTCATAACAATCCAGGGAGGTAGTTACCATTTACTTCTGTGCTCCAGAACCTGGCATCATGTCTGGCAGACCCCGGACACTTGAGACTTTATTGAAAGAGAGGTGCACGTGAGGGATTAAGAGTTCAGGATCTATAGACCCATTGCCAAGGTCCAGGCCTGGGATGTGATTTATTTTGTGATTGTGAGCAAGTTTCTTAACATCTCAGATGGCCAAGAGGCACATGAAAAGATGCTCAATATCACTAATTGTTAGAGAAATGCAAATCAAAACTACAATGAGGTATCACCTCACACCAGTCAGAATGGCCATCATCAAAAAATCTGCAAACAATAAATGCTGGAGAGGGTGTGGAGAAAAGGGAACCCTCTTGCACTGTTGGTGGGAACGTAAATTAATACAGCCACTATGGAGAACAGTATGGAGGTCCTTAAGAAACTAAAAATAGAACTACCATATGACCCAGCAATCCCACTACTGGGCATATACCCTGAGAAAACCATAATTTAAAAAGAGTCATGTACCACAGTGTTAATTGCAGCTCTATTTACAATAGCCAGGACATGGAAGCAACCTAAGTGTCCACTGACAGATGAATGGATAAAGAAGATGTGGCACATATATACAATGGAATATTACTCAGCCATAAAAAGAAACGAAATTGAGTTATTTGTAGTGAGGTGGATGGAACTAGAGTCTGTCATACAGAGTGAAGTAAGTCAGAAAGAGAAAAACAAATACCGTATGCTAACACATATATATGGAATCTAAAAAAAATGGTTCTGATGAACCTAGGGGCAGGACAGGAATAAAGACACAGATGTAGAGAATGGACTTTAAGACACGGGGAGGGAGAAGGGTAAGCTGGGATTACGTGAGAAAGCAGCATTAACATATATACACTACCAAATGTAAAATAGATAGCTAGTGGGAAGCAGCTGCATAGCACAGGGAGATCAGCTCGGTGCTTTGTGACCACCTAGAGGGGTGGGATAGGGAGGGTGGGAGGGAGGCTCAAGAGGGAGGGGATATGGGGATATATGTATACATATAGCTGATTCACTTTGTTATACAACAGAAAGTAACACAACACTGTAAAGCAATTATACTCCAATAAAGATGCTAAAAAAAAAAAACAACCTAAAAATAGAGCTACCTTATGATCCAGCAATCCCACTCTTGGGCATATATCCAGTGAAAAACATGGTTCTAAAGGATACATGCACCCTAATGTTTATTGCAGTGCTGTTTACAATAGCCAAGACATGGAAACAACTTAAATGTCCATCAACAGAGAAGTGGATAAAGAAGATGTAGTACATATATACAATGGAATATTACTCGGCCATTAAAAAAAATAAAATAATGCCATTTACAGCAACATGGATGGACCTGGAGATTATCATACTAAGTGAAATAAGTCAGACAGAGAAAGACAAATATCATATGATATCGTTTATATGCAGAATCTAAAAATAAAAAGATACAAATGCACTTATTTACAAAACAGAAAGAGACTCACAGACTTGGAGAACGAGCTTATGGTTACCGGGAGGGGGGAAGGATTGGGGAGAGGGATAGATTGGGAGTTTGGAATTGACATGTACACACTGCAGTATTTAAAAGAAAATGTCTTTCCATGAAAAAAAAATCTGTACTATAGTATATCATATTGTAATAATTAGATATAATAATAATATATACACACCTTCTCATAACTTTTTTTTAAAATTAATTAATTAATTTTTGGCTTCATTGGGTCTTCATTGCTGCGGGCAGGATTTCTCTAGTTGCAGCTACCCTTCAATGCAGTGCGCAGGCTTCTCATTGTGGTGGCTTCTCTTGTTGTGGAGCACGGGCTCTAGGCATGCGGGCTTCAGTAGCTGTGGCACGCGGGCTTAGTACTTGTGGCTTGTGGGCTCTAGAGCGCAGACTCAGTAGTTGTGGCGCGGCACGTGGGATCTTCCCAGACCAGGGATCGAACCGGTGTCCCCTGCATTGGCAGGTGGATTCTTAACCAATATGCCACCAGGGAAGTCCCATAACTTTGATTAAATGGAATAAAAGACATAGAGCTCCAGGAACAGGGCCTGGCTCATCGTCAGTGCTAAATAAACATTAATTGCTGTTATTGGTATTATTATTCCCAACAATATCTCCCGCTTCCGGTGAGGTTTTCAGTGACTCAGTCGTTTTTCAGGGTAAAGATAGGACCTAGTGGCATTTTAAGCCACCATTGGAAAAGGCTTGGATCTTTTCTAGTAGAAACATACAACCAGAAAACACAGATATGTCCAAAGAGTACTCTCTGACATTTATCTGTAAGTTGCTTCGACCTTTGAATTTGGGGCGCCCATGCCTTTGTGTTCACGAAGCATCTCATGCCTCCCTTTGTGGTCCTTCCCTCACATACTCCACAGAAGATGCATTCTTGTTTGCTTCTGATCATTTGAAATCAAATGACAATAATCATCCAACTCCCTGATCGATTTCTCCCCATCCAAGTTAAAATCACTCAGTAAAATTATGTTAATAAAACACAACTTAAATTTGCGGAGTATGCAAATAATATACACCATTTACATAAAAGCAGGGGAAGAGGGGTGTGTGCTTGTGGATGAGGAAAACATGCAAGGAAGGACATTTGAGAAATTCTCAACAACAGTTTATTTTGGGAACAGAGAGAGATACCTGTGGTCTGGGGCAGGAGTGAGACTTGCTGTACAGTGGGTGAATGCTCTTTTGTGTGGTTAGATTTTATTGTTAACTCTGCATAAGTATGATTTTTAATTGAAAAGTAGTTTCTGAGAATTCCCTGGTGGCCCAGTGGTTAGGACTTTGCGCTTCCACTGCAGGGGGCAGGGGTTCAATCCCTGGTTGGGGAACTAAGATCCTTCAAGCCACAGAGCTCAGCCAAAAAAAAAAAGGAGTTTCTAAGGGACAATACATTATCCCTGGATCCATTGTCTAACTGTGCTTTTATGCCACTAATATCCCCGCAGGTTTTATTTTGTTTTGTTTTTAAATTAATAAAAACTTGTACATGATTTTTATTCAAAGGCTGACCAAAATCTATTCTCAATTGTCAAAAAAAAAAAAAAAAGTCACATCTGATTTCAGGATTTCAGCGTTAGATGTAACTTGACATTTTTCTCCTTGGCATGATTCATCTGTAATTTGGAGTTTTTACCTTAATCCATGTGGTAAAGACAGAATTTCCCCCGAATCCTGGTTCTCTGACAACCTGGCAGAGCTAAGGTTTTAACTAATTCCCCTTGCCCATCAGAGCACTTTTCTGTGACCAAGTCCCCTTCCTTAGGGGTACCCCTTAGAGTTGGGGGCTCCCACTAGACCCTTTTTGTGGCTAGCATGGGCCACCGAAATTTTCATCTAAGAATGCCCTGGAAATTAACATCACCTTGCTTTGGGTAAGCAGGTGGTGTAAGTCATCACTGATTCCATTTTTTAATGTGTCCCGGTCCCTTGCCTTTTGGTCCCTCTCTGCCACCCCCTGACATTTAACTCAGAGCTGAGAGCTGAGAGCAGAAACAACAGGAAGCCGGAGGCTCTGCCACTGACTATGAAAGCCCTAATCTCTTGAGATAAAGCTCTCCCAGGGAGCGTGAAAGAGGAAAAAGCTTGGAGAGCAATGGTAGAGCCAAGCTCTCCCCTGGAGGCGGAGGAAGGGGTAGAGGCTGGCCATCTGGAACAGGAACAGGTGTGCTTCCTGGGCCACATCGTAAAGTAGAGTCCACTTTTCACACAGCCCTGGTCTGCATGTCAGGAGGCACAGCCTGTGGTCCTGAGGGCCTGATCTCTTCCTGGGTACAAAGTTCTAAGATGGTGTGAGATGCCCAGCCCTGTTGGTAGATAATCAGGCTGACCACATATCACTCCACTATCATGACCACAAGTCCCAGGGAGCTGTCTCCACAGCACTGGGCCTGGGCTGGACTTGGCCATGGGGCTGTCCATTGAAGGAAAGGTTAGAACAGGTCATTTCCTTTTTTTTTTTTTTCTGCCCCTCCGTGCGGCATGTGGGATCTTAGTTCCCGGACCAGGGATCGAACCCACGTCCCCTGCTGTGGAAGCGCGGAGTCTTAACCACTGGACCGCCAGGGACGTCCCAGAGTATTGTTATACAGCTGTGGTTTGTTTTTCTTCCTTTTCTTGGCCAAAACAGATACTTCCCCTCACATTCAGGATGGTATGAGAATGGGACTCGCTCTGTCCTCAAGGTTCTGTCCATCACAGTCTAGAGAGAGAAGTAAAAGAGTTGGGGCCAGAAAGAGAATTGAGTGCGGCCCCTAGCAGCAGTGGTCTTCAGGAAGTAATCCACAAGAGGAGCAGGTTGCTTCCTGGAAAATCAGGGTGGTTGGGCATTTGTTGATGGCCGGCAGTCACCTGGGAGCTGAGCTATCACCTGCATACCTCCTACCTATACCTGAGGTGAGCCCTCTCCACGGGCTCCTGATCTAAAGAGTGCGTAAAAGTGCTAGGGCGGCCACAACAAATACCACAGACTGGGGGTCGGGGAGAGCTTAAACAACAGGAAATTATTTTCTCCCAGTTCTGGAGGCTAGAAGTCCAAGATCAAAGTGTTGGCAGGGTGGTTTCTCCTGAGGCCTCTCTCCTTGGCGTGCAGATGGAGAGAGTGTTCTTGCTGTGTCCCTGTGTTCCTCTATGTCCAAGCATCCCTGATGTCTTGTGTGTCCCAATTCCCTTTTTGCCACGTTGCGTGGCTTCTGGGATCTTAGTTCCCCAACCAGGGATTGAACCCAGGCCCTCGGCAGTGAAAGCATGGAGCCCCAACCACTGGACCGCCAGGGAATTCGCCTCCCTCTTTTTATACAGAGACCCATCAGATCGGATTAGGGGCCACCCTAATAACCTCGTTTTAACTTAATCACCTCTTTAAAGGTATTATCTCCAAATACGGTTACATTCTGAAGTGCTGGGGGTTAGGAATTCAACATATGAATTTTGCAGGACACAATGAAGCCCAAAACAGGGGGTGAAGGTAGGGGTGATTCACCTGGTGAATGCTGCACAGGTGCTGTCATCATCTGAAGCAGGGGATTTGTACCCCACCTGCTCCTTAGAAAGACCTGGGACCTCTAATAATACAGACTCACTGGTCCCATTTCTGTAGATACTGATTCTGTTGGTTTGGAGTAAGATGGGCAGAATCAACCAGGACATAAGTACTTTTCAGTAGCTCCCTTGTATTTACTGTTTAATATTTGGTCCTTGGCCAAGTGGCCTGGGCATCACATGGAGCTTGTGAGAAACTCAGACTCTTAGACTCTACCCAGAACTGCTGGACCAGAATGTGCATTTTCACAAGACCACGTAGGTGATTCCTTAGATTCACTGAGGGTTAAGAAGCACAGTCCAGGTGATTCAAAATGCAGCCTGAACTGAATCCTGATCTCTGGGCTTTGCTTACATATCCCAGGTGGGGGTCCTAGAATCTCTGAGGGGGAGGGGCAGGCACCCAGCTCAAGCTCCAGCCTCTGATTGGTTTATTATTATTATTTTTTTAATATTCATTCATTCATTCATTCATTCATTTACTTGGCTGTGCCGGGTCTTAGTTGCAGCATGCGGGATGTTTCTTTTTTGTTTTTTTTTAGTTTCGGCATGCGGGATCTAGTTGCCTGACCAGGGATCGAACCCGGGCCCCCTGCATTGGGAGTGCGAAGTCTTAACCACTGGACCACCAGGGAAGTCCCTGATTGGTTTGTTGAGTCACCAATAACATGCTCATCCCAAGGCAGGTGCTCAGTGAGTCAAATGAAAGAGAAATGAATTCCTGACCCTCAACCCATCCTCAGGCTCCCTTGAAGGAGTGGACTCGTGGGTATTTTAATCATAGGAGAGATCAATGTTTCCCAAAGTATTGGAGGATTTTACACCTTGGGCCACCCTTCACTTCAGAATCAAATGGGGCAAACATTGAATATTCAGATTCCCAGGCCCCTGCCCTGGTAATTTGAGTTTCCCAGGTGTGAGATCCAGTCCTGGAATCTGTACGTTTCACAATGTCCCAGGTGATTCTGAGATTTGAGCAATCTTTATAAACGTATTAAGTAGTCGAAGTTTTCCTTCTTTTCCCCTAAGTTTTTGCAAAAGTTTTCCTTCTTTTCCCCTAAGTTTTTGCAAATTTTTAAGTTGACATCAAAAATGTTTTCATCATAAGTGTAAACACTGCAATGGATGTAGCTTCTGGCATACAATAAAAATAGGCCCTTTAAGTAAATAAAACTGGTGGCGCTTTTACTGCCAAGGGCCAGGGTTCAATCCCTGGTCAGGGAACTAAGATCCTGCAGGAAGCCGTGCAGCATGGCCAAAAAAAAAAAAAAAAAAAAAGGAAATAAAACTGTTACTATCATGCTTTTAAACATATCCAAAAGAATGTAAATAGCATAGGGTTTTGATACTCACCACCATCCATTTTAAAAAGTATAAAATGAGCTCTTTCTAACGGTCAGATCATTTATACTTATTTTTCCAGCTTCAGAGAGATATAATCAACATACATGGTGTAAATTTAAGGTGTACAGCATGTTGATTTGATAAGAAAGGTTTTTGTTTGTTTGTTTTGCTGCGCTGCGTGATGTGTGGGACCTTAGTTCCCCAACCAGGGATCAAACACGCACCCCCTGAAGTGGAAGCGAGAGGTCTTAACCACTGGACCGCCAGGGAAGTCCCAGAAAGGTATTTTTGATGTTATATCAGGTTATGGCACTTTAGTATGCTTTCATTAGTGAACTTCATTTTTGTTCTAATTCAGTGACTCTGTTGCATTAGAATGAGTGGAAATACAAATAATTCTTACCAGTGAGGAGTTGTTAGAAGCCCTCCCTATCCCCAAGAATCTGTATGCAGAGGGCTGTGAAGGCAGTGGGAGGGAAATTTTCCGATATAATCTAGGTGGTGAGGAGGGAAGGGAGAGTGAAGGAGGAGGAGGGAGGGAGGAGGGGAGAGGGAGGGAGACCAGGGTATGAGCTGTCACCCCTGGAACTGGTTTAAGAAAGAATGAGCCCCTGCTTAGAAAAAGCTCCTGGGCTTCAGCCTGAAAACCTACAATGAGGACCCCGGGAGTCCCATGGGTGCTGAGTCTTCAAGTGCAGACCACTTGGGAGTGAGCCCTGCCCCCTGGATCCCCCAGGGACAGGAGGAGAGCAGGGTTTTGCTCTCTGCAGATGGAGAATTTTCTGGCATTGGAAAAGGACCTCTGTCCTTTCAGGTTCCTGACCTCAGCCTGGGTTCTGTTGGAATATCTGTGTGGACCACATTCCCCTGCCCCTGCTGACCCCCAATAGCTTAAAATGCAGGTAAATTAGAGATGAGGTGGTGAGGCTGTGGACGCCAGAGAGAGGAGTGGGGACTCCTGCCATGGGGACCAGGAAGGCAGCTTCTGGGCCTGGCCCTGAAGCCCCACCCACATTCTTTCCTTTCCCTGGCAATTTGGATGAAAGGTTTCTAGCTGAATATCCAATCAGGATAAACTGGTTCAGGAACATGATTGGAGCCCTGTTTGGATGCTAGGGATTGGATTATAATGGACTTTAAAAGGTATGGAATCTTCTGATTCAGCGTCACTGAGGAGAGCCAGGTAGGAGTTCCACTGACACAGGACTCAGGAAGTAGCGCTGCTGAACTTGAGAGAAGTCTCTCCTGGATATGGAGACCAGGACGTTCCAGCTTCACCCTTCGTTGGGGCTCAGAGTGCACTGAATCATCTGGACTTCAGGAGCTGGTGAGCTACGGAGTTTGGTATGCTCCATTTTGTTCTCTGAAGCCATGAGTCTGCAAACTTTCTCTGTAAAGGGCTAGATAGTAACTAGGCATTAAGGGCCATGTGGTCTCTTGCAGTGGCTTGACTCTGCCCTAGTAGTGCAAAACAGCCTCCAGCAACAGCAAGTGATCGTGGCTGTGTTCCAGTAAACTTTATTTGTGGGCACTGAAATTTGAATATCATATAATTTTCACATGTCACAAAATATTCCTTTGTTTTTATCCCCCAAATTAAAAAAAAAGTAAAAAAATTAAATATATTCTTAAAAGTTAAAAAAAAAAATCTTAAAAAATATAAAAACCATTCTTAGCTTGGTGGCTGGCAAAAAAAAAAACACAACAGGGGGCAAGCCAATTTGCCAATCCCTGTTTAAACCATTTGCCTATAGAATGCAGCTAGCATCCCATTAGTGCCTTGTGAAGTAAATTTAGCAGGCTGGATTCAGCTTATGAAAAGAAATAGAATTTTTCATTGAATCTAAGATGCCATCAACTGTAAGATACATTATTTCTGATACCACTATAAAAATATATATATATATATATATATACAGCCAAACAAACTTATGAAATGCTACTGATGAAATGCAAGATAACAGAAATGGTCAAATGTCAACATTAGAATGTCCCTTAGTGTCAATGAACGTGTTAATGGCATGGAAGCTATCAGCAAATCTATTGTAGGGAGAGAACTACATTACAAAACTTTTATTTCAATAACCACCCCTCCCCACACCCAACTACATACAGGCTGATTTTCTCCCTTGTATGATGGTGTTAAATGATTAGGATTTGGATTTAATTAAATGCTTGGAAAATCACTTCTCAGCCTTTTGGCTAAGATCAAGTGTAAGTGCTTGGGGAGCCTGGAATTAGTGGGTTCTGGCCTATTGTACAGGTAAATGATCATATTAGTAACAGTTACTTTATATTTATGTAGCAAACATGTAGCATTGACAGTATGCCAGATGTTGCTCTAGAAACAAAGAATACAGCAGTGAACAAAACACAACTCCCTGCCCTCATGTATGTAGCTCATAGTCTAGTGGGTGGAGACAGAAAAGAAGCAAGATGTGTTTTATACTTGTGTGTTAGGCAGGTGATAAAGGCTGTTGAAAAATAGCTTCGGAGGTGAATATGGCATGTGAGTTGGGGGAGGCTGTGATTTTTGAAAGTGTGGTCAGGGAAGCCTTGCAGAGAAACTGTGGACCTGAAGCAGGTCAGGAGCTGGGATGCGGGTACCTGAGAAAGCATCCAAGGCAGAGGGAGCAACAGAAGTCCTGAGAAAGTACCGTCCTTCCTCGGTATCCATGGGAGATTGGATCCAGAACTCCCCACCCCGAAGATACCAAAAGCCATGGATGCCCGAGTCCCTTATATAAAATGGTGTAGTATTTGCATATAAACTAAGTAGATCCTCCCATATGCTTTAAATCATCTCTGGATTCATTATAATACCTAATACAATGTTGATGCTGTGTAAATAGTTCTAAGTACAGTGTAATGCTATATATATAGTTGCCAGCACGAGGCAACTTCAAGTTTTACTTTGAAGATCTTTCTGGAATTAAAAAAATTTTTTTGATCCGGGGCCTTCCCTGACGGTCCAATGGTTAAGAATTCCACTGCAGGAGACGAGGGTTCCATTCCTGGTCGGTGAACTAAGATCCGGCATGCCACGCAGTGCAACCAAAAAAAAAATTTTTTTTTGATCGGTGTACAGGGTCTGGTGCCTTCCAGACTCACAGAGTGGAGGGAGGGAGGGGCACCCCGGGCGATAGCCTAGGGCTCTTTTAGACATTTCATGTTGGTTGGCATTTCTGAGTGAGGTTGGAGATCTATAAGCAAAAGGGTGCATGCCAGCTCTCCTGCAGAGTTTAATGGGAGCATTGGGGCCGCCGTGGGGAGATAAGGCAAAAGTGGGGCCTGGGGGCTGGAGAGGTAAGTTTAAAATTATCATGTCACTTAACTGGGTTTGAGCCTATTTCCTCACATATAAAATAAGGGTGTTAATAGTTATCTCAATGTTTCAGCTGATGATTAAATAAGGCACCAATTTTGTCTTTTGAAATAAATACAATAGTCCCCCCTTATCCACGATGGGGAGGGGGGGATGCGTTCCATGACCCTCAGTGGATGTCTGCTGCCATGGATAGTATCAAACCCTATATACACAATGTCTTTTCCTATGCAAACATACCTACGATGCAGTTTAATTTATAAAAGCACAGTAAGAGATTGACAACAGTAACTAAGAATAAAATAGAACAATTATAACAATACACTGTTATAAAAGTTTTGTGAATGTGGTCTCTGTGTCAAAAATATTACTGTACTAATTTAATGTTTCTTCCATCTCAGCTAAGCACTTACCATGCACTGAGGCCATAACTTTTTTTAAATTTATTTATTTATTTATTTATTTATTTATTTATTTATTTATTTATTTATTTATTTATTTATTTATGGCTGTGTTGGGTCTTCGTTTCTGTGCGAGGGCTTTCTCTAGTTGCGGCAAGCGGGGGCCACTCTTCATCGCGGTGCACAGGCCTCTCACTATCTCGGCCTCTCTTGTTGCAGAGCACAGGCTCCAGACGCGCAGGCTCAGCAATTGTGGCTCACGGGCCCATTTGCTCCGCGGCATGTGGGATCTTCCCAGACCAGGGCTCGAACCCGTGTCCCCTGCATTGGCAGGCAGATTCTCAACCACTGCGCCACCAGGGAAGCCCGAGGCCATAACTTTTGCAGTTTGAAATGTGACAGCAATACGAGCATGGATTTGTTTCCTTCTTCACAATTTCACAGATAGAAGATTCATTCTTACCATAGACCTTAGCAACATCAGCGTACAATTTTTTTTCTTTTTTTTTTAATCAGACTGAGAACTTTTGCCTTTTTACCTAAAGGTAGCATTTTATGGATTCTCTCTGGCATATCTGAATTGCCAGCATCACTCTGCTTGTGCTTTGGGGTCATTATTAAGTAAAATAAGGATGACTTGGACACAAGCACTGTGATACCTTGACAATCTGATAACCGAGTGTCCCAGGTGGGAGGAAGCAGGACGGTGTGAGACTCCCACCACACTCCTCAGAATGGTGTGCAATTTAAAACTTATGAGTTATTTATTTCTGGAATTTTCCATTTAATATTTTCAGTTAGCAACCGAGAGTTAACTGAAACCCCAGAGAGCGAAAACTCGGATCTGGGGGGACAACTGTACTGACCATATCATGTGGTTGCCTTTAGGTGGGAGTTTGCCAAAAGAAAGCAGTAGAAGAAGGGACCACTTCAAGCAAAAAGCGATTGTAAAATGGCACACGTCTTTCTGTGTGAGGAAGCACAAGCCCCAGAACGACCAGAGAAGAAGATGGGAGGGTCCAAACCCAGAGACGAGGACGAGGACAGTGCTGAGGTGATCTTCGTTGGAGTGGAGCATGTTAATGAAGATGCTGAAACCCTCTTTGTCAGAGTGATTTCAAATTCAAAGCCGGTCATTTCTAACATTTTGAACAGAGTGACCAGGGACTCATCCTCAACAAGAAAGAAGGGTCACGTGAGTCAAGATACCACTTGCACATTGCAGCCTGCAAATTGCAGGACCCCGATGTCAAAGCCAGCAGCCATTTCACCGGCTTTTCAATCTGAATGGGGAGATGTAGATAGTCCTATTATTTTTGAGCCTTCGTCTAAACCTGATTATAAAATGAGCTCTCTGCAAGTCGTGCTTCACAATTCCTCAGATTTGCTCTCTCCGTGGCCTCATTGTCTACCTGGAGCTGCATTCTCAGTAAGAGGCAAGGATAAAAGTCCTCGTGATTCAAAGCGATGTCCCACTTCAGATATGAATATATACAGTGGGAATCCCAAAAGACTTAAAGTCAGCCATGGAATCCCAGGGGGACAGGCCTCAGCTATGGCCTCTCCAGGTATCCTTTCTACAAAGAACACGAGTATGACCCCGGAAGGTGTCCCGACCTCATCAAGCCATGTTCACAGTGGGGCATCATTTCCATGGGCTCATGCATATAACCAGGCACGTTACCATGTTATGGATCCAGATGGAGCATGTAGCTTGGAAAGGCTGGCAAAAACAGACTTTTTGAGTCTAGCAAGTCAAAACAAGACTGTTGATCCCAAGAAAGGAAATCTGATCATGTTACTTGATGATTTTTACTATGGACGGCACCCAGGAGACAGGCAGCCAGAATGGAAGACCCACACAACCTTCAAATGCCTCAGCTGCTTGAAAGTTCTAAAAAATGTCAAGTTTATGACCCACGTGAAGAACCATTTGGAATTTGAGAAGCAGAGGGATGACGGCTGGGAAATCCACACCACCTGCCGGCACTGCCACCGCCAGTTTCCCACCCCCTTCCAGCTGCAGTGTCACATTGAAAGTGTCCACACTTCCCAGGAGCCCTCTTCGGTCTGTAAAATCTGTGAATTGTCCTTTGAAACAGATCAGGTTCTCTTACAGCACATGAAGGTCAATCATAAACCTGGCGAAATGCCCTACGTGTGCCAGGTTTGCAATTACAGATCGTCAGCCTTTGCTGATGTGGAAGCACATTTCAGAACATGGCATGAAAACACGAACAGTTTGCTTTGTCTGTTTTGCCTCAGAATTTTCAAAGTGGTGACATCCTACGTAAATCATGCTTGGAGGCACTGGAACAAGAGGGTCTTTCAATGTTCCAAGTGCCGGCTACAGTTTTTGACTTTGAAGGAGAAAATGGAGCACCAAACCAAGAATCATCAACCATTTAAAAAGCCAGAGCAACTGGAAGGGTTGCCTCCTGAAACAGAGGTCAAGATCCGAACTTCAGTTCAACCGGGACCAAGAGAGGCAGCATCCATGATTGTGACCAACACTGAATCCCAAGTGTCACCTGAAAAAACTACCAAGGGGATGGCTATGAACACGAGATATTCCAGACGTATTGCAGCAGGGGTTCTGGCTAAAAATTATGTTCTACCCACCTGCAGAAATCCCAAAAAGCTGAATTGAGGCTAGGTCAGCTGTACGTAGTGGCTCATAGATGCCAGCAAACAGTGTCAGCGCCTGTCTGGCTTTACAGTGACTGAGATTGTATCTGCTTCATCTCTCCACTGTCAAGTAACTCCGAAGTCTCCATGCTCCTTCCCAGCCACCCTCTCCTCCCCAAAGTAACCACTTTTCTGACTTCAACCACCAGGGATTCGTTTTTCCTGTTTCTAAATTTTAAGTAAATAGAATAACACAATAGATTTTTTTTGGTCTGGTCTTTGTTTTCTTTTAAATAAGTGAGATACGTTCTTGTTGTGTGTCGCTGTGGCACATTCTTTTTCATTGCTGAGTAGAATTCCCTTGAATGAATATGGCACAGTTTTATGTATCCATTTTATTGTTCCTGAACTTTGAGGCTCATAATTTTGCTATTTTGCATAAAGCTGCTATGAGTGTGTGTCTGTCTTTCATAGTAATTTCTTTAAGATATCTATATCTATATGTCTAAATATAGATATGAGAAGTTCTGAAACTGCATAGATTTAGCTTTCTAGTGTGTAGATACGGCCAGACACTTTTTCAAAGTGATTGAAACAATGTGTATTCCCACCAACAATACTGTGAATTCCATTTCTACAGCTCCAACACTTGGTACTGTCAGTCCTTTTCAATATATAACTGAGCAGGACCCTGCAGGGCCTTCCCAGGGACAGACCCCCCACCCCCATGTCCCTGTCTCTTATTTGTAGAAAAGCTTTAGGTCCTAGGCTTTCCCCATGTTCCAAAGAGCGAATTTAATTAGAGAACTGAGAAAATGCAGAAACAAAATAAAACAATCAAGCAAGCAAGACAAAACAATAATAGTTTAGCCATAAAACAAAGTCAAGGATCTTTAATTTCTCCTCAGGGGCTACAGATAATATCCTGAGCCATATCCTTGAGTTGTTTTGCAGAAACTAAAACCCCCAGAAGACAGAAGAAGTTAACTGTATGCTGCCCACCAGCATGTAGACCCCCAGACCAGCTGGAACCAGAAGGTTGATGATGTTGACTACTGAAATACAACCTGGTTACCTCACCACCAACCAATGGTCATAAGAATTGTGCATGAGCCGATCACACACCCTGCCACCCTCTCCCTCACGTTGTCTTTAAAAACCCTTCCCTGAAAGCCATCCCAGAGTTTGGGTCTTTTGAGCATGAGCTGCCTGTTCTTGCTTGGTCCCGTTTTGGACGCCTTGCAATAAACGCAGTACTTTCCTTCATCACAACATGGTGTCAGTAGATTTGCTTTACTGAGCTCGGGCTAGCAGACTCAAGTTTTGTTCAGTAACAATTAGTGCTATTCTCTTGACGTTGTAGTGGTATCGCACTGTAGTTTCATCTGCATTTCCCTGATGAGTAATGATTTTGAGAATTTTTTTTTCACATGCTTATTGGCCACTTGAATATTACCCTCTTTTATTAAGTGCCTATTCAAGTCTTGCTCCTCCTCTTAAAAAACAAAACAAAACTATAGACTGTCAACTGGGAAGGGCATTAGGGAACTTCTGGGACCCTGAAAACGTCCCTTATCTTGGCCTCGATGGTGATTTCATGGGTGTACATATGTACAAAGAGTGGTGCTTCATGGAATGTTCTGTTTAAGAAATTGTCTGCCAAGAACATATTCCTCTCATGTTTTCTTCTGGAAATTTTACGATATAGCTTTTCACAGTTAGGTCTGATCTAGCTCAAATGTATTTTTTTTAATTTATGGTGTGATAAATCAAGGTATCAATGTTAATTTTTTCATATGTGTATTCAAATCAACCACCATTTACTAAAAAGACCACGCCACTGTATTGCGGTGGAAGCTCTGTGTAAATCAGGTAGATGGCTGTATATGTATTTCTGGACTCCATTCCATTTGTCCAGTGCTCTAGTCTTGTGCTAATGCCACAATTATTATAGCTCTTAATTACTGGGGCTCTGCCTAAGTTTGTGTGATGGTTAATTTTTTTTATCGACTTGATTGGGCTAAGGGATGCTCAGATAGCTAGGTAAACATTATTCCTGGGTATGTCTGTGAGAGTGTTTTCAGAAGAGATTAGCATTTGAATCAGTAGACTGAGTAAAAATATAAATCCTCAGCAATGTGGGTGGGCATCATCCAAGAGAATGTGGATGGTCCCTAAGATGGGATGTGGATTCATCCCTAAGAGAACAAAGGAGAAGGAAGGGACATCCATCTCTCCTTTGGACATCAAAGCTCCTGGTTCTTGGGCTTTCAGATTTGGACTGAGTTATATCACTGGCTTTCCTGGTTCTCCAGTTTGCAGGCAGCATATGGTGGAACTTAACATAAGCCAATTCCCATAACATACCTCCTCATGTATCCCTCTATATCCTATTGGTTGCGTTTCTCTGGAGAATCCTAATACAGATATCTGGGAGTTTAAGTTCTCCAGCTTTGGTGTTGAAAATTATCTTGGCTATTCCAGGTGTTTTGTTGTACTGCAGTGGTTATAGTGAACATTCTTATCTTGTTCTCAAGCTTGTGTACTATAGTTCATCGACTGTGACATGAGTTATAGGGCTTTTTGTAACTACCCACTGATTGCAGGAAAACTGAGCTGCAAATCAATAACAGAAAGATATGGGAATTCCTGGCGGTCCAGTGGTTAGGACTTGGCGCTTTCACTGCTGAGGGCTAGGGTTCAATCCCTGGTCAGGGAACTAAGATCCCACAAGTCTTGAGGCATGGCCAAAAACAAAACAAACAACAAGCAAACAAAAAAAACAAACAGAAAGATAATTAAGGAAAAAAACCCCAAAGTTTTGAAATGAAGCAATATAATGAAGCAAACAGGGCTAGGGCCAGAGTAAGGGTTGCCAGGAGCCCAAAGTGCAAACGTGCCATGCCTGTGTTTCACAATCCTCTTTAATGTTGTGGTCTAGGCTCACCCTAGTCCTGGTTCTGATTCTAAACAACTTGTAGCTCCTATGAGAAATCACTATGGAAAAAATGAAAATATGTGAACTGAATGATATTGAAAACAGCAAAATTTATGGGACAGAGCTAAAGCAGTTCTTAGAAGAAATTCATATGTTTAAGTGCATTATGTTTTAAAAGAAGAATGATCTAAGTCAGTGCTGTCCACAGAAGTTTCTGCAGTGATGGAATTTTTTTTTTAATGTTATTGTTACATTTATTTCCTAAAATGTAATGTAACATTTATTTCCTAATAAGGATGATCAGCTTTTCACATGTATAAATGTGTATTTTTCTCTTCTGTGAGGTGGCCTGTTCATATCATTTGCCCATTTTTTGGTTGGAGTATTCATCTTGTAGAATTTTCTTTTTGGCCATGCTGCGAGGCTTGCGGGATCTTAGCTCCCTGACCAGGGATCGAATCCGTACTTCCTGCGGTGGAAGTGTGGAGTCCTAACCACTGGAAATTTCAGATGGAAATGTTCTATATCTGCTCTGTCCAATATGCCACATGTGACTATGGAGCTGGTGAAATGTAGCTAGTGTGACTGAGATATTAAATTTTTAATTTTACTCAATTTGATTAATTTAAAATTAAAAGGTAAAGCTAGAAGAAACAGATCTTCCTTACAAATGAGTTCCAATTAATTTGTGTACTCGATAATTTGTGTATCTCATAGATGTTTCCCCTCAATGAGATTCCTTGCCCCTCCCTAAGTGTAGTTTGGATTTAGTGACTTGTTTCCAAAGAATAGAATATGGCTGGGGGAGAAAAGTAACTTTACAGTGGAGAAACTAGTGGTAAGTCATATTGATAGTATGTATCCCTGATGGGAAGTGATGAGAAGGATACGTCACCTCTGCGGTATAGTTCTAAAAACCTATAAACCCCAGTGTAACCGGGAGAAACACATCAAACTCAAACTGAGAGTCATTTGGCAAAATACCCGACACTTAAGGATTCCTGAAAATTGTCAAAAGTCATGAAAAGCAAGGAACGTTTAAGAAACTGCCATAGATCAGAGTAAGCTAAGGAGGTCTTATAATTAAATGTGATTTGGTATCCTATATGGGAATCTGGAACAGAAAAAGGACATTTGTGGAAAAACTAGTGAAATTTGAATAAAGCCTGGAGCTTAGTTGATGGTAACTTACTGAAAGGTATTGGAGTAATTGTGAGGCCTAAAGGAGGTCATTTCATATATACACATTTTAGACATTGCAAATATTTTCTCTACATTACTTCCTCTTCATTTTGACTATGGTATACTTCACTGAATGGAAATCAAAGGATCAATAATATTTAGACTGTGTGATCTGACCATAATGCAACAAAATGAGAAATTGATAAAGAAACAGCTTTTAAAATCCCGTAGATTTAGAAAATAAATATATTAGTATATAATACATAACCCTTGTTTTAAGAAGAGAGTATTAGGATATTAGGATATACATGGAAATTAGGATATACTTGGAAGTGAATGATAATGAACATATTATTAAGCAAAAATTGTGGGACACAGTTAAATTGGTACTTTAGTAAATTAAGGTAAATTTATAGCATTACATACAAGAGAAATCAGTTACAAATAAATGAGTTAGGCATTTATCTCAAAAAGTTGTAAAGAAGAGCAACAGAACAAACCTATAGCGATAAGAAGGAAGGAAATAATAAAGAATGGAAAATGAATATAATAGAGAAGAAAATAGCATTATAGAGTAAACCAAAAACTTTTTTTTTTTTCAAACGATTACTAGGAGATTCCAGCAGAACAGGGCACTTAAAAAAGATTCTGTAAAGGACCAAATAATAAATACTTTAGGCTTGCGAATATGATCTCTGGCAATTAATTGACTTTGCAGCCATAGACGATAACTAAAGGAACAAGCAAGTCCCTGTTCCAACTTTAAGGACTCTGATAATTGAATTTCATATAATTTTCACTTGTCACAAAATAATATTCTCTTTGTGGTTTTCCCCAGCCATTAAAAAATGCAAAGCTCTAAAATAAAAACAATTTTTTTTTAATTGTAAAGTTCTTTTTTAAGCTCGCTGCAGGCTGTACAAAAACAGGTGGCACGTTGCACTGGATTGGCCCCAAATGCAAGTCCAAGAGGATGGGCTTCAACACCCAGTTGCGTGGTCAAGTTCCTTAAGCAAGGGGCAGGCAGATAGTGCTTTTATGGGAGAGGGATCACACCTGAGGATTGCAAGAGCTGGACTACCCTGATGCACTGGGAGCCCGCTCTTTACCCTGAGCCCTGGCGAATTCTGGCGTCTTGACAGCCCAAGACCTTGGAGACACAGGTTCAGCCTGACCCCGCCCCCAGCGGTTGCCACCGGGGGGGGGCGCTAGAGAGCGCGCATGCGCCCACCCGGCCTCGCTGCCAATCAGACCGCAGCGCCCGACCTCGCGCCGGCACCTGGCAGCCAATCACAGGTGACAGCGGGCGCGCCAGCGGGGGCGCGGGCGGTGGCGGCGTCTGCGGCGCCGGGGGCCTGAGGCGGCGTAGTCGCCTCAGGCTTCGCCCCGGGAGCGCCTCAGGGCCGGGGAGCGCCTCAGGGCCGGTGAGCTGCCGGCCGTTCTGGCTCCGCCGCCGACGGGGACCGTGGCGCTGCCGGAGCGGTCCCTGAGGGCCGAGGGGAGGGTTTCTCGGGTCCTCACGAGCGGCGGGCCTGCCACGGCTCCGGCGGCCTGTGTGGGGCCGCGGGCCCTCAGGAGGGAGGGTGAGGCCCAGGCCCAGGCCCTGAGATCCCTTTCACCCTCTCCCTTCCCCAATCTGGGCGGGCGCCGCTCTCCGTCAGCCTCCCTCCCCCAGGGGTGGGCCGAGCCGGCCTCCGGGGAAGGGCCTGTCAGGCCTCCGGCCCCGCCGAGGTGTCCTAATACATTACAACACAAAACAATGTCAGGGCAGTTCTGTGACCCGGGCCCGGCGGGGTTCTGGAGATCCGTGGGCCCAGGCGCTGTCAGGAGGGCGCAACTAAAAAAACAAAAAACAAATCGATCTAGTGGCTTCTCCCCTGCCTCTGCGCCTGGGCTATTTTCTTGTTGACTGGGCCTCGGCCCGCCCCCGCCCCCTGTGGGAGCCCCCCTGGGCGCCCGAGGTCCAGGCTTTTGGTTTGGGCAGGTGGCAGATGAGGTGTTTTTTACTGAGAGAGGGGAGGTTGGAGGAAGAGGCTTGTTCGAGATTCTGTTCTCTGGTTGAGTGTGAGACGCCTGGTAAACATGCTCAGGGCAGGACCAGCTAGGGCCTGGGGGATAGAATGTTCCCGTAACACGTGACTCACCCTGACCCTTCTCTCTGCTGGTCTCTAGGATGCGACCTGCTCCTGCCTGGAAAATCTCAAGCCCCCAGGTTTTCAGTGCGCGCCTGAGGTAAGGTGACAGACGTCTTTCTAATGAGGACCGGAGTGGTATCTATCTATCTATCTATCTATCTATCTATCTATCTATCTATCTATCTATCTATCTATCTATCTATTTATGGCTGTGTTGGGTCTTTGTTGCTGCACATGGGCTTTCTCTCGTTGTGGCGAGCGGGGGCTTCTCTTCGTTGTGGTGCGCGGGCTTCTCATTACGGTGGCTTCTCTTGTTGTGGAGCACGGGCTCTAGGGCGCACGGGCTTCAGTAGTTGCAGCACACGGGCTCAATAGCTGTGGTTCTCAGGCTCTAGAGCACAGACTCAGTAGCTGTGGCGCACGGGCTTAGTTGCTTCGTGGCATGTGGGATCTTCCCGGACCAGGGCTCGAACCCGTGTCTCCTGAATTGGCAGGCGGATTCTTAACCACTGCGCCACCAGAGAAGCCCCCAGAGTGGTATCTTTTTTACCCTCAGCGTTTTTCCTGTTCTCTCCCGGGCTAACACGTTGCTGCCCAGAGAACGTTCTCCTGCGTGGGTGGGAGCCGACCCAGAATGTGTGTGATGACTTCAGGGCACTCACTGGTTCAGCTCATTCTGGAGCCCTGTTGAGTTGCGGCCTTAAAAAGGGGCAGGGGGCTGGGGGCCGGCTTTCACCTGCTGTTATGAAAGGGAAAAAAGTAAGAGCACCATGGATTTTTAAGCTGACTTCTACCATGCAGTGAGGCTAACATGGGCTGATGCACGTGGCCTAAGGTTTCAGCTAATGTATTAAAATAATAAAGTGATGGGAGTCCCCTGGTGGCCTCCGGGTTAGGATTCTGGGCTTTCACTGCAGTAGCCCGGGTTCAGTCCCTGGTCGAGGAACTGGGATCCCACTAGCCACGTGGCACGGCCAAATAAATAAATAAAGTGGTTCATTCAGAGTAAATGTGTTGTGATTTAACATGATTCCATGGGATTAGTTTGTTCATTTCTGTACCCTTTTCCTTAAGGGTTTTATTTCATGAAGTAATTGAATGTGACTGGATGGGTGGGGTATCTGAGTTCACTTCATGCCAGTAAACAAGACTATAGGTAGCTTTATGCCCAGCAAACTGTGCATACAGCTCCCTTGTATAGTTACTTATCTATCGCTGGTACAACTTTGAGTCCTTGGCTTGACTATACAAGTTTGATTTGACTATACATGCTTCATGGCATGTCAATTTTGCCGTGTTTTGTTTTGTTTTGGCTGCGCCGCGTGGCTTATGGGATCTTAGTTCCCCAGCCAGGGATTGAACCTGGGGCGCCAGCGGTCAGAGTGCTAAGTCCTAACCACTGGACTGCCAGGGAATTCCCGTTTTGTTTTTTTCGTTTGCTTGTTTTTTAAATTTTACTGTATTTATAGGAGAGCTATTCTGTGTATGACAGTTCAGAGTTGCAAGTACGACATATGAATGATATGGTAACTTGAAATGTCTGTGTTGTACACATTATCTCACAACTTAATAGCCTGAAAAAACATATTATCTCACTGGTCTAGAATCCAGGAGTGGCTTAGCTGGGTGGTTTTGCCTCAGGGTCTCTCCTTGACTTTTGTTGAATCTAACTTCAGTCACTTGGCTGTTAGCAAGGGGCCTCAGTTCCTCACTCTCTGGGCCTCTCCATGGGGCTGCTCATGTCATGGCTGCTGGCTTCCCCCAGAGCGAGTGATTCAGGAAAGAATTTGCACCCAAGATGAAGTGCAGAGTCTTTTTCAGAAGTTACACACCTTCACTTCTGTCTTTGCTTAGTCTCACAGGTCAACCCTGTGATAGTGTGAGGGAGAGCTACACAGGATTGAGAATACCAGGAGGCGGGATTCATTTGGGGCCATCTTGGAGGCTGGCTACCATACCCATTAATCCACCATGCCAGCCTTTCTTCATATGGTCTCAGGTCTGTTACTATGAGTGAATTATTTGGCTTGTGTACACTTCTTGTGTACTAGATCCAATCAATTCTTGTTTGTTCAAGGATATTCTAGCAAGTCTCTTCTTTGGATTACGTTTTCTGTTTCTCTGGATGGTTCCCATCAGCAAACAGGCTGATTATTATGTCATCTCGCATTAAAAAATCCATCTTTTGATGGCACATCCCCCTTCTGCTTGTTTTATTTCATATTTGCTAGTTATAGGAAAACTTCTACAGAGTTGGCCATATTTGTTATCTCCAAGTCTCTTGTTTTCCTTTAAATCCACTCTTGTCAGGGTCACTAATGAATTCCACAGTGTTTAACTCAATGGTCAATTTTTAGTTTTTATTTTATTTGATTTATTGGCAGCATTTATCAAAGTAGTTCATTTCCTCCTCCCTGAAAATAATTTTTCATTTAGATTACAGGATGCTTCTCTTTCCTGATTCTCCTCTACATACAATTCTCTCACATACAATATGTGACCTTTGGTGTCTGGCTTTATTCAGTTAGCATGTTTTCAGGTTCATCCATGTCATAGATATACAGCAGTGCTTTGTTTGTTTTTATGGCTGAATAGTATTCCATTGTAAGCATATACCACAGTTTTGTTTATCCATTCATCAGTTAATGGACATTTGGATTGTGTGCTCTTTGTGGCTATTGTGAGAAATGCTGCTGTTAACATTGTTTTTGCGTGGACTTAACGTTTTCAATTTTTATGGGTATATACCTAAGAGTGAAGTTGCTGGATCATATGGTAACTCTATATTTAATTTTTGAGGTATTGCCAAACTGTTTTCCAAAGTGGTTGTACCACTTTATAGCAACTGCACCAGCAATATATGAGGATTCCAATTTCTCCACATCCTCTGCAGCACTTGTTATTGTTTCTCTTTTTGATTATAGCCAACCTAGTGGGTGTGAAGGAGTATCTCATTGTGATTGATTTACATTTTCCTAATCATGTTAAGCAGTATTTCCTGTGCTTATTGGCCATTTGTATAGCATCTTCTTTGGTGAAATGTCTCTTCGAATCCTTTGCCTGTTTAAAAAAATTTTTTTTATTGTTGTAAAAAACATATAACAAATTTTACCATCTTAACCATTTTTTAAAAATTTATTTATTTTATTTAATTTTTGGCTGCGTTGGGTCTCTGTTGCTGGGCATGTGCTTTCTCTAGTTGTGGCGAATGGGGCTACTCTTTGTTGTGGTGTGTGGGCTTCTCATTGCGGTGGCTTCTCTTGTTGCGGAGCACAGGCTCTAGGCACGCGGGCTTCAGTAGTTGTGGCACACGGGCTCCACAGCGCAGGCTCAGTAGTTGTGGCGCATGGGCTTAGTTGCTCCACGGCATGTGGGATCTTCCCGGATCAGGGCTCGAACCCGTGTTTTCTGCATTGGCAGGCAGATTCTTAACCACTGCGCCACCAGGGAAGCCCCATCTTAACCATTTTTAAGTGTTAAGTATATTCACATTTTTTTTTCTTTTTTGTGTTCTTGTTTTTGCCACGCTGCACGGCTTGCAGGATAGTTCCCAACCAGGGATCGAACCCAGGCTCCCTGCAGTGGAAGCGCCTAACAACTGGACCGCCAGGGAATTCCCCATTTACATTGTTTTGAAACAGATCTCTAGATCTTTTCATCTTGTAAAATTGAAACTACCCATCCCATTAAACAACAAACTTTTCCCTCTCCTGCTAGACCATAGTATCCACCATTCTACTTTCTGTTTCTTTTCTATTGCTTTGACTACTTTGGATACTTCACATAAGTGGAAGCATACAGTATTTGTTTTTATGACTGGCTTATTTCATTTAGCATGATATATGATGTCTTCAAGGATCATGCATATTGTAGCATGTGGCAGAATTTCTTTTTTATGGCTAAATAATGTTCCGTTGTATGTATATATCACATTTTAAAAATTCATTCATCAGCTGATGGACATTTAGGTTGCTTCCACCTCTTAGTTATTGTGAATAGTGCTGCTGTGAGCATGGATGTGCAAATATCTCTTAGAGACCCCACTTTCATTTCTTTTGGATCTATATATATGCTGGATCATATGGTAGTTATATTTTTAACTTTTTGAGGAGCTTTTATACTGTTTTCCGCAGCATTTGCACTATTTACAATCCATCCATAGCACACAAGGATACAGTTTCTGTACATGCTTGCCAACAGTTTCCCTCCCCTCCCCTTCCTTTCTCCTGCCTTCCTTCCCTCCCTCCCTCCCTCCCTTCCTTCCTTCCTTCCTTCCTTCCTTCCTTCCTTATAGTAGCCATCCTGATGGGTGTTAGGTGATCTTTCACTGTGGTTTACATTCACATTTCTCTGATGATTAGTATGTTGAGCATCTTTTCATATACTTGCTAGCCATTTTATATCATCTTTGGAGAAATATCTATTCAGGTCCTCTGCCAATTTTTTAATTGAGTTGTTTTTTTATTCTTCTGTTATAAAAGATCTTTATATATTCTTTTATCACATATGTTAGTATCTATATGTGTCCCTTATAACATATCAATGTATATGTATCACATATATATGTGTTCCTAGTCACATATATGATTTACAGATATTTTTCTCCCATTCTGTGGGTTATCTTTTTACTTTCATGATGGTGTCCTTTGAAGTCCAAAAGTTGTCAATTTGATGAAGTCCTGTTATTTTTTCCTTTGTCATTTATTCTTTCGGTGTCTTCTCTAAGAAACCATTTACTCCAATTTTCTTTAAAGAGTTTTTTTAGTTTTAGCTCTACTTTTAGTTTCACAATCCATTTTGAGTTACTTTTTATATATATGGTGTGAGCGGGGGCCCAACTTCATTCATTCTTTCACATATGGATGTCCAGTTGTTCCATCAACATTTGTTGAAAAGATTTATCTGTTCCCCACTGATTATTTTGGTAATCTTACTGAAAATCAGTTCACCATTAATGCATGGGTTTTTCTCTGGACTCTGAATTCTATTCCATTGATCTATTCCGTTGATCTGTTTCTATCCTTATGCCAGTGCCACATTTCTTGATTACTATAGCTTTGTAGTAAGTTTTGAAATCAGAAAGTCTGAATCTTTCAGTTTTTTCTTTTTCAAGATTGTTTTGGTTATTCTGAGTTCCTTGAATTTCCATATGAGTTTCAATTCTGTGAGAAGGCTAGCCAAGATTTTGATAGATCAGTTGTGGGAGTCTTGCCATTTTAACAATATTAAATCTTCTGATCCATGAATGTGGGATGTCTTTACATTTATTTAGGTCTTTAATTGCTTGAACAATGTATTTAGTATAATTCAGTGTTTTCAGAATAAAAAAGCGCTGCATTTCTATTAAATTTATTCCTAAGTATTCTTTTTTCAAAAATTTATTTTATTGAAGTATAGTTGATCTACAGTGTTGTGTTTGTTTCTGCTGTACAGCAGAGTGATTCAGTTGTACATATACATTCTTTTTCAGATTCTTTTCCATTATGGTTTATCACAAGATATTGAATATAGTTCCCTGTGCTATACAGTAGGATCTTGTTGTTTATCCATTCTATATGTAATAGTTTGCATCTGCTAATCCCAAACTCCCAATCCATCCCTCCCCACAATCCTTGGCAACCACAAGTCTGTTCTCTGTGTCTGTGAGTCTGTTTCTGTTTCATAGATAAGTTCAATTGTGTCTTATTTTAGATTCCACATATAAGTGATATCATAATCATATTTGTCTTTCTCTTTCTGATAAGTATTCTTTGTAACAGTGTAAATGGAAGTGTTTATTTACTTTCATTTTCAGAACATTTATTGCTACTGTATAGAAACATAATTGATTTTTTTATATTGATCTTGTATTCTGCAACCTTTTAATTCTAATACTTGTTTTGTGGATTCCTCAGGATTTTGTATATACAAAATCATGTCATCTCCAATATAGTTTTACTTTTTCCTTTTCCATTCTGAATGCTGCTACTTCTTTGTTTTTTTTTTAAAGCTGAAATCTTGAGTGTTACATTTTTTTTTTTTTAAACTTTGGGTTTATTTATTTATTTATTTATGGCTGTGTTGGGTCTTCGTTTCTGTGCGAGGGCTTTCTTTAGTTGCGGCAAGTGGGGGCCACTCTTCATCGCGGCGCACGGGCCTCTCATTATCGCGGCCTCTCTTGTTGCGGAGCACAGGCTCCAGACACGCAGGCTCAGTAATTGTGGCTCACGGGCCTAGTTGCTCCGCGGCATGTGGGATCTTCCCAGACCAGGGCTCGAACCCATGTCCCCTGCATTGGCAGGCAGATTCTCAACCACTGTGCCACCAGGGAAGCCCTTTTTTTTTTTTTTTAACTCCTTTTTCTTGCCTGATTGTCCTGGTTATAGAACTTCCAGTATAATATTGAGTCAAAGTGCGGTAGTAGACATCCTTGTCTTGTTCCCAGTCTTAGAGGGAAAGCTTTCAGTCTTTCACGACTAAGTATGATGCTAGCTGTGGGTGTTTTACAGGTACCCTTTGATTGAGAAAGTTCCCTTCTGTTCCTAATTGTTGAGGGTTTTTTGTTTGTTTGTTTGTTTGTTTGTTTTTCATCATGAAAAGGTGCTATATTTAGTCAAATGCTTTTTCTGCAGGCAGGTGTCTTTTTTTGTCCTTTATTCTATTAAAATGGTATAATGTTGATTGATTTTCCTATAATAAACCAACTTTGCATACCTCCATAAATCCCATGTGGTCATGGTATATAATCTTTTTTATGTGTGGTTAGATTTTGTTTGCTAGTATTTTGTTGAGGATTCTTCTGTATTCATAAGGGATATTGGTCGTGTGTGTGTGTGTGTGTGTGTGTGTGTGTGTGTGTGTGTGTGTGTGTGTGATGTCTTTGTCTGATTTTGGTATCAGAGTAATACTGGCCTCACAGAATGAGCTGGAAAGTTTTCTCTCCTCTTTTAGTTTCTGAAAGAGTTGATAAAGGACTGGTGTTAATTTTTCTGTAATCACTTTGATAGAATTAACCAGAGTAGTCATCTGATCTTAGGTTTCTCTTTTGGAAAATTTTCTGATTACTAATTCAATGTGTTTGCTTGTTTTAGATCTGTTCATATTGATTTTTTTTTTTTACTGAGTCAGTGTGGTAGTTTTTGTCTTTCTAGAATTTGTCCATTTCATCTAGGTCATCTAATTTGTTGGAATAGAATTGTTCATAGTATTCCCTTGTTTTTTGATTAAATTTCTGTGTGGTTGGTAGTAATATCCCCTCTTTATTTTAAAAAATAATATATTGAGGTGAAATTTACGTAAGATCAGTGATTTTGAAGTGAACAATTCAGTGGTATTTAGAGTATTCATGATGTTGGACATCTGCTGCCTCTGTCTAGTTCCAAAACATCTCCATCATTTCAAGGTAAAACTCTTTATCCAGTAAGCAATTTCTCTCCATTTCCCCTCCCCCATATGCTGGCAACCACCAGTCTGTGTTTAGATTCTATGGATTTATCTATTCTGGATATTTCCTATAGATGAAATCATACAGTATGTGATCTTTTATGTCTTTCTTCTTTCATTTTGCTTGTTTTCAGGGTTTATCCAGGTTGTAGCATGTATTAATATTTTTTTTTTTTACTTAAAATTAAATTAAAATATTTTTATTGAGGTATAATTGACATTTAACATTATACTAGTTTCAGGTGTACAACACAATGATTTAATATTTGTTTATATTGTGAAATCCCTACAATGAGTATAATTAACATCTATCACCATACATAGTTAAAATTTTGTGTGTGTGTGTGTGTGATGAGAACTTTTAAGATATACTCTCTTGATGACTCTCAAATATTCAATACAGTATTATTAACTATAGTCACCATGTTGTACATTACATCCCCAATATAACTGGAAGTTTGTACCTTTTGACCCCCTTCACCAGTTTTGCCCACTTCCCCAACCCCCCTGCCTTTGGCAACCACCAGTCTGTTCTATGAGCTTGTTTTTTGTTTGTTTTTGCTTAGGTTCCATATATAAGTGAGATCATACAGTATTTGTCTCTCTTTGTCTGACTGATTTCATTTAGTGTAATGCCCTCAGGGTCCATTCATGTTGTTGCAAATGGAAAGATATCATTCTTTTCTCTGGCTGAATAATATTCCATTGTATATATATGCTGCATTTTCTTTACCCATTCATCCATCAATGGTCACTTAGGTTGTTTCTATATCTTGGCTGTTGTAAATAATCCTGCAGTGCTTCAGTGAACATGGGGGTGCCTTCATTCCTTTTATGGTTGAATAATAGTCTGTTGTATGTATAGAACATGGTTTATCATTCATCCATTGATGAGCATTTGTGTTATTTCCACCTTGAGGTTATTGTGAATAGTGCTGCTATAAACTTGCACGTACATTAGATATACTTGTTTGAGTACCCGTTTTCAATTCTTTTGGGTATATATCTAGAAATGGACTTGTGGGGTCATATGATAATTCTGTGTTTAACTTTTTGAGGACTTACCAAACTGTTTTCCACAAAAATCCTGATTTTTGCAAGCCTTTGGTTAATTTCCAGGATCTAGAAAGCTTGATTTTGACAGTTTTTGCTGGTGTTTTCTTTGCTTTTATGTAGTTTCCTTATTCCATCATTCCCTCTGACATCACCATAACATTTAACAAATTGACATTGTCTTTTTTTTTTTAAGGTGGCTTTTTTGTGGTCCTCCACAACCCCTCTCTTTAAATCATTCTCCACTCACCTGATACTTCCAAACCCTCTCCAAATTCTTAGTCTTAGTGAAAGGAATTGCCTCAGAACTAACAGGCCACTTTTAGGTTGAACTCCTACCTTGCTTATATTCCCTTTGTGGATTCTTCTAAGATGCTGCTCTTGGGAGGAAAGGAAGGAAAAGCGAAAGTGGCTGAATTTCTCTCCTGCCTGCCTGGGTGAAATGTAGTACTCTAACCATACTGTTCTAAGAAAAGGCTTCCCCAAACTGTTGGTCCCCATAATGACCTCTGGCCATAGTCATCCTCCTGAATCCCAGGATTGCAGGGCTCTCACATTTGGTATAACAGTACACCTCAGTGGCTCCCAGACTTGAAGAAAATTGGTTATATCCCAAGTTTGAACATTTCCTACCTTTTCCCTCACCCTACCTTCTTCTTTTGAATTATTTTTATCCCCTTCTAGATAATTATTTTCTTTTAATGAATATTTGAGTGCTTATTGTATGCCAGGACTGCTCTTGGCCCTTGGGAGAAATCAGTGAACAAAACAGACAAAAACAAACTAAAAAACAAAACAGAATTTCTCCTGTGGAAGGAACTAACAGTTCAGTGGAGGAAGAAAGATAGTCAATATAATAAATATGTACATTCTCTTGTGAAGTAAAAGGTGATGTTATGAAACTAGGAAAAATATAATAAGAGTAGGGTCATAGGATTGAATGTTGGGTAGGTAGGAGTGTTGTGATTTTAGATAAGGTGGTCAGAGTAAGTCTCTTGGAATAGGTAGGTTTGGACATGGACTTGAAGGAGATAGAAGTGTTAGCCATGGGGATATCTGGAAGACAAGAATTTCAGGTGGAGACTTTGAAGGGAGCAGCAAGGAAGCCACTGTAGCTGGACTGGAGTGAATGAATGTTAGAGTAGAGAGAGGAGAGGTCAGAGAGGTAGCAATAGTGGAAATGGTGGGACTTTCCTGGTGGCACAATGGTTAAGAATCCACCTGCCGATGCAGGGGACATGGGTTCGAACCCTGGTTCGGGAAGATCCCACATGCCGCGGAGCAACTAAGCCCGTGCGCCACAACTACTGAGCCTGCGCTCTAGAGCCCGTGAGCCACAACTACTGAGCCCGCGTGCCACAACTACTGAAGCCCGCGCGCCTAGAGCCCATTCTCCGCAACAAGAGAAGGCACCGCAATGAAAAGCACGTGCACTGCAAGGAAGAGTAGCCCCTGCTCACGGCAACTAGAGAAAGCCTGTGCGCAGCAATGAAGACCCAACACAGCCATAAATAAATAAATTTTTTAGAAGAGAGAAGCCCTCAGGTGATGGAAGGGGGTTTACGTCAGGGCGACCTCAAAAATAAAATAAAAAAAGAAGAGTGGAAATGGTGGTGAGGGTCTGTAAATCCTTACTTTTTCTCTCAGTCCATTCTATAGAAGTAGTCATGTTTTTTGACAATGAACAACCTTGGCTTAATAGTTGTTCTCCTCCTAGACTCCCAGGCTAGATTAGACTCTATTTTTGCGTTCCTTTATCATCCTGAGCTTATTTGTGAAAAAATATTTGTTAAAAAATATTTATGAAAAAATTACTTTTGTTTTGCTCAGTTGCCCTAGGATAGAATCCAAATGTTTATGGCAGTTTTAAGGATCCCGTGAAACTCCCATTTCCCCCAAGGGTCTGTGTTTAATGGATGTTGAATTCTAAGGCAGCAACTGTATGGGGTTAATGGAGTAGAGGGAAGAAGGAGTGGTGGAGAAGGGACTTGAGTGCTGTGGTGGGGAGAGAGTGACGGGGTTGGGACAAGAATCTGGAGGAGCAGTAATGGGTCAAAAGAGTCAGGGGCAAGGGAAGATGGTGAGGGTAGGTACCAGAGGAGTCCTAGTGGCGTAATCTCAGGAAGTTACTTAAGAGGGACTGTTGCCTGAAAAAATCTGGTGTGTGGCTATAACAAAACCCATTTAAAGGGCCGTTGTTGAAATGCAGAGGAATAACCTGGGAGGTGGGTCATCACCCACTGTTCTCTCAGCTATTTTTGGAGTGAAACCTCTCATTGGCTCCTTCCACAGCCCTTGGCAACTTTCTTGGTGGGGGAAATGAAGTGATTTTTGAGGACTCATCCCTTAGATCTAGCAGGTCTTGGCATGTCCAACCTCCCTACCCCAAATTCTCAAGATTCTGGTAATTGTAGAAAATAAGGACACTAGAGGAGAAGTGATAAGAAAATTCCCATGGTTTGTTGTTACTCTTGTCCTAAATGAACGCATTCATTAACTTATTTGTTTTATGTATCATTCTTTCTCCACTCTTAATTAATTTTTCATCTCGGATGATTGGTTGGATGAAAAGTTAATCAGTATGGTCAACAGCTAAAAATTCTACTAAGATCAGTTAGGTGAAAGTTCAGCAATGTTATTGGAACCCAGTTTATTTTTATTTTTTAAAAACAACAGAATTTATTCCCACAGTTTTGAAGGCTGGAAAGTCCAAGATCAAGGTGCTGGATGATTTGGTTCCCCACTGAGGGCTCTCTTTCACCTTCTTCCTGTGTCTTCACATTTGGGGAGGTGGTGGGGGAGATAGAGAGGAAGCAAGCTCTGTGATGTCTCTTCTTGGCACTAATCCAATCATGAGGGCCCTCATGACCTTATCTAAACCTAATTATCCCCCAAAGACCCCATCTTCAAATACCATCACTTTGGGGGTTAGGGCTTCAACATGTGAATTTTTGATGCGGACAAGGTTCTCAGAGTAAATTGATAGAAAACATGGAATTAATGGAGCACACTCTGCTCTACAAATAAAGGTTCATATTGATGAGAGTTACTATTTATTAATTCATTTAACAAATTTTGTATTTGTTGAGCTCCCATGCTATGCTAGGCAATGGTCTTTGTGCTGGTGATCCAGCAGTCAACAAAAGACAATTCCTGCCCTTTGGAGTTTACATTTTACTGGATAGACAATAGAAAATAATCAAGATAAATAATGTTTATAATATATTAGGTGGTGATAAAGGCTTATAGGTGGAAGAGAAGGGAAGAGAAATTGGGAATGTGAATTAGAGGTTGGTTGGAGTATTTGAGAACCTCTCTGAGAAGAAGGCTTGGAACAGAGCCCTGAAGGCGGTGAGGGGCCAGCCATGTAGGTATCTGGATGATGAGCATTCATAATAGAGGGACAACAAATATAAGGACTCTAAGTAAGGTAAAGTGTTTAGTTTGTTCAAGAAATAGCAAGGAGGTTAGTGTGGTTAGAGTGAAGTGGATGGGGGAGAGGAGTATGAGATAATTGCAGGGGACAGTATGTAGGGTTGGAAGTGTGGTCTTATAAGCATTGGAAGGACTTGGCCTTTTACTGAGTGAACCAGAAAGGCATTGGAAGGTTTTGAGCTGAGCAGTGATGCAGTCTAATTTGTTTGAACAGCATTACTTTGCCTACTATGTGAAGAGACAGGTGGAGTGAGGGACAAAGCACTGTTGGATTTAAGTTTAGTGGGGAAGTCAGGATTAGAGGGAGAAGTTTAGGAGACATCAGTGTTGAGTTGGGGTGAGATTATCAAGAGAGTTCATTCCCAATTTGCTAGCCTGTGCTAAGCGCTTGACATTGAATTATGCTATTTGTTGACCATATGTAGGTACTCTTACTCTATTCTTTGAAGTTGACACTTCTTTTCTATATTAACATATATGAAATCAGTATGTGTGAATCAATTTAGATATGTGCATTTAATATAAATTTTCTTCCAATTCTACTACAAAACAAGATGCCATTGAATATTTGATGCTTTTTCTTTTTTTCAAATAAATTTATTTATTTATTTATTTTTGGCTACGTTGGGTCTTTGTTGTTGCGCGGCTTTCTCTAGTTGCGTCGAGGGGGGGCTACTCTTTGTTGCGGTGCGCAGCCTTCTCAATGCAGTAACTTAGCTTGTTGCGGAGCATGGGCTCTAGGCACACGGGCTTCAATAGTTGTGACACGTGGGCTCAGTAGTTGTGGCTTGCGGGCTTAGTTGCTCCACGGCCTGTGGGATCTTTCCGGACCAGGGCTTGAACCCGTGTCCCCTGCGTTGGCAAGCAGATTCTTAACCACTGCGCCACCAGGGAAGTCCCGATGCTTTTTAAAAAGAGCTGTTACTTTAAGTCTAAGAAATAAGGATTTTTGCCTTTAAGATACAGAAACACATTTAAAAGTTATAAATTTTCCAAAACAGATGTAGCTGGTTAGAATTCCAGCTTAATCTTCTTTGACTCCAGACCCCATGTTTCTAAACACTGCACAATGGTGCTTTTGTAAAAATACTCATCCTTTACATGTGATTTCACCTAGTGATTAGTTGTTGGAGTTTTGGGTTTTTTTTCTTTTTTTAATAGAAGAGATCAAAAAGCTATAGCTCCAAAAGCTATGATTCTAGAGTTGTATAGACTTGTAATCATAGGTTTTTAAGCTGTCATTTATCCTCTTTGACTCTCAGTGTCCTTATCTGTAAAATAAGGATGTTTATAAATACCCTAGAGTTTTGGAGAGAATTAAATAACGTATTTTTCTGTACTTAACTGATGTGTAGTATGTTTATACTTAGGTGGCAGTTTATATAAAGGAAGCACTGGGACCTGTGGCCACACCCTTCAAGAATAAAAAAATTTAGAAAATGGAACCACCATGTATGTTATGTGAAGAACAAGAGCCAGAACCACAGAAAAGCATAGAAGAAACCAAACAAGTAGACGATGAAGATGATGAACTGATCTTTGTTGGGGTGGAACATGTAAATGAAGATGCTGAGCTGATCTTTGTTGGGATGACCTCAAATTCAAAACCAGTTGTTTCAAACATATTGAACAGAGTTACCCCAGGTTCGTGTTCAAGGAGAAAACAGTCTGGTCACTTCAGAAAAGATAATGCTCACAAATTGCAGCCTGTAAGTCATGTGATGCCTACATCAGAAGCAATGACTGTCTTACCAGTTTCTGACTCTGAATCAAGATCAACAGATAGTCCTATTATTATTGAGCCTTTGTCTAAACCTGATTATAAAAATAATTCACCACAAGTCGTGCCTATTAGCTCTTCAGAGTTATGTTCTCCTCCTTTGATTACCTTCACAAGTTCATTGCAGCATCCAGTAGGAGCAGCACTTTCTACAGGAGGTATGAATAAAAGTCCTCGTGTAACAAAGCGACTTTCCACTTCTGAAACAAATAGCACAAATCCCAAAAGGCCTAAACTCAATAATGGAATCATAGGGGGACACTCTTTAGCTCTGGCCCCTTCAGGTATCTTTCATACAATGACAGCTCAGCAAAGCACACCCTCAGACAGTGTTCATACCTCATTAAGCCATGTTCAGAACAGAGAACCTTGTCCAACAGCTTTTCCAAAGGACAGTGTTCATTGCAAGCCTATAAGTCCTTTTGGGGAAAATGGACTGGCAAAAACAGACTTTTCAAGTCTAGCAAGTCAAAACAAGACTGTTGATCCCACGAAAGGAAATCTGATCGTGTTACTTCGTGACTTTTACTATGGACAGCATACAGGAGATGGGCAGCCAGAACAGAAGACTCACACAGCCTTTAAATGCCTCAGCTGCTTGAAAGTTCTAAAAAATGTCAAGTTTATGAATCACATGAAGCACCATTTGGAACTTGAAAAGCAGAGGGGTGACAGCTGGAAAAACCATACTACCTGCCAGCACTGCTACCGCCAGTTTCCCACTCCCTTCCAGCTGCAATGTCACATTGAAAGTGTCCATATTTTCCAGGAGCCCTCTGCAGTCTGTAAAATCTGTGAGTTGTCCTTTGAAACAGATCAGATTCTCTTACAGCACATGAAGGACAATCATAAGCCTGGTGAAATGCCCTATGTGTGCCAGGTCTGCAATTACAGGTCGTCAGCCTTTGCTGATGTAGAAGCACATTTCAGAACATACCACGAAAACACTAAGAATTTGCTTTGCCCATTTTGTCTCAAAATTTTCAAAACTGCAACACCATACATGTGTCATTATAGAGGACACTGGGAAAAGAGTGTTCACCAGTGTTCCAAATGCCGGCTACAGTTTTTAACTTTCAAGGAGAAAATGGAGCACAAGACCCAGTGTCATCAAATGTTTAAGAAGCCTAAGCAACTAGAAGGATTGCCTCCTGAAACAAAAGTTGTTATACAAGTGTCACTGGGACCTCTTGAACCAGGATCAGTGGAATTAGCATCCATTACTGTGAACACATCTGATTCTGAACCTTCACCCCCCAGGTCTAAAAGTAGAATTTCAAAAAAACCCCATTAATTCTACTTTCAGTAAATCTGAAGCAAATACTTCAAAGTTAAAAACCCCACTAAAAACAAAAAATCCAAATCATAACATTATTCAATAGCATCAAATATAGTGAAACCAATGGATCATTTATGAGGTTTTTCTAAAAATTCATGAAGTACAATATTGTTTGATCTGAATTTTGAGATATTATTTTAAAACATATTACCTGATTTTCATATAACTATCTGGCTTAACACATAAAAGGTGTGTGTGTGTGTGAATGGGGGGGGGAAGAGAGAGAAAGAGAAAAGTGAAAACCTATTTATTATTTTGGTATTTCATGTTATTTGTAAGTTTGAAAGCTCTGCTATACATATAATCTGTAGAATTTTTTAACAACTTAATTTTATTTTCAACTTTTTCCATGCCTTGAAGATTTCAATATTAACTATAGCCTATAGTTAGGCTATAGTTAGGCTAACTATAGAAATGGCTTTGTTATGGTGTGGTCCCGTTTGCTGCTGAACTCTCAGAAGTGCCTCTGTTGTGCTGATCTAAAATAACCTGACTCTGAAAGCCTTGGTGTGGAGAAGTTGATGGAGACCCTATGGTGTGAATGGGGACCAGAAACAGGGAATTCAGTAAGTGGAGAGCAGTGGCTCCTTGTCCCAGTTGAGGAAGGGGCACACATTCACTCCAGGCTTGGAGCCAAGGCAGAAGGAACACTGTCTCAGACTGTCTTTACCTAGCCCAAGGACATCCAAGGAAGCCAAACCATTAAAATAAAATGCCTATGTTTGGTGAGGGGCCCCTGCAGGCATCAAGCAGGTACTATGTATCATTGGCTTCAGATGGGGAAGCAGAGATAATTAATAGAATGGGACCTGGTGCCAGGGGACCTCCTTTTGAGTGATCAAAAGGGGAATTTGATTTGTTCTCTCACCTCTCCCATCTGGCTGGCCTTTAGTCAGAATGAACTAGCCATATCTCTCTCAGTCACAGCAGTAAAGCAAGTTAAGGTTCCCAAGGAAAAAAATCCCTGACATCCATAGTTTGATCTGTATTGGACCCATAGGTTAACTGAAAAGGGCCAAACACATGGAATCTGTCCAGTTTATGAATAGGGCTAAGTTTAGTTCTCTTACCCTTAAGCTGGAATGGGGTTGTCCAAGAAAAGTAGAAATAGTGGATAAAAATAGTTAAGAGTGATTAAACCCATTATAGGACTTTTCCTAACACATTTCCAATTACATGTATCTTACCCTAATTGAACATGTGAAGTTTGCAATTTTGTATCTTGCCTTGGACATGAATGTATTACAGTTAACAGTTAATTCTTTGTGTGTATAATTTCCCATTTTATCAGACTAATACTGAGTTTGGGTCTTACTTGACACACTCCAATGTGCCAGAAATGTCTCATTTATTTCAGTAATTATCAGGTCATAGGGTTATTATCCTTTATTTGATCTATCAACTGTCTAATCTGTGATTATACTTGCCGGAACCTTTTTCCTTGCCATCTCCAAGGGCTCTTTCACAGAACTGGGGTACCCTCTAAGTATTGGTTCCTGAACATCAGCAGCCTTGGTTGCCTCTGTGGGTTCCTGGAGTTGAGTCTCCCTAGGCATGTTTTAGTGCCATCCCTTCTCACTCCACCTCCAGCCCAGGTACCTAGCAGCCTCTGTGCACCACTCAAGGAATCTGGGATCCTGGCTGTAGACCTGTGCCAGGAGAAATCTCTCCCTTTTGCTGTTGCTTTCTCCTCCTCTTTAAAGGTACTTTATCTCTCCCCACTCCTTTTTCCCCCTCCTCAATCTAGTTAAATTTTCTAAGCTTTCACAAAATGCTGGAAAGGTATAATCATCAAGGGGTTAGCATCCCTCATAGAATTGAGGAGGAAGGACTACAGATAACAAAGTTGTTGTGAGTATATCGTCCATATTTTAGATAATTTCCTGAGTGTAGATTCCGTTATATTTATTTGCTCAATGCTTGATTGATTGATTTGCACTTTGAATATTTTACTAGGCCTTTCCAGTTAGTTTGCTTGGGCCAAAGCACTTTGGTAAAATTTCAGCTTGAACCCCTTTAGGTGTAGAAAGAGTGTGTGTGTGTGTGTGTGTGTGTGTGTGTGTGTGTGTGTGTGTGTGTGTGCTGGTCTCAGGTGGAAACTTCTGTATATAAATAGATGTGCAGACTTTTGCATACTTATCTCCCTTATTCTGTTTCTATGGTAAAAATATGAAATGTTTTAGTTCTTTGTGTTTGTGGTTGCTTAGTATTATCAACCCTGTTACTGTTGTTTGCTCTAAAGTATGCTCCTAAGGAGTACAAATTGTTATTTATTGCCAACTAAGGTTCCAGTGATATGGCCCCTGACTACCTCCTCTCTTCCATTCTCTGTCGTGCTACTTACTCTGCCATTTTCCCCACTGGTGCACTATTTTTGACACACTGGCCTTGCTTTTCCTCAAGCAAATTCCATTTCTTCCCGATCCAAAGACTTTGTAACTGCTGTTCTCCTTCTTGGAATGCTCTTCCCCTAGGCCTGCATGGCTTGCTACCTCGCTTAATTGTTTGACACTTCCTTTGGTATATTGAGCTTCACCAGTGTTGTTAAAATCACACAGTGAAATCTCCAACCCACCCCCCTTTTTTTCCTCCTCTTAAACGCACTTTAAGTCTCCACACTCTTCTTCCCTACCAGTCTAAATTTCCTAGGTTTTCACAAAAAGCTGGGAAGAGATAATTATCAAGGGCTTTGCTTCTCTCTTCGAATTGAGTTTGCTTGAGTCAGTTTCTGTGCCTGCAAATAGAAGACAATAGTGAGTTGAGTTCTTTCGAGAGCTTTCTCTGTTTTTCTATTGATACCTCTATATTTTTTTAAGGCAATGTCACTTTGTTTTGTTTACAAATATATTGAATATCTGTCAAGATTACTATTTTGTTATTGCCCTTTGTGAATTTCCTTGTCTATTTTGCTTGTTCTTTCAGATAAAATTTATTTTATTAATGTTGCCAAAAATTGCAAGTAAAATTAGCAATTATAGAAATAAAATGTTTTTTTTGAAAAAGTGTTTTCACTATGTTGTCTTTTCACCAATAACATGGCATATTTTTAGTTTTATTTGTAATCTTATTGCATTGGCCAGGACTTCTAAACAATGATGTGTAAATGGGCTTTCTTATTCTTGGTTTAATTAGAAATGCTTTACCATCAGAGGTAATGAGTATATGGCTTAATGAATTTCTATTTCTATCTTTAAAATTTAAAGAGAATTGTTTTATTGGATAGTTTACAACATCCGTTGAGACAGTCATTTTCCTTCCTTCCTTCCTTCCTTCCCTCCCCTCTCCTCCCCTTCCCTTCCCTTCCTTTCTTTCCTTTCTTTCACTAACCCAAGGTTTTGCTTGGCTGGATTCACAACTTTTCTATTAGAAACCTTCCTTTCGTGAAACAAAAATAATTCCACTTGGGGTTGAATATTATCCTCTCAGAATCTCATTTCATTTCTCATTTCTAGTATTGGAATTAATTTCCTCTCCCCCTTACTAGATTTGCCACAGTTTTATCAATGTTTCTGATTTACTTTTTCCAAGAAGCAACCCTTGCTTTATTATCCCAACAAGTTTTATCTGTAATCTATTTTTGTCTCAATTCATTATATACCTTCTACTTTCTTTATGATTGTTCTTTTTTATAACCTTGTATTTTAAAAGCTTTCTTTTTTTCTTTTAAAAAATTTTTATGAAAATAGAGTTGATTTACAATGTTGCGTTAGTTTCAGGTGTGCATCAAAGTGATTCAGTTATGCATATATATCCTTTTTTAGTTTTCCATTATAGGTTATTACAAGATATTGAGTATTTTTTTATTTAATAAAGAATTAGGACTTTACCTACCTTTATTTAAATAACAGTTTTGTCTGAATCCCAAATATTTTGATGCATATATATATATTTTTTTAATTAAAATTTTCATTCTCTGTACTTTTTTTGTAAGTTAATTCCAAAGATTTCAGAATTTGCAGGCTGAATGTTTTAGTCTTAATTTATAGTTTACTGAGAATTAAGTTTTCCTTGGAGCTCTGAGGGTATGTGTGTATGTACACTGACATGTCTATATATACACATCCTTTTCAGATTACTACATGGGTTATTTTTTAAAAAGATATTTTCTGTTTGTATGGGAAAAACGTGAAATGTTTTAATTCTAGAAATCTATTCCCCTTAAATGAATATAGTATAAAAGGTAAAGGTATGAAAATATTCATTTGAGAGTAATTCCTAGTAACAAAACTTGGAAATGTTAAAAATTATTCATAACACCTGTTAAAGGTGGTAAGAAAACCTTTATTCAAGGGAACACTACTACAATGGGGTTTTGTAATAGGGGAGAGAGATTGAGCTTAACTCTGACTCCAGCAAGGACAAAGTTGGGACTTATAGCCAAGGATCAGGGTGGGTGTCAGTGCATGGAAACTTACTGAGAGGAAGCATCAGGGGTAAGGGTGGATTCTAGCTAAACCCACTGATGGGATCATTGCTGAGGCCAGGCCAGGGTGATGAGATATTGAGGTGAGGGGAGAGGAATTTGATCTGATATCAATGGTGGTCAGATCAAGGGTGGGGGATTTCTCCTGAACTAACTCAGCAGGATTCTTGCTAAAATTGGACTAAATGGGCAGAGCCCCTGGATGAAGACATAGCCCAAAGTTGGCAGTGTGTTAATTAACTATTGGTGCATAACAGATTACCACAGAACTAACAGCTTAAAAAATATTATCTCACACTGGTTCTGAGAGTTGGGAATCCAGGAGAAATTCAGCTGGGTGGTTCTGGCTCAGGGTTTCATGAGGTTGCAGTCATCTGAAGGCTTGACAGGGGCTGGTGGATTTCCCCCCAAGATGGCTTACTTACATAGCTGTTGAAACTCCAGTTTCCTTGCTGGCGGTTGGGAGAAAGCCCCCATAATTTCATGTGGGCCTCTCTACTGGGCTACCTGAGTGTTCTCAAGATATGAGTAAGCTGGCTTCTAGAGAGTGAGCAAGGAGGCTGCAATGCCTTTTATGACCTAGTCTCAGACATTTCACTGTCATTTCTACAATATTCTATTCATTAGAAGTGAGCCACTAAATCCAGCCCACCCTTGAAGGAAAGAATTTGTGGACATAATTTAAAACCACCAGGGTACACACTTGGCCACAAATTGTTTACATACCTCCTATGTGCAAAATGCATTTTCCCCCCAAAGCCTCCGAAAGTTTTATCCATTACAGCATTAACTTGAAGTCCAAAATCTTATCATCTGAATCAGGTCCAGATATGGATCAAGGTCCAGTTGTGCAGCATCTCAAGTATAGTTCCTCTAGATCTGAAGACCTGTGAACAAAAGAGATGAGTTAATCTGTCCACTTCCACAGCCAACATACAGTGGTGGGATGGCATAGATAACCTTCATAGACACACCTGTTCCAAAAGGGGAGGGGAGATGGGAGTCAATAGTCAGTAGCAATTCTGAAATCCCACCAGGTACATGTTGGCAGTTCATTGACTAGGATTCAAGACCTGGAAACTTTCTGGGCTTCAATCTCTGGATTCTTGATTCTGCCCTCTAACATACTTCCATTTTATGGAAGGTAGGTAGTACATGGTTACAGTGAAATAGTCTTTGCCTAGCCTGGTTCCTGCTTGTAGAAGGCAGAAGTCCAAAGCTCTCTATTTTGTACTATTTCTGGTCCTTTCAGTCCAAGCTAGAGGCATTTCTTAAATATATTCTCTTAAAAACTTGGTGTTTCTCCTGTTAATCTTATTGGTGTTCATGCCAAAGAACTCCACTCCAAAGCCACAACCACACATCTCTTCAAGATAAGGCCTACTCTATCTTAGTTTTCTGCTGAGATAGCTGAGGGATAACACCCTTAAGCTTTGTAGAAGTCCTATTGTGTGATTGAGATGACTGCTGAGTCACACCCCTAACTCTTTGGAGGGCCTTGGCCTGACTAAATGATGCTGTGAAACATCACCTTCAATCTTTCTGAGGCTTAACAAAGAATTTTAGAATCCACCTTCTCCCTTGAACCTCTGTTCCAGCCATCTGCTTCTCTTTCCATTCCTCCAAGAAGGCCAGGCTCCCTTCCCTCTGGTTAAAAGCTATTTTCGGGCTTCCCTGGTGGCGCAGTGGTTAAGAAACCTCCTGCCAATGCAGGGGACATGGGTTCAATCCCTGGTCCTGGAAGATCCCACATGCTGCTGAGCAACTAAACCCATGCGCCACAACTACTAAGCCCATGTGCCACAACTACTGAGCCTGCGCTCTAGAGCCCGTGTGCCGCAAATACTGAAGCCCACGTGCTGCAACTACTGAAGCCCACGCACCTAGAGCCCGTGCTCTGCAACAAGAGAAGCCACCGCAATGAGAAGCCCGCACACCGCAACGAAGAGTAGCCCCCGCTCACCACAACTAGAGAAAGCCCGCGTGCAGCAACGAAGACCTAAAACAACCCAAATGTGGGCAGTGGGAAGTGAAGCCAGTGGGAGCCTGGATACCCAGGTTCCAAGTCTGCCTCTAGCTCAGGGCAGGTCAGTCCCTTCTCTGAGCATCCGTTTCTCCATCTGCCAAGTAGAAGCCAAATAAATAAAATAAATTTTTTAAAAAAAAGAAGAATTTTACAGTCACACTCATCTTTAGGCCACCTTTTTAAAAAAAAATTTTTTTTTTAATGGAAGCATTAGTTGTTAAGGTGGTTCTTTTTTATTTTATTTAATTTATTTTATTTATTTATTTATTTTTGGCTGTGTTGGGTCTTTGTTTCTGTGCGAGGGCTTTCTCTAGTTGTGGCAAGCAGGGGCCACTCTTCATCGCGGTGCATGGGCCTCTCACTGTCGCGGCCTCTCTTGTTGCGGAGCACAGGCTCCAGACGTGCAGGCTCAGTAGTTGTGGCTCATGGACCTAGTTGCTCCGCGGCATGTGGGATCTTCCCAGACCAGGGCTCGAACCCGTGTCCCCTGCATTGGCAGGTAGATTCTCAACCACTGCACCACCAGGGAAGCCCTTAATTTTTAAATTTAAAAAATTTGAAGTACAGTTGATGTACAATATTATATTTAGACTACCTTTCTTCAGTGCCCTGGATATGATCTTTGCTTGGTAGCCATGAATTTTAGCATCTTTTACCATCTTAAAAGACTGGAACATTTCAAAATCAGCAAGTTCTGTCTCCTTTTTTGTTTAATAGTCTTTCCCTTAGCTTTTTTATTTCCCTTCATATTATACTATAGTCAGCAAGAAGAAACCAGGCAGCACTTTCAGCCGTTTGGCTGGAAATCTCCTTAGCTAGATGACTCAGTTAATTAGGTACAATTTCTCCTTTCAGCTCAGTAGGTACATTTTCTACTTGTCATAGAACTGCATGTGTAGTGTTACTAAACTTTCTGCTGCTACGTACCCCCTTTCTCAGTTTTCTAATAACATGTGCCTCACTTCCTTTTAACCCATGCCTTCTCAAAGTCCAGGGTTTTTTGTTTGGTTTTTGTTTTATTGTTTTGTCTTTTTACTAAGGCTTGCACTAACACTCTCCTCAAAGTCCTTCCAGCTTTTGTCCGCTGCCCAGTTTCAAAGCCACTCTCATACTTTAGGTATTTGTTACAGCAGTGCTCCCCTTCCAAGTGTAAGTAACCTATTGCTGTATAAAATTTTACCCCAAACTTATCAGTTTAAAACAACAAACATTTATTATCTTATGGTTTCCAAGAGTCAGGAATTTGGAATTAGCTTAGTTGAGTGGTTCTGGCTCAGCTTCTTTCATAAGGTCACAATTAAGATGTTAAGATGGAGCTCCAGTCATCTGAACGCTTGACTGGGGCTGAGGATCAGTGCTGTGGTCTGAGTGTTTTGTCCCCCCAGATTCATTTTGAAATCCTATCTCCCAGAAGTGATAGTATTGAGTAGGTGGGGGCTTTGAGCGGTGATTAGGTTGTGAGGGGGGAGCCCTCATGAGAGGGATTAATGCTCTTATAAAAGAGTTCCTACAGAGTTCCCTAGCTCCTTCCACCATGTAAGGATACAACAAGAAGTCTGTGACCTGGGAGAAGGCCCTCACCTGACCATGCTGGCACCCTGATCTTGGACTTCCAACCTCCAGAGCAATAAATTTCTGTTGTTTACAAGCTACCAAGTCTGTGGTGTTTTGTTATAATAGCTTGAACAGAATAGGACGATCAACTTCTAAATTTACATGGCTGTTGGCAGGAGGCCTCAGTTCCTTGTCACATGCTCCTCATGACATGTCAGCTGGCTGTGGCAGAGTGACTAATCCAAGAGAGAGCATGGGAGAAGCTGTAATCTCGCCTTAGAGGTGAAATACCACCACTTCTGTTGTTTACTGTCGGTGACACACACCAACCTTGATATAATATGGAAGTTGACCATATATGGGCAGGAATGCCAGAGGGTGGGGAATCCTTGCAGGCCATCTTGAGGCTACTACAGGGAGAATGGAACATAGAAATATATATGACATGGAATCTACAAGGAATGCAGATAAAAATGAGTTAATGGTCATGCTGTTACTTTCCCACTCTCCACTTTGCCATTGTGGCTGACACTGGTCAATCTGAGATGAGATTTTTTTTTGGAAGTAAGTACATTATTTTTAAAACTTGGAATACATAATATATTCACATTGTTCAAACATCAAAAACTATAACAACCATTCTCAGGTTCTTTTTTAGCCTTCTATATAATTTCTAGTGTTTTTCTCTCTCTTTTTAATATAACTGATTTCTATTACAAGTTTTCTGCACCTTCATTCTGTCCCATCTCTGTACCCTTCAGTGTTCCTGCTGGGGTGGCTGATTAAGTCAGTGATAACCAACTTTATCAAATGTTTGCTCAGCCACACCCTTAGTGTTCTCTGGAGTATGCTTTCTCATTTTCTGCAACATAGATAGACTGAGAATTCTCCAAATCTTTAAGTTCTTGTTCCTTTCTGCTTAACAATTCTTTGTTCAATTATTTCTCTTTTCAGGGCTTCCCTGGTGGTCCAGTGGTTAAGACACTGCAGGGTGTGTGGGTTTGATCCCTGGTCACGGAACTAAGATCCCGCATGCCGCATGGTGTGGCCAAAACAAAAAAAATTATTTCTCTTTTCTCTCATTTTACTTTAAGTAGTCAGGAGAAACCTTCAATACTGTGCTTGGAAATCTCCTCAGCTAAATATCCAATTTCATCACTTGAAAGTTTTATCTTCCACAAAATACTAGAACACAAACACAATTCAGCCAAGTTCTTTGTCACTTGATAACAAGGATCGTCTTTTCTCCATTGTCCACTAACGTGTTCCTCATTTCCCCCTGAGACCTCATCAGAATGACCTTTACTGTCATGTTTCTACCAACATTCTGTATATGGTTATTTATGTATTTTCTAAGAAGATGGAAGCCTCCTCTATAGCTGCTCTATTTTTTTTTTTTTCTGAGCCCTCACTAAAATCACTTTTAACAGTCCCTTCATGTCAATACTTGTTTCATCTAGCATGCATTTAAAAGCTCTTCCAGCCTCTACTCATAACCTAGTTCCAAAGCCACTTACACATTTTTAGGTCTTTGTTAGAGCAGCACCCACTTCTTGGTACCAATTTCTGTCTTAACTTGGGCTGCTTATAACAGATTACCATAGAATGAGTGATTTAAACAACAGACATTTATTTCTCACAGTTCTGGTGGTTAGGAATTCCAAGATCAAGGTGCCAGCAGATTTGGTTCTTGGTGAGGGCACTCTTCCTTGCTTATAGATGGCTGCCTGCCTCACATGGCTGGATCCTCTCACGGCAGAGGGAGCGAGAGAGAGCACTTGCTCTAGTCACTTTCTCTTCTTATAAGGACACTAATCCCATCATAGGGATTCTACCCTCATCTAAACCTAATTATTTACCGAAGGCCCCATCTCCAAATACCACCACATTAGGGGTTAGGGTTCAACATAGGGATTTTTGGAGAGATACATTCTATGACCATCACACAGTCCCTCTGCTGGAGATTCCCTTACTCTCTCGACATTCACTTACCCCTCCTCTTCTAAGACCCTGCGTACATGTCTTACCTAAGTGGACTCTTCCTTGATTTGTCCAGAAAAAGGGTAGTTGCTTTATCAGTTGAGTTTCAAAGATCCTAGCTAATTCTCTGTAATATTAATTAGCATATGAGTTTATAATTTATTTCTAATATCTTTGAGGGTGATCTTCTTGACAGAAGGAAACCTGTCGTATTTGTCTTTGTATTTACACCCTCCCAGACCAACCTAATACATTGGTTTAGCCCTTATAAGGATTAGCCCTTAATAAATGGTTGAGTAAATGAATTGATGCATGGGCAGATGGATAGATGGATGAAAGTTTGAGCCCAAGACATATATTTGTAAAATGAGGGTTTTAGATTAAACAATTATTAGTTTTCCCCTACTACTTTGAGGTTAAAATATTTAAAGATAGGGGCTTCATGTGATAATGAGATCTAGAACTTGAAAGCAAAAGGAAATGAGATAAGAAAGCAAATAAATAGGAGGCATCTTTAAAATTTGGCAAAATAGCAGAATGAGAGTAGAGAAAAACATATGCAATGTTTGTGAATTATTCATTTATTTCTTTTGCTCTTAAAGTTTTCCTTTTTATAACAGTTCAACTCTCACCTATAATTTTCTTCAATCTTCTTTGACTGATAGAACTTTGGAGAATAATATACATTTTTAATCTTTAAAATTTAAATTGTATTCAATATTTTAGTTATACTATACATATGGTATTTCCATACCTGTCTATTGGAAGAGTTTATACTGATACCTCCTGTTTAATTCCAGCACTCCTAGATTCAGTCTAGGCTACTTTCCATATTATATCTCCCTTCTGTTTTAGTGAGAACACTAGCTCCTATTAACTACAGTATATCTTCTTATTTGCTCAGTTCTAGAAAGCACATTACATAGATTCAGAATTGTTAACTCATACTACTTATAATAAAAAACCTACTTACTAGTACAGCCATCAGTAGTACTCAACCTCATCCATAGGCTGGGCCCCCGAGAGGGTGAGAGCAGCTTTGCCCCCACGGAGGGAGCCTGAGAACCGGGTGGGAATCTATGTTTGTTGTTTGTGTCCTAAATCAGTGTTCTGGGAACTTGGCCAGGTTTCTGCTGGAACCAGGATGGATAGTGACCACTGGGGACCACTCCAGTGCTGGAGGCACAGGTGAGAGTGACTGTCCAGAGTGAGGGCTCCTGAGTCACCAGAGGCTGAGAACTAGCCCCTGAAACCAAAAACAGACCCATTTTAGGAATGAGGAACAAAAGCAGAGGAATCACTCCAAAGACCAGTCTCTGAAATCTCCATGAACCTGGGTAGCGAGTGAGTAGTGGGAGGAGAGGAGTCCAGGCCATGGTGCAGGTGCTCCAAGGATCCGCTGGCTCCACAGCTGATGCTGAGCTCTCTGTTGGCTCTTTAGTTCCTGTGTGTGGTGCATTGTGCAAATCTGCTCCCTTTACTCTCCTCCCAACTGTGTCCTCAGCTCTCAAAGCAGCTCCCTTGCTAGGAGACAAGTTTGTCTGGTGAAGCAAGTGGGTCCAGAGCCCCTTAAATTTGAAGTGTTGAGTTTGTTTCGGGCTGTGCTCACCTCTGAGGGAATGCATAGTGCCTCGTGGGGGCTTCTTCAAGAGAATGTGAATGGTAATGGGAGATAGTGAGAATGAGTGGTCATCCATTCATTCATTCAACTAACAAATATTGTTTTAATTCCTTTGATTTTTTTCTACAACTTGTAGCTTGCCTTTCACATTCTTACTGGTATCTTTTTTTTTTTTTTTTTTTTTTAATAGTAATGAATCTGGAAACCAGTTTGTCTTTTTTTTAAAATTTTATTTATTTATTTATTTATTTATGGCTGTGTTGGATCTTCGTTTCTGTGCGAGGGCTTTCTCTAGTTGTGGCAAGCGGGGGCCACTCTTCATCGCGGTGCGCGGGCGTCTCACTATCGCGGCCTCTCTTGTTGCGGAGCACAGGCTCCAGACGTGCAGGCTCAGTAATTGTGGCTCACGGGCCCATTTGCTCCGCGGCATGTGGGATCTTCCCAGACCAGGGCTCGAACCCGTGTCCCCTGCATTGGCAGGCAGATTCTCAACCACTGTGCCACCAGGGAAGCCCCCTTACTGGTATCTTTTGATGAGTAGAAGCTTTTACATTTTATGAAGTCCAATTCATCAATTTTTTTCTTGTATTCTTGGTATCTTTGTGCCTTTTCTATGCAAATATTATAAAAATATTCTATTATTAATTTTTATTCTCATTGCTATTTTTTTCTAGAAGCTTTATTGTTTTGGTTTCACTGATTCTATAACCATCTTGAATTAATTTTGTGTGTGGTGTGAGGTAGGGAGTCAGAGGCCCCCCCCCCATATAAATATTCAGTTGTCCTAGTACCATTTATCAAAAGCACTTTTTCCTCTATTGATTTTCATTGGTACCTTTGCTGAAAATCAAATGACTATAAATGTGTTTGGTTTTTTTCCAGCTTTATTGAGGTACAATTGACAAATAAAATTGTATATATTTAAAACGTACAAAAACAAAAAAAACAAAAAAATAAAGAAAATAAACTGTACAGCATTCATGATGACTTGCTGTATGTATACACTGTGAAATGATTACCAGAATTAAGTTCATTAACACATCCATCATCTCACATAGTGTCCTTTGTGTGTGTGTGTGTGTGTGTGTGTGTGTGTGTGTGTGTGTGTATGTGGTGAAAATACTTATCTACTCTCTTAGAAAATTTAAAATATACAGTATAAAATGTTGGTTTATTTTTGAACTCTTTATTATATTCCACTGATTTATTTTTCTATCCTACACCAGTACCACATGGTCTTAATTACTGTGGCTTTGTAGAAAGTTTCAAGATTACTAGGGCTATTCTAGGTGCATTACATTGCTAAGTAACTTTAAATCATTTAGTAATTTCTGCCAACCCACTGGAATTTTGATTGGGATTGGTTTGAATATCTATACCAATTTGGAGATATTTAATATCTTAAAAGTATTGAGACAGTTTTTATTTCTTCCTTTCCAATTTTTTATGCTCCCTCCCCCTATTTTTTAGAACCAAAATTAAATCTCTGATTTAATTCAGGATTTAACTTGAAGAATATTAGGTGAAATTAGTCCCTTACATAAAAATATTTCATAGATTTTCCTTGGTAACATGTTAATGATTTTTCAAGATGGAAATTTCTAGTAACATAAATTATACTTTTTATGTAGCAATAAGCCATTAAACTGTGACAACAGAAGCTGGCACTTTCTGGGAGAGTATATATAAATACATTTCTGTGTGAATAGTAGGTATATGTTAGGGCATAAGTCTTTGACATGTACAAGCTCTGAAAATGAAAACTATTCTTTATGTTTCAGTAAAAACTTCATGAATTTTTTATGTTCAGGGAAACATAAAGGATCCTGAAAGTATGCTTGTCATGTTGTTCCTTGACATAGAGCCTATTCCAGTGGTTCTTCATGAGTTGAGCGCATTTCAGTGGTACCTCCGAGTACTGTGAAAGCATAATTCCCATATTATTGAAAACTAATTATCATATAAATAGTGGCACATGCCAAATTTAAGTATCCCATTAAACCAGGTTCCTGAGAAACCAGGTTGGCAAAGCTGATTCAATAAGGATGTAAAGAAGTAGGATTTATGTAGTCAGCTATCTTATGTTGAAATAAGATAGGTAAAGTAGATTGCTAAATTAAGTACAAAGCTGGTTAAAAAATCTAAAATTATAATCCTTGGTCTTATCTTTTCTACTTACTTCTAATCTGTTGTCTACATGTTAACCTAAATTCACCCATTATAAAATATCTGGACCCTAATCAATTCTTAGACAAATAAAGTCACAAATTCTGATAAGGTCAGATGGGACTATTTAAAAAAATCTCTAGTGTGATGTTCCAGGATCATCCAATTATATTTTGTTGCATTTCCAAATTTTGGATTATATTTTCCTGAAAAATACTTATTTAAAAATTATTTTAAAACAATCAGACTCACAGGAATTTGCAAAAATAGTACATAGAGTCCTGTGTACCCTTCATCCAGCTTCCCACAATGGTGACCTCTTATATCTATAGAACAATATCAAAATTGATATTGGTACAGTATTGTTAACTAGACTACAGACCTTATCCAGTTTTCACTCTATTTTACATGCATTCATGTGTGTGTGTGTGTGTGTGTGTGTGTGTGTGTGTGTATGCATGTGTATAGTTCTATGCAATTTTATCCCATGTCTACGTTTGTGTAACCATCCCCACTGTCAAGATACTGTTCCAGCATAATAAGGGAGTCACCTCATGCTACCCCTTTATATTTGCACACCCTTCCCATCTTTGTCCCCTGGCAACCCTAATGTGCTCTCCATCTCTGTTTTGACAAAAAGTTTTGTCAAAAAATTTTTATCATGAAAGAAATTGCTGACACTGTTATTGCTGGCAGTGACAGAAATACAGAAAGATTAAAGGAATGAAATAAACACTTGGAACTACTCATGGGCCCTGACGACTGTCACGTCTGATAAGGCCTTTTTAAGACTTGGGTGGTGTAAGATGTTTTGAGGGTGGCACAAAACGAATGTTCTTCCCTAGGCCCAGGATTCACACACCTAGTCCTGGACTCTTTCTTCACCCTCTTGGGCAGAACTGCCCACTGAAATGGAACGATTGATGGGTATACCCTGAGGGCGGAACCTGCCGGTCAAGCGGATTTTCATGCCTGAGGCCACTCACTCCATGAAGACTCCTCAGCTGTGTCGGAGGCATCCTTCCAGGTGCCAGGGAGGATGCATCAGACCAGAATGGCAGCAGAGCCTTCCATGACGGGGTTCACTGTCTAGCAGCACAACCACCCGCCTCTGCATATCTCTGAGACGAGAGGTTATGATTGTGTGGATTTTCCTGGGGTACCTCAGGGTGATTCCAGGCATGGAGACGCCGATTTGATAGAGCCTTTGGAAACTAAAGGATTTAAATATTCATTCATCTATGCATTCAACTTTATAAAATTATTATTACTTATCAAGCACAAGATGAATTGAAAACATTCTACCCTCTTAGAATTTACAGTCTATTTGAAAAAAGAGACTTGAAAAAAAATATATAGGTCAGAAAATATGTTAATGTAACACATGAATAAGCAGGGGGTAAATCTGCCTGGAGAGGTCAAGGAAAGCTTTCCAGAGGACAGAATATCTGAAATGTGAGAAAAGACCAGAATGGAGATAGACATAGTGGGGATGCTGGGAAGGAAGTTGGTCAGATGGTGCTTTCTGGACGAGAGATCATCCTACATAAAAGATTAGAGACAAGAAAGAAAAGTGTTGTCTGATAACTAAAAGTAACTTGACTTGACTGGGCCACAGGGTGGGGCTGAGACTGAAAGGGCTGAGAATGTGTCAGTTAGGAGTTTGGACTTGATGTTTTAGATGGTGTGTGTGACTTCTGAAGGGGAAAGGGTCAGGAGCATACTTGTAGTTTAGGAAAACACTCTAGATGACATAGGATTGGAGGGGCCTGGAAAGAAGGAAAGGCAAAGGAAAGTGGAGCCGATAGTTCAGGGAGAAACTGGGGAGGGGCCTCTCATGGGCCTTAATGAAAATATATTTTCAAGAAGGAAGATGTCAGTACTTTGAACTAATGGGGAGGGGAGAGTTATTTGAAAAGTACTGTGCACCTATGAAGTTGTCAATTGGAAGATCCTTCCTGACATTAAGCAGAGCACCTCAGGAGGTGATGGAAAGGGAAGTCCTCCTGCAGAGCTGGAGGGGCTAATGGGAGAGCCCAGGTTAGGGCAGCAAACCACACTCCCAGCTCATCCGTGGAAGATCCTCCGAGGAGAGAGGCAAGCAACTGATCTGTGCAAATTATGTTTAAAAAAAGGGAAGGGGGGCCAGGTGGGGAAGCAGCACAGAAGAGACCTTGTTTATGTGTGGAAAGCAGCATCCTGGGGTGGAGGGCTAGAGTCTTCTTTGTGAGGCCAGAGTTGGCCAAAGAGCTTTTGAGTTTGGCTCTTTTCTCTCTCCCTTGCTGCCCTGGCTGGATTGCTGCCTGTGCTATCACCACTGAGAGACTGAAAAACAAAACAAAACAAACCTAGCTCACGCCAAACTGAATTTTGCAGCCTAACAATAGGGCAGCAGGGATCAACAGCACAGCAGGCCACTGTGGGAGTGTTTCCTCACTCCTCAACCCCCTCTAGGCCCTAAATTTACAGGAAAAAAAAGATAAAATCAATCTCAGGAGAAGATAAAGTGGGGGGCTGTAGTCACCTAGCAGGGGAGAAGCAACAGAGGGGCATGGGCTCAACCGCACTATAAAGCCTGGGCAGATCACACCTCCCCATTTAAATTCAGTGGGAGTAACACAGGCTAAGCCTCAGAGTTTAATGCCCTCTCCTTGTGGCTTTCTAGTCTGAATAGCTGATACACCAGTGGGATGGTGACAGTGAACAGGTACCCATAGAGAAGCACACACTGTAAGAAGGCATCAACTCAACGTTATAGCAACAGGAATTAGAATCAACGAGACAGAACATGAATATTTAAATAAGTGTAATGTTATCAAAGATATAAAGAAGAATAATGGTATTCGGTTGGCCAAAAAGTGCCTTTGTTTTTAAAGTAAAAATAAAAGACACATTTTTCATTTTCACCAAGAACTTTATTGAACAACGTATTCACCGTTTTGTTCCACTATCTTCTGTCATTTTTCAGGCAACTTCATAATTCCATCTTCCCAAAACTTTTTATCTTTTTGAGCAAAGAACTGTTCCAGGTGCCTTTTACAGTCTTCCAGGGAATTGAAATTTTTTCCATTAAGAGAATTTAGTAAAGACCGAAATAAATGGAAGTCCGAAGGTGCAATATCTGGTGAATACCGCAGATGAATCAGAACTTCCCAGCCAATCTGTAACAGTTTTTGCCTGGTCATCAAAGAAACATGCGGTCTGGCGTTATCCTGGTGGAAGATTATGCATTTCCTGTTGACTAATTCTGGACTCATTTCGTCAAGTGCCACTTTCGGTTGGTCTAATTGGGGGCAGTATGTGTTGGAATCAATCATTTGGTTTTCCGGGGAGCTCATAATAGAGGACTCCCTTCCAATCCCACCATATACACATCACATTCTTTGGATGAAGACCAGCCTTTGGTGTGGTTGATGGTGGTTCATTTCGCTTGCCCCACGATCTCTTCTGTTCCACACATTATTGTACAGTATCCACTTTTCATTGCCCGTCACAATTTGTTTTAAAAATGGAACGTTTTCATTACATTTCAGTAGAGAATCGCATGTGGAAATATGGTCAAGAAGGTTTTTTTCACTTAACTTATGTGGAACCCAAACATCAAAGTGATTCACATAACCAAGATGGTGCAAATGACTTTCAATGCTTGATTTGGATATTTTGAGTATGTCAGCTATCTCCCACGTGGTATAACGTTGATTGTTCTCAATTAATGTCTCAATTTGATCACTATCAACTTCAACTGGTCTACCTGACCGTGGAGCATCATCCAGCGAGAAATCTCCAGCACGAAACTTCGCAAACCCCTTTTGACACATTTGATCAGTCACAGCGCCTTCTCCGTACACTGCACAAATCTTTTTGTGCATTTCAGTTGCGTTTTTACCTTCCTTGAAATAATAAAGCATAATATGCCAAAAATGTTGCTTTTTCCCTTCCATCTTCAGTATTAAAATGGCTACACAAAAATTCACCAATTTTGATGTCTTTTTTTAAATGCACGCTGATATGACAGCTGTCACATACAATCTAACAAAATTGTTTCAAATGAAGTTAAAGACAACTAAGTGCTACTAGAGCCATTGTACGGAAAAAACCGAACGAACCTTTTGGCCAATCCAGTAACAAACTATTAAGAGAATTTTTTGCACCAAACAAGTTACAGTCATCCTCAGTGCCCTGCATAGCTTGCTCCCTCACCTCCTCAAATATTTGCACAAATATCATCTTCATGTGGCCAACAGACTAGATAATTTAAAATTGTATCCCCATGCCAATCCTTATTCCTACTCTCTGCTTTATTTTTATCCACAGCACTTATCACCTAACACACCACACAATTTATCTTTCCAGTCTGTTTCTCCCACTTACAATGAGTTCTCTGTGAGGTCATTTGTCTGTAACCTCAGCACCTAGAATGAGGCCTAACTCTTAGTGGGTATTGAATCAGTACTTGTTGAACTAGATCAATAAATGAAGAAGTACGAGAGATATGGGAATTATGGATAAGGAATTAACCTATAGATTTATTATCTAAAGAAGCAAGGACAAACAGTAAAAGGGAAGGAAGGAGGAGAGAGAGGAAAGGAAGAAGGAAAGGAGGGAAGAAAGGAAGAATAAAATAACATATTCGTATCAACTTGGACTTAAAATAATAAATGATACTGATGGAGTGAGGGTGCTGGGGAGTGGGCACTGGGAGTGGGACCAAAAAGGATTGAGAGCTTGCTACGGCGCTTAGTGTTTAGTTGCAGGTGAGCTGTCTGTAAGGGGCTACATACACCTGAAGGCTTGGTTGGAGCAGCCTTGGTTCCTCACCACGTGGGCCTCTCCATGGGGTTGTATTAGGCTCCCCCAGGGGCAGCGATCCAAGAGAAAGCAAGAGAGGGCAACCAAGACAGACCCCTTTTTGTAACCTAGTGTCAGAGCTGATGTCCATCATTTCTGTGTTCTACTTGCTAGAATCCAGTTGTTATACATAGCAGTTAAAGATGGCCTCTGTATATTGGTCCCTGTGTTGTTTACTTCTTCACGGAAGCCTGTGGCCATGAGTTTAAGCCTGCCTGCACCAAAATAAAATTTTCACCTGTCCATTTGCTTTAAATATAGACCCAATAAGCATATGTATAGCCATTTAGAGCCTGCCTGCTTTGCATACCCCATGAAATTGCACTTAACATTTGCTTGTCATAAATGAGAGAAGTCCTTGGGCTATAAGGATCACAAACTGCTCTGCCCTTTGTAGCTGTCTGACCAGGAGATTCCTGGCTGTGCTGCTGAATGATTCATCCTAGACTTGTAAGTCCCTCTCTGATTCCTTTCCTACTTGGGAGTTCTTTGCCCTCTTCTAGTTTTGGCCCTGCACCACTGTTTCTGGAAGGTTTACTGTTTCTGAAAAGTCCACCTCTCTGTGTCACCCAAACAGAGCTCTCTATGTGTTACTGCCGTCTTGTAACCGTACTTTTTGTCTTTTTCCTTGATCAGCCTGAAATCCTCAAACTCACTGCCCAGTACTTGGTACACCCCAACTCGAGGGAGGGGATCACACAGGGCAGGAATACCAGGAAGTGGGAGGTCACTGCAGCCATCTCAGTGGATGCCCCCCACAGTCTGCCCCCTGGCCGCCAAAGATTCACGTCCCTCTCACACACCAGACACATTTCCCGTGTTCAGCTTTGCACACAGCAGAAGGTGAGGCTGAGCCCGGGGGTTTATGTCTCCCTTCCCCACCTGCATCTGTCACTGTGGAAATGGTTGCTGAACCACAGAACACAGTAATACTCAGCCTCATCCTTGGACTGGGCCTCCAAGATGGTGAGGGCGGCCTTGTCTCCAAGCAGGGAGCCGGAGAATTGGGCAGGGACCCCCGGAACCCGGGTGCTGCTACCACCTATTAGACCCTGGGGGGCCTGACACGGCTTCTGTTGGACCCAGCTGGCATAGTTACTAGTGGTGATGGCCCCAGAACTGGAAACACAAATGAGTGTGACTCTCCCTCCAGGAGTTGTGGACAGTGAAGTTTCCCGAGTCACCACCTGGGAAGTGGCCCCTGAAAAGAGGTGAGAGACCAAAGGTCAGGAGACGGGACAGGGGCATGGAGGTGAACCTCCCCACCTCCTCCAAGCCCAATGTCCCCCTGACCTGTGCAGTGAGCCAGAAGTGTGAACAGGAGAAGAGCCCAGGCCATGGTGTAGATGCCCCGGGCTGTGCTTCTCCAGAGCCCTCAGCAGAGTCAGCCTCCACAACTCTGTTATAACTCCCACCAGCCTGTGGGGCGGGGCCTTCGTGCAGATGCACTTTCTTCCTGGGAACAGTCCGCAAGGCGGTCAGCTCACAGCTGCTGATCTGTTCCCCACCTGTGACCATGAGTTAGTGGGAGCCTGGAGGACCGGTTTACAGCCGTCGGCTTTCCCAGGCTCCGGCTCACAGCCCCCTCTAGTGGCCATATTGAGACTATCACTGACGGATGCGCTCCTCTCCGCAACCCCTCTTCCCTCAGGTCTGGAGTTTTTAGGTCTCTCTGAGGTCAGTGCCTGGGATGCCCCAGGCAGGAACTGGATGGAGGAATTTCAGGAAGAGGAGGCCTGAATGAATCACCACCTCTGTTTCTTCTTTACTCCAACTCACACACATTAGACTTGCTTGTGGAATAGAGGAAACGCGGTCCTGGATTCTCCTGCTGTCTCAGCTCCTCAGGGACCCACTCAGGAACGTGGGTACATAGGCAGCTGACTGTCCCGTGGTCAGATGCTTGGTCTCTACCAGGGCCTGGTAGCATTTCAGAACTGATTTCTTTCTTTCTTCTTTCTTTCTTTCTCTTACCAGAAGTTTCAATTTCTTTTTAAAATTATTTTTTAATTTAAAAACATTAAAATTTTAAAAATTGAGGTAGAGTTGACAGGATTGATTTCTGAATGGTGTTTAGTTCTCTGCTGCTTCAGAAAACTGGATGGCTACATTATGATTTTTCTTTTAGGCTTGCCAAATACTTCGTGTGTTTGGGGCTGGGTCATAGGACTCGAATGGCAGGGCTGTGTGCTTCATGGCTTCAGAGCACTTGTCTGCTCTGGGCCACCTTAAACCTAGTAGCCTCTGTATAACCCGGTAAGCTGATGGAGCAGTATTCCCAACAGTGGAATACAGACTTCCAGAAGTGAAGTGGCCAACTAAGTGTGTACTTCTCTTTTAAGGGTGGCAACTGTGAGATGCAGTAATTGGTCTTACTCTGGAGGGCATGTCCTGTCATGTCACAGACTAATGTTCCCCTAGGGAGCTCATCGATATGATGGACCTCTAAAATTTACAGGGTTTGTCTAGAGCAGTTATTATACCAAGGTTTTTACTGTATTTGCCATATCTTATACCATGTCTTCAATAGAACGGATTGGCCTGATGGTCTGTGGAATGTCCAGATGGCCCAGTCCCTTGGGGATACTTAGAGCTGAAGAATTAGTGTAGCTCTGGGACAAAACATCAATGTTATACTGTTAGTCCATCCTATGATTGTGGATTACTTTCAATCTTTTTTCTCGATAGAAATGGAAAAGTATGCATTCACCAGATCAATGGCAATGTAAAATGTAACTCTTCTATGGTGGGTTCCTCAGGAAAATATCTGTGAGCTGGAGATTTTCCTGCAGGGGTTTTATTGTAAATGACCTATAAAGGAGTGAGGGAAGAGGATGGCACAGCAGAAGAAACTGATCTGCACTGGAGTAGCAGTAGAGGCCTCAACTGGTGCCGTGTGGATTTTTGTAGGTGGGAGGGTCCTTCAGACTTATTGCAAATTGTGGCAGGTGGCTGGGCCTCTGTGCTCCTGCAACAAGCAATCATTTGATGTGGCCGCCCCTGGGTGAGGGGTGTAATTTCGTGCAGGTCAGCTCATTTAATGCCAGGGAATTACCAGAGAGAGACGTGGCTGTTAGCTATCAGCAGCAAATACTCCTGGAAGTTGGAGGGAAGAGAGTCTTGGTTCTGAAGGAGGGCACTGGGTGACACATGCCCATACATCGGGTTCCTGGAGGAAGAGCATAGGGCAGAGCTCTTTTCCTTCCAAGTACAAGGGCACTTGGGGACAGGCAGAATCCATAAAAGAATGAGTATCAGAAAATGGGAGCTCCTTGCAAATTTTGTATGTGTTGATGGACCCCTCTCCTCTCCACGAGGAAGGCTGTGGTAGATCTCTTGGTCCCCATGGCATGGGAGGAACCACCAGAGGTGGGGCTGAGCCCGTCACCCCTCTGAGGCTCTTTGAGCTTCTGCGTGTGCAGCAGAGGAGTCCAGGTGGTCCAGAGGCTTCTGCCTGGGCTCAACAGGGCCCTGCCTGACAGCTCAATCACTGCTGACCCCCATGGTCAGGAATCCTGGACCTCCCACCATGCTCAAAATGACCATTGCTCAAGGAGCCCCAGGTCTGGAAAGTGAGTCACGAGTAGACAGAGCAGTAGCTCCACATCTCAGGGGCTCCGGCAGCCAGAGGCAGAAGGAACAACAGGGTATCTGGAGGAGATGGGGCAGAGCGTCAGAGTTGCTGGAGGACAGATTGTAACTAGGTAAAAACAAGAAGGGGCTATAGGGAAATTCTGCAATGCACGGACGTCTTCTTATAATTAAGGAACATTATTTCATTTGATGTAATTATAAGAGCTTCTTTAAAATTTTTGTTTGCTAACTCCAACCTCTGGGTCATCTCAAGATTTATCTCCTGAGTATCTTGTCTCATAGGAAATAGGCATGTTTTCATATTTCTTTGCTGCTAAATAATTTGAGATTGTATTTGGAACTTTATGAATATTATATCATATTGATTTGGGGTTCCATTATATTTCTCCTAGTAATTTTTTTTTTTTTTAAAGGGAACGCTATTTATTTATTTATTTATTTTAGCTGTGTTTGGTCTTTGTTTCTGTGCGAGGGCTTTCTCTATTTGCGGCGAGCGGGGGCTACTCTTCGTTGCGGTGCACGGGCTTCTCATTGCGGTGGCTTCTCTTGTTGCAGAGCATGGGCTCTAGGCACGCGGGCCTCAGTAGTTGTGGCCCGTGGGCTCAGTAGTTGTGGCTCACAGGCTCTAGAGCGCAGGCTCAATAGTTGTGGCACACGGGCTTAGTTGCTCTGCGACATGTGGGATCTACCAAGACCAGGGCTCAAACCCGTGTCCCCTGCATTGGCAGGCAGATTCTCAACCACTGCGCCACCAGGGAAGTCCCCACTTGGAGATTTTTATCTCTGAGCATGGAAGTATTGTCTGTGAAAACATGAGCAGGCTGAGGTATCAGAGCAATGGGTCAGTCTCAGATTTGAGGGGAGGAAAAGCATATGACAGGGTCAGATTTGTCGTTCTCAGGAAATTCAGAAGTGACAACAGAAGGTCACCCTGAGTTAGACATGGTCCAGGCAGAGCAGCAGTGACTGTCTCAGGGGGAGGGCACAGGGGAGCTTTTAGTCTCACTTTCCTGTGGGTCTGGAGCACCGTGTAAGTACCAGTGTTGCTGTGAACTGTAGCACAGTAATAGTCAGCCTCGTCCTCGGGCTGCAGCCCAGCGATGAGCAGAAGCCCTGCGTTGGCCGAGGCATCTTTGGATCCAGAGAATCGGCTGGGGACCCCAGAGCCCTGGTGCTTATCAGAGTCTGACCTGAACCTCAGGAGGTACCGGGGAGAGCTCCCTGGCTTCTGCTGGTACCAGAATATGTGGTAGCCGCCAACACTGTACCCACTGCTCAGGGTGCAGGTGAATCTGGCTGATGCTCCAGGAGATGTAGAGAGCGAGGGCGGCTGAGTCGGCACAGGCTGGGAGAGGGAACCTGCAGACACAGATACAGCGTGGAGATGGGGCAGGAGCTGGAGGAAAGATTCCAGGAGTCTGAGCCATAGGGGCTGATGCAGGCTGGGGACTGAGACCTGGTCCCCGGGGCCGGTCCCTCCCTGTGCAGTGAGACAGGAGCACGAGCAGGAGAGGAGTCCAGGCCATGGTGCTCACAGACCCCTGGTCCCCACAGTGGGGCTGGGCTGCCCCAGGCCTCTTTTTCTCCCCCAGCCTCTGCCAGAGGAGGGGCTCCCATGCAAATGGGTGTCCACCCAGGGCCCGCCCAGCCCCTCTCTGAGCCCTGGTGCTGGAGCTCAGCTCACAGCCCAGACTCAAGGGGATGGAGGGCGGCTTCCCCCTTGGGACCCCCTGGGAGGAAGCACCTGCTGAGACCACGCAGGTCCCTGCTCAGGGGCCTCTGCCAGCCAGAGAGGACACACTGCTGAGTCCCCACCAGAGAGCACAGGCCCCGCCCCCAGGCCCAGCTCCTGGAGTGAAAGGTCCTCCCTGAGCAGCTGTGCAGGGACCCCAGGGCAGTCCCACAGTGCCGCCAGCTGGTAACATGTGGAAAATGGAAAAAATAACAGATAACTGGTAGAAAAAAAAAGATTAAAATGCATGCTTTTCAACGAAGAAACAACATTGGCTCTATTTGAAAAAATACGTAACTGCACTACTTTCTAAAGTAAAAAAATTTATTATTGAATTTCTCCCGAAAGATATGATATATACATTTTATTGGGAATAGCTAAGAAACATTCAGCAATCATATGGTTCCAATAGATTTGCTTTGTGTATTTATTACAAAACATTGAAAAAGATGTAAAATTTCTTAGTTCTTTTGAGACAGCAGTTAAAACAGTTATACATACACCGGATAAATTGAACACCAAAGAGGAACACTGACAAACTACTATCAATGAATATTGATCCAAATGTTCCACAGAAAATGTCAACAAAGAAATATTTATACCGGTTTAATAAATCGATACTGAATCTAAATGTCATTTTTTCAAATATACAACTTGTGTTTTATATTAAGACATTAAAAAAATAAATTTAACACCAATAATAGCAAAACCCACATAAAATAGAAACAAACGACACATTTGTAATATGCTAATACACACTCTTCACACACGCCTAAGTGCACACAGGTTACCCTGTGGGGCCTCTGCCCCCAAGCTGTGTCTCACCGTCAGCACAGATGCTCCCGGGAGCCTCGCTCCTCCTTGGAGACACCTCCTGACTCCTCACCTTCTAACAGCCCCTCCCTGACCCAGACGTGGCAAAGACCACACAGAGGACTCAGAGGAGGTGACCCGAATCTGAACCCTGTGGTCAGGGAGGCCACCAGGAGCTCCTGGGTGACTGGGCCTCACAGGAGGGAGGGTCCCACATCAGGGAGGACAGTTTGCCCAGCGCCCTGGAGCCCTGAGTGGTTTCCCCGCTGTCTGGCCCAGCTCCCTCTCTGGGACTCTGCACTGCGCCCCCTGCTGGCCACAGGCGCCTCCTCCAGCCACTGGGATGTCCCAGCCCCCTTGCAGAGAGTCCCATTGTACAGCAGGCTTTGCTGATGTTACTCCCAGAAGAGTCGGGTGACGGGGCCTTTCCAGGTCCACCCTGGAGACAGGAATACTCTCACCCTGGGACTCTCGTCTCCATGGAAACTGACCATATTTCCAAAATGTGCATCTCTGTGAACTGTAGCTCCACAGCCCAGCCCTGCCCGCTGTGCAAACACTGCACGTGTGTATGAAAGGACAGTGACAGGGAGCAGCAGGCCACACACGTGGTGACGTGTCCTGTGTGCAGGTTGGGGTGTGCTCAGGGGTGGCGACAAAGGAGCCTGAACAAAGCTGTGATGGGTCAGCAGGAATGTGAGGGAGGAGTCAGGTGATCCCCCTGCAGAGACAGGCAGAGCCCTCAGGCCAGAGGTCAGGGCACGTGCCAAGGTCAGAAGAAGGGAGAGGGTGGCTGCTGGTGAGGCTGGTGAACGCTCACTCGAGGTCAGGGAAGTGGACCCTCTGAACTTGTGACTCCAGCTCCTTCAAATGGAACAGAAAGAAAAGTCAGGGAAAAGATGATCCCCTTAATTAAACCCTGAAATCCTGTTTTTACTAAGTCTTAGTGCATATGAAGGTGCATATGTTTATACAGCCTCAGCTCCATTCACTGACATTATTACTTTTAATAACCGGCATCGCACCCATCAGTGTCAGTGGGAACCCAGCCCGGTCTTGTCCAGGGACAGTAACCGGTGCTCTGTGAGCCCCACGTGCCCGGTGAAGCCGGGAGCTCAGGGTTCGGGGCTCACCAGCCCCCTGGCGTGAAGCACCGGGTGAGGAGCCAGGCTGCCGTCCCAGGCTGAGCAGGAATAATCAGCCTCGGCCTCGGCCTGGAGCCCAGAGATGCTCAGGGAGGCCCCGCCGCCTGACCTGGAGCCCAAGGACCTCCCTGAGACCCTGGGGGACGGTTGTGACTCCTGTGGGTCAGGAGTTTGGGGACCCAGCCAAGGTGTTGCTGCACAAGCTGCCCCCTCGCTGCCAACGTTGTTGCTGTTTCCAGGGCAGGAGAGTGTGGCCGTCTGTCCCGGGGACGCGGTCGCTGTGAGGGGACAGAGAGGAGGCTGAGAGCAGGACCCTGCTCCCTGTGCAGGAGAGAGGGCTGAGGAGCAGAGCTGGGGGTCCCCGGCCCACGCCCAGGTGAGGTCGTCCCCCCATGTGGGGAGAGAGGAGGTGAGCAGGAGGGGCACCCAGGTCACGGTGGAGCCTCAGACACGGAGCCCTCAGCGCTGGTGTGGGGACCGTGCTCCCCGAAGTCCCTTTCTATCCCCCCAGATCCACATGGGGCAGAGTCACATCTGCACATACACCTGCTGTCTGTGCTCCTGGCCTCCCTGCTCTGGGTGCCCACAGGGAGAAGGAGGGCCCCGGGGGGAGGTGCCTGGCTCCTGGTGACCCCCGGGTCCTGGCAGGTCAGCGTGGCCCAGTGAGCAAACGGATGGCTGGACCCCCTGGAGTCCTGAGCGGTTTCCCAGTGGGGAGGGGCCATCTCAGGACTGTCCCACACTGTCCCTCATGGCCTCAGAGCCCCGTTTTCAGTCCTGTTGTGTTGTGGTCATTGTTTTTCTAAAGTGCAGACAAGATCTCTTTCAACTCCCTTCCTTTGATGGGTGAGTTTAGGGAATTGGGATGAGATGGGTGAGTTTAGGAAATTGGAGTGAGATGGGTGAGACTCAGAGTTTGACCCCTGGGAGGAAGCAGGAGGAAGCAGCGGCTGGAACCCACAGTGACCTGTGAGCAGGAACCCTGCCCAGCGCAGAGAGGACACACTGCTGAGTCCCCATCACACACACAGGCCCCAACGCCCCAGACCTGGGAGTTTGGGGGGGTCACACAGCAGGGGGCGCCCATTTTGCAGACCCTGGGGAGACCCACAGCGCCCCCTGCTGCTCCTGGTCAAGTCCAGCTCTGAGTGGAAGTGATGCTGGGGGCCTGGGCTGATGGCTGGTCACTGTCAGTCCATGAACATCCACGGCCACGCCCTGTACTGTGAGCACCGTTAGTGATAGACACTAATTGTTCAATTTCTCAGACAGCAACACTTTCCAAAATGAAACGTACACATATTTAAAAATCTACCAATGTAGTCATCAGTAAAATGTAAAAGAATTTTAATATTACATTACAAAATATAAAACTATATATAAAATTACATATAAAACTATGTCAGCTTTAATTAAGTGATGCTCAAAATCAGAAAAGCTAAAAAGTGTGGGAAAAGGCTATAAAAGAGCAGGAACTGTCTCTAGGACACCATCGAACATGGAATTTTTTAAATGCTTATTTTCCATCATTAGCTTCACGATGCAATGACTATAAGTATGTGGTATATAAACAGATCAGCAAATGTGCTATGGATCTAGCTGTTGTGCGTATATGAAAAAATCATAAATATTAATTTATTCTCCATCATCAAATTAATGAAGTTGGGTATGTCCGTTAATTCTCTTTGGACAAGAATAGTTGTGCTGGTCATACTGGGGTCCCTCAGTGTCATTGTTGGTTGATATGATTGGGAGCTGGGCCCCCTCCCCATCTATAGTCAGAGAGGGGTCCCCTTGGAGAGATGGACACACCTGGGAGAGACTGGAGGAGGCACGTGGCCATGAACCACTGGGCAGGAGATGGGGCCCCGGAGCCTCACTCCCCACGGGGTGCTGACCATTTCCACCCTCTCTCTGCCTCTCCTGCCTCTCAGGGCTGAGCCCTCTGAGCACATGAGTAGGTTTTGGTAGCACTTCCCCATGGGCTTATATCACTGTGCAATAGTAATTACCACTACTCACGTAGAGACTACAGTAATAGTCAGCCTCGTCCTCAGGCTGGGCCCCCCTGATGGTGAGGGCGGCTTTGTTCCCAATGATGGATCCAGAGAAGCGACCAGGGACCCCAGAGGGGCGGCTGCTTGTGTGGTAGATAACAGTTTTGGGAGCCTGGCCTGGGGTCTGCTGGTACCAGCTGGGGTAGTAACCGGCAGTGACTGACCCAGAGCTAAGACCACAGGTGAGGCTGATCGTCCCTCCTGAAGACACTGACACGGATGGCTCCTGGACCACAGTCTGAGAATCCACCCCTAAAACCGACAGGAGAGAGACAGGGCTTGTTATGGAGATAAGATCCCCTGAGGCCCTGTTTGTAGGTGCCGCCAAGGATGCAGAGTCCCAGCGCCTGACCTAAGCCATAAGTGAGGAGCCCGAGCAGAAGCGCCATCCAGGCCATGGTGGGGACACTCCCAGGACACGGCATCCTCAGCCTCCTGGGCTGGAGTGTGGGGTCCTCGGGCCTTTTCACGCCTCCCAGACCCATTAGGAGGAGGAGGGGCCTCATGCAAATCAGCTTCCTGTCTCTCTGTGCCCAGTGTCACCTGATGTCCCCTGTGGGAGGTCTCAAAGGAGGCAGATGCTGGGACTTCACACAGACCGGGGACAGCATGGGGATGAGACACTGAGTGATGGGGGTGGCATCCTTCCCCTAATCAGCTCCCCCGCGTCCTACGTTTCTCAAACCTGAATTCTTCTCTGCAGAGCCTGAAGGCTGAGTTATAAATGGCAGTACTCTCCACCTTCTGGCCCCAGGGGTCTAGTTCATCCCAAACATCACATTCATCCCGTGACTATGACCCTCACTCCCTCCCCAGTGGAATCACTTCTTGCTCCTTGTGGAGGATCAGTGGGCACTGCTTCCTCCAGCAGGAAACCCAGTACAGACCCACAGAGTCCTGTGTGGTCTGTGGAGGGACCGGGGTCTCCGCCGACACAGTCTTTGACAACATTGCTGGTCACAACAGTCCAGTGCATCCGGGCTGGGCATGCTGACACCCAGACCAGCACCAGACGTGGGGGGCAGCTCCCCTTTTCTCTGAGAAGCCATCAAGAAACTAGGGTGGCTTCAATGTACCTGCAGTTTTTTAGAAGAAAAGTAATAATACAACCATGAAATTTTGAGATTCTTCCAAAACATCAGATAAAAATAGGAAAACATGTGACTCATAATCAGAAATTAAAATTATACTGTATCTGAGCACGTTGGTGTGAACATCATGGAGCGTTTTTTATCCTAATTTCCCTAAACGGTCTGATCTGGAGCAGAAGGACTGGGAAGAGCAGGCGAGGGCGGTTAGGGTGGAAGACGAGTGTGGGGAGAGGAAACTTCTCCAGGAAGTTTTGAACTACGGCCACAAAATTCTTGTTCTCACAGTGTGATATGAAATGTGATTTTATATTCATTTCAGAGTTGCTGCTACAGTGTCTGTTTCACACAATGTGCGTGGTAATTGTGTTCCTTTCTCATTATCTGTGTCTGAGGCCTCAAATCCTGTCAGACAGAGATCCACGCTAGATGCTTTGGTGCCTATTAAACAAAGTTCCTCTGCTACAGTGGGAAAAATATGCAATTTTGTGTGCATCAAATTTGAAGATAAGGAGGATTTAACACTTAAGAGAAAAAGGGAGAATTAGAAGGAATAATTGCACAGTAATTGTTCTCAGATATTTCAGGATCACCTGACAGGTGAGTTTGCCCCTACCAGGGGTCTGGGGTCATTATGGGTCCACCTTCACCTTCAGACATGTAAAAGGTGTAAGGTTGTGAGTATCAAAGTGGCTCAGACCTCATCCTAATTCTCCGTGGTTCTCTTACAGTTTGACGTTGTCACTGTGGTGGTTGTTTTAGATTCTCCTGTCGGGTCCCCTCAGCCCACTCGGCACAGGCCTTTTTATTTTTTAAATGGCTAACATGTGCCAAGTTTTGGAATGCAGCCTACCATATTACCCATCCCTAGCACTCAATGAGTATTAGCTTTTAATGTTATGAGAATAATGAAGTGTTTGTTATTAATAAATACTAGCTGTTAATATTATGTGAATGCTGAAGTGTTTTACTGCAGCCAGACCCCAGCGATTGTGAGAGGCTAGGCTGTGTTGCTGGGGGGAGTATACCTGTTTGTCTTCTGGGTCTGGGGGCTTTCTGTTCCTCGTGAATGTAGTCAGTCACCTGGGACACTTACTTCTCCAAGGGGATGGGTGGGGTCTGGAGATGTGGCTGGGTGAGCATGGTAACTCTTTCTCTCACCAAGTGTGTGCAGAGGTGGAGGGCTACCAGCTACTCCAATTTGACAGGACTGCTCTTCACCCTACTGGGAGTGTGTCTGCCTATGGATCTCTATATTCTGTCATTTGTAGGGCGGCACAGGCCTTTTGATGCCTGTCTTCGCCATGGAGTAGAATTCCAGGGGTTGGGTATCTAATATCTAGGTCCAAAAGAACAGGTATTTTTCCACCTTCCTCCCAAAGAACCAGAGCAGGGTGATCTGTGGACCTTTGGGGATTAAACTGGGAGAAGTGAGCACGTGATGGGGTTGCTTTGAACGTGCAGATCAGTTGGGCAGGATTGATCAACACCTTCACAGGATGAAGTCCTCCAATCCATGAACCCAGGTCTCCTTTCACTTATTTACATCTGCTTTAATTTTTCTCAGCAATGTTTTGTAGTTTTCAGTTTATAAGCCTCTCACCTACTCAGCTAATCCTAGTCCTAAGTATTTTATTCTTTCTGATGCTCTCATGAATGGAATTTTAAAAAATATCCTTTGTGCTTCTTCATTTTTAGTAACTAGAAAGCCAATGGCTTTTTGTAGGGCATTACTCCTCTTAATCCCGTGGGAGACCCTAGATAGAGTCCGGTTAGGGTTTGTGATAAGTGTTTCTTCTCCTTTTTGTAGGGCAGGTAACAAACAATGGAGAGGTGGCAATATTGAGGTGGGGTCTGCCGTCCGTGGACAGTAAGATGAGCCACACAAAGGGGCAGCCCTGGACGTGTGACCATCTAAGGAACTGAAATGGCCCAGCACTGCCTCCACTAATTATAGGGGAAAGGAAAGGCAAAACACTTTTTCTTTTCAGTTTGAGAAAAATGTCATTAATGTATCAAGAACTTATGTAGTGATTTGTGAAACATATATGGTAAAAGCACCCACTATTCTCTGATTGGTGCCTGGTGACAATAATCTGTGGAAACGCCACAAATCAGGAGCAGCCAATGTGACTTTTAGCTCCATTTATTATTCAGCACCATTCAGCAAGTGTTAGATACCGCAATTAAACAGGAAGAATCAATGGTTGGATCATTGAGGGGCATGGAGAGGTAGTTGTTCCAAAAGACCCAAATGTATGATGCACCTTAGATGCCCTGGTGTCAGTGCAAAAGTGTCCAAAGAAATCTCCCCTGTGAGCAAAGCACAGGCGTTCATCCTGAGGGCTGATAAGAGGGGGTCATAGCTCTAGAAACTCCTGGGAATTGGCAGATGACCCCAATGATGGAGGCTCAGGGTTCCCGAGTCAGAGTTCAGGTCTGAGATGACCTCCACCGACCCCCACCTCAGCCCCTGAGCTTCAGGGCAAAGAGTCTCTGTGTCCCCAGCGATGGGCGCATGGACTTTCTGTCTTTGAGACCCTCTCCTAGGAATGGGCTGCTGGAGGGACTTTGAGGACAGAGGGGAGAGAGGAGCCTCCACACCCTGGCAGGCCCCCAGGGATGAACCTGGACCCAGGGTGGCAGCAGAAGCTCCAGCCAGACCCTGAGCAGGAAGCTGCTGGGTGGCCCCACCTCCCGCAGATGAGAAAGGAGTCCTGGTCTCAGTTCCCGCAGGCCTGGAGCTACCTGGTAGGAAATCTACGTGGGTCACAATTGCATGTTTGTTTATTTGTTGCTGTTATACAGTTCCCTGTTTTGGTCACCCAGTCCCCATTGTACATTCTTTGACTTTTATTTATGTCTTTGCCCAGAGAATATCAAAATGTTAGGGGAACAATGTCTATTGTTCTTTATTGCATCTGTGGGTTCTCTTTTGCCTGTGAATGTTATTCTGGCAGTACTTAATTTCTTTTGACTCTCTAATGTACTAAATGTATACATTTCCAATTTATAGACATTTATTTACAATTGCTGTCAATACGAGGTTGACATAAAAAGAATATTATTGTAAATGCAACTCTCACCCTTTTTAAGAAGTTCTTCCTGCATTTCTGACCTAAGGAACCCTCATGACCCGCTCCCTAATCTGCGTCATCCTCTGATCAATGATTTTTTTTAATGTTTATTCATTTATTTATATTATTTTTGGCTGCATCAGGTCTTAGTTGTAGCGCGCGGCTCTCTGGTTGTGGCCCACCTGCTCAGTAGTTGCGGTGCGCGGGCTTGGTTGCCCCGCGGCATGGGGGATCTTAGTTCCCCAACTGGGGATCGAACTCGTGTCCCTGGCATTGGAAGGTGTATTCTTAACCACTGGACCACCAGGGAAGTCCCTGATCAATGATTTTTGTTAAGAGCTTCATGGATTTAATGGTGGTTTGGATTTATAAGGTCCAAGGCCAGGACAACTGATATTTATCCAATATCATCCCCAACAGAGAAACATAGTGGGAAAGGCATTTGAAGTCGTGGGGTTAAACTGGAGAAAGTAGCAGGTGAAGGGTCTGAAGGCCACGTCCTTACTGAGGAGGGTCTCCTGGGCCTGGAGATCAGGAGCTTCTCAAGAGCTCAAGAGAAACAGAGCAGCTCAGCTCGCTTAAGCCTTCAGGATCAGGGACAGAGCAGAGACTCTGGACCAGGGGCAGGAGGCCTGCAGGGAGCAGTTGGAGGACCAGCGGGCCTCCCAGTCACAGGTGCTGGATGTCCACTTCCCTGTCATCCCACCAACCACGCAAGGGATAGTTCGTAGCTGGGCACCCGGTGATTCTGTTTGCACTGGTGCCCAGTCCAACTCATACTGCTCACCCCACGACAGGCCAATGAATGGAGAGACGAGGTCTTGGGACCAGGAATAATGACTTTCCTTGGAAAGCCAGCAGACAGAGGAGATGGCGGTCTAGTGTCCCAAAGACATTTACCCAAGTTAAAATTCAGGCTTCTTTTAAACTGAAAGGGGAGAGAGTGTGGCTGCGTCTTGCAAACTTCTTGGTGGAGACCAGACCCCGGAGGCGATGCGATGACCCTTTGTTTGTGCAGCTGTCCACGCAGGTCCGGTCAGGATGTTCCTGGAAACCTCCAACAAGACAAAGGTTATTCTCGGTTCTGCACCTTTCTGTATATATATGAATGAAGAGTGTTAGACCTTGACCTCCCATGTCAAGCCTCGGGGGCAGAGCCCTGACAAAGGGCTATTCTGCATATTTTAGGCCGCAGGTGGCATTCCTTTTCAAGATGCAGAGCCAGCCTGACTAAGCTCAGGCCACAGAGCACAGACCTTGGAGCTAAAGGACCAGATCCAGCATGGAGCTGTGTTTGTTCTTATCTGTGACATCTGCTCCCTGTGTCCAGCTCTGTCAGAAGGGAGACAGAGCTCCCTCCTCCAAACACCTGATCACTAGAGGAACGAATTTCTATTTCCCACTCCCACTGGACCCAGGAATTTCTGTCAGATGTCCCAGGTCTGAGTCGTGGGGAGTGGAGACAATGTGGACGATGTCTCTGAGGTGACAGGCCCTGTGACTCTGGGCTGGGACAGGAGCCTTGTGAGCAGAGGTCCCACCTGGGTGGGAGTGTCAGGGGTGGTGACTGAGTGACAGTCCAGCCCGGACAGCACAGGGTGCGGGGGCTGTGCCTCATGTCCCCACGGGCCTGAAGCACAGCTCTGAGGCCGCCGTCCCAGAATAATTGTCCCAACCAGCCTCAGGCACCGTCTGAACCCCAGAGACTGTCCAGGGGGGTGAGTGGCCGACAGGGAGCAGAGACTCGCCCTGGGATCCTGAGGGTCAGACTCATCCCAGCAGAGAAGGGGGTCTGGCATCCTGGCCATCCCTGACCCAGGACCCAGTTCTGTCACTGTCACTGGTGTGCTCTGCGGAGGGACATCCTGCCTCCTGGGGAGCCTGACTCTGAGGACGGCTGGGTGAGCACAGACTGACCGCTGATTCCTGGAGGGACAGAGAAGCCTGGAACCTGCAGAGTCCAGGACAGTGTGTGTGTGTGTGTGTGTGTGTGTGTGTGTGTGTGACAGAGGCTGTGCCCGTGTGTCCTCAAGAAGCCATTCCCTCAAAGTCCACCCTGAGCCCCAGTGGCCCCTGTCCCTCTTGTGGCTTCTCCACCACTGAGGTTGCTTCTCCAAGCAAACCCATCCCTGGGGTGGCTTCTTGGTACGAGCCTCCAGGCTCCGGGGCTGGGGCTGAGGAAGGCCGTGGGCAGGAAGCCACGTCCCTGGAGCAGGATCTCCTTCAGATGGAAGGAGGAATCAGGGTGACACTTCTGTTAGCAACTCCACAGAACAGAAGCCCGGGTCACGTGGAGTGGAGACGCCTGTCCCCTGTCCTCCCTGCAGGACTGGGAAGGACGGAGCCCTGACACCACAGCTGTGGGTCTGCAGGCCCAGGAAGCACAGGGCAGTGGGGGCCACAGCCCCATCTTCCTGCACCCTCACCAGAGCCGAGGCTCGCAGGCCCTGCTGGGTCCAGGTGTCTGCAGCTGGGGGGACCAGAGGAGATTGTCTAGTTTGATTTTGGAAAAGAGAGGAGGATTCGGACTTTAGGGACCTGAGGAAAATATTTCTGCAGTTGAGGTGCTTTCGGAGAATTCATAGAAACATCACCTGGGGCAGAAGAAAACACAGCCCGTCTTGAGACATGGAGCCAGGGCTTCCTCTGCTAAATCCTCAGGACTCACCTCGTGTGGGGTCTCAGTTAATTCTGAAGGAAGAAATAATCCATAGCTTCCCCGCGCAATTACTCAGAGGCTGGATGACCCCTGAGTTTTAGGAAAATGCAGCCCTGTTTACAGCACAGTAAAGAGGTTGAGGAGGGAGGAGGGAGCAGAAAGCAGAGCTCGTGTCAGTATTTGAGCTGTGGGGACATCTGTACAGCCCAGGACTCACAATCTGTGGGATGAGATGAAGGAAATGAGGAGGGACGTGGCTGTGCTGGGAGCATTTCTGGGTCAGACACAGCACCTCCTCTGGTGAATTTACTCCAGACGCTGAAGGAGGGGCAGGTGGGCTCTGTCCTCACCTGTGCAGGTTCCTGGGACACCTGTGCTGTCTCGGGTCACAGGCACGACCCTGTGTTTCTCCTCCCTCCATTCACAGAGATCTCGGTGCAGAGAAGCCTCCCTTGCAGATCCCTCCACAGAAGCTTCTCACTGAAAAGAGGCTCAGAGCCAAGGTCTGTGGGCCCAGGGGTTTTTGTCTCACTTCCTCCTCATCTGAGACACTGTGGGAATGATAGCTGCTCCCACTGCTATGACCTACACCACAGGAATAGTCGTCCTCGTCCTCGGGCTGCAGCCCAGAGATGAGCAGGAGCCCTGCATTGGCCGAGGCATCTTTGGATCCAGAGAAGCGGCTGGGGATCCCGGAGCCCTGGTGCTTATCAGAGTCTGACCTGAACCTCAGGAGGTACCGGGGAGGGTTCCCTGGCTTCTGCCGGTACCAGTATATAGTATAGCTGGCAACACTGTACCCACTGCTCAGGGTGCAGGTGAGTCTGGCTGATGCTCCCAGAGATGTAGAGAGGGAGGGCGGCTGAGTCAGCACAGGCTGGGAGAGGGAACCTGCAGACACAGACACAGGTGGGAGATGGGGCAGGAGCTGGAGGAAAGATTCCAGGAGTCTGAGCCATAGGGGCTGATGCAGGCTGGGGACTGAGACCTGGTCCCCGGGGCTGGTCCCTCCCTGTGCAGTGAGACAGGAGCACGAGCAGGAGAGGAGTCCAGGCCATGGTGCTCACAGACCCCTGGTCCCCACAGTGGGGCTGGGCTGCCCCAGGCCTCCTTTTCTCCCCCAGCCTCTGCCAGAGGAGGGGCTCCCATGCAAATGGGTGTCCACCCAGGGCCCGCCCAGCCCCTCCCTGAGCCCTGGTGCTGGAGCTCAGCTCACAGCCCAGACTCAAGGGGATGGAGGGCGGCTTCCCCCTTGGGACCCCCTGGGAGGAAGCACCTGCTGAGACCACGCAGGTCCCTGCTCAGGGGCCTCTGCCAGCCAGAGAGGACACACTGCTGAGTCCCCACCAGGGAGCACAGGCCCCGCCCCCAGGCCCAGCTCCTGGAGTGAAAGGTCCTCCCTGAGCAGCCGTGCAGGGACCCCAGGGCAGTCCCATGGCGCCCCCTGCGGGTCACAGAGCACAACTTCACGGTGACCTGAGGACCTGTGGGCTCAGCAGGTTCTGCAGCTCACCCGGTCCCTGTCTCCTTTCACACATCCAGGGCGGTTCCCAGTTCCTGGGATTCCCACACAGTGTACATTGATTTTTGTTTGTCTGTTTGTTCTGTGTGGTTTCTATAGTAGACTCACAATCTTTAAATTATTTTTGCTGTATGTATGTGTCACTACCTAGTCATGTATATCCCTCTTCATTTTTGTTCATATGTAAAATGTCCTAGGCTATTCCTGGATTTAAATTTTTTCACACAAATGTTAGAAAAAAGGTCTCATTTCTCCAAAATTCTGACAGGTATTTTTTAAAATAAATAGAAACTATTGATAAGCTAAATAAGCATAATTTTCAGATTTCTTCATTGCAATCCATCCTGAGCATCAGTGGATCTGTTTCTACATGTATGCAAGTCTTGTTTTATCCCCTGTATGGAATGTTCATCTTTCCTGGGATGTCTGTATGTTTTCTTCGTCAGGAGGTTGTCGGAGTCCGTGTAGACCGAGTGGTTACTGACAGCGGTCTTGCGTGGGGGAGGTGAAGGGCATCCAAGCTGCGTCCAAGTCCTGGTTCCCAGGGGAGCAGCCTCTGCTGAGGCATCAGGGAGTCGCCTGCTGGGCTGGTGTTTTCCTGAAGTGGTGACAGGGAGAGTCGTGCTCAGAGGGGAGGCTCCAGAACAGCCCTGTGGAAGGTGTGAGCCTGAAGTTGCAGTACCCCCCAGGCAGATCCCAGAACACTCCTGCCTAGTGGTCCTCACATGGGAGGGGGCCTCATGCCGCCCATTCCCTCGTCTCTGAGAGCGATTCTGTCCCTGAACAAGGGCTTTCTGCTGAGTCCAGGGGAACAGGCTGAGTGTGTGATTTCAGCACTGACTCATTTTAAAGGTTCTTAAAAGTCAGTGATCCACGGGGAGGGCCTCAGAGCCTCCTACAGAGCATGAAAAGGGGCTCAGCATCAGGGGGTCATTAGGGAAATGCAAACTACAATGACATATTGCTTCACCCAGACTAGAAGGGCTGTAAAATAAAGTGAGAGATAATAACAGTTGCTGGTGAAGACGGGGAGAAATTGGAACCCACATACATTGCTGGTAGAGATGCAAACCAGGGCAGCCGTGTTGGAAAACATCGGACAGTTCCTCAAATCTCAAAATATACTGTTAGCATAGTTACCATAAGACTCAGCTATGCCACTCCTAGGTATCTACCCAAGAGAAGTGAAAGCATACTTCCACCAAAAACAAAACAACACCTAACTACTTGTACACAAATATTTCTGGCAGCATTTTGCATAATAGCCAAGAGAAGAAACAAAAACAACTCAAATGTCCCTGAAGGGTAAACAAACGGTGGTCAGCTCATACAATGGAGTATTATTTGGCAATAAAAAATGGATATTGACCCACACGGATGGAACTTCAAAATGTTATGCAAAAGAATTAACTGAACTAAGACAGTCACAAAGGACACCTATTTTCTGGTTCCATCTATATGAAATGTCCAGAATAGGCAAATCTGTAAAGACAGAAAGTGGAGCAGTGGTTCCCTAGGACTGAGCAGAGGTGTGATGAGGTGTGATCACGAATGGGTGGGGACGTTCTCTGAGGAATGTGGGCAGCTTCTAAAATTAGAATATGGTGATCCGGGACTTCCTTGGTGGTCCAAAGGTTAGGACTCTGAGCTTCCACTGCAGGGGGCACGGGTTCAGTCCCTGCTTTGGGAACTGAGATCCTGCATGCCGCGCTGCAAGACCAAAAAAAAGAATATATAATATAGTGATAGTTACACAACCCTGTGAATATGCTAAACACCCTTGTACTGTGCACATTAAACCAGTGAACCTGTTGGCATGCGCAGTATATCTCAATGAAACTATGATGAAAACAGTCTGAGAAGAAGCCTGTGTCACTGACCCTTTAAAGTGGGTGGGTGCTGGACAGTCAGACCCTCACACTGTAAGGTGGGCCACAGTCACCCTCCTTATTTGTCACAGGCAGTCACGGGGGTGATCACAGGGAGAGGGGGTGGGTTTTTGTCTCAGTTCCCCGTGGGTCAGATGCGCTGTGTTACCACTGATGCTGTCATCCCACGTTGAACAGTAATAATCAGCCTTGTCCTCAGGCTGGAGCCCCGAGATGGTCAGAGAGGCCGTGTTGACAGACGTGGAGCCAGAGAACCGGTCTGGGATCCCTGAGGGCAGAGAACCTGTGAGCATCGCGGTTTTGGGGGCCCCGTGAGAAATCTGTTGGTACCAGTTAACGGTATTAGCTCCAACATTGTTGCCGTTTCTGGTGCAGGAGAGGGTGACCTCCTGTCCCACAGAACCTGACACGGAGCCTTCCTGCGTCAGCCTGGACTGCGCCCAGGACCCTGGAACAGAGGAGGGGACACACAGAGAAGTGAGTCTGGGCCATTGTCCACAGCATGTTCTCCACAGGAAGGAATAAAGCGGCCCAGGTGTCCCCGAATCCTTTCTCCCACCTTCCACCGCCTCTCACCTGTGCAGTGAGCGAGGAGGCCGAGGAGGAGAAGGGTCCAGGCCATGGTGGAGACGCCCCAGCTCTGCTTCTGAGCCCACAGGGGACCTGCACAGAGTCTCTCTTACCTTGTCCCTCATGGGAGAGCAGAGGACCCCTCCATGCAAATGACCCCTCCCCCGGTGACCCTGGCCCTAAATTGGGTGAGAGCTGAGCACGGGGTGGGGCTGGGGAGCCTCCCCTGGGCCCTGGGTGGACCCAGGCTGGACCGATGAACACAGAGCAGAGGGCACAAGGCAGGGCTCCAGGGCCTGGATTCCCAGCTGAGAGTCCCCCCACAGACCCTCAGGGACAGGCGCACAGCGTCTCCTGCGGTCCACACCCAGGCTCCCTTAGGACTGGGATGGACATTCCCGAGCTGAGCCCAGCGGGTGAGACCGCCTTTAGCCCCGCCTCACACACCCCGGTCTCCACCCAAACTAACTGGATCTTGCCACCACCTTCTCCTCCCAGGATGAGACCCACAGACCCATCTCCCTGACTTGTGCGTTTTATCCCCGTTGCAGCTGGAGAGTTAGTGTAGAAACGCCAACGGGAGCGTGTTACCCCCGCCTTACAGTCCGACAATGACCATACGTCCCCTGAGGTCACTGCAATGGTCTGGTCTCTACCTGCCTCTCCTGCTCTCTGGCCACTTTCCAAGGAGCTCCTCCTAGGAGCCTTCCCTACCCCAGCAACCCACAGCACAGGCTAAAAGCAACTGTTCTCAGTTACTTGAATGGCCAATATCTTCTTCTTTGAATTCTTACCTCTTACACGCCCTCCCTCCTACTTCTACCATCTCATCTGTCTCAGTCCTTCGGGATTTTGAAAATCCCAAATGAGATGCAGCTCCTGTTGATTAGGCCTCTTTGGACCAACTCTAACCCCCCCACCCTACCCCGCCGCCTCACTCTTTAGTTTTTCACCTCTTCCGGGGCTGGAAACCATGAGCAGGGTTAGAGCTGTAAATACACAGTTGACATAATTTTGGTCTGGGTTTTAATTACAAAGAGATGTGTAATTCCTTCAGATAAAAATCCAGTTCTTTAGAGCATTCCCACATATTCCTCCTACTCCTCCCCACATTTCCACCATTTTAACATCTTGCATTGGTTTCGGGCAACTGGTAAAACTGCATAAACCAATACTGATACATTATTATCAACTAAACTCCATTGGAGTTCGCTCTTGGTGTCACACAGTTTTATGGGTTTTACCAAGTGCGTAATGTCACCTACCCACTGTCCCAATAACATACAGAATATTTTCGCTGCGCTAAACATCCGTTTTGCTCCACCTGTTCAGCCCTCTTTTCCTATCCCCGAACTCCTGGCAACTCTAGATCATTTTATTGTCTCTAGACAGTAAATGTGCCTTTTCCATAGTATCATATTGTTGGAATCACACAGTAACTGTATATTACTTTTTACAGATTTAGCTTCTTTCACTTAGTAATATGCATTTACTTTTTGTATCGCCCTTTCTTTTTGTGACCCAATAGCTCATTTATTTTTAATCACTGAATAATGCCCCATTGGGTGGATGTACCACAGTTTGTTTATCCATTCAGCTATTGGAGGCCATTTTGCTTGATTCCAGATTGTAACAACTATGAATAAAGCTGCTATAAACATTTGTGTGCAGCTTCTTGTGTGGACACACCTTTTCAACTCATGTAGATAAACACCTAATTCAACTGCTGGATCGTACAGTGAGAGTATGCTTAGCTTTCTAAAACTCTCCTCGTCTGTCTTCCATAGTTGGCCAACACCATTTTCCATGACTACCAGAAATGAATGAGAGTTACTAAATGACTAGTTTAGCTCTATTACTAGTTTAGTCCATGTGCTATACAGGGTCTCTCCACTCTGCCAGGTTAAAACTCAGGCATCCTACACATTTTTTAATAAAATTCCTAAGGTCTATTCTAGTTACTCACTTGGCTTCCATAAGCCATCTACGCCACCACATCTCTGCTCTTTTCTCAGACCTGGACAGTGGCTCTCTGATGCTGCAAAGTTTTCATTCAGGAAATTCTCATCGTGCATAAGCACCCGCAGAGATGAGTGCAATAGCTCTCCCCACAGAGCGCTAGCCCAATTCAATTTGCATTATATTGGCATCTTTCTCATGTCCTATAAAGATGATCATGTAATTTGAATTATAACTAAGTGTAACTTGTAATATGTCACCTACCTTATCATTCTCAGCAGATAAATTATTCTACCATCCAGAAGTGAAATTTCTGGAAAAGCATTTTGAAGACCTATTACACATGTTCAACTATAATATGATAAATAACTCATCCCTGTTTACCCTGGATGTTCCTGGTTTCACCACTGGAAGTCCCATGTTCCAGGACACGCTTCAGTCCTGAGTAATGAGGGTGGATCTTCCCTCTAAGTTAAACTTACAGTTTTTGAATTTGATAAACAGTTATTATTTTTGAAAAGATTTTCTGTACACAAGATGATAATCAATAATTATTCATACAAAATATAAATTTTAAAATTTTATTAGGACTTACATTCCAGAAGGTACAGTAACCCCTGTGTGGTGTCAGTTACTGACATTGATCACTTACCATCCCTCCTTCTGACGTCGGAGGGCTCTGCACCGTCACCTCTGCTTACACCCACCCATGTACCTTCTCAAGGGAAAACATGCATAAATAAGCAATAATATAAATAATAAAAGTGCTTGTATAACCTATCTGCTCACTTCTGACATTTTTACTCAGTGCTTTCCTGTAAGAAAATATTGTACCCCTTGTTCAAATTTTCCTTTATGTTCCTTCCTGAATTTTTATTTGTTTTCCTGCATATATGGTCAAAGTTTCTACTTTTTTTTTTTAATACTGGGACCGGAACAACATACACTTTGAACTACTTTTAAATTTATATAATTTTAAAATTATATAGTATTTTTATTAATTGAGAATTTGAAAATGTTTATATGCATTCCAATGAATTTTTGGTACAATCTCTAGGCTTCTATGTAAATTGATTCTTTGTTTTAAAATATGTTCATATTTTTTTACTTCTATTATTGATTTGATGCAAATCCCAGGTTAAAATCTTTCACAGGAGAGGCCAGCAGCCATCATGTGTGGTCAGATTAAAACGGAAGCAGTTCTAGCATTTCGCCTGGAGGAACAATGCTTTTCTCCAGTTTAAAGATACATAATCATTAAGCCATTAAGGAAGTTTCCTGTATTTCTTCATTTCTATGTTTATTTTTATAAAGGCAGAAATGGTGATAGAATTTAATTGGCAGCTTCTAAAGCATTTATTGAAAATGGAAAGTGTGTTTTTCCATTCAGATCTTATGCATTGAGAAAGGAGCCCAAAAAAGGTGGTTTTTGAAACAAATTCATTTTGCCCCCATGACTGATCCTCCCTTTTATTTCTCTTTGATTTATTATAAAACTTAACATTTACTGATTCTCACGTTTGATTCCCAACTCCTGCTATACAGCCTTCATCTTCCATTTTTAGAATCTTCCTGGGAACTGAAAGCCCTGAGGCCAGTGCCTTGGTTGAATGATAAGAAAATGGGGACTGTTGTCTCCTTTTTGCCCTCATGAACCATTGCATAGTTCTCCTGACCTAGTTAAAGAACCACACATCTGCAATCCTGGCAGCCCAGAGATCAGGGACACACAGTACTAAGGACGTGGATCCACAGCCATCCCATTTCCCTCCTTTCCCTCCAGCCGACTCTCAGAGTAGCCTCACCCCTGGTTTCCTGTGTCTGCAGGAGGGCCAGTCTTCACAAGGAAGCCTGGCATCTAAGGGCGGGGAGCTGACAAGGAACATGTTAACCCAGAGGTGAGGGTCAGGCCCAGGAGACCAGGATAGTAGGTGAAGTCTTGTGGCCTCAGGAGGGCAGGAAGAGGGCCACCAGGAAGGGTTTGAGTACAGACAAGAAAAAGTAGTTATAGCTTTGGGTTCTTGACAGATGAAGACCGGGGACTGGATGAATGGATGACCTATGGTCAATTCCAGTAGGTTTTTAACTCCTGTGCTGGGCACGGCCGGTGTCAGCCTCCCTCCGGCCCTTCTATCAATTGCCCTGAAGGATTCTGTGTCCTAAAGATAAAGTTTCTGCCTGTGGAGCAGTGATGAGGGTGAGAAATGGTCCTGCCACCCTCAAAGCCACAAGTCCTTGAAAAGTCTTCAGGTCCTCAGGTGGTGGTGGCATAGTTAGGAGCAAGGTCACCCTTGATGTAATGTTAGACACAGGCAGCCAACGTTTATAGCCTGACGGTGGGAGGACAGGGGATGGCTGAGTCTCCAATCCTCCAGGGTCTGGAACCCTGTGTCAAGATCATCCCATGTCTGGTCCTAATGATCAGCCTTTTTGTAGGACAGGGTCTAAGGGACCCTTAGGAACCATCCATTGGCCAACCTGAAGCCAGAGTTTCCATCTCAGATGGCACTGAGTCGAGATCTCCCCAGTCCACATGTTCAGGACTCTTGCCTTGATGCTTTTTTTGCCAGGCCATAGCAAGCTTTTCTTGTTCATTTATATGTTGCTGATTTTCTGTTATAAATGACCTTGTTTTTGAGATCTCACTCCAACATCATGGATGGATGTGTCAGCAGAGCCTAGAAAGAAACAGAAACCTAAAAGATATAAAAAATAGGGGGAGGTGAGATTTGGGATCCCTGCTCACTTCGTCCACAGCCCAACCCACTTGAGGATGGATGGATAGATAGATAGATAGAGTTGCATCCCATTGGTTCTGTCTCTCAAGAGAACCCTAAATCATACACAGCCCTTTACCCAAATCTCTGTCCTACTCTCTGCTTTTTCTGGCCCTTTGCAGGGTTCTATTCTGTGGAGCAATCTGTGATAAATGGTGGCCTAAGGGAAGCCTGTACTCTGTTCCCACAAAGACCTTGAGAGGTCACAGTCACAAGGAAGTGAGGGTCAGGGAACAAGATTTTCCCCTGTGCATAATTGCCCACTCCACATAACCCCACAAGACCAGGCTATCAGCACTCCGTTTGTTGCAGGGCATCTTCACACTCTTTCTGGGACAGGCCAGGGCAGCTGTTGAGAAAATCTATAATTTGGAGGGGGTGGGGGGTGGGTCTTTGGACTTTCTATTCAGGATTCACCATTGTAGGTTCCATTTCTAAGCTTTGGAAATACTGCCGGGAACCCTGAAATCACACTGGTGCCCTCTTCTCTTTAGAGCCTCTGGGTCATAATTCTCATCAGCAGGTTGCAGTTCCCACAGTCGTTCTTCGGGGTGAGAAACCCGTCACCCCAGGTGTACACTGCAGATGAAGCACAGGGAGCGCCCAGCAGCACCCGCCCCAACCTGCTGCACCCAATACCCTGCCGCCCTCTCCCACCTGGTCTGGGACTCTTTCCTTGAGACCAAAGTGTCTGTATGATTGGGAGGTGTCTCTTCCAGGCTCTCTGGATAGTGGAGCCAGGGCTGGCTCAAGTTAAGAGCACTGTTCAGTGGGCATTTGAGGTCACGAAGGGAAGAGAGCACTGACCATTCTTGTCACTACTCTGTGTACCTCATCCCATGCTCTCTACCCACCACGTTGATCAGGTGGGTACTTTGTGTCCACGCTACACACAATGACACTGACACACTGGGAAATTCAGAAGCAGGTCCATGATGCATGTCTAGTATTTGAAAGATCCAGGTTTTTCCAAGTGAAAAACAAGTTCTCTTTAAATTCCCTCTCTCGATGGGTGCGTCTTGAGAATGGGGAGCAGGGGAGGAGCAGGAGTCTGGGAATAGGAAGAGAACATTCTGGGAGCATCTGGTCCTAGACTAGGCTGAATTAGTGGTGACGGTGATCACAGCAGCTGGTCTGGGCCACACACTGCAATGAGTTCATATCTGTGACTTCATTTAATCCTCCCCCAACCCTATGAAGTAGACAATGTCCTGATCTCCCTTTTCACAGGTGAGGACTCAAAGATTAAGGCCTTCTTGGAGCTAGGAAGTGAACCGGGGGAATCAAGGGGATAGGAACTGTGGGCCAAGGTCTCTTCTGACCCTGATGTGGCCACAACCTGAGGGTCTCTGCCCCAGGACTGAGGGATGTCTGAGAGGTTCTGTCTGTGCAGTTCTGAGGGCCCACCCGCTGCTGGGGGAGGTGGAAGAAACTTCCAGGCTTCCTTTGTGAGCAGAGCAGAGCAGTGGGGAGGGTTTTGTCTCACTTCCCCATGGGTCCAGAGCACTGTGAAAGCCTCTGAGTTGCCGTGATATGTAGCACAGTAATCATCTGCCTCGTCCTCAGGCTGGAGTCCAGAGATGAGCAAAATCCCAGCATTAGTTGATGCATCATTGAATCCAGAGAATCTGCTGGGGACTCCGGAGCCCTGGTACTTGTCTGAATCTGAGTGGAAAGTAAGAAGATACCTGGGAGGGTTCCCTGGCTTCTGCTGGTACCAACATATCCAGAAATCACCAACATTGAAGCCACTGCTCAGGGTGCAGGTGAGTCTGGCTGACTCCCGGATACGAGGAGAGGGAGGATGGCTGAGTCAGCACAGGCTGGGAGAGGGAACCTGCGAACGTAGATACATGTGGGTGCCGGGGCAGGGACCAGAGTTGAGTTGCCTGAGATTCTGAGCCAGAGAGGCTAACATAGACTGTGGGGCTGCTGTGTGTCTCTGAGGAATGTCCCCACACGTGCAGTGAGACAGGAGCATGAGGAGGAGAGGAGTCCAGGCCATGGTGAATGCAGCCCTCCTGAGACACCCGAACTGGAGCTGGGCTGCCCAGACATCTCTTATCTCTTTCAGTGGCCTCGGGGAGGAGGGGCTATTCATGTAAATTTGTTTCCCATACTGGAGACCTCTGTTCCACCCTGAGGACCAGCTGAGGTCTGCACTTGGTTCTTTAGACAGAGGGGCTGATGGGTGAGACTGAGAGTCTGCCCCATGGGAGTGACGAGGGAGGAAGCAGCTGCTGGGACCTGACACAGACCATTGAGCAGGAGACCCTGCCCAGCCCAGAGAGGACACAGCGGCTGAGTCTCCACCAGCAAACACAGCCCCAGCCCTGGAGAGTGTGAGGGATTACACAGCAGAGGGCACCCACTGTGCAGACCTGGGGAAATCCCACAGCACCCCCTACTGCGCAGTGAATTCGAACTTCAGTTTCTCTGTGGAAATTATGTTAAGGGCGTTGGTCTGAAAGCCTGGTCACTGTCATTCCAGAAATATCTGTGGACCACACCCTGCAGTGTCCATTGATACTTGATATTAAGAAACATCCTTTTCAACTGAGTTCTTTCTAGATTTTAAGGTGAAAGAAATATGACCACCATACCACGTGATGAAGGCTGCAGTGAGGTGGGAAAGCAGACGGCTTTGGGAACAAAGCCTTGAGCAGCTCATTCAAGAGGGCAACAGGAAGGAGGTGACTGGTCATCTGGGTCAGAATGGAGTAGAGAGTAGTGGTCTTGTTTGTGGAGCAACAAAGCAAGCAACACTTCTAGAGAAGGTGCAGGGTTCTCAGAAGGTGTAGCAGAGTGTTCAAATATTCAGAGACATCAAATAGTGTAGGGTATTGGGAAATGGCAAAACGTCTCATATTTCTGGGTCTGACATTTTTTGGATGCTTTTGTTGTCAGGCCACAGCAAGTTTCTTTGTTGCTCTTTCTCTGCTACAGAAGATGTTGTTCCTAACATTCCTACACCATGGATGGGTGAGTCAGCACAGTCTGGACAAAGGACCCTAAAAGATCAGCATAATGGCTACTTCTCACTTAGAAAAATGCTTCCATCCATTCCAGAAATATTTATAAAAAGAATGGAACAAGCCAGTAGTGTGCCAAACGTGAGGGAGATGAAAGATGAAAACAGAAGGCCACTGTGGCTGAGGCAAGAGACAGAGAGAACAGAGAGGTGAAGATGTTCCCAGGGGCAACACCAGCCTTTGTCAACAGAAGATACGAATGTTCTTCATCAGTTCACTTCATGAGGCCCCCGGATATTCACGAGGTGAAACTCACCGTTGTCTTTGTGGTAAGATTGCCAACACAAGAGGCTCTCTCTTCCTTCCTCTTCCTTTTCTCTCCCGGCTTGAAGAGGGTCTTCAATGCCACATTGGCTGATGAGCTCTAAAGTGTTGTTTTTTCCTCCTATTATGGACATATTCCATCAAAATCCAGGACTTGACTCTCTCCTGATTAGTTAGACAAAAAGATGAGAGTCTCTTCTAAAATCTAGTTTGGGAAGTTCACTTCACTCCCTAGCTCTACTGAATTAGGACCTGCTATATATATTTTTTTCATCTTTTCCATTGGGTGACCCCTCTTGTTAAAGCAACATCTCTATCTTTTAGTTAAGGGGCAGAAATGTACACAGATGCTTCTTATTATTCAAAGGAATACATGAGGTGACTGTCTACATAAATCTTTACATCTGATAAAGGTGGGGGAGTGAAAAATAAAGATAATAAAGAGGGTCAGGTACCTTGTTTTAAGGAATTCAATACTGAAATATCAAAGTGTGGAAGAGGCCCATGTCCTTCGATTATCTTATAGTCAAAGATTTACCCAAAGAAGCTTGACAAGGCGTAATGGTTGTGCATAATTCATATGGGACATTTATAATGAAGCCATGGGTTATAAGGAAAAGCCATTAGGCAATCCATTGACATCATATGCAGCGAGGGAGTCCAGTGTGGTCTCATCACAATTCACTAACGGTAGACATCAAGGCTTAACCCCACCAATGCATACACCCTCTCCACATCGCCACGTCCATCTCTTAATGTATTCATTATCTATTTCCTCACATCAAATTTCTCCAAAATTAGAAGCTAAGAACAACAACATGTATGATTCCACAGTTTCCGTGAATCAGGGAGTTGGCAATAGCCTGGAAGGGTGTTTCTGGCTCAGGTTTGTTCGTTAGGTTACAGTCAAGATTTTGACCAGGTGATGGTCATAGAAAGGCTTGACTGGGGCTGATGGACCAGCTTCCAGTTTGGCTGAGTCACAAGGCTGGTTGCACAAGGTCTCAGTCCCTTGACACGTGAACCTCCCCATAGGGCTCCTTGAGAGTCTTCACATCATGGCAACTGCCTTCCCCGGAGTGAGTGATCTAAGACAGCACAATGGAAGTCCTTTATGATGTAGCATCGGAAGTCATACACGGTCATTTCCTCAATATTCCATTAGTTTCACAGGTCATCTCTAATCAATATGTACGAGGGCAAGAATACCAGGAGTCAGTGACCATTAAGAGCATCTTGGAGATCGGCTACCAACACCAGATCAGTCCACACGATACACAAGTCTGGGATCTTAAAGGCCCCACATTGACACAGAGTGGAGCAAACCCTAAAGGCCAGCAGGAGCATTAGAAATCCCACCTGCCCCCCATAGGATACTTGCCAGGATGGTTGGGAGCCTTTTCAGTCTGCATATCCAGATCTCTCTTTTACTCTTTTTATTATCATCACTCCCTGGTTAAAATTCATGCACATAAAAAATGATACCCTAGAGTTGTATCCAAAAGAACCATGCCTCACAGCACACAGAAGAGTTTTCACAAGAATGCTTTTTACTAAATGGGCTGCCTTTATCCCTGAGTGACAAGTGAATTGGTCAAGTCAGCACTGTCCAGTAGAACTTCCTGCCATGGTAGAAATGTTCTATACCTGCACTCTCAAAAGTGGTAGCCATGAGGCACACGCAGCCATTGAGCAGTTGAAGTGCAGCAAATGTGACTGAGAAATAGCTTGAAAAATACTCCCTGTGGGAATAAATGAAGAGAGATTTTCTTGTGCTTTGTATAAAGTTTTAAAATATGAATCACACACCTAATCTGGCCAAAAATCACACTCCAGTTGGAAGGATATTCCATACGATTGGGTCATAGGTTCTCTGATCTCATGATGCTTAGAATGTTGTTCATCCATCAAAATAATCATTTGAATTATGTGTTATTGTTTTGCCTAAGTTGGGAAAACAGAAGCATAGGGCGAAGATACATTCATACACCCAGCTGATGGTGTAAACAGGATTCAAAGCCAAAGCCTTCCTAATAGCTGAGATCATGCTCTTTTAAAACCTGTAGTTCTGAAACTGGGGTGATTTTGCCCTCCTAAGGGACATTTGAAAATAGCTGGAGGTTTTTTGTGTGTCACAATATGGAGAGTAGGTTGTTACTGGCATCTGATGTGTGGGGCCCAAGGATGCTTCTAAATGTCCTCGATACACAGAACAGCCCCTCCACAAGGAATACTGAGGTTCAGAAACCCTGATTTGAGCTAAATCTCCTCCATGCAGTGATTGCAAAGGATTATGAGATCATCTATCAAGACATGAGAGGAAAAAATTATATTTTGGAAAGAAAAGAGAGGAACTCATGAAAATTCCAGCTTGAGCCTTCAAGAAGAACACAGGGAAAAAATCAGCCCTCCCTGGTGGGGATGGGTCAAAGGCAGACCCTGGACAGGGGGGCTCTGGGGAATTTTGATCTCACTTCTCCATGGGTCTGGAGCACTGTGTCCTTGTTGCTGTCATAACCGGACTGACAGTAGTAGTTGGCCTCTTCCTCAGGCTGCAGCCCAGAGATGGTCAGGTAGGCAGCACTGGAGGAGGTGTCAATGGAGCCAGAGAAACGATTGGGAACCCCGGAGGGTCTTTGGTCATCCTTGTAGATTACGGTGGTGGGGGCACTGCCCGGGCGCTGCTGGTACCAGTGCACATAGTAACTCCCAAAGTTACCGCTGCTGCGAGTGCAGGAGATAGTGACCTTCTGCTCCAGAGACCCCAACACAGAGCGGGGCTGAGTCAACACAACCTCTGCCCAAGACCCAGTGAGGACAGGACAGATCCCATTCCCAGGGAGGGGGGAGAGGTCATCCTCCCAGGTGACAAACAGGAGCCCTCCCAGAATTCCCTGCAGGCGTCCACCTGTGCAATGAGCGAAGAGAGTGAGGAGGAGAGGAGCCCAGGCCATGGTGAAGACACCCCCAGGTTCTGCTTTCTGAGCCTCACAGCCAGGCCTGAGCCCACCAACCCTTCTTATATGTCACCCTGATCCTGAGGGTAGGAGGTCTCCATGCAAATATTCCCCTTTCTGGAGGCTGTTCAAATCCCTCCTTCAACCTTAGCCTTGGCTCCACCTGATAAGAAGAGAGACTGTAGGAGGGAGGTGTTATTCACCCCAGTGAGGTCACAGGAACACCTGCAAGAGGGGAGGGAATCAGCTGAGAAACTGGAGAGCATCAAGCAGGTGCATAGGACACAGCGCCCTCTGGTGGATGCAGGACACATGCCGACCCTGGGCAGGTGCTGTTGCTCAGGACTCCTGCCTTCCCCAATCTGCACCCCTCACAATTCCAGCGGTGAGTCCAGGGTGTGTCTGTGCAGCATGCTACGATCAAAGTACATTTAAACCTTCACATCTCTCTAGATGCACCAAGGGCCACTACTCTGGTCCAGACATTTAGAGTCACTTTGTGTTAAAGGAGGTGATAAATATCACCAGCATGAGCTCTGTTTGGAAGGAAATGGAAGCAAGGACACTCCCCTCTCCAGGAGGGACCATGTGGAGTGAGATTCTGAGCCTTTCACTGAAAGGAGCCCAGCTATTCAGGCAAGAAGAGCTAGGAATCCTGGAATTGGGACCAGACTTCACCATCAGAAGATGCCAGACACCCGGAAAGGAGAAGGAATCTGAGGATGCAGTGAGGGGAGGGGCCAGATGTCAATCAGGGGTCAATTCAATCATAGCCCATAATCAATAAGTGCACTGAAGGTTTGAAATAAGACATTAGAATGGAAAGTCAACAGGACCTGATGAATTTGAAAGAGCTTTGGAGAGAGAATCTACGAAGTTAGTGATCAATTGGATATCTGGGTAGGGCAGAAAGAAGAGCCCATATACATTTTAGTTTCTCATTTTGTGGACCAGTTGGGTATTACTACTTTTATTTTTATGTTGAAGAGTTTAAGCCCAATTTGGGCCTTTCTATTAAGGAAATTATATTATTAGAGTTGGTGATTCTGAAGTAGGATGAGATTAAATGGTATTTGGAGATTCTATGGCCACTATGTTGTCTTATGAAAACACCTATGACTTCCTTTGGTGGCGTGGTCACAGCCAGTGTCACCACAGCTGTGGCTTGTTGCCAATACCCTGAGGGGATGGACATGCTATTCTGCCACACAGGGTGAGTGAAAATGTAGATGGTATTACCTCGTATCAGTGTTCACACACCCTGACTTCCATTACATACTCCGTGCCTATGCTTCAGCAGCACCCGTCATCTCTGGCCCAGCTTCTTTTTTAAAAAATTTTGCTAAAAAACAAATAATATAAAACTCACTGTCTCAACCATTTTTCAGCGTGCAGTTCAATAGTGTTGGGTATATTGACATTGTTATATGACAGATCTCCAGAAATTTTCATCTTAAAAAACTGAAACTCTATACTCATTAAACAATAATTCTCCATCTCTCTATCCCCCCAACTCCCCCAACTGCAATTCTACTTTCTGTTTCTATGACTCTGACTACTTTAAATATTTCATATAAGTAGATTCACACAGTCTTTGTCTTTTTATAACTGGCCTAAATCACTAATCATAATATCCTCTACTCATCCACGTTGTAGCATGTGACAGGATTTCCTTTCTTTTTAAGGCTCAATAATATTCTGATGTATGTATATATATCATACTTAGTTTATCATTCATCTGTCAATGGACATTTGGGTTGATTCCATCTCCTCCTTAAAGGGAAGGCTGGAGAGCTCTGTGGGAACCATCTTGTGAAGGAAAAAACAAGCAAGGGGAAGAAATTTAGAGTTCTGCCCAGTACAAGAAAATTAAAAAGACAAGTGAGAAACAACCCATCTCCTCATCACAAGAAAAGTAACAGGTTGGCCGCGATGGTGAGAGGCCCGCGCACTGCGATGAAGAGTGGCCCCCACTTGCTGCAACTGGAGAAAGCCCTCACACAGAAACGAAGACCCAATACAGCCATAAATAAATAAATAAATAAATAAATAAATAAATAAATAAAAAATATAAAAAAAAAAAAAAAGAAAAGTAACAGGTTATGTGGTAGAGGATAAAAAATAGTAAATCTAACTGGCACATCAAAATCTTTTTTTAAATGACAGAATAGGAAAACCACTTACTAACTTTTCAATGAAAATGTATAAAGTCAAATATGTGGAAAATATTGAAAAATTAAAATGAAAAAAATCCTAAAGAGATAACTTCCATTGAAAAAAAAAAACTAGATGAAATGTATACATCCTCAGAAAATGCAAAGTTGGTCCCATTAAAGATAAAACATCTAAACAGACTACTTTCCTTAGGAAAAAAATAGAGAACGTTGTTATGGAACTACTCCACAGAAATACATGAGGCCCACGTAGCTTAATAGAAAACTTCTAACAAATCTTCAAAGATCAGATGATTTCAATTTGTTTGCTTCATAATTTTTTCCAAAGCACTGGAAAAGAGGGAAAATTTCCTACTTCTCATAGAAAGCTTTATAACATTGCTACTTAAACCTGACAAAGAAATACAAAAAGAGGACAATTACAGATCAATATCATTAAATATGGATATAAAATTTCTAAGTAAAATATTAACAAATGGAATGTAATACCAGATTAATAAATTGAAATGCCATTACCAACTGGAATTTATTCCAGAAATGCAAGTTTGGATCAATATTAAGAAATCTTTTAATATAATATGCCATAATAATAGATCAAAAGATAAAATCAGATTGTCTCAATAGACACTGAAAGAGCCTTTCACCAAATTTAACAACTTTTCCTAAGAAAAACCAATTAAGAAAATAAAAACAGACAGATACATTTATAATATGGTAATACGCTGTCTCTTTCACACATGTATAATTTAGTCTTTTTTTTTTTTTCCTATTGATAGCTAATTGCTATTTTTTTTTTAAACATTTTTATTGGAGTATAATTGCTTTACAATGGTGTGTTAGTTTCTGCTTTATAACAAAGTGAATCAGTTATACATATACATATGTTCCCATATCTCTTCCCTCTTGCATCTCCCTCCCTCCCACCCTCCCTATCCCACCCCTCTAGGTGGTCACAAAGCACTGAGCTGATCTCCCTGTGCTATGCGGCTGCCTCCCACTAGCTATCTATTTTACATTTGGTAGTGTATATATGTCCATGACACTCTCTCACCCTGTCACATCTCACCCCTCCCCCTCCCCATATCCTCAAGTCCATTCTCTAGTAGGTCTGTGTCTTTATTCCCGTCTTGCCACTAGGTTCTTCATGACCTTTTTTTTTTTTTCCTTAGATTCCATATATATGTGTTAGCATACTGTATTTGTTTTTCTCTTTCTGACTTACTTCACTCTGTATGACAGACTCTAACTCCATCCACCTCATTACAAATACCTCCATTTCATTTCTTTTTATGGCTGAGTAATATTCCATTGTATATATGTGCCACATCTTCTTTATCCATTCATCCGATGATGGACACTTAGGTTGCTTCCATGTCCTGGCCATGGTAAATAGAGCTGCAATGAACATTTTGGTACATGACTCTTTTTGAATTATGGTTTTCTCAGGGTATATGCCCAGTAGTGGGATTGCTGGGTCATATGGTAGTTCTATTTTTAGTTTTTTAAGGAACCTCCATACTGTTCTCCATAGTGGCTGTATCAATTTACATTCCCACCAACAGTGCAAGAGTGTTCCCTTTTCTCCACACCCTCTCCAGCATTTATTGTTTCTAGATTTTTTGATGATGGCCATTCTGACCGGTGTGAGATGATACCTCATTGTAGTTTTGATTTGCATTTCTCTAATGATTAATGATGTTGAGCATTCTTTCATATGTCTGTTGGCCATCTGTATATCTTCTTTGGAGAAATGTCTGTTTAGGTCTTCTGCCCATTTTTGGATTGGGTTGTTTGTTTTTTTGTTATTGAGCTGCATGAGCTGCTTGTAAATCTTGGAGATTAATCCTTTGCCAGTTGCTTCATTTGCAAGTATTTTCTCCCATTCTGAGGGTTGTCTTTTGGTCTTGTTTATGGTTTCCTTTGCTGTGCAAAAGCTTTTAAGTTTCATTAGGTCCCATTTGTTTATTTGTGTTTTTATTTCCATTTCTCTAGGGGCTGGGTCAAAAAGGATCTTGCTGTGATTTATGTCATAGAGTGTTCTGCCTATGTTTTCCTCTGAGAGTTTGATAGTGTCTGGCCTTACACTTAGGTCTTTAATCCATTTTGAGTTTATTTTTGTGTATGGTGTCAGGGAGTGTTCTAATTTCATACTTTTACATGTACCTGTCCAATTTTCCCAGCACCACTTATTGAAGAGGCTGTCTTTTCTCCCCTGTATATGCTTGCCTCCTTTATCAAAGATAAGGTGACCATATGTGCGTGGGTTTATCTCTGGGCTTTCTATCCTGTTCCATTGATCTATATTTCTGTTTTTGTGCCAGTACCAAACTGTCTTGATTACTGCAGCTTTGTAATATAGTCTGAAGTCAGGGAGCCTGATTCCTCCAGCTCCATTTTTCGTTCTCAAGATTGCTTTGGCTATTCGGGGTCTTTTGTGTCTCCATACAAATTGTGAAATTTTTGTTCTAGTTCTGTGAAAAATGCCTGTGGTAGTTTGATAGGGATTGCATTGAATCTGTAGATTGCTTTGGGTAGTAGAGTCATTTTCACAATGTTGATTCTTCTAATCCAAGAACATGGTATATCTCTCCATCTATTTGTATCATCTTTAATTTCTTTCATCAGTGTCCTATAATTTTCTGCGTACAGGTCTTTTGTCTCCTTAGGTAGGTTTATTCCTAGATATTTTATTCTTTTTGTTGCAATGGTAAACGGGAGTGTTTTCTTAATTTCACTTTCAGATTTTTCATCATTAGTATATAGGAATGCAAGAGATTTCTGTGCATTAATTTTGTATCCTGCTACTTTACCAAATTCATTGATTAGCTCTAGTAGTTTTCTGGTAGCATCTTTAGGATTCTCTATGTATAGTATCATGTCATCTGCAAACAGTGACAGCTTTACTTCTTCTTTTCCGATTTGGATTCCTTTTATTTCTTTTTCTTCTCTGATTGCTGTGGCTAACACTTCCAAAACAATGTTGAATAATAGTGGTGAGAGTGGGCAACCTCGTCTTGTTCCTGATCTTAGTGGAAATGGTTTCAGTTTTTCACCATTGAGGACAATGTTGGCTGTGGGTTTGTCATATATGGCCTTTATTATGTTGAGGAAAGTTCCCTCTATGCCTACTTTCTGCAGGGCTTTTATCATAAATGGGTGTTGAATTTTGTCAAAAGCTTTCTCTGCATCTATTGAGATGATCATATGGTTTTTCTCCTTCAATTTGTTAATATGATGTATCATGTTGATTGATTTGTGTATATTGAAGAATCCTTGCATTCCTGGAATAAATCCCACTTGATCATGGTGTATAATCCTTTTAAGGTGCTGTTGGATTCTGTTTGCTAGTATTTTGTTGAGGATTTTTGCATCTATGTTCATCAGTGATATTGGCCTGTAGTTTTCTTTCTTTGTGACATCTTTGTCTGGTTTTGGTATCAGGGTGATGGTGGCCTCGTAGAATGAGTTGGGGAGTGTTCCTCCCTCTGCAATATTTTGGAAGAGTTTGAGAAGGATAGGTGTTAGCTCTTCTCTAAATGTTTGATAGAATTCGCCTGTGAAGCCATCTGGTCCTGGGCTTTTGTTTGTTGGAAGATTTTTAATCACAGTTTCAATTTCAGTGCTTGTGATTGGTCTGTTCATATTTTCTATTTCTTCCTGGTTCAGTCTCGGCATAATTTAGTCTTAAAGTCAGCATCTCACTTAATCCTTCCGCTCAGGATCAGGAAAAGGTAAACTTGCCCATTATTATTCAACATTGTTCTGTAACCATGGACAATGCAATTTAAAAAGAGTAATCAGGAATTCCCTGGCGGTCCAGTGGTTAGAACTTGGCATTTTCACTGCCGTGGCCCGGGTTCAATCCCTGGTCAGGGTAACTAAGATCCTGCAAGCCGCACGGCACGGCCAGAAAAAAAGATTAGGTCTAAGCTTTGATGGGACCACACAAGTAGACATTTCTAAAGACCCAAATACCTTAGTTCTTCAGGTGCTGGTGGCAGAAGTGACAGCAGAAATATCCCCAGTGAGCTAGTGTTGGTCACATGTTGTGATAGGTAAGTAAATGACTGAGCAAAGGGTGCAGAGGGGATGCCTTGGCCCACTTTCCTAAGGCTAAGATTGTAGTGCAAATCTATTATTCCAGGTCTGCAGTAATAATCAGTCTTTCCCCTCAGGCCATAGTCCAGGGAACAACAAACATCAATCACATTTACAGTGCTTCAGAATGACAGCTGTTGATGCAAGACTGCATCAAAATTGCCTACATTTCTAAGGCTTCCATTGCAGAAGGTGGTGACCTTCTAACCAAGTGACCAATACACTGAGACAGAGGGGTGTGAGTCTAGTATCAGAGGACTGCTTCTTGTAGACCAGAAGATAAAGGTAGAACCTGTCTGACCCCGGGAGCCCCTTCACCTAAACCCCTGGAAAATGCCCCATTTATAAAAGGCTGAGGGTAAAATGCTCTGGGGCATGTTGGAGACGCCTCAGAGCTCTGTCTCCAGAAGCTCCATGGTGGGGATTATGCCCACAAGCTGTGTTTCCTTCTCTAGCCAGACTCTCCTAGGAACAGACTTACTCTATCCGCAGTCTGGATCCTCACTGTCTATCAGTCCTTCCTGGACCAGATTTGGGCAAAGACTCTAGAAGAAAAGGATCTGACTCAAATCTGAAGCAATGGGAGAGCCAGACCTAGGAGCTCGTAGGGTGATAAGGAGGCATCACAGGTGGAGAAAAGTCACACATCAGTGAGGACACAGTTTACCCAAATACTCTTGAGCAAGCTGAGTGGTTTATCAGCTGTCTAGCACACCTGCGCTCTCTGGACATCACAAGTGCCCCCTGCTGGCCACAGGGGCTACATCCTCTGGTCACTGTGGTAACACTTAGCACATGTCCTTTTTGTACTGTAATTTTTTCCTGGTGTCATTACCTCAGATAACAGAGTGAGTAGATGTCTCAGAAGATCCACCACTGGAACAGTGATGCTTTCACATCTGGATTTTTATTTCGATGGAAAAATATCAATTTTTTAAAATGTCAGTCTCTGTCAACTGTACCCCTACAGCTCCAACTTTGCCTGCTGTTTCCAGACACTGCACACATATGTGAAAGGGCAGTTAATGGGTGCAACAGGAACACACACATGGGAATTTATGCATGTTGAGGAGCACAGGGAAGTTGGGTCAAAGAAGCCTCAAAAAAGTCTGATGCATAAGTTTGGATCTGTAGGATGTCAAGCGGTCTCCATGGCAGAAAGGAAGAAAGATCCTAGAGTCAGATATCAGGGCATGTGCCAAGGGCAGAAGAAGAAGGCAGGCTGGTGGCTGATGACCCTGGTAAACAGCCACTCAAGCTCAGAGAGGTGGACCCTCTAAGCATGTGAATCCAGCATCTCCAATTGGAATAGAAAAGAAAAATCTGGAAATAAATATATTCCCTTAGTTAAACCTTGTATTCCTTTTTACCAATTTTTACTGTGTGTGAATGTATATATCTTTAAGTTGCCACAAATATATTCACAATGATAAATATACATTTACCGATTGTGTAGGTCCAGTCATTTTAACTCATATTTTTTTTCTCTCTCATATTATTTTTAATGCTCCTGAATAGCACACGCTATTGTCAGTTGGAACCCACCCCTTGTCTTTTCATGGGCCAGTTAAACTGTGCTCTGTGAGTTCCCTCGGGTGCTGGATGAGGCTGGGGGAGCTCAGGGTTTGTGTCTGAAGCACTGTGTGAGCTCTGAGGCTGCTGTCCCACACTGAGCAGTAATAATCGGCCTCCTCCTCAGGTTGGAGCCCAGAGATGGTCAGGAAGGCCACCTGCCTGATCTGGAGCCCAAGAACCACTCTGAGACCCCTGTTCTATTATACTATACTATACTATAACATAGATTACATATTATAAATTGTATATTATATATAATATGATATGGTATAATGTAAATTATATATTTTATTATATATATAATATTATATAAAAATGATGCCTTTGGGGATCCAAAGAAATAAAATTCTGAACCACAGAAGACCACAGAACCAAGCTAACTATTTTAGAACCAGTAAATCTCAAGAAAAATTGAGTAGGGCTCCCAGGCTTCTGCTGAATAATTCATAGATCATCACGTATGACTCCACTGATGCCCCTCCCAGGGGGACACAGCTGCAAAGTCCCCGATGGTGAGCAAAAGTCTCCTGCTCTCAAGCTTGGGGTTCATCCTCCTGGGAGCAGCCGAGAGCAGACTACCCACGATTAGTCCCACAGCACCCCCTGCTGGTTCAAGTTGAACTCCTTCTCCTCCAAAGACCTGATTAATCCTGGGGCTTTTCTTGTTCTAACTGGGTTACGAGAGTTTGCAATGCACATCGTTTTCATGACACCTACATGTTCACACGCTATCCTAGCCTTAATGTTACAACAATTAACACAGCCCCTTACCATATGGCTCTTTATATCTGGGTCTCCTGGAGAAGGTAGAACTTGTTCTAGTTCTAAAGGGATAGCAGAAAGGACATTGTAAGGAGGAGAAATAGAAGGCATAAAACCTCTGCAGCATTTAAGGTCAAGGGACATCCAGGAGGTGGCAGAAGTCTGATGTGTGTGCCAACTGCCGAAGGTGGTGAGGTCGGGAAAGCCTAGGCAGATGAGGAAAGGAACAAGAGAGGCTTGTGGTGGGGGAGAGGAGGGGTGCTTTATATGACAGGTAGCAGACAGAAGGCGTTGTGACTTCAGCAGGGAGATGAGGACACAGGAGGTGGATGGAACCATTCCCATGGACTAACCCAGACTCATATATATGCAGAAACAGTTTTCAAACCAGCTCTTCTCTATAGATATCCCAGAGAAGGCAGTAGAGCTTGTTCCTCTTCTGGAGTAATAAACTAATAAAGTTACTTTATCAATTTTTCCAGACTGGTCAATGTTCAGGAATTGTATACCCACAGGTCTCTGAGGTGTCCTCGTGCCCAGATTCCCTCCTCCTCCTTCTCCCTGTCCCTGGGCGTGAGATGAGAGTATGTGGGTGCAGCTGCTGGAACTAGAGAAGCTGAAGCCACATAGCCTAGCAGAGCAAGAGCTTCAGAAGGCAGGGATGCAGCACCTTGAGCCTCCATCCTGCCCACAGGATGAGGTAGGAGCTCAGAGGGTCAAAACTCCAGGCCTATAGGTGGAAGACAATGTGATGCCCAACAGAAACTTCTTACTCAGAAAGAAAAATGATCCAAAGGAGACCTGCTGCTTGATGTGTTTATTTATTTGGTAAAGGCAAGTTATAAATATGTGTCCTTTGGTGGGAGCTAACCAAGTCCTTTCTCTCGTGCAGATTTCCTCATGCTTTATGAGGGTCTTGGACTCAGGTTCACAGAGCTCTCTAAAAAGTGACTTTTTCTTGCCTTATTCTAAGGTCGAGCTTTAAATTTTTTTCCTAGTGAGATACAGCTGTGCCGCAAACTTCTTTTATGTTAAATTAAGGTTTAGTTAACTTAGCTCTACACCTATTTTCCTGTATTGGGACCCATTCGATTTTCCTCTCGGCTCCTACTGAGGCTCTTATTTCATCAATTTTACTTCTTGTCCTGTATTTAAATGGTCAGAAATGCACACAGATGTTGCTTGCAGAGCAAAGGACAGATGTGCACGAATGCCTTACGCAGGATAGGATCTCTGGGAGAGTGTCGGAGGGAGCAGTAATGACCTGATGAGATGTCTCAGTCTACAGAACTCCATTATAAACATGAGATGACCAGCAAAATGGTGGACTAGGACATTCCAAGATTTCATTCCCCAACAGAAACATCAAAAAACCAACCAGAACATTGTGGGAACAATGGAAAACAGTCAATGGTTGACAACAATCAAGCAAATGTTCAACAAAGAAAAAGACATCTTCAAAATGGTATGGGAGTTCATGAGGTGACGTCAGCAAGATGGTGGAATAGGAGGTCCCTGGCTAGTATCCCTCCTCAGAAACAATAATTTGGTAACCTTCCATGGGCAAAAGTGCCTTTGGGAATTGTGTGAATCCCTGATGGAGTCCAAGACCAAGGAGGGAAATTTTTAGGAGGGAAATTTTTAGAAGGTGAGCCCATGCCCAGGTAGCTGACTCACTGGTTGGAGTCCCATCTACAGACGTGAAAACAGATGCAGAAAAAGCATTTAACAAAATTCAACACCTTTTAATGATTAAAACTCTCAACAACTCTCAACTCTCATACTTCTCAGGTATGGAAGGAACTTACCTCAGTGCAATAAAGGCCATATCTGACAAGCCCACAGCTAACATCATACTCAATGGTGAAAACCTGAAAGCTTTTCTTCTAAGATCAGGAATCAAACAAGGGTGCCCACTCTCACCACTCCTATTTAACATAGTACTGATAGTCCTAGCCAGAACAATTAGGCAAGAAATCCTAAAATTTAGAAAATCCTAAAGACTCCACACACACACAAAAAAACTGTTCAAACTAATAAACAAATTCAGTAAAGTTGAGGCTACAAAATCAACACACAAAAATCAGTTGCATTTCTATACACTAACAATGAACTATCTGAAAAAGAAATAAATGAAACAGTCTCATTTACAATAGCATCAAAAAGAATAAAATACTTAGGAATAAATTTAAATTTAACCCAGGAAGTGAAAAATCTGTATACTGAAAACTGTAAAACCTTGATGAAAGAAACTGAAGAAGATATAAATAAATGGGACGATATCCCATGTTCATGGACTGGAAGAATTAATATTGTCAAAATATCCACACTACCCAAAGCAATCTGTAGATTCAATGAAATCCCCATTAAAACACCAATGATATTTTTTCACAGATATAGGGAAAAAAATCCTGCCACAAAAGTTTCCAAATAGACAGGGGCTTCCCTGGCGGTGCATTGGTTAAGAATCTGCCTGCCAATGAAGGGGACATGGGTTCGAGCCCTGGTCCAGGAAGATCCCACATGCCATGGAGCAACTAAGCCCGTGAGCCACAACTACTGAGCCCGTGTGCCACAACTACTGAAGCCCGCGCACCTAGAGCCCGTGCTCTGCAATAAAAGAAGCCACCACAATGAGAATCCCGGGCACCACAACAAAGAGTAACCCCCGGTCGCCACAACTAGAGAAAAGCCCACATGCAGCAACAAAGACACAACGCAGCCAAAAATAAAATAAATGAATTTTTTAAAAAAAGTTTCCAAATAGACAGAGAAATCTTGAGAAAAAAGAACAAAACTGGAGGCATCACACTTTGGGATTTCAAACTAAATGACAAAGTATAGTAATCAAAATAGTATAATACTGGGATAAAAAGAGACACATCGACCAATGGAAAAGAATCAAGAAGAGCCCGGAAATAAACCCCAGAAAATGGTCAGTTAATCTTTGACAAAGATGCCAAGAACACACAATGAAAAAGGATAGTCTCTTCAATAAATGGTGCTGGGAAAAGTGTATACCATATGCAAAAGAATTAAATTGAATCCCTATCTTACAACATGCAAAAAATTAACTTGAAATGGATTAAAGACTTAAATGTAAGACCTGAAACTGTAAATTCCTAGAAGAAAATATAGGGGAAAATCTCCTTGACCTTGGTCTTGGCAGTGATTTTTTTGGACATGACATCAAAAATCCAGGCAAGAAAAGAAAAACTAGATTGAGACTACATCGAACTAAAAATTTTCTGCACAGCAAAGAGAACAATCAACAAAATGAAAAGGCAACCTACAGAATAGGAGAAAGTATTTGCAAACCATATATCTGGTAAGGGGTTAATATCTAAAATATACAGAGAACTCTTCAACTCAAAAGCAAAAACAGACAACCTGATTTTAACATGGGCAAAGATGGGACTTCCCTGGTGGTCCAGTGGTAAAGAATCTGTCTTACAATGCAGGGGATGTGGGTTCAATCTCTGGTCAGAGAATTAAGATCCCACATGCTGCGGAGCAACTAAGCCCGGGTGCCACAACTACTGAGCTCACGCACCTCAACTAGAGCCCGCGTGCTGCAAACTACAGAGCCCACGTGCTCTGGAGCCCGTGCGTCACAACTACAGAGCCAATGCACCCTGGAGCCTGCACGCCACAACTAGAGAGAGAAAACCCCCATGCCACAACTAGAGGGAAGCCCGTGCACCACAGGAAAGAGCCTGTGCGCCACAGGAAAGATCCCACGTGCCTCAACGAAGATCCTGCTTGCCGCAACTAAGACCCGACACAGCCAAAAATAAAAATTAAATAAATAAATAAATAAATAATAAATCTTTTAAAAAATAAAATGGGCAAAGGACCTAAATAGAAAATTTTCCAAAGAAGATGTATGAATTGCCAACAGGTATATGAAAAGATGCTCAACATCACTAAACTTTAGGGAAATGCAAATCAGAACTAAAATGAGACATCAGCTTATACTTGTTAGGATGACTGTTATCAAAAAGACAAGCACTTAACAAGTGTTGGTGAGAATCTGGAGAAAAGGGAACCCCTACGCACCACTGGTGAGAATGTAAATTGATATAGTCATTATGGCAAACAGTATGGACCTTCCTCAAAAAATTAAAAATAGAACTACCATATGATCAAGCAAGCCCACATCTGGGTATATATCTGAGTCCTGAGAATCACTATCACATGCTTTTAGGTTGATTCACCCATTGTCAAAACCTCTGACCCAGCCCACTCCACAGCCCTGCCCCGACCCTTCAGTATGCAGTGCTCATAGAATCACTTCCCCTTTCCTGCATGGGCCACCTCTGTCCTGATATGTAATATAAAGCCTGATTTAGATTACCTGTTCCAAAGAAACATAGAGCTTGGGAACCTAGGAAATGCAAAATTACTTCACCTTCAAGGAATATAATTCCTTGGTCAGGAATCTTATCTGCTCTGTAAGGGACCCTTACCCCCTGTCCTCGTGACTCTTTTCTGGACACTTCACCTCTCTCCTTCCCCCCTTTCTGTCCCCTTTACCTCTCCCTAATCCTCACTCAGCCTGGTCAAATCTTCTTAAAGACCCTTTCTTTCCACTCAGTGTACACCACACTACCCACCTCCAATTTCACCCCATTTCTCATCTCTCACCCCTCCTTCCCACACTCCACCTGGTCCAACAAGACTGCTGGAGGGCCAGAGTCTCAGAGATTCAGAGAAGAGGTTTAAAGGTCCTCCTGGCCAGGAGATGGCTCTGATAATGCTCCCCACCTGCTCAAGCCTGGTCATTAACCCAGAGCTCATATGAGAAAACGGCCGTCCCTGGGATGGGGAAAACAGTTCCTGCAGCCATGGCCAGCATGTTCAGCCCCAGCACTGTGACTGAGACGCCGGACCCTCCTGAGATATCAGAGTGCAACCGAAATGCTGCCGACATCTCCGTCATTGTTGTCTATTTCGTGGTGGTGATGGATGTTGGGCTGTGGGTATGTAGGAGCTTAGTGGGGTGTTCAGGGTGGGCACAAGTCTTGGGGGGCAAAATGTCTGAGGGAGGGAAAAGTGTGATGTGATGAAGCTGAGAGGACATTACCAGCTGTCACATGTTTCATTGTCCTTCTCTCACAGTCATTTTCTCATGTGTGACATCAGTAATGCTTGCACTGAGCTAATTTATTCTACTAACAACCCCATCGTGTGAATGGGGCCAGCAGTGGGACTTCAGACTTATTCTGTTCGGCATCTCCAGCACCTGGCATAATGAATAAAGATGTTGTTTTATTACCTCATTTATTTTATGTTCCTTTGCTCACTTTCTAACTTAGTTGAGTTAGATGCTTAATTCATTTATGTTCATTCTTTCTTTTAAGTCATGACCTGGAGGCTGCAAATTTTCTTCCAAGCACAGCTTTAGCGATACCTCACATTGTTTTCATCAACGAAAATAAACAAAGCAATTAGGACAGAAGTTGAGGAATATGATTTCTTAAAGTTCCTTGGTTTCTATGAAGATGTGATTTTGAAGTCCTTTTAAAATTGGTGCTATATCACAGTTTCCAGGATAATGTTTCTCTTTAGGAGTGCTGGAGAAGGTCACTTCCATCAGCACCCTGGCCAGAGCATCTGGGGCATCTCGGGGCACCTGCTGACATTTGACCCTTACATGTCTTCCCTTCTGCTCAGGCAATGCTGAGGACTAACCGGGGCACTGCTGGAGGCTTCTTCCTGGCTGGTTGAGATGCGATCTGGTGGCTGGTGAGTGGGTCAGAGCTTCCTGGAGAAAAATTTCCAGTGTGTGTGTTTAAGGGCAAATCAGTATGGGGAATACTGATCACTTGTGAGATGCATTGGTTGCCTACTTGCTGGTGTCTCTTTTTCTAAACCCCTGACCTCAGAGCTCTGCCCTGTCATTCCAGTAAATAATAGTACGTCAACAATTATGAGAACAGATGCAGAGCGGCATTTGGGAAGAGTCAGTTTGGCTCTGCTTCATATTCTCTAAACCAGGTCCTCATCAGAAATCTTCTGCCTTGGCTCCTTATGATCCCCAGCACACTCCTTCCTTGGTCCCAGTCCTGAGCTAATGCTGCTGCCCTCTTGTTTGGATGCGTGTCCCTCTCTGCTTCCCTCCTTCAACACCCAGCTCAAGCCCTGCTTTCTCTGAGAAGCTTCCCCCTGTACAACCACCGGCATGTCTAGTCCTTTGTTCTATGCAGTTATGATGGCAGATATATGATGGCGGATATGTGTTCTATGCAGTTATGAGGGCGGTCGAACGGTGATGCCTCTTTGATTCTTTCCCAGTTGGTGTCTTCCTTGCTGGGTTTTGATGTCTGGCTTCCTTGGCAAGAGTGCCATTGCAGCAAAGGGTGCATCTTCTTCTCTGAACCCATACAGTGTCAGCAGTGGGTTGGGTACATGGGTGTACAGTGGGTGCTCAGCACATGCTTCCTTCACAGATCTGCTGACTAGGTAGTATGAAGGTAAGTGGAGATTAGGAAATGACCTGGCCAGGTGGTTGAAGCAGACCGACTGCAAGCTCAAAATGGGTATTCATCATGGTATCCAATCAGACAGTGCCTTCTTAGGACTGTTTTTATGAAACAATCAAGGCTCAACCAATCCCATAGCTACAAACAAGCTCAATCCCATCCCCTGTCCCCAAATACCTGAAGAGAAAAGGTGATCTTACAGAGGGCTGAAGAGGTGAAAACAGGAGAAAGAGCACAGCAGGGGTCCCACTCCTCAATTCGGTTCTGGCAGGACTAGTGCTCACCCGTGCTCACTCAAGAGATCTCTCTTGATTGCTGAGACTTAAGAACAGTAGACAACACGACAGAAAGGGAGGTGGATGAGAAGAGGGTCTTTAGGGTCAGGAGGATGGAGAGGAATTCCCTCCTACCCAGCTTTGGAGTCCTTGAGGCTGACTGAAGGGTCCAATGGGAGGTCTGGCAGTTCTTGGCCAAGGACAGGCTCGACTCAGAGCATCCAAGTAGATAGATTAATGTTCCTCTAAGGAGGGGATCAGAAAGCTTTTCCAGGGACTTCCCTGGTGGCGTAGTGCTTGAGAATCCACCTGCCAATGCAGGGGACATGGGTTTGAGCCCTGGTCTGGGAAGATCTCACATGCCGTAGGGCAACTAAGCCCTGTGCCACAACTACTGAGCCTGCACTCTAGAGCCCACGAGCCACAACTACTGAGCCCACGTGCCACAACTACTGAAGGCTGCTCTCCACAACTACTGAAGCCTGCATGCCTAGAGCCCGAGCTCTGCAACAAGAGAAGGCACCACAATGAGAAGCCCGCGCACTGCAACGAAGAGTAGCCCCCGCTCGCCGCAACTAGAGAAAGCCCGCACGCAGCAACAAAGACCCAACAACAAAGACCCAATGCAGCCAAAAATAAATAAATAAATAAATTTATTTTTAAAAAAATAAAGAAAGCTTTTCCATAAAGTGCTAGATTGTAAGTATTTTAGAGCTTATGGGCCATACAGTGTGCTGCAACAACACAACTACTGTTGTAGCACAGAAGCAACCTTAGTCAATATGTAAAACCAATGAGTGTGGCTGTATTCCAATAAAACTATCTATGGACACTGAGATTTGAATTTCATATAATTTCACATTTCACAAAATATCATTCTTCTTAAGATTTTAAAAAACTATTCAGAAGTATGAAAACATTCTTATCTACCAACCATGCAAAAACTGGTGACTGGCTAAATTTAGGCCATGAGCTCTAGCTCGCTGACTCCTGCCCTAAGGAGAAGTGATGGAAACATCTCAACATTCACCTGCTTTCAAGAAGTCTGATTTGGGACTTTTAACTCTGATCCTAGTCTGTTCTCTTGGATTCCAGATGGACGCCTCTCTCTTTGCCAGTAATATCGGCAGTGTGCCACTTCGTGGGGCTGACAGGGATGGGAGCAGATTCGGGAATCGCCATTGCAGCATTTGAATGGAATGTAAGTGGCATCATAAGCTTTTTCTTTTAAATCAGAACTCTAGGTATGCTTGTCTGGGAGTCTGTATAGGACAAACTCCTCTTTCGTTTGATTTCTGTTTCTCCTTTTCTTAACCCATCCCTTGATAAACCTCAGGGCCTTCCCTGTGTGGCCCATTCTGCCTGGGTCATTCCAGTCACATCATTCCCCACCTCTGAGATTTCACTAAAGCAGTTATTCCCACCAGGAATGTCATTTCTATATCATTTAATCCCCACTATCACTTGACCTCCTTGATCATTTTAGCTCTCACTTCTATCTCTCCTCCCTGAGCTATTACACTATATATCCAGTTCTGAATTAGATGCAGGAAATTTAAAAATGTAAAAGTAATGATCCCTTCTTTTGAGAAACTTACATCGCAGTGAGAGAGACAGATAAACATTCACTACAGTGTAGAAACTACAAGGAGAGAAGTATGCATGCAGTGTTGAGAGACCTCGCACAGAAGGAACATCCATCCTAGGTGGTGGCTGGGACTTGGCACATGTCCGGGGAGCTTCCTGGGGCTGATGCCAGATGGATGAGTAGAAATTGACCAAGGAAGTGATAGCATAGTAAGGAGTGAATGATTTAGAGCTAGTAGATCGAAACTTCAAGACTTGGTGATTAAGTTCCTAATTGTTCTACTGCCATCTCACCAGTAGAAGCTGTGTCTTCTTAATTAGATCCTAAGTTCCTTAAGTACTAGGGACCATCTCCTCTCGTGTCACTCACACTACCCCATCATCCAGCATTTGACTGAGCACATGCTATAAATATTTCTTGAGTTGACTGAGTTTTTTCAGGTCTATTCTCTTATCCTTTCTAGTGTTTACACGTGCATATATATGCCTATCAGTCGGAGGGAGATGCTTATGTGGAAGAAAGTTGGATCATAGCAAATGTATAAACAGACCATCCCTGGATAGACTCAGAGAGTGACCTTATGTCAGCACAAATAACTGTGCCCCTCCCTTGTTGAAGATTTTGCCCCTAGTTTTACTTTAGTAGTATCAGAGACTCCAGAATGGACCCAGCCTCCACACATGCCCTGTGGTCCGAGTTTTGTTTTGGTAGTGCCATGCACTCCACAAAGGGGCCAGCCTCCAGAAGTGTGGACAAAATACCCTATGGCCGCAGTGGGTGTGATTAACAGGTTGCTGAGAGCCTGGCTCTTTTAGCCTGTGACCTTGGGCTTCCTTAATCTCTGCGAGGCTTGGGTTACCCCTCCATAAAACAAGAATAACCGTGCTTATCACATCTGCCTCACCTGGTGTTGTAAGAACAGCATGAGTGATATACGTGAAGGCTCTTTGCAAACATCAATAGTCATGTAAGATTATACTATTATCATTATTATATATGGCAAGACTTGGGGGCAGTCACTGGGAATATTCTTCTATCTCTAAATTTCTTTCTCATTGGTTTGAGAAAGAAATTCCTGACATTCAAGAATAATTCCTTTTGGCAAAGATTGTATGACCTTCTAGTGGTCCAGCTGGGCTCATATCTCTTACTCTTTGTCCACTTTTCACCATACATCTTTTGTCACATCCTAAGCCCCAGGAAATGGTGACCTCTGAATCACGGAAACAGAGGTAAGGGACCCACAGCTGTCTTGGGATCATAATTGGTTGAGTGGGACAGGATCCAAGTAAGCATTTTATTTTCAGACTCAGAGGTCATGAAGTGAAAAAGCCCACAAGCCAAGCCTCTCTAATTTCCACGCTGTTCTTGGTTTCTTGTAGGCCTTGCTGCTGTTGCTGGTCCTAGGGTGGTTCTTTGTCCCCATATACATTAAGGCAGGGGTGAGCATCCACAGGTGTTCTCTGGTGCATTTTTCTAGCATTCATTTATTCACGCATTCTTTCTGTGCAGTCATGAAACCTGGGTAATATCATTAGTCCCAGGATTTCTGGGCTTACATTTACATAAGACCGCTAAGTGCTGCCGGATCGCTCTTGAAAACGGCTGCGATCCACTGTCCTCTTGCTCATCACTGTTGTGGGGGTTCCCATTTTCCCACATTCTCACCAACACATGGTATTTTCCTTTATTCTGATTTTTGCCATTCTGATGTTTGTAAGGTAGTTTGTTGTTTTTTTTAAGGAGGGGTAGGAAATACCATGCTCTGGTGGCTCCCCTTCAACTTCGGTGTTGCCAACCAACTAGGGCACTGCTCTGCCTCTCTGAGCCTAGCTCCCATGCTTATTCCTTCTGCAGCTGGTGCACAGGCTGAGGGGTGCTATATCCTGGGATAATTCCTGGGATGACGGTGTCCAGGGGGCAAGCCTTCTGTCTAGTACCTCTGCAGGTCACCATATATTCCCCCTTTGCTCATCCTGAGTCGCTTCTAGTGCCAGGCTTGAACAAACTCTGCTCTCCTCGATTCCCCTGCCTGTATTCACAAGGGTCGGCTCACTGCAGCCTCACAAGCCTGGGGGGGATGTGAGACTGGAGTCTGGATCTCTGAACACCTGGGCCGTGGCTACGTTCATGCTGCTCCATCCTCCCCCCTCCCCCCACCCCCACGGCCTCCTTTTCTTCATCCTCCTCCTCCTCCCCCACTCACCCTCTTCCCCCTCCGCTCCCCCCTTACTGCTCTCCTTCCTCTCTCTCCTCTCCCTCCTTCTCTCTTCCTTTTCTTCTTCTCCTCTATGCCTATTGGATGGTAGGCCCTCGGCAACGCCGTTCTTACATTCCAAGACAAAACTTCCTTCTGATCAAGGGAGGGAGACCCAGACAGGCACGTTGGAGACGCCAGGAGAAAATTCTAGGCAGGAGACACCCAAAGTTCAGAGGGGTCAGGCGGGGCGCCCAAGGGGTCCTAGGGCCTGGGACCCTTGACCCGAATCTCCCAAACAGAGCGGAAATCAGGGAGGATGCTCCAGACAGAAGAGCCTCGGAGAGCAGAGGTGTGGTGGCCCGAGCAAGGCCTGGGGCCTCCGTGTCCCCATCTGCGAGGCGCCAACCTCAGACCCCGGCACCGGTGCTGCGGGATTGAGAGAGGATTACCACGTGGCCCTGGAGCAGGCCCCACACCCCCGAGGCTGGTCCCTGCCTGGGCCCTGTCCTCCGCCTGCCTTCCCGCGCCCACAGGCCCCCAGCTGGTGGCTTGGCTCCCTGCCCGACAGCTGCCGCAGCCGGGCCTATTCTGGGCCACAGGCAAGGATTGATTCTGCATTTTCTAAGCATATTGAATTCATTTGTTAAGCTGGAATGGCGGCTGTGGGATGTAAACAGTTATATTATAAAAGCCACAAACCCCTGAAGTGGCTGATGCTAGAAGGCTTCCCTGCCGGCAGCCCCGGGCTTCAGGAGGGCAGGGGGAGGAGGATGGAACCCCCGAGAGACCCGACTTCAGGTTGGCTTAGCCACTCTTGCTGGATGGCCCTGCAAAAGCCCCTCCCCTCTTTCTGGCCTCTGTTTCCCGTAAGTAATAACAGCAGCTGACATTTATCCAGTGCTTACAAGGTGCAGGTACTATTCTAAGAGCTTTGGCCATCTCAATGATCCCCTGGAGTAGGCACCATTACCCCATTTTACAGATGAGGAAACTGAGGCTCAGAGAGGGGAAAGGACTTGCCCAGTGGGGATGATGGACACTCTCTGGCGTCTCGTTTAGCCTTGCTCATCAGAGACTCCAGGAGGCTGTGACTCAGTGAGGACCTCACCGTACATGCACGTCTCACCCTTCAGTGACAGAGCGTAACAATACTGCTGACAGCAATGATGATGATGCTAATGATGGGATTAGTAGCTGTTACTGTTTACTGAGAATCTGCTCTCTGCCAGGCTTGATTCAAGTGCTGTGCATGGTTATTCCATTTAATCCTTGTTTACTCTATGTGGTGGGTTATACCCATCTTATGGGTGAGTCAGTGGAGGCTCAGAGAGATAAAGGCAATTATCTAAGGTCCTGGACTCAGGAAGGGGAGGAGCTCAATTTGGGACCGAGGAGTTCTGTCTTTGAGGCCTTTCTCCCTATTCTTCATGCCACGTTCTGCTGGATGGTCCACAGTGTCATCAATAAATGGGGAATTAGTCATCATACCTTTTCATATGGTTCTTACACTGATGAGATTAAGTGCTTAGCACAGGGCCAGGCATGTGGTGAGTACTCCGGAAACACCAGCTGTTGTTCCTGGGCTTCCCTTGGGCCCCAGCTTCAAAGGAGACAGTGTGATAAGTTGAGGGACCCCTGCTCAGTCTACCTTGGTGAGGGACCCTTGAATATGGAAAGAATGTTGGACTGGGGGCCAGCCAGAGCTGGGTTTAATCCTGGCTTCTGCCTCACTAGCTGTGTGACCTCACACAGGTCACTCACTGGCTGTTGGTCCCACCCCTGAGCCTTTGCTCCTGCAGTTCCCCCAGGTGATGAGTGACGCCTTCGACTGAGGTCTCCCTGGTGACTCTGCTTCTCAGGTCGGATTACCTGCTCTGGGGACACTCCCAGGCAGTTTCACACCCAGTGTCTTGTTTCATCCTTATAATGACCCATTGGGAGAGGAACCATCCCATTGTACAGATGTGGAAACTGAGGCTCAGAGAGGTGAGATTTCCTGTTTGAGATCTTGCAACCAGGCGGAAACTGCCTTTGGATGTCCAGCCTCTGGTTCTTTCCACAACTGCCCACCATCCCAAAGATGCCACGCCTTTCTCCTTAAGCCTCTTGATCAAATTAGTCCAGGAGACCCCTACCCATGCTCCCCTTCTCCTGTCAACTCCCGATGCACATTGGCATACTCAAGGTTAGAGCAGTCCTGCAGGGAAGCAGCCCATTTTGGTTGGTTTAATTGGATGCTGCCCCAGCTGATTTGTCCAGCAAGCCCTCTTTGTCCAGAACGCTAGAGCATCAGGGGTGGTCCAAGTGTTGTCTTTCCAGTTGATAGGGCGTGAGCAGTGATTTATGTTGGATTATGCGTGACTCAGCAGCGATTTATTGACGGCTTGTTGGCCAGGCCTTACGGGGTGCGCTGACTGCAGATGGACAGGTGACTTTCTCTAGGGTCTGTCCAGGTTTGCAGGGCTGCGTGGCACCCGGGGGCAGCAGGAACAGGTGGGAGCCCTAAGATGCAGGAAGAGACTCAAAGTTTTGGCCTTTAAGACAGTCCCATTTTCCAGGATCCCAGAAATTGAACTTGACCTGACGCCCCTGGGCAGAATTCTCAGAGTGTGATCATAATTCTAGACATTTATCCAGCAGATCCTGTGCTAAGCGATCTGCACCTGGAACCACGCTGACGCTTCACGAGGACTCCATGGGGTAGAGTCCCATTTTACAGGGGAGGAAACTGAGGCTCAAAGAGGTGACAGTTTTCGCCAACATCACGTGGCTTTTGGCAGCAGGGGTGGGATTTGAACCTGCGCAGTTTGTTTCTGGAGCGCTGCCTTTTCTCGTAGCACCCACAGCCTTTTAGGCTTGTCTGTTCCCTGCAGGTGGCCTCCTCCTTCATAGGCCTCCGAACTGTAAACCTCTGTGTGAGGAAATGTGAACCGGGAGTGCCGGCGTTATAAATAAGTCACATCACGTTCAGTAGTTCAGCAGCAGCATGGCTACTGTCGGAAGGAGAAATAACTTGGTTATTAATAAATGCAGGAGGTCACAGTAATTGATAGCAATTGAACTCACGGTGCATGAGGGGAGAACGGTCATGTTATTTTTTCCTCTTTCTCTCTTTCTCGGTTTTTTTTTTGTATTGAGCATAAAGGGGAAAACCTACCTTTGCAGGTGGATCTGAGCAGCTCAGAAACTACAGTTCCATAACTTTCCCTTACTCCTTCCTTTTTTCTTTTTTCTTTTTCTCGTTCCTCCTTTATTCATTCTTCTATTCAAATCCCTGCCTGCCTCTTACCGGCAGAGTGATCTTGGGCAAGTGACTCAGGTAAAGCAGTTTGCCCGCAGTCACCTGGTTAATCGAGGGCTCTCTGAGCTAAGCCAGTATTTCCTAAACCGGTGTCTCCTGGGACATTAGATCAAGATACTCTATAAAAGCATTCCAAGGCCAAATAAGTCTGAACAGAACATCCCCTTCTTGGAGCTTTATATGATAATACTTTAAAGGCTCTGAGATGACCCAAAGTTAAGAAACTTGTTTCACCAAAGCGATGCCCACATTGGTATAATGCAGAATTCATTTTCCCCCGTGACGCTGATGAACGTTCCATGGAACAACTACTATGAGGAGCCCCTTTGGGAAACTCTGAGCCCCAGCCGTGTGGCTTCTGTGCCCCGCTCCATATCCCTTTGGGCACCCGGGGAGTTTCTGACTCAGCCCTGCCCTTGGTAGCACATTGGCTGGGGCCAGGCCTCACCTCAGATGTGCAGATGGCTTCTGAATGATAGACAAAGGCGCACACACAACAGAGCAGCGTGCCAAGAACTTGGCTCCCTTTCAGAGAACCTTCTGAGGCCCTCTCTGAGCCTTGGCACTTTAAATGGGTGCAGCTGCTGAGACAAGGGTTCAAGGGGTAGACTTTCATGTGGGAGGTGATCCCAGGAAGTCCTGGGAGGGGCGTGAGGAAGAGAAGTAGGGAAGGAAGGCAGCCAAAAAGAGTGTCACCAAAACCGGCTGCCGCTGTGGGCAACTGGGGCTCCATCCCACTAGGGACCTCTGGGGGGCAGCATAGAGCACGCACCCGAGTTACCACACTCGGAGGGCCTTACCTTCGTCGCTGCTTGAAGGCCGGGAATGTTAATCCGTGCCACATCCTCCCATGCCCTGTTCTGCAGCAAATGCCAGTACGAGAGAAGGCCCTCAGCTGTAAGGTGCACAGTGAGTGCCAGGGGGTACTGTGGAGAAGCAACAGCCCTGCTCTGGTCCGCCCACCCTGTTGCCTTCTGAAGTCTGCCCCTGTTTCCTTTTGACCTGACCTACAGCCCACGTGTGTGCTCAAGCTGGGTCTAACGTGGGATATTGGGAGTACCAGAGCCGCCCTTAACCCCATGATATGACCTGGGGGTCCGGGGACCTAGACTCAAGTTCTAGCTCAGCCGTTTACCAGCTGTGTGACCCAAGGCAGGGCGGTGTCCCTTTCTGGGTCTTGGTGGCCTCTACTATAAATCAGGCCTAACAGTATTCAGCCTGCAGACCTCGCAAGGCAGTTGGGAGATCAGCCAAGGTCATACAAGCGTCCTCCCGCTCCGTATAGACACGTCCAGGTGTGCATCCTCCAGGCCATGGCGAGGTGCATGGGCCATTTGCTACTGAGCATAATAATAGAACTGGTATTTGCAAGTAGTTCTTTAATATAGAACTGTTTCAAGAGTGGGCGGTCTTATCAGACATGCATTGTATTTATGTAAATCCAGCCACGCAAAGGCAAATGTGAGGCCAGTGGTTACAGATACATATTTTTTCATATGTCATGGGCCCTAAAGGCAAGCCACCCATTTCCTTTGGTGTTCCACTGGAGGGGAAGCTGGCAGTGTTGGACTTAGGGAAATATGCTACAGTACTGTACAATTTAAGAGATCCTCAAGGGTAATTTTAAGGGTACTTGATATTTCACCTTAGACTCTGGTTTCAGAACAATACCCCCTTATGAGAGAAAGCTCCTCTGCATGGGCCCATGGTTAGCATATTGAGAGCTGGAGTGAGAAGGCTTGAGTTCAAATCCTGCCTCTGCCACTTACCAGCTGCATGACCTTGGAAGGTCACCCTCTCTGCGGCTCAGTGTTCTCATAGGTCAAGGGGCGATATTAGCATTGACCTCGTAGGGCTGCAGGGAGGGTTAAATGAGGCAGCGGTGTCCAGTGCTCAAGCCCAGTGCCTGGCCCTGGGAAGGGGTACTGTAGGTGCTGCTGTCTGATGCTGTGATGTTAAGGTCACCTTTGTAATACTGTTGGGCATTTGCGTTCTGATTCTTTTTTCTTGGATGGGTGAGACAGAGGATAGGTGACGGGTGGGGCACCAGGGAGCATTTCCTGTGGGTCACCATCACATGTCCTTGTGTGGTGTTTGCAGAAGAGGAGGCAGAGGATTCCTAGATGGTGTGCATGAAAGCCCATCGCAGAGCCGAACCCTGGGCCCGCCTGCTACGGGGTCCTGTTTCCCACCAGTGACCAGCAGCATGGCTGCAGCCAAACGCACCTGCCTGAAATGATCTCTGCACTTGGCGTTGGGATCATTCTGGGCACAGCCTCCTCGCCTCCTGCTGTATGGCAAGAAAGCATCCTGATAGAGTGTGTGATCCCCTATGGGGTGGGCTACGAGGCTGGGAAAAATCCACAGACCCTCCCCTCCAAGGTTTTTTTGGTCCTGTCTCTCTGTTTCCATCTCTGGCTTGTTGCCTCTCCCTCTCTGTGTCTCTCTGTGTCTCTCTGTGTCTCTCTGCCTCTCTCCCTTTTGTTTTATCTTCTATTTGACCTTTCCTGTTAGAGAAGGCAGCTCTAAGGTTCAGATGGGCTGGTTTGTGGGGGAGAGGGAAACACAGTGTTTCTCTCTCCCAAATCTTGGAGATCTGCCACTTTGGGCAGGGCTGGCCATCAGTGAGAAATGTTAATTTCGTCGTTCACTTCTTGTTTCATTTCATCACTCACCATATTAATGTTTATTGAACGCTTCCTGGTGCCAGCTCTCTTAGGCCAGAGCAGTGATCACACAGACCTCTGCTGGCACAGAACAGCGGGCGGCTGCACACGGTGTGACATCAGCACGGGAGGGTGGGGCTCCCCCACTGCCCCTCCCTCCTGGAACCACCTTGGACAGGAGATGAGACCTTACCTACCCCGTTCCATATCTGAATGATCTCAGGGGCTTAGAAGAGGAAAGCGAGGAGGCGGGGGAAGTGCTGGCACAGTGCCTGGCACACGGCACACGCTCCCTGCTTGGTGGCTGTCCTCGTTCGTTTGGTGGTGGCTTCACGGGGACTGGAGCCCTCTGCGTACTGGCATCTCCGACCTCAGTGGCATTCCGAGGATAGCTCTGTCCCCGGCTTTGGGTAGGTTGGTGGGAAGTGCTGAGCCCAGCGTGTGTCCGCCTTTCCTTGGAGGAGAAACGACCTCAGTGGGCTCAGAGTCCCTGGGCGTGACCGGCATCTGGAGTTCACCAGTTCGCTATCCCTTCTACACACGCTCTCCGTGAAGCAACAGACACATCTGCTGGAGGAGTCCCTGCAGCCCCAGGACGGGGCAATCCGGGTTGGGGTGAATGGTGCCCTCTTTGGTTTTGCAGGTGGAGAAGGGAATTCAGATTTGTTCAGCACCTTCTCAGGGCCAGGTGCTCTGCTGAGAACCTCACGTGCCACCATCTCGCCCAGTCCTTGCAGCCCAGCGAAGAGGTGTTTGAGGTTTTATGACTCCGTTTTGCAGATGAAGAAACTGAGGCTCAAAAAGGCTGTGAGACTGGTCCAAGGGCTGCCAGCTGGGAATGACGGGAACGGGACGCAGACCCTGTCTGCTCCGGTGCCTGTGTTCCTGCCCAGTCCCCTTTCTCCTCACCGCAGGTGCTGCCCCAGGGCTCTCAGCCTCCACTGAGAAGGCGTGGCCTCCACGCAGGTCTGGACGAAGACGGAGGGGCCCATGGGGTTGGATTTGGTGCCTGGCCAGCCTTCGGGAGCTGGAAGCAGAAATACATTTTCCCGGCAGAGCTCCCATGTGCCTCCTGGGTTTCACCAGCGGGCTGCTGCTCAGCGCATTTGGAAATATGCCCCTTAAGTCAGGCGGGACCTCGAGAGTCCTGCCCAGTCCACTTCCTGCTCCTCTTTTCAGAAACAACCATTGCCTAGCCCCTTCCTGAGCTCTCCCCAGCTCAGCCAGGCTATAGGTCACTGTGGGCAGAGTGTGGGAGACTGTTTCAGAGGGTGGCAGTGAAGGTGACGGGGCAGGAGAGGGGCAGGATGTTGCCCACCTAGACAGTCATCTCCTGTTTAATTCACTTTCAACCCCATCACAGGAAGAAGGAAATCTCATTCAGGGCTAGTAGCCTTTAACTCCTCTCTGTAATACTTGCTAATCTCCATTTTTCAACAAAGAGAAAGCAGACCTCAGACTCCCAGGTAACTGTATCTAATTAGAATCTAATGGTATTTCTGTACGCATATTGTATTTGTTTCTACTTTCTATTTGTGACAAGTGATAACAGTGTTGGTTCAGAAACTGGCCCCCACTGTGGTGGAGAGCAGGGAGAGACTGAAGAAAGAGGCAGCCACTCCAGATTGGTGGGTGGCAGGTGTAATACGCAAGGGAACTGACATACAGGGCTTGTCTTGGATGCTGCAAGAAGGGTAGGTCTCCACCCCCGCCCGCCAGAGTCTTAAAGTTTATAGAGGCCGGAACTGGGCTCAGTCACAGAGACCTTCTGGATGGTCTCAGTAACACCGCGCTCTCTCAAGGCTGTGTCCTTGTAACAGCTCCCACCGTGGGAGTGGGGGAGGGGCTGGATGTATATTCCAAGGGCAGGGGAGGGGGTGAGGAGTTTCTAATTGCCCAGGGCCAGCTCGCAGGTCACCTGGTGGTCATATTCTCTCAAGGACCTCCTTCAACAAATGGGTTCTTGTTTAAGTTAGTGCTATAACATTTCCTTTCACAAGGTATTTATGTACATGAAAAAGACTAGTGATTCCATTTAAAAGAAAGTCTTATCTAGGGACACAAGGCTTTGACAAATTTCCTAAAGGTGACATTGGAAGGATTGATTTTGGGGAAATAGTTCTTCCACTTAGCCTGATTTCTGGTGAGTTTTCCGAATCAGTTTTCTCATCTGTAAAATGGGAATAATACTGCTTTCGAGGACTTTTGTGAAGATTCAGTAATAGTAATAATAATAATAATAAGTAATTACAACTTGCATGTATTGAGTTTTTTTCTGTGTCACACCTGGAACTCCAAGACAGGCTTTCTGACTCCAAAACCCATGAGCTGAACAAAGATGACATGTTGAATAAAATGGGGTCAGTGAGTGGTAACTGCTATCATCACCATCACCACCGTCATCATCATCATCTCATCATCTCCACTATCACCTCCACCATCATCACCACGTCATCACCACCATCGTTACCTTCTTCACCATTTTTTAAAGTGGCAGGGGACTTTCCTGGTGGCTCAGTGGTTAAGAATCTGCCTGCCAATGCAGGGGACATGGGTTCGATCCCTGGTCCGGGAAGATCCCACATGCTGCAGAGCAACTAAGCCCATGCGTCACAGCTACTGAGCATGCGCTCTAGAGCCCGTGAGCTACAATTACTGAAGCCCACGCACTGTAGGGCCCACGTGCCGCAACTCCTGAAGCCTGCATGCTCTAGGGCCCGCGTGCCGCAACTACTGAACCCATATGTTGCAGCTACTGAAGCCCATGCACCTAAAGCCCATGCTCCGCAACAAGAGAAGCCACTGCAATGAGAAGTCCAAGCACCGCAACGAAGAGTAGGCCCTGTTCACCGCAACTAGAGAAAGCCTGCGCGCAGCAACGAAGACCCAATGCAGCCAAAAAAAAAAAAAAATTAATTAACTAAAAAAATAAAAATAAAGTGGCAGGACTTTTTTACTAGCCATGTAACCTCTCTGATAAAGCTGAGATTCAATCTCTAAAATGGAGGTAATAAAACGCTGTTCTTGAGATAATCAGTGCTGAATAACTGGCATGTAGGAGGACTTGATAAGCAGTGGCCAGAGCTCCTTCTTCTTGGGTATTGTCAAGGCCCCAGATAAAGTCTTTTTCCAAATTTCCTAATTTTTCTTAAACCAGGCAGATTCTTTAAGATGTCTGTTTGAAGAATTGGGCCCTTATGATCTCTTTCTCACGGATTGAGAAATCTCTGTTGGCAGCTGTGATTCTTATTTCAAAGAAGGAAACACATTTATGGGAAGATAGGAGTTGGGAGAAAATTACTTAAGGATGGAACTAGTGTTTGCTTTAATAAGTCATTATTTTTTAAAATTTGGATTACAAAGTTAGTGCAGAACCACCGCAGAAAGTTTGGAAAATAAAAAATTCCCCTACCCTGTGATTGTTCCGTATTGGGATATATTTCCTTTTTGTTATTTTTTTTAATAGTAGTTTAGAGTGATTTACACAATTGATGTCATACTGTGGCGTGATTTTCTAGCCCATTTCATTTAACATTTTGATTATAAGAATTGACCATGTTGTACGGTCTTTGTTGCTGATATTAAGTGGCATTATAATAGTCCACAGAGAGGTTCCCCATTGCTTCTCCAACCTCGTCTGGTTACTCCCCTCCCCGCTTACATCCCAGCCACGCTGACCTTCTTGGCACTTCCCTAACACATCATGCTCATTCCTGCCTCAGGGCCTTTGCACCACCTCCTCCTTCTGCCTCTAAAGCGCTTCCCTGGCTCTGTGTGTGGCCAGCTCCTTCTCACCTTTCATACCCCCAGTCCACCTATCACATCCTCGTGTAGAGCCGCCTCTGACCACCATGCATCCATAGCCAGTCCCTCGGTTTCTCTTGACCCCATCACCCTGTTTTATTTTTCTCCTTAGAGGGAAAAAACAACTTTATAATTTCATCACCTGAAATATTTATTTATTTGCTTACTTGTTTATTGTCTCCCTCTCTCAAAAGACTGTAAGCTCCGTGAGGGCAGACACTTTGTCTGTCTTGCTCATCACCGATTTCCCAGAGGCTGACACAGTGCCTGTCCCATAGTAAGAGCTCCAGAAATATGTATGGAATAAAGAGGAGGGTGGTTAGATGGTTGGATATGTGGCTGGGTGGGTAGTTGAGTGGCTAGGTTAGTGGGTGGCAGGGGTGGTGGTTGGATAGGTCAGTGGGTATGTGGGTGGGTAAGTCATACTCTTACTGACCATTCCCCAGTCCCATGTTAGAGTGTTCCCCATGATATTTTTAATTGCTTTGGGAAAGTGAGCAATGCAAATGGCAGGGAAATGGGACAAACTTGTCTCTTGGGAAAGCATCTCCTGCCCAGGGCCATCAGCTGGGGGCTCAGGCCTGGGCAGTTGTTCAGGCTCTTGCTGAGGGTGGGAGGTGGCGAGATTCTCCGAGGTGTTCTTGGTCGCCCGCCCACCACCTGCCCGGGACCTCACCACCCTCCTTCTGCTCTGTCCCCTGCACAGTGGGCCGGAAGCAGTTCATGCACTTCGAGTCGGCCAACCACGCAGCAGAGGCCCTGGGCTGTGAGTATGAGGACCTGAACACGGCCACCTTCAAGCACCACCTGCGACAGATCATTGAGCAAGTGACGTCTGGGCCAAGCCGCCGGGGCCCGGAGGATGAGGAGGCCAGCTCAGGTACCTCACTGCTGCCTCTCTGGGTGGGTTGTGTCCCTGCGGGCCAGCCCCTGGGGACACACCAGCATCCTTTCACTATCCATCGAGGATTTCCTGAGGGTCTACGGTGTGCAGACCTTCTAGGTGCAAGGGAAGCCACTCCCCTGGAAATGGACTTGGCTCCTTCTGGCACCGTGCTTATGGTCAGATAGTTAGCTCTGCCCAGGGGTCAAAGGCTGCTGAAACCCAGGAGGGGGCCCTGTGCTGCAAAGAGGGGATGCTGTGGTTGGTGCCAAGGGACCAACGCGTTTCCAGTGGACATTGTATCTGCTGAGCCCCTACACTGTAGACAGAAGACTCACCTTCCACTTTGAGGAACAGAAGTAAGGCCAGGATGGTTGGCCCAGCTGGGAGGACAGTAGATAAGGTTGGAGAGCTCAGTGGGGTCAGCTCACATAATAGTCTGTAAACTAGGGGTTTTCTGCTCAGACCAAGGGAAACCGTGGAGGCACACAGGCAGGGGAATGGCATGATTTGTTTTATTCTTCATGAAGCTCAGCCTGGAGGAAGATCAGGGAATGAGTGGGAATGGGTACAAGTCACCTTGGTGAGGTGATGGAGGTGGGAACAGATGGGATGAGGTGGACCAGTTCAAGGTCTAGTTTACAGTTAGAGCTGATGGCATGGGCCCTAGGTGGAAGCGAGGGGCCAGGACACCTTCTAGGACTTTGGCCTGAGCAGCAGGAGGAATGGGAGTGCTTGAAAAGACCCGGGGGAAAAACAGGAGCTTTGTACTGCACCTGCTAGAGTGAGGTCTGCTGAGTGCCAAGTCCGCAGCCTCTGCAGCCAGATGCTTTGGCTGCAGAAGGTGAGGGCGGAGGGACCCCTTGGAGCCCCAGGGTTCACTGAAAACTCTCTAAGAGTAGCTCTCCCAGAGACCACAGAGTCTGGGCTTAGTGGGTAGCAGTGTTTGGAACTGTGGTTTTGGGGTCCATCTCTTAGAGACCCCTCGGATTCCCGTGGCTGCTCCACCTGCCAGGGACTTCAGCTTGATGGCTGATGTCACTGAGACTCCACTGCCTTCCAGGTCTGTGCCCTGGTGTAAGCTGGGGTCTGCTTAATGGTTACAGTTCCTCTCGGACACAGGCACACACACATACCATGCACAGGCATGCGCACACATGCATGTGCGTGCACCATCACATGCACACAATGCACATATGCACACACGCACACACGAGCACAGATGCATGCACACGCTGCTTGGTGAAGCTGAGTCACCCTCTCAGGCTGAGGTCTCAAGGGTAGACGTTAAGCAGGCAGGGGACCGGCAAGCTTATGAGAGATGCTGGGAGGCTGTGGGTTGCCCAGCAACGACCCAGGTTGGGGGCAGAGTTAAAGCAGGGACGGGAAATGCTTTGGGGTTGCAGTGGGCTGCCTGGAATGTGCAAGCAGAACTGTTTCTCTAGGCACTAGTGCGTGCAGATTTGGAAATTGTGTTTCCAGTCCTGTGGATGGAACCAAAACCTAAGGGTCAATATTTGTGATCTGAGCCCTCCACTCCTTATCCCGCTTTGCTCAGTGACCCCTAATCAAGGCTGGCTGTTCTAATGGGACCAGTGTGTGTGTTTGTACAAAATTGGGGCCGCCATTATAATAATTTTCTAAGCTTTTTTTATTCCTCCTAACACTATAGGCAGGCACTTTTCCATCTCATTCAGTATTCTTCTAGACCTGACTTTAAATATTCCTTTGTATGGATGGACTACAAATTATCTAACCCATTTCCTATTGTTGGATGTTCAGGTTGTCTCAAACAAGTGATTTTTTTTTGCCAATTTAAGCAACAATTGGGAGACCACACATACTTAGAAATCTTTGTTTCTCTGAATTATTTCATTAGAATAAAATCCTAAGAGTGAAGTTATTAAGTCCAAGTATATGAACATGTTATGGCTTCTACTATAAAATTGCCAAATTTCCCTCTAGAAAGAGGGAACAACAGATATTTACTGAGTAACTACTATGTGTCAGGAATTGGGGATTTGGAGCCAGCAAACCCAGAGGTAGTCCTCATCCTCAGGGCGCTCCCTGCCTGGGTGGTGGGTGGGGGAGATGCAGGTTAACGAAATAACCACAAAGTACATATGTGCTGTGGTCAGTGCTGTAAAATCAGGGTAGATCTGTCCTCCTGTGTCCGGTTTACTTCACTTAGCATGACGTCCTCCAGGTTCATCCTCCGTGTTGTAGCAAATGGTAGGATTTCCTTTTTTTTTTTTTTTTTTACTATTGAATAATATACTACTCACATCAGAAATCTCAAAAAGTCAAACTCATAGAGGCAGAGAGTAGAATGGTGGTTACCAGGGCAGTGGAGGGAGGGGGAAATGGGACATTTTGATCAAAGGGCACGTAGTTTTATTGAAGATGAATAAATCCTACAGGGTAGATGAATAAAATGATCAGTAGATGAATATCTCTACTGTACAGCAAAGTCCCTATAGTTAACAAGACCATATTCTATACTTAAAAATTTGTTAATCTTATGTTAAAAGTTCCTATCTCGTGAGCACGCATACACACGCACGCACACACACACACACACACACACACACGCACACGCACACACAAAGAGGGAGGGAATTAACTTTTAGAGATGATGGTTATGTTTGTGGTGTGTTTATGGTGATGGTGTCATGGGTGTATACTTCAAACTCATCAGGATGTATACATTAAAAATGTACAGGTGTTTTGGTATGTCAATCATTACTTCAGTTTGAAAAATAAATAAAATTTTCAAAAAAGCAAGGTAGACCTGGGAATTGGCTTAATGGGTTGGTGGTGATGGTCAAGGCAGGCTTCCCTGAGGAGGTGACATTGGGTTGAGCCCTGAGGGTTGAGCAGGAGATCACAATGGAGGTTAGGGAGGTAGGGCCAGGTTACACAGGACCCTGGAAGACTTGGTAAGACACTTGAACTTGGTCCTAAGAACGTAAGTAATTTCAGCAGTAGGGGGACGTGTGTGTGCGTGTTGGGGGAAGATGCGCTAAGGCCAGTAGTGATGGCATTGGAGCGACGTCCTCGGCCCCAGGCAAGGTCCTGACCACGGGGTGCCAACCCCCCCCTCTTCCCCACTGTAGGGCTCAAGATGACAGGAGTGGAGTGTGTGGAGGGCATGGTCTTGGGCCTGTACCAAGAGGTCTTTGCCGCCGTGGTCTCGCTCATCAACAGGTAATGGCAACCTTCTCCCGGTTACAGAGGCGGCCTCTTTGCAGTGTATGAACGAGCCCAAGCCCGGGGAGTTTAGCAGAGTGGAGTTTTGTTGAGCCGGAGAGGGGGTTGTTGAGCCATGTCTTATGGTGCTGGGTTTAAATTCCACCTTGGCCACCCGTGGGCTGTGTGACTTTGGGGAATCAGTTCACCTCTCTGACCTCCCCTTCTGCATCTGTAAAAATGGCTCTTTCCTTCAGGGTCACTGCAAGGATTAAAAGAAATCACTAAAAAATTAAACAATAAAGTAAAAAAAGAAGTAGTGTCTGTAAACAACTTTTCCTAATCGTGATCCTAAAATACTGCAGGTATCTGCAGGTAGTACGGCCGGGAGCCTCTGTCCTCTACCGTGCTGAGTGCTGCTGAGCCCTGGGGAATCTTTAAGCAGTTCCAGTGAGGCCAAACCAGAGCTGGGCCAAGGGCTTCCCTCCCTCCTCTGTGAAAGCAGGAGGCGTAATTAGGCTTCTGACATCCTGTTAAGGGGATGAGGCTGGCGTGTAGCAACAGTGCAAGTGGGGTTCTCCACAGACACAGAATCGGCTCCCTCTCTTGCTGCTGGAGTAATTACCCTCTGAGACCACAGACACATTATCTAGAAACCAGGGGGATCATGCGTGCTTAGGGGAAGAAGTATTGATTGGTGAGCTGCCAGTGGAGGGCGGCTGCTTCAGCCTGCAGAGGGCAGCTGCTTCCTGGTTGGCTCTGGGAGCCTGCCTCCATAAAGTGGGTGTATCGGTGAGAACGATACCCACTGTGCTCACGTTTATGAGCACCTCGCAGGCGTCTGGCTTTCTGAACATCAACTGATTTAATCTTCATGCATGTCTATGTGGTGGCTGATTTTATTGGCCCCATTTTACAGATGGAAAACCTCAGCAAGTAACAGCAAAGAGCTCAGGTTCAAACTAAGGGCCCTCCAAAGTGTATAGCTGGTCATGCTAATGATAATAATAGCAGAAAACACTTACCGCTTTGCCACGTTCAGAGCCGTGGATGTCTTACCACATCCAACCCTCCCAACGGCCTTCTAAGTTCATCTCCGTCATTAGCCCTTTCACAGCTGAGTTTCAGAGAGGTCAGGCAACTCTCCCAAGACACACAGCCCCTCCGTGGCTGAGCGAGGGTTGGAGCCCACATGTGACTTTCTCCAGAGTCTCTTAACTCCTGCTTTTTGATGTGAATAATCCCTTCTCTGTCCCCCTGATAGATTTGTCAAGAGGCTCCAAGGAGGTGATGGCTTGAGAGATCTTTGTAAACTGAGGCAGGCACTGAACAAAATTGTTTTTCTATAGCAGCGTGTCACTAAGCAAGAAAAGGAGACTCTAGTCTTAACTTTATAGCCAATTCGTGGTGTGACCTTAAGCAAGTCATTTCTCTCCTCTGGGCCTGGTAGAGAGAGCAGGTTTCCTGAAGGCCTGCGGTGTCCATGGGAGGCACTTTCCATACTTCAACTCCTTCTCTTCTTACTGCAGCCCCTGGGGTCATCCTACTCATCCCTACCACCATTTAACAGTGGGGGAAACCCATGCTCAGAGAGGTTAAGTAACTTTCCCAGGGTCACACAGCCTGCAAGTGGTGAGATCTGCTGGATCTGCAGACCCGCTCAGCATGCTGCTCCGGTTTCTCCATCTCTGCGATGCAGGGGTGCGGGAGGCTTGGACCAGCGGGGTTCTAAGAGTCCATGTCCTCTCGGGGCCCCTCTCCTTTCCCCCCAGATTCTTCTCCTCCCACCACCTCTCCATGGCCTCCATCATGGTGGTGGACTCTCCAGGCTTTCAGAACCCCCGGCACCAGGTCAAAGGCCGGGCCGCCACCTTTGAGGAGCTGTGCCACAATTACGCTCACGAGCGCTTGCAGCTGCTTTTCTACCAGCGAACCTTTGTCTCAACGCTGGAGCGATTCCGAGAGGTATGGCTGGACTGGGGCGGGGCCTTCGCAGGGCCTCAGTGAGGGCGTGAGGCTGGGCGGGGCAGGGGAGGGGGTGGTCGTCTGGTCCTCCGGTAGGTTTTAGCTTCATCCTGTCTGGTCCGTCGATGATTAAAACCCAAACTCCAGGCCTGGCTCCTGGGCCTCTGCTGCTCCCCTGTCTCCCTCTACAGCCCAGTCTCCAGCCACGGCCCCTGCGCCTTACAGTCCAGAACTTGGGGTTCCCCAGGCCTCGCTCCCACAGCTGTCCCTTGTTTGTGCTGACCTCTTCCTCCTCGCCCACGTACCCAAGCTGAATCCTCCTCCAACAGTTAGTTTGCATCTTCCCCGTGGAAGGCCCTTCGTGCCCGGTTGTGGGTGAAAATAGTGGGTTTGCACACCTTTTGGATCATAATGTGGGAGCATCTAGGAAAGGTGAAGATGCAGTTCCCTTTCTTTTTTTTTTTTTTTTTTTTTTTAACTGATTGGAAATTGGATGCAAACTAAGACCACTTGACTGTTACTGAAATGAATAGCCCAGTTTGCTTTTTTTTTTAAAGAAATTCACGTTCTTTTATTTATTTATTTATTTATTTATGACTGTGTTGAGTCTTCGTTTCTGTGCGAGGGCTTTCTCTAGTTGCGGCAAGTGGGGACCACTCTTCATTCCGGTGCGCGGGCCTCTCACCATCGCGGCCTCTCTTGTTGCGGAGCACAGGCTCCAGACGCGCAGGCTCAGTAATTGTGGCTCACGGGCCCAGTTGCTCCGTGGCATGTGGGATCTTCCCAGACCAGGGCTCGAACCCGTGTCCCCTACATTGGCAGACAGATTCTCAACCACTGCGCCACCAGGGAAGCCCGCAGTTCCCTTTGTACGAGGCCCCCCGGAGAAACTCTGTATATGTGAACCAGGAAACCTGTACAGGCACGTCCCTGCCTGCCCTCCTTTACTTATACTTAAAAAAATTTTTTGAACTGTAACATTTACACAGATAAGTGCCTGAATCAGAAGTGTACAGCTTAGTGAATTTGTCCAACCATGCACACTCATTGCAGCTACCACCCAGGATAAAAGGAGAGAACATCGCCAGCACCCCAGGCGCCCCCTAGCATCTGCTCCCTCCTTCCTCCCTGAAGGGGACCCCTTTGGCTCTAGCAAGTGCTAATGGCAAAATATGAGAAATGATCATATTGTTTATTACTAGGATAATGGGTATTGAAATGATGGTCATTTCTTTGGTTGGAGCCCACACAGCAATAAACATGAAAACATCAATATGAATAAATCTTAAACACATGGCATTGCTGAGACCTGGGGTCTCACTCTAACTCTGTCACTTATTGGCTGTGTGGCCTTAGGAAAGTCACTCACCCTCTCTGAACCTCAATTTCATCACATGTAAAATAGAAATAGCAATACTCCTGTATCAGTTACCATTTCCCGCAATAATTCTGCATAATAAACTATCCCAACACATAGTAGCTTAAAAACTAACCTTTTGTTATTGCTCGCAGGTCTGTGGGTTGCCTAGGTAGCTCTTCTGGTCTTGGCTGGGAGAGCATGTGCCTGTGGTCAGAGGCAGGTTGGGTAGGTGGCTCTTGGCTGGCTCTCCCCTGTGTCTGGGGGTCAGCTGGCCATGAGCTGATCCAGGCAGCCCTTTGGCTAGGATGACTCACCTGTGTTTCAGGACTGCCCTGTCCTCCAGCAGGTTAGCTCAGGCTGTTCTCGTGGCACTGGGCAGGGGTCCAAGAGAGCGAGCAAGAGTGCTCAGGGCCCCTTGGGACCGAGACTTGGAACTGGCAACGTCACCTCTGCTGTATTCAGTTGGTCACAGCAAGTCCAAGGCTGAGCCCTGACTCACGGGGCGGGGAAATGGCGTCCACTTTTTGATGGGAGAAACTTCCATATCTGTACAGAGAGTGTGGATACGGGGAAGGGGAGAGGTGGCGGTTATTTTCACGATCATTTTTACCGTACTGCCTAAAGGCGCTATTTGGAGCAGTTGATGAAGTGGGATAGAAAATGCGTAATCTGTATTAGGCATTCCACATATGGTAGCAGCCATCATATTTCACTTATTTCTGATGATCAAAGTAAAACATTTTTTTATTTAAAAACTGGAAAGTGCGTATAAGTGTCAAGAAGCGGAAAACACAATCTCTTTTAGCCCCACCACCCAGAGGCAACCACTGTTACCACTGTCTGTATCTTATACCAGCCATTTTTCCATATATGGTCTTCTCTACAGATTTCCCATCCATCTGTACACACGAGTTTGTAGTGTTTTTCCTCGTAGCATTATGTTATTCACATTTCCTCACTCCATTCACAGCTCTTAGTAAGGATGCATGTTTGTGGTTATGTCTGATTCTATCTGAACTCTCTTTTGGCCATCTGGGTTATTTCCACGTTTATGCTGTTATAAACAACACTGTGATGAACATCTTTGAGCATAGCATTATCTGGATGTTTCTGGTTACTTTTATATGCCAACTGTTATTATCCATAGTTTTTTTGCCCCATCCAGCACCCAGCACTCAGCCCAGCACTTATTAGGTACTCAGTAAATATTAGAAAAGTTTGCCCTGAATTATCAGTTCCTGATAAAGCTCTCACCATGATTGCTGACCACCCTGAGGAACAATATCAGGATATTATTGGGATGCTGGTCTGTATCCTTTCTTCTCACACAAAGGCTAAGGGGTGATGATAAAAAAACAAATAAAGAACCCGATTAAAAATGGGCAAAGGAGTTGAATAGATATTTCTCCAAAGAAGATATACAGATGGTCCATAAATACACGAAAAGATGTTCAGCATCACTAGTTCAGGGAAATGCAAATCAAAACCACATTGAGATACCATTTCACACCCACTAGACTAAAAAAAGTAAGAAGTGTTGGGGAGGATGTAGAGAAGCTGGAACCCTTGTGCACAATAAAAATGGTGCAGCTGCTGTGGGATACAGTATGGTGTTTTCTCAAAAAATTAAAAATAGAACTATCATTTGATCCAGCAATTCCACTTCTGGGTATCTACCCAAAAGAATTTCAAGCAAGGTCTTGAAGAGATATTTGTATGCCCATGTTCACAGCAGTATCGTTTGTAATAGCCAAAAGGTAGAAGCAACCCAAGTGTCCATCAGTGAATGAATGGATAAAGAAATGTGATCTATTCACACAAGGGGCTATTATTCAACCATAAAAAGGAAGGAAATTCTGACACATGCTATGACTGGATGAACCTTGAGGACATTATGCTAAGTGTGCAATAACCCAGTCACAAAAGGACAAATCCTGTACGATTCTGTTCATACGAGATATTTATAGTAGTCAGATTCATAGACACAGAAATAGGGAGAGGGAAATGGGGAGTTAGTGTTTAATGGGTGCAGAGTTTCAGTTTTGCAAGGTGAGAAACGTTTTGGAGATGGATGATAGTGACAGTTACACAACAGTGTGAATGTACTTTACACCAATGAACCATGCACTTAAAAGTAATTTAAATGTTAAATTTTATGCCACGTCTACTCTTACCACAATTAAAAAATAATGATAAAAAATGGCCAAAGTGTGATGATGAAAGTCCTCACTTTTCTTTCCTCCTTCAGAAGCTTCTTCCCCTTCAGCTCATGGAAGGAGCTAACGCTGAACTTCTGTGACTTTCTAGGAAGATGTTCCTGTGCAGTTTGACCTCCCGGAGCCGTCCCTGGGGACCACGGTGGCTGCTGTGGATCAGAGTCCCTCGCAGGTAACACGGCCTCTCAGATGCCGCACAGCCTTTTTAGAAATCCTGGCAGATTTGAGCCTTTGAGCTACTAGATCTCAACGCTGCCTGCACCTAGCGTGACCCAGGGATTGTTAAAAACACTGACGCCTGGGACCCACTCCCCGATTCTGCGTTGATTGGTCTGGGGGGTGTGGCCTGGGCAAAGAATATTTACATCCCATCAGGTTGCGAATCTGAGTCTGCGTCTTAGAACGCACCCACACCTGGGCTGTGGTCTGAGGTGAGGGGAGTCCAGGGCCGGTGCCCAGTGATCTCCAGCCACTGTCACCTGGAAAGATGGGGTGTTCAGACGAAGGTGCTGTGCCCAGCAGAGACTGGGACAGTAGGGGCCCCTGGGGGATGGAGAGCGGGGGTGATGGTGGATCCAGGCTCTTGAGCTCCTTGGAGGCAGACAGGCTTTAGATTGGGGGATACCTGAGTCTTTATCTCCCTTTCCCCAGCCCCAGACCCCACTGTGCTGACCCCAGATCTGCACCTATGCTCAACCGTCTCCCAGAGCTGCCCTCGGCCATTGCGCATCTTGGTGTGAAAGTACTTGGGCCATGGAACTTGCTGGGCTCCGGTCCGATCTTGGTGACCTTGGGCACGTCACTTAACCTCTCCAAGCCTCAGCTTCCTCATCACCCAAGTGGGAACGATAGATGGTATCCCCTGGGTTGTCGTGAACGCCCGTGGTATCTGGCACGTAAAGCCCCTGCAGGGTGTGTGGCCCACAGTAGGTGTCCCGCAGGTTGCATTTCTCCTGCACTTGGACACCTTGTCCTGGTCCCTTGGCTTCTCTGGGCTCACAGCGGGCTGTACCTGCCCCTGCAAAGCTCTCTCAGTCTGTGAGCCCAGCCGGCCCTTCACACCTGCTGCTGCTGCTTCTTGCTGGCACCTCTCAGGCTGGTTCCCCATCCCTGTCCTGCTTCCTCACCTGGGAGGGGCAGGCCTGAAGGGACCACCCGGGCAGTGCAAGGAGGGAAGGACTATGGTATCCCCGGTACCCCTGGGCAGTGGCTGGAACAGCTAGCTTCTGGGGATGGGCTGACTGTAGGTTTCAACCCCAGCAAATAAGGCCAAGGTGAAGATTCAGGATACCTGGGATCCAGGTCCACTTCTGCCCCTGGGCCTCTCTATGTGACCCTGTACGTGCCCCTTCCCCTCTCTGGACCCCTCTCAGTGGGGTGTGGACTAATATTCCTGAATTAGGGTGACCAACTGTGCTGGTTTGCCAGGGACTTTGCTGGCCTCAACACTGAAATCCTTACGTCCTGGGAAGCCCCTGGCCCCAGGCACACTGGGACCGTTGGCCATCGTATGCATCACATTCCCACTTTAACCACTTGGCACCATTTTCAGATGTGTCAGCCCACTGTGGGCCCTCGGATAAGTCCCGCAGACTCTCCGGACCTCTTTCAGTTTCCTGTATGCAAAGCGTCAGGGTCGCCTGGATGGTCTCTGACACTGGTGGCTAGATTTAGAATTCCGCGTCTGTGCCACTGAACCAACTTCACCTTCTCTAAGACATGCTTTGGGAACTTTTTTTTTTTCCCTCAAGATTTTAGTTTAAAAAAATACAAAGACTTCTAAGAGGAAGTGATGCGGATGGGATTAATCCTTTCATGTTTGGCTGTGCACGAATAGACCAGCTGCCTGTGTGGAGCCAGAGATGTATAGTTTACAGAGTGCTTGCCCTTATTAAACCCTCACGACAGCCCTCGGAGGAAAGGATTACCAGTCTCCATCTTGCAAAAGAGGAAAAATGAGGCTCAGAGAGGTGCAGTTAAGTTGCCCAAGGTCACCCTGGAAATGAAGACAGAGGCAGGATCTGGACCCCTGGTATCCAAGAGATTGTTAGTTTTGTGGCTTCGACACTGAGAGTCTTGCAGTGAGTGGGAGTGTGGTGTGTAGGGAGTGTGGATCTAGGCCTGTGGTGCCTGGGAGGCAGGTCCCCCGACTCCCACGGGTGGGAAGAGAAACCCGGGCCTGGCCTCCGTCAGAGGATCAGGACTCCTCAGTGTATCCTGATCTCCTGCCAGGTCCGCTTGCCAGCCAGAGGAGGTACTGAGGATGCCAGGGGCCTCTTCTGGGTCCTGGATGAGGAGGTCCGGGTGGAGGGCTCCGGGGACGGCGTGGTGCTCGAGCGCCTCTGTGCCGCCTTTGAGAAGAAAGGTGCTGAAGCTGAAGGTGAGGGAGCAAAAGGGGGCGGGGTGCTGAGTCCAGCTGGGGTTAGAATCTGTCTTTGTCAAAGCCCTGACAAGGCCTGCACAGCAGGGTGGGGGAGTCTGAGTGCAGAAACGTCTGTGCATGTGCCTGGGTGAGCTTTCATTCATTTGTGTGTTCATTCGTTCATGTGTTCCTCAAGTGTCCTGAGCAGCTACCGTGTGCTGGGTACCATGCTATATGGCGGCAAACGCACTGATGGGATCTGTGTCCTTGCTGGGGGGAGTCGGGGATGGGGGAGATGACAAGCTAACACATAAGTGCATGTGTGGCCGCTGAGCCTGAGATGGCAGACTGGGGTTTGGTGGTGGGCAGCAGGCAGACCTCATTCCTCTGGGAGCCGGGGGCCCTCAGGGGAAGAGGTGTGCCGGTGAATGTGACAGAGAGCAGGGAGCGCAGTACAGGACAAGGTGGGAGATGTCATCTGGGCTCAGACCTCAAGCCCTTGCAGGCCTCACAGAAAACGTTGGTCTTAACCCAAGAGCAATGAGAAGCCATGAAGGATTCTAGGCAGCAGGGGGTATGGTCAGATTCATGTCCTAGAAAGTTCACCCAGGCTGCAGTGTGGAGACACGATAGGAAGGAGGCCAGGGAGGTGAGAGCGGAGCTGCCTGCCCTGGGGAGGTGGGCAGACTCTGGAGGTACCGAGCAGGCAGCGTCCCCGGCACCGGGTGATGGGCTGGATTGACAGGAGGAAAAGTGCGAGGGGAGAAGGACACTTCGAGCTGGGACAGTGGGATCAGAGACCACAGGGTTTGGCACGTGTCAGCCTCAAGTTCAAGTCCGGCTATTCGTCGTTTCACCAACGTGGCACCAACAAATCTCACGTAGTCTTGAACAATGGGGTTGGAGCTCGCCCTGGCCTCCCTTTCACCAGAATTTCCACTGCTGTGATTGGGTGAGAGGATGTACCTGTGGAGCTTTGTCGTCAGCTGCCAGGTGTGATGTCATTGATGAGGCCGAGGCTGTGGATGCGACGAAGAATATCATCCCTGTCGTTCCAGGGGCTGGAGGAATGCTGTCTGCCCTCCACGCAGGGCCCATGCTCTTAGCTTTGTGCAACGTCTGGTAGAATTCTGTCACGTATTTGGAGGTCGATATTCTTACCCCCCAGGATGAGGAAAGTGAGTTCCAGAGAGAGGCTTGTAGAGATGCTTGTCTAAGATCACCCAGAGGGTGAGTGTCAGAAGGCAGATTCAACACAAGCCTTGTCTGGAGCTAAACCTCTGTGAGCCTCCCTCACCTGGACGCCCCCAGGCACGTAAGAAGACAAGTACACTCTGAGGTCTTTTAGGTCCTAAGTGACATGGTGGTCAGGATGTGGGCTCATTCATTCACTGGTTCATTCAACAGATATTTCAGGAGCACCTAAAATGTGGTGGCCACTGCCCTAGGCCAGGAAATACATCTGTGAACAAAACAAAAATCTCCACCCCAAGGGACTGACATTCTAGCAGAGGAGATGTATGATAAGGCAAAAAAAAAAAAAAATCTGTAAGATGTTGAGGACCACAGTTCTGGTTTAGATCACTAAAGGAATGAGGGTTGGCAGTGAAAATGGCCAGGGATTCAGCCCTGGGATGGCTCAGAACCTTCACTGCAGTGGGCGGACTTCTGTGGTATAAGTGTTCGCCAGTCTGTGAGTCACCCACCCACCAGTTATGGGATTTGATTTTACTCTGATTGCGCCCCTCCTACCGTCTCATTGTGGCTTCTCCTTTGTCTTTCGATGAGAGGGTGTTAGAACACATCCCTGGACCCAGGGCAGTACGAAGTGTATTATGGTTAGACCCGAGGACTCAGCAGGCCCGTAACTTTGGTCTGTTCGCTCCTGTCTACCTTCCTACGTCTCCAGCTGTCAAGATTTGACAGTCGAACCAGCAGATGTGATGTGTTCAAAGCATTTGCTTCTGATGTCAGATAAGCTCCTTTCCCACATCTAATTTCTCTGTAAAAGCAGAATTGTCGTGTTATTATGTGTATTGTAATAATGCTGCTTAGACTTTTTAGGTTAGAAAACTGGTGGCTTGCCAAAGACCTCCAATATAGAAAATGTCAGTCTCTAGCACTGTCCCATGTGACTTGAGGGGCAAACCTAGATAATACCAGATGGTCACACGCTATCTATTTCATTCCTGCCACAGGATTAGCTGTGTAAGTCGGGAAGTCTGTAGGTTTACAGGTGGGTAGTAAATGCCCTGTTACCTGCTAAAGATGAGTATCCGTGGTTTGCTCTAAGGCAGGGTTTCTCAACCAAGGCATTGACTTTTGGGGCCAGATAAACCTTTGCTGTGGTGTGTGAGTCCTGTGCATCGTAGAGTGTTTAGCAAGGTCCCGACCTCTACTCACTAGGTGCCCGTAACGTTCCCTCTCTCTCCTCCCAGTTGTGACAACCAAAATCACCTTCAGACTTTCCCAGATGTCCCCTGGAGGGCACACTTGCACTCAGTGAGAAGCAATGGACTCAAGGCTACCAATATCTTTGAGGTAGACTTGACGTCCTGTTGTAAAAGCCATACTCATTCTCCTGTTTTTATTTTGGAAATTAGATGCCACCGTTCATGATCCTTATTCAGATGTCTGTAATTAAGTTTAGTCAGACTACCCACTCACAGGTGGGACACTGAGACAGAGGGAAACAGCTTGTCCAAGTCACATGGCCACATCCCTTGCCTCCTAAGAAAACGTGTCACAAGTGAAAGCAAGCTGGCTCTTGTAATATTGACAAGTCTTTTTTTTTTTAAACAAACGTGCCAGTTTTAGAGTTGTTCTTTGCCCTCTAACCTTTTGGAGGGCTTACATAGCCTTCAATCTTCTAAAGAAAAGAACTGGGGCACTCTTTCCCAAGCAGGAAGCAGTTTCACTGGCAGTGTGTGGGAGGCCTTGGGGACTTGGAGGATGAACACTTGTCGAAACAGGGTTTATCCCGATATGCTAGAGTAAGGCTCAGTGCACCACACCGGTGTTATCAGGTGGTGTTGGTCAAATAAGTAGTACTACAGAGAGAATCTTACTTTAGTCAATTTAAAGTTTTGAGATCTCACTATGTTTTTTAAAACAGGTATTCAATACATGCATTTGGTAAAAGAGTACAAAAGGCTGTTTGGTACATAGCAGCCAAAGAAAAACAATGTGGCTATTCCGTGCTGAGCTATGCTGTGAGCATTATCAAATAGATACTGGATTCTGAGGCCTTTGTTCAGGAACAAAAAAGAATATAAAATATCTGATTACCACAACTAAGGAGCCGGCCTGTGGCAACTAAGACCCGGCACAATTAACTAACTAACTAACTAACTAACTGACTGTTTCTTAAAATCTCATTAATGGGTATTTAATATGATTTTTTTAAATTTATTTATTTATTTTATTTATTTATTTTTGGCTGCGTTGGGTCTTCCTTGCTGTGTGTGTGCTTTCTCCAGTTGCGGTGAACGGGGGCTACTCTTCGTTGCGGTGTGTGGGCTTCTCATTGCGGTGGCTTCTCTTGTTGCGGAGCACGGGGTCTAGGCGCGCAGGCTTCAGTAGTTGGGGCACGAGGACTCAGTAGTTGTGGCTTTTGGGCTCTAGAGCGCAGGCTCAGTAGTTGCGGCGCACGGGCTTCATTGCTCCGCGGCGTGTAGGAACTTCCCAGACCAGGGCTTGAACCCTTGTCCCCTGCATTGGCAGGAGGATTCTTAACCACTGCGCCACCAGGGAAGCCCAGGCTCCAACCTTTTTAAAAATGTGTTCCTTCCACCTTCATGGAGCAGGCGTAGGGGATGGGGAGGAGTGAGAACCCGATTGGCAGGGGTCCGGTCGCAACCCCAGAAGGGGACGGGGGAGGATCTAAGAGGTGGCACCGGGCCACAGTCGACCCCCGGTGACAGCTAACAGCTGCACTGCTGCCCCTTCCTGCCCCAGGACCTGAGCTCAGGTCCCAGGGCGGCTGGAGAAACGCACTGTTTTTGGTGAGCTGCTCTTACTTACTGTGTGGAGCTGCTCCGGCCGCCCCGGCGCCCACACCCCTGCAGGGCCCTGTGCCCGTCCTCCCTGCCCCCTGCCCAGGGCTCGGGGAACAGCGGTCTCTGTGGGGCAACCTGCCTCCCAGTCCTTCAGTGACCTCGGAGGAGTGGGAACGGGCTGCCGGAGAGCCTGGGCATGCAACACCTGAGCTCAGCCTTGGGGGCTCACGTGAGGGCAGGGGCTGGGGGGAGCGGGCGGTGAGCGGAGGGGCCTCCAGCCGGCGTCAGCCTGGGCCCTGGACCCAGGGAGAGGCCTCACCCTCTCAGTCCTGACCTGCCGCTCGGGAACCCTGTGGCCCACCAGCCCGAGGCCTGTGGCGCCCGCCACGGACTGCCCGGCACACGGCTGGGGTGCCAACGCCACACCTGGATTTTGCACGGGGACCATCTGGGGGCTCGGTGAACGGGAAGACGAGCAGCCCCCAGGCCCCCACACGCCCCTTCCATGTCCATCGAGAGGTGCCTGATGGAAGGCCAGCTGTGCTCCTTTTCGAGCCCCAGGGAATTCACATGGACAGCCCTCCCGGCCATGGGGTGCCTGCCCACCGGCTCTGGGCCTGCGACCAGCCCAGAACACAGAAGGCACAGAAGTGGGTGCAGGGAGCTGAGCCGGGTCTGCAGAAGGGCAGACATCACAGCCTGGTCCACAACCGACTGGCCTAGGGCGGGTGAGAACGGGCGGGCAGGCTGAGGGGAGGACAGAGCGTGGCACGGCCTGCCTGCCTGGGCCACGGGGAGAAGGTCGGGGCGCCGCCCGCGCCCTCGCTCCGCTGCCTGGCGTCCTTTGTGGGGGCGAAGGGCCGGAGGCAGGGCTCCCTAGGAGCTCAAAGGCCAGGGAAGGACACACGGGACGGTCCAGAGCCACCCTACCGCTCCAGTGGGGCAGCACCCTCTCTGAATTCCTACTGCCACCAAAACACATCCCTAAGGCCTTTGGGAAGAATCGCTAGGACCCAGGAAGGCGGCCCCTTGCTGTGGTCCAGACTTCAGCAGCTGCCGATGACCAGAGGGAGCCGGCCGGCGGGCCGTGAGCAGGAGGACAGGACACGGGGACAGGGACAGCCACAGCCGGGCTTCCCGCAGCTGTGCCCACCGCCAGAACCAGCTCCAGCCAATCACAGCCCCCGAGATGCCCAACAGTGACGGGCGAGAGGCCGGCAGGAAACTGACACCCCCTCACTGGAGAGCCTGCCCGGCCAGGGTGTGGGGCACCATCGCCGTCTGAACTCACCCCACAGCTCAGCCGTCTCCCAGTGACCCAGACACGTCACCACGGCCCCAGGGCTGATCCCCGACCAAGGTCAGAACTCCCCCCAGTGTGACGGCCCCCATGCCACTCCTGTGGTGGAAGGGACGGCAGGCAGAGACCAGGAGTAGAGTCTTTTTATTAATGGCTGCGTTTTCAAAGAACTGTTTTGTTACCAGGAAAGCTCCCCAGGAAGGGATTGCATTAGTGCAACAAGGGGGAGCCTTGATGCCAGGCTCTCCAGACACTTCCAGGTGGAGATTTTTGGCGTAGGCCGGCCGCCGGGGACTCGGGGGCTGGGAGGACACGCGGCCCCTCCCCCGCCCCAACGGGGCGCTAAGGCACCCGGCCCGCCTTGGGGGGCAAAACCCCGTGCCGTCAGCAGGCCGGCGGCTTGCAGCCCTCAACTTGCAGCCCTTTGCTCAGGAGGAAGGCGTCCTGCGTGGGGTCACAACCCAGGAAGAGCTTCACCATGCCCTTGGCATCCTCGGAGCCCCCTGGCCTCAGAATGCAGCTTCTGTAGCCCATGGCAACCTGAGGAGAGGGGGCGGGGCTGCAGGAGGGTGGAGCACCCCCTTCACTGAGGGTGTGGGTGTGGCCACCTCTGCTGTGAGTCAACAAAGGGCAGGGGAGCAGGAGGTCCAGGGCAGGGCCCTCAGAGCCTGGCAGGCCCAGGCGGGCGGCACAAGCATCTAGGCCCAGGCCAAGGACCTCCGTGTTGGTCTGCACGGCAGGCCGGCCTCTCACCTTGCCACTCAGGACGCCCTCCTGCTTGAAACGTGTGTGGACCGTGTCCGCGGAGCACACCTCGCTGCACAGGTAGCCATAGGACTGGGCGTCGTAGCTTCCTGCCAGGTGGCCGAAGGTCGCAGGCAGGTGGGTCCCTGGGACACACGCGGAGAGGCTCCTGCCCGGCCCCCTGGCCGCTCCATGCCCCTTCCCCAGAGCCCAGAGCTTGGGGCCTCAAAGCAGCCCTGTCTGAGTCCCCTGCCACTAGAGGGAGTATTGGCCCAACACTTCTAGAAAATGGGGACCTTGCTGGCAACTCAGTGGAGGGACACAAATCAATCTTTGCCGACTTTCTGCTGAAGCTCACGAGGGTTCACCCCTAAGCCTCTTACAAGGACAGCTGCCCAAGGCTCCGAGGGATGAGTCAGGGCTCGCCCTCCAGCACGGGGAGAGCGCGGGTTAAAGCGCTCACGAGGGAGTGAACTGCGTCTCCGCACCGACACGACACGCACGGGCAAACCTCATCGACGCGTTCCGTCCTGGGTATGAAGTCCTCTCCTGCCTCTTCCAGGCTCTCCAGAAAGCACGTGCAGATACGCCCAGCCCACCCTCGGACTCCGCGGGCCACAGCTGGAGGGACCAGCCCAGGAACCCAGGCAGGAAGAGGCCAGAGGTCAGCGGGCCTCGGCCAGAGCCCGTCAGTCGGTCCCCCTTCACACACCACCAGAGGATCCTCTTGACCTGGGCAGTAGCCGCTAACCGACCACTAAGGTGGGTCCGGCGCGCGCTTGGCTACCTGGCGTGGCTGGGGCCCCGAGGATCTCTTGGCAGAGGCGGGCATTGTCCTGGGCCGGGTCCGAGGGCGTCTGCGTGTGCAGGGCCTGGTCCACCTTGGCCAGGACGATCTGGCGCAGGTTGAAGAGGCCTGGAGGGCGGGAGGAAGGAGACGGTGGGCTGGCACTGTGTCCAGGCCACGCTTTCCAGCCGGGCGGTCCGGGAGCCCCTTTCCTTTCCCTGGGCCCGGCCGCACCGGGGTTGGCCAGCCGGGACTTGATGAGCTTGTCCAGCAGCTCCTGGGGGACGGCGCTGCCCGTGCCCGGCCGAGACTGGCAGCAGCGCCAGGGCTTCACAGGGCGCTGCGCTCCCGGCTCCACAGCCTTCCCTCTGGTTCTCATCACCGGCTGTCACCAGAGTCGCAGGCAACGTGCCTTTCTTTTCGTTTGTCTTTTTTCCGGCCCTCAGCCACGCAAAGGTGTGAAGCCCTGACACTCGCTGCCACGTGGCTGCACCCTGAGAACACGATGCTCAGCGAGAGAAGTCAGACACAGAAGGACACACAGGGTGTGACCCCACTGAGGGGAAACGTCCGGAACAGGTAGATCCACAGAGTCAGAGTGGGTTCCTGGTTGTCAGGGGCAGGGGAGGGGAGGGAATGATAACTAAGGGCGTGAGGGACATTTTGGGGGTGAGGGAAATGTCCCAGAACAGGGCAGTAGTGACGGCTGCACAGCTCAGTAAAGTGTCCCCACGCGCTCCGGTTGCAGCCTGTGAGAGCATCGCTCTCAGGGCGAAGGGCTGACCGCAGGAAGACTGAACGAGCACTGGGTCCTGGGCCCAGACGCTCAGCTGGGGACCCCCCCCCCATTGGGAAGTCACTGGGACTTGCTGAGCCTCCACCGAGACTGGCAGCAGCCCCAGGGCCTCACAGGGCGCGGTGCTCCCGGCCCCAGAGCCTACCCTCTGGTTCTCATCACCGCCTGTCACCAGACTTGCATGCAACGTTCCTTTCTTCTATTTTGTCTTTTTTAAAGGCAACTCTTGAATACATGTATTTCACTTGCAGGGAACCAGTCCTGACTCCTTGATCTGCGACTTCCAGCCTCCAGAGTCTCGAGGACATCCACTTCCGTTGTTTACGCGCCCAGTGCGTGGGGTTTGATGATGGCAACTGACACCGAGGGCGTCGCCACGTGCGGGGTGACATCAGCGGAAGAATCCCGTGGCGAGGGCCTGCCTGAGGACCACGGGAGAGCCCGGGCCCTCCCCGCCCCCTGCCTGCAGCCCCTCGCCCGCACCCTCGTGGGAGCGGAGCTGGTGCATCGCTTGCCAGAACTCATGGAAGTAGGTCTCCATCTCATCATGCTGCAACAGGGAGGGCAGGTTGGGCGTAGGCTTGGTGAAGTTGGCCACAATGGCCGCGATGGCGATCTGGCGCCTCCCATCCTGCTGCAGGCAGCCCGGCTGCAGGCCAAAGCAGGCCATGTGCCCGGACTTCCCTTCCCTGGGGAGGGACGCGGGTGAGGCCCCGCTTCCACAGAGGAGCCCTGGCCCACGGCCGACAGGTTCCCCCACGCATGCACCGAGGGTAGAGGTCCAGGTAGAACTTGCTGATGGATGACCTTGCCCGAGGCCGCGTCCCAGACCGTGTAGAGCCTCACATCTTCATGTTCGTGACACATGTTGGCGCCTTCCTCCAGGTCGAAGGTCAGCCCCAGCAGCTCCTGGGAGATGCCCAGCCGCCCGCGCGTGACCACCTGCATGGGGAAGGACTCATTGAGCAGGTACTGGTCCACGTGGTAGCGCGTCTCCTTCCCCTGGTTCATGTAGTAGCGCAGGTCCTAGACGTTGATGGGCCCGTCAAAGTGCAGGCCCCGCCTCTGGCACTCAGCCTTCTTTAGCTCCAGGATCACGGCCGCTCCTGCTCCCCGAGGGGCTTCAGCTTCTGGGCCAGCTCATCTGCGGGCGGAGGGGAGAGGCTCGGCTATGTCCCTGTGGCAGCCCCCCAGCCGCCCCCCACCCCACGCCCCCGAGGCAGAATGAAGGGTTGGGGAAGGCGACCCCCAAGGGCTGACACAGTGGGGTCTCAGGCAGCACCACGTCCAGTCAAGGTCCGCCTGAGCCCCGTCCCCACTGGGACTCGGGGAGGCGGGGTTACCTAGGGAAGTGGCCACCACCTGGCTGGTCTTGGCCATGTTCATCACCAGCACGGAGTCGGCACGCGTGCTGAACCCCAGCAGGCGGGACTTATGAGCCTGCAGCCTTACCAGCTCCCCGAGGATCGCGCAGCTCTCCTGGAACCCAGAAACGGCCAGCGCTGGGGACCGTGGGCCACGCCCTCCCCACAGGCCCCGGGCCAGGTCTCTGTGCGCGGGCAGGGCTCTCAGGCCACTGGCGGGCACAGCCAATCCCCCTCCCTCCTCCTCCTGGCCCGAATTTCTAGACACTTTGGTGCTGTCCTAACACGTGGTCTTTATGAACACAGGTCCTTTTGGAACCAGAAACGGCGTGAACCGTGATGAGCTCTAAGGCCAAGGGCAGGAAGAAATGCGACCAGGCTCTCCAGGAGCCACCCAGGGGCCTCCCCGGGCTCAACAATACAAACTCGGCTGCCGTGCAGACAGCAGCTCATCCCCACGGTGCCCGAACAGCCAGCGCCTGGGCGGCAAGAGGCCTGTTGCTGCAGGTGGCCCGTGGCTGGCTGGTGAGGCCCGGCCCCAGGCGTACGCCACCTTCTCTGGGGCCACCTCTCCGGGTCTGCGGTGGGGTTCTCCTGGGAGCCCCCAGTCACCACAGGACCAACGTGGCCTGTCTGCAGCCCAAGAAGGTGGGGACACAGGACTGTCCCCCGTGCCCCCCGCATCACCCGCGAGGCCGAGCAAGCACCAGTGGTGTCTGCGGGGAAGATGAAGGGCTCATGCACAGCCCCCATCTACTGAAGATGCTGAACCGGAGAAGCACAGGCTGCAGCCACACGCGGTATGGACCAAACGCAAGTGTCCTTGCAGGAACCGATGTCTGAATGTCAAGGCCGTACCCGGGCCACAGTGAGAAGGCCCAGACCCCACGCAAGGCACAGAGAGGGGATGGGGGGAACATCTGCGAATCTGAGCTCATCGGGCATCACCCCAGAGGGAGAGGGAGAGAGCCAGAAGGAGATACGGAGGGAGAGGGAGAGAGAGGGAGGTACAGACGTCTCTCCCTTCCCTGGGGGTTCTCTAGTGCAGCCAAGGCTGAAAACCACTGCATTTCGGGAGATGGGTCCTCGTGGAAAAGTTAAATAGTAGCTCATGGCATTATCAACACATATTAAAAAGGCCCCAAATCTTGGGGAGTCAGGGAGGGGAGCTGGCGGCTGCCTCTTAAACGAGGAGAGATTGGGCGTCAGAGGAGGTGCCTGTGCAGCCCGCCGCCGCCGCCGCCGCCGCCGCCGCCGCCCAGGGTCCCGCAGACTTCATCTCCCAGCTGTGGTCCTGGGCTGGAAGGCAGCGGGGAGGTCAGGCCGTCCAAGCATCAACGTTGACTTCAGGGCTGATCTAAAAGGCCCCTGGTGTTTGTTGAAGCAGAAAAAAGAGAAAGCAGTGGGCAGAGGATGGGAGGGGGAGGGAGCCCCCATCAGCCCTTCTCCCTGTCTCCCTCTCTGTCTCCCTCCCTCCCTCCCTCTACCTCCCTGCCTCTCACTCTCCCTCCATCTCTCCCTCTGCCTCTCTCCCTGTCCCTCTTGCCCTGTCCTGTCCCTCTCTCCCTCCCTCCATCCCTGTCTCTCTTTCCCCGTCCCTCTCTCCCTCTCCCTCTATCCGTCCCCCCTCCCTCTCCCCGTTTCCCTCTCCCTCTCTGCCTCCCTCTTTCCCTGTCCCTGTTTCCCTGTTCCGCTCTTGCTCTACCTCTTTCCCTCTCCCTCTCTCCCTCCCTCTCTCCCTCTCCCTCCACCTCCTTCCCTCTCTGGAGAGGGAAGGAGGTGGAGGGAGAGGGACAGAGAGCAGGAGAGGGAGGGGGGAGAGGGAGAGAGAGGGGGGAGAGGGAGAGAGGAATAGAGGGAGGGAGGGAAAGACAAAGACGTCTCTCCCTCCCTCCCTCTATCCCTCTCTCCCTCCCTCTCTCCCTCTCCCTCTCCCTCTCTCCCTCTCCTCCCTCTCCCTCTCCCTCCGTCTCTCCCTCTCCCTCACTCCCTCCCAGAGATGGAGAGACGGAGGAAGAGGCAGAGACAAGGGAGAGGGAGAGAGGGAGAGGGAGAGAGAGGGGGGAGAGAGGGGGGAGAGAGGGAGAGAGAGAGAGGTCTCTTCCTCCCTTTCCCTCTCTCCTCCTTCTCTCCCTCTCTCCCTCTTCCCTCTCCCCCTCTCCCTCATCTCTCCCTCTCCCTCCATCTCTCCCTCTCTGGGAGGGAGTGAGGGAGAGGGAGAGACAGAGGGAGGGAGAGGGAGAGAGGAAGGGAAAGGGCGAGGGAGGGAGAGGGAAGGAGGGCGAGACATCTCTCCCTCTCCCTCTCCCTCCCTCTCTCCCTCTCCCTCCCTTCCTCTTCCTCTCCTAGAGGGAGGGAGGGAAAGGGAGAGACAGAGGGAGAGGAGAGGGAGGGAGCGAAGGAGAGGGGGAGTCGGAGAAGGAGGTAGGGAGAGGGAGAAGGAGAGAGGGTGCCTGCTTCCCTCTCTGTCTCCCTCCCTCCCTCTCCGTGTCCCTCTCTCCCCCCTCTCCCTCTCCCTCTGTCTCTCCCTCTCTGGGAGGGAGAGAGGGAGAGGGAGGGAGAGTGAGAAGGAGGGAAACTGATGGAGGGAGGGAGAGGGAGAGAGGGTGAGGGAGAGAGGGAGAGGAGGAGGAGAAAGGGAGAGGGAGAGAGGAAGAGACCTCTTTCTCTCTCCCTCTCTCCCCCCTCCTTCTCCCTCTCCCTCTCTCCCTCTCCCTTGTCTCTGCCTCTCCCTCCATCTCTCCCTCTCTGGGAGGGAGTAAAGGAGATGGAGAGACGGAGGGAGAGGGAAAGGGAGGAGAGGGAGGGAGGGAGAAGGGATGGAGGGAGGGAGGGAGAGACGACTTTCCCTCCCTCTCTCTATCCCTCTCTCCCTCCCTTTCTCCCTCTCCCTCCCTCTCCTTCCCTCCCTCTCCTCCCTCTCCTCCCTCTCCCTCCAACTCTCCCTCTCCCTCCGTCTCTCCATTTCCCTTCCTCCCTCCCAGAGATGGAGAGACGGAGGAAGAGGCAGAGACAAGGGAGAGGGAGAGAGGGAGAGGGAGAGAGAGGGGGGAGAGAGGGATAGAGGGAGGGAGGGAGGGAGAGATGTCTTTCCCTCCCTCCCTCTATCCCTCTCTCCCTCTCCCCCTCCCTCTCCTGCTCTCTCTCCCTCTCCCTCCACCTCCTTCCCTCTCCAGAGAGGGAAGGAGGTGGAGGGAGAGGGAGAGGGAGGGAGAGGGAAAGAGGTAGAGGCACAGCGGAACAGGGAAACAAGGGCAGGGAAACAGGCACAGGGAGAGACGGAGGGAGAGAGGGGGAGGGAGAGAGGGAGAGGGAGAGGGGAGAGGGAAGAGGGAGAGGAAAGAGGGAGAGGGGAGAGGAAAGAGGCAGAGGAAAGAGGCAGAGGGAGAGAGGGAGAGGGAAGAGGGAGAGGAAGAGGGAAGAGGGAGAGAGGGAAGAGAGAGAGGGAGGGAGAGGGAGAGAGGGAGGGAGAGAGCAAGAGACAGATGGAGAGAGAGAGAGGGAGAGGGAAAGAGGTAGAGGGAGAGCGGAACAGGGAAAGAGGGACAGGGAGAGAGGGAGGCAGAGAGGGAGGAGAGGAAGCAGGGAGAAAAGAGAGAAAGAACACGCCATCTACATATCTGTCAAATGACACCGGGGATCCTTACACAACCAGGAGAAAATAACACAGGGAGGCTCTTTCTCAGCTGGAACTGGAACTGCAGACGGGGCCAAACACCACCAGTCTGGCCACACGTGTCCAGCCGCCGCTCCAGCCCCGTCAGCCGTGAGTCCGGTCACCAGGGCTCTGAGTGTCTGCTCCAGGGAGCTGGGGTTCACCCTCTCACCCGGGAGGCCGGGCCGAGACAGCAGGGCCCCGGGCTGGACACATAGGGGGAAACGCATCCCCACAGGACAGCTTGTGCGAGCAGATTCAGCTGCCAGATTCTAGAGGCCCAGGACCACCCTGTGGCCCGTGAAACCCAGGAGCCGCGAGGGTCTTGCATCGTGATTCCTGTCCGTTGGACTGTAAAGTTTATGTAGGGAATCTTGGAAACAGTGGTAACAAGGCTGAATTGGAACGAGCTTTAGGCTATTATGGACCACTCTGAAGTGTGTGGGGTTGCTAAAAACCCTCCCGGCTTCGCTCTTGTTGAATGTGAAGATCCCCGAGATGCAGCCGATGCTGTCCGAGAACTAGATGGGAGAACGCTATGTGGCTGCGGAGTAAGAGTGGACCTGTCGAATGGGGAAAAGAGAAGTCGAAATCGTGACCGCTTCCTTCTTGGGGTCGTCGCCCTCGAGATGATTATGGGAGGAGGAGTCCTCCACCTCCCACACATCTCCAAGATGGAGAGCCTTCTCCGTCAGCCAGAGCAGGTTCCTTTCTAGATACAGGAGAAGAGAGAGATCACTGTCCCAGGAGAGAAATCACAAGCCGTCCCGATCTTTCTCTAGGTCTCCTAGCCGATCTAGGTCAAATGAAAGGAAATAGAAGACCACTTTGCAAGAGGAGTGGTGTACAGGCAATAACTCCATTTGGCAGGAGTATGTACAGAAAATTCAAGTTTTGTTTGAGACTTCCGAAGCTTGGTGCACTTTTTAAATGTTTTAGTTGTTCACATTTGTTTGCCTCTTGGGACAGTGACACATAAAGGTGTCATTCTCTATGGTTTGAAATGGGTCCTATGAGGCATGTAATATGAAGAATTGTTACCTTACAATGTTCCCTTAAGCAAAATTGAATTTGCTTTGAATTTTTGGTCTTGCCTAGACTGATAATAAAACTCTTAACTCCTGCCCACCTAAAGTGTGATGTTTACTGTTATGGAAACAACACTGGCAAACATTGAAAAGACTTTCTGTAGCTGGGATATGGTATGCAGCTGTAGTTAAGCAAGCAGTCTTTAAAAGGTGCTGTGAACACAAGCCAGCAGGTAAAAATGAAAGCCGCACCCTTACCCTAGATTAGAGGTTTAAAAATTCCACTAGTCTTCACACCGGCCAAGAGGTTGTCCAGGGAGTTTAGAATCTAAGAAGTTTCAAGGAAGTTAGTTTACCTTTGAGTTAGGTCATAAGTCCCCTCTGTGATTGCTGTACATGAATACATAGCTCTTTGTAACATTTTTTGGAAATTTGAGATTATCAAGATACCAATGTCCTGCCAGATTAAGAGTATATTGTAGAGCTGAACTTTGAGTTACTGTGCAATTTTTTTTTTCATGCTGTCATTTGTAACATGTTTTGTGAGAATCCTTGGGATTAAAGTTTTGGTTGCAAACGAAAAAAAGAAAAGAAAAGAATCTGCCTGCCAATGCAGGGGACACAGGTTCAAGCCCTGGTCCGGGAAGATCCCAGGTGCCACAGATCAGCTAAGCCCGTGGGCCACAACTACTGAGCCTGCGCTCCAGATCCTGGGAGCCAGAACTACTGAGCCCCCGTGCCACAACTACAGAAGCCCACACTCAACGAAGACCCAACGCAGAAAAAAAAAAAAAAAGACGATACTGGCCAGGTGATCAAGGGTAAAATCGTTTGTCATAAGTCCCGTTGATGGTGTGTATCCTTGATGTGACCTGAGGAGAATGGCATTTTTATCTCTGTCTGGGTCTTCCGCCCCAAACCCCATAACTCCAGACCAACCATAAGAAAACATCAGAAAACAAACAGACAAACAAATTGAGGGACAAAATACCTGACCAGTCCTCCTCAAAACTTTCAAGGTATCAAAACCCAGGGACGTCTGAGAAATGTCACAGCCCAGAGGAGACAGGGACAGAAAAAGGATGTTAGGGGAAAACAAGGGAAATTCTAACAAAGTGTGGACTTTAGTTAATAACAATGTATCCATCTTGGTTCCTTAGTTGGATAAACATGTCGTACTAAGGTACTAACGTGTTGGAAATAGGGGTACTGGGTCAGGGTCTACGGCACTCTGTACACTCGGTACAGATCTTTGCAACTTTTTTGTAACTCTAAGCTATTCTGAAATTAAGCGAGTACTGAACAGAGACAAGAATGTTATTTCCCTGATTTGAACATGCCTGAGTTTCTTTTCATGGTCACATTTTTGCTATCTGGATGTGTCTTGGAATCAGTAGCAAAGGAGAGTTGCCAGCCCCTGGGAAGATGTGGGTGGTTTGCAGGTGGCTTGCTCTGGAGCTGAAGACCACGGTGGGAAGTCTGCAGCCTCGGGCTGCACTTAGAACCATGGGAGGGGATGGGCCAGCTCAGTTAGGGATGGAACCTATAAATAAAACTTTTTTCTTTTCCATTATGGCTTATCACAGGATACTGAATATAGTTCCCTGTGCTAGACAGTAGGACGTTGTAGTTTATCCATCCTATATTTAATAGTTTGCATCTGCTAACCCCAAACTCCCAATCCAACCCTCCCTCACTGTTTCTCCCCCTTGGCAACCACAAGTCTGTTCTCTATGTCTGTGAGTCTGTTTTTGTTTCGTAGACGAGTTCATTTGTGTCGTATTTTAGGTTTCACGTATAAGTGAGATCATATGATATTTGTCTTTCTCTTCTGACTTACTTCACTTAGTATGATAATCTCTAGGTACATCCACGTTGCTGCAAATAGCATTATTTCATTCTTTTTGTGGCTGAATAATATTCCATTGTATATATGTACCACAGCTTCTTTATCCATTCATCCATCAGTGGACATTTAGGTAGCTTCCATGTCTTGGCTATTGTAAATAGTGCTGCAATGAACATTGGGGTGCATGTATCTTTTCTTTCTTCTTTCTTTCTTTCTTCCTTTCTTCCTTTCTTTCTCTCTCTCTTTCTCTCTTTCTTTTTTCTTTCCTTCTTTTATTGTCACACGGCATGTGAGATCTTAGTTCCCTGACCAGAGATGGAACCCATGCCCCCTGCACTGGAAGCGTGGAGTCTTAACCACTGGACCACCAGGGAAATCCCAGGGGTGTATGTATAGTTTTGAATTAGAGTTTTCTCCGGATCTATGCCCAGGAGTGGAATTGCGGGACCCTATGGCAGCTGTATCTGTTCCTGCACGTCTCACATCAACCACCTGCACTGCAATCCTTGCTCTCAGCGTCATCTTCGGGGAACCCAACCTGCGACAGGGACCTTGACAAGAAGAACTGGCTCAGGGAAAAGCTACCTGCACAGGGAGGAGATAGAGGCCATCGCCCCTGGGGTGCGGCGGGGAGAGTGGGCACAGAGATTTGTCATTTCACCCCCGATACTCATCTCAGCCCTCCTGGCTGCCCCACTCTAGGTCACCTCGGGATACAGAGGTGACCCGGTTAGAGTCCCTGCCTGTGCAGGAATCTGGGGGCACCAGCGGGTCTGAATAATATTAGTGCAGGGTCTCCCCCGCGGCACTGGGGTTATTCGGGGCGGGTCATCCTCTGCTGAGGGCCCCTCCTGGGCACTGTGTGGGGTTTAGCAGCATCCCTGGCCGCACCCATTTGATTCCAGGGGCCCCTCCCCCCGAGTTGTGACAACCACAGATTTTCCCCACACATCACGGAAGAACTGGGTGAGGCGGGGGCAGGATGGCTCTGGGCGAGGACAGCCGTGTTGAAGCAACCAGCCTGGCCCAGGGCAAGGTCTGCCCCAATCCTGTCAGCGCCTGCATTTAGAACTGCCCCTTTCCTCTCCCACTTCCCCTGCCCTGCAGTGGTCTCTGAGACATCATGCCCATGTAATAAATCACACCTTCTCAGTTTACTGTTTGCTGCCCTCGCTAGAACGTGAGCTCTTTGAGGACAGGGATGCTGTTATGTCCCCAGCACCTAGAAGAGTGTCTGCTGTGTAGTAGATGCTTCATAAATACTTGCTGAATAAAGGAGTTGAATAAAGGGATGAGTGGATGAATGAATGAAGGTTACAATGGAAGGAGGAGGGAGATTCCCTTTCTGGCTCTCGGGGGTTGGGAGATCAAGTGAAAGATCCGTCCTAAATAGGCTGACCAGCCTTCTGGGGTTCCCCGGGACTGAGGGTTTCCCCAGAGTTCCAGCGCTCAAACCTGAGCGGTCCTGGGCAAACTGGGGGCGGGTGTTGGTCACCCTATCTAAACACAGTAACAATTCCAGCTGCAATAGCAATGGCCAATGACCTCTACGGTCTTATTGACCATGCACAGTTCTTTACCTGGCGGGGAAGGGTGGGCCGGGATTGGAATTCTGGTGATCCAGGGCGGGTGAGGGCACACCCCGGGCGTGTGGAGGGGAGTCCAGGAAGGTTCTGGAGGAAGTGACAGTGACACAGGAGGGAGGGAGGAGTCTAAGGAAGAACGTCCCACATGACAACGTGTGCCAATGGCCCTGGGCCCAAGGTCACACCTGACCAGGGCTTGCTTTTTTTTTTTTTCTAATTTACTTTTTCCCACATGGATATGCAATTGTCCTAATGCCATTTATTGAAAACTCCTTAACTTCCCCACTTTCTGTCATATCAAGTTCTCATATATCTATTTCTGGACCTTTATTCTATACCATAGAGCTATACGTCCCATCCTTGCACCACTAGGGCTGTTTCATCACTATAACTTTATTTTTTATTCATTTATTGTTTTTGGCCGTGCCGTGAGGCATGTGGGATCTTATTTCCCTGACCAGGGATCGAACCCGCGCCCCCTGCAGTGGAAGCTCGGAGTCTTAATCACTGGACCTCCAGGGAAGTCCCCAGGGCTTGCTTTGACATCCATCGAATGGTGGCAGGTGGGCACGGGGAGCAGCTGTCTGTGAGCCATCCTGTGTAGAAATGCAGGGTGGAGGGGAGGACAGATGGAGCTGGAGGGGAAGAAGCGGAGGAGGGAGGGAGGGAGGGACGGAGGGCGGGCGAGAGACAGAGAGTTTCCAGAGACAGTAGCTCTGGCCGTGTCCTAGGGCATGAAAGCTGAAAATAGCTCCTAGTGCCCGGAGCCTTGGAGCCGGAGCCTGGGAGCCAGGGTGACTGGCTCTCCTCCCTGGTGTGTGTGTTTTGCGGGGGGCGGGGGGGGGCGGGGGGGGCTCTGGGCTTCTCAGGCTGGGAATGGGGTGCACAGAGCAGGGACGGAGCAGGGACCCTTCTCTCTGGGACCTTGTGGGCCATCCTCAGCTCACAAAGCTGAGCCACTCCTGGCCCTACGAGTGGGGGGCTTATCCTCCCTGTCCCCTGGATCATACCCCCTCACACACAACTTCCCCGTGTGTGTTCCCAGCAACCAAGAGAATCTGTTTTTAAAAGATTTGGGCGAGGGGGGTAACCATACAAACAAGAGCAGAATGGATACTTTTTCAGAATGTGAATGGCTCTGTGTAAGCCCACCCCCAGGGTAACCACAGTCCTGACCTCTAACACCCTTGAGTCAGCCTTGGTCTGGGCTTGCGGACCCACGGAAGCTTCCTCATCCCCTCCTTCAGATCCCGTCTCTCCCTCGGCGTCTTTGTGAGAAGCACCCGGGGAAGTGGGACTGCTACGCTATACTGCTGCTAGAACTCCACCTGGGCTCCACCAGGCTCCAGTCCCCCGCCGCCCTGTGCACCTCTCTGACCCTGAGGCACCTCAACTGGTAGGATCCGCATCACCTTCCCTCCTGGGACTTGTGACACTTAAGGGAGACACCGAAAGGACAAGCCTTTGGCTCCCTGGCTGGCAAAGAGCAGGTACTCAATTGTCATAAGTGTCCGTATCAGTGAGGGTTCTCCAGACAAACAGAATCCATAGGGGGTGTGTGTGTATATACACACACACGTACATATGTACACGCATACAAAAATATACAGCTGTGTACATATGCGGTATGCATACACACATATACACATATAGTATAGACAATACACACATACATATATACACACATATAAAATGCATAGTTTGTATATATACAGTATGTACACATACGTATAACATATGCAATATACACACCTAGGTACATATATATCATACATATATACACACAAAGATATTTAGGTGTGTATATAGACAGTATACATACATACACATATAATATATGCAATACATACACGTACATACATATAGACACACATATACACCTACATATAAAAGCATATAGCATAAAAATATATATGTACTGTATATATAAATTCATCGTATATATACATACATATATCAGATATATAAGATATATACACATACATATATACAATGTATACCCACACATACACACCCATATGTAAATATGCGCATGAACATACACATATAAATACTTACGCAAGTGTGTATAAATAGTATATACATATATACATATAATACTTAGAAACATATACACATACAGGTATACAACATATATACACACCTATATATAAATATACGCTGTATACATACATACAGTGTACATATACTGTATATATACACACACCCATATATCAATATATGGGTGTGTGTATACATACAGCATGTTCACATTTATAATATGTATACTATATATATACACACAAATATATAGGCTTGTATGTATACTGTATATAGTACTTACACATATACTACAAACGCACGCACATATAAACATATGTGTATACATATATATAATATGCATACACACATATACAAATTAATAGGCTTGTATATATTCAGTATTTTTACATATATAGTTTTGTTTTAAGGAGTTGACTCATGTGACCGTGAGGCAGGCAAGTCAGGGCAGGACTCTGGGCTGGAGACACAGGGAAGAGCTGACGTCCCAAGGCCATTGGAGGAACAGGTCCCTCTTTCTAGGGAACCTCATTTTTCTCTCCAGTCCTTCAACTGATGGACGAGGCCCACCCACGCCGCGGCATTGACAATCTCCTTTACGCAAAGTGGACCAATTTCAGTGTTCATCTCTTCTGAAAAATACCTTCCTGGCCACATCTGGAATAATGTTTGTGGCTGCCGGGGCCCCACGCAGTGCGCACGTGAGATTAACCATCCCCGTGGCGATGATGACACTTTACTTTCTCCCTTGACCATTGTCACTACTATTCCAATTAAAATGGCAGCGCCATGAGGGCAGGGCATTTCCTTTTTTGCCAGTCCTGGGCGTCCAGGGTCTGGTGCCTAGCATAGGCTAAATACACGGCATTTTTGTGAACAGTAGCCGGGGTTCCGGCTGTCATATTTAATGAGGAATTATAGTCTTATTATTGGGGGTGGGGGCGGGAGGGGGGGGGGTGTCACGGTACGTCAAGGGCGGGAGTCGAACCCGCCACCCCAGGCCCCGAGGGGTCTCCCCGGGTCCCCACTTCGGGCCGGTGGGGGTGGGCGGGGGCAGCCGAAGACGTGCGTGCGTGCGTGCGTGCGTGCGTGGGAGTCCACGGCGCGGGCGGCGCTCGCGCCGCGAGTGAGTGGTTCAGCCCGGCCCCGGCTCCTTGTGCTCGCCTCACGCCGGCCCGAGTTGGCGGCAGCGCTGGAGGCCCCCGGCCTGGGACCACCAAGAGGGAGCCGGGGGCAGGACGGGAGCGCGGCGGCGGCGGCGGCGGCGGCGGCGGCGGCGGCGGCGGCTGAGGCCCAGGCCAGGCCCCCTCCCCTCAGCCGCCCGCCCGCCTGCCCCGCCCCCACCGGCGGCGCCCGGCCCCTCCCCCGACCGCCAGACTAGCCTGGTGCGGGGGCCGCGCGCGAAGACATGGGGGAGAAGTTGGAGCTGAGGCTGGAGTCGCCCGTGGGAGCCGAGCCCGCCGTCTACCCGTGGCCGCTGCCGGTCTACGTGAGTGCCGCCCGTCCCCTCTTCCCGGACCCCCGCCCCTCTTCCCCCACGGCGCGCGCTGAGCCCACCGAGAAACGGAGCTACTCGAGTCGCCAGACCCTCTTTGGAGCCCCCCTTCCCGCCCCGCCGTGGTTCTCCGCGGCCGTTTCCAGCCCCCGCGCGCAGGGTGGGCAGAGGGGAGCCGGGGCCGGCCGGGGGCGCAGGCTCGGCCGCGGGGACCCCGCGCTTCCGAGGGGCGCCCGAGCCGGGCTGCCGTTGGCTCTGTAGGGCTGGGGACCCCGGTCCCCCCGGGCCTGGCCTGCCGGCGGACTTGCCCTTCCGTACTTTATGATCTGACACGTCGGGTTTCTTTTTCATGACCAGCTTTACCGGGCTTTACCTGACCAGCTTTACCAGCGTCCCCTGATAATGTGTTAGATATTCAAGTATTAGGGCCCGGTCCCATCCCTATGGAATCAGCAACTCTGGTGGGGCTCAGTGATCTCTGTTATAACAGGCCCTCCAGATGATTTTTATTCACCTTAAAGTTTGAAAATATCTGCATTGTCAGCTGGCCAAAGCGTCCACCAGCAGGTGAAGGGGAGTGGCGCCTGGAAAAGATAGGGACTAGCCGAGGTAAGTACAGTAGCATTTGCTGTGGTAGTAATGGAGAATGCCTTTTCTCCACTGGTTGGCACAGACTAGTATCTGGGAGCAGTGGCAGGGTTATTTAGGATGCTTTACATTGCAGTGTAGAGTGACCGCTGTCCTGGTCTGCCAGGGACTTCCCCTGTGTGAGCACTTAAAATCTCATCCTGGCAAACCCCTTAGCCTTGGGTTTGAAAAACTTAGGGCATAACATGAAATTTAGGGGAAACATGATCTAGGTTTCGGGCAAGTCGCAAGTGCTAATTAAAGCTAAGCAAGTATGGACAACATCTAGCCTTCTTTACCCCTTTGCGGGGAGGTAAATCTTGATTGGGTGAAAGGACTTATTGTTAAGAGATCTTTGTAGAAACATCCCCTTCTGCTTAGTCCGCTGGTTCTCCGTTCTGGCTAGACAATGGCATCGTCTGAGGAGATTTAAAATGATTTTATTGGTCTAGGATGACCAACCGTCGGTGTGAGGGTTTTTAAAAAGTGCTTCAGATGATTCTAATGTACAGCCAAATTTAGGTGCCACTGCTTAAGCTTTTGAACCGCTGCTACGTATTTTCACCTCATCTTCCTATGAGAATATCCAACTGTAGTTGAGATTTGTTTTTTTTCTTTTTCTTTTTTTAACTGTCTTATTATAAGATTTACTGTCTTAAATAAGATTGAATGTACAGAAAATCCTGCTAGTCCATCTGGTATAGCTGGATACCCAGAATACTATCGTTAAGATATGTACCATTTAAGTATTGTGACTGGCTTTTTTAAAATTAACATATGCATTAAATTAGTATTGATAGTATAGATCTCTTTCGAAGTTGTCATGTTGGGGAGCTATACCTCTAATCTGCTGCCATTGCTAAATATCTGGACACCTCTTATTAGGAATTGCTTTTAAAAATCTTTACGGATTAAAACCGAGATTGCTGTATTATTTGTACTGGGACCACAAAAACCTCACAAAGTTCCCCCGCTGTACCTTCTACCCCCGTCTCTAACCCTTGGCAATTTCTAATCTGTTCTCCATCGCCACAGTTTTGTTATTTTAAGAATAATATGTAAACATAATCATGAATTACTTAATCTTCGGAAATTGGCTTTTTAAAATTTTTCCCTCGGCATCATTCCCTTGAAGTTCATTTCAATTTTTGCATATATTAATAATTTGTTCCTTGTTGTTGCTCGGTAGTATCTATCGTAAGGTTTTATCACAATTTGTTTCAACATTCACCCATTGAAAGACACTTGGGTAGTTGCCAGTTTTTGGCTATTAGAAATAAAACTGCTGTGAACATTTCAGTGTAAGTTTCTGTGGGAACTTCATTAAGTTTTTGTTTCTTTTGGATAAATGCTCAAGAGTACAATTACTGCATTGTAGGGTGAATCTACTTTTAGGATTAAAAGAGACTGTCAAGCTGTTTCTCAGAGTGGCTAAACCATTTTATTTTCCCACCAGTGATGTGATGTAATTTTTCTACGTACTCGCCAGCATTTGCTGTTGTCACTATACTTTAATTTTAGTTATTCTCTGATATCTCATTATGGTCTTAATGTGCATTTCCCTAATGGCTAACGATGTTGAACATCTTTTCATGTGCTTCTTTGCCATGTGTATATTCTCTTCCATGAAATGTCTGCTCCTGTCTTCTGCCTATTTTCTAGTTGGATTTTTTTAAGTTGTTTGGAGAGTTCTTTGTATATTATAGATACAAGTCATTTGTCTCATGTGGGATTTTCAAATATGTTTTCCCACTGTGTAATTTGAGTTTTCATCCACTTAAAAGGATCTTCTATGAAGCATTTTTAACTCATTTTGATGAGATCCAATTTATCAGTTTTTGCTTTTATTGATCATACTTTCGGTGTCAAGTCTAAGAATTATTCACCTAGTTCTAGATGCCAAAGATTTTCTCCAATTTTTTTTTCTAAAAATGTCCTGCTTTTACGTTTAAGATTATGATCCACTTTGATTTAATTTTTGTGTAAGGTGTGTGAGGTTTAGGTTAAGGTTCATTTGTTGTTTGTTTGTTTTTGTCGAGGGATGTCCAACTGTTTGAGTACCATTTTTTGAAAAGTCTATTCTTCCTTGATAGCTTTTGCACTGCTGTCAAAAACAAGTTAAATGTATTTATGTCAGTCTATTTCTGGGTTCTCTGTTCCATTCCATTGATCTATGTATCTACCCTCCATCATTACTGCAAAATCTTGAAATTGGGTAGATTAATTCCTCCCATTTTAATCTTCCTTTACAAATTGTTTTAGCTATTCTTCAGCCTCTTCTTACCATATAAATCTTAGAATAAGCTTGTCTACATCCACAAAAACCTTGAGGGCATTTTAAGAGTAATTGTGTTAAGCCTCTTAACTTGGGGAGAATTGACATCTTTATTACGTTGTGTTTTCTAATCCATGAACAAGGTATGTCTCCCTATTTGTTTGGGACTTTTAAAATTTTCTTCATCAGCATTTTGTAATTTTCAGTATAGAGGTCCTATAAATGTCTTATTGGGCTTATATTTAAGTATTTATTTAGGTCAGTTGTAAATGGCATCACATATTTTTATTTAAGCTTCTACACATTTGTTATTAATATATAATTTGATAAAATTGTGTTGATCTTGTACTCTAAAACATTTACAAACTAATATTATTTCTCAAGCTTTTTGTGGATTCCTTGGTATTTTCTCCATTTAGATTATCATCTCGTCTTCAGATATAGACAGTTTTACTTTTCCTTATTCAATATAATAGGATATATTACTATGCAGCATTCAGTAGGATATATTCCTTCCTATTCAACATAGTAGGAATAGGCCTTTTATCTTTTAAATAAACTTTTTAAAAATTTAACTTTTAAATTTATGTATTTATTTATTTTTGCTTTATTTTCTTACTAGAACCTCCAGTAATATATTTAATAAAAGTGGTGAGAGCAGATATCGGTGCCTTGTTTCTGATCTTACAGAGAAAGCATTCAGTCTTTCACAGTTAAATATAATGTCAGTATAGGTTGCTTGTAGATCATCTTTATGAGTTTCAGGATGTTCCTTTTCTATTCCTAGTTTGCTTGGAGTTTTTTTTCTTCTTTTTTTAAAATCATGAATGGGATTGGATTTTGTCACATGCTTTCTCTGCATTAATGGATAGGATCACATGACTTTTCCCCCTTAATCGGTTGGATATGGTGGATTACATTGTTTGATTTTCAAATATTTAACCAACTTTGCATAACTGAAATAAATACCACTTGGTCATGGTATATTATTCTTTTTATATATTTCTGGATTTAATTTGCTAATATTTGGCTGAGGATTTTTACAGCCAATTTCATAAAAATTATTGGTCTGTAGTTTTCTTCTTTCTATACTATCCCTGTCTGGTTTTGGTATCAAGGTAATACTGGCTTCATAAAATTAATTAGGAACTGTTCCCTCTACTTCCGTTTCTTATCAAGTCATGTAAAATTGGTGTTAATTCTTTTAAGTCTTGGGTAAAAGTGAAACATCTAAGCCTGAGTATTTCTTTTGGGAGTTTTTAAATGAAAAATCAGTGTTTCTCATGGTTACAGGAAAATTGAGATTATCTATTTCATCTTGGCTGAGTTTTGGTAGTTTTGGGTGTAGAAGCATTGGTCCATTTCATCGACATTTTTGAATTTATAGTGTAGACTTGTTCATAATAACTTGTCCCTTATTAACCTGCAGGGTATGTCATGGTATCCCTGGTTGCATTTCTGATATCTGTGATTTGTGCCATCTCTCTTTTTATCTTTATCAGTCTTGCTACATCTTTATTGATTAGATTGTTTATTTCAAAGAACCAGCCTTTTGTTTCATTGATTTTTCCCCCCTATTTTCCTGTTTTCAGTTTCATGGATTTTTGTTTCATCTTTATTATTTCCTTCTTTCTGCTTGTTTAGTGTTTTTTTCTCTTCCGTTTTTACTATTTTAATATAGAAAATTAGATTATTGCTTTGAAATATTTTCTTTCCCAATTTAGTGCTATAAACTTCCCTTTCAGCATTGCTTTCACTTCATTCCACAAACTTTGATCTGTTATATCTCCATTTTCTTTTATTCTATGCATTTAAAAATTTTTCCTTGACTTGTGACCCATGAGCTATTTGGAATTGTGATGTTTAGTTTTCATGTGATTGAAGATTTTCCTGTTGTCTTTCTGTTATTGATTTCTAGTCTGATTCCATTATGGCTAGAGAACGTACTCTCTATGATTTTAATTCTTTTAAATCTGCTGATTTTTTTTATCACCCAGTGTATGGTATATGAGTGAATGTTCCATGGACACTTGAATATGTATTCTGCTTTTATTGAGTGTGTTCTTTAAATGTCAGTTATATCCTGTTGATTGATGATGTTTTCAGTTCTTCCATATCCTTGCTGATTTTTCTCTCTGGTAGTTCTATAAATTGCTGTGTTGAAGTCTCAAATAATAATTGCGGATTTAAAATTTTCTCCTTTTACCTTTTTCAGTGTTTGCTTCATGTGTTTTGAAGTTCTGTTGTTTGGTGCACACACATTTAGTATCACTAGGTCATCTAGGTGGATTATTCCTGTTATCTTTATGTAATGACCCTCTTTGCCCCTAATAATTTCCTTTGCTCTGAAATCTACTTTATCTGATATTAATATAGCCATTCCTGCTTTTTCTGATTAATGTTCATATGATATATCTTTTTCATCCTTTTACTTTGAACTACCTATATCATGATGTTTAAAGTAAGCTTCTTTATAGACAGTATATAGTTGGATCATGCTTGTGATTTTTTCATCTACTCTTCCAATCTCTGTTTTTGACTTGGTTATTTAGATCATTTACAGTTAATGTAATTATTGCTATGTTAAAGATTAGGTCTACCATTTTATTTTTTGTTTTGTCTTTTACCTTAGTTTCTCAATCCTGTGTTTCTCTTATTTTGCCTTCTTGTGGGTTACTTAAACATTTTTTGGTAAGTCCATTTTAATCTAATTTATTTATAATCATTTGTGTATACTGTTTGTATAGTTTTCTTAGTGGTTGCTTTTGGCATTACACTATACATATGTAACTTACCATAGCCTACTGGAATCAGTGTTTTATTACTTCAAGTGAAGTTTCGAAATTTTACTTCCATTTAGGTCTCTTAATATTCCCCAGTTTTAAAATATGATTTTCTGTAGTATTTCCTTTGTATACATTGAGAACCACATCAGATGGTGTCATAATTTTTGCTTTGACCGTCATATAGAACTTAAGAAACTCATGAGGCTAATGATAGTCTCTTATATTTACCCCATTTGTTTTCACCCATTCCATTGTTCCCCTTTTCTTTCTGAAGTTCCCAGTCTTCTGTTATTGTTTTTTTATGTTTTCATAACAGTAGGCGATATCTGAGCTTTCCAGTGCCATTGGATATGAGTTTCAGGAAACACTGAGCCTGGCTCACTTCATGCTACTGAGTTGGACGGTTTGTATATGTTGGGCCTGTTGGCACAGCAGATGCTAGCAGATTAGACTAATGTTGATGGGACTAGTGCCACAGGAGGATGCATTCCCATTCAGGCTATGCTGCTGCTACAGTAGATCAAATCCCCCTCTACCCCAAGTGTGGGGCAGTGACCTGCTGCTGTCACTGCTTCTTTATTAGGCTGCTTTTGCCTCAGGTGTGTGGTGGGATCCCTTGGAAGCTGCTGCTGCTGTCAATCACAAGGTTAAATTCATTTTAGAAATACTTAAATATAAATATTGTGGCTCACGGGCTCTAGAGCACAGGCTCAGTAGTTGTGGCGCATGGGCTTAGTTGCTCTGCAGCATGTGGGATCTTCCCGGACCAGGGCTCAAACCCGTGTCCCCTGCATTGGCAGGCGGATTCTTAAGCACTCCACCACCAGGAAAGTCCCCTACAGATCTTATTTAGTCTTCAGAATGGCCCCATGCCGAGGTTGGCATCAAGTGAGAGGACCTGCACTCAGAGGTGAAGATGCTTCTCACCTGCCTGGCATCTTGTAAACAGTGATGGCTGAACTGAAATCGACCTTACAGAGTTCGGGTCTGCCACTCTCCAGAGCTCAGGCCCTCGGTCACTATCTGAGCTGATGATGTAAACAGATGAAACACCTTAGGAGACAGCAGTAGAGTTCAGGTTAACTAGTGCTGAAACTTCCATTTATGAAGTGGTTATTTTCTTCCTGAAATAGCTACTTCTTGCCAGGACAAAGCAGCACGATTAATTTCCCCCAAGAAGTGGTTTCGAAAAAGCCCTCACCCTCTCTCCACCTTCTCTTTCTCCTTTGTTGCCTCCCACCTTTCTTCCTTTACTCTTTATTTCTTTTCTTTATGTGTTTTCCCCCATCTCCCTCTGTCAAAATAGCAGTAAGGGCAACAGCAAAAAAGAATGAAATAAAACCGACCCCAGTTTAATTCATGAAACCGCAGAGTGCTAGGCTTAAATGAAACATTAGATTTTTATCTATCCCAGTCCTTTTGTTTTGCCAATCAGGAAACCCAGGAGCATTAGCACAAAGAGTTGGTGAAAACCACCCAGGTTGTTGGCTACCATAGGAGCCAGAGTCTAGGGCGTACTGACCATGGGTGGGGTGTGGGGACCATCTGACTCCGGGGTGTCATGAATATGAATCGAGTCTAAGCATCTTATCAGGGATAAGTGGGTAATGAAGGCAGGTGACAAGAAAGAGACTGACTGGGTTATTGCTTAAATTAGTTATTTAGGGAATGTTTCTTTGAGGAAGTGATTTGAAGAAGTGATTGGTTTTGAGAAAGAAAGAGCCCCTGTGAGGATCAGGTGGAAGAGCGTTCTCAGCCGAGAAGGAACAGCATTCTTGGCAGAGGGAACAGCATGGTAATCAACAGGGGCGGGAAAGAACACAGCAGGTTCCAGAATCAGCCAGAGGCCAAGGTAGGCAGAGAGAGAGGTGGGCAGGAATCAGGGTTTTATTTTACGTGTAATGGGAAGCTCTGGTAGGTTTTGACCACGTCCGATTTGTTTTAAGATCATTCCAGCCTCTTTATGGCGAATGAATTATCCAAGTCATAAGTGGGAGAGTGGAAGCAGGGAGACGAATTTGGAGGCTGCCACCGTCCAGGAAGTTGGCGGTGCTGGCTTACATCAGACGAGGACAGTGGAGATGCAAGAACGGGGGTGGGGGGTGGATTGGGATTTATTCTGAAGATAAAACCTAACAGGTCAGCTAATGAACGTGGGGAGTGAGGGAAAAGAAGACTCAAGGAGAACTCAAAGGCCATTTAGGGGATAGTATACTTAGTTTCTATAATGTAGGACAGCAGTCCCCAACCTTTTTGGTGCCAGGGACCGGTTTCATGGAGGACAATTTTTCCATGGACTGGGGCGGTGTGGGAGGGAGATGGTTTTGGGATGATTCAAGCGCATTACATTTATTGTGCACTTTATTTCTATTATTATTACATTGTAATATATAATGAAATAATTATACAACTCACTATAATGCAGAATCAGTGGGAGCCCTGAGCTTGTTTTCGCTTGTCGCTCACTGATAGGGTTTTGATTTGAGTCTGAAAGCAGTTGATTTATTATGGTCTCCATGCAGTCAAACCTGTCTGCTAATGATAATCTTTATTTGCGGCCACTCCCCACTGCTAGCATCACCACCTCAGCTCCACCTCAGATCATCAGGCATTAGATTCTCATAAGGAGCACGCAACCTAGATCCCTCACATGCGCAGTTCACAGTGGGGTTCACGCTCCTATGAGAATCTGATGCCACCGCTGATCTGACAGGAGGCGGAGCTCAGGTGGTAATGCAGGTAATGGGGAGCGACTGTAAACACAGATGAAGCTTCGCTCGCTCGCCCGCCACTGCTCACCTCCTGCTGTGTGGCCCAGTTCCTAACCGGCCATGGACCGGTACTGGTCCGTGGCCTGGGGGTTGGGACCCCTGACTTAGGTGAATGAATACATTCTATATAGTATATTTCCTTAAATTATTCAAAACTATGAAAGGAAAGGAACTAGTTAATGCACAGAAAGATGAAGTGACCGGGGTAATTGAAACCATCATGTCATCACATTACCTTCATGCTCTAAACCTGTCCTAAACCCCCACTGCAGGACAGAGTCCCTCTTGTTACTGTCATTCAAGTCACCCAAACTGGCCTCAGTCTTTTTTTTCTTTGTCTTTTTCTTCTAGCGTCTACTCCACCGATGAGTCTTACGCTCTGTCTCCCTCTGTGGGACACCGCCTTCTGGCCTGTGCTTTTCTCAAAGATCCAGCCATTTGGGAATTCCCTGGTGGTCTAGTGGTTAAGACACTGTGCTTCCATTGCCAGGAAGAGGTGCGAGTTTGATACCTGGTCGGGGAACTAAGATCCCACATGCCGTGCGTCATGGCCAAAAAACCCGAAAAAACAGCAACAACAAAAGATCCAGCCATTCAGGGATTAGCTGAACCATGAACAGTCCATTTTCTGATGTTCCTTATGTGCCATTTACTTGGCACTTCCTGTGGCAAATGTAGGATTTCCAGGTGCCTCTTCCGTGCGGTTTCTCTAACTGGAATTCAGATTCCTTGAGACTAAAGATAACCTCTGAGGCTGTTTTCCTCTTTGTGACTAGAAAGCATCTAGTTCAGTATTTTATACAGCAGAGGAATTGACTTTTTTTTTTTTTGTCTTTTTGCTTTAGCGTGAAATCCTTTCAACTGCCATTACTGTAAAATTCTTATTTGTAGCATTTTGTGTAAACAGTAGGAGTATAGCTATATGCTCTGTGATTATTTTCTCAGCGTGAGGAGAGCATTCCAGGGGTGAAGTCATGGCCCACCAGTGATACACCCAGTGTCCCGTCCATCACCGTCGTGGCCCTCGTGGGCGTCTGTGCGCTGCTGGGACGAGTGTTAGCATGAGCACCCACAGAAACAGAGGGCTCAGGTGGGCAGCTGTGTTGAGTAGACTGTTCGCGGGAGAGCAGCGGGGTACTGATCCCCGCCACACACAAAGGGGGGAAGGGACTTCCCACTGCCACATCCCCACTCCTGGCAGAAGGTATAAGGCCCCGAGCGTACAAAATTACAACACGTAAATGCACCATCTAACTTTTAAACATACCTATGTCATTTAATTAAATTACTAGAGTCAGCTGGCTACAAGTTAAAATGGATTTGGACTAAATAATCAGAAACCATCTCATTGCTCTAGTAAGAAATCATTTCATAGTCATGAGATTTCACGTCAAGATATGGCAAGCAACTCCAGCCACCAGTCACTGGAGGTGCTGCAACAGTGGCCTGTGGGCCTTCTTGCCCCAGAGGGTTGGCCGTGGCACTGTCACCACCTGGTGTTCCGCTATCAAGGTTCTACTTTTTTGAGCCTTGAAGGCTTTTGCTGACATCTTCACATTCTGGTAGAAATATTCAGAGCCAGGTGGTAGGCAGGCACTGTTAACACATAGGGGTCAACACTTTGTACCTGTTATGGGTCGGCTTCAGGGATGGGATGAGGATGAAAGGGTTATCTGGGCACAGACGCGGTGGCAGATGAGCATCCTAAGGAAGAGGAAGGAAGGATTCAGCTTTGCCGTGTTGAGAAGAGGCCCGGCTCTAAAAACTTCCACCCTGGATTTGAGAGCTGAGTTTAATTTTTCATGAAACAATTGCCCACTTATATTAAAAACGATTCCCCAGCAGGCTCTTTGGCATTCCGAAGCTCTCAGCACACGCGAAGCATTGGGTAACTGAGAAATACCTAGCACTGGGATTCTTCTAGACGGATCCCTCAGCTTGCCGGATGAAGCCCATCTCCCCCCACCCCTTCAAGCCTCGGTGGTGGGATAAAGCATTCCTTCCACCTTTTCCCCATAGGAACGTGCTCTGTCCAGATTCTTCAATTTCTTTCTTCTCACTCCTTCCTTATCTCCATGGAGATTTCCTGTCTCTGACCACTTGTTCTTTTTCTTGACTCTGTAGCCCATTAATCTCTCCACACCTGGCCTGTACTTCACTTCTTCCCGGAACCATCTGTGACTATAGCGCGAGCCATACTGATCTTCCCTTAGTAAATTTATCAAATGTTTATTGAGACGATTAAGTCCTGGCCATTGTGCTGAGGATTAGAGAGAAAACCACACAAGAGCAGGCCATTTCCCTCCCAGAGCCCCTGACTAAACAACTCCTTGGTGACATCGTTAGAGGTGCATCCTTTCTTAACACTATGCCGCTGTGTATTCCCAAGGCCGGCGTCACGTTTAATGGGGAGATACTAGAAGTATTGCCATTGAACGCCAGGAACAGACAAGGAACAAGAAATGGACACATTGATCACGCCGACAGGACCAGTACCCAAGAGGTGGAGGGCCCGAAGGATTCCTTGAGCAGCGGTGCTGAGTAGCAAACCTCAATACAGAGGGCCCTGGACGTACTCGTGAGCAAAGACCTGTAACCCAGGGTAAAAATGGAACCTAAACATACAAAAAGATTTTCGACTTGATTAAAAATTGGCAAAGCGCAAATTACTCTGAACTATTATTATTTTTCTTAATCTTTCAAATTGTCACAAGATCCGGAAGTTTAATAACACACTTTTGATATGGCCATGGGTGTAAAAACAGGAGCTGATGCATTGCCGGTGGGTGTACGAACAGGTACTGCTCGGATGGGGCTAATTTGGCTGGGTCTATTAAAATAACAGAATGTCTATATAACCTTTGGCTCAGGAGTTTCACTCGGAGGAATGTATCCTACAAATAGGCTTGAACACATGAGAAATGATGTACGGAGAGGGTTATTTATTGCAGCAAGTTTGTAAAAGCAAAATATTTCCTGCAACCCAAATGTTCACCATTAGGAAACAAATTATGTAACTTCTGACATTCCATCCGCTGGAATAATGCAGCTATAAGGAGCGGCCAGGTAGCTCTTCGTGACTAGTATAGAAAGATCTCCAAGGTCTCGAGTTATGAAAAAAAGGCTGACGGAGACAGTATGGTAGGAAATAAGAGTTCGTCTTTGCACCTGCCTTTGTGCTGTGTTAGGAGGTAACACAGCGCCTATAACAGAGACCCACACATGGGAGTGTCTCTCTCATCCGTAGCGGTGCAGGGTTAGCAGGAGGCCCCCCTCCACGTGCCGAGCTCTTGCCATGTTGTGGCGCTGGTGTCCCTAGGACTGCGGAATTTCCTGCATCGAGCTGGGTGAAGGAGTCACATGGATTTCTTAGCACCTGGCCAAGAAGTAACACACATCACTTCCCTGAAAAGATACAAGGAACCAGTAATAGCCATTACCTTGGAGGTGATGGTGGTGGGTGCGCTACTAGGAAGATGAAGGACATGGACCAGAAGGAAACTTTTCATTTTATACCTTTTTTATTTATTTTTACAACTTTGAGCCATTTTGTCCATTCATAAGATAAAAAGAGATAGTTGCGAGTTAGTGGGCTTGAAAACACTAAGGACCCAGGGCCGTGGGAGCACAGAAGAGGGATAGCTCCTCCACCTGGCTGGGCTGGGGAGTCCTTCGAAGTTTACTTCATTACGTGATGCTCAGTTGAGGTCCTGAAGGTAAAGTGGCTGTTAACCAGGTCAAGTCTGGAGGGAATGAGAAGGGTGGGGGTGGGGAAGCAGGTGGAGAGATGGTTGGCAGGAAGGGAGCGGGCGCTGAGAAGGGGAGTCTGTCTCAGGTGGAGTGAGGAGCGTCTGTGAAGGCACAGAGGCGTGTTGAGCAACCCGCGCTTGCATCCGGCCATGCTGTGCGGTGGGCGCTGTAGCTCTGGGGAGGTGTGGGGCAGAGCGGGGCGTGCATTGCAGTGCAGGTGTTAGAGGCTGGGTCTTCTCCAGCGTCCTGTGCGATGATGAGTTCAAAAGCAAGGGAACGGCATGGTCAGATCTAGGCAGCAGCACACAGGACGAATGGGAAAGGAGACTGGACGAATGTTGAGGTGGCCGTGCTGTGATCTAGGAAGCAATGCATCTCTCCCTGCAAAGCGAGTATGGCACTTAACTAATGCAACGCAGTTAGGTATTATCTTTTATGTATGTCTATCAGTACCTCCAATCAGATTGCAATTGCTCTGAGAACCCCTTTATTTACACTTATAGCACCATGACATAAATGCTTATTGGTTGGGCTTCCCTGATGGCACAGTGGTTAAGAATCCGTCTGCCGATGCAGGGGACACGGGTTCGATCCCTGGTCCAGGAAGACCCCACATGCCAAGAAGCAACTAAGCCCGTGCACCACAAGTCCTGAGCCTGCACTCTAGAGCCCTCGAGCCACAACTACTGAAGCCCGTGTGCCTCGAGCCCGCGCTCCACAACAAAAGAAGCCACCGCAATGAGAAACCCGTGCACCGCAACGAAGAGTAGCCCCCGCTCGCCGCAACTAGAGAAAGCTCGCACGCAGCAACGAAGACCCAATGCAGCCAAAAACAACCAAAACCAAACAAACAAAAAACTTATTGGTTGATTCTCTTTTGTTTTAAATAAACCTTTAATGGAATATATGTATAGAAAAGTGCTCAAGTCCAAGTGCATAGCCTTATGAATTATCACCAAGTGAACACACATGCATTAATTGGTTGATTATTCTGTTTCTTCCTTGTTAAAATTATGGTTAGACCCAGTGTTTTTTTTTTTTTTAACATCTTTATTGGAGTATAATTGCTTTACAATGGTGTGTTAGTTTTTGCTTTATAACAAAGTGAATCAGTTATACATATACATATGTCCCCATATCTCTTCCCTCTTGCATCTCCCTCCCTCCCACCCTCCCTATCCCACCCCTCTAGGTGGTCACAAAGCACCAAGCTGATCTCCCTGTGCTCTGCGGCTGCTTCCCACTAGCTAGCTATTTTACGTTTGGTAGTGTATATATGTCCATGCCATTCTCTCACTTTGCCCCAGCTTACCCTTCCCCCTCCCCGTGTCCTCAAGTCCATTCTCTAGTAGGTCTGTGTCTTTATTCCCGTCTTGCCCCTAGGTTCTTCATGACCTTTTTTTCCTTAGATTCCATATATGTGTGTTAGCATACAGTATTTGTTTTTCTCTTTCTGACTTACTTCACTCTGTATGACAGACTCTAGGTCCATCCACCTCACTGCAAATAACTCAATTTCGTTTCTTTTTATGGCTGAGTAATATTCCGTTGTATATATGTGCCACATCTTCTTTATCCATTCATCTGTTGATGGGCACTTAGGTTGCTTCCATGTCCTGGCTATTGTAAATAGAGCTGCAGTGAACATTTTGGTACATGACTCTTTTTGAATTCTGGTTTTCTCAGGGTATATGCCCAGTAGTGGGATTGCTGAGACCCAGTGTGTTTTACACACCCTCCCCACTTTGTCCTGGCCATGTTTAATCTGTGATGTACACACATACCCTAATTTCCATACTGCCAGCTTTAATCATTGTTCTTTGAGACGTCTTTGGGAAATATAAATCAGGTGGATTGTTGGAATAATATTTCTATTTTAAGTTATTTTAAATCTCACTTTATTTTGTCAGTTTGTTTGTTTACTATTAGATGTGCATTAAATGGTTATAAGTGAAAAAAATTGACCCCAGTCTGGAAAGAGTATTGGCATGGTGCATAGCCAGAAATTTTTTTCTTTTCCATCATTTCATAATGTTGGTAAAGGCTGAAAGTAATCCCAACTATTGCAAGGGTTTAGGTGTACTTTTCTTGCCACTGAATTTTCACATTTTCCTCCCAGTCCCAATTTCCTTTGTTCCCTTTTGAAGTAAGAGCCAATTGCTCGGAACATTTTATGAATTTTTCTTTGGCCTCGTTCATTACCATTTGTGCTTTTGTCTACTAGACTGTTAATATTCAGGGCCCCAAATCTCTCCATTATCTAAATGAGTGATCTCATTAATTAATCTAAGACTTTTGTTGAGCACGTATGTGCTGAATTTAAATTGGAGGTGGGGTAGATAATTTGGATATTTAGAAGACCTATTTACAATTTGGTTACTAATTTTCTTCTGTAAAGTTTTAAGTCAGGAAGTGAAAGTTCTAGTTTGATAAGCAGAGTCAAATAAAAAAATAAATTTAAGGTTTGCATGAAGTAGATAAAAATAATTAACTAAATGTTCATTTTGATTTATATTTATTTATTCCTCTTGGAACTTGGAAGAAATGAAAGGGAGAATTATTCATTGGGAATTTAAGTTAGTATTATTCATCTAGGAGGGGCATGGTGCCCTGTGGGAGTTTTCCGTTTTTACATGTGTATGCTTTTTTTCTGTATTTTTGAGTTTGCTTTTCTAGTTATCATTTAAGATTTCCTTTCTTTTCACTTGTAAAGACTCTTGTGTATCCTGAATGTGTCAGAGTAGTTGTTTCCAGCCTCTGCATTACCCAGAACCTTTGTAATTACTTATTTTAGTCCCATGCCTCTGTGTGTGAATGAGTTTATGTTCCGTACAAACTTGTGCTTTATGAAAAACATCCTGTAGAGATTGACAGCCATGTAAGTGATCATGCATTAGCTTCTGGAAATTTTAGATCCCAATTTGTGATCGACTTAAAGCCACTATTCAGGAACATCTTTTGAGGCTTATCCCTGGCTTAGCTGTATGTACCCAATCTTATTTTTCTTTCTTCTTTAGCACCAGTTTTTGTTTTTGTTTTTTTTTTGGTGGGGTGACAGGAAGAGTCAGGTTTATTGAGGTATAATTTAAGTAAAACTCACCATCTACAATGTACAATTCTGTGAGTTTTGACAAATGCATAAAGTTGTATAACGACTACCAAAGTCAAGATACAGAGTAATTCATCACCTCCGCAAATGTTCTAGTGCCCTTTATGGTTGACCGCCACACCCCACCCCAACCCCTGGCAACCACTGATCTAGTTGTTCCTATGGTTCCTCCTTTTCCAGAATGACACATAAGTGGACTCATTCAGCATGTAGCCTTTGGGTCTGGTTTCTTTCACTTAGCACAGTGCATTGGAGATTCACTTATAGTGGATGTATCAGTAGTTCATGCCTTTGTCTTGTTGAGTAGTGTTCCATTGTATGGATACATCACAGTTTATCCAGCCATCAGTTGAAGAACATTTGGGTTATACCCAGTTTTTTGATATTATATATGAAGCTACTACAAATATCTGTGTTCAGATTTTTGTGTGAACATAAATTTTCATTCCTATTGGGTAAAATACCTAGGAGTGTGATTATTTGGGTTGAATGGTAAATGGATATTTTAACTTTAAAGAAATGTTTTTGAATGAGGCTGCATTCCTACTAGCAGTCTATGAGAGTTCCAGTTACTCCACATCCTTTCCTCGTCAGCAATGGCATTGTCTCTCTCTCTCTCTTTTTTTTTTTTGGCTATTCTAAGAAGTATATAGTGATATCTCACTGTGTTTTTAATTTGCATTTTCCTAATGACTAACAATGTTGGACATCTTTTCACGTGCTTATTTTACATTTATATATCATCTTTGGTGAAAGTATTCAAATCTTCTGCTCAATTTTTAAAAATACTGGATTGTTTATATTCTCATCATTGAGTTTGAGAATTCTTTGTATACTTTGGATACAGGTTCTCTATCAGATATGTATATTGCAAATATTTTCTCCAAATCTGTGGCCTGTCTTTACTTTCCCTTTGTAAGTAATAAGTAATTTATGGGAAATTACTCTTGAGACTGTGTAAATATTTTGTTCCTTATCAAACTTTTGCCCCCTGGTTTTGGCACCTATTGATTTTCTAACTCCATCATTCCTTCTATAGTTTTTGGTTGGTATTTGATGCTAAGGAAGAGCTTCCCCTTCTTTCCTTTATTCTTCTCCTCCCTTCTTCCTTCTTTCCCCTTCCCTCCATTGTGGAGTCACAGCCCATCAATCATCCCAGCCAGCACAGTAATTCCCCTCTTTGCCTGTTGATTCAGAGGCAAGAGGAGTCCAAAACATTATATATGCTTCTCAGCAAACGAAGCTTCTGGTTGCCAAAATTTGATATTGTCAGTCTTCTTAACTCTGCCCTTCTAGTGGTTATGAAGTGGTATCTCAAAGTGATTTAATTTATATTTGCATGATGACCAACGGTATTGAGCCCTTTTAATGTGCTTATTGGCTAGTCATATTTCTTCCTTTGTGAAGTGTTCACATTTTTTGCCCATTCTTTTATTGGGTTGCTTCCTTTTAAAAATTGATTTGTAAGAGGTTTTTTGTTTTGTTTTTTTAATGTATACATAAACGGGATATAGACCTTTTTCAAATTTGTTTCTTTTTTTCTTTTCCCATTTGGTTATAAGTTTTTTCTAGCATTTGTTGAAAAGACTTCCTTTTCCTAATAAATTGCTTTGCTATCTTTGTAGAAAGTAAGTTGAGCACATATAAGTGTATTTCTGGATCCTCTATTCTGTTTCATGGATTTAGTCTTATGCCAGTACCACACTGTGTTGATTACCATGGCTGTATAATGAGTCTTGAAATTAAGCAGTGTAAGTCCTTGAACTTCTTGCTTCTTTCTCAAGATGTTTTGGGTATTCCAGTTTTTTCACATTTCCATATACATTTTAGAATCAGCTTGTCAGTTTCTTTAAAAAGCCGATGGGGGGCTTCCCTGGTGGCGCAGTGGTTGAGAGTCTGCCTGCCAATGCAGGGGACACGGGTTCGGGCCCTGGTCTGGGAGGATCCCACATGCCGCGGAGCGACTGGGCCCGTGAGCCACAATTGCTGAGCCTGCGCGTCTGGAGCCTGTGCTCCGCAGCAAGAGAGGCCGCGGTGGTGAGAGGCCCGCGCACCGCGATGAGGAGTGGTCCCCACTTGCCGCGGCTGGAGAGAGCCCTCACACAGAAACGAAGACTCAACACAGTCATAAATAAATAAATAAATAAATAAAAGAACGTGAATTTCTTAAAAAAAAAAAAAAAAAAGCCGATGGGGATTATTATTAGGATTGCATTGACTCCATAGATCAATTTGGGGAGAATTAACATCTGCAATACTGAGTCTTCCAATCCATGAACTGACGGTATCTTTCCATTTATTTAGATCTTCTTTAATATCTTTCAGTCATATTATATAGTTTTCCACTTAGTGGCCTTGTATATCTCTTATTTATTTATTCTTAAGTACTGGTTCTTTTTTGACGTTATTCCAAATGGACTTGTTTCAAAATTCCATCTTAAAACTGTGTGATGTGAGTGTATCTAATGTCATTGATTCTTTTAGCTAAATGACCTTGTATTTTATGGTCATTTATGGATCTTGCTAAATTCACTTATATATTCTAGTAGTTATTTTGTAGATAGGATTTGTTATATAGTTAATCACGTTGTCTAGGAATAAAATTAGTTTTAATTCTTCCTTTTCAATTTTAGTAAGTTTAATTTCCTTTTCTTATTGCACTGGCTAAGACCTCACAATATTGAATAGAAGGTGTGAGATTAGGCATTCTGGCCTTTTCTAATCTGAAATGCTTTGTACTTTGTTTATCCCACAGCTCAGAGAGGTCTTATTGACATTCTGTTTTATCATTGATCTCAGCATCATATTTAATTCCTTTATATCATTTACCATGAATTAGTTATTTCATTTGTTTACTACTTTGTTGTCTGCCCCTTACACAAACCCATAAGTCTCTTATGGGAAAAACTCTGTCTTCACCAACATATAGCACGGTGACTCTTAGTAGACACTCAGTAAATGCTTTGTCAAATGAGTAAATTTTGGTAGGAACTTTTTGCAGTTATGCAGTCTATCCTCCTTCCCAGTGTTTGAATCTCCGTGGTAAAACCTAGGACAGGTATTATTTCTTACAAGATTTTTTTCATATTTTTTTCCCTCTTTTTAATTTTTTAGGTGGTTATATTTCAGTTTCCCATAGAAACCACGTATATTTAATGCTTTCAAAAGTTCTTAATTGGTCTTTTATAAAAGATAATACAGGGCTTCCCTGGTGTCGCGGTGGTTGGGAATCTGCCTGCCAATTCAGGGGACATGGGTTCGAGCCCTGGTCTGGGAGGATCCCACATGCCGCAGAGCAGCTGAGCCCTTGAGCCACAACTGCTGAGCCTGCGCGTCTGGAGCCTGTGCTCCGCAACAAGAGAGGCCGCGATAGTGAGAGGCCCGCACACCGCGATGAAGAGTGGCCCCCGCTTGCCGCAACTGGAGAAAGCCCTCGCGCAGAAACGAAGACCCAACACAGCCAGAAATAAATAATAAATAAATTTTTTAAAAAAGATAATACAATTCTTTCTACTAATTTTTGCAAAATATTTTAGTGGCAAATTGGGATAGTTTGCCTTTCCTGGATGTTACATACACTCGGAAGTTAATCAGTATTCAGGCAGTTTGCAGTGGTTCAAATATAGAAACAAGGGTAAACACATTCCACAGTTACCTAGTAAGCAGGTGTTGGGTCACTACTTTTTTTTTTTTTTTTTTTTTTTTTTAAAGATTTATTTATTGATTCATTCATTGATTGATTGCTATGTTAGGTCTTCGTTTCTGTGCGAGGGCCTTCTCTAGTTGCGGCAAGTGGGGGCCACTCTTCATCGCGGTGCGCGGGCCTCTCATTATCGCGGCCTCTCTTGTTGCGGAGCACAGGCTCCAGACGCGCAGGCTCAGTAATTGTGGCTCACGGGCCTAGTTGCTCCGCGGCATGTGGGATCTTCCCAGACCATGGCTTGAACCCGTGTCCCCTGCATTAGCAGGCAGATTCTCAACCGCTGCGCCACCAGGGAAGCCCGGGTCACTACTTTTTATTCTTTGAAATCTGGAGAAATTGCACCGATGAAGTGAACCAGTTAGGCAAATTATTTCCTTATTTTTGCCCTTTAGCTTTTGTTCTAATCTGAGTAATCCTTCTTATTTTTTTTTTATGTAATTTAAGTCTAATGAAGGTAAATTGCATTCAGCCTGGAACACAATGATCTACGATGTATCCAAAAGGCAAAATATCTTTCTTCTGGCTGCTCCATTTTAACAGCTGCTGTGATAGAAAGTAATGCTTCAGTTTATGTATAGACACGAGGAAAATACTGGTTTTTCCCCCCTATACGATGTTCCAAATAATTCTTTGGCTTATTTTACACATTGATGATGGAAATTGCATTAAAGAAGTAGGTAACAACATATTAAGTTGGATGTTTATTCATTCAACTCCCTTTCTTCATCTTCCTCCTTCTTTCTTTCCCCTCCCTTCCAATTTACAGGTGGAGATTTCAACAGTCCTCCACCGATAATGGAGAGAATAAATAGACATTCAGTAAGATTTAGAGGACCAGGACAACCCTATCAACCAACTTGGCCTAATTGCCTTTTTATTTTATTTAATGAAACACTCCACCCTATATACTGTTTTTCTTTTTTTTTTCAAGTACCCTTGGAACATTCACCTAGAGGGACCAAGTTTGGGACCAAAACCAAGTTTCAATAACTTTAAAAGCATTGGAAGTCCTACTGAATGTGTCCTCTGACCACAACAGAATTAAACAGAAATCAATATCCCAAAAATACCTGAAAAAAAACCTCCCAAATATCTGGAAATTAAACTACACATTCCTGAATGACTCATGAGCCAAAGAAGAAATGACAAGGGAAATCGGAAATTACTTTGAAATGAATGAGAACTAAAGTCAACCTTTCTCTTATTTAAAATAAAAATATTAACATGCAAATTGGTAGAGATTCACATCTTCAGTTCTTCCTACTCATCTGCTTCTTGAATTCCCTACTCCCTCCATATGTTGGCCTCGCTGCAGTTCCTTGACAATATGAGCACGGCCGTGCTCCTGCTGGAGCTGTGCACCCAGCCCCTGTTAGTCTGGTCTTGCCTATTTAACCAAGTAGTCCAAATACCTTTCTTATAGTTGCACTGAACAAACATTTACCGTTTTCAAAGGTTATGTTCCTGGAAGCATGGAGGGGAATTTATGGGGCAACAACAGACAAGCTCAAGTTATATAACTCTTATGTTAACTTGAATGAAAATCTTGTCAAAGCTGCTTCCTTCCTGTCCTACCTGGGGAGTTCTGATCTACCTTTGCCCAACATTTTAGACTTTTTGTGAGTCTTTCTTCACTTTTTTTTTTCTGTGACTTCTGTCTCTCCTAACAATCCTTTAATTGTTTAGACCTTCTCATTGCTTTTGACTTTTCGTAGTCTTCCAGTATCTCTGCCCTCAGTCTGGTGTCAGCTTGTCCTCTCCAGCTTCATTCATTCACTGAGGCTTGACTAGGTGCGAGGCATTGAGCTGGCCACTGGGTTTGGTACTGGGGTGGGAGACTTGTAAATCAGATAATTAACCAGGGTGAGCACTTTGGCAGAGGCATGTTGGAAGGGCCATGCAAACAAACATTCTTTCAACACATATTTATTGGCCTCCCACTGTGTAACAGGCACTGTGCAATGGGGGTGGTATCCCGGGCAGAAGGTACTGATTGCTTGAAGATGAGGCGTGGAGTTGTGAAGGAGAAAAGCACCATCTGGGAATGGGTGATCTGCTCTGGCACGAAGTATTTGGTAGGGACTTGGAGGGACTTGAGCTAATAAGTGGTGAGAGAAAAGGCTACAAAGGTTAGGAAAGTACTTCTTTTTTTTTTTCTTAAGGGAGTTTGAGTTCTGTTTCTGTGGGCGTAGCATTTATTAGCTCCATGGTGACTCTTACCAACTTCTGTATTACCTGTATCTCTGATTTCTTTGGTTAATCTTCCACTTGTTCTGGTGACCAGTAGCACTAAGTGGTGGTAACCACTAGCACTGTTAATTGTGCATTTTTTAAAAGTGGGAGGGGGGTTGCCAAGAGAGAAGGAACCTCAAAGCAAGGAACCAGGTGTGTGATTCTTTACTTTACCTGGGTTATTTCCTTTTAGGCATTAAGTAGCCTCTTGAAACCCCCTTTTGTATTTTAAGGGTAGGGGAGGAAGAGGTTGAAACAAATGAATTTGAAAACACCCTGTGGAATAAAATTTACATTCATCGCCCACCCTGAAATTTTTTATTCTTTTTCTTTAGGTTTCTTGCTATTTAAAGATTCTTTTTTGAATGAAATTAATGAAGCTGTACCTCAGATGAAGTTTTATGAAGAGGTAAGAAGTGACTGTTTTATCAGTGCTTTTATTTCAAAAGCATATTTAAACTGTACTTTGGAAATATTAAGACTACTAGATATCTTAGAAATTCGTCAAAAGTAATTAGTACTGCAAGATATAGTTTACTAGAGATGCTGACAACAACTATAAAAATCATATTTTTAAAGCTCTATAGTGTTCTGGAATCAGTGAGGAAGAGTTGGACTAAAGTTCCAGAGGAGGAAGAATCATTCAGAGGTGCATTGAGCATTACCAGCCATTTTATTTTCTGCAGAAGCTTGCTGATTCTGGACACAGAAGCCGAGGCAGGGGGCTGCTACTGGGTGAAAGAGAAACTAGCAAAGTTTTATGGTCACACATTACTAGAGTGACAAATTGGAGACTTGGTGGGAAAGGGTGGCCTCAAACCCACAGCTGGTTTTCCCAGCAAGACATTGGGAGAGGATCTGAAGAGGCAGGCCAAGAGCTTCCGGAAGACACATTGAAACCTCCCACAGCCTTGCGGTATTAAACGGTATTGAAATGTACACCTGTTGTGGCAGGAATCCAAAAACAGAACAGGCAAGAGATGAAAACCCCACTGAAGAGCCATAACCACTTATCACCTGGGGCGGCGGCTGGTCCAGGTGTGGTGGGCAGATGAGAATCCAGCTTTGGCCCCTGGCAGGAGGCTGCTTCTGGGAGACAGAAAAACCAGAAGAGGTTTCTGGATCTGGAGTAAAAAACAGATGAAGCTGGGAATTCCCTGGCGGTCCAGTGATTAGGACTCCATGCTCTCACTGCCAAGGGCCTGGGTTCAGTCCCTGGTCAGGGAACTAGGATCCCATAGCCGTGCAGTGCAGACAAACCCTCACCCTCCGCCCCCCAAAAAATAATTAAAAAATTATAACATCAAACATATTTTAAAAAAAAACAACGATGAAGCTGGAGGAACCCCCAAAACATGATGAGTCCCCTGCTCAAGACACACGCCAAGTTTTGAAGCTTGAGTGGGCCGGGGGCGAAAGAGCTATCCGGAAGACTTCTTAAGGGCAGAACTGAATCCAGTGCTGAGGAGACAGAGATCTCATTGAACTCCATGGAGACCCAGGCCTTAGGAACAGGACCAACCAAAGGCAGACTGAGTCCTACTCAAATGGCAGACCAGACCAGCCCAGCTCAACCCCCTGTTGGGTGATGAACTCCCTCCCTACCTGTGCAGCAGAGAATAAGGGGAGCCCTCTGTCTCTTTTGCAGGTAGAAAATAACAGTATATAGAGACTCTCCAATCTTCACCATACAGGAAAAAATGATTTTCCACCTAAGAAGCAAGATCACATGACTTACAAACAAGGCAATAGAAGCAGACCTGCAGATGAATCAGATATTGGAGTTAGCTGACAAATACCTAAAAATAACTGTAAATAATATGTTCCAGACAATAGAGGAAAAGATGGACAAAATAATTAGATGGAGGAATAGAGAGTTTCAGCGTAATTTGAATGTATTGTGGAAAACCAAACAGATATTCTAGAACATAAAGTATTTGAAATTAGAACCTAGTGGTTAGAAACAATAGCAGATTGTCACAATGCGAGACAGGATTAATGAATAGGGAAGCAGGTCAGTAGGTCATCTCAAACTGAAATACAGAAAAAAAAAGAATATAAAAAAGAAATAAGGGTGTTAGAGACATGTGAGGCATACCTAAAAGGTCTAACACATGTAAAGTTGGACTCCCAGAAAGGAAGAGAGAATGGGACAGAAGCAGTATTTGAGGATGTAATACTAAGAATATTACAAAGTGATGAAAGTCAGCAGCTTACAGATTAAAAAAACTTAGAACACCCCAAGCAGGATGAGTACAGAGGAAACGTATCTTTGCACATCAATATAAGACTGTGGAAACCTGTGACAGAGAGAAAATTTTAAAAGCAACCAGAGGTTAGAAAAAGACACCTCATTTTTAAAGGGGCAGTAATATGAACAAAACGACTGTAACATATTAAAATAAATGATTAAGAAAAAAGAAAGACAGACAATGAAATGGCCATCTTTAAAGTAATGAGAGAGAAAAGCTGCCAACCTAGAATTCTTTCCTCAGCCAAAACTTCCTTCAAAAATGAAGGTGAAATAAAGATATTTTCAGACGAAAACCGAGAGAATTTGTCAGTGGTGGAACTGCATTACCATAAATACTAAAGGGAGCTACTGTAAGCAGAAGGGAAATTACCCCAGATGGAAATGCAGAAAGGAATGAAAGACATCATAAAGGGTAAATATGTATGTGAAATATACGAATGTTGGCCATACAAAACTATAATATGTTTTTAGAGTTTAAAGTGTGTGTAAAACTGAAATGTTTGAGAGTAGCACAAAAGGCAGGAGAGGGGTTAATAAAGTTAAAATATTTTAAGATTTTAGGATTATTGGGGATAGTAAAAATAATAATTTGCATTGACTTGTAAAGGATGCATATTGTAATCTCTAAGGTAACTTTTAAAAGAATAAAATGTGTATGTTAAAAGAGGAGATATGGAATAAAATGACATTGTATTAATCCAAAAAAAAAAAAAAAAGAATAAAAGGTGGACATAAAGTAGGAGGTCAAATTGAAAATAAAGAGTAAGGTGGTAACTATAAATTCATCTATATAAATATTGATGATTACATTTAATATAAATGGACTAAATACTCCCAGTAAAAGACCAAGTTTGTCAGACTGGATAAATAACCAAAACCATGTTATTATATACTGCTTATAAGTGAGATGCTTTATTTATGTATTTTAAGATAATTTTATTTTTTGATTAACCTATAGTTGCTGTACAATATTATATAAGTTACAGGTGTACAGTATAGTGATTCAATTTTTTTTTTCAATTTTTAAATAAGTGATATACTTTAAACAGAAGTATGGAAGAGGATATGTAATATACACACTAACTGAAGCAAAGCTGGTATAGCTATACTAATATCAGACAAAGTACATGGCAATGCTACTTTGAGATAAAGAGAGATTATTTCATAATGATTGAGGAGTCAGCATCTGTATCTTACAAATAACAGAACTTTAGAATATTTAAAGCAAAAATTGGCAGGAAGATCCAAAACAAAATAATTCTACAACCCTAGTGGGATACCCACATACTTCAAGAGCTTGTAGAACAACAGGCAAAAAATTAGTAAGGATATAGAAGATCTTAATAAAGTGATGAATAAACTTGACCTAATTGACCCAGCAAAAACAGAGTTTTGCATTCTTTAAACTACATATGAAACATTTACCAAAATAGATCATATGCTGGACCCTAAAGAAAACTTCCTACAAATTTCAAGATTGAAATTGTTCAGAGTATGTTCTCTGACCACAGTGGACTTAAGCTCAAATTTAATAACAGTGTTAAGTAAGAAATCCTTAGCTGTCTGGAAACAAATAACTTCTAAATAATTTATGGGTCAAAGAGGAAATTAAAATTGAAATTAGAGAATATATTAATTGAAATATATTTAAGAAATGATATATGCTAATATTATTAGCATGATCTGTCTTTACCCTAAAGCATTTGAAATGGTCCAAAGAAAGCATGGCATAATGAGGGCTGATATTAGTAATCTTTGTATCTTTGAAAATTGGAAGAATATTCCCTTTTTCCTGGTTTACTGATATACATGAAAATGACATTTTTCTACATTTTAAAAATTATATTAATGTATTTCCAGGAAGAATGATCAAATGATGATGCACATTTAGCATCACGTGAAAAAAAAGTAAGCTAAATACAAAAGGATTCCACTGAGTATGAAGTGACTTTATTATTTCAGTCTGAATCAGGCATTTTATCTGGACAAGACTCACAGCTTGATGTGTCAAAAATTTTTTTTCTTTCCTGTGTTCTTAAAAGCTTCACCTCTCCAATTTCAGCATGTACTCAGCTGCTTTGTCAAATAGAAAGCAATCTCCTTTAGTAGATGAAACAGATGGGCAACCTACATAGTTATTTCTTAAGCACTTCTGGCCAGTATGGTGGTGACTACTGCTGATGTGTTTCCATTTGAACTTGAGGCATTGGAGTTTCTCTTCGTTGGCTTGTTCTGCAGCTCTTCTGTCCTCTCTCCTGGCCTGGTGTGATGGATCTGGCCTATCAGGTTATCCCCTTGGAGGAAAATGCTTCAGGGCTCCTCAGCAACTTGCTTTGTGTTCTTTAATTGACAATACCATCCACCTTGGAGTTTCAAATACAGTTGTGTAAGTCAGTACAGCCTCCAAGATTGAAGTTATCAGTCATTCTGACTCCTTGGTTTCACCAGCCTAGTGGATTCTTTAATTTCTAGTTTTATGATCCTGATCCCTAGAAAACTCTGTTGTCACATATCTTGCAATGTGTATGTTGTCCATTGTATTTCCATTTTTCTGTGTCCGCAGACTCTTAGTGGTTACCCATTTTCCTGTGGTCTGAAGTCCTAATTGCTTCTTCCAACACTCACATATCTCTGTGTTAGTTATCGCTTACCTTTCCCTCTTTATCTTTCACTACCTTCTCACGTAGACCTTCCAGTAACCAATATTACCTGAACCCACCGAGCCCAATTCTTCTTTTTATTACTTTCCTTATGTCCTTCCCCCAGCCTAGGATGCAGTTTCCCCTTCTCGGCTTGTGGAAAGCCTTGCTTCCTTTAAGGCCAAGGTCAGTTTCTGTATTCTCCAGTGTAGCCTGTCTGTACAGTCATCCCAGTCTTCCGTGACTGCTTTGCTTCTCTGATTCTTACACTGTCTGTCGCCTGTAATGCCCATGGAATACTTAATATATGCTTGCTGCTGGGGTTTGTGTGTGTCATCAGTATTTTCACTTGCCCATTGTTTGACTCCTAGACAGCAGGCCCAGCTAGGATCTAGGTGCAGCTGTGCCCCTCTCACTTGCTGTGGGATATGGTGCTGGTCATTGAGCAAACCCTGAAGCATCTACCTTGTGTCAGACCCAGAGCTTACAAATGTGAACCAAGACACTGTCCTGTACTTGAGCTCATAGAATGGGGACTTAGTATTTGAGCATCTGTTACCTTATCTATGAAATGAGGTTAGTAATCATCTCCTGCTATTTCACAGGCTAACTGAGAGTCTCAAATGGGATGCCAGATGGACAGTTGCTTTCTAAACTGTAATATCTATAATGTGCTGATAAGGTATATGCTGTAACATGGTGGTAAAGAGTTCCAGCTCTAAACTGAGAACATCTGGATTTGGATTTGGACACTGCTAGTGACTAGCTGCCTGAAGTTGAGCAAGGAGTCTTGCTTCGCTCTATCTGGGTTTCCTCAGCTAAAAATTAGGGTGATAGCAGTATCTGTCCTTAGGGTTGTCATGTGTGTATGCAACACACCAGAACAGCACCTGACACGTAGCTAATGCTCGGTGTGTTGGTTTATACACTTCCTTGTCCCAGTTAGATTTACAGGCAGCTTATAAAAATATTTATATTACACCTGGATTTAATAATAAATCACGGAAAACAGAAAATATGAGATCAGAGGTAAAGTTACTACGCAGACTTTTCTTCACTCATGCAACCAGTATTTATCAAACACTAATGCTGGGAAGCATTGTTTGGATGAACAAGATGGACAAAGTCTTTGCTCTCTTTGAGCTCCTATTTTTGTTGAAACAGACAATAAACCAGTAATAAATGAATAGGAAATATATCAGGAAATGATAACTGCTATGCAGTGATTCAAAACAGACTCACAACTCAATGTGATGCATTGTGATTTGGTGGCCACCTTAAATTGCTGGGTCAAAGACTGACTTCTGAGAAGGTGCATTTTAGTGGAGTAATTTCAGATATTGTGTTTATCCTTTGTGGCTTTCACTTAGTTTCTTGAATCTGTCAATTTAAATATTTCACCAAATCTGGTAAAATTTGGGCCATTATAAAACATTATTTCTACCCCAGTCTCTTTTTTTTCCTCTCTCTAGAATTCCAATCATAAGTATGTTTGATCTTTCGATATTATCCTAGATATCACTGATTCCCTGTTCCATTTTTCCCCCCCAATTTTTTTTTCTTTCTTCAGATTAGATAATTTTTATGGAGCTGTCTTCAAATGCATTGATTCTTTTGCCAACTCTAGTCTGTTATTATGTCCATCCATTGAATTTTTTTTCAGATAAGATTTCCATGTGGTTCTTTTCATAGTTATTATTTTTCTGCTGCTATTTCCTATCTTCTTATTCATTACATGCATATTTCCTGTACATCTTTTAGTATAGTTACAACGGCTCCTTTAAAATCCTTGTCTGATAATTCCATCAGAATCATCTTGGATTGGTCTTCACTGATGGTCTGTTCCCTTGCATATGAGCCACATTTCTCTGTTTCTTCATAGATAGAGTAATTTTAGATTGTATCTTGTCCATTGATATTGTAGATACTCTAAACTCTGCTTCTCCAAAGGGTATTGATTTTTTTTGTCTCAGCAGTTAATTTGGCTTACTCAGACTTGATGCTCTGTCTTCTCATACAGTGGGTAGCAACTGAATCTTGTTCAGTTCTTTTAACCTTAGCTGGACTGCTTTGGGTCTGTCATGCTCACATGTCATTATGGGGTCCAGCAGAGATTTTGAGAGTTTGTACGTAAAATTTTGGAGCTCTGCTCTGGCTCTTCATTTTCAGGAATATCCTCTCTTACTTTCCAGCTCCTGTTTGATACCCCTGTTCCATTATCTGTGTACTTTTGGTCACTCTCCGGTGGTCCAGTGTAGTTGGGTTTTATATATGTCCAGAATTGTTGTTAGAGTTTAGTTCACTATTACCTGAAGGAGGGCCCTGGTTTGTGATATATTTTGAATATAAAGCCAACACGACTGGCTGATGAATTGGATGTAGGGGGTGGTGGGGACAGGGGTGTGAGCAAAAGAGCAGAATCAATGATGATTATTCCATTTTTTTGGCTACATGTTCAGCTGTGAGCTTTGTAACCACCAAAGCAGAAAGGGAGGACTACACGGTTAGTGAATGTTCATCATTGATGGCGAAGCTTCTGTTCTGCTGTAGTAGAGACTTTTCACCTTGAACTCGGGCCTCTGCCTGCTCAGGTTCCCTGGATAACCTGACTGCCAGAGTTAGGGGTGGCATTTGCTCTGCACATCAGGACATCCTGTCTAGAGCCAATTGATACTTGACTGCATGTTCTTTAATTAGTGGTCTTACTGATAACAGAAAGTGAATTACAGCCAGGGATGCTTTAGGCTATTTCTTTGCCTACTAAGAATTAACCTTTTCTGTTGTTCAAGTTGGAGTTTATGAGATACGAGGCACTTACTAAAGCCAGAGTTGTGGTTCAGAGCATCATTTGTGCAAGAAACTAGAATTTTCTGTATTGCCAGATTATTACAGTTCATAGAAAACTCCCATAGAACCAGCATTTGCTTACAGGTGTCAGCTTGCTTTATAGGTCCCCAGAACATAGACTTAGGTTTCATTACACTTGTTTTCAAGGATAATGATTCCATGAAGGTTTAGTTTTCCTAGAGTTTGTATGTTTAGGCAGAAACGTTTGCCTTTGGTTCACTAACAGTCCACCTGTTCTATCCTAGCATTCTGGCATTAATTTCTGGACCTTACTAAAACAAAACATCAAAAGAAATCTACCAAACTAGAGTCCTTTGTTTATTTTCTGACTCTGCCTCAGATTTCTGTGTCTGGCTTCTGTTTCCTTGCAGCTACCATACTTGCATCTGGCATGGTATTTGAACCTTTAGACATGTTCTCCTGAATTAACCTTGGATGATTGAGCCCAGG